>NC_082676.1:66050000-67300000 GCF_025265405.1 Mesoplodon densirostris
AGTTACCGAGTCCGTTGTACTGCTCACCGCATGACAGGCCAATAAGTCGAAAGATGAGTTGTTGGGGCAAGGAATAGCAACTTTATCCGGAAAGCCAGCAGACCGGGAGGACAGTGGACTAGTGTCCCAAAGAACCCAGTTAGAATTCAGGCTTCTTTTGTACTAAAAGGGGAGGGGGTATGGTTAGTTGTTGCGAACTTCTTGGAATCCTTTGTTCTCAAAGCTGTCCACATAGGTCTGGTCACGTTCCTATAAACCTCCAACAAGATAAATGTTATGCTCTGTTTTGCAACTTTTTATCTCTACATGAATGGAAAAGTGATAAACCTATAAAGGTCCGAACTTTGAGAATGGGCTCTCCTGTGTATTTCAGGCTATAGGCAACATTCTTTTAGTGATTAACTTGTAGCAAAAGCAATAGAATACAAAGGTTAAAGCAAAAGAAACAATCCAATATGGAGTCAGATTTGTTCTTCCCTATTACAAAGTTTCCGTTAAAAGATTCAAGCAAAGTGTTTCAATGTGGAACATCCAGTCTTCCCCTGGAGGACCACGACACTGGAACTGGGAACTGGCTCGTCCTTCTGCCTGACATTTTCAGCACATGCTCAAATAGATTTTGAGCATCCAAGAATCATGTGGGATCTGAGGTGCTGGGGTCAGCTCGGGCCGCCTCTGGGCATGGGTTCAGGGGCATGTGGTTTGGTTGTGACCCTAAGGGAATACGTCGATTGGGGTGTTTGGAGAAGCTCGGACCTCAGCATGGGTCTCGCTGTCCCAAACGAACCGTTTTTGTTTAAAGTGGGGGTGAGGAATAGAGGACAGCTTCCCTTCCCCATTTTCCTGAATCTCAGTCAACTTTGACAGCATAACTGAACTTAAGTGAAAGAACTCTGTGCTCTGTCCGGGGCAAGCTGCTCTCACTGGCCTCCCTCTTGCCCCGTTCCAGAACATTCACGCACAGCTAGGTGCCTGCTCAGCGCACCTGAAAGCTCCTGTGTGATGGTGGGTTGCTGACATTGCAGAGCATGAGCTCCCCTCCCTGCCCAGCACAGGTGCAGGCCCAGGGAAGAGTCAGGAGGGGCCCTGGACGGGGACAAGGCCCCACACAGGAGCTCTGGGACTTTATCCTGAAGGCGAGCAGAGCTGTTTGAGGGCAACCTGGTTTCTTCATAATGTAGCTTCTCCTTTGAGCGAGGGTCTTAGGTCTCTGGTCAGGGCCTTCGGAGGCCAACAACCAAATTGGGGTGGGGGGGTCACTTCTGGGTGAAAGGAATACAAGGAAACCAGAGAAACCAGGACAGGCTCAGAGTTGAGCTGGGTGTCGGGCATCAGGCAGGAGGAAGGGGCCCCAGTCAGGGCCTGTGTGGACATGGCTTCTTCTCTGCCTTCTGGGAGTCTTCTGGGTCCTTCTACAAATCCAGAAACCAAACAAGGAAGGAAGGGATGACCTGAGCCACTGCCACAAGTTCCAGTTCACTTATCATAAGATTAGGCACAAAAATCAGAATAACACTCAGATCTAAAGAACGTTTTGGTGCAGTTTGTTTTGTTTTTTGTTTTTGTTTTGTTTTGTTTTGTTTGGCTGCGTTGGGTCTTCGTTGCTGCGTGTGGGCTTTCTCTAGTTGTGGCAAGCGGGGGCTACTTTTCATTGTGGTGAGTGGGCTTCTCATTGCAGTGGCTTCTCTTGTGGAGCACGGGCTCTAGGCACATGGGCTTTGGTAGTTGTGGCATGCAGGCCCTAGAGCACGTGGGCTTCAGTAGTTGCATCACGTGGGCTCTAGGGTGCGTGGGCTTCAGTGGTTGTGGCACGTGGGCTCAGTAGTTGTGGCTCGCAGGCTCTAGAGTGCAGGCTCAGTAGTCATGGCACATGGGCTTAGTTGCTCTGTGGCATATGGGATCTTCCTGGACCATGGATTGAACCCATGTCCCCTGCATTGGCAGACAGATTCTTAACCACTGCACCACCAGGGAAGTCCCTTGGTGCAGTTTTCATGCTTATGTTTGAGAGTACAGTTCCTGAGCTCTGCAGGCAAAGCCATCCTTGTGCAGTTTCCCCAGAAGGTGGCTCATGGGAGTCAGGATTTTTACATGTGAGGGAGAGGAAAAAAACTGTTCCCTCGGGCTTCCCTGGTGGCGCAGTGGTTAAGAATCTGCCTGCCAATGCAGGGGACATGGGTTCGAGCCCCGGTCCAGGAAGATCCCACATGCCACGGAGCAACTAAGCCTGTGCACCACAACTACTGAGCCTGTGCTCCAGAGCCCACGAGCCACAACTCCTGAAGCCTGGGCGCCTAGAGCCCGTGCTCTGCAACAAGGGAAGCCACCGCAGTGCGAAGCCCGCGCACTGCAACGAAGAGGAGCCCCTGCTCGCCGCAACTAGAGAAAAGCCCGTGCGCAGCAACGAAGACCCAACACAGCCAAAAATAAATAAATTAAATAAATTAAAAACAAGAACAAAACTATTCCCTCTATCCATTTAGGTTTAGTGTCTGGGGTCCCGCAAATTAAACTGACCAAAGGCAAATTAACTGGAGAAAATGTTTATTACTTATTCATTTGGAGCCTAGACCTCTGGGGGCTTATCTACCCTTTTAACAAAGAGCGATAAATTGTGGAGAAGTGACAAGACAAAAGGGGTTTCTGCTTACAGGGAACTAAATTTGGGAAGGTAAAGATATGGGGGAAATAAGGGAAGATGAGGGTTATTTTAGTGAGTTTGTTGTGAGGCTCAGCCTCCTGCAGTCCTTTGGGTGATTAGCGTTCTCAGGTGGTTAAGCTGTTCCCTTCCTCTTGGGAGGGAAGGGATCACCTTTATGAAGGGAAATTTATAGGCTGTCTCCAGGCAGAAAGGGGGAGGGCAGAGAATAGCCTTCCAGGAAATCATCTGTCTCAGGTGTTGGACTTGCCACGACTTTCCCCGCTCTGGAGATGCAGCCCTGCCTGGGAGGCTCTGTTTGGGGTTCACCATTGTGGGTTCAGGGAGCTCTCACCTGCCTTCACACGGACCAGCAAGGAGCGCAGAGATCCACATCAGGTGTAGGAACTGGAATCCAAGAAAACTGATGCAGAAGCAGCAGATTTGAAAGCCTTTCTGTTTCATGGACTTCAGTCCTTGGCCTTTTCTTTTTCTTTTCCCCCCTTTAATTTGTTTGTTTGTTTATTTTTGGTATGTTGGGTCTTTGTTGCAGTGCATGGGCTTCACACTATGGTGGCTTTTCTTGTTGAGGAGCACAGGCTCTAGGCGCACAGGCTTCTAGAGTGCAGGCTCAGTAGCGTGGCGCACAGGTTTAGTTGCTCCACGGCATGTGGGATCTTCCTGGATCAGGGCTCGAACCCGTGTCCCCTGCATTGGCAGGCGGATTCTTAACCACTGCGCCACCAGGGAAGTCCTAGTCCTCGGCCTTTTCTACCTTCCGAGCAAAGCTTAGGTCTCTGTGTGTTTTTAATCAGCTGCTTTTTCTTCCAACAGCCAGTGCTTTTTCTGTTGCAGGCAAAGCGGAGAGATTCACCTGCTGAAGGCAGCCAGAAGGCCAGCGAGCAGGACAGTAAGCAGGTACTACCCGAGGCGAGATTTCACGTTCTCTTTGCAACTAGACCGCTGCCTGTGTAGCCCATCACTTACCCCTGACTTATGCCGTGACCTGGTTAACATCCATTTGTAAAGCAGCTACATTCTTATGTTCTTCTTAAAGTCATCTGTTCCATGTGTCCTTTGTTTTAATGTTTTAAAAAGTGTGCCGTACCTTGGAAACAACAGAACCAAAACCTCTTAGAGTTTCCCCCACGGGGAAATAAGAGGTGCCCTTCGTGGCCCTTCTGTGTGAGTGTCCCCGGGGCAGCCGTGACAAAGCTCCACAGACCGAGGCTTAAACAACACGCAGTGATTCCGTCCGGAGCCCGAAGTCGGAGACGAGGGTGTCAGCAAGGTTGGTTCCTTCTGGGGACCTCCGTTCTCCGCCTGCAGGCGCCGTCTTCTGTGTCTGTGTCTGTGTCTGTCTCCAGTGGTCCCTTTTCCATCAGGACATCAGTGCTATTGATCAGGACCCCCCCCCATCAACCGCGTCTTAACTTGATTCCCTCGGTAAAGACCCTGACTCTAAGCAGGTCCCGTTCAGAGGTGCTGGGGGTCAGGACCCCAACTTCTGAGTTTTGGGGGCACAGTTGAGCCCATGGCAGCGTCCAGGGTGAGCCTGGCTTGGTCTCCCTCTCTCGGGTCACAATCTGGAGTAGTTTTCACCTCTGAGGGAACTAGTGATCAGGAACTAGTGATCAATGCATTCTTTCTCCTCCAAGGGAGGCTACATGGGGGCTTCCCGCCGTGCCCCCCCCTCGCCCCCGCCCCCAGGCTTCTCCTGAGTCAGGCCCTTTCTCTCTGTTCTGTGCGACATAGCTTCCTGTACGCTTGGTAAACCAAGTTGTTTGAGAAACAGGTTTTTTTCTCTGGACACAAGGATGCTTGTTTTCCTATCACTGTAAAAAGGCAGAGGGAGCTTTACACGCTCTGGAAGGCCTGGACTTGGCAGGATGTGCAGCGAACACTCACTCTCTCTGGCCGCTTGTCACCTGTCTCTGCTCTGAGCTTTATTTTAAATTCCCAAGTGGACAGGCCCTCACAGTTCCTTTTCTTCTGGTTTTCTTAGTGCCCTGAGGGTACCTCCTGGGGGATTTTTCACAGCAAGATGTTCAGGCACTTTTTTTCCATTAGAAGATTCTGAAGCACATTTTTAAAATCAGCAGGGTGGTTGAAAGTAAAAATACAACCCAGTTATCTTGTCATTTTTTTTTAAAGAGATTGAAATCGAGAAGTTGTTCATTAAGAATCTGAAACATGAAATGTTAACAGTAGTGTAGCCAACAGAGTATGTGGCCGCAGTCTCAGGGCTGAGGAGGAAGGGCCTGGAAAGGAGTGGGGCTCACGGCAGGGGAGCCCAGGAGGGCTGGGAGGTTCCCGGTGTGCGAGCTGCCCTCCCCCTTGGGCGCTGTGAGTAGACTGGCCAAGTTCATCCGCCAGCCAGCGCTCACCTGCACCCAGAGACCCCCTCCATCCTGTCCCGAAGCCAGGCCCGGTTGGAAAGCCAGAGGGCCCCTAGGCCAGGTTAACAGCATTTCCCCTGGGACCCCCGAGGTTCCCGCTCTGAAGGGTCAGCTGGAATGCCCAGTGGACGCCGTGGCTGTGAGGCCAGCCTGGTGGCTCTCTCGGGTGAACGGTGCTCAGCTGCTGCTCCAGGGACCCCTTCCCTGCATGTGGGCGCCATCCGCTCTGGCGGGAGGAGAATGCTGGCCACCTGTCCCTGGGACCTCCCATCTCCTCTGAGGCGGCCGCAGGACCCCATGTCCCTGGGCCTCAGCAGCAGCTCTTGTTTCTGGGGCTTCGATCGTTGGGTCAGAGTGGGGAGCACAGGGCGTGTGGTGTTTTCCTTGATAAACTGAGGTGGTTCAGTTCGCTGGTTAGCCCGGCCCACTCCCCAGTGTCCGTCTTCCTTCCCAGGGGGCCCCTTCCTTAGACACCCCCTGCTTGCCGGGCGGCACTCGGTGGTTCCTGCCGAGGAAAGCAGCTCCGTGCTGTGGCTGCCCATCGCTGCAGAGTCCAGGCTCCAAGACCATGGAGACAGTGTCCACGGTGCGCAGACCCCAGCCCTCCAGGACTCGCTCTGTCCCACCCTGAGAGGCAGCCAGTGGTATCGCCCGTGAGAGCAGTGCAATTGAGGGACTCAGTTCTCAGCGAACAGGCGGGCTTTCCAAGTTGTCAGTCTGATGAGTCCCCAGGTCACCCCAAGCTTCCCCTAGCACACGAGTGTGTCTCTGCTACTAAGAAACAGGCAGATGGGGAAGCTTCCTGACTTCGGGATTGGCAACAATTTCATGGACGTGACACCAAAAGCACAGGCAACAGAAGAGAAAATAGATGAATGAGACTCATTGAAATGAAACACTTCCGTGCATCAAAGGACACTGTCGACAAACAGAGTGAAAAGACAGCTCATGGAATGGGAAAAATACCTGCAAATTACTTATCTGATAAGGGGTTAATATTCAGAACATAGGACTCCTACAACTCGACATCAACAAAACAAGCAACCTGATTAAAAAGGGAAAAGGACTTGAGTAGACATTTCTCCAAAGAAGATACACAAATAGCCCACAAGCACATGAAAAGATTCTCAATACCAGTGGTCTCTAGGAACATGCAAACCAAAACCTCCATGAGGTACCACTTCATGGCCATTAGGGGACAGCTGCTATTAAAAAAGCAAAACAGAGAGTAACAGGTGTTGGCAATGATGTAGAGAAACTGAAGCTTTTTTGCATTGCTGTTAAGAATGTAAAATGGTGCAGCCGCTGTGGAAAACAGTATGGTGTTTCCTTGAAAAATTAAAAATAGAATTACCTTATGATCCAGCAATCCCATTTCTGGGTATCTACCCAAATGAATTGCAAGCAGTGTCTCGAAGAGGTATTTGGACACCCGTTTTCACAGCAGCATTATTCATGAAGCCAGAAGGTGTGAGCAACCCAAGTGCCCATTGGCGGATGAATGGATGAGCATAATGTGTTCCATCCATACAGTGGAATATTATTCAGCCATAAAAAGGAAGGAAATCCCATCACATGCTACAACACGGATCAACCCTGAAGACTGTGTTAGCTCAGGCTGCCATAACAAAACACTAGACTGGCTGGCTAACATAACGGAAATTTATTTTCTCACAGTTCTGGAGGCTGGACATCCAAGATCAAAGTGTAGGCAGGTGTGGTGCAGACGGCTGGCGTCTTGCTGTGTGCCTGCACATCCTTTCCTCTGTGCCCGTGCATCCCTGGAGTCCCTTCCTCTTATAAGGACACCAGACCTATTGGATCAGAACCCCCTCTTATGACCTCATTTAACCTGTCACCTTAAAGGCCCGATCTCTAGATACAGTCACATTGGAGGTTAGGGCTTGAACATTCGGATTTTGGGGGGACACAGACATTCAGTCCATAGCAAAGACATTATGCTCAGTGAAATAAGCTAGATACGAAGGACAAATCCTGGGACTTCCCTGGCGGTCCAGTGGTTAAGACTCCTCACTTCCACTTCCAGGGGTGAGGGTTTGATCCCTGGTTGGGGAACCAAGATTCTACATGCTGCGAGGAGCAGCCAGCCATACCGTGGGATGCCCCCCACCCCATACAGTGGGATCCTGTATGATCCTGCTTATATGAGGTCCCTGCAGCTGTCAAATTCATAGAGACAGAGAATGGAAGGGTGGGTGTCAGGGGCTCGGGAAGGGTGGGGAGTTAGTGTTTAATAGGACAGAGTTTCCGTCTGGGAAGATGAGAAAGTTCTGGAGATGATGGTAGTGATGGCTGCACAGCTGTCAGTGTATTTAACACCTGCTGGATTGTACGCTTAACAGTGGTAAGATGGTCAATGCTGTGTTCTGTGTACTTTACCACGAAAAAAGAGAAACCGTGCAGACAAAGCTGGCGTGAGGAGGGGCACAGCCCCCCCATTTTGCTGTGTCATGTCTGGCTCCCCTGGTGACAGAGACCCCACTCTCCACCCATCCTGGTACATCTGTAACCACCGTGGGTGGCCTCAGGGAAAGGACCAACCAGGATGTTGTCATCGATTTTCAGGACAAAGTGTCACCTGATGTCTTCAAGGGGGCACGTGTTCCTGCAGTATTAATTTTTTGGGTGGGTGAAGTCACGGCAGCTCCCAGCCAGGCTCCATGCGTGGGGTTTAACATGGGGTGTCTGCAGTGCCATGGGTAGGTTCCTGCCATTCCTGCCTCGCCCGGGGACGGGGCAGTGGCTGTGGCGGGAGAGAGGAGGAAGGCCTGTGGTCACACCTCCCACGGCTGGAGGGATGGAAAGCCGGGTTGTGGATGGGCAGGTGGGCCCACCTCTGAGCTGAAGCCCAGGGAGAGCTGGGGGACGTTGCTCTCCAGACCTCTGTAGTTTGAGTTACTATTTTTTTAAGTTTTAGTCTCAAGCATACAATGGTGCCAGGGTCTCTGCAGTCATGGAGCAATGGGTTATCACCTGGGGCCTCTCTTGAGCAAAGCCAGTTGCTGGGGGTAGACCGTGGACGCCAAGAAGGAGGCCTCAGGGCTGGGAACACTTGCTCGGAGAAGCTATTCTGTGCCAGATTGGTCTCTTACACACTGTTCAGTGAATTTCCTTTTTATTATGAGAATTTCACTAGGAACCCCACCTCCTGCACTTGGTCTTATAGCACCCCTTCCCTCCCCCTCACCACGGTTAACTTTTCCTGTATTATTTTGAGGCAAAACCCAGATGACGTACCATTTCACTTTAGTATAGCTTCTGACTCCTGATTTCCTAGCAACCTCTGAGTGTGCACCCAGACATGACTGTGTATGGTGTGGAAAGCCCTGAGGTCTGACTTCGTAGGTCTGTCCTGGTTCATTTTTATCACATCCTTTTCTGTGCACAGTGCCGTCCACGTTACTGGCTATTCATCCAAAATTGTGCCAATTCTTTTAATCTATCAAATAAAGATAATGTGAATTGTCCCAATCTTTTTCTTTTGTTGGGTAACGAGGTCAGAGGATTATTATTATTTTTTTCTAAATTTATTCTATTTATTTATTTTTGGCTGCTTTGGGTCTTCATTGCTGCACGCGGGCTTTCTCTAGTTGCAGTGAGCAGGGGCTACTCTTTATTGCGGTGCGCAGGCTTCTCATCGCAGTGGCTTCTCTTGTTGCGGAGCATGGGCTCTAGGCACGCGGCTTTAGTAGTTGTGGCATGTGGGCTCTAGAGCTCAGGCTCAGTAGTTGTGGCGCACAGGCTTAGTTGCTCTGCGGCATGTGGGATCTTCCCAGACCAGGGCTTGAACCTGTGTCCCCTGCATTGGCAGGTGGATTCTTAACCACTGCGCCACCAGGGAAGCCCCTCACAGGATTATCTTATCGACGTCTTCAGAAGCAGTGCTGGCTGTCTGCTCACGTCTGTGGTGGGTTGTTTTTAGGCTGCCGCATCTGCTTGTGAACGCCCTTCTCTGAATCTTTATTATCATGATTCTTATTATCATCATTAGATGGGACACTCCCTGGATACATTTGTTCCTGTCCCTGGGTGATCGACAGCTCATGATTCTGCTGTCACAGTTATTGTAACTAACCAGATGTTTGAAGCCCCTCTAGAATCTGGAAAAGTAGTCGACTTTCTTTGTTTTGTTTTGGGGATAAAAGCGGGCCAGCCCATCCGTCTCAATTCTGTCATTCTCTGTCACTGTGCTGCCATCACGTTGCTGTCCCTGAGCAGGGCGCTGGCTCATCTTGTTATGTCTTTGCACAGAGCCACCTGGCGGTGTTGGCGGTGGGTCACCCCCTTGCTCCCAGCGTGAGTTCCAGCCTCGCATCCAGCCTGGCATCCAGCACTGGCTCAGGCGGCTCCTCTCCCACCGCTCTGCCCACTGTCTCGGCTCGTGCCCACCCTCTTGACCCCACTGGCAGCGCCGTCGAGGCGGTCCCAGGTAAGTCCGGGGCTCTGCTCACATCTCCCTGATGCCTCTTTGCACTTCCCTTGACGCCTTCCAGTATGCATGGTGAATGCTCATGCTCAGTTTGTAGAAGAGCGTTTTCGGTCACTTGCCACTTTGGCTGTGTTGCCCGTGGTCTAGGAAATGCCTGCCTCGCTGGGGGCCTTGGGCTGCAGAGGGGATGAGGAGCCCTCAGGCGGGGCAGCTGGACGGGCCCCACAGGGCAAGGCAGGGTGGGCAGTGCCACCCAGCCTGAGACCACCAAGAACAGGAGGCTTCAGAGAAATGAAATGGGGGTTGTGAGGGGTGGTGAGGGCACCTGAAGACGGGGGATGGTGACAAGAGTGAGGAGTGCAGATGAGGTCACAAGGCATTGGCACGGCTACCGGCTGCAGAGGGGTTCTTGGCCGCTGGGAGTCCTTGAGGGTTTGTGGACTGATGACTGGTGTGATTGGACCCGGGGGACCTGTCTGGCAGCTGGATGGAGGCACAGAGCTCAGGTTGGGGCTGTTGTGAAAGCTAAGGGAAGAGTGGAGCTGGCGGGCGAGACGGTGCCTGCCAGGGCCATACGGGTCACCTGGCCCTCTCAGGCCACATCTCGGTGCACCTGGCTACTACACCAATAATACTGGCCAGTTTTGGGAAGTAACGGAATCCTCAGAACTGCCCTCTGGCCCCAGGAGGAGGGCCCTTGCTGGCCTTTCTGCTGTTGGGACCCAGGACCCAGAGTGCACACCCCACCCGCTTTGGGGCTAACAGGTGTAGACTGGATTGTTTTTCCATGTAGTTTCATTGAGGTTGTATCCTTACTAATACACTGCATGAATAGAAGGGGTAAACTCTGAAATAAACAGGTGCTGGTTCCAGATTTCCTGTGTTTAATGGATTCAGTGGAATCATTTCAGGGCCACTGGGCAGGTTCCTTTCTTTTGCCTTCCACTTCATATGAACAGGCGGGAACCTCCGGAGTTCATTGCCGGGTGGCTGGCAAAGGGTGGAAAGACTAGATCGACTGTGGAGGGACCTCAGGGCTGTGGGCAGCTGACTCTACGTGACCTCCGAGGGCAGGGTCACGGCCTGTTCATCCTGACCCGCATGGCGTTGGGATGAGCGTGTTTTACCTGAGTGGGGTCCGGCCTGAGCCGCGGCAGGTGGGCAGGGTGGAAGCAACCGGCCGTTGGCAGGGCTCGGGACTTGCCGCGGAGACCCCACTTTAACCTGAACAAAGCAGCCCGGCCCCGCGATGGTTTTCGCACAACCTGGGTCCGGGGTCCCGGCACGCCGCCTCGCAGCGCCGGGAGGGGCAGGTGCTGGTAAGAGGAGGTGGCGTGCCCCGCCGGGGGCCCATACACCGGGCCTTGGAGATGCGGGGATCCGAGGACAGGGAGCCGCGCGCGGGGCGCGAACACTCTCACCAGCCCGCACAGCGCCAGCCAGGTGCGACGGGGCAGGGCCAGGGGCGGGGCAGCCTAAGGCTTGTGTCACCGGGGTGGGGTGGAGTATGCGGGGGGCGGGGGCATCCCGAGGCTTGCGTCACCGGGGCGGGGCAAGTTGGGGGCGGGGAGATCTAACAATTGCGTCACCAGGGGCGGGGCCGGCGCTGGCCGGGCGGGGCGAGGGCCGTGTTTGAATCGGCGGCGGTGGCGGCGGCGGCGGCAGCAGCGCGGGGCGCCGGACGCCGGGACGGTGAGTCAGCATCGTCAGTCCCGCGCCGTCAGGGTGCGGGTCGTCGTTACCCGGAGCTGCAGATAGAGCGGTGCGCCAACTCTCTGTGCTAGGTGCGCCTTCCTCCGCCCCAGGTGCGCCTTCCCTTCTCCCCAGGTGGGCCAACTCCCGTCCCTCCAGGTGGGCCAAATCCGCTCCCATGTGAGGTGCGTCTCCCCCTCCTCCCCTCCCCCCGATCTTTCACCTCCCCTCCCGGTGCTCCTTTTACCGGTCTGCGGTACCCGCGCCCCGGGCCAGGTGTGACAGCCAGGGAGGGGTTGGTACCAAGATCTTCGGGGTTGCGGAATGAGGCGAATACAAACATCCCCCCTTTAGGAACCTGCTCTGCAGAGGCGCCCGCTGCTTCCCTGCGTGGGCGCCAGCCGCGGGCTTCTCCAGGGAAGCCTGCATCGCCTAGCGGAGGGGGGTCTCGCTCCCCGATGAGGACGGGGTTCCTGCCTTGTCCTGCTGCGAATCGAATCGCCGCCTGCACTGTCGGAAACTCAGACCAGCAGTGAGCGGGTTTGCCAGGTGCTTCTCCATCCTCTAGTTAGGGGAAGGACAGCCCGCCAGGGGGCATCCTGCCCCCTCCCCGTGGGTGCAGGGGAGCACCCCCATGTCAGGGGTTCCCCATTCTGGCCTCTAATTCGAGCACTGACTGTGTGCATTGTTCCCGTGTGTCCCATGGTCCTGGGGACCTGAGCACCTCTTGAATGTGCTGTGTCACGTCGGGAACCGAGCTTTGCCAGGGCCATTACTCAGCAGCTTTCAGCTAATTGCTCGTTAACATCTGGGTGGTTACTGGTACTTCGGCAAGGCGGGCTCCGGGTCACATGGCACAGTTTACCTAACTGGGTTCACATAGATTTTGAGTGTTAAGTCAGTTCTTCCTTTAAGAGAACATCTCAGAAGACCTGGGTCTGATCTCAGGGAACAGTGGGGTGTGTAATAGGATAAGAGACATAGTGCTGGTGAAAAAGTGGGCCAGGACACCTCCTGGGAGCGCCAGTGACCGCCGCCACCCCCCAACCCCCGCCTCCGCAACACAGGCTGTGGTTTGTCAGGTGAGATTTGGCCCCTGTTGTGCCCTGCCTGCACCTGAGCGGGGCAGGGCAACAGGGCTGCCCCTTTATGCCGAGTCATTGGGTGGGGGTGGGGGAGTGGGATGAGATAAATCACTTCAAGGTGAGAAAAGTCTCCTGCACTCAGTTTATTTCCATCCATCTGTCCATCCCTTCCTTCATTTTATGTGCCTTTGTTATTCAAAAAATGTTTCTGGAACTCTGCCAGCTTTGAAGCAGACCACCCCTAATCTGATCCCACCACTCCAGGTGCAAAGGGCTAAGTCCATGTTGTCAGGTCCTCCTGACCAGCATGTCCAGGATAGGAGCTCAGGAACCCAGGCAGAGCAGATGTGCCAGGCCAGCACAGGGAGCGTGGGTGGTGGTGGCAGGTCAGGCGTGCAGTGGGTGGGTCAGGGTGCTTGCTGTCAGCGGGTGAGTCTGCACATCGGCCAGCAGTGGTCCAGGCCTGGGCTGGACCGCACAGTCCAGGTGATATGCAGGGATGGAGCAGGGGGTGATTCTGAGAAGGGTTTTGGAGGCTGGGCAGGAGTTTTCTCAGGACTAGTGGGGCTAATGGAAGCTGTGGCAGGCTATAGCCCACAGCAGTGTCATGGCTTAAAGACAAAGGAGGAGCCAGTGCTGGGGTGGGGAGGGGCAGGGTGGGAAAGGGTCCTGCTGGGGAAGTGTGGACTGGCTCACCGAGGGGTACATCCTTTCTGGGAGGCAGGACTCAGGACATGAGGGGGTTGGCATCACAGAAAGGTTACTCCTGGGACAGAGCAGGTCGGGGTGAGGGGACAGCCTGCAGAGATGGCTAGAGCTGGGAGCCCTAACTGGTGTGGGTCAGGGGATGAGGAGTTGAGGGCTCCGCTGGGCTTCTGCTCAGCATGTGGGCCCAGGTGCACCAGCTCGAAGGAGGCACCTGTGTGCGGTTTGATAAGGAGCCAATGCTGCAGTGGGGCCACTCCTGCTAGGAGGAGGCAGTGTGGCCGTGCTGGGGGATGGCTGGGGCGTCTGCAGGTGAGCACTGCAGAAGTCACCTGTGTCCAGGTGTGGACCAGGCACAGGAGGGGCTTCCAGGCTCCCATGGAGGGTGGAAGGGCCAGGAGGTGGCCCCAGGCAGGGGAGGGAAGAGGGACAGGGCTGCCTTTGACCGGAGAGGTTTGGGGGTACAGTGCAGGGCTGGAAGGCAAGGCTGGGGCAACAGTTTAAAGAGTGAGCTGGAAACTGGGGACAGCAAGAAGGAGGGGGTCACCCGACTAGGGGCAGATTTGGGTGAGGGGCTGCAGGGCCTGTGGTCATGTCCTGGGGAGCAGGTGGGAGCCAGAGGCTGTACCCTCTGTGTGGAGTTCACATTAACAGGAGACAGGTCTGTCTGTGGAGGGGTCCTAACAGGTCTGGGCCCCAGGTCTGTGGGAGGCACCCGTTCGAGCACAACAGCACGGCCTGGAGAGGACAGGTCGGTGTGTGTGGGGTGGTGTTTCCAGGTGGTCTCGATTGTTGTGAGTTAAATTATGTGCTCCCCAAAAGATATGCCTCTGCCCTAAACTCCCCGTCCCTGTACCTGGGAATGTGACCTTATTCAGAAACAAGTCTTTGCAGGGAATTCCCTGGTGGTCCAGTGGTTAGGACTCCACGTTTTCACTGCCACGGGCCTGGGTTCAATCCCTGGTTGGGGAACTAAGATCCTGCAAGCTGTGCGGTGCTGCCAAAAAAAAAGAAACAAGTCTCTGCAGATGTAATTAAGGTAAAATGAGGCCATTAGAATGGCACCTGATTTGATATGACTGGTGTCCTTATAAGAAGGAAATTTGGACACACAAACACAGGGTAGGGGACAGAGGCAGAGGTGGGGCTGGTGTGTCCACAAGCCAAGGAACGCCAAGGATTGCCAGCAGAAGAGGCAGGAGGGAGGGTCCCTGGAGCCTCAGAGGGAGCCCAGCCCTGTGCACCTTGACCTCAGCCTCTGGCCCCAGAGTGGATTTGCATGAGTGGAACTGTGTTGCTTGAGGCCGCCTGGTATGTGGTGCTTGGTTTTGGTGGCTCCTGGACACGAGTGGCCCTGTGTGCTTCTAGATGTCGGGAGGAGGCATGCTGGGGAGCAGGAGGCATGCTGGGGAGCAGGAGGCACTTGCTGCAAAGAAGCGTTGAGAAGCAGGGCCGGGAGCGGGCACCCACAGAGGGGAGTGGAGCCCCCAGGAGGAAAGGGGGACTGTGCAGGCCAGGGGCGGGTGCTGCCCCCACAGTCCCAGACCTGCTGGCTCCCTGAGGGGCTCGGGTCGGTCTTTTCATCCTGTCACCACTCTTGCATCAGGCCACCTTCTAGTCCCCTCCATCCTTGGATGTGGTCATCGGGTGCGTCACATGAAACTGTTGGCGGGGCTGGTCCAGCTGTGCCCGCGCTATTGTCACAGTTGGGACAGCGCTGTGAGCAGCGCTTCACATCTTTCTGCCGCTCCCCCAGGACTGAGGAGCTTGGGGTGCTGCCAGCCCAGGGCCTGCATTGATGTCCACAGTGTCCGGTGTCACAGGCTCAGCTCCTTTGGCCTCCTCACACCCCAGAGGAGAGGTGGAAACGCCAGGGGCCCTGGCCCGGTTGCCACCCTGTGTGTTCACCAGCCCTTCAAATAGTTCTTCCTGCAGTGCGGTACAGTTGGGGGGTCCCTCTGGGCCGAGGGAGCCTGTGCCCCATTCCGTGCTCCTGGCTGTCGTTGCCAGTGGGGCCAGGACCAGGTCGTGTCTGCAGGTGGCAGGGATGAAACCAGGAAGCAAACAGACGTGGGGCCCCCTCGTCTGCCTTCCCGGGTGCGCATGGTAGCCTCGCCCTGGGGCAGAAGCTGTGCTGGGACCCCAGTGGGCCGCTAAGCGCTGGCATCGGGTGGGAGCCCTCCCCATGGTTGGCTCAGTGGTCCCCATGGGGGCCAGGCAGGGAAGGGATGGGGCTGCCCATTGGGCTGGACCCCAAGTCTGCTCTGCATGTGTCTGGCTCCTGACTCCTCAGAAGACACACGTCTCCTGCCCCGTTTTTCCTCCTGAGTGTGGTGGAGGGTCTTTCATTTGAAAGGCAACAGCCCCCTCCCTGGGCATGGATCTCTCTGTTCCAGAGCCACAGTCTCATCCCCTTGCCTTCCTTTTTTTTTTTTTTAATAAATTTATCTGTTTATTTATTTATTTTTGGCTGTGTTGGGTCTTCGTTGCTGCCGTGGGCTTTATCTAGTTGTGGCGAGCGGGGGCTTCTCATTGCGGTGGCTTCTCCTGTTGCGGAGCATGGGCTCTAGGCGCATGGGCTTCAGTAGTCGTGGCGTGTGGCCTTCAGTAGTTGTGGCTCGCAGGCTCTAGAGCGCAGGCTCAGTAGTTGTGGTGCACAGGCTTAGTTGCACTGTAGCATGTGGGATCTTCCCAGACCAGGGATTGAACCCGTGTCCCCAGCATTGGCAGGCGGATTCCTTAACCACTGTGCCACCAGGGAAGTCCCCACCTTGCCCTCTTGACTCTTGGATCAAATGTGGCCACCCCAGCCTCCCAGCTCCTCCTTCCTCTGCTCCTGGGGGTCTGGCTGAGCCCCAGGGGGTGGGGGGGGCGTGGTCAGAGCTGAGCTTCCTCCTCTCTGGGGTGGGTCTGACTTGATGCTGCTCGTTGGGTTGGACACTGTCCAGGGACTCTGACACTTGGCACCAGGCAGCTGGGGGAGGGGCAGAGGTGAGAGGCTGACCCAGAGCAGGCAGTTCTGACGAGGGTCCCCGTGGTCCACCCCTGGGCTGGGGGCACTGAGTGCTTTTGTGGCCTCTTGAAATGGGACTTGGTTCATCTGACCAGGCGTCATGGGGCACTGAGGGGCCCTGCGGCCAGCAGGGGGCACGGGACTGGGCCACACAGGAGAGGCCCGCCTGCCTCCTGGAAGGGGTGCTTTGGGAGAGCAGACCCCAGAGGGCGGTTGGGGAGAAAGGTTCTGAGGTGGCAGAGCTCCTGTGTGCTGTGCCTTCAATGTCACCACGGTTTGCTGCAGACCTGCCTGTGACTTTGTGCTGGGGAGGTTTCTCTGGCCCCACGCTGTGTCCCAGGAGCTCCTGCAGCCCCTCCCCTTGGTTCCCAGGCCACAACTTCCCTGAGTCGACCCTGTGGGGCTGTGGGAACTTTGGGGGTTGGCAGGCCTGATTTTGGTCACCCCAAGACAGCTTCCTGCTTGGTGTCAGGTCCCCAGGGTACAGGACCCCAGGAGGGAGTGTCAGGTGGGGTCAGCGCCAAGGGGCCCATGTTCCATTCCCCTGTCCCTTTAACAGACAGGCCTGAGGGGCACCGAGGGCTGCAGCGGAACACCCAGCTCAGTGCCCCAGGGGAGAACGGATGTGGGTCTCTGCTGCGACCCGGCTGAGGAGGTCAGCGCAGGTGCCACCTGAGTAGTCCGTGAGCTGCTTTCCCCTGGACGTCGCCGTCCTGGAATTTTCTTTACTAGTCAAGCATGTTTACTTGGTCAGGTTTTACCAAATGATTAGAAGTTGAGTCAGTGAGATGAGGGCTGTGTTGCTGAGGCTAGTAGATTGGCCCCAAGCCCAGACGGGTCCCCTCCACCACAAGAGCCTGGCTTTCCCCTACCATGACGCCGGTTCTGTCCTGCAGGATCCTCTTTAGACCTTCACCTCGGCGACATCAGCCTCGTGCCCCCAGATAAGGACCTGGAGGAGCACGACAGCCGTGACCTCGGACCCACAGGTAGTGCCTGCACCCGGTGCTTTCCAGGGCCTTCTGTTGTGGCTCTAAGGTGGGAGGGGTCCTGTCTCCTCCCTGCCCCCCCAACCCTGAGGTCCCTGCAGAGGTGGGGGTCAGGCCTTCGTGGCCCTTCTGAGATGTATAACCACTGCATTGGCATGAAGACAAATGTGTTAACATTAGATACTGAATCATTCTGTTTGACCTAAAAGTTTATCTTTCTTCTGTTATTTTTTTTAAAGATTTATTTATTATTTATTCAATTAATTTATTTTTGGCTGTGTCGGGTGTTAGTTGAGGCATGCGGGATATTTCGTTGTGGTGCACAGGCTTCTCTCTAGTTGTGGCATATGGGTTTTCTCTCTCTAGTTGTGGTGCATGGGCTCTGTAGTTTGCAGCACGGAGGGTCTCTAGTTGAGGCGCCCGGGCTCAGTAATTATGGCGCGAGGGCTTAGTTGCCCTGAGGCATGTGGGATCTTAGTACCCTGACCAGGGATCCAACCCGCGTCTCCTGCATTGTAAGGTAGATAGATTCTTTACCACTGGACCACCAGGGAAATCCCTCTTCTATTATTAAAAGAAACCATTTCTGGGGGGCCCCAAAAGTACTGGGACCACCATGCCCATGGACAGGTCGGCCGGGCAGGGCCTAGTGGGTGTCTGAGCAGAGAGGGGTGCAGCCATACCTCTCTGGGTGGGGGTCCCCCCAGCACCCCCACCCCCGGTGTCCACCCGCTCCATCAGCTCGGAGCGGTGCTGGGGGATTCCTGGGGCAGAGGATCTCGCTCCGCCCCTTGCTAACCCGGCCCCTCCGCCCCACGCAGGTCAGCGGTCGCTGGGGGGCTCGGCGCCTGTGGCCATCCCAGGCTGTCTGCCCCGCTCCCCGTCCCTGCAGTCCTCGTCGTCCCTGTCCGCCTCCCCACTCGGCTCCTTCTCCCAGTCCCTGTCGGGGCCGCTCGTCTCCTCAGCCATGACGCCCCCCCAGCAGCCGCCAGCCCTCAAGTCGGAGCCCCGAGCGCTGGGCCCCCCAGCCCCGTCCTACAACTCCTTCGGTGAGCGGGGCTCTTGGGGCTCCAGGTGCGGGAGCCACAGCGTGGCCCATCCCATCCCCGTGTCTGCTGCTCGGCGCAAGGTGCCCTGGGCAAGGGGCCCGGGGTTTGCACCTGAACCTCTGTGGGGGTGTCATTGTGCCTGGGACCCCGAGCCGCTCTCGTGACACCACCACAGCGAGACCTGCCTCACCTGCAGGCTGCGGGGGTGTGACATCGCCAGAGACCAAACGCAGAACCAGACAGATTTGCAAAAACAGGAAACTTGATTTAAATTTCTTTCCTTAAAAAATGTTATGCGATCCGTTTTGTTTTAAGAGTTGATATTTTAAAGTATCTGTTTTAATTTCTAATGATACATGTATGTCAGTGGATGTCACCCATGCAAACAAAAACCCTTTGGGGTCCTCCAGATTCTAAGTGCATAAAGGGTTCTGGGACAAGAGTCTGAGCACTGCTGCCCCCACAATGCAGCCACAGAAACGGATTTGTTTCCTTTTCTGGTGGAGAGATTGGGGTCCCCAGAGCTTGCCGGGGAGATGCTTGTGAGGTCCCAGCACAAGCAGGCTGACATCCGGCTCCTCCACACTCAGGCTTGAATGGCGTCCCCGGCAGCATCTGGGACTTTGTCTCTGGCAGCTTCTCTCCCAGCCCGTCCCCCATCCTGAATGCTGGCCCCACGGCCCCTTCGGGCGCGAGTCCAAACAGTGCCGAGCTGGCCCGGGTCAGGCGGCAGCTGGATGAGGCCAAGAGGAAGATCCGGCAGTGGGAGGAGTCCTGGCAACAGGTGAAGCAGGTGAGGCTGGGGAGGGGCCGCTGCGCAGGTGAGACAGGCGCGTGTGGCGGCTGCCGGCCCCCGTCACTGCAGCCCCTGGGTTTCAGGCCTGTGATGCGTGGCAGCGGGAGGCCAAGGAGGCCAAGGAGCGGGCGCTCGCGGCCGACAGCGCCCGGCAGCTGGCGCTGCAGAAGAAGGAGGAGGTGGAGGCCCAGTTCCGACGGCTGCAGGAAGAGCTGGAGGGCCGGGGCTTGGCCTCCGTGCTCCCCGGGCTGCGTGGCTGTGGTGACATCGGCGCCATCCCCCTGCCGAAGCTGCATTCGCTGCAGAGTCAGCTGCGCCTCGATTTGGAAGCAGTGGATGGGGTGAGTCCGGGTCTCGTTTTCAGGGCACTGGAGGGGGTGCATGGAGCTGGTGGGGAGCCGGCTGAGCAGCTTCCGTCCACTCCCACCTCGCCTCCTCTTGGAGGCCATGCCCTCGTGGACAGGGGCCACGTCACCTCACGTGGCTGGAGCTCCGGTGTTGCCTGGGGCACCTCCCTGGGTCACTCTCCAGGGTCTCTGGTCACCCCCTTGCCTGGTGTAGTGTGAAAGCCGCTGCCCTCAGCTTAGTGCGAAAATCCTTCCACACCCGGGCATTTTGTTAGAACCTGGGGCATTGGGAAGGCTCCACAGCCCTGCCTCTCACACACCGTCCCCTCCCCGGCTCACGGCCCAGGCCGTTGGGATGCACACCTCTCATCCGTCTCCAAGGCGCCATCATCCAGGTTTTGGCTGCTGTCGGCTGGAGGCTGGGTCCCAAGTCGGGGTCCATCCTGACCCGGCCCCTCCGTGTAGCCGCCTGCCTGGCTACCCTTCCCACACCACATGGTGGCTCTGGCCCTGGGAGCCCGTCCCCACCCAAGGGTCTCGTGGTGAAGCCTCTCCCATCCCATCTTTTCGTTCCTGGGTGGCCCCCAGCAGGGGGGTCCACCCCACCCTGACCCTGGGCCCGGCCTGGGTTGGGGCGGGGTACCCCCTGACTGCATCTCCCCCGCAGGTGATCTTCCAGCTGCAAGCGAAGCAGTGCGGAGTGTGTGGGGAGCGGGCCCACAGCACTGTCCTGCGGCCCTGCCAGCATCGTGTGCTCTGCGAGCCGTGCGCGGCCAGCGCACCCGAGTGCCCCTACTGCGCGGGCCAGCCCCTGCCCTGGTGACGGCCACCTGGTCGCCCGCCTCCTGGTGCCACCGACGTCGGGACCCCAGCCCCAAACCAACCACCCATGGTCTCGTACTCTCCTCACAGACCCTGAAGGCCCTGTGGGGCTCAGCGGGCAGGGTGACTCTGCGGGGTTTGTGGTCCTGACGCCACTGTGACCGGATCCTGGGAGTTCACATCCCGAGAAGCACTTTGTAGACGGAAGAGTTTAGGCAGACGTTCCGAGTTGCTATAAGCTGCTTTGAGGTTCATGTTTTTAATATGCGATAATATGAAGCTTTATACGTGTACTGTGAACAGAGTATTTCCTATCGGTCTATTGTTAATCCATAGTACGGTAAACACATTAGGTTTCATATCTGAAATTAGTACTTACGAAGTGAGCATTTATCTAGTAGTGAGAAATGCCTAGGATTTTTACTGTTTCCAAATTAAGTGCAAACTAATAGTATTTATAGCAGAGTGATTATTGAGAGACACATATACATGTAGATGTTTTTAATTTTATGAAGGGAACTCATTTCCTGAACACGTGCACATTAACTGGAGCGTCAGTGACAGCGCCCCGCGCCTGCGGCCTCCCGCTCAAGTGCCTGCGCCTAGGAAAGCCAAGGAGCTGCGTGCTGTCCTTTCTCCCCTGGACTTGGTCAGCGTGGTGACAGTGAGCAGGGCAGTGGGGTGGGGGACCCGAAGGGGCGGGCGTCACACTGACTGTGCAGAGCCGTGTGGTGCTCCCCCTTCCCAGAGCTTGCTGGCGGGCGTCCTGGCTGGAGCCTCTCTCCACCCATGTGGGAGACCCTAGCCAGCCTCCAGGGCGACACTGCACCAGATCTGTTTGTGCAGGTGTTATGTTTGAGGGACCATGGGGTTGGGGAGGACCCGGCCGCCGAGCGGGGGCAGGGTGGCAGAAAGGCTGCTGGGAACGGGTCAGATTTTAGTGCCGGCTTCAGTCTTTTCTGTCTGCATTGGGTCACCTTCCCTAGGAATCTGGGAGGAAGTAAAACCTGTCTGTAGTTGACCCAGACTTTGCTCTTGGCAGATCCAGATTGGCATGAGAATCTTCCCAGAGTGTGCCGCCAGGTGCGGAGCAGGGGCTGGGCCCTGGCCCGGAAGGGACGGGATGCCCCCTGCTTGGGGCTGTGCCAAAGACTTTATATAGCATTTTTTAAGTGCAAGGTGACTAGGTAAAAATTTTTATCAGTGACCAAATTAGAATGTATTTACTATAGTGAGAAGTTTAAGACCTTTTTTTTTTTTTTTAACATAAGACAAACTGATAGGAAAGCTGTCATTTTTTAAGGTGGGTCCATGGCATCGTGCAGCTCGCCCGCTGCTAAAGGTAACTATATGACTTGGTTGTAGTGAATCTACTTTGTTTCTAATTATACTGATAATGATTTATTAGCTCTTAGAAATTACGTATATTTTGTGCTACTGTTATCACTGTTTAAAATTCTTTATTTTATTAATATTTATGCACTTGTTTCCCATTTCAGGCCTTTGGTCTTCTGGGGGGAAAACAGGACAATGTTTGTTATTGACATCTAGCCTAGATATTTTCAAATTATAAGCAAGAACAATTAAGCTTTAGGTGTATTTATAAGCTATTCCGGTCAGTTCTTTCTGTGGGGTTCGGGGGGGTGGTGGAGGTGCCCCCTCCCAGGCACTCGCTGGCTCTGAGGACAGGTGTGCGGTGGGAAGACCAAAGAACCACCCAGAGTGGAGCTCCCGGGGCTACGTCGGGGCCCTCCCACCTCTGCTGCCTGGCTGCGGTGGCCCTGGTTTTCTGAGGGGCCACCCATGCTGGGCTCAGCTAGGCTCAGCGTCTCAGGGTGTCACCGCCCCGCACTCGGGTTATGAAGGGGGGCGCTGGGTGTAGCAGCTGAAGCTGTGTGGTGCTCGGCGAGGCCGTTTTTGTTGCCGAATCTGTCAGCTCCTGAGTATTCAGTATTAGCAGTGATGTTACATTGTCACACCATTTGTGTAACTGTGGTCAGCAGAAGACCATGACTCAGTGTGGATGCTTCATGTGGATTAATTTATGGAAGCCCCAATCTGTATGTCTGTTTTGAGTATTTAGAGGAGAATGTTATTGGAATGGAATTTTCTTAACCCAGAAGGTAGTATTTATAATGCATAATCATTTACTTGTAGTGAATTGTTTAAAGTTAACACTTGTTCAAATTTTTTTACACTATAGCATTTATGCAATGGTTTACAGAATTCATGGAATTATTTTTATCAGTAGGGAAATTAATTAAAACTTTGGATCTTTATTTTGTCTGCATCTTTGCGCACAACCTGCTGGCACAGAAGGAACAGGAAGGTGTCCTCTGGCTGAGTCCTGTCGCCCCAGATCACAAGGTGTTCCCACGCAGTCCAGGGTCGCCTCGTAGCAGCTCTGCTGTCTTGTCTGTGGGTGTCCTGGGACCCAAGTGTTCAGAGCTGGAAGTTTCTGCCAAAACACCAGGTGGCAGGAGGTCAGGACCTGATCTGCAGGGCGGCAGGTCCCAAGGTGGGCTCAGCCCCAACCCCCAGGCACAACTGACCTGCAGGCTTCACGTAGGGGAGGCCGTGCTGGGTCAGTATGCTTTTAAGTCTTTTGATCTCCTTTGACAGGGCTTTATGTGCCTAGAACAAGAGGTGAAATGGAGCACTCAGGCCCTTGGTGGGAGGCTGGTCCCGGGCCTGGGAGCGCTGTCTGTACCTTGTTACAGCTCTCCAGCGTCTGAAACACCAGGCCCTTGGCACCTCCTTCCTGCTGCACTGATTCACTTTGTTCTGGGGTCTTTAAATAACCAGCATCCTCAAAGATCGCCCTGAGCAACTTCTCGTAGCCCTGCAGGTGGGGGACGAGGAGGGAGCACTGCTGCAGCTGCACCGCTCCCCGCCCAGGCAGCGCCCGCCCTGTCGCTCACCTGGGATGTGATCAGCTCATCCGCCAGGTCCTGTTCCACCCGGTCCCACCTCTGCTGCAGGGCCATGGGCAGGGCCGGGTACACTGAGAATCCAACAGAAACCAGACTGAGCAGGGCCCCTCTGCCCCCCACGCCCCCCAGTGCCCCCTGCCGGCCCCAGCGCCCACCTAACAAGGAGTGGGGGTGGCAGACGAGGGGCGTCTCGAACGTCAGTGCGTAGACACAGGTGCTTGGCTCAGACACGTGGGCCAACCGGTTGGTTTTGCCACAGGTGAGCTCCACCTGGTGGGAAACCTTGGTGAGCGGGTGGGGGGAGTGGGCCCCAATCCCACCCTCCCACCCAGCCCACCTTGCTCTGCCGGCTCCGGGAGTGGCAGGAGTCACCGTCCCTCATCCACATGCCCCTGAAGGTGTTGTTGGCGATTTCCCACTCGTGCCAGATGCTGGGGAGGAGCAGAGTGGGTGAGGCTTGGGGGGGGGGGGACGATGGACAGGTGGAGCCGCAGCCTCCCCCAGCGCCACTCACCCGAGGATCCCACTGTAGGCATTCCAGCGGAAGGTCTGCTCGTGCTGCGTCACGTTGTGGAACGGGCAGAGCTCGTACTTGTACCTGGGGGCACAGCGCTGTCAGCGGGGGTCCCAGGCCCTGGCCACGCCTGCCCCTGCCCTCACTCACGTGGACTCCACCAGGCTGAAGCACTTGCCAGAAAGTCTGGAGAGATGCACGGGCCCTGGAAGGGGAGAGCACGGCCCGCTGAGCGTGGTGCAAAGCGCAGGCGTGCAGAAACCCACAGAACCAGGGCCATTTAGGAAAAGATCCAGTAGTTTAAACTTTAAAACTGGAGCAAAACAGTTGGAGCAACATCAGCAAAGTACCAGACTAGGAAGCTCCAAGCTCATATCCCTGTGAAAGCATCAAGTGAACCACTAGAAACCAGCTGAGCTAACCCAGTTCTGGAAATCAGGTCTACAGCAATCAAGTGAGCACCACGCAGCAAAGCCATCACCCCAGCGTGGTCGTGAGGAGCAGGCTGACCTCATCTGCAACATCCCAGCCTAGCTGGGGGCTGCCGGGAGTACTGGTCTCTGTTTTGCCCAACTCAGATCACCAGGCAGGAAAGGGAGCTGCTCATGAAGGCTGCAGGGGGGCAAGGGGTTATGGTTGGACACACACAACAGGCCATCCAGGACCTGAGGAGCACCCAGCCTGGTGATGAAGGCCGCCCCAGCACGGGGCCAGGCTGCAAAGGAACTGCAGCCTCTTCAAAGGAAAACCCAACAGAACCACCGGGGAAAAGCCCAGGCACTGGACTGATAGAAGACTTCAGTTAAACAAATGTCTGAAATATGCTTAAGGACCTGGAGGGAAACACAAAGAACTAAAGTCTATCAGGCAAATGACATGTAGGCAGAGAGACGAACAGTATCGAAAGGAACCAAAAAAATCTGGAGCCGAAAAATACAACTGAAATAAATCCACAAAAGGGGTTAACAGATTTTGAGCAGAGAAAAGAACCAGTGAAGAGATGGCAGGACACACAGTGGGAGTCCCTGAAGGAAGAGAGGGGCAGAGAGTATCTGAGGAAATGACTCTCCCAACTTGACAAAACACATGAATCTACACATCCAAGCAGCTCACTGAACTCCAAGTACAATAAACTCAGAAAGACCCACACCAAGACACAGAAGAAAACTGTCAAAAACCAAGTCCAAAGCAGCAAGAAGTGACTCATCACATCAAGGGATCCTTAATAAGATTATCTGCCCATTTCTCTGCCACACTTCAGAGGCCAGAAAGCTGTGGGATGGAAGAAAAAACTGTCGACTGAGGAGTCTACAGCCAGGAAACTATCCTCCAAAAATGAGGGCAAAATCAAGACACTCCCAGATAAACAAAAGCTGAGGGATTTCGTTACCACGAGCCCTGCCCTGGAGAGAGTCCTTCCAGTAAAGGCAAATACACTGGCAAACCCAAAGCAGTATGTGATTCTGATCTGCAAATCTACAGGGTTTAAAAAGATGCATAAAAATAATTACAAATCTACATTTAAAGAGGTAATTACTGGGCTTCCCTGGTGGCGCAGTGGTTGAGAGTCCGCCTGCCGATGCAGGGGACACGGGTTCGTGCCCCGGTCTGGGAAGAACCCACATGCCGCAGAGCGTCTGGGCCCGTGAGCCATGGCCGCTGAGCCTGCGCGTCTGGAGCCTGTGCTCCGCGACGGGAGAGGCCACAACAGTGAGAGGCCCGCATACCGAAAAAAAAATTAAAAATAAAAAAAAAATAAAATAAAGAGGTAATTACTGAAATCAAAAAGTTGGGGGAGGGACAGAGCTGTACAGAAGTCTTTGAATTTAAACCAATTTCAATCATGTACAAATTAGACTTAACAGCTTTATGATCGTATGTAATCCCCTGGCAACTGTAGAGGAAACAACTACACAGACTAATACACAAAAGTTAAAAGGACGTCAAAACATGTCACTTAGAAGTAAGTCAACAAAAAGGAATGGAGGGAATGAGAGACAAAAAAACTGTAAGACAAATTTTGCTGTTTTGTTTCCTCTAAATCCTTCCTTATCAATGACTACTTTAAATGTAAACAGATTAAACTCTCCCATTCAAAAGGCACAGATTGGCCAAATGGGTAAAAAAAATGTGATCCAACGATATATACTGTTTGTAAGAGACACATTTAAGATCAAAGACACAAGCAGGCTGAAAGTGAAAGGATGGAAAAAGATATGCAAATAATGAGAGAGCAGGGATGGCCACACTAATATCAGACAAAATAGACTATCAGGGACTTCCCTGCTGGTCCAGTGGTTAGGAATCCGCCTTCCAATGCAGGGGATGCGGGTTCGATCCCTGGTCAGGGAACTAAGATCCCACATGCCTCAGGGCAACTAAGCCTGCGTGCCACAACTACTGAGCCTGCGTGCCACAACTAGAGAGAGGCCTGCGCTGCAACGAAGAGCCCACTCGCTGCAAAAGATCCCACATGCTGAAATGAAGATCCCTGCCACAACTGTGACCTGACCCGATGCAGTCAAAAAAAAAAAAAAAAAAAGTATCAGTCAAACACTGTTAAAGGAGATAAAGGAAGACATTATTCATTGATAGAAAGGTCCATTCACCAAGATTATAACAATTACAAACATATGGGCACCAAACACCAGAGCTTGAAAACAAAGCAAGCATTGACAACTGAAGGGAGAAACAGGCAGTTCTACAATCCTTGGACATTCAACACCCCGCTTCTAAGGACACAGAGGACCTGAACAACACTAAAACCACCAGACCTAATCGACATATACAGAATATCCCACCCAACAACATCAGAAATTACATTTTTTAAGTGTACGTGGAACATTCTCCAGGACACACCACATGTTAGGCCACTTAATAAACTTAAAAAGACTGAAATCATAGTTTCTTTTCTGAACACAATGGAAATCAGAAATCAATAGCAAAAGCAATGTGGGAAATCCACAAATATATGGAAATTAACACAATCTTAAAGAACCAATGGCTCAAAGAATTCACAAAGGAAACTTGTTTTTGTTTCAAAATATTTTCTAAATACAAGGTACCAAAAATTATCAGATACAGTGAAAGCAATGCTAAGAGGGAAATTAACAGCTGTAAACATATTAAAAACAAGATCTCAAATCAATAACCTAACTTTTACACTTTAAGAAACTAGAGAAAGAAAGCTAGCAAGCTGGACTTCCCTGGCGGTCCAGTGGTTAAGACTCCACACTTCCAATGCAGGGGGTGTGGGTTCAATCCCTGGTTGGGGAACTAAGATCCCACATGCTGCATGGCACAGCAAAAAAAAATAACAACAACAACAACAAAAAAAAACTAGCAAGCAAAAGGAAGAAAATAAAGATTAGAGCAGAGAAAAATAAAGAAAAATCAGTAAAACCAGAAGTTGGTTCTTTGAAAAGATCAACAAAATCGACAAACCTTTAAACTAGATTTACTGTAACAAAAAAGAAAATGGGCTTCCCGGGCTTCCCTGGTGGCGCAGTGGTTGAGAGTCCGCCTGCCGATGCAGGGGATACGGGTTCGTGCCCCGGTCTGGGAAGATCCCACATGCCGCGGAGAGGCTGGGCCCGTGAGCCATGGCCGCTGGGCCTGTGCGTCTGGAGCCTGTGCTCCGCAATGGGGGAGGCCACAACAGTGAGAGGCCCGCGTACAGCAAAAAAAAAAAAAGTCTTAAAAAAAAAAAGATGGGCTTCCCTGGTGAGGCAATGGTTAAAAAATCCACCTCCCAATGCAAGAGACACGGGTTCAAGCCCTGGTCCGGGAAGATCCCACATGCTGCGGAGCACCTAAGCCCATGCGCCACAACTACTGAGCCTGCGCTCTAGAGCCCATGAGCCACAACTACTGAAGCAAGCCTGTGCGCCTAGAGCCCATACTCTGCGACAAGAGAAGCCACTGCAATGAGAAGCCCACAACGAAGAGTAGCCCCACTTGCCACAACTAGAGAAAGCCCGTGTGCAGCAACAAAGACCCAACACGGCCCAAAAGATTCAAATTACTAAAATCATAAACAAAAGGAGGGACATTACTACCAATTTTACAAAAATAAAAAGGATTACAAGAAAATACTATGAAAACTGAAGAAGGGGGAACACCTCCTGACTCAATTCTATGAGGCCAGCATTCCCCTGATATCAAAGCCAAAAAGATACCTGACAAGAAAGGAAAACTACAGATGTCAACATCCCTTGTGAATGTCAGTGCAAAAATCCTGAACAAAATACTGGCAAACTGAAATCAGCAGCACATTAAAAGGATTCTACAGTGTGAAAAAGTGGGGTTTGTTCCTGGAATGTAAGCATGGTTCAAATTTAAAAAAAAAAAAACAATTTTTTTACATGTAATACACCCCATTAACAGAATAAAGCGGGGGGGAAATTATCATCTAAATTGTTGCAGAAAAAAGCACCTATCAAAATTCAACACTCTTTCATGATGAAAACACTCAACAAAGGAGGATTAGGAGGAAATTTCCTCAACGCAATAAAGGCCATATATGCAAAACCCACAGCGAATATCTTACTGAACGGTGAAAGACTGAAAAAGCTTTCCTCCCAAAAGTGGGAAGAACACAAGGAAGCTCTCAGCACTATTCACTATTTGACATTGTACTGGAGGTTCTAGCCAGAGCAATTAGGCAAAAAAAAGGAAAGGCATCCTAATCAGGAAGGAAGAAATAAAATTACAATGCAGTGTTTGCAGATGACATGATCATATATATAGAAAACCCTAAGAGTCCACAGAAATATATTAGAGCTACTAAATTCAGCAAAGTTTTAGGATACAGAAGTGACACTAAAAACCAGTTGTGTTTCTATACAACAACCCAACAGACAGCCCAAAAAGGAAATTCAATGAAACAATTCCAGGGATTTCCCTGGTGGTCCAGTGGTTAAGACTGCGCTCCCAAGGCAGGGGGCCCGGGTTCGATCCCTGGTCAGGGAACTAGATCCTACATGCCACAATGAAGATCCCACACGCAGCAACAAAGATGGATTCCCAAAGGACCCCAAATAGTCAAAACTATATTGAAATAGAAAAGTTGAAGGACTCACAATTAGTGATTTCAAAGCTTACTTCAAGGGGAATTCCCTGGTGGTCTAGTGGTTAGGATTTGGTGCTCCCTCTGCCAGGGGTCCAGGTTTGATCCCTGGTTGAGGAACTAAGATCCCACAAGATGCGCAACACCATCAAAAAAAAAAAAAAAACCAAAAAACCCCACAAAGCTTACTTCAAAGCTACAGTAATTAAACCAGTGCAATATCAGTATAAAGACAGACATGTAGACCAATGAAACAGAACAGAGAGCCCAGAAACAAACCCTTGAATATATGCTCAAAGGATCTGTCAGGGTGCTGAGACCATTCAGTGGGGGAAAGGACAGACTTTTCAACAAATGGAGTCGGGAAGCTGGATGTTCATATGCACAGGAATGAAAGTGGACCCTTACCTCACACCATGTACAGAAATTAACTTAAAATGGATCAGAGGCTGAAACTACAAAACCTAAGGGGAAATCTTTGACATTGGCTTTGTGCTTTGGAAATGATTTCTTGGATACGACATCAAAGGCAAAGGCACCAAAAGGAAAACTAGATAAATGGGGCTTCAGAATTTAAAAGTTTGCAAGAAAGTGTTGAAAGACAACCTACAGAAAGTGAGAAAGTATTTGCAAATCACATTTCTAACACGGGTAATATCCAGAACATATAAAGAACTCCTATTAACGACAGCAATGCCCCAAACAACCCAATTTAAAAAATGGACCAAGGATTACTAGACATTTTTCTGAAAAAGTGAAAAATAAGTAAATACAAATAAAATCCACAATGAGATATCACCTCACCTCCATTAGGATGGCTACTATCCAACAACAACAACAACAACAGAAAAGAATAAATGTTGGTTAGGATGTGGAGAAACTGAAACCTTTGTGCACTGCTGGCGGGAATGTAAAACGGTTCAGTGCTGTTGAAAACAGTTTGGTGGTTCCTCATAAAGCTTAAGCATAGATTTATATGATACAGCAAATCGACTCTTGGGTATGTGAACTGAAAGCAGGAACTCAGATGCTGCACACCCATGTTCAGATCAGCATTATTCACAGTAACCAAAAAGTAAAAACAACCCAAGTGTACACTGTCAGATGAATAAGCAGAATGTAGTATATATGTGCAATGGAATATTATTCAGCCTTAAAAAGGAAGGAAATCCTGCCATATAAATGAACCTTCAAGATATTGTGCTAAATGAAACACGCCAGTCACAAAAGGACAAGAATTATATGATTCCACTTACATGAGGTACTTAGTTCATTTGAGCTGCTATAACAAAATACCACTGGGTAATTTTACAACTACAGAAATTTATTTTTCACAGTTCTGCGGGGGTTTGAAGCCCAAGATCAGGGCACCAGCACAGTCGAGTTCTAGTTCACAGAGGGTGCCTTCTCACTGTGTCTTCACATGGTAGAAGGGACTAGGGATCTCTGGAGCCTCTTTATATTATAAGGGCATCAATCCCATTCTTGAGGGCTCCACCCTCATGACTTAAGCATCTTCCAAAGACCTCAACTCCTAACACCATCATCTTTTTCAGTTACGATTTCAACCTGTGTACACACAGTGACCACAGCAGGGATCTAGAGTCATTAAATTCATAGAGAAAGAAAGTAGAATGTCGGGGGCCAGAGGCTGGGAGGGGTGAGGAGTTGTTTAATGGGGACAGAGGTTCAGTTTGGGAAGGTGAAAAAGTTCTGAGGATGATAGAGGTGATGTTTGCCCAACAATATGGATGTGCTTAATGCCTCTTAACTGAACATCTAATAAGGGTTAAAATGGTAAATTTTATGTATATTTTACCACAGTAAAAAGAGGGCAATTCATATTTTCTTATACTAGCAAAAAGAAACACCAGAAGACTAAACATAAAATAACAACAAACAGAATCAAGGCAGTATGGGACTTCCCTGGTGGTACAGTAGTTAAGAATCCACCTGCCAATGCAGGGGCCGCAGGTTCGATCCCTGGTCTGGGAAGATCCCACATGCCTTGGAGCAACTAAGCCCATGCACCACAACTACTGAGCCTGCATGCCTAGAGCCCGTGCTCCGCAGCAAGAGAAGCCACTGCCATGAGAAGCCCGCGCACCGCAACAAAGAGTAGCCCCCGCTCGCTGCCACTAGAGAAAGCCCACGTGCAGCAATGAAGACCCAATGCAGCCAGATAAATACATACATACATACATACGAAGAATCAAGGCAGTACGGCACTGGCATAAAAACAGGGGGTCCAGAAATAAAGCCACACATATACAGTCAATTAATTTACAACAAAGGAGCCAAGGATATACAATGAGGAAAGGATAGTCTCTTCAATAAACGGTGGTTAAACTGGACCACTATCTTTCACCATACACAAAAATTTAAGTTGAATGTAAGACCAGAAACTATGAAACTCCTAGAAGAAAACACAGGTGGTAAGCTCTTTGACATCGGTCTCAGTGATGATTTTCAAAATCTGACTCCACAAACAAAAGCAAAAATAAACAAATGGGACAATATCTAACTACAAAGGTCTGCACAGCCAAGGAAACCATCAACAAAATGAAAGGCAGCCTACTGAATGGGATAAAACATCTAGCAAATCATATACATAAGGGGCTAATATCCAAAATGTATAAAGAACTCACACAATTCAATAGCAAAAAAACAAACAATCCAATTAAAAAATGGGCAGAGGGTCTAAATAGACATTTTTCCAAAGAAGACAAAGAGATGGCCAACAGGCACATGAAAAAGATGCTCAACATCATTAACCATCAGGGAAATGCAAATCAAAACCACAATGAGATATCACCTCACACCTGTCGGAACAGCCACTATAAAAAAGACAAATAACAAGCGTCGGCGAGGATGTGGAGAAAAGGAAAACTTGCACACTGTTGGTAGGAATGGAAATTGGTGCGGCCACTATGGAAAACAGGATGGAGGTTCCCACCAAAATTAAATATAGAACTACCATATAATCCAGCAATTCCACTTCTGGGTATTTATCCAAAGAAAACAAAATCACTAACTCGGAAAGATACCTCCACCCCGCTGTTCACAGCAGCATTATTTACAATAGTCAAGATATGGAAACTACCTAAGTGTCCATTGATGGATAAAGAAGGGGTACACATATACAACAGAGTATTATTCAGCCATAAAACAAGAAATTGCCATCTGCAACACGGATGGACCTTTAGGGCATTATCCTAAGTGAAATATGTCAGAGAAAGACAAATACATTATGATCTCACTTATGTGGAAAACAAAACACCAAGCTTATAGATACAAAGAACAGATCAGTGTTTGCCAGAAGCAGGGGATTGGGGGAGACACAAAGTGAGTGAAAATGGTCAAAAGATATAAACTTCCAGTAATAAATAAGTCCTGAGGATATAATGTACAGCACAGTGACTACAGTTAATAATATTGAATTGCATATCTGAAAGTTGCTAAGAAAGGAAATCTTTTTTTTAAATTGAAGTATAGTCGATTTACAATGTTGTGCTAAATTTCTGCTGTACAGAAAAGTGATTCAGTTATACATATATATACATTCTTTTCCATTATGCTTTATCATAGGATATTGAATATAGTTCTCTGTGCTACACAGTAGGACCTTGTTGTTTATCCATTCTGTATATAAAAGCTTGCACCTGCTAACCCCAAACTCCCACTCCATTTCTCCCCCAACACCCCCCCCCTTACCAACCACAACTCTGTTCTCTATGTCTGAGTCTGTTTCTGTTGTGTAGATATATTCATTTGTGTCATATTTAGATTCCACATATAAGTGATATCATATGGTATTTGTCTTTCTCTTTCTGGCTTAACTTCACTTAGTATGACAATCTCTAGTTGCATCCACGTTGCTACAAATGGCATTATTTCGTTCTTTTTTTTATAGCTGAGTAGTATTACATTGTATATATGTACCACATCTTAAGAAAGTAAATCTTAAACGTCCTATCCAAAGAAGATATACAGATGGCCAAGAAGCACATGAAAAGCTGCTCAACATCACTAATTATTAGAGAAATGCAAATCAAAACTACAATGAGGTATCACCTCCCACCGGTTAGAATGGGCATCATCAGAAAATCTACAAGTGCTGGAGAGGGTGTGGAGAAAAGGGAACCCTCTTGCACCGTTGGTGGGAATGTAAACTGATACAGCCACTATGGAGAACAGTATGGAGATTCCTTAAAAAACTAAAAATAGAATTACCATATGACCCAGCAATCTTAACTACTGGGCATATACCCAGAGAAAACCATAATTCAAAAAGACACATGCACCCCAGTGTTCACTGCAGCACTGTTTACAATAGCCAGTTCATGGAAGCAACCTAAATGTTCCATCGACAGACGAATGGATAAAGAAGATGTGGTACATACATACAATGGAACATTACTCAGCCACAAAAAGGAACGAAATTGGGTCATTTGTAGAGACGTGGATGGACCTAGAGACGGTCATAGGGTGAAATAAGTCAAAAAAACCAAATATCGTATATTAACGCATATATGTGGAATCTAGAAAAATGGTTACAGATGAACTGGTTTGCAAGGCAAAAATAGAGACACACGGCTTCCCTGGTGGTGCAGTGGATAGGAATCTGCCTGCCAATGCAGGGGACACAGGTTCGATCCCTGGTCTGGGAGGATCCCACATGCCATGGAGCAACTAGGCCCGTGCACCATGACTGCTGAGCCTGCGTTCTGGAGCCCGTGAGCCACAGCTACTGAAGCCTGCGTGTCTAGAGCTCTGCAACGGGAGAGGCCACCGCAATGAGGGGCCCATGCAACGCAACGCAATGAGGAGTGGCCCCTGCTCGCCGCAGCTGGAGAGGGCCCATGCACAGCAATGAAGACCCAACACAGCCGAAAATAAATAAATTTTTTTAAAAAAGAGACACAGGGCCTCCCTGGTGGCGCAAGTGGTTAAGAGTCCGCCTGCCGATGCAGGGGATACGGGTTCGTGCCCCGGTCTGGGAGGATCCCATATGCCGCGGAGCGGCTGGGCCCGTGAGCCATGGCCGCTGGGCCTGCGCATCCGGAGCCTGTGCTCCGCAACGGGAGAGGCCACAACAGTGAGAGGCCCACATACCGCAAAAAAAAAAAAAAGAAAAAAAAAAAAGACATAAAAAAGAGACACAGATGTAGGGAACATATGGACACCAAGGGGGGAAAGTGGGGGTGGGATGAAGTGGGAGATTGGGATTGATATGTATACACTAATATGTATAAAATAGATAAGTAATAAAAACCTGCTGTATAAAAAAAAACTTTTTAAAAAATCTTAAACATCTTCATCACAAGAAGAAAAAAAGTTTTTGGTAACTATGTGTGGTGTCAGAGAATAACTAGACTTATTCCCATCATTTTGCAAAATACACAAATAGTGGATCATTATGTTGTATACCTGAAACTAATATGTCAGTTATACCTTAAAACAAACAAACAAACAGCAAATGGCCCTGGACAGGGAGCACAAGGCAGGAAGGAGAGCTCGGGGCATATTTGTCCTAAGGTTTACATGTGAACCACGTAGGCATGCTAATGTGCTCAAAGGTAAAATGAAAGGATGACATTAAAGCCCCTACAGCTGAAATCAAAGCAAATGAACCGAACTATACACAGTTAGTAACGTCACTTCACCGGAAGAAGAATCACTCTCAGTGACTTAAGAACAAGTACTGTTAATCAGTTAATAGCAGTAATGCCATATTAGTTTTCAGGCCATTATATATGTGCTGTAGAATAGAGCAAATGACCATGTGATGATACCAGGTATCAGAAGCCACAGCCACTAACATGGGACCAAGTCTCCTACAGATCCCACTGTAGAGAACGTCTGAAGGCCTGAGGCTGTGGAGGGGACTGAGGGGCGGCGGGGGGGTGGGTGCAGCTTGGAAGAAGAGGGCACTGATTCCTGTGGGTTCCCGCCTGGGGCAGGCAATGGCATAACCCACCCCAGTCTCTGGCCATAGGATCTGGGACAGAGGGAGCCGACCCAGCAGCTGGAAAGCGTGGGGTAGTATCAAAAAGGACGGCGGGGGTGGAGGGAGGGAAGCCTGCCCAGCTCTCTGGCTGAGCCCTGCATACATGAACCACCGGCAGGGAGGTTGGTCCTGGGTGAGCTCCGCCCAGCCAGCTGCCTCAGCCCACCGCATTCTCCCAAGGGGAGAGCCGGGGCAAGGGTGTATCCAAAAGTATCAGACATACAACAAAGCAGGCAAATGCGACCCACCCCCAAGAGAACAAACATAGAAGACTGACCCCAACAAACACAGATGATGTTGGAAGTAGAAGAGGATTTTAAAGCAGCTATTGCAACTATGTTCCAGGGTGTAAAGTAAAACACGGTAATAAAGAGATAGTGAATCTCAGCAGATAAACAGAAATTAGAAAAAGAAACTCTAGAAATTTAAAAAGTCAGAAATAATTAGCAATTTAAATCCAGCAATATATAAAACATATGTATTCACTGTGCCCAAGTGGAGCTTACTCCAAGAACACAGTGTTGGCTCAACATTCAAAAACCAATGCTACCCACTATGTAAACAGTCTAAATGAGAAAACCCATCATCCTCTTGATAGGTTTTTAAAAAAGCATTTGATAGAACCCAACACCCATTCATGGTAAAACCTCAGCAACCAGGAACAGCAGGGAAGGTCCTCCACCTGAGAAGGGGCTACAAATGCCCCTCTGCAGACCCTGAACTGAAGGTGGGAGACCGAGGCCAGGTTGGGGGGACGCCTCTCCCCACTGCTCTCCCGAAATTGGAGGCCCAGCCAGGGTGAAGGCACACAACTGTACTCCAGCTAATAGATGAAGAAACGTTAAACACCACGGGAATGCAATGAACAAAATCCAGAATGTGGGAAACAAGTGACCCAGTTTCCTCAAGGCAAGGAAATGGAGGGCATCTACAGATTCAAGGAAACTGAAGCACACGTGGGTGTGTGTCAAGCACACACAACACACAGAGCTTCCATACTGACTCAGACAAACCAACCACCTATTAAAAATTATGATACTGGGGCTTCCCAGGTGGCACAGTGGTTGAGGATCCACCTGCCAATGCAGGGGACACGGGTTCGATCCCTGGCCCGGGAAGATCCCACATGCCGCGGAGCAACTAAGCTCGTGTGCCACAACTACTGAGCCTGTGCTCTAGAGCCCATGAGCCACAAATACTGAGCCTGCGTGCCACAACTACTGAAGCCCGCACGCCTAGAGCCCATGCTCCACAACGAGAGAAGCCACTGCAATGAGAAGCCCGCGCACCGCAACGAAGAGTAGCCCCCGCTCGCCGCAACTAGAGAAAGCCTGCGCGCAGCAACGAAGACCCAACACAGCCAAAAATAAATAAATAAATAAATAAATTTATATTAAAAAATTATGACAGTATTAGCAACATACGGAAACACAGAGGGGATTTTTGCTGCTTGATACTGTGGCTATGCCCTTGAAGAGACACACACCAAAATATTTACAAATGAAATAAGTTGTGGGAAATTTGTTTCAAAGTAACTGCGGTGGCAGGGTGAGGGTCGGGGCTGGGTGAGGGTGCCTGGTGCCTCACATACCCTTTCTCCACTTTTGCATGCGCTTGAAATTGTAACACTGTTTTTTTTAAAGTTAAGGAAAAAACAAGTAAAAATATGTATGGCAAGCACTAAAACTGAACACAAACAGAAACGATATGGATCCAACTGCAAGTCAGATTGATGACAGAGAAAACAATGACCTGGTGAAGGTTGGACCACAGTGCCCTGCTGTCCATCTCTGGCTGGATACACTCCAAAATAAACTGCAAGAAAACCTCACTCACTCGTTTCATGGTTAGTAGTAATATTGCTATTTTAAATCTGAAACTATTTTATGTAAATTATAGGAAAAAGCCAGTAAATATATTTACGTGACTAAAGAACCCAGCTTTTTAGTGTTAAGGGAAAAGACAGGAGTAGAAAATAAAGGGGAGGGCTTCCCTGGTGGCGCAGTTGTTAAGAATCCACTTGCCAATGCAGGGGACACGGGTTCAAGCCCTGTTCTGGGAAGATCCCACATGCCGCCGAGCAACTAAGCCCGTGAGCTAAAACTGTTGAGCCCGCGTGCCACAACTACTGAAGCTCGCGTGCCTAGAGCCCATGCTCCGCAATAAGAGAAGCCACCGCAATGAGAAGCCTGCGCACCGCAACAAAGAGTAGCTCTCCACAACTAGAGAAAGCCCATGCACAGCAATGAAGACCCAATGCAGCCAAAATAAATAAATTATTTTAAAAAGTAAAAAAAAGAAAAGGGGAAAATAAAAACCCTGTAATACTGCATTTCAATTTGAAACTTAAAATCACATAGATTTCATCTATTCTTCCAGCACAAACACATCTATGTGTGTGTATGTGTGTGCATGCTTTCTACCTTGAAATAATCATAAACTTATAACCATAGTACATCACCAAAACTAGGAAATTGACGTTGGCACAATACAACCAACTAGACTACAAACCGTACTTGGATTTCAGTTTTTGTATGTGTTCAGCAATAAGAAAAAGCTACTGATACATGCAACAACAGAGATGAATCCCAAAAACATGATGCTGAGGAAGACTCCAGACGTGGAAGTGTATGCTGACTTGCTCAGCTGAAATCCAAGCACGGATGACACTATTCTAAAGCAACAGAAGCCAGACAGTGATGGGTGGGGGATTTAAAAGGGACACATAGGAATCTTCTGGGTGATGGAAATGTTCTCAGTCTTGTTTGGGGGTGGTGATTACATGCATGTGCTCAATTTACAAACTTTATCAAACTGAACATGTCAACTATACCTCAGTAAAAACAGGGTTTAAATCTGAGCCAATAATGATGTTCAAAAAGGAGAGAGAAAGAAAGGGGGGGAAAAGGAACACTCCTCTTTACCAGAGACCACCAGCCAACAATAAATGCAGACGGCATGAGAGAAGCAGAGTTCTGCACTCCTCTATCCCATCAGACTGAACCAGGAGGCCACCAGGGGCAGCACGTCCACTCAGCACCAAAGGCGTGCTCACAGACGGCACACTGAGGGCAGAGAGAGAAACCTGCCTCCCACCGCTAGACCCTGGCAGCACTCAGCCGCAGTCGACTGCAGCCCTCTGACACGATGCCTACCTACAAAGTATTTGTGCCCAAACTGCTTACCCTGACTGTAATCAAGCTTCCAGGCCATTTACAGAATACACTGGGGAAAGCAGAACAAGTTAATGACCTCACAAACCAGACAGATCTGGTCAAACATCCTGTAAGACAACTGGCCCGGCACATAACCCCTTGACTGATTCCCGTGTGGGGTGGGTCCTGGGACAGCTGTAGAAGGCATTCCTGAGACAACAGGGAAATGTGGATGTGAATTGATTATATTATAGAATTTCTGCTAACTTGGGGAGTGGGAGATCCATACTGTGAATATTTAGGAATAAAACGTCATGATGTCTGTAGCTGACTTTCAAATGGTTCAGCAAAATGAAAGTTCACTTTTTTCAAAGTGAAAACGAGAAGAAGATAAAGCAAGCATAGCAAAATGTCAACTCTTGTACTGAGGCGGAGAGTATGCTGCTGTTCACAGCCACATTCCTCCATTTTTCTATTCAGTATTTTCACAGTAAAAAAGCTGGAATCGTTTAGCGTGAAAGCTCACAGCTGTACCCTCTATCTCTGATCTCACCGTACCCCTGCGGCCAATGCCTCTGGCCCTGGCATCCTTGCTAAGGCCTTTATTTGGCCACTCCTTTTGCTAGATCCCTCTTCCCCAGATATTCACATCCCTTACTCCTGTTCCCCTTCAACGTCTGAACAAAATTTCACTTCTCAGTCTTTTCCTGAACCCATTTAAAACGGCAATCCCCAAAACAACCCCCCCAAACACTCACTCTTCTCTGCTTTCCATACCTACAGAGTGTTTTTCACCATCAAGCATTCTACATTTTATCTACTTTTTTGTTTATGGCCTACCTACCCCATTAGAGTGTCAACTCCACGAGGACACTGTATGTTTTGTTCATTTTTACATCCCCAGCACAGACACACCCTGACATGTGGTAGTATTCAAGAAAAAAAGATCTTGGGACTTCCCTTGTGGTGCAGTGGTTAAGAATCTGCCTGCCAATGCAGGGGACACGGGTTCGAGCCCTTGTCCGGGAAGACCCCACATGCCGCAGAGCAACTAAGCCTGTGTGCCACAACTACTGAGCCCGCGTGCCACAACTACTGAAGCCTGCGCTCCTAGAGCCTGTGCTCCGCAACAAGAGAAGCCACTGCAATGAGAAGTGTGCACACCGCAACTAACAGTAGACCCCAATCTCCACAACTAGAGAAAGTCCGCACACAGCAACGAAGACCCAACGCCAAAAAAATTCTTGGATTTTTGTTTGTTATATTTAATACTCATTGAACAATCCAGCAGTTCCACTTCTTAGATCCTGTCTCAGGAAACCACTCACAGAAGGGTAGAAGGAGACAGTCCCTGGAGGGATGTTCTCCTCAGCAATGTTTCTAGTGACCAAAAACCATAAACAACACTTTGCTGGACAACAAAAGAATGCAGAGCCATCCTATGGAATACCAAACACCAAGTGAAAAGAGTGAAGACCCACATCCACCGTGAAGAAACACCGTGAGCGGCAACAGCAAATGAGCACACCTGTATAGTACTCCTGCTCAAAAAAAGGCAAACACGCGGAGCAGCTGGGCCCGTGAGCCACGGCCGCTGAGCCTGCGCGTCCGGAGCCTGTGCTCCGCAACGGGAGAGGCCACAGCAATCAGAGGCCCGCGTACCACACACACACACACACACACACACACACACAAAAGGCAAACATCACAAAAAAAATTGACACAAACACACACACAAAACTACACGTTTTTTTCTTGTAAAAGCATAAAAAACATTTGGAAAGACAAACACCGACCGAACTGTAACAAAAATCACCTCTAGCGAATAAAATTAAGGACTATCCGGGAAAACTACTCAACTTGGTACAATCACAGTCTGGAATGTTAGCGCGCACTTAAAAATAATTTTAGAACTACTGACAAACGACAACATGATCCTCCAGGCTCTAACTTTCAGGGCCCCTCATCCGAGGCCTCCCTCCCTCCCTGGCCCCCCTGGAGCAGGCTCCCGAGAGCTGACGCGGCCCACGGGTCGGGAAGCCAGGCCAGCTCCCTGCTCCCTCCCAGGCCCCCAGCACGCCCGCGGCCAGGGCCCCGAACTCACCAGACACGGGAGAAGGATCCCTCCTGGGCTGGAGGCGACTGGTCTGGGGTAGGAACGGGTTGTTGAGCCTGAGAGAAGCGGCACAGTCAGGGGGAACCGGGCCCAGACCGCCGCGGGAACCCCCCGCCGCCGCTCCCCGCGAGGCCGCTCACCCGAACGTGTTGGGCTCCTCCACCACCTTCATCTTGGCGGCACCTGCGAGCGCGGGCCCTACGGGGAACAGGCAGTGAGGAGGCGGGCGGGGGCGCGGGGACGGGGAGAAGAGGGCTCCGGGACGCAGGGGCCTGGGCATGGGTGGAGGGGCGCGGGCGTCGGCAGCCCGGACACTAACCATGCGCTGCGAGCCCGAGCAGCAGCAGCACGAAACGCGCCAACCTTGCCACCATCTCGCGCCGCCGCCGTCGCCGCCGTCGCCGCGCGTGGTCACGTGAGCGCCCTTGTCACATGAACGCCGGAACCGGATATGGCGTCCGGCTCCTGCGCAGAGGCGCGCCTCGGCTGCCTGAGAAGTTGAGAGCGGGCGAGATTCTCCGGCCCTGCTCCCAGCCATGGGCCGCCGCAGGGCAGCGCGTGGGCGCGGGGCCGCAGGTGGCCGCACTTGGCGCCCCGCGGGCCGCTTTCTGGAGGCTTTCGCCGAGGAGGTGGGCGCCGCGCTGCGCGGTGAGTGGGGCGTGATGCGGAGCGGGGGCGGGGGTCGGAGGCCCAGGGTCGGGTCGCGGAGCCGCGGCTGAGGCCGGGTCCCCTTCTGTGCCCGGTGTAGCGTCCGTGGAGCCAGAGGCGGCCGAGGACGAGGGCGCCCCGGGCCCTGTGCACCTGCCCTGCGCTCTGGCCATGTGGGAGCTGGGCCACTGCGACCCCCGGCGCTGCACCGGCCGCAAGCTGGCGCGCCTGGGACTGGTTCGCTGCCTACGTCTGGGCCACAGGTTCGGCGGCCTCGTGCTCAGCCCCGTGGGCACCCAGTACGTGTCCCCCGCAGACAGGTAGGCGGGAGAGGACAGGGTGTGGGGGTGGGGAGGGCGGGGTGCCTCCTGGGACTTTTCTTAATGAGTCCCCTACTCTGGCGCATCCTTCTTTTCAGGGCTCACCTATTTGCACTGATCTGTCTAGTTTGCCCCCATTACCTAGGGCAAAGTTCAGGATGCAGGTTTCAATAAACGTTTGTTGAGTGAATAAATGAGCTTTATCGAGGAACACATCCCCCCCAGCTGCCTCAAAAGCTTGGCCCATGAGAGTCCTTGGGGGTCATTGGCATGGGGAAATGATGCCGCTGAATCCCCAGTGGGGCCAGCACCAAGTTGACCCCAGAACCAAGCCCTATGCTGCTCCTGGCAGACAGTTGGTGGCACAGTCCGGGGTCGCCGTCATCGACTGCTCCTGGGCCAGACTGGATGAGACTCCATTTGAGAAGATGCGAGGGAGCCACTTGCGGATCCTGCCCCACCTGGTGGCTGCCAACCCTGTGAACTATGGCCGGCCTTGCAGGCTCTCCTGTGTGGAGGCCTTCGCTGCCACCTTCTGCATCCTGGGTGAGTGTCGGGGCCTGGCAGCCTGGAGTCTGGCTGTGCTCCCAGCAGTGTGTTTTCTGCTGCAAGTCCCAGGAGGAGCATGACCATGTATGGGGAGGTGGCCAGGGTTTCATCCTAACTCCCACTTAAGTCCTCGCCATGCCGGTTTGAGGTGGAGGCAGAACACATCGCTGGCCTACAAGCACCCGTATTTGGCCCTCGTTGTCAGGGCACCACCGCTCTGAGAGTCCTTTGTTACCACAGCTCATCCCCAGAGACCTTATGGTCCACATGGAGGCCCAGGTGGGTGGCCCTGTGAGACTCCCTGTGGGGAGAGGGACTTAATGGGCTACTGAGGCAGAGGCTAGTGAGTGGGCATGGGCTGTCTGGACCGTGGGGAAGTGTCAGCGGGACTTTTAGTTCGTGGGACAGAAGGAACCAGCGGCAAGGGTGACAGGAGAGGGATTGTCCACATCCTTGGAATTCCTGTTTCCTGCACCAACAGGTTTTTCAGACCTTGCTGTCATTTTGCTACGGAAGTTCAAGTGGGGCAAGGGCTTCCTAGACTTGAACCGCCAGCTCCTGGACAAGTATGCAGCCTGCAGTGGCCCAGAGGAGGTGCTGCAGGCAGAGCAGGAGTTCCTGGCCCACACCAAGGAGCACCCCGAGGAAGAGGAGGAAATCGGTGAGGCCTGGCACAGACACAAGTCCCCTGGGTGGGAGCCAGCACCCTCCAGGCCTGCCACCTCCTTTGAGAAGCCTGGGGGTTGGGGGGAGCCTTCCTGCCACAGCTGTGGAATGCTTGGTTCTGCTCCAGGCTCACCTACAGGTCACTTTCCTCTTTGATTCCTCAATTCAGATCCCTTTGATGTGGATTCAGGGCGAGAGTTTGCAAACCTCAACAGGCCCGTGTCTGGCCCCCGGTAGGTCCTTGGGCTTCCCAAGTTTCATGACAGCTCATACCCAGGGCTCCCCTCCGCCTCTGGCCTCAGCCACTCCTGCTGCAGGGTGGGGTGGTGTCCTAAACAACACCAGGATGCCTTTCCGAGTGCGGAGAAGGGAAGGTGGATGTCCTGATGGAGGGATTTCAGTTTTGAGAGGACACGGAATAGGAATCTGTCCTCAGCTTGGGGGCTTTGGTGAATGAGTGGGGAGGGGTGTTACCTCAGACTGGCCAGTGAACGCACCCCTCCCTCCCAGGCTGCCCAGAGACAGGGCTGACAGTGACACCGAGGAGGAGTCTGAGGAACTTGGGCCTGACCCCAAAGATGGGGGAGGCGGCAGCAGCAGCCCTGAAGAGACAGAGACCAGGGTCCCCACAGAGATTTGGAAAGGAATCAGGAAACGGCAGAGAGACTGAACACTGCAGACATGTATATTTTCCGAGGCGGAGTGATGAGGACATCTAGAGATGGCAGTGGAACTTGCGGGAACACACACAGGCCTGGTGGCCTCAGCCCCTGCAGCTGCCAGCAGGACTGGACTCTGGGTTTTCTCTCTGTGCTTCTAACCCGGCCTTGCTCTGGGTCCTGCCTCAGAGCCCTCCCAATGAAGCTGCAAGCCAAGGAGACCCGTGTGAGCCTCTGCTTCTCTGCGCTTGGCCTGGGGGTTTGGGGGGACCCTCAGCCTCTAGTGAGGCAGACCCTACCTAGAAGGGTCTGGGGTGTGGGGATGGGGCTGCGGGGTAGGTCTTGTGTGGGCACCCATGCGTTTGTGAAAGGAAACGCCAGATAGCTGGCCAGTTGGCATGGAGCCCCTTACACTGACCAGCCTTGGGTGACATCCTCAGCCAGAGACCCTGGACCTGTCAGCTGGGTGAGGACTGGAGACCTGTGCAGCTCTCAGGCAAATCACCCTCCACATGCCCTCTGGGGTGGAGGGTCCCTGGAGAAGGGTGGGGACACTGCACATGTTCACCCTCTCCCTCCAAAGCCTGGATTGTCCAGACTCAAAACGCAGACCTTCCTGCCTCTTCACCTAGTGAAGCCTTGCCCCAGCCCTGGAGAGACGAGGACAGAACTTCCTTTAGGACAGGGCTCTCCTGTGTAGCACTGGTGACATTTAGGGGTGAACCATTCTTTGTTGGGGGTGGTTCATGGCAGGATGTCAAGCCTAGTCTCTACCCACTGGTGCTAACAGCACAGCTTTCACCCACTCCCCAGTTGTGACTGACTACCAAAAATGTCTCCAGGCAGCACCTAATGTCCCCTGGGGGGCAAGGCTGCCCCACTGAGAGCCCTGCTTTAAGACCAGTGCCCTCCTGCCCTGTGGCTGTGGAACCTGAGGTAAGGTGGGAAGCTCACCTGGCGGCCAGGCCTGCTCTCTCTGCTCCAGGGTGGGGGGGCAGCTGCTGGCCAGGCCTCGCCCAGTCGGCCGTCTGGATCCAGTGGGGTGGGGCTTACTGGGCACAGGGGCTTCACGGCACACACCACAGAGACATGACCAGGGCAAAAGGGAACCCAGGGAGTCCAGCCACAGCATACACACCATGAAGCAGGGGAAGGGGCACCATGAGCCCGGCTGCACAAAGCTGACCACAGCGAGAGAACAACACGGGGACTTGGGGAGGGCCTGGCTGGCGGCCGCAGGGGCTCAGGGGTCTGCCTCCATGTACTTCTCCAGCTCCTTGAGTCTCTTGACAAACTCCTGCGCCTCCTTGTTGTTGCGGCCCTCCAGCATTCTAAGCGCCGATCTCACTGCGGGCAGGTGGTGGGGGGACGCGACGGTGCCAGTGTCAGCCCGGCTGGCCCCGCCCTCAGCCCCGCCCTCAGCCCCTCCCCTCACTCACCCTGGGCTCTGGGCCGGCGCAGGTGCAGGGTGACCGGCTGCCCGGCCCTCGCGCTCCCTCCCACCTGGGGCCTCGCGACGCCGCCAATGCTGCCCAGGCCCAGGGCTGCCTCCCCCGCGAAGTCGTTGGTGGACAGCCAGTCGTGGTCCATGACGGTGAACAGCACGCAGGCGCCCCGGCGGCGGCAGGCCTCTGCGGGCACGGAGCTGGGGGCGGGGGGAGGCGGGCGGTGGTCACCTGGAAGCCTGCTCCCGGCTCCGGACGGGCAGGACAGGGAGGGACACTCACAAGTAGAAGAGCTCGTCGTACACGGGGTGCAGCGTCCGGCTCTTGACCTGGGTCCTCTGACTGCGGACCAGAGGGAAAAGGTGCGGCGGGCCCAGCTCCACGATCACAAAGGGGTCGCTCAGGCCTAGGGACACGGCTGTGAGCGGACCACGCCGCCGTCCCCGCCAGCCCCGCCTCGTCCCGCCGCACCCCTCCCCCGCACCGTTGGCGTCCAGGGGGAGCAGGTCGGCGGCGTGCAGCACCTCCACCACCAGCCGCTGTTCGGCCGCCTCGTAGTGGCAGCGGACGCTCAGGCGCCCAAACCGGTTGTGCTCCAGGGACCTCTGTGAAAAGCCAGGGGGCCGGTGAGCCGGAGCCCGGGGACTCCCAGAGGCGGGGCCTCGTGCCCACACCTGGGCCGCACTACCTGTTTGAGCTTGTCCAAGTAGTACTGCTCGATGCACTCCCGGGTGGAGCACTGGTGCAGGCGCAGCTCCTCCTCCAGCCTCTGCAGGAAGGAGGAGGCCCCTGGTGATGCCGGCAGCTCCTCACGGCCCCATTTCACGTGTGGGGCGTGGATGAACTCAAATTTGGGTCTCTGGTGTCCACCCCTCCCCCTTCCTCTGTCAGAGGCCCCAGGGACAAACTTCACCTTGTAGCTTCCATCCCTCAGGCTCTCCAGGGGCAAACCCTGGCCCTCAGCGTGGAAAAAATTGACCAGGGCCTGCGGCGGGGCAAGAGGGAGAGATATCAGGGGCGAGGTGGGTGCTGGGGACCGAGAGTGGAGACAAATGGAGCCTTGAGCAGCACCCGGCTCGGGCTCTCGGGAGCCCAGGGCAGAGCCACTCACACCTGGGGCGCATCAGAAGCCCCCAGGAAGCTTGGGAAAATGTCGGTGCCTGAGGCCAGATAGCTGTCTTAACAGGTGGCCCATGTGCTTCTGACACAGGTGGGCTGGGGGAAGGAGATGCTGCCCTGGTGGGTTCCCAGAGGAGGGGTGTCCAGGGAAGGCCTGGCGTACCAGCAGGGTGCAGCAGGGCAGCTGGGAAGGGTCAGCAGCCTTGTCGCCCTGGGCCTGGGGTTGGGGGGAGCCAGGAACTGGGAGCTGCAGCAGGAAGGGCTCTTCCACATGGCCCTACCTCCAGCGTGAAGTGGAAGCGCCCATAGAAGTCGGCAGACACGTCACGGTTTGCGCCCAGAGCCTGCAGAATAGCCTGTAGCAGCAGCTCCCAGAGGGCCTCCAGCACCCTGTGGGGACACTCGGCATCTGTGACTGGACACTGGGCCAGCCCTGCTCCACCTGCCCGGGACCATACCTGCTCAGGTTCTCCTTCACCAGCGAGGCGTTCAGCAGAGCCAGCTTCTCATCCAGGTACTTCAGGAGCGGGGCCACGGCCTGCAGGCAGGGTCCTCAGGCTGGGACTGAGCCTGGGCCCCCACCCCACACACGCATTCCCCGCCATGCCCAAGCCCTCACCTGGCCGGGCACTCACCTCCTCGTTCTGGATGGAGTCAGGCGAGAGGCTGATGTGCTGCACGTACTTCCTGATGTCACCCACCATCTGTGGGAGGACAGCGTTCAGCACCAAGTTGGGGTGCAGGGAGGGGGCAGCCAGGTCCCACCCCACCATCCCTGCCCACCTTGGAGGTCAGGTGTGCCGTCACGGTTCGGGCCTCCCGCTGCAGGTCCTCATCCAGAGCCTGCATGCAGCTAAGCAGGGGGCGCGGGAGCGCACCCTCGAGCCCTGGAGCCCCCTCCGGCCATGCCAGGCCACGCAGCGCCTGGCCAGCAGCCTTGCGCAGGAGCTCCACATCGTTGAGGACCACGCAGAGCTGGGGAGGTGTGCCGGACATGTGTGGGTTGGCAGTCAGGTGGTGGCCCCACCGCGCCTCCTCCTCCCCCAACTGGCCCCTCCCCGCCCGCCTGTCGGCTCACTGGCTCGCTCACTGCCTCGCCCGCTGCCCCAGGCTGAGTGTCCACCTTCTTCCGCAGCAGCTCTGTGTAGAAGAGGGCGGCTTCACACAGGTCCTGGGGTGGAAGATGGGGGCTCAGGAGCTGTGGGCAATGTCCCCTGGCCCTGTTGCCCCTCTAGACCCCGATCTCCTCCCGGGAGTCCCCACCTGGCTAAGCTGGGTGCCCAGCCCCTGGGCCTGGGCAGGGTCTGGCCATGCCAGGCGGGCCCACAGCTCCTGGATGTGGCTGAAGCAGAGGCTTGCAGTGGCTGCGGAGCTGCTGTGCTTGGAGGAGGAATCCATGGGCTCCAGCTAGGAAGCAGGGGGAAGCCTTGGTTGTGAGGGTGCCCTGGATGAGCCCAGCATCCTCAGGCCTGGGTGCTCACTCACCGTGTCCACATCCACGGCTCCCTGAAGCCTCCACTTTGCTTGGTCCCGCAGCACCTGCAGCCAAAGCTTCACAGCAGGCAGGAATGGGGCATGGATGCCAGCCAGGGCAAGGGAGCGGCTGTCCCTGCAGCGGGAGGCCAGTCAGAGCTCGCCCCAACTCAGACACCTTGAGCCAACATGTCCCAGGTTCCTAGCCTAAGGAGGCCCCGAGGAGAGTCTCTTGCACAGAGCCCTCCTAGAGGAGACTGGAGGACACGTGGGGGCAGGACACCCACCGGCCCGGGATGCTGCCCCAGAAGCGCTGGATGTCTGCCAGGGTCAGGTAGAGCTCAAAAAGCCCCGAGGCCACCTCGAGGGTCATCTTCGGGCTCAGCTCCTCCGTCAGCACCCACGCCTCTTCAGCCACCTGCCCAGGAGGGTGGAGTCAGACTGCCAACAAGAGGAAACCCAGGCCCCTTCCCAGCCAGGGGGCTCTCCCCAGGCCGCCTCCTCACCAGACGCTCCAGCTGCCGAAAGGTGAGGGTGAAGAAGTCGATCTTGATGATGCTGCAAAGGACACACCTCAGACATCTGCTCTTCCTGCTCCCCAACGGCAGCACTTGAGGGGCTGGATGGGCAGGGGCAGCAGGGAGAGCGCTGGTCCCACCTGTGGAAGAGGCTGGCATAGATGCCATAGCAGGACTGCAGATCCTCGTAGACAGTGTCAGCCAGCTTGACCAGCCCTGCAAGGCGCTGTGGCCCCGGCTGCAAGGAAGCCCAGCACACTGACCTTCTGGCCTGCACCCACATGCTGCCCCCCCTCCCCTCCCCTGAGCCACACCTGCTCCCCCTGACCCATGCCCCCACTGAGTCACACCTGCTCACGAGGACTCTGGGAGTTCAGGAGCTTGTCGAACCATTCACGATTCCCTCTCTGCAAGGGAAGCCGCCAAGGCAGCATGGTGGGTGGGAGGGAAAAGGACAACAAAGTGTGTGTGGTACAGCAGGTCCAGGTGGGGGCAGGGGCACGGGCAGGGCCGGAGCAGTTAGCCCAGACCAAGCTACCGGACACACCTTCAGGGCAGCAGCAATGTCCATGTTTAGCTCCGTCTCGAAGGGGCAGATCTCAAAGGAAGGCTGGAAGAGCTGCAGCTTGCCAAGACACCTGGGCGACCGGTCACCCGCTGACTGGGGGTGCCCCACCTAGTCCCCTACCCCTATCCCGACCCCCACCCCTCGTGCCAGCGGCTGCACCCACTTCAACAGCAGCTCCAGGCGGTAGACAGCTGTGCTGTTGGTGGCAGGGAAGTAGTCTCGGAGATGGCGCAGCAACCGAAGCCCAAACTCAGAGAAGGCGGAGAAGCTGTCTGCCAGTCCCTCCTCCTGGGGGACAGGGCCCTTAAGAACTGACTCCTGAGTGCCCGCTCCACGGCAGAACCAGCTAGTCTACAAGGCTCTGCCCTGAGGAGCACCCTCCCTACCACCACCTCCAACCCCACTGGCCTTGCAGTGATGACCTCTCCAGCCCCTGCCTCCGCAGCTCCCCCTGGAGGCACAGACGCCCTCAGGGCCCTTGCACCACCAGCTGTGCCTCCTGCGAGCTGGCCTACTCCCTCTGTTGCTCGCGGGGCTGAAGCGGCACGGCCTCCCTCCCTCGGGACTCCATCAAGGTATCGCACACCCGATCCTGGGACCGCACAGCACGTGCTCTCTCCTAGGTCCCGCAGTTTGTCCGTTTGTTTTTAAACACCTACCGCACCCGCAGGCTGTGCACCCCACCAGGGCAGGACTCTGGCCGTCCCTGCCTGCCCCAGCCCGGGCAGCTCCACGGCACACCCCCCAGAAACAGCATTTGCAGCCGAGCCCACCTGCTCCTGGGGCAGCGAGGCCGCCTCTTCCCAGTGTGCCTGCATATCTTCCAACAGCCCCAGCAGGTAGCCGTAGTCCAGGGTGCGGGTCTGATGGTGGCGGCTGCTGACCTGCCAGTGCCTGCGGGGCCCCAGCCCAGGGTCAGGGCAGCGGCCTTGGGGCCGGGACCAGGAGGAAACCGGCGCCCCTCCAACTCACAGTACAGCCCCTTTCCGGGACCCGCCCCTCCAGTGCCCCGCCCCTCGCGACGCGGCCCCGCCCATGTACTTGCAGTTTCGCCCGCCAAGGCTCCGCCCCTCCCACCGCCCTTCCGCCCCGTCGGGGCCCTGCCCTCTTGCGGCGCGGCCTCGCCCACTCACAGCACAGCCAGCTGCAGCGCCGACAGGTTACTCTGCGCGCCGTGCAGGCAGAGCACGGTGGCCGCAGGCCCGCTGAGCTCACCGCGCCAGCTGCTCGAGTTGGGCTGGGGGACGGGCCGGGCGTGGGTGGAGGCGGGAGACCCCCATCCCCTCTCGTCCCCCAGGTCCCCGGCCTCCCCCTCTCGCCCTCCCCACGCCGCGCCTGGCTGCCCCGGGGGCCCGAGGGCGGCGCTACCTCCTCGGCTTGGTGCTCGAACTGCAGCAGACGGCTGAGCAGCAGCAGGTAGGACAGGAAGCCCGAGCGCCCGCGCTGGCTCATGCTCGTGTCCCTCTGGAACGCAGGGCCCGCCGGTCACCAGCCCTGCCCAAGCCCACGGGCTGGGGCGCAGGGCTGCAGGGGGGGGTCCCCCTTGGCTTCCCACCTGTGTGGTGATCAGCTTGAGGACCAGCTGGCAGTCCCCCTGCACGCGGGAGGCGCTGGAGCGCGGTTCCAGTTTGAACCAGCGGTCCTCACCAGCCACGGGCACCTCCTGGGGAAAGGGGGTTCAGATTAGTGATTCTGCCTCCCTCTTCCTCCCGCACAGACTGTCTACAGGACCGTGGGGAGAAAACAGGCCTCCGCTTCCCACTGAACACGGGTAACCAGCACAGGGAGCGCTTAGGGGTGCCTGGACCCCTGGAGGCTGTCCCTCCCCCACTCCTCCCAGCATGGTGGCCCCCCAGCCCCAGAAAGATGGGAGATTGTTGGGGGAATCACAGGACATAGCAGCGGTATCGCAGGAAGGCGGGGCACCCATGAGCAGGTGTTCCATGAGTGACGCCCCGACACCCACTCACGCGGATGGGTATGTTGAGGCACCCCAGGAAGTCATCGGTGTGGTCCTCCGTGGGCCCTGCTGTCCCATTTGCGCGGGCAGACTTGACAATCTGTTTGAAATACCTGGGGGCAGTAGGGTGGGCGTCACACCTGTGGTCCCTGAGGAGCCACCACCTGTTGGCCCCCATGGCCGAGCTGTGAGTGTCAGGGGCACAAGGGTCCCACCTGCCATACCTGCTCATGCCCTTTAGGCCAATGACTTCATTCAGCTTCCTGCATGCTTCCACCAGGGACACGTCATCATCATGATCCCTAAGGGTGGGGCGAGGTGGGGGTACCTGGCTGGTCTGGAGCCCAGCCTGGCCCTGACTGCCCCCTCCCGCTCTCCCCAGACCAGAGGCGCCCACATCCCCTGCCCTGCAGGGCACAGGGGCCTATACCAGATGTCCAGGTGCAGCTGGTCGGTGCTGACATCCTCAATCTCACTATAAGGAGAACAGAGAGATACCCTTTAGGGTCCAGGTGATCCTCTGCCCGGAGCTGGGGCAGGGACCATTTCTGAGCCTCAGTCTCCTCCTCTGGAAAATGGGCATAGGACCAGCCCCTCAGTTCCCTGGGGCAGGCACTGAGACCGCATACAGGCACAACTGCCACATGCAACCCCCGGACCAGCCTGGCACCGCAGCAGACCCTGCCCAACCACCCTGCCACCCAGCTGGACGAGGGGCCTTACAAGAGGAAGTGCTCTTTCCACACGGGGTTCAGGGTGCTGCTCTTGACCTCGGTGACCTGGATGCACTTGGCCGGCAGTGGGCCACCACGCTTGCTGCCCTTGCGGAAGCTGAAGCGCTGCTCCTTGTGTGTGCCCGGCTCCCTCAGGGTGCCTGAGGCCGGCAGGATGCCCAACATGCAGTACGGGTCACTGAAACCTGGGACACGGCAGGTGCCTCAGCCCCTGACCCCTGACCCCAGGCCCCCCCGTGACCCCCCGACCTGAGCTAGCCAACGTCCCGGCTGAGCTAGCCAACCCCACTCACCGTTGGGGTCTTTGGCCAGCAGGTTCTTGGCACGCATGACGGAGACTTTCAGGGCATATGTGGGAGCCTGTGGGTGGGTGGGGGTGTGAGGGCCTCTCGGGGCTCAGCGTGTACCCAGCCCTGTGCCCCCTCCACCCCGAGCCCCTGCACACGAGCACTGCGCTGGTCAGCGTCTGCCCAGGTGGGTGGCAGCCTCACCTTGGCCTTCTTCACACGCTCCACAGCCTCAGCATGTTCCTCGGGGCTGCTGCCGAACACCTGCACAGGGCGGGCAGGTGTGAGGGCCCAGGTACCGCTGAAGCAGGGCTGACTATTGTCCTGGGGTCCTCACAGGGTTGGGGGAGCACACACAAGTGAGGAATAAAGGTGTCTGTCCATCTGTTGGTTTGTCCTTTCTACTTTTTTTCTGTGTGTCTGTCTGTCCATCATTCTTTGTATGTCCTGTATCTGTCTACCTGTCCTTTCCTGTGTTCTTTATATCTGTCTCTGTGTTCATCTGTCTGTCTTTGTGTTCTTCTGTTTGAATGTGTCTGTGTGTCTGTCCATCACTCCATCTTTCTGGGCATGCCTGTCAGCCTGTTTGTGTCTGCCTGTGCATGTGTGTGTGTGTGTGTGTGTGTCTTGTGTACATGGGGCAAATCTGTGTGTGTTGTTCAGGTGATACTGACATAAGCAGGTGGGGGAAAGTGTCTTAGTCCTCCCCAGAGATGGGGAGGGGCCAGGCCAGGAGGGTGGGTGGGACCAATGGGGCTCACCTGCTGCAGGTAGCTCAGTAGGGCCCCCTGGTCATCCACCTGGTCGGGGCCCATGGTCCCTGCGCGGTAAAGGACTGTGTACAAGGCTTCCTCATAGAGCATCTCCACCTGCAGGTGGGGAGGGGAGCACATGCCGAGTCCTGGCCACCCTGTCCCTGTCTCTTCTCAGCCCCGGGTTCTGGCCACAGGGGGTCTCAGGCTCCTCGAGTCCACCCTGTGTGCCCAGCCCCCAGCAGCTCCTCCCACTGGCAGAGCCCAATCCCTGCCTCTGTGCCTTTGCACCTAGCAGGCCCTCCACTGGGGGTCCCTCCTCACCCCTGACCTCCGCTCACTTCCATGGGGAGGCCTGGCCCACCCACCCCAGACCCTAAGTCTGGCACACAGAGGTACTTACAGCCCCTCCTGGGGCCAGGTCCCCTTCCCCCTTACCTCCTCTTGGGTCAGGGCTCTAAGGCCACGGCTGGGGTCCACGGGCTCTGTGGGGGCTGGGGAGCTACTGCGCAGGAGGACCTGTGAAGGGCACCGGGTGAGGGCCTCTGTGGCTCCTGGGGCCAGTGGGGTGGGGAGCGCTCCAGGGAGGGAGGGAGTGGAGGGCGGAGGGGCAGGTGGGGAGGCCTGGCCCAGCGCCCCATGCCAGGCAGCAGTGCCCGTGCTATCCGCACCTCGGGGCACGGCAGGCCCTGTCTGCTTTCCCCCTTCTTCAGGATGAGGCGCATCTGGGCGAAGAACTCCACACCATCTCCGGGTTTCCTGCCAAGAAAGCCCAGACTCGGGGTCAGCAGACCCTCCCCAAAGCTACAGCTCACGGCATGTGCCGGCCCACATGACTCAAGGGTCTCTGCATGTCTGGGGGTGAGGTATGATGCCCCCCCTGGCCTTGGGTTCAGAGCCTCCTGGGCTCCCCCCAGGGGCCATGCTGGGCAGCTGGTGTGTGAGGTCAGCGAAGGAAGGGGGGCCAGGTGCAGGTGACCATGACCGTGCGGAGCGGGCTGTGGGGTACCCACCAGGCCCCAGCCGCGGGCTCCTGCACTTCGGTGCTGCTGCTCGCCGGCTCCTCCTCAGTCCTCCGGCGGAAGGACGGGCACACCTGCACCTGCCTGAGCACGCTGCTCTTGATCTCCAGCAAGGTGGACATGGTGGGTGGCCTGTGGGCAGAGAGCACAGCCACAGCCTCCGGTCAGGCCACTTGTTCATTCACTGGTGTTGCCATACTGTCCCCAATGATTAAATCAGATGCCACCCTGAGCAATGACTGAGGTGTCCCCCGTTACTCAGAGGTGCCCACTGCTGGGGTCATGGGCTCCAGCCCCTCCCAGGGCTGCAGACTTGCTCAGTCCAAGCCCTATCCCTTCCCACAGGTTCTGGCCACCCAGATCAGAATGACTAGTACTGAGCTGGCTTCAGGGGATGCCCGGGGCCCATTCCTCACTCGACACAGAGGATCCCTCTCCGTCCCAGCGTGGTATCTGGGCTGCTCCAGGCAGGATGCTACATGGTGGCTCAGCTGCCACGGCAACATGGGCAATTGGAGCCGGACAGGAGAGTGAGCGGGAGCTGTGGCCCCACAACCCACACTTGCCAGAAGAGGAGTAGGCCCTGCTCTGGGGACACCTTCCTGTCCAGGTGGCTAGGCCCTGGGATGCCCCTGAGGGGCAAGTGGCTCTCACTGCCAACTCCAGTTCCCCCGGCCTGACCAGCCTTTGCTGTTACACCCACACACGTCCTCCAGGGGTCTCAGTGTCCCCTGCAGACCCTGCTGGGAAGGGCAAGATGATAGCTAAGCCAACAAGGGCCCCTGAGCCTGCCTCTTCCACCCCATGGCCCAGCCCAGGCACCCACCTCTTCCCCTGGGCCAGGCAACAACCTCTGGCCCTGGGCCCCCTGGATCCCCAGGGTGGTCTTCTGTTCCCCCGTTGAAAACCATCAGGGCAAAGTGAAGACCCTTTCCTGGGCCACCTCTGCCACTCGGTGCCACCCCTCAGGCTCCCTGCCCCAGGCTTGCCGGCCTCTTGTGCAGGACACACCGTGCTTCCCCTCGGCCTACCTGGGGGCCTTCCCACTGTCTGGGTCTCCTCATTGTCCACTCTTGAGCCCCCCCCCCACCCGCCCCCACAGGGCCAGGCACATCAGCCTGAGCCTGCCATTTTCATTTGACAAAATAGGAAATGGGGACCCAGCCAGATCCAACTCTACTTGCCCCGATCTCACAGGCACTTAGCAATGGGAGAGCCAGGTGAGACCCGCCCCTGCCCTGTGCGCCCGCTGCTCAGGGGCTGGGCCTGTGCTTGTGCAAGTCTCCGATTACCAGCGCTGCCCCTTCCTGGACTCTTATGCTCTGCTAGGAGAGCCGGGGCCAGGCACGCCTGCCACCTCGTGGGTCCTAAACAGACTTTTTGAGCAAACCAGGTCTGTCTCTGGGTGGGCCCGGGCTGCCATCCCTGGTCTGCGACCCCCACCAGCTCTCAGCTCCTCGTCCTGCTCCCTGACCCTCCAACCCCGGACCTGTGGGGCCCAGGGGACACTGGGCTCAGAGGGTCTCATCTGGCCAGACACGAGAGCTGGGAACAGGGAAGGCAGGTGGCTCAGCCCCCACAGCTCCCCCCACCATACCTGTCAGCGCCTGCCCCTGGGGGCCTCTACCCAAGATGGGGGCTCCGCAGCCTCTGCACGCACTTCCCGAAGCTGTCACCCTACAGCGGCAGTGAGGTCCCGAGGGGGCGCTGGGCGTCATGGGCCCCCTTTTCCTCTCTAGCTGAGTGGAAGAGGCTGCTCCCCCCACAGCCCCCCAGAGCCAGGGAGCAGCTACTGCTTTAGCTGTTGCCACGGCAACCGCCAGCTGCGGCTGCATGTGACAGGGGCTCGGGGCTCACATTCCCAGAGATGAAGATGACGCAGGAGCCAAGTGGCCTGAGCTGCAGGGTGGGGGGCTTTCTCTGTGAGAACGAAATGTTCAAGGCAAGGCAGGCCACCTCCCCTGATAATCCTCAGACCCGCCCTGGAGAGGGGGTGCCACTCTGCTCCCCCACCTAGAGGAGGAAACTGAGGTCCCAGGGTTAGGAACCCACCCAAGGCCACAGAGCCAGCAGGAGGCCAGGGATGCAGTCGAGGTCTCCCCAGCTCTGGTGTCCGAGCGCTAAGCTCTTGGCTCGGCTTGAGTCTTGGGGTCCATCCAGATGGGCTGGCCTTCCCCTGTGCTGCGCAGTCCCTCCCTGCTCCCTTCCTCAGCCCATTGCCAGGATGGGGCAATAGTGACGGCTGGGTGCAGGGGTCCAGGAGAGATGGCTCAGCCTGAGAGCCCAGGAATTCCCTTTGTTCCCCTGGAAACCCTGGGCCGCCTGAGCAGTGATGACCTCACTGCACCCAACAGCCTGGGAGCCAGCCAGCACCTCCCCCAGAGCTGCCTTTGACAGTGGGCATGTGGCCGACCCCCAGGAAGCAGTCACTGGCTGCAGGGGCTCTCAGCCTGTACAGGGCATAGTGAGCTGGGTACAGGGCTGCAGGGGACCCCCCCATCTGTCTGACAGGCCCCATGGGACTCCTTCCTGAGCGCTCCATTTCTCGGTCCCAGGTCTGGCCGGCAGCTCAGAGCAGGACATGCCGGTACCCCTGCGCATGCCTGGCCACCAGTTCCCATTTATCCAACGAACAAAGTGACGCGGGCCAAGGAGCTGAACGCCACACAGGCACCGGGCCCAGCTGAAAGTGACAGGCCCGCCGTGTTCCCGGGCTGTACCCAAGGCCCAGGGTTGAATGGGAAATGATAATTTGCAAAGTGGATGTCACTGTCCCATTTCACATCCCAGGGTTGGGGTGAGCTGCCCTGAGCCAGGCCTCGAGCCCAGGGCTCAAAGCCAAGCTGTCTCCTGCTAGCCCACTGGGGAGCCGGGGTGGCACTGAAGCAGGTAGGTCTGGGGCAGCTGAGCTGAACTGGAGGGCCAGCTCTCTCTCTAGTCAGAGTCCCCAGTGGCTAGCTGGCCACCCTTGGAGTGAATAAACACTTTCAGGGCGCTGGGGCCTTCTTACTGAAATCAGTCCCTGGAGACTTAGGGGTCGGGGGTCCACTGATGCCGCCGTGGGCATGTGTAAGGGGGTGGCAGGATGTCTGGCCCCACCAGCTAGCTGTCCCTGCTGCCCTGTTGGTCTTCTCTTCCCAGCCCAGCCCCCACCTGACCCCACTCACTCTTCCTATAGGATTTCTGCCTCCCACCTCTCCGTGTCCTCGTTGACTCTGCACACAGTGCTCCCCTGCACACAACACAGCTGCAGTGCCTCATTGCAAGTCACCTGGCGTGCCCATTACAAATATTAGGGTCTCATCCCCACTTAATCCCCAGGGAGGAACCTGGGAATCTGTATTGTAACCAACTCTGTAGGTGGACCTAGAGCTCTGAAGCTTGAGACAGGCTGTAAAAGGCTAGCTAGATGCTTCTAGAATGAACGCATTTAAAATTAAATCCTCCGAGGTCCCCTCCCACTTGGCCAGGCCGGCCCCCTCTTACCTGTCTTCCCTCACCTGTTCACCCGGCGTTCCTCCCTCCCACTTCTCTCAGTGACATCCCCTCTCGCCCCTTCCTCCCGTCCCCCCTCTTCCCGAAGCTCCCCGTGGGAACCTCGGGCCCCCCAGTTCTGTCGGGGTGCTTCTCTCATTGGTGGGCGCTCGGTTCGGGGACAGTTTGGAAACCTGGTGAGGGTGTATTTTGTTTGGACCCACCCAGACGTCTGGAGGGATTTGGGGAAAGCAAGGGGTCCTGCCAGGATCGGCAGGAGGGGGACGGAACTGGGCTCTAGGGGCGTCTTCCTCCCTGGAGGGTTGGCTGGGAAACCCCGCGGAGCGTCTCGGAGCAGGGCGGGGGGTCCTCGGCCCCGGCCCACTTGCGGCTTCCCCCGGGGATGGCGCGCCGGGTAGGAGCGGGGTCACCCTGCGCATCCCGGGGGCCACCGGCGGACGGCGGTCCTGGAGTCCCGCGCCCCCCGCGGCAGGGAGGTCTGGTCCCCCCGCCCCTGTGCAGTGCGCACCCCGCTCCCGCCGGGTCCTGCTTCCGCGCTCCGAGGGCCGCAAGAGCGAGGGCCGCTCCTCCAAGCGCACGCCGGCCTCCGTCTCCCCGGGGCAGACGGCGCGTCTTCTCGACCTCCCGGGGCCCGGGGTGGCGGCGAGCGCGGCGCGGGAGCTGGACCGGCGGCTCTCCTGTACGTCGGCGCGGCGCCGGGCCGAGCTTCGACGGCCGGGCGGGAGCCCGCGGCACTCACCGTGGGCCGGGCGGCGGAGGAGTGGGGACAGTGCTCCTGCGGGCGCCGCGCTCGGCACCGGCTCCGGGGACGCTTTGGCTGCGCAACCGCTCGCAGCTGCCGGAGCAGACAACACAGCGCGGGCGCAGCGGCTGCAGGGGCCGGGGGCGGGGCCGGGCCTGCTCGCCCCGCCCCGCCCCGCCGCTCCGGGCCCGCTTCCGCCCCGCCCCCGCCTCCCTTGAGTCCCACCACCGCGCCCCCGCCGCAAGGGGCGCCGGGCAAGGATCCCTGCGCCCCCCGTGCTCTGCCGGGCACCCCCTCCCCCAAGGGGCGGTGTTCGGGGCTGTCAGTCAACCCACAGGTGGGTGCAGCGCGGGAGCAGGGTCTGCTCTGCGTCAGGACCCCCTCCTGGGGGCCCCAGGGAAGCCAGAGTCGCCGAAACGGAACAAGATATGCCCGGGTCCGCAGCGCAGACTTTTCTGGAAAGCCTGCGCAGTCATCTCCGAAGTCGCCCTACCAGCCCAGCGCTGTCCCCAACACAAACATGGAGCGGACCTTGGTCTGGGGACTCCTCCACCGCGGGCCTAATCGCTCTTCTTCTCAGAAGGGACAGTCCGCACCCGGGGCAAGGGGGTGCTGCACGCACCAACTCGGGATGCCCACAACAATCCTGATCACCTGTTGGGGTGATCGACCCCATGGCCCATGCTGGGTCGCTTGCTGGGTTGCCCCTCCGGCTGGAACCGCCGTCATGGGCTGGACCCTCTCTAGCGCCGTTCCCAGCCCATCCTCGGTGCCCCTCCACCGCACCGTGGTCACCTGGAGAGCTTGTAAAAACAGATTGCTCGGCCCACCCGGGACGTGCTGATTCCCAAAGTCTGGGCTGGGGCCCCATCATCTGAGGCTCCTCCCACCACACTTGGAGAACCCTGGGGGCTGCTCAGAGGTTCTGAACTTGTCAGAGATGCACAGCGTCCCTGTATCCCAGCCCTGCATTTGGCGGATCCTGCTGGACCCTCAGAGCACCTTTTACTTGGGGATCAAGACTGTGGTTTGGAGAAGTTTTCACCCCAAAGACCTTGTCTCTAATGGAGGGACTCCAGGCCAGATGGGGAACAGACAGACCTAGAACCCACTTCAGCTTAGACCCAGAGGCAAAAGACAGTTGGCTCTGGGGAGGCCAGGGGTCAGCTGAACTTAGGAGAGGGCCAGAGTCTGGAGGAGCAGGGTTCCAGAACAGAGCTGCATGCTGGGAGGCAGCCCACCTGTGCTTTCTTCATTCCCCAGTCCAGAGGAGACCAGACGCTTCCCCTCGCCCCAGGATGGGGCCACCACCTGTCTCAGTTTCTAGACCCAGACTCACAGCCATGCCATGCATGCCTGTCTGTGCAGGATAAGACACAGAACCACCTGGTTTGGGGAAGACAGCCCTGCAGCGGGGGAGACAGCACAGAAGGGTGGGTTCTCCTTCTGGAAGTTCTGGCCCCAGGCCCTGCTTCCATCCTGACCCAGCACAGCCAGTCAGATGGGGGCAGGGGTGCTCAGGAAATGCACAATGGCTTGGGACAGATGAGTCAGGTGAGCAGGGGAGGGGCCTGGATCCCATGCCACCAGCTGCCCCTTGGCTTCCTTCTGCAGGGGATGGAATGGGTTGGGGGCAGCTAATGTCCTTCCCTGGGGATTTGGCAGGTCCTGAGCCAGGGTCTTGTAGCTGATGCCCCCCACCTCTGCAGTCTTGCATCAGGTTCTGCCAACCTGTTGGAACAAACACTGCCTGGTTGCCATGGTGATCCTAATGGCTTTGGGGTGAAGAGATGAGAGTCTGCAGCTGCTGTAAACAGGAAGTTAGGAGGGGCAGCTGCCAGTGGAGGGGGTCCCTACTCACACCCCCATCCCAAGCTCTGAGGGGAGCTAAGGGGCTGGGGGCCAGTGACATCACGAAGATGCACCAGCCCCTAAGACTAACACCACGCAGCCTGTCAGGGCAGAGGGCGCCTGGAGACCTCACCACTCTCTTTTGCAGGTAGGGAAACTGAGGCCCAGAGAGGGGAAAAGGCTTGTCCAGGGCTACACAGCAACAGGCTGGGTCCCAAACCCAGCTCTGGGCCTCTGTTTCCCCAGGAAAGCATAATCCTCAGGGTCCTTCCCTCCACAAACATTTCCTGGGGAGGGAGTGATGGTCCCATTCGTGCCGACCCCTTCATTCTCCCCCAACCTCCTGGGTCAGACTCCTGCCCTGCCACACTCCTCCGCTGCCTTGGGCCTCAGTTTCCCTCATTAGTAAAACGGAGATAGCAGCAGCAGAGCCCACCTCTCAGCAGGGGGAGGGGATGGTCTTACCACGGAGCAAGTGCTGGTTAGAGTCAGCTGCAGCTCCTCCAGCCCACGGGGGATGGGAACTGGAGCCACCATTGCCCAGGACCCTCCAGTGGCCTTGGGAGGGGCTCTTTCCTTCAGGGACTTAGTTTTGGCCTCCGCAGTTTGGAGGTTTAAGCTCATCCTTGTGCGATCCCACAGCCAGGAGAGGACAGGGAGGGATGCCCCTTGCCCCGTGCCTGTGCCCCAGGCCTCGAGCTGAAGGATTTACCTTGGCCCCCTTGCCCCAGGCCTCCCACAGCGGTTCTGAGCTCGACGGGCTGTGAGGGGGCAGCTCGGGGCATGCACAGGAGTTAGGGCACAAGGCACCCTGCCTATGGGGATCAGGGCTCGGTGGGTCTTGTGGGGAGGTGGGTTTACTCGTGGAGCTTCCAGCTGGAAAGGGTCTAGCAGACAGGGTGAGTGGCTTTTCCTCCTTAGGGCCAGGAGAAAAGCACCAGGCTCTGGGCAAACACTCTGATGGCTGCTGACAGGCAGGGAGAAGGGGCCTCAGAGGTGAGAGGCATCCTGGCAAGTCCAGGGCACTGCCATCACTTTTAATAATGCATGAAATCACGCCCTATGGTGGCAGCCCTTGGAATTGCAGGCACAGCTTCCTAGCAGTCAGGCTTCTCCCACAGCTCTCTGACCCCCATAGCACCCGTCGGAGGACAATGGCAGGAAAAGCGGGAAGGGAGGTGGACCACAGGAAACTCATGGGCACATAGCCCGGGAATTCGGGTCAGGGTCCCTGCCTGCCCTGGGCTGGAGGACCCTGAGGGACTGCAGGAATCTGTCCCATTGCCTGTGCTATCCTGGGTGGTTCTGCCGGCAGAAGAGGTGGCTCCAGGTGAGAGGGGGTCTGGCCCACATGTGACCCCTTACCTGGGGCACTTAACCAGAAGCCCACTGGGGGTCCTGCTGCCAGAATCTGCGCAGGTGGAGCCTGTGCCAGGCTGGGTGCTCTGGGGCCTCAGGCCCGAGGTTTTCGTGGGGCTGGGGGTGGGGACAGAGCAGCAGCCCAGCCAGGGCTCTGCAGGTCTCCGTGAGGCCCAGGCGACCAGCAGCAGAGCTGGGAATGGGTCAGGTGCCTGGCTCCTCCACGCACATCCCTCTGCACACAGGAGGCCGAGGCACTCGTCCTGGCTCTGGGGCCCCAGATTCCTTCCTCAAGGCAAGAAAGACCCCCTTGGGATGGGTCACCTGTAAGAGCAGAGGCTGGGAGGGAAGGACCCAGGCTGGGGCCCTGCAACTTTCTTTTGCTGCTCCCTCATTGTTTTCTTCTAAAAGCTCAGATAAAACAGCTTCCTGACTGAGGCCCGAGGCTTTGGGCAAGTGGCAAAGTACATAGGGTCTGAGGAACTAAGGGTGGATGGGACCCAGCGCTCTAGCTCCTCCGCCAGGCCCATGGCCTCTGCAGATGGGGTCACAGTAGTCTGGAGGCCTCCCACGGAGGCAGGACACCCCCAGGCTCAGCACCAGGGTCTGCTGGGGACAGATCTGGACCTGCACTCCTTGGGCCCTTCCCTGCTGGAGCTGGCTTAGACCAGTTGGAGCCGGCCCAAGTCAGTGCTCAGGGGCCCTCCAACCTGGCAACACGTCGCCATGGCAACCTCAAACTGGAGGCAGGGCCTGATGTATGGTAGGAGGGCTTTGGGCCGCCTGGTCAGGGAGCAAGGTGGCCTCATGGGGGTGGGCAGGTGTGAGGACACGGTGCTGACTTGGCCAGGACAGTCCAGGGAGGCCGGGGGGACCCCCAGGGACCCAGAGCCCAGCCAGGAGCCTATGTGGGCTCCAGGCAGAGTGGTTCCTGGAGAGATAGGCTCCCAGCTTGTCCTACCTGTGGTCAAGTTCTAGAAGCCCCAACGCTGGGTTCCTTGCTCTGTACCTGTGTAACAGCCTGGCCTGAGCCAGTCCTGGACACACTGTCCCAGGGGCCTGGTCAGGGTCTGAGCCAAGGGCTCACAGGCACCTTGGCACCATGAGGATGGCATCCTGGTGCCCCGGGGAGGTCCACCCTGGCGGTGAGAAGGAGGTCTCCGTGGGGGGAACCTGCTCCAGCAGGCCAGAGAGGTACAGGTGAGACTCGGGGGACAGGGCCAGGGGTCAGTGCAGGATGTGGGCCCAGCCTTGGCTGCCCACGCCCCAGCATCAGAGGCACAGACCGGGGGATTCAACCTTGGCTCTAGGGAATGTCACCCTCTGCCGCTTGCGGGTCACTGAGCGTCTGATGCTGGAAGCCGAGGGAGGAGGTGGCTCCAGCAGCTCCTGGGCGGGCAGCACAGAACCCTGGAATTGGCCAGCCTGGCTCCCCTGACACCGAGCATGAGGCAGCCTGTGCAGACGGAGCAGGAAAAGGACACCCTGCAGGCGGCAGTTAGTGGAAATGTTTTAATTAGAGGATTTTTAGATACAGTGGTTCATCTATTGCCCACAATTCCTTACTAATTATTAGGCGCCTCATGCTGGGAACACACGCTCTTCCCTTACAGTAGAAACAGGATCATCGCATTTCATAGTTCTTGTGTTACAAGATTCACATCTTTGTTAAGCCAAGGACTGTGGCACAAAAGGACATTTCATTAGCCGAAGTCACAATTTGCTAGAAACACTGATTACTTTAGAATGCTTTAACTAGAAAATATATTGAATTTCCATATATAGTAACCATATACATGTATAACTATTACTAAGAGTAGTTCGGTCATTACAAAATAAGACATTCTGGGAGAGGCTACAAATACACAACCCGTTGGATCCCTCAAAGGCCCTCTGTGCCCAACACACTGTGGACATCAAACTGGGAGCTCAGCAACTCGACACATCCAGCTCAGTGAGCTGGGAAGGAAGGCACTGGGGCCTTGAGCCACAGGTGCTGTGGGCTCAGGGGCCCCCAACTTCCACCACGATCCTGTTGCCGGGCCACATGTTTCCCAAGGCGAGCCTTGGCCCTTCCTGACCAGGGGCCCGGGTGACCAGTCCTCCTCGAGCTCCTATAGGGATCACCCTGTCCCTGGGTCTGTGGGCCGGAGCCACAGGTGCAGGGGTCCCCCAGCGAGGGTCTTCAGGGTGGGAGGGCAGGCTGGCTCCAGGCCTCGTTGGGACCCGGAGGCCAAGTAACCGCCTTGGCAGTGCCGGGGTGCAGGACACGGGCCCGGCCCCCTCTGCCACTTCCCGGCTCCATCTTCGGCAGCTCCTGCTGAGCCGGGACCCAGGCCCACTTCCGACAGCGTCGACCACTTCCCGGCTCCATCTTCGGCAGCTCCTTCTGAGCCGGGACCCAGGCCCACTTCCGACAGCGTCGAGGATGTCAAGGAAGTTCTGCAGCTTCAGCGGCCTCATCCGTAGCGGGCAGAGCAGGATCAGATGCTTCAGGAAAAGGGAAGAGCCTGAGGGGCAGGCGGTGGCCAGTTGCTGCTCTTTCAGGGTGTCCTGGTGCCAGGAACACCTCCGTCTGGCAGGGACACGGGGACGCTGATGCGTGAGCACAGGAGTGGGGGTTGGTGGAAGTTGCGGGGAGGGATGGCGCAGGTGCTACATGTAGAGGCTGGGGCAGCTGCTGAGGCCAGGGCGCTGCTGGGCAAGAGGAGGCCACACACTTCACCCACAGGCTGGGCTCCACTGCCAGGGCCCAGCCACCCGCAGCCGCTTGCGATGGCACTGAGGGGGCGAGCTGCTTGAACAGCAGTCCTCCCCGGGCCCGCCTGGCCTGGGTTAGGCATTTCGTCCTCCTGATGGCCCAGGCGGTGCGAGCTTTACAAGGGTCTCGATGCCAGTTCCAACCTGACCAGACCAGAACTCTCTAGCACTCTGCAACCCAGAGCACTGGCATCGGGGGGACAGAATACACAGCACTATTTACAGAGGATGGGGCCAAGTGGGGGGTTCTGGGCACACTGAAGTCACCTCCTCACTTTTAATGATGATAATGAAACAAAAACCTTTATATAAACAGTTTATTTACTCTAAACAGCAACACAGACAAACGCCATATAAACACAAAGGAAGTGATGCGGAAACGCGACGCTGGCTGACTGGATCTGAGGCTCGTAAGCAACACAAGCCGGGCTCTGGGAGAGGAGGCGGCGGGGCGGGGCAGGTCTGATTTTGTTTCGTGCAGCCAGCTGAAGGCTAAGTGCAGCTCTAGACGGCGTGAAGCATGCCTGCATCCGCGAGCAAAGGAACTAGCTCCTTGGGACTCATTGAAGTATAAAAGTTTATAATTTTACAGCAGTTGAAATACTGACATCAATATTAAAATAAAAGCAAGTTTTACATAACAATCAAAAATACAAAAGACTGAAGGAAGAGACCCTGTATGAAAAACTGGGCGATTCAGCGAGCCGAGACTGTACCAGTGGCGGAAATGGAAAATGGCGCCCGCCCAACCCTCCCCAGGTGACCAGTAATTGTAGAGAGCAACGTTAGATTTGCAAAAATGTTGTAAACAAGTTCTTGCCACACCAATCCCTTCCTTTTTATGATGCCACAGGTCGCTGCTTATGAGGGAGCAAACTTCTTGGCTTGTGCTCGAACCCTTTTCTCGTATTCCACTCTGTTTTGGCTGAGGAGGTCAAAAGAGAGACATGTTAGAAGGTGCTGCCGCTGCCTGAGGGCGCCCAGGAAGCCTGGAGCGCATGAGCGAGGAGGTCTCGGGGGCACCGGTCCTGGGCCAAACTGGGAGGAGGGTGAGCCGTGTGGGTTTGCCGATCTAGCCAGCGACCAGCAGCTTCTTTCCCTACCTCTGAGGCAGCATCCATCACACTCGTCACTGGAGGAAACAGACCTCCCAGGACCATCTGCTTCAAAACCAGACACAAACCTCTGTGGGGTTCGCCCTCGGCTCTCAGTACCGCGGGAGAAGGTGCGAGCAGCTTACGGTAGCCAGGCAGGACCCCAGCTGGGGCTCTAGGGTGAGAACCACCGCTGATAAAAAGGGGCCAGTGTGCATCGCCCAGAGGGGAGACATTTGCAGACAGGGTTCCTGGACACCCAGTGCTGGGGCTGGTCAGTGACCCTCACGAAGGTGTGCAAAGCCCCCGGTAAGAAAGTCAGGGGTCCTTCCAAGCTGTGCTGTGCAACCAGCGAGGCCCCTCAGAGCGCAGCCCATGGCCTGAGGCCCAGCTGTAACCACAGCCCAGGCGGCGGGTGGCAGAAGCTCCTCAGCTGCACCACAGCGCCGAAGGCTCCAGTACCCAGCACCCTGCCTGTGGCCTCCCTGGGGAATGGCTGCAGGGCCAGCAGCAGAGGCAGAGCTGCGGGTGCGGCCCTGTGCTGGCCCGGCGCCAAGGAGGCTGGTGCGGCCCTGAGAGCTAGAGAGCAAGGTCACAGGACCAGCGCCTACAGTGGTCTGAGCGCACCCACCCCTGGCCCCTGACCTTTGACCTTGGCTCCCAGTGTTGTGTCAAGCCCAGGCCACCACAGCCCCAGGGCGGAGGCAGTGGCTGGGGGGCTTTGGAAGGAGTGGGCGAAACAGCCAAGTCCAGCTCCGCCACTGACCAAGTGAAGGCCGGGACGGGGCTGCAGGCACCTGCCAGTGTAGGACGTGCCCTGTGACCTTTTGGAAGCAAGGTGGGAACGCGGGCAGCCCCCACCAGCCTGGGCCAGGACCGACCACACAACCAGAAGAGCCTCGGTGCCTGACGGTGCAGAGCAGTGTCACATGGTACCTCGGCCGCATGCCACTGCCGCCAACACAGGAAACCCAGGAAAACCCGGCTCTGCTCTATGAGCAGCAAGGAGACATCTCGGGCTCGAGGGCCACACGCCTCTGTTGCAAGGGCTCAGCTCAAACGAGTACCCCAGTGGCCTTATTTACAAAGGGTGCGGGGCCAACGGGGCGCAGCAGTGAAAGCACACAGCGCCCAGCTTGAGGTCAGGGCAGGAGTCACTGACGCTCCACTCGAGCCACTGAGCAATGCCCCCTGGTGGGAAGCCCCAGGGAGGAGGCCAGATTGAAGTCTGGAGGGGGTGGGCCAGGGGGCTCTGGGACCTTGGCCCTGCCAGGGGGTGTCTTATGCCCTTAGATAACACTGGGCTCGGCCCAGAGACCTGAGCCATCTTGGGAAGAGAAATACCTCTCCTGCAACGTGGTGCTTCTCTCAGGTGGACTCGTAACAGCTGGGGTGCCGGATGCTCAGAGCAGCCCGAGGACAGTCTCAGCCTCCACTTTACCCTCCACCTCCTACTCCAGATGCCCTCCAGGAAGGAACAGGTCCCTGCGTGGCCTCTCCCGAGGGCCAGCCCCTTGGGTTCCAGGCCACTGGGGCACCTGGGCACTGTCCTCAGAAAATGCTACGCTCCGTTGCCCAATTCCCCTCAGGTGTGGGCCTGGGTTTCTAAACGTGGGCAGATGGAGCAATGGGCGTCACAGCCCCAGCCTAGCTTAAGGCCCCGTCTAGACCAGCCTGCGGAGGACCACAGGCCCACACACCACGTTTAACCACTGCTCACCCCAATGACGTCATACCAGGCCTCCTCCCTCATCACGGAGAGTGGACGCAGGACCCATGTGCCATGCGGGGAAGGGGCAGGCATGGAGTGGACGCCTGGCACTGGGGGGTGGGGGGGTAGGGATCACAGCAGCTGGGTGGCCAAGAACAACCTGATCATCATGCCCCCACTGACCACCCCCATGGGAGGCACCACACCCAGGCGGGACCAGGAAGAGGGGCTGGAGATGGGGAGAGCAGCAGGAGGGCCGAGGTGGGAGGTCTGGGGTCCCTGGTTGAGCTGGGTTGTTGGACATCCCTCCCTCAGGGCCCCACTCAGGGGGACGTTCCCTCTGAGCTGGACCAGAGTCCCAGGGCCGGCCCGGCCACAGCTCAGACACAAAGTGGCCAACACCTGAGTTCCGCTTCCTGACACCCCCCCCCCACGGGTCACCTGTTTCCGCACATGCAGATCCCGTGGCTGCAGGACAGCCCGGCTGCCGTGTCTCACCCCCCCACCGCTGCCTCCCAGCCAGGCTGTCAGAGGCAGCCTAGACCAGACTTCAGGGAGGCCAAGAAGAAGTTGCAGCAAACGGGGCTGGACTGCTACTAACCAGTAGATCGTGTAGGCCTCTGCTTGAGCTGGGTCTTGGATATTTGGTTCATTTAGAAGTTCCTGTATTCCTAATAAGATCTGCGTAAGAGACAAAACAAACACAGCAAGGTGGGAGGCCAGCGGGCTGAAAGGCAAACTTTCCCGGGATGGAGGACCACTGGCCCTCGGGCCCTGAAGGGTGGAGGGAGTTTGCACTCCATACCTGCTTAATCGTGATGGCCGGCCTCCAGTCCTTGTCCTCCTCCAGGATGGACAGGCACACTGTGCCCGAGGGGTACACGTTCGGGTGAAATAACGGCGGTTCAAACTTGCCTGGAGCAAAGGGAATGAAAGAAACATGTTTCTGGTGGCAGGTGTCTTCCTACCAAGTAATGTCCTGCCCTGACGGTGCCTCTCCCCCTACAATGGGGAACCTGGCTGGTCACCAGGCACCTGGCCAAGAACTACTTAGAAAAACGCAACTGGCCTCAAAGTGGGAGGAGGTGGGAGAACTAAGCAGCCACCTTCCTGACAGACTCAGAGGGGAAGCCACGTGCTCCCAGGACCCCACCCGGGGTGGCTGGCATTCAGAGCACAGAGCCCCAGGTGGCTGCCCCCATGTCCTCCCAGCCGGGCTGTGGCCTGACTCAGGAAAATGGGAAGGGGCCACTGCAGCAGGTGAGGAGGGTCCTGTGGGAAAGCCAAGGGCAGAAACTCAGAGGCCCTTCCAAACAAGTGGCCATTTTCAAAGCAGATCATCCTGCTTCAAAACAGAGGCTTTTAGGACCCCACATTCTTTCTTCAAAAACAAAATAACAAAAAGCAAAAAAAGTTAATTTTCTTTAAAAAAAAACAAAAAAGAAAAAATACATGTAGGAAATTTGAAAACAACAGCAGAAAGCAGGAGGGGCTTCCCTGATGGTCCAGTGGTTAGGACTCTGCGCTTCCACTGCAGGAGACGTGGGTTCAGTCCCTGGTTGGGGAACTAAGATCCTGCATGCCTTGTGACACGGACAAAAATAATAAAGGGGAAAAAAAAAAAAGGCAGGAAAAAATTGCCGTAATGAGCCCCACCCAGGGTCCATTAACTCACCTAATGTGTGTTTTTCTCTCATCTGGGCGCTTTCCCCCTTTCTCTTGATTTTTAATACATTATTTAATTATACCCAGAAAAGTTCAGCAAGTGTAGTACACTTGATGAATTACCAAAAATGAACAAACCCACTCATACCAACAGCTTTCAGAAAACTCCCTCCCTCACCTGCCTCATTATCCCAACTTGTACACCCACCCTGCCCCCAGACCAGGACTCGCGGCTCTACACCCAGGGGTCAGTTTGCACCTTGCTGCCACACAGGCTTCACTGGGAGAAGCTGCCCATGGACTTGCCCACCCCACCGTAGGTGCACATGTGAGCTACTACGACTGAAGCTGCAAGCATTCCTGAACGTGAATTCTAGTGCACACAATGTGAAAATGCTGGGTTGCAAGGGGTCCGTGTTGAACTTGAGTAGATACTACTCATTTCCACAGCAGCTGTATCAACTTACATGCCGCCAGCAGGGTCTGCATGTTCCCACGCTTTGTGACTTTACCAGCCCCTGGTGGTGTCAGCCATGGAATTCAGCCACCCTGATGACAATGGCTGCCTCTCATGGTTCTGATTTGCATTTTCCTTTCACTCCCTGCGACACACTTGCTGCTTCTTTGGAGAAGCTCTTCTTTAAACCTCGCACACGCTTTTCTTGTTGACTTGCAGATGCTCTTTATATATGCAGGACACAGGCCCTTTGTCAGTTATTTGTCTCCCAGCACCCCCCAGCCCCTCAACCCCACCTCAGGTGACTGGCTGCCTTCCCTCTGCACCAGGTCACCCTCCTGACTCCTAACACTGCCATCACATGGACTGCTGACCTCCACAAACGGAACTTGGTCCAGCTCCTCGGCATCTGGGCGACTCACTCATGTCACGAACACTCACAGACTCTTCCTTCTCTCTGCTGCAGACTATTCATCTGTCCGTTCTACTGTGAACAGACACCTGCGCTGCCCCCAGCTTTTTCCGGACACATGCTGCCCAGGCCTTTCAGTGTGCACACTTGCACTGGGTCTCTCCTCAGTGAACAGCCGGTCCCAGGGCAGGCGCTAAGTGTGGCCTCAGTAGACAAACCGAGAGCTTTCCGAGGGAAGTGCTCTCTAGAGCTGGGCCCCTCCCTCCCCACTGCCTGCCTGTTCCCGCTGGGTTGTCACTTGCAGTGGCTGGTGATGAGGTCAGGCACCTTCCCCTGTGCCCACTGGCTGGGTGGAGAGCCTCTTTTGTGAAGGGCCTAAGCTAATGGCGGTTTGCCCTTTCTCACTGAAGTGCAGATGCTCTTGATGTATTTGGAACGAGAACTGACAAACACATCCCATCTCTCTCCTCACTCTCACTGGTGTCTCCTGGTGAGGAGATGGTCTTGATTTAAATGCAGTCCAGCTCATCCTTTCTCTCCTTATGGTTAAAGTGCTCTCAGCCTGCCCACGTGATGGAGAGGTCCTCCCGTCTCCTCCACAGCTGTACTTCCCACCGGGCACCAAGATCCGCAGGAGAGTGAGCTCTCCTTCCACTGGGCCCCCCACGCCTCCCAGAGTCGCCTGTCATCAGCCAAGCTTGTATACGGCTGGCCTCTCTGGACTCTGCCTTGCAGGCCCGTGTCTCAGTGCCCCTGCAGCAGGTCTCAGCCCGCTTTCCATCTTGCCGTCCTACAGGTCTGGGTGCTCTCCTCACCCAAGCAGCCTCAGCCTAGGCCTCACAATCCCCCCGCAGAGATCTCCAAGGGCATGGTTGTTCTCAGCACCCTGCATTTCCTGCATTTTAGAGTCTGCGTAACAGTTTCCAAAAAAGTCTGCTTGTGCTGTGACTGGGATCACACTGAACCTGCAGAAGAGCTGGGAGAGAATAGGCACATGCACTCACAGTCTTCCGAGCTGTGCACACGGCCTGTCCTGCCAGGGATCAAGGCTGCCCCTGATCCTTGCAGAAACGTCTGATCATTTTCAGCGGAGAGATCTTTTTTTTTTTTGGCCACGCCTTGGGACTTGTGGGATCTTAGTTCCCCGACCAGGGATTGAACCCACGCCCTTGGCAGTGAAAGTTGGACCAGAGAATTCCCTTTTAAATTTATATTTATTTTATTATTTTTTTTGCTACACTGGGTCTTAGTTGCAGCACGTGGGATCTTTGTTGGGCATGCAAGATATTTCGTTGCAGCGTGCAGGCTTCTTCTATAGTTGTGGTGTGCGGGTTTTCTCTCTCTAGCTGTGGCACGCGGGCTCCAGAGGGCATGGGCTCTGTAGTTTGCGGCACGCAGGCTCAGTAGTTGTGGTGCGCAGGCTTAGCTGCCCCGTGGCATGTGGGATCTTAGTTCCCTGACCAGGGATCAAAGCCATGTCCCCTGCATTGGAATGTGGATCCTTTACCACTGGACCACCAGGGAAGTCTCCCCTCTTTTAAATTAAATAAAAAATTTTGTGAATTAGTCTTTTATTCAGCAATCTTAGACTCAGGGAAAGATTGCAGTCTTGTCTTCCAGTTCTTCTGCTGGGATTTCTTTATCTTGTCTGGCTCTATCTTCTTGGAATTCCAATACAACGTAGAACAGAAGTGATGAAAGTAGCTACAATGTCTCATTTCTTGATTAAAGATATTCTTTAAAAATTTTTTTTGGGCAGCATTGGATCTTTGTTGCCGGCACGGGCTTTCTCTAGTTGCGGTGAGAGGGGGCTACTCTTTCACTGCAGTGCACGGGCTTCTCATTGCGGTGGCTTCTCTTGTTACGGAGCACGGGCTCCAGGCACGTGGGCTCCAAAGTGCAGGCTCAGTAGTTGTGGCACATGGGCTTAGTTGCTTCGCAGCACGTGGGATCTTCCCAGACCAGGGATCAAACCCATGTCCCCTGCATTGGCAGGCAGATTCTTAACCACTGCGCCACCAGGGAAGTCCCTGATTAAAGATATTCTTTAAGGTAATACCTGTACGTGGCAAAAAAATTCAAACAGCAAAGAACCACCCCAAATGAAGTAAGTCTCCATCCCAGTGGTTAACTGGTAGTTTTAGAAATTCTTCTGGTTGTGCCTTTATAACAAACATCTTGAATTACTGACCACCAGAGTGAACGCTGACACAGTCTTGGTGCCGGGGGCACTCTTCACATGCTGGGGCATGCGTTAAAACACCCAATTAACCACACAGATAGCATTTGCTGATTTCCAGCTACAAAAGGGGAGGGACCTGGGGCCCCTTCTGAGTTTTGCTGAAATGTGTTCTGATGGCCTGGCCACAGCACTATCTCAGATGCAGCCTTGACCCTTTCTTCCTGCTGCCTTCTCTGGAGACTTCAGCACGCTATGCACCCAGGGTGCACACGCTGCACCACATAAGTATCAAATTCTAACAGGCAACAAAACCCTCTTGGGGGTGAGGCTCTGGACCACTGTCCTTCTGCACGTCCACCCCATCCAGGGCTGGAACTTGGTGGCACTAAGGGCCCACCTCCCAGTGATGAGAGCTGGGATTCTGGGTCTGAGACTGGGCCTATTATGTGCACCTCCAGCCACTGGGGGTACAAACAGACTCAAATCCACAGCCAGCCCCAGGGATCAGAGTCCCTGGAGCCACCCCAGGAGCAGAGCAGGACATAACCGAAGCTCCACAGGCCCAAGCTCTCTGAAGAGGACCTTAGATCTCTCTGCTGGAACAGGCAGAAGCTGACAGACTTCTGAGGACTGCGCTCTACTTACATTTCGGAGGTGAGGATGGATAATCGTCTTTGAACAGCATCCGTAGTTTAAACAAGCCTCCTTCCCATGGAGTCTGTTGGGAAATAAAACTGTGATCAGGTGTGCTGCGGGCCTCTGCGGCGGGCTGGGCCCAGGAGGGGCAAGGAACTTGCTCCGGCTGCACCCCAAGATGGTGAAGGCCCCCCAGTGGCAACTCCTAATGGCTCACAGCCCACCACCAGGACTGTTGGGGCCTCCATGACCCCCGAGTTGGAAAGGGCCTTCCCTGGAGAGACAGGAGGCCCTGGGGGGCTCCCCCCGACACTGAGTGGGTACACTGAAGACTTGGCGGGGGACTCCCCTGGGGGGCATTCTGCGAGGCTCCTCCCTCAGGTCCCATGGGTCCCTGGGCAACCTCCCAGTTCCACGGCCCAACACCCCTCCCCACCCGCCACCCCCAGGCCTACTCCTGCTGATGTTTACAACCAACCATGGGTAGGAGAAAATGGAGACGATGAAGCCCTGTCATCACCCAGACACCTCAGGAGTCTCCTCCTTCCTTCCAGTTCACTCAAGAAGAGACCCTCCCTCCCAAATGCTTCCAACGTGCTAGTCCTAATGGACCCAAGCACACACAGGTGAGCGGAGGAGGGAGCACCGTGGCCCATGAGTGCAGGACACGCGGGGCTCCACATGGCTGTCTTAAGTGGCTGATGCCGGGCCTCTGTGTCTAAGGATCTGCAGGTGTCCCAGGCTCAAGACCCAACCCCCCCCCCGCCCGAGAGCATCGCCATGTCCGGGCTGCTTCAACCTCAGCCCCCCTCTACCCCCTCCAGGGCTCCTCCTGCTCCTGGGACGTGGCAGGGGGGCTGCATGACGCCACCCCTCCCCATCTGCTACAGCCCAGCTCTTTTCTGAATTAAGACTGCCCGGAGGGCCACATGTCACCCTAACCTTGTCCCCCTGGCCAGGGGATGGGACCGCGGCCCGCGTGACCATCACAATCATCACACACACTTGAACCTGAGTCCTTCTGAAGGGGGGCAGCCCCTCTTACCCCCTTCTTCCCGGGAATGGCGCACTCCCAGTTCATGAGGTTCATCGTGCCGTCGGGATTTTTTGTTGGGACGGCCACAAAACCCTGAGAGGAAACAACACAGGGCACATCAGTGCCATGGCAGCCGGTTCCCTGCCCCCGGGATAAACCCGCCAGCATCAGCCCAGAGACCAAAGGGCCGACCCACAGGGACCTGACGTTCTTGTCAAGGGGAAACCATCACCCTGCGACACGCAGGAGTAAAGCTTTCCTTACAAATGGGTGGTCTTTTCTCCAAGCTTTCCTCTCCTGGGCGAGTCTGCTGAGGGCGATCCCCGACATGTTTGCGTCCCTAGAAGAGACGGGCAGAGCGTGCGATGAGCACCGGCGGCTGTGGGCCCCCTGCCCCCTCACCCCGTGCCCGGCCCAGCCCAACAGCCTTGCTTCCAAGAAGCAGGGAAACCAAGGTTCCCACCCAGCCCCACACGCCGCTCTGGACAAGCTGTCACAGCTCCCCCCACCCAGGGGTGGGGGTGGGGGTGGCGCTCCCAGCCTCCTGGTGCAGGCAGCTCACCAGGGAAGAGGGAGCGGGTCTCCCATCCCCAGGCCCCCATGGCATGCGCTGTGACCTGCATTTCATGGTGACACAGAGCTCCAGAGAAGCAAAGCCCCAGGCCCAGGTCACACAGCTGCCAGGTGCTGCGTGGGGAGGGGGCGCTGTGCACTCCCAGCAGCCACCTGCCCACTAGCCCTGCCCTCTTTGTCCTGTGGCACCCGCTGGAGTGACAGGGACCCCAATTCCACCAGACTCCGTAGCAGAGGCAGGGACAAGATGGGGACGTCCAGAGCGCGGGCCTGAGACCTGGGAGGGGCAGTCACCAAGCCCTCCCCTTTGCCGGTGCAGGGATGTGGGGGTGCTGGCAGGCCTCCGGCCCAGAATCAGGGGCTCAGAATCTAGACTCAGGCCCGGCCAGGAGGAGAGCCCTGGTCCTGGAAGGCAACCAAGAGGAAGGCAGCCCTGGGCAGAGAGCAGTTTAACCATGCAACGGGTGGGGGCTGCACAAGTCCAGAGGCAGCACCCCCCCCCCAGCATCCAATAGACCCACCTGTCACCAGGCCTGGGGGCTCAGGCCTTCCCTGGCCCCTGCCACTTTCTCATCCTACAGCCCCACCCTAGGACCCGCTGCCACTCCACCTGTTGTGAGTGGGCCAAGACCTGTCTCCCAGTGACTTTAGGAAAGTCAACAAAAGGGGGAGCAGGTCCTGTGGCCAAGCTACGCAAACTCCTGGTCTCTCCCGAATATCGGCTCCCCTGCACCTCTGGACCACAGACTCTCAGGGCTTGGCGACATCAGCCATTCAGGTTCACTGCCCGGAGCCGTGAGCCCATCTCCCAGGTGCTGCTGATGCAGCACGCAGACCAGACCAGGCATGTGGCACTCTATCGTAACCCCTGCTGCCCTCGACCTCCTCCTGCCCATGAGAACGCAACCCTTAGGGACTTCCCTGATGATCCAGTGGTTAAGAATCTGCCTTCCAATGCACAGGACGCGGGTTCGATCCCTGATGGGGGAACTAAGGTCCCATGTGCCGCGGGGCAACTAAGCCCACAGGCCACAACTAAGACCCGACTACCTGCTGGAGAATTTGACCCCAAGTGTGTTTGCTGGTCTTCAGAGTCCATGGGAACATTAAAGATACTCTGAATCAAGTATTTCCATTAAGCAAGCCTTTAACAAGACCGAGGAGAGTGTATCCTACACGCGCATGGCCGGTGGCTTGCCCCCACCCTGCAGGCTTGCACTGGAGGGCCCGGGCACCTCTGGCAGGGAAGAGGTCCAGCACCTTGAGTTCCTTAGGACAACATGGGGCACCCTCCACAACCACAACACAGCTCTCAACCAGGCACAGAAGAACAAACTTCTGCCAAAGACAGAACTGGAAACCAGCCGTGCTTCCCAGCTGTGCCGGCCCTGACCCACAGTTGGGGACCACCAAGCCCGTTTTAGACCTGAGAAGGGAAGATCAGAAGTAACCTGCCCACTGAGGGAGGAGCCTCAACTCAAACCCAGGGGGCCTTCCCACTCCCGGCAGGAGCGCTGCTCCTCTCTGCAGCCCCTGCCTCATAATCACTCCTGCAGCCCCCTCCCTTGGCTCAGGCTGACCCCCAAGTGCTCCAGCAATCCAAATCAAAACCTTGTCCCAGCATCTGTTGGGACACTCTGGCCCCAGGCCTCAAACAACAAACACGCCCACGTTCCTGCAGGAGAGGTGGGGTCAGGTCAACAATCCAACAGCAGACCAGCTGATCAGTGGGGCCCTGGGCGGCTACCTTACTGGGCGCCGGGTACAAAGGCATGTCCCCGGGCCCAGTGGCCCCATGGAGCCAGGAACTCTGCGGGGACCTGGCTCTTGGACGACTCCCCAAGAAGTAAGCATAGCTGGGGGGGCGGGGGGCGGGTTTGGGATGGCCACCGCAGCCTCCAGTATCACCCACGAGCCCAGGTCTCAGGAAGTGGGGTGAGTTACTACAAAACACCAGAGCAACGGGATGTGGTGTGTCATCAAGAAACACATATACTCATGTCATCATGAAAAAAACCGAGGGTCAAAAATCAAAGCCCGGGGGCCTCCCTGGTGGCGCAGTGGTTGAGAGTCCGCCTGCCGATGCAGGGGATACGGGTTCGTGCCCCGGTCTGGGAGGATCCCATATGCCGCGGAGCGGCTGGGCCCGTGAGCCATGGCCGCTGGGCCTGCGCATCCGGAGCCTGTGCTCCGCAACGGGAGAGGCCACAACAGTGAGAGGCCCGCATACCGCAAAAAGAAAGAAAAAAAAAAAAAAAAATCAAAGCCCGGGCTTCCCTGGTGACACAGTGGTTAAGAATCCGCCTGCCAATGCAGGGGACATGGGTTTGAGCCCTGGTGGAGCACATGCCGCGGAGCAACTAAGCCCCTGCACCACAACTACTGAACCTGCACTCGAGCCCGTGCTCCACAAGAGAAGCCACCACAATGAAAAGCCCGCACACGGTAACAAAGAGTAGCCCCAGCATGCCACAACTAGAGAAAGCCCGCGTGCAGCAACGAAGACCCAACACAGACAAAAATAAATAAATTTATATACAAAAAAAACCCAAAGCCCCCCACTCAGCAGGCATGGTGACAGGAGCTGCTACCCTGGCAGCACTCTGACCCGAGCACACCTTCTAAAAGGCTATAACCTTGCCCAACCTCAAGATTAAGTCCAAAACAAGTAACACCAGGCCTGCACCCAAAACAGAATTTCTCTTTGCCACCCCCCAACCCCAGAGCTCTGGTCTGGCCACCTCCTCCCCATCCGTGGACCCGACCGTCAGTAACATGTCTGGGAGCTCCTTCCCTGGATGGCGCAACTCTGCTATTTTCATTCATTCAAGCAACATAAATTGAGGAACGGTATGAGTGTCACTGCCCAGATGGGGAGAAGTGCTAGGTGCCAGGAGACACAAAGCAGGATGACTACGAGACGGGCGGCACCTGGGTCTTAATGGTGGTCAGGTGGCCGCCTGGACACAGCCTGCAGCAATGGGCTCAGTGCAGGAACATAAGAAAGAGCCAGAAGGGTGGGCACTGGTCCTGAGGGCCTGGGACTGCCTGAGGGAGGCGGGGAGACGCAGGGGATCAGGGCAGAGGAGAGCGCCAGCCGCTTTTGTCTTTAAGACTCTCTCTTGTCGGAGGTTAGGGCAGTAACCCCAAAGTCTGAAAAACCTTCATTCCTGAGACTTTCTCAAACCCTTCAAATGGCTCTTCTAAATAGAACTCAACCCCACCTCATCCCCAGGGCTGGTGGGAATGACCCCCCCACAGGGGGCCTGAGGGATGTGGAGGATGTCCACAGCAAGCCCCTCACCAGCCAGGGCAGAGCACGCAGCATAGGCTGGCGGCCACCTCTGAACTAATGAACGCAGAAGTTCAGCAGCAGAAGACAAGCAGCTGGCGTGAGGTTCCTGAGTCTGTGCTCGGCCAGGCGTCAAGACTGGTTTCTGGAGCCCCAGGGCAGCACTCTGGACACCGAGGATCCGTGGATTCCGGAATGGGCAAGCCAGCACTCAGGCGGCTCTGGAGGGGCAGGGCAGGGTCAGGACGCAGGAGAGGCCAGCAGGGCAATCCTGAGCACCGCCTGCCTGCTGACCGCGTGCCAGGACCCCGCCACAGCCTGCCTGCTGACCGCATGCCAGGACCCCGCCACAGGCCACCTCTTCTGCTGACAACGGACAAAGCTGCCTCTGCAGGCCCTGTCCAAGCACCAGTTGTGGTTGTCTCAGGTGCAAAAGGTAACGGGGGGGGGGGGTCCCCACAGGAGTTCCTGCAGCCCCTTCCTTAGGGGTGCCAATGGACCAGAGCAGGAACCAAAAAGACCGCTTCCACCACCAGGGCAAACAGCCACAGGTGCACACCTGCACTGTCCCAGGCAGAGATCTGGCCTCCTGCTCTCCAGGAGAAAGCAGCCAATTTGGTACATTTTAATTACAACATGGAGCCACTCCTTCAGAATCGCACTTAGGATCGAATCTGTCTTCCCCAAACGACAGAGAGGCACTTAAGGAGCAGTTAAGTGTTACTAGACACTTTAAAACAGCAAAATCATAAGATATCTATGAACTGCTAGGGACAGCCTGCAGGGGAGGACCCGGGTTCTCCAGGGAGACGCTGGAAATCTGCCGTCATCTTCTTCCAGATCGGGCTGTACTTGAACCCGCTCTTCTAGTTGACAGCACAGACTTCAGAGCCACTTACTGGCTGCACATGTGGGCGAGTGGCTTCTACCACCCTCAACCATCTCACCTGTAAAATGGACAATAGCACTGTGACCCCACAGGTTGGCCAGGGATGAAACTGATAAAGGATCAGCAGCCCTGGATGAGTCCTTTTCACCCAAACGTAAACTCCCCAGGGGAAGGCACTGGCTTCATCTGATGCAGGCACCCTGCACTCAGGAGACACTCCAGACCGGGTGCAGTTCCCTGTTCTTTCCTGACATTACTTCCCAGGACCCCAGACCGTTTCTGAAGCAAGGTCTCAAACCCCCAGCAAGACTCACCAAAGGTCCAACAAGATACAGAATTCACGCCTAAACCACCCGAAAGGCCATAAACAAGTCAGGACAAACTTGGGATCCATCTCCCTTTTCTGTTGGGTAGGTTTTCTATCCAAACGCACGGTTTCCTTAAGAGCAAGAAACATTTAGGACTACAGGCTTTAAAAGGAGACCAACAAAAGCCAGCTCCGCAAACACAGAACAGTAACTTTGCTAACTGAAGAACTAAGCTTATTTCCAAATCATACAAACCAGACCAGTTAATTCCGTGATTTAGGGGCAGGTGCTGGTCGTTACCATGATCCCAGCTAATCACTGCCTCGCCTTCCTCCTACTCGCCTAACTACCAGTTCCAGCCTCCGTGCAATTGGTACAAAGCAGTCTTGGGAGGAAATCTCCCCGTTAAGGGGAGCGCTAACACTCAGTGTCCCACCAACTGGGAGCGGAACTCCGGAGGCGCAAGAGCTCGGACTTGTTTTCATTTCTAGGCATCACACGCCACCCCCCAAACGCGCCCGCGCTTCTGCAGCGCGCGGCTTTGCACTCTTTGTGCGGTGCGTCCTCTCCGAGCCGGAACGCGCCACAGGTTCGCGCGCACACCTTGACCCCGGAAACGCTCCGCCTTGGCGGAGGGCTCGGCGCTCCTGTCACCGCGGCCCGAGCGGCGGGCGCCGTCTGAGGCCCCGGACGCGACCGGCGCGCCGCGACCCGCCCGAGCGCGCGCCCGAGCAAACGTCCCCCGCCTCCCCAGGCCGCGACGGGCCGGGGCTCGGGCCGCGGGCCGGTGAGCCCAGCGGGCCGGCCCCCGCCACGGCGTCAGCAGCCCGGGGCGGGCTGGTTCCCGGGAGCGGGCCGGGCCGCTGGTGGAGGACGCCCGCCCGGCCGGGCCCGACGGCGGCGGAGGCCGCAGCCCGCCGAGGCCTGGCCCCCGGCCCGTCCGCCCCGCACGCTCACCTCGGGCGGCCGCGGCCCGGCGAGCGAGGCGGACGAGGCGGCGGCGGCGGCGCTCCCTTTGTCTCGGGACTTCCCTCCCGAGCCCGCTCCGCGCGCAGCCCGAGCGCTCGAGGACCCCGGAGCGGGCGGGGCGGGGCGGGGCCTGCGAAGCCTGCCCACCGCGCGCCTGCCCCGCAACTCGCTGCCGCCGCCGCACGCCCCGCGCCGCCCGCTAGGCCGTTCGCCGTCCGCCGCCCGCGTTCCACCGCCGCGCGCCTGCGCCCCGGGCCCGGCCTGGGAGCACGGCCCGGCGGCGGCTTTCCAGTCAGGCGGCGCCCTGGACACCTGCGCCCTTAAAGGAGCCGCGTCCCCGATGTGAGGGAGCGTCTGCAAACTCCCCTTCACGGGGCACGCGTCCATCCGAGGACACACCGGCGAGCGGCGGGGTAACGGGGAGGCCGAGATCTCCAAGGGTTCCCCGGATGCCCCGCGGGCACCTCCCCGGGCACGGCTCCCAGAGTTCTCCTTGAGGCTAGGATCCGGGGCCGGGGAGCAAAGACTACTGAGGCCTAGGGATCCCCGAAGCGTCGCAGCAAGGTGACGATCCCTCGCGTACGGCACACTGTGAAGCCCCTTGCAATTGGCCAGTTCGGGGCTCTGGGCGGGGCGTTTGTCGAATCTGCCCAATGAGCAGACCCCGTACAAAAGGCCGAGTGCTGGTCCGACCGACGGAAGGAGAAGTGCGGACGCTCCCTAACCCGGGGGCTGGCCCTGGGAGGAGGGGCGTCGGGGCTGCGAGCGGGTGGGGGAGGGGAAAGGAGGCCGGCCGAATCCCGGCCCAGTCCCTGCCGTCCCGGTCTCGGGTCCACCCTGAACCTGTGTGCAAACGCGGGTCCTTCCCGGCCACGCTGGGCGCCTCCCCGTCGGGTGGCCCCTGACCCCCGCCCCCCGGCTCGCGGTGGGAGAGGGCGATTTCCAAGGTCAGGCCGCCCCGCCCTTGGGCGCTTTGGGATCAGGTGGCGAGAGGTGTCCCGGGCCCCGCCAGGGCCGCGCGCCCGGTGTCGGGCTCCTGGCGGCCCTGGACAGCAGAGGGGACTTGCATTCATTCACTGCTTCTTTCCCTTTCACAGTCTCCCAGTCTCCGTCTGTCTCCTTCCTCCTTCCTCCTTCCATTTCCTTGCATTCCCCCTCCCCACCCCAGTCCCCTAGTTGGCACTGTGCTGAGACTGTTGGCCTCCAGGGCAGGGACCCTAGGTCTGGTGTCCCAAGGCCCACATCTGGCCCAAAGCTCTCAGCGGGTGTTCAGTGGATGAATTGCGTGTGCTCCCAGCAGTTCTATTATTCTGGGGGAGTACAGTGAGGAAGGCCACAAGCCCTGAGATGGGAGGTGGGCAGCGGTGTGTATGTCGGGGGTAGTCTGCTGGGTCTGGTGGCTCTGTTGGGCTGGAGAGGGGGTCTGTCTAGGGCCAGCAGTGGCCCAGCGAGAGGGCTTGGTTATAGTGATTGGGGTCCCCAGTAACAAAGGCCAGAGGGCCCGGCCCCCTTGAGCCGCATGTGAGCATTCCAAGTCTCTACTAGGCTCTGAAGTCCAGAGGGGCTGCCCACTCCTGGGTCCCCACAGTGACCCAGCGTGGGCCTGGTCTGAGGCGCTGCCTCCCTTTGTCCCTCCACTGAGGCAAATGCCAGGGTCAGGGATTGTCTGAGATGTGTTCTCTGGGTCCCCAGCCCTGGTTCGCTGGCTCTGAGTGGTCCTGGAAGTGTGCATTTTAACAAGTGCCCCAGGTGGGCCTGCTGCACAGCACCTGGCTGCGGAGCTACACTTTAAGAAACCCCAGGAGCATAGGCCTCAGGTGCCAGTGCCATCTTTCTTGTGAGGATACCAGGAGGTTTGCACAGGGCTGCATGAGGAAGGCACCCAGCAAGTAGCAGTGGCCAGTGAAAGGTGGTGGCCATTGCTGGAGGAAGGAGAGGAGAACTAGGGACCCACATGGGCTCTGCACAGCCAAGGGGGTAAAGAGAGGGTAAGGCTCACAGTGAGGTGGGGGGAGGAGGGCTGGAGGGGTAATGGTGGGTATAGTGTGAGGAGGCAGACTGGACGTGGCATGTGGTTGTGGAGGGCCTGGGCCTGATCCTGTGGGCCATGGGGAGCCATTGAAGGCTGTGGAGCAGGAGATGCAAGACAAGGTCCTGGTTCTTTGTGGTGAGAGGACACCCGGAGGTGGCAGAGGTGTGGCCCTCAGCCCAGGTGGCTGAGTTCCAACCAGCAAAAAGAACTCCTATCCCAGTGGAAGGTGGGGTGGGGTCCTCATGCTGGGGGGGAGAGAGGGTGCTGGGATCGTTGGAGAGAGGAGGGACGTTTAGCTGGAGGGTGGGTTGGAGGAGGGCAGGGGGTGGGCAGGCTCTGGAATCCTCAGCCTTCAGAAGCCTTATGTGAGCAGCCTGCACCCCTGCACACAGGTTCTTCATGGTGGCCTCTCGGTGGTCCCCTCATCAGTCATTCACAAACGTGTATCCAGAACTGACAGTCCATGAAGAAGCACACTGCCACGTTGTAGGGAGGGCCACATGGCATGGAACAGGGGGTGACATCCAGGAACTGAGAATGGCCCCCCACTGACAGCCAGCAAGAAAGCAGGGATCCCAAGCCTTCAATAGCAAGAAGCTGACAGCTGCCAACAATCAGGGAGTCTGTGGGAGACCCTGAGCCCCAAAAGGACTGGAGAAGGTGACCCCAGTCTTCCGAGACACTGAGCAGGGGACCCCACTAAGCCAGGGCTTCTGATGCACAGAAACCAAGATTTAAAAAAAAGAGGTGCCTTCTTTAAAGCCACTGAGTTTGTGGTGACTTGTTACACAGCAAGCGCTGACTAAATCACCTGGTTTAGACAGGGAGGTCTCTGAGGAGGTGACCTCCAAACAGGCCTGTGGGGAGGGCTGGGGGAAGAGCCTTTCCGGCAGAAGGAGCGGGAGGTGGGGTGAGTAGGGAAAGGCCAGTGTGTATGGGGCACAGCAAGCAAGGGGGAGGGGAGGAGGGGAGGGGGTGGGGTGGGACAGGCAGTTGAGACCAGACCACAAGTGACATTTCCACTGTGCTGGGGAGTTTGCTGTGTCCAAAGTGCAACAGTTCTCGTGAGAGAGGGGGGACTTGATTGGGTCCAGCTCCCTGGGTACAAAGGAAAAACTGAGGTTTGCAGAGGGGGAGGGCTTTGTGCAATGTCAGTGAATATAAAGCCCTGGGGAAGGATTCTGGCTGACTGAGCCAGGTCATGTGCCCACCATGTGGGGAGGGCGTAAGTGTGACTGGGAGCTGCCGAGAGTAGGGGCAGCACCCCCAGCTCCCCCGGGGGCCTGCTGAGGGTCAGGCCATGGGCATCTGGGAGGTTTATGTGCAGGGGCTGCTGCTCCAGGGGCTGGGTTAAAAAAGAAGAAAGTCCACATGCAAAAGAATGAAGTTGGATCCCTACCTCACACCACATACAAAACCAACTCAAAGACCTAAACATAAGAGCTAAAACTATAAAACTCATAGAAGAAAACAGGGGAAAACCTTCATGACACTGAATTTGGCAATTATTTCTTGGATGTGACACCAAAAGCACAGGCAGGTAAAGGAAAAAAACTAGATGAATCCAACTTCATCAAGATTTAAAACGTTTGGGACTTCCCTGGTGGCACAGTGATTGAGAATCACCCTGCCAATGCAGGGGACAAGGGTTCGAGCCCTGGTCCGGGAAGGTCCCCCATGCCGCAGAGCAACTAAGCCCATGTGCCACAACTACTGAGCCTGCGCACCTAGAACCTGTGCTCCGCAACAAGAGAAGCCAACTCAATGAGAAGCCCGCGCACCGCAATGAAGAGTAGCCCCCGCTTGCCACAACTAGAGAAGGCCCGCGCACAGCAACGAAGACCCAATGCAGCCATAAATAAATAAATAAATAAATAAATAAATTTATTTATTTTTTAAAAAAAGATTGAAAACTTTTGTGCATAAAAGGACATTATTGACAGAGTAAAAAGGCAACCCATAGAATAGGAGAAAATATTTGCAAATTACATATCTGATAAGGGGTTAATATTTAGAATATATAAAGAACTCCTACAACTCAACATCAACAAAACAAACCCAGTTCAAAAATGGGCAAAGTGTCTGAAAACACATTTCTCCAAAGAAGACATACAAATGGCCAATAAGCATGTGAAAAGATGCTCAACGGGGCTTCCCTGGTGGCGCAGTGGTTGAGTCCGCCTGCCATGCGGGACACGGGTTCATGCCCTGGTCCAGGAAGATCCCACATGCCGCGGAGCAGCTGGGCCCAGTGAGCCATGGCCGCTGAGCCTGCGCGTCCGGAGCCTGTGCTCCGCAATGGGAGAGGCCACAGCAGTGAGAGGCCCGCGTACCGCAATAAACCAAAACCAAAAACAAAAAAAGATGCTCAACACCACTAGTCACTAGACGAGATCAGGCGCGTTCAGGGTGGTATGGCCGTAGACCACTAGTCACTAGAGAAATGCAAATCAAACCCCTCTAAAATACCACCTCACACCCATTGGATGGTAATTTAAAAAACAAACTGGACTTCCCTGGCCTCCAGTGGTTAATTAAGACTCTGTGCTTTCAGTGCATGGGGCATGGGTTTGAACCCTGGTCAGGGAAGTTCTGCATGCTGCTGCGGTGTGGCAAATAAATAAATAAATACAGGAAATAATGAGCATTGGCAAGAATGTGGAAAAATGGGAAGCCTTGAGCATTGCTGGTGGGTATGTAAAATGATGCAGTTGCTGTGGAAAAATCTGGAAGGCGGGAAGGCCAGGGGCTTGGGAAGGGCTGCATCTGTCTCCCTGAGCTTGGGAACAGTCCTCGGAGGATGAGGAGCCCCATCTTTCTGCTCTGGGAGTACATGTGGATTGCAGGGGGTGCTGGGAGGCACTGGATGGGTGCCCACATCTGCTCCCCAAAGTCTCCCTCTCCTCAGGCCCAGCCCCAGTGCCCTCTGCTTTGTCCTCCAGGCTCTGGTGGGCAGTGCTGCCCTCAGGCTCTCCAGGTCCATAGAGGACATCCCCTGAGTCACTGACAGTCTCCCCCGCTGCAGTTCAGCTGAGCCAGTCTGAGCCCTTCACAAGGTGTTCCTAAGTAGCAGTGACTCAGCTGTGACGGGTTCTACTGTTCCCTTTTCAGGGGGCTCCCCTTGCAAGCTCCCCGAGGGAACCCTCTGACCTGAAAGGGCTGGGGCACCTCTCAGACCCCTGCATGGCTCCTCAGGCCCTGGCCTGGCCCCACAGGGCCCAGAGGACGCTTTCTAGAGGCCCAAGCTGGGATGTTGGGGCCGTGTGAAAGTGTCACTCACCCCATCTGTGCACGTGTTAACCCGGTCAGGGTCCCCGAGCTTGCTTGTCTCATCCACTGGATGGTTTTGTACATTAGAACAGGAAGGAGCAAAGTCTGGGACTGTCTCTGATTGCCTGTGCCGTGAACTGTGGGTGTGATTGCTTTTCTGTGTCCCAAATGAGAAAGGAAGATGGTCGTTGGATGCCCATCACTGCCGGCTGCCAAATCGCCACTGTCACTGAAGAGAGAGGCTGGGATCAGGCTGGGTGCTCAGAACCTGGTGGAGGGTGGACCCCCTGCTGTGCACCCCTCCCAGCGCCCAGGTGGTGGGACTGGGAGAGGGTGAGTCTCTACTTCTGCTCCCCCTGGCCTGCAGAGAGCTGAGCCACCAGGATGAGAGAGATTTTTTGATTGTCAGGAGCATTTCCGTGAGTGGAGAATAAGGTTGCCTGGGGCAGCTGGACATCCTCTTCACTGCTGTGTAGGAAGAATGTGGCACTAACAGAGCTTGGCCCCAACCCCCGTGAAACAGATGGAGGACACGTGGGGTGGGGGCCTCCTTCTCTCTCCAGGTGACTTCCCACCTGGTCGGTCATACGTTCATTCACTCCCTCCCTCCCTGGTCATTGAGCGTGGGGCCAAAGAAGGGTTGGTTGGTTTTTATTTCATCTTAAGATTGGAGAATATGTTTGCTACCGCAAGACAGTGAGAGAGAGAGAGAGAAAGAGAGAGAGGCACGGATGAGAGTGCACGTGAGCTGGGCACACGGTGGAGGGACCTGGCTTCCACCCCCCGCAGGTGCACACGCCCCTGGAGGCATTTCCAGAGGCCCCCCCGCCCAGCCTGAGGCTTGCTTCAGCATCTCCCCCTATCAGACTCAGTCCTCCACATCTAAATAGGCATTCTGGGGACCCCAGAGCCGCTGCCAGCATTCTTCCTCGCCCACCTGGGCAGGACAAGTCCCCTCCTCTCGCCCCTCCCCCCCACCCCCCGCAGCAGCTCTACCTCAAAGGATGAGGCTGAGACACCGAGTCGCTCCCGCCTCCAGGCCTCTGCTCGCTGTCCCCTCCGCCGGCCTCCCTTCCTCTCCCCTAACACCGCAGCCAGGTGGCTCCCTCCACCCCTCCCCTCCTACCCGCTCTAAACCCCAGCCCCCTCCCTGCCTTCTCCCGGCGCTGGAAGGCCTTGCCCGCTGGAGTTACAACCCTCGGTTTGGGGGGCTCCCTCCCAACCTGTGCCCAGGTGGGGGAGGAGTTTATAATGTGTCAGGCGGAAGAACCAGGAAACAGCGCTTACCTGGCTCGGCTTGTTCCGATGCGGCAGCGGCGCCTCCCTGCCCTGCGCTCGGCCGCCAGGTGGCAGCAAAGCGCCGCCTCTCCGCCCCCGCCCCGCGGCTGCAGCGGCAGGTAAGGCAGGTTCGACCCCCGCCCGCCCCATTGTGCACCAGGTGCTGCGGCGGCAGGCTAGCCATTTGTTTGCTCACTCAGCTGGCAAATAAGCGTGATGAAAGGAGGCTTCCCATCACAGCTGAATAGGGGCTGGGTCCCTATGCCTTGCACCCAAAGAAATACAGTGCAAACCTGACCATACTTTGAGTTTGAAACCTGATAAGGTTACCTGACAAGATTTTGGCTGCACCTGTCCTTGTTAAAGTAGGGGTGGGGGGTGGGAGGGGTCGAGGACGCCGGGACTTGGGGATGTGTTAAAGCAACCACAGTGGCTAGGGACTTCCCTGGCTGTCCAGTGGTTAGGACTTCTCGCTTCCACCACAGGGGGTATGGGTTCAATTCCTGGTGGGGGAACCAAGATCCCACACGCTGCATGGCCAAAAAAAAAAAGTAACCACAGTGGCCCAAAGGGAAACCTTTCTCTTTGTTTTAATCTGAGGGATTCTACAAGAAACTGGTATGACTCCTTCATTCTATAATTCAATATTTTTTTTTAACACAGGCTTCTTGAGCCCCCAGAACCATCTGTGGACACGTGTTCTCCTTGTCCCCACTCTGAATGATTTGCTTAGAGTCAAAGCCAACATGCGGGCTTCCCTGGTGGCGCAGTGGTTGAGAGTCCGCCTGCCAATGCAGGGGACACGGGTTCGTGTCCTGGTCCGGGAGGATCCCACATGCCGCGGAGCAGCTGGGCCCGTGAGCCTTGGCTGCTGAGCCTGCGCGTTCGGAGCCTGTGCTCCGCAACAGCAGAGGCCACAACAGTGAGAGGCCCGCGTACCACAAAAAAAAAAAAAAAAAAAAAAAAAAAAAAAGCCAACATGCTCCAAGGCCATTTTGATGCATCCCTTCCCAGTTTCCTGGTGCTCAGACTCCACATCCTGGACACCAGGTCCCAGTGATGCTCAGGACCAAGCGTGTGTGTCCCTGAAGCTGACCGGGGTCTCTGTCCCTGGTAGTCTGACCTTGAGGAGGGGGACAGTCTCAGGGGGCAGATGCATGGCCCAGAGCCCTGAGGCAGGGAGGACAACCCAGCCTTGTCATGGGCTCCCCTGCCACCTTCCCTGTCACCAGGGCCCCTGTCCGACAGGGCCTCTCTCAGGGGCTGACAGCTACTTTTGCCACTTCTCTGGTCTTGCCCACCACTCCCCACCTGGCAGGCTGTGATGACACCTATAGGGCTCGGGCAGAGGAGCCTGCAGAGGAGTGGATGTGGAGCAGGATGGTGGAGGCAGCTTGTCAAGGAGCCCAGAAGAGCGGGGTGAAGACAGCTGGGAGGTCAGGCAATACGGGGGTGGGGGGTGGCCCACCACCCACGGTTTGGGCTTAGCACTGAAAGTCCCTTCCCATAGGACCCAGCAATCCCACTCTTAGGCGTAGATGCAAAAGAATTGAAACCAGTCACTCACACTAAAATGTGTACACATATATTCACAGCATTGCTATTCATGACAGGCAAAAAGCAGGAGCAACTCACAGGCTCGTCAGCGGAAGATGGATCAGCAGACCGCTCCATCCAGGCAGTGGAGCATCGTCAGACCCCACACCCCGCACCGCGTGGACGCACCCGGCAACGTGCTGAGCGAGGGAAGCCAGACACTAAAGACCACAGAGCGTGTGTCTCCACCCGGGTGAAGTGTTCAGGGAAATCCACAGACAGACAGGAAGCGGATCGGTGGTCACCAGGGGCTGGGGGCGAGGAGGAATGGGGAGCAACAGATTCATGGGGATGGGGTTCCTTTTGGGGCTTGGAAAAGTTCTGGAACCAGAAAGAGGTGGGTGTTGCACAACATTGTGAATGCACTAAATGCCACTGAATCCTTCACCGTAAATGATTACAATGGCAAATTTTATGTTGTGTGTTTTATAATAATGATGGTAATAATAATAATACTGTAATAATGTCCTGAAATCTCACCTCCTGGGAGCCCCCTCAGTCTGGACAGGTCAGGATGGCAGGTCACCACCATATACAGACTGGGACGGAGCATGCGTGGAGGTTGATGTTGACCTCGGCAGAGCGGCTGCGGGGCTGCGGGGTGAGAGGCAAGAGTGGGGTGGGGAGGACAAGGAAGCAACTCGCGTGGACCAGAGAACGCAGCAGAGAGGAAGCTGGAGGAAAGTGCCGGTCAGGGGAGAGTGTTGTTTTGTTTCTAAATCCAAGCAATTTGAGGTGTGTTTAAATGCTGATAAGAAACTCAGTCTGTGCCATGCATTAAAAAAACTTCTTTTTCTAAGTAGGGAAAGAAAAATATTCTCAGCAAGAATGACCCAAGAAGAGGTAAGTAACTTCATAAACAAACACCAAAACCTGAAAAGCTGGTTGGTCAAGGGAGACCAGAGGCCAATGATTCACAGCAGAGGAATGAGATCAGGGTAACAGAGGGGAAACTGAGGTCCGCCCAGGGTGCGGCGGGGTCCCTGGGTGTGGGGTCACCAGGCAGGGCTTGGCGAGCCCTCCCTGCCGAGTCTCTGGGTCCAGATGGGCCTCACTAAGCCTCTCTGTGCCCTTGCAAGGAGGGGTGTGTGAGCAGGAGAGCTTGGGGAGCAAAGCTGGAGAAGAAGAGTGGGGGGAACCCCACAGGACACTGCCTCCTGCCCGGGTTGAGGTGTGGCGCTCAGATTCTGAGATCACTCAAGGTGCGAGGCGGGACTGGGTGCTCACACTGTCTGCTCTGGGCTGAATTGTGACCCTGCCAATCTGTTATGTTAAAGCCACACTGGTTCTGCACCTCCCACCTCCAGAGCTGTGAGAAGTAAATGTCTGTGGTTTGTTACGGGACCGAGCAGACTGAGGCACCATCCACTGCTGTGAGGCCTGGGTGACTGTCCACTGTCCTTCCATGTGTCGGGCCCTTTGGCTTCCCACCTACGGGGCCTGCTATTTAAGTGGTGCCCCCTGGTGGTCTGCAGAGGGCAGAGAGCTGAGAGCTGAGCAGGGGTACCTGCCCAGGGGGAGCAGTGGCAGGCGGGTGCAGAGGGGCCTGAGAGATCCTTGGAGCAGCTCCGGGTCAGCAGTGCAGCAGCCCTGAGGTGGGGGAGTTTCTTATTCAGGCCACTTTCATGGTGCTCAGCGCAGGCAGAGAGCCTGGGGAGAGGCGTGTTGAATCAATGAACAAATGAATGAATCGTGTGAGGCGGGAGGACGGGAGGACGTGTTACCAAGGCCTGGCAGGAGGGAACGGCACTCCTGCAGCCGGGGAGGAACTGAGAGCACAGGGCAGGAGTGTTCTGCCTGTTTCACACCAGCCCGATCCTGAGGCAGAGAGAGCGTGTGGGAGGGCCTCTTCACACCTGGGATGGATCTCCTGGCTGGAGTGGGGGTGTGGAGTGTGGGGGTGGTCATTGTGAGGTGGGAGAAAGCCCAGCCTGTGCCCCAGCCCCAGTCCTGTGTGCTGAATGCTCAGGGGGTCTGAATAGACCACAAGCCATGGGACACAGAATTCCAGTGCCAGCTCTACCCGGTGAGACCCTGGGAAGATCATGCCTTCACAGCACCAAGTCGTACAGCCCAGGCAGCAGGGCCACTTGGACTAGCCTGAGTCTGCTGTGGGGCCCCTTCTTGCTGGGCTCCACTCAGAATTGGCAGCTGATATCAAGTCCTCACTTGATAACGGGTTGGTGCAGCATTCCCAGTGTGGTCCACACACCTCCAGAACCAGAGGTGCTGCTGAGTGCTGTGCTGCTTTTTTGACAGCAGGAGGTGCAACATGGAAGTTGTCCTTTTTCTTGGAAGGGATGTCCCAGGATGCCCCCAAAGCACTGTACCCTGAAAAACTCATCAATGAACCACACCCCTGGCAGGTGTGTGTCTTACCAAGTCCCATCATCATGATGTCATCAATGGGATGGCTGGATGCTCCAGGGCAAGACCATGTGCATGCACTGCTGTCCCTGCCAGGTAAACGCTTCCATCCTCCTTGCTGATGAGGATTGGAAAGAACACACCCACCAGATCCGTAGCCACATTCCAGGTGCCAAAAGCTTGTTGATCTGTCCTGGTGAAGATTAGATTCCAGCCCAGCATCTACAGTCGAAGTTACCAAATATACACCAGGATCCGTGTGGTTTTTGCAGGGCTGTTGTGGTGTATTCAGGGGACATGATGAGGACCACCCTGCATCCCTGCAGTCTTGAGTGTGGCCCGGTCTTAGCTGGTCCTGCTGGATGTCCTGTTGCATCTGACTTACAGACTTGGCTGGGAGAGGAGAAGGCCTTCCCACCGTAAAGGCTCCACAGCGGATCTGAGAGTTCCCTCTGGGAAAACGGGGCTCACTGCTCTCTGTCCCTCCTTCCCCTGAGTCCTGGGATGGAGGAGGTGGCACCTCTTGATGGACAGCAGTACATAGTCAGAATCTGGCAACAATGCTTCATTTTCACTGTTTTCTTTTTTTTTTTTTTTTTTTTGTGGCCACACCACACGGCATGTGGGATCTTAGTTCCCCGACCATGGATGGAACCCGTGCCACCTGCATTGAGAACTCAGAGTCTTAACCACTGGACCCCCAGGGAAGTCCCCATCTTCACTGTTTTTTTTTTAATTTTTGAATTTATTTTTTATACAGCAGGTTCTTATTAGTTATCCATTTTATACCTATTAGTGTATATATGTCAATCCGAATCTCCCAATTCATCACACCACCAACCCCCGCCCCCCCACCACTTTCCCCCCTTGGTGTCCCTACGTTTGTTCTCTACATCTGTGTCTGTATTTCTGCCCTGCAAACTGGTTCATCTGTACCATTTTTCTAGATTCTACATATATGCGTTAATATACGATATTTGTTTTTCTCTTTCTGACTTACTTCACTCTGTATGACAGTCTCTAGCTACATCCACGTCTCTACAAATGACCCAGTTTCGTTCCTTTTTGTGGCTGAGTAATATTCCATTGTATATATGTACCACATCTTCTTTATCCATTTGTCTGTCGATGGGCATTTAGGTTGCTTCCATGACCTGGCTATTGTAAATAGTGCTGCAATGAACATTGGGGTGCATGTGTCTTTTTTTTTTTTTTTTTTGCGGTACACGGGCCTCTCACTGCTGTGGCCTCTCCTGTTGTGGAGCACAGGCTCCAGACGCGCAGGCTCAGTGGCCATGGCTCTTGGGCCTAGCTGCTCCGCAGCATGTGGGATCTTCCCGGACCGGGGCACGAACCCATGTCTCCTGCATCGGCAGGTGGACTCTCAACCACTGCGCCACCAGGGAAGCCCCTGCATGTGTCTTTTTGAATTATGGTTTTCTCAGGGTATATGCCCAGTAGTGGGATTGCTGGGTCATATGGTAGTTCTATTTTTAGTTTTTTAAGGAATCTCCATACTGTTCTCCATAGTGGCTGTATCAATTTACATTCCCACCAACAGTGCAAGAGGGTTCCCTCTTCTCCATACCCTCTCCAGCATTTGTTGTGTGTAGATTTTCTGATGATGCCCATTCTAACTGGTGTGAGGTGATACCTCATTATAGTTTTGATTTGCATTTCTCTAATAATTAGTGATGTTGAGCAGAAGTTTCACGTGCTTCTTGGCCATCTGTATGTCTTCTTTGGAGAAATATCTATTTAGGTCTTCTGCCCATTTTTTGATTGGGTTGTTTGTTTTTTTAATATTGAGCTGCATGAGCTGTTTATATATTTTGGAGATTAATCCTTTGTCCGTTGATTCATTTGCAAATATTTTCTCCCATTCTGAGGGTTGTCTTTTCGTCTTGTTTGTAGTTTCCTTTGCTGTGCAAAAGCTTTTAAGTTTCATTAGGTCCCATTTGTTTATTTTTGTTTTTATTTCCATTACCCTAGGAGGTGGATCAAAAAAGATCTTGCTGTGATTTATGTCAAAGAGTGTTCTTCCTATGTTTTCCTCTAAGAGTTTTAAGTGTCCAGTCTTACATTTAGGTCTCTAATCCATTTTGAGTTTATTTTTCACCGTTTTAACTATTGTGTTGTAGTTCTATTTATGACAAGTGACACTGGCCTTCCGTTTCTGATTGTGCTATGCAGTTTTTGTTTTTAATCCAGATCTTAGCTAAACATTTGAACACATTTAAAGACAAAACGTGGGGCAGAGATAGGGGAGGGGAAGGACTCCCAGGAGCAGCTGCCTTTGCTCTTTGCCACCCCCTGGTGGCCGCATCCTGCCGGACGCCCTCCCTGAGCAGTTTTCTGTTGGCCTCTGGGTGGTGTAAACGGAGTGTCCACTCCGTGCCCGGCACGCGCCCCCCATGCCCCCGGGGATCAGAGACAAACCGGAGACACGGCCCTGCCCCCAAGGGCTCCCGGGAAGGCTGGTGCTTTGGGGGAAACGGCCAGAGGTGGGCCGGAGTGGACGGAAGTGCGCCCCGCACCCCGCCCGCCCGGCTCAGCGTTGAGCTGTGGGGGCCCCTCCCAGGGCACGGGGGCCTGAGCCCAGAGCCGCGCCTGCAGGTGGGCTGTGGTGGGTGAGACACGGGGACAAGCTTCCGCAGGACCGCGGGGCCCTGACCGCCCGCGCACTGACTGCTCGCTGCCTGTTAAGATGCTTAAAACGGGGACTTCCCTGGTCCAGTGGTTTGGACTTCGCCTTCCAATGCAAGGGGTGCGGGTTCAATCCCTCGTTGGGGGAGCCGAGATCCCACATGCCTCGCGGCCAAAAAACGGAAACATAAAACAGAAGCAATATTGTAACAAATTCAGCAAAGACTTTAAAAATTGTCCACAGCAAGAAAAAAAAAAATCTTAAAGATGGGGCCTGCGGTTACTCCTCCAGGCCACACGGGGGCGCGCGGGCCGGGAGGAGGGCGTGGCCAAGGTCGGGCCGCAGGTGAGACCAGTCTCTTGACACCTGGCGGCTCTGCAGGTGGGGGCGGCGCTGTTGGGACGCCCCCCGGGGCCAGCCGGCCGGGCGCTGTAAACCCCACCCACCGCCGATTTTTAAACTCGTGCTCCGGGGACGGACTTTAGGGCTGCAGAAACTGCTCACATTTGCGTGCCAAACCCTCACTGGTCACTAACTGAAACGTCTGCACTGAGTTGGCTGACTCAAACAGACCAGGGACTTGAGAGGGGAAAAAGGATCTTGGTTATAAAGTTCCACCTTCGCGCGCATGGTTCTTGTGGACACTTGTAGTGTGAAGTGTGCTGCTGGCCCCGTCTGCACCCTTGACCTCTAGCATTGCAGTTTTCCCTCCTGCCCTCGGAGCCAGGTGTGGGAGTGACCCCGGGGCTGTGGAGAGGAGGGGAGGAAGCCTGGTGGACAGACAGAAGGTCTGAGGGCAGAGAGGATGCGTCTCCTCATATCTCAGCCCCGCCTGCCTCAGGGAAGGTGAATCAGGACCCAGAAGGAAAGACCGAGGACCCTGCTCCTTGTGCTGGGTTTGAGCGGTTGGGATTTATACTCCTGGGATGTGAAATCGCCCAGTCCTTCCCACCCGCCTTTGCTGCGCCCCCTGGTGGAACTCTGCTGCAACACTTGCTGGGGCAGGAGGGCCTCCCTGCCAGCCCGCCCCCCGGGTGTTTGCTCTGGTCCCGTCTGGGGTCAGGTTCCCTCCAGGCAGAGCTGGAGTCGGGGGGATTCCTCCTCTCACTCAGCGTGAAGCCTGGGGAGTCCAGCCACATCTCTGAGTTAACTTCTCATGTGCCGCTTCTTCTTCCATATGCTGCTCGCGTCTTGATGATTTGTGATCTCATTCTCCGTGAGGGAATCTTCTCTGGGCTCTCTGCCTGGGGTACAAACGTCGGGCCAGGGCACAGGCACGCCTCACTTCATGAAGTACCAGGCCGATGACCGTGCTTGTCGCCACTCCACTGCAGTGGGTTGAATGTTGACCCCCAAAGATCTGTCCGTGTTGTCACCTCTGGGACCAGTGGGTGTTACATCATACGGCAAACGATGTGATGACGGCTCCTGAGAGGAGGAGCCTGTCTTGGTTCCATGTGTGGTCCTGAATGCAACCGAATACATCTTAATAATAGACACACGTAGGGGATACGGAGGCAACGTGGATATGGAGGCAGAGACAGCAGTGATGTGGCCATCACGCCAATAAAAAAAAGAGAAAATTAACACATTTCTGTTGTTTTCAGCCATCAGTTTGGTGCTTGTTACAGCAGCCATGGGAAACGAGTCCACTCACCTTGGAACCGAGAGCGCCCGTTTCTCTGTGTTCCCCCAAATTTTGTTATTACCTAGGTTTAAATTTTTTCCTTTCTGACGGTTGATCTTTAGAATTCTGCACCAATGTCCTGCATGCATTATTTCAATACCTGTAAAGTCTCTTTTTAAAAAGGCAGCTTTAATGAGGTGTAATTTAATAACACTCATCGGCGTTAAGTGTACAATGTGATGAGTTTTTGACAGAAGCACACAATCACACAAGACTTTACGTTCGGGGTGGTTGATGTGGCAGAGAAATTAGTGAGCAGCTCAGCCCTCTGTCCTGGTGTCCTTGCTGCCCTGAGCCATTTCCCCATAACACCAGGCCTCGGCTGCCCTCTGTCTCGGGGATCCCAGCCAACATCTCACACGTCCTTCTACTCCCAGGGGATTATTTTGTTTCAGCTGGTGTGTTGTTCTCCTGGGACTGCTGTAACAAAGTATCACAAACCGGATGACTTAAAAGAACAGAAATTAATTTTTTCAAGGTTCTGGAGGCCAGAAGTCTGCAATTGAGGTGCCAGCAGGTGGGTTCTTTGCAGAGGCTCTGAGGGAGCACCTGCTCTAGCCGCCCCGGCTTCTCCCAGCTCCTGGCCGTCCTTGGCATCCTCTGTCCTGTGGACACATCACTCCACCCTCTGCCTCTGTCTTCTCTCCTAAGGATGCCCTAATCCAGTATGACCTCGACTTGTTACACCTGCAAAGACCCTATTTTTGAATAAGGTCCTCTTTTGAGGTACCGGGTGGACAGGATTTTTTGCGGATGCTATTGCAACCCACTGAGTCTGGGAAAGGGAGCCAGGAGTCTATGGGGCCCTATTTCCCGCCAGGTGGAAGCTGCACTCCCAGCATCCGTTCCTGAAATCTCTCTTCTGCTTGAGTCAGCGAAGTTGGTGTCTGAGGCTGGCACCCAGGTGTCACTGACCAAGGAGTCAGCCAGAGGTGTGGCCAGGGCACTGCCACGTGTATGATGCAGGGTGGCCCATAGGCAGGGGCCAGCAAGAGACCTGTCCCCCCACCCCGATCCTGTAGGTCTGCCCGGCTTACTGGGTGATACGTAACTTCCAACCCATATGTTCCTGCACGTCTACCCCATGGCCATGCAGCCACACACGGCTTCCTAAGGCTGCAGTCCTGGCGCATGATCAGTGGGTCGTGCACCCCAATTCATCCCCTCCACGCTGCTCTGCCCACACCTGCAGCAGTTGTCACACGTAGATGTGTCCCCAGGACTTGCAGGGTGTCCTCACAGATGCCAGATATTCTCATCTTCCTTCCTCTGCCCCTGGATGACAGAAGGTCCTGCAGGCCCGGGTGGCGGGGGTCGCTGGTGTCCTGTGTCTCAGCCGAGCAAAGGGCCCACTCCTCTCTCCCATGGACATGGTGGGCGGATGGAGAGGGTTGCTCCTGCCACTTTCTCCCCGAGGACTCTACTTGGCGACTGGACATGCAGCGTCTCCTGTGACATCTCACGCCAGCCCATCTGACGGTGCCTTCACTCTGCATCCTGCTCTGTGGCCGCCCGGCCCCACTGGTCACCTCCACACCTGCCCCCTCCCCCAGCTCGCCCTCTTTGCCTTGAGCCTTAGACTTTCTTTTCTTCCCCCTAGTTAATTACAAGCAATTTAAAATAGACTTTGGGACTTCCCTGTTGGCACCGTGGTTAAGAATTGGCCTGCCAATGCAGGGGGCACGGGTTCAATCCCAGGTCTGGGAAGATCCCACATGCCACGGAGCAAGTAAGCCCGTGCACCACAACTATTGAAGCCCACGCGCCTAGAGCCCATGCTCCGCAACAAGAGAAGCCACCACAATGAGAAGCCTGTGCACCGCAATGAAGAGTAGCCCTTGCTTGCCACAACTAGAGAAAGCCTGCACGCAGCAACGAAGACCCAACATAGGCAAAAAGAAAAAAAAAAGATATATATATATATATATATATATATACACAAACTAGACTTTATTCTTTTTTAAAAAATATATTTATTTATTTATTTTGGTTGCACTGAGTCTTAGTTGTGGCATGTGGACTCTTAGTTGCGGTATGCATGCGGGATCTAGTTCCCCAACCAGGTATCGAACTCAGGCCCCCTGCACTGGGAGCATGGAGTCTTACCCACTGGACTACCAGGGAAGTCTCTAGACTTTATTCTTTAAGAATATTCTTTTTTCTTTTGGCCATGCCATGTGGTTTGCAGGATATCAGTTCCCCGACCAGGGATTGAATTAGAGCCCTCGGCAGTGAAAGCCCAGAATCCTAACCACTAGGCCTACAGGGAATTCCCAAGAGCATTTTTAGATTTAGAGAAAAACTGTCAGGAAGTCCAGGTCTCACACAGTTTTCTGTGACCATCCTCATCCTGAGGTGCCCATGTTAGGACTGATGATCTGATATGGACACAGTCTTGCTGGCTGAAGCCCCACCACCACCCCCGTCTACCCCAGGCTGGCTCCATGTCGTGCCCTCTGTGGGTCCAACAAAGGTATGTATCCTCCCTACACGACGCCTTCCCTGGATGATCCCCACCAGGCCGGGTCCCCTCTGACCCTGTCAGCCCCTGGGGATGCTTTTCCTGCATCAAGTGCCAACCTGACAATTACAGAAGAGCATCTTGTTTAAAAAGTTTTGTGGGGGGATGTCCAGCCCCTCCCCAAGAAGAGACCAGATGAACTCCCTGCAGAACGCTCTAGAAGGGGCACAGCCAACATTCAGGACTCCCCACCCCTCCTTTCTTATATAACTGCAAAACATGGGGTCCCCATTGGGCAGCTGAGACGCTACGACCACAGCCAGCCGATGAAGGTGACCCATATAACCCAGCACCCCGAGTTCAACCAGAGCCTGTCGGCCTTGGCGGGGCGCAGACATCACCTTGCTGAACATGGAGGCCCCTCGCTCTCCGAGCACGACAGCCTGGTTTTCCTCCTGCCTGCCTGGCCAGGCAGGACCTGAGCTCTCCCGCACCTCCCATGCCCCAGGGGCAGACATCGCCCCTCATTTTGAGACAGAAAAGCCCAGGCTCAGAGAGGTTAAGAGCCTTGCTGAGGGCCCACAGCACCCAGTTTCTGAGGCTCCCGTGACCTGCCTGCCCTGCCTGCATCTGCAGCCAGGAGGCTGGAGCCCAGAGGGGATGGGGTTTCCCCCCTGAACAGCGGCAGTTTCTCTCCCCTCCCCGCATCAGAAACACCCTGGGCTGGAGAGCAAGGCAGTTCCCCCATCTCCCAGAGCAGAGAGATGTTTTGTTTCCACTTTCCACACTTTAATGTCGGTTTTCTGCTCATGAAATGTGATATTGGCTTTCCACTTCTGACAGAAATGTGATTTTTTAATTCCAGGTTTCATTCAACATTTGAACAAATTTAAGGACAAAACGTGGGGCACGAGATGGGGGAGGGTAAGGACTCCCAGGAGCAGCTGCCTTTGCTCTTTGCCGCCCCCTGGTGGCCACACCCTGCCAGACGCCCTCCCCTGGGCAGTTTTCTGTTGGCGTCTGGGTGGTGCAAACTGATTGTCCACTCCGTGCCCGGCCCCCCACCCCCCATTCCCCGGGGGCCAGAGACAAACTGGAGACCCGGCCTTGCCCTCAAGGGCTCCCGGGAAGGCTGGTGCTTTGGAGTAAATGGCTGGAGAGGGGTCGGAGTGGAGGAAAGTGCAGTTCCCCGACCCCTCCCCAGGCTGGGCTCAGCACTGAGCTGTGGGGACCCCTTCCAGGGCGCCAGGGCCTGAGCCCCGAGCCGCGCCTGCAGGTGGGCTGTGGTGGGTGGGAAACGGGGACAGATTTCAGCAGTGACACCTGGATGGTGACAGGTGCTGGGAGATGCTGACTACCCTACAGCAGAGGGTCCTGAGCTCCCTCCCCTTCCTTCTGGGGCATTTAAGGGCTCCCCCCCTGAAGTAGGGGGAAGGACATAATGGCCAGCCATGTGCACGGCCCCTCCTTCCTCCAGGACCTGGGGGGATGTGGGGCCATGCCAGGACATTGGTGCAACTGTTGAGGGAGTGACCTGGGGCCTGGTTCATGGCATCCCACCCAGGTCTCCAGCAATGACTGGCTGCATAGCCACCATCACTACAGGGGTGCCACAGCCTCCCGTGGGCCCTGGCATCCCTCCTCCTGGGGTTCCCTCCATCACGGGATCCCAGGGTGCATGGAAGGCCCTTCCCTGTGCTGCTCCCCTTGTTCCTGGAACTCCATTTCTCCTTCCTTCCCTGACACATGGGGAGGCATGTAGCCAATCACCCTAGTCTGTGCCCCTGTAGTGACTGTCCCCCCAAAGTGGGTCATGCACCCCTGCCTGTGGGAATCAGGCTTGTCCACACAGCCTGTCCAGGAACAGAAGCAAGAGGCCGACTCACCTTCCCGCAGCCCTGGGACGCGCTGTGTGGTCAGCGGTGGCTCCTTCAGAGATGCTCTCCACACGTCCCTCTGGGGAGACGCGGCTGCCCCCGCTGCTGGGAGGGCTGCGGGCAGGCCCCTCACCCTTCATCTCTAAGGGACGGCTGGGGGGCCGCTCACCAAGGCCAGGCCCTCTCCCGGGCGTCTGTATCCCGTAACGGATGACAGGAGGTTATATAGGGCCCCCCCACAGCCTCGTGCCTGGGGCCTCCCTGCTCCCAAACCCCATGTGGCATCAGCTGAGCCCTTGACTGCCTGGCAGCCCAGCTTCTCCCTCTGCCCTCCTCCCCACCCTCATAAAACTCCCTGCGTGCTAGTCCCGCCTGAGTGTGGGCTTCCTGAGCCTGATGCATAGCAGCTGGAGCCAGGCAGGGCCCGAGGCGGCCACTCTGGGGCGGGGTCTTGGAGCTGGGCCCGCACACTGACAGTGGATAGCACGAGACTGCAGTGTGGGGTCCAGCTGTGCTCGGGGAGCAGGCGGTGTGAGAAATTGGGGAGGATGGGGGCTTTGGGGCCCGGGAGCTTAGCAGTGATTATAAACCCAGTGGAGGTGCCTGTTAAAAGATAAGAAGCTGGGAGCGATCAACCAGCAATTAAAGGCTGAGAGTGAGCGCAGCCCGGCCTCCGGGGGCTCAGGGCAGAGAAAGCGGGGTCCACTCGCCAAGGCCAGGGCCTGGCTGGGAAAAAGCAGGGCCTCCCTCCGGGGCTGACTCCCCAGAAACCTCCTGCACACTGCCCTATGTCTACCTGCAGCAGGGACCTTGGGGTGCATGCTCTGAGTCTCTGCATGCCAAGCACACCTCCACTCCGCCTGCACCCTGGAGGTAGAGAATTCTGAGCCCCCTCCCTCATTTCCAGTCTCTTGAGATGTGTGACATCACTCTTGTGGAGAAAGCAGGACTTTTTCAGAGTGTGACCCCAGGATCTCTCTTGGAGTGACCCAGAATGGCTAGCCGTGTCTGATGGCTCCACGGTTGCAACTTTGCAACTTCTCCCAAATGCTGGGCTGTTCCAGAGCTTGGCTTCTCATGCAATGGCTCCCTGGGAGCCCATGGGCTCCAGGCGTCTGGCCTTGCATGGCATTCAGGTAACAGCTGCCTCCCCAGCTGAGGCGGCTTATGCCTAAGTCACAGCTGTTTGCGTTTCTGTCTGGCTGTTCCCGAGAGCTTGCCCCGGGGGAAGGGCAGGCAGCTGGGGGCAGGCACAGCCCTTGGTGCAGCCAGGACGGGGCCACCTTGAGCTCACTTCTCTTTTCAGGCTGTCAAGAGAATAGGAAAGGCCCCTTCTTTGTCTTTTTGTTCTATTTTCTAAGAAGTTTCCTTGAATTGATTTTCCAACTGGAATGTTTAATTTGTTATATTTTTAATTTTCAAGGGCACCTGGTTGTTCTCTATTTCTTACTAAAAGAACACAGTGGGACTTCTCTGGTAGCGCAGCGGTTAAGAATCCGCCTGCCAATGCAGGGGACATGGATTCGAGCCCTGGTCCAGGAAGATCCCACACGCTGCGGAGCAGTTAAACCTGTGTGCCACAACTACTGAGCTTGCCCTAAAGAGCCTGCGAGCCACAGCTACTGAGCCTGTGTGCCACAACTACTGAAGCCCACACGCCTAGAGCCTGCGCATCTCAACGAAGAGTAGCCCCCGCTCACTGCAACTAGAGAGAGCCTGCGCACAGCAACAAAGACACAACGCAGCCAAAAATAAATAAATAAATAAGTTTATATTAAAAAAACACACAGTGTGTAGTTCTTGTTTCACAAAAGCAGCATCTTCTCCCTGAGTTTCCTTAAACTTCTAATTCTCTCCATTGTTAGTTGAATAGCTTTGAATAACTTTTTTTTTTTTTTTTGCAGTATGAGGGCCTCTCAGTGTTGTGGCCTCTCCCGTTGCGGGGCACAGGCTCCGGACGCGCAGGCCCAGCGGCCATGGCCCACGGGCCCAGCCACTCCGCGGCACGCGGGACCCTCCCGAACCAGGGCACGAACCCGCATCCCCTGCATCGGCAGGCAGACTCCCAACCACTGTGCCACCAGGGAAGCCCTTGGTTTGTTTTTATACTTTGGTTTCTAACTCTCTAATTCACCGCTTTCCGGGGACCCCCAACTGTTTCCTTCATATTTAAGAATAAATCCCTAGACCCTCCTACACTGTTGGTGGGAATGTAAATTGGTGCAACCACTATGGAAAACAGTTTGGAGGTTCCTCAGAAAACTAAAAATAGAGTTACCATATGATCCAGCAATCCTACTCCTGGGCATATATCCAGACAAAACGATAATTCGAAAAGATACACACACCCCAATGTTCATTGCAGCACTATTTACAGTAGCCAAGACATGGAAACAACCTGGATGTCCATCAACAGATGAATGAATAAAGAAGATGTGGTATATAAATATACAGTGGAATACTACTCAGCCATAAAAAAGAATGACATAATGCCATTTGCAGCAACATGGCTGGACCTAGAGATTATCATACGAAGTGAAGTAAGTCAGAAAGAGAAAGACAAACACCATATGATATCACTTATATGTGGAATCTAAAATATGACACAAATGAACTCATCTATGAAACAGACTCACATATATAGAGAACAGGCTTGTGGTTGCCAAGGGGAAAGGGGAGTGGGGGAGGGATGGAGTGGGAGTTTGCGGTTAGCAGACACAAACTATTATATTTAGAATGGATAAACATCAAGGTCCTACCATATATCACAGAGAACTATATTTGACATCCTGTAATAAACCATAATGGAAAAGAATATGAAAAAGAATGTATGTATATGTATAACTGAGTCACTGTGCCATACAGCAGAAATTAACACAACATTGTAAATCAACTATACTTCAAAAAAAAAGAAAAAGAGTAAGGGGGTTCCCTGGCGGTCCAGTGGTTAGGACTTGGTGCTTTCACTGCCATGACCCTGGGTTCAGTCCCTGGTCAGGGAACTGAGATCCCACAAGCTGCACAGCCCGGCCAAAAAAAAAGAAAAAAGATAAAAAGAATAAATCCCTAGGTTTTAAGGGTGGTTTATGGCCAAAGCTCCCAGAATAGCCAAGGGTATTTTCCTAATGGACGAGAACAACTGTGTTTATCAAAAGTTCAATAAGAGTGAGGCTCTCGGGTGATGATTTGAATCTGTCACCCTCATTGGGCTTGTTGACTATTTTGTTTTATTCTAAGATGACTGGGCAAGAAACTGGGCTTCCCAGATGCCATTCCCATGTTTGTTGGTCTTTTCTGGGACCCACAGTCACCTAGGGCTGGATCTTTCAGCCTCCTCCGTGGGACATGACCCTGGGTGTAGGAGGGGGATGGGGTCCTGACCTCCTAATCCTTTTTTTTTTTTTTTTTTTTGGCCGATCCATGCGGCATGTGGGATCTTAGTCCCCCGATCAGGGATCTAACCCGTCTGTGCCGCCTGCAGTGGAAGCTTGGAGTCTTAACCACTGGACCTCCAGGGAAGTCCCCCGACCTCCTAATCCTTCTGTGTTCAGCCTCATGCCCCTCTGCCACCCTCCTCCGTGCTGGGTGGTCCTAAGCCTTGAGTCTGGTTCACTTTCTGCCAAGAGTAAATCTGGGCCTGTGTCCCGGGTGGGCAACTCATCGTCCCGCCTGAGGAGCCTCTGAAGTTCTGTGACCAGAGTTTCAAACAACCTCCCTGTTCACAGACACTGTGTGGACACTGTCTTTCCAGCCCCCTCACCTGGGTCCCTTGGAACACGGCGGCTCCTTCACCAGGTGTCCTCCTAGCAGAGTGAGGGGGCTTCAAACCACCAGCAAAGCAGGCTGTGCTCCCCCGGCCCCGCTTCTCTGTCTCCTCCATCTGGTGTCCAGACGCTTGCTTGTTGCCCGTCCGACATCGATGCTGTGGCCTCTTTCTTTGTCCCCCTGAGTCGATGCTGTTTAAATATTTATTTATTGGTTGTGCTGCTCTTAGTTGCGGCAGGTGGGCACCTTAGTTGTGGCATGTGAACTCTTAGTTACAGCATGTGGGAATCTAGTTCCCTGACCAGGGATTGAACCCGGGCCCTCTGCTTTGGGACCGTGGAGCCTTAGCCACTGTGCCACCAGGAAAGTCCTTCGATGCCGTTTATCTGCAGCCGCTTTTGCCGTCTCTATGGCTGGGGTTTAGGGCGTGAGCTCGAGAGCCAGTGCGTCCACCGCTGTGTGTTTGGAAGGCCCTGGTCCTCACCGTGACAACGTTGTGACACTGGCTGCCCCGTGCTCTGCTTTGTGGCCTCCGTGGACGTCCTGCCCTGTGTTTCCCTCAAGACAAACTTGGTAATCTCTTCAACATTCATGAAAATGACCGGATTCTCCTGCAGTTCCTGTCACATTGGAGTTTTGAAGAGTTGACATTTGATGACAGTAGCCTTGCATGACATTTTGTTTTCCTTTTCAGGAGAGTTCTGTAGTCATCACGGACTCTGAACATTTCTCGTAAAGCTATTATGGGGGGTGCAGTGCTGCGGATGCTGCTGTAAACCGAGTCCTTACCATTACAGCCCCTCCCAGTTATTACTGGGAAACAAGAATGAGTTTCTTCTTTCTCTACTTATTTGTGTTTAAAACATTTATCTTCCTTCTCGACACTTTAAGAAACTTAATTTAAAAACCTCTTCAGTTGAGGCTTTTGGGTTTTCCGGGAAGAAAATCATATTACTTGCCAATAATAGTCGTGAGACATTTTTCCCACAACCCTCAAACCTCTTATTTCTGGTTCTGGCATATCCGAGGGTCACGTTCAGATGCTGTCTTTGCCCCCAGGGACCTCTCACAGGCTCCTCTCAGAAGCTGTGGTCACCGGCCCTGGGGGACGGGAAGTCTGGCTCCAGCATCAAGCTTGGCCCTGAGGGCCTGTGGCTTCTTGCTGTCACCTCTGTAACTTGTCCTGTCAGCTGGACTCTGGGAACAGGCCCCAAACTCACAACTACCACAGCTGGTGAGCAGAGGACGAGGGGAGGAAACCCCTCACCCACCCAGAGGTTGTGCCCCGGGGCCTGCAGGACCCCACCCTCCTGCACGCGGACTCCCCCTCCCTGCTGCCCCCCCCAGCCATCTTGGATCATGGTTGTTTCCTGAGTATTTCCTGGGATTATGGGCCCCCCTGGAGTAACCAGGATCTTGGCAAGCATGATGGTGACTCTGGCCCTAAGAGCGAGTGAGGGTCTCTGGAGACTCGGCCTCGCCTCGGCGCAGTGCTGTTCCTGGAAGGGAACCTGGCTCCAGATAGGGGTGGTGAGCTGTCGGAGGGCTGCAGTCGCCCCAGCTTTCCTGGAGTGACCGCCTATCTGTGCTGGGGCCACCGCTACGGCCGCTCACACCCTCAGCCCTGGGCGGGAAGCAGGGTGCTGCTGGCACGAGCTGAAGGCGGACCCTCCAGGGTGTTCGGGGCCCCCGATGCCAGCTCTTCACCTCACCTGGCGTCCTCCACTGTCCCCCTGCCCTGAGACTCTCCCACCTGGCCCCGCCCTCAGCTGAGAAGTAGAGGCCAGACTGTGCCCTAAAGTGGGGCTCAAGTCGGGGGAGTAACCAGGACCCCTACCTCCCTCTGTAGCTCATGAAAAGCAGGCTCTGGGCTGTGTCCTTACCTGTGGGTGTGGCCAAGGCAGCTGGTGGGTGGGATCTTCCTGGTGGGGCCATCAAGGTTAGGGAAGGTGGTGGGGGGCTTAAAACAGCAGGAAGGCACCCTCACAGTTTGCAGGCCAGGAGTCCAAACCAAGGTGTCCAGGCGGTTCCGGGGACGACGCCTCCAGCTTCCAGTGATGCCGGCATCCTGGGCTGGCGGCTACGTCACTCCAACCTCTGCCTCCATGGTCACACGGCCGTCCTCTCTGTGTATCTCCCAGCGTCTCCACCTCTTCTTACAAGGACACCGACCACTGGATCGAGTGGCCACTTACTCCAGTCTGACCTGGAGGTACAGGGGTCACGTCAGTTGAATACTTAGGGGTCCCGAGCCGGGGCGTGGGCAACACCGTCTTCAAAGTAGCAGACGGATGGCGGTGTCCTGCAGCTCTCACCTTCGGGAGAGAAGCTCATTGCCATCAGCCATTGCAGAGCGAGCAAGACGGGCCCGTGGGAAAGTGGTCTCAGTGGAGAGGTGGGGGCTGTGCCTTTCACCAGGGCTGATTTAGCTACTGTTGCCACCGATGTCCCACCGCCCAGCAGTGGGCACCAGCGCCAAGCTCTGCATGACACAGTGGCCCATGTCGTCCCCTTCCACTCCTGGAGGGACCAGAGGTTTGTTCTGATGGGAATGGACACGTCTGTGTATGGTTTTGCAGAAACTCGGCCGGCACCATGATCCGAGAGCTACAGGGGGGTCTGAATCCCACATAACGTGGCGTCAGCACACAGACACGCTCTGCAGTTTAGGAGGCGAGAGAGAGGGCCCACGGCCGGGTGCCGGCTGGTCTGAGATTTTTCTGAGATAACGCTAATATACAACAGAATTCACAGACTGTGAGATTCCAGTTCAATGAATTGTGATGATTGTAACAACTGTGTGACCACCACCCAAAACAAGACATATCACCTGGAAGGTTTCCTCATGTCTCCTTCTAGTCAAGACCCTCCTCCACCCTCAGAGGCAGCCGCCACCATGATTTTTGTCACTGTACGTTAGTTTTGCTGATTCTAACGCTGCACATGGAAGGGTCACACGTGCCGTGTGGATGTCCTCTGCTCAGCGGAACGATGCTGAGTTCCACCCAGGTGGTTGTGTGCATATGGAACTGACTCCTTTCTGTGGGTCAGAAGAACTCCACGGTACTGAAGATACTCTCCTGTTTTGTATAGAAGCTTCATTGTGTCAACACCCACGTTTCACATAAACCCATCGTGAATTGTTTTGTGTCTGATGTAAATGGGGCCCAGTTTTACTTCTCCCCACACGCTTATCTTATCAGACCAGCACCATTGATCGAAAAGGCCACCCATTCCCCATTCAATATCAGTGACATCGTGGTCGTGAATCAAGTGGTCCTGCAGTTCTGGGATCTATATCTACTCTGTTCTGTTCCTTTTATCTTTGTGTGCATCCTTCCCCAATGCATGATCTTGGTTATTACAGCTCTAGAGTATGTCTTGATGTTGGAGAGGAGGAGTGAGCCATCTTTGTCTTTTTCCTCTACATTTTCTTGGCTATCCCAGGTCCTTTCCATTTTCATATTAACTTTAGAATCAGACTGTCAATCTCTGCAAGAGGTAAGGCTGCTGGCATATTGATTTGGATTGCATGAGGCTATAAATCAAAATGGATATAATTGATATCTTAACAATCCAGAAACATGACACATCTCTCTTTAGGGCTCTTAAAATATCTCTCGGCGATGTTTTGTACTTTTTGTTTTATTGACTTTGCACACCTTTCTTTAAATGTATCATTAGTGGTTTTTGTTTTTTTTAATTCTATAGGAAATAGTTTTGTGTTTTTTATTTTCCAATTACTGGTGGATGATATTTAGAAATACAGTATTTTTGCATATTGATTTTGTGCCTCACAGCCTCACTGAATTCATTTATTCTGGTGTTTCCAGAAGATTTTTGTTTTACTATGTATGTGATCGTATCACCCACAGGTAAAGTGGATTTATTTCTGCCGCGAGCTCAGCTCCGTCCGGAGTCCTGCAGTTCCCCGCGTGTACAACAGAGGGAGCGCCTGGCTTGAAAAGCCGAGGCCCCGTAGCACCTGCCGGGCGGGGCTGGACAGATGCTGGGACGGGAGGGACTCGCCACCCGGCACCCCTTACCTGCCCACCGGGTCGCGGTCGCAGAGTGGAGGTCTGACTGCAGCTGTGGCCCTGGCCTGGGAGCTCCGAGGAGCAGGCGGCACTGCGCGTGGGCGTGGGAGGTGGACAGCTGGACCTGGAGTTCTGGGGTCTGCAGACTCTTCTACGTGTGACCTTGGCCTCAGTTCCCACAGGGAGAGGATGCTGAGCTGGGCCGGACCCAGGGCTGCTGCAGTGGTTCTTCCTCCTGGCCCAGCCTGTGGTCTGCGCCCTCCCTGCAGGGGAGGGTCATGGGTCAACGGTCAGAGGGCGGGAGGGCAGGAGAGCCTAAGATGTGGGTCAGTTAGGGTGGCCAAACCCCTCACTCAGTTCACCATACCACCTGCAGTCAGGTACTGGCCGACCAGAGGTCCTTCAGGTTGTCCTGGGGGCAGGGTGGGCTTCGGACCAGGATGCCAGGGAGTCAGGGAGTCCCCATCCTTTGCCTCGCACGCCTGGGCTCGCCTGGTAGGCCTCCCCAGGCCGTGGGGACACAGCATGTCTGGCCAATTGGGGCTGCCCCCTGGGCCGGGTATTCCTGGCTGGTGGTCTCTGCGGGACAGCGGGGGAGGCTCTAGGGGAGGCGACAGGCTGTAGGGAAAGGGGGGCAGCAGCCCTGTGCTGTGGAGTCACCCAGATATGAGTCCACACATGGGACCCCAGGCACCGACTCACAGTGTGGATCGCACACTGAGCCCTTGGTGACTTACTATAAAGATGCAGTAACCATGAGAGTGTGGTATTAATGGAGGGTAAAGTACAGATCAATAGAACAGTAGCCCAGAAAAAGACCCACATGTACATGGTCACTTGTTTTCAAGAGAGGGTAAGGGTGGCCTTCTTAACAAATGTTTCTGGAACAACAGTGTCATCTGTGTGGGAGAAGACAAGAGACTCGATGCTCGACTTGTAATTCATTCAAAATGGATCTTACACTTAAATGTAGAAATTAAAACTGTAAAACACCCAGAAGAAACCACAGCAGGAAATCCTCATGACATGAAGGAAGGCAGAGGGGACTCAAAAACCACTAAAAGAAACAAAAAATTGGTAAACGGGGCTTTGCCAAAATTTAAAACTTACACTTAGAGTGACACCGTTAAGAAAATGAAAATACAATCCCCTAACTGGAGAAAAATATCCGTAATGCACGTATCTGATAAAGGACTTGTATCCAGATTTAGAAAGAAAGGAGGGAGGGGAGAGAACTCTTACAACCCCCTGAGACAACGCCCAACATGATTTAAATGGGCAACAGCTTGTGTAGACACTTCCTCAAAGATGAACCATGACCAAGAAACACCTGCTCACTCATCGGGAAAGTGCAGATGGAAGGAGACGCTGCCACACACCCTCTGAAATGCTGGAAAGTCACGGGCTCTGCCCACAGTCTCCCCCACCTTCCTCTGAGCTGTGCAGTCCAAAGCCTGGGCCGGGCAGATCCAGGTGGGAGTGTGCTTGCCCGAGAGGGGGTCACGCTGCAGAGAAGAGGCGAGGGTGCTGCTGAGTGAAAGGGCTTGTGCTCGGGGGAGGGTAACGAGTGGGAGATGGTGACACGTGGTCACTACCCAAACAAGTTGAGGGATTAGGGACTGGAACCAGGTTTCACCTGCCAGAGAGGGCTGCTGATAGGAGAGGGGATTGCAGTAAACCCTGCAGTGTGGAACTGGGACTCAGGAGAGCTGGTGGTTTCAATAGAGATATTGAACTGTAGATGTGAGGTGTGGGAGCCCGTGTGTGCTCACGTGTCAGCCCGTGTGTGCATTCCCTAGCTGTATCCTGGGAAACCCCAAAAGCCTCAGCATCACCTGTCACAAGATTCGTTTTCTAAACACCATTTGCCCCCGAGGGGCTGGGCTCCCTGGAGAAGTGACGGGAGGGGCCTGGAATCCTCTTGTTCAGGGAAACATTCAAAGAGAGCTGAGACCTCCACAAAAAGACTTGAACAGCACCGTTCACAGCAGCTCCATGTTCATGCCCCCAACAGGAAACAGCCAGAAGTCCCCCCGCAGGTGCGAGATGAACATCCTGAGGTGCAGTCCTGCTACCCAAGTGCAGACAAGGCAGGACAACCCACCGTTCACGAGAGCTTGGAACCACCTCCCTGGGCACCAGGTGCTGCCTGGGTCACCCTAGGACTGAGTGGGACCGTGAGACTAAGGGCTAAGGGGCCGCATGCGGCATGTGCTCTGCAGACGAAGTCAGTTCGCACGGGGCTCAGGGAGCAGTACCCACACTGCCGTCCACGCTGGACATGAGCAGCCGAGGGATGGGATGGGGGCCCGAGGGGAGCCAGCTTCTCGCCTGGGTGGGAGGTTCCAGATCAGCAGGGGTGGAGGCTGGAGTGACCCCTGTGCTGGTGCATCCAAGGTGGAGATGTGAGTCTGAAGCAGAGTGCAGCTTCACGTAGACGCAGGTGGATGCGTATAAAGTTACCATGGCTATGAGGATACACACCAGTCAGTACACACACAGCCTGGCTCTGTCAGCCGTGGGGGCCTGGGGGCAATGACACCCCAAGAGCAACGAGCACACCCTGTGCCTGGATCTGGGTCTCTTAAGTCCTCCTGCAGTAAAGGGAACTGATCTCCTCGGAGAAATGATGCTGGGACCGATACTGGGACTGAAGCGGGAAATACACCAAATGAGCCTGGAGACTCTGTCCCAGCCCAGAGGGGCCCAGGGAGACGAGACAATTAAATGTCAAGTGGGGCCCAGATGGGGGCCTGGGACAGACAGAGGACACTAGGGGAAAAGTAAGGAAAAGTGAATAAACTATGGACTTTAGTTAATATAATGCATCATATTGGTTCATAATTATGACAAATGACTCATACCAGTGGAAGATGTTAACAAGAGAGGAAGGGACTTCCCTGGTGGTCCAGTGGTTAAGACTCTGCGCTCCCAGGGGGCCTGGTTTCGATACTTGGTCAGGGAACTAGATCCCACATGCATGCCACAACTAAGAGTCTGCATGCCACAAATAAGGAGCCCTTGAACTGCAACTAAAGAGGCTGCCTGCTGCAACTAAGACCCAGCAAAACCAAATAAAACAAAACAAAACAAGAGAGGAGCTTGGATGAGGAGTGCACGGGTACATCTATACTGACTTTGAAATTTTTCTATAAATCTAAACTTGTTCTAAAAAATTACATTAAAAAAAAAAAGAAATACAGAATACAGTTTGAGGCCCAGACTGAGCCCAGTGGAGATAGCTCAGGCCCTGTGACTGGAGTCTCTGTGCCAGCTCACCCCCCTGCCCAGAGTCCCTGTCCCCCAACCTGTCCCCGGGTCCCGTGGTCTCCATCACAGATCAGTCAGGCACAGCACCAGCTGCCCAGCTGCCCTTCCTAACCGTCCTCTGTCCGGCCAGGGCCTGATGACTGAGCTGATTAGGGCCTCTGGGAGGGGCCTGGACTTTCCTGCCCCTCCCTCCTTCCTGCCCCAGCTCCCAGCCCAGCTCCTAAGCACACGTTTGTGGGTCCCTCTGAGACCTTCTAGGTCAGCCACCCCCTCTTAGGTGGGGGGAAACTGAATCACGGGGGCGGGTGGAGAGCTGCCTGATGATCCACAGGGTGTGGGAGGGGGGCACAGACTTGTCTCCTTCCCGCCAGCACCAGGCCCGGAGCCGCGGCTAAAAAGCGCATGCTCCACGTTTGACCCGGTGACAAATACACATAAGGATGACAGTGACACCACTTCTGTGTACGGGGCCTGCGCTGAGCCTGTGAGGACCACACACCTGTGAGGGTGGCCTTGGGGGAGGGGACCTGTCCCTATCAGCCAAGCACGGGGTGGGGGAGGGAGGAATTGGAGCCCAGGCTGCCCCTCCTAGGGCCCAGGAGGCCTGGGGTCACCCTGTATGGAGGGCGGGGGCAGGTCTGGAAAGACCCAGGTGCTTTGACTACTCTGGGACCCCCAGTGCCATCCCTGGGTCCCACTTCAGGGCCCTCACCTGTCCTGGCTCAATTCACTCCAGCACTGGGGACCCCGCTCCCCACCTGCACCCTATCACATATGTGGGGGGCAAAAGGATGGTCCCTCCAAGATGTCCTCATCCTAACGCCCAGAACCTGTGATCCTGCCAGTTTACAGGGCTTCACAGATGTGCTTCTGGTGCCGAGACGGGAGGTTACCCTGGGTTACCCGATGGGCCCAATGTCATCATGTGAATCCTTAAAAATCACAGACTCTTCCCTAGCTGCGGTCAGAGGAGCTGGGAAGAAGGCCGCAGGGTCAGAGAGCTGCACCACGTGGCATTGAAGATGGCAGAGGAGCCAGGAGCCCAGGAACGCAGTGCCTCCAGAGGCTGCAAAAGTAAGGAAACACATTCTCCCCTGGAGCCGCCAGGAAGAATACAGCCTGCCGACACTTGACTTTAGCCCAGGAGACCCATGTCAGACACGTGACCTCCAGAACCATAGGGTAATAAATGTGTCGGTACACAACAAAGTTTGGTAACTCCTTCCAGAGGCCATGGGAAAGGAACACACCACACTCCCCGCAGGGCTTCCTACCTGCAGGGGCTCAGGCCTGCTTCCTGAAAGAAACGCCACAGGCACCCATGATCCGCTGTGTAATATGTGTGTGGGGGGGTGGCAGCACAAACTGAAAATGCAGGGCCCCTCATTAAAAAATTATTACAGATCCCAAAGCGGCGACAGCAGAGCAGTGAGTGGGCACGAGGCCTTCTGAGTGTGGGGCTCCAGGTGGTGGCACAGCCCACGGGCCAATGAAGCCATCCTGGCACTGTTGTGTGGTCCCCTGGACGTGGGCTCTGCGACATGGTGCTGTTTCTGTCCCCATTAGAAGGCAAGCAGGCGGAGGCACAGGGAGGGGCATCCTGGCCCCAGCGATGCCCTCCTGGCCTGGGGGTTCTCCTGCAGCCCATAATCCCGGGGGCCCGGAGTGCAGGGCCCTGAGCACCCAGGTGCCATCCCCTAGGGAGGATGCTGGTTCAGCTTGGCCCCTCCCTGGGGTAGAAGCCCCCCCCCCGGCCCTGCCACCCCTTTCCAAGGCCCAGGGTGCCCCCGACGTAGAGAACCCACAAAGCGGGGGCGTTGCTTGCCTCAGATCTTGCTCCAGTTAGGAGCTTCCTCTGGGAGGCCACCATCTGCCCATCCTTGGGGGGAGCAGCCTGGACACCAGGAGGGGGGCTGGGGCTGGGGCTGTGCCACGACCCTCTCCTTCTCCCTCCCCAAGGCTGCATCCTGCTGTGACTCGGTCTCTACTAAGTGACCCTGGGATCCGCCAGGGCAACAGCAGCAGCCTCTTCCAGCCGTAGAACAGCTGCAAGGGCTCACTCAAGATGGGGAACCAGGGGCCCTCAGCACCCACCTTGCCCGATGGACCCTGGCCCTCCCCACACTTTGTCCCAACGTTCCGGGAGCCCATCTGCAGGGACTTTTGTCTCCAGCCCTCAGCACCCCAGGTTCTTTCTCCTGCCCCCCCACCCCCGCAGTGACTGATCCCCCTCCATCTGGCTGGGCAGGGTCCTGGTGGTCAGATCCATCAAGGGCCATCTGCACAGAGGCGGATCCTGAGACAGCAGAGCCCTGGGGCCCGAGTTTGGTTGGGGTCTGTGAGGGCACAGGGCTAAGCAGGAGGGCAGGAGGGGGCTGGAGAGGGTCAGGCGCCCCTCCCCCTGCCCTGTGGTCACCTTTGAAGGCCTGCCAACAGCGGGAGCATCAGCGTGCTCGCCTGGTCATTCCAAGGCCCTCACGTTCTCCCACCAAACTGTGCGGCCATGGCTGTCAGCGGGCGCGTCCCGACCCAGACGAGAGGACACTGCAGGAGACGCAGCCAGTGTGGAGCGGGGGCAGGGGGTGGATTTAGAGCCTAGGCCTAGGATCCTGGTGTGGCAGGAGCTTGCCTTCAAGACTAGACAGGGGGGACTTCCCTGGTGGCGCAGTGGTTAAGAATCCGCCTGCCAATGCAGGGGACACAGGTTCGAGTCCTGGTCCAGGAAGATCCCACATGCCGCAGAACAACTAAGCCCGTGCGCCACAACTACTGAGCCCGCGCTCTAGAGGCTGTGAGTCACAACTACTGAGCCCATGTGCCACAACTACTGAAACCCACACACCTAGAGCCCGTGCTCCGCAACAAGAGAAGCCACTGCAATGAGAAGCCCGTGCACCACAACGAAGAGTAGCTCCCGCTCATCGCAACTAGAGAAAGCCCACACGCAGCAATGAAGACCCAACGCAGCCAACAATAAATACATTTATTAAAGAAAAAAGACTAGACGGGGGCTGAGCATGCAGAGAATGAATTCGTGTGCTGGCTTCTGCCTGGGGACCTCAGACACTCAAAAGAGCATCACTCTCACCACTAAAAGAAAACAAAAAGTCAGACAAACTGCAAGCTCACAGCTTTTCTTGAAGTCTCAGGAACTGGGGCTGCAGGGCAGGCAACCAACCTGAAATCCAAGGCAAGAGAGAGACAGCACGGGGCTCGCTCTCTGGGAAGTGACAGAGAAGAACCCACGAGCCCAAGAGCTGGCTCTTTGAAAAGAAGCAAAGTGGATTAAACGTCATCCAGACTATACTAGAAAAACAGAGAGAAGACACAAACCCCAACGCCTGGAAGGAAAGAGGGGCGTCATTGCAGACCTGCGACATGTCCTACCGATAATAAACATTGTCAATAATCCGTACCCAGAAATTTGAACTGAACTAAGTCCTTGAGAGATACAAATGACCACAAAAACACTTAAGAAGAAATAGATACACTCAGCAGTCCTATGTCTATTTTTAAAATTGAATTTCTAGCCCCCCCGCTCCCAATTTCCCAAACAAAACTTCAAACCCAGATGATTTCACTGGTAAATCTACCAAACATTTAAGGCAGAAATAACATCAAACCTACATAATTTATTCCAGAAAATAGAAGAGGAAGAAACACTTCCCAAATGATTTGATAAGGTCAGGACTACTCTGTCTACCAAAATTAGACAAAGACGTTATAGAAAGGAAACTACAGACCAATATCCCTTATCAACATAGATACAAGAATTAAACAAAGTATTAGCAAATTGAATGCAGAGATATACAAGGGAGATAATACATAATGACCAAGAGGAGTTTTGATAAGAAAACCAAACAGAGACATTATAAGAAAAGAAAACCACAGACCAGCATCTGTCCTATAAAGAGACACCAAAATACTTAATACAATTTTAGCAAATTGAGTTCTTAAGAATATAAAAAGAATGACAGATCATGGCCAAGTACAATTCACTGCAGGAATATAAGGTTAGTTTAACATGTGAAAATCAATCAAGGTAACTCACCATATTAACAAACTAAAACAGCAAAAGTATTATCACTTCCTTAGATGCAGAGAAAGAATTTTACAAAATTCAACACCTATTTGTGGCGAACAGAAATTCTCAGCAAACTAATCTCAACAGTGCGCTCTAGTTAAAATGCGCGGAACTAGAGAAAGCCTGAAATAGACGTACACAAGGCCAGGTGATTTGTGAGAAAGATGACAAGGTAATTCAGTGGGTAAAGGATGTTTTTTTCAAAAATGTGTTAAAACATCTAGACACCTCGATGGGAAGATCAGAGCCTGGGTCTGACCTAATATCATACACAGCTCAGAGACTCAGAGATGTCCACAGCCAGACAGAGCATTGCTCACACCCCAGACAAACTGCAAATCAACACACTTTCTTGATCCTATTAGAGACCCGAGGTCACAGGGCATACAGCTGACACAAAATCTGAAGGGGGCAGGGCTGAGCACTTGGTCACCTGGGACAGATTCTGCTATAGCCAGGGACAGGCGGGCCCCAGAGCCAGGTTGGTGTCCGGGCAGGGTGGGGACAGGGCAAGGCTCCCTTAGGGCACAGGAGGATCCACTTGGGTGGCTGTGCTGGGGGAAGCAGGGGTCCAGGAGGCCGTCAGGTGAGGAGGTGGGCTGGAGGCCCCGAGTGACGAGCAGGCCCAGGGGAGAGTAAGGAAGTGGGGTCGATGGACGGACAGGGACAGTGGTACTGGGCCTGGTGGGGGAGTGTCCAGGGAAGGCTGGCACTGGCCTCTCCTGTCATCTCCCCTTCACTTCCCTCTGCCTGTCCCTCTGCTGATGGCACTCAGATCACCAGATAACAAGGTCCCACTGATGGCAGAGTTAACTGCTCAGATAACACCCAGAGATGACTGTTGTCCGACTTCACAGAGGAATCGGGTCTGCCATCTGGGGCGGGGGCTGCAGGGCCTCTTCCTGGCCAGAGGGACTCGGGCACTGGGTCTGAGTCATCTACTTCCTCCCCTCTGGATTGGATGACCAGCACCCTTCCCCAGACCCTGTCCTGCTCTGTGAGGATAAAAGGGCAGGGAGAGCAGACTGGGCAAAAGCAGCTGGGCCCGCCAAGGTGAGAACCCCCAGTGGGAGTCCGACATCTAGGTGTCACCATGGAGCAGGGTGGTCGAGCCTCAGATCCGGAGCACTGAGGCCCCAGATCCCCTGGCCTGCACTGACTCCCTGATCACCAGGGGCCCCGACTCCACCTGCACCCCACACCCTGCAGACCCCGCACCCCGCAGAACCCACACCCCACAGACCCCCAGCCAAGTTCCAGCTGCCCCTCCGTGCTCCTTCCAGATGCTGCATCTGCTGGCGCTGGCGCTGCCCTTCCTGGTGAGCCTGGTCCATGCGGCCGCTGGTGAGTCCTGACCCTGGGCCCGTGCTGTCTCTGTCCCCTCACCCCACCCCCCACTAGCCCAGGGATGGGTGGGTGGGTTCAGAGAAGCCCAGGGTGGTGCTGGCACAGGGAAGGGCTGAGCCTGGAGGCTGGGCCGTATCGTGTCCTGAAGGCACTTCCTGCCCCAGCCCCAGACCAGGCCCTGCAGCGAGCAGGCATCGTAGGGGGACGGGAGGGCCCTGGGAGCAAGTGGCCCTGGCAGGTGAGCCTGAGATTCAGCACCCAGTACTGGAAACACATCTGCGGGGGCTCCCTGATCCACCCCTGGTGGGTGCTGACTGCGGCCCACTGCGTCGGACCGTGAGTCTCCACAGGGCCTGGCGGGTAGGGGTGGGCCTGGGGCTTCACTCACGCTCCTGGGTGTCCCAGAGGTGGCTCAGCACCTGAGTAGGTGCCCCTCTCTCTCCCCAGGAAAGTCCAAGACCCCACAGTCCTCAGGGTGCAGCTGCGGGAGCAGCACCTCTATTACCAGGATGAGCTGTTGCCCGTCAGCAGGGTCATCCCCCACCCCAACTACTATATAGCTGAGAACGGGGCAGACATCGCCCTGCTGGAGCTTGGGGACCCCGTGAACATCTCCAGCCACGTCCATCCGGTCACCCTGCCCCCTGCCTCGGAGACCTTTCGCCCGGGGACTAGGTGCTGGGTGACAGGCTGGGGCAACTTGAACAGTGGAGGTGAGTGTCAGGAACCGCTGGAAGGGGACTTGGGCACATCACGGCTCCACCACCTGGGGTTTCCTCTGGGGAACAGGGTCCCAACCGGCAGGCTCAGGGCGGTGATCCCACACTCTCCTGATGCAGCATCCTTCCTCTCCTCTCACCCCCAGAACCCCTGCCACCGCCATTCCCCCTGGAGCAGGTGAAGGTCCCCATCGTGGAAAACAGCATGTGACATAAATACCACACTGGCCTGTACACAGGGGACAACATCCCGATCGTCCGGGACGACATGCTCTGTGCCGGGAATAGCAAGAGGGACTCCTGCCAGGTGGGTCTCGCGTCCCCCTGCAGCCCCCAGCCGCCCAGGCCTCACAGCCACCGCTGACCCCTCCCCTCCCCAGGGTGACTCCGGAGGGCCCCTGGTCTGCAAGGTGAATGGCACCTGGCTGCAGGCGGGTGTGGTCAGCTGGGGCAATGACTGTGCTCAGCCCAACCGGCCAGGCATCTACACCCGCATCACCCGCGACTTGGACTGGATCCACCAGTACGTCCCCGAGGAGCCCTGAGCCCGGTCCCCAGGGTTGCCACCTGGGTCAGCGGAGAAGCCAGCCCCCCCCGTCCCCACACCGCTGCTTCCTGCTGAGGCAGCGTCCTTCCCCACCTTCCCTGGCCCCCTGCCCTGAGCACCCCCTGTTGACGCCCCTGCCCCGAGCCCAGGGAGCGGGCAGTGGGCACTAACGCTCATTAAAGATCATGAAAAGCAGATGTGGTCGTCGCTGTGTTTCTGGCTGTGGGTGTCGCTGAGGGAGAGGGAAGGGTCCAGGGCCCAGCCAGGTGCAGCCACCCTCTCTGCGGGTCCCCGGCCCCTGAACAAATGCCTTGCTGTGGGGATGGCCCTCACCCTGCCCCTTGTGCCCGGGGCTGACTTCTCTGCACACTGGCTTGTGTCTCTTTTTGGTGAGTGGCATCATGCTTTTGGGACAGATAAAGAAACACGGGCCATTTAGATGATTCTCAGGGCACCAGGTACCCAGCAATGGGGTCAAGAGCCAGAGCATCATCCCCCTCAGCCAGGTCCCTCCATTTCGCTTTTGCAGCCTGTCCCCTTCCCCAGAGCCACCCCACCCATCCCAAGACCAACAACCAGGACTACCCAGCCCAGGGGATGGCCGCCGGGGAGGGCTGCCAGGGAAGCCCAGGCATGCAAGGCTGAGGATGGGGACTCCCCGACTCCCTGGCGTCCTGGTCGTCACCCACTCTGCCTCCAGGATGACCTGGAGGGCCTCTAGTTGGCCAGGGGCCAGGACTTGACTGCAGGCGGTGTGGTGAACTGGATAAGGGCTGTGCTTCACATCCTTGTTTCTACACAGAAACTAGTCAACTGTCCCATCCTACTGCCCTCTAACCCTTGACTGATGACCCCTCTCTAGCAGGGAGATGGCAGGCTAGAGGCTGGGCCTGGGGGAAGAACCACTGCAGCAGCCCTGGGTCCGGCCCAGGTCAGCATATTCTCTCTGTGGGAACTGAGGCCAAGGTCACACGCAGGAGAGTCTGCAGACCCCATCACTCCAGGTCCAGCTGTGCCCCGCCCCCAAGCCCACACCAGGGCCGCCCACTCTGGGAAGCCCTGCAGTTCCCGGAGTCTCCACCAGAGGGAGCCCTGGCACCTCCTGGGAGGGGCTGGGCAGGTGGGGAGTGGGGGAGGGGCTGGCTGCAGCCCTGGGCCCTATGCTGGGAACTCACTGCCCACCCGTGTCAGAGCAAATAGGCCTCGGCCTCAGCCAGGTAGAGCCCTGGATGGCACCTCCCACCACCTAGGCCAGCCCAAAGGCGGCTGAAGTGGGTCAGGAGGCCTGCCGTCCCAGTGTCGCTGGGCTCCTGCTTTGCTGCACGGAGAGAAGGGCTTGGACCCTATCCTGAAGCCAGCTCTGCGTTGGGCACAGCCCCCCATTGTGTTCACAGCCACAGTCTGTGAACTTGTGGAGGATCACAAGTTCTATCCTGACCCGGCCCCCTTCTGTACCTGCTCTCACGGGGAAGGGGTGAGGGGGGGTCCTGTGCACTAGGGCTGCGGGCCGAGAGGCCAGCAGGGCGTGGGGCGGGTCTAAGGTCAGAGCCTTCAGATAGGGAGACAGCAGAGAGGGGGGTGGCCCCTGCAACCCCAGGTGGCTGCCCAGCTGGTAAGTGCTCCCACGGGGGCCCGCCCCCTGCTCCCACAGCACCCATTCCTGCTGGAAGCCCTGGCAAAAACTTGTTCCTAATTGGATCAGACCCTGTTTCTCCAGTGTGTGAATGATATCACATGGCTCTGGCTGCCAAGATGAGCTCCTTTTCCAGGGAAGGAGAGCTTTCTATCTGCGATCTGCCCAAGGGGCGGGGGGGGGGGGGGGGTGAGCCTGCAGGAGGGCTTTGTGGAGCCCTGTGCCGCTGCTGGTGGTGGAGGCATCACCCAGGTTGGCCCTCACCAAGGCCACGGGCTTGCCCCCTACCCACGTGAGGGACCGATTCTGACAGTGGAAATCCAACGCATTTCTTAAATAAGTTAATATTTATTCCGCTCTGCTTTGCCCCCCTCCCCTCCCCTTGGCTTGAGAAGCCGAGTTTTCTGCATCGGATTATTGCAAATGTTTAACCTGAATTTATATAAGAAACAAAATGAAACAAGGGGGCATCAGCTGAAACTCTCGGCCCAAGCCCCACGGGCAGTGAGGGTCTTATTGCATGGTCCCCACTCCCTGGTGACCAGCTGTTTCCCAGAGACCAGAGTCAAGGGCATTCTCCGGAATCCTGAGGGGGACAGGACGGTGGGCAGTGGGTATGGAGGGGGGATGAGACAGCAATGAGCGGTGGAGGCAAATGGATGAGAACTCAGGCTGTGAGCAACGTGAAGCGTGACCACGGTGGCCTTGGGGATGAAGCTGGAGGGCACAAACGGCCCTAAGCATGTATAAAAATAAGCGGATGTGAGAATGGGGCTCTGCTAGGTGGCCTCTGCCTTTCTCCTTTTGGTGTTCTCTGGTCCTTGTCCCTTGGACATAGCTCTCGTTACGGGACTGCTGACCAGGCCACTGGCACGGTCTGGGACCATGGCAGTAAACTCGGAAATCCCAAACTTGAACTGAGACTTCGGGCTGTGGGCTCCCCCTGCTCCACTTCGCCCACAATAGCATCTGCCTCCTTCTCCCTGGGCTGACATCCTTCTGGCACCTTTGCCCTCAGTGGGGCCGGACCCAGGGTCCACGTGTAGCCCCGCCTGGGCCACCACCCTGCCGGGTGCACCCCAACCCCAGTGCCAAAGCCTGTGGGCACTGCACCCCGAGCTACACAGACTTGTCCACACTGTCACCCAAGACTGGGGTGGACCCTTTCTTCGGTGGGCTCTCAGGGACTGTGAGGTGCAGCCCCCGCCCCTCTTCTGGGGGGTCTCCCGAGGCCACTGGAGGCTCCGTCTGCTGGGGTTCGGGAGGTGCCGTGATGCCTGAGGAAGAAGGTCTGGGTTCTGGGGCGACACCATGGCCACCATCCAAGAACAGGTCCCCCCTGGGGCCCCCCACGTCCAGTGGCTCAAACGCAAAGTTCGGGATGGTCAGGTGTTCCGTGCGGCAGGGGACCTGGACCCGCCGCTCCCCCTTGGCAGCAGTGTCCAACCCTGCATTGTCTGTGGGCTCCAGGGGGTCCCTGTGGGGCACAGCCTCGCAGGATGGGGTTCTCCGCCGCAGGGTGGTGCTACTGCCCTCCGCTGCAGGGGCCCGGGCCGCACCCTCGTCCTCCGCGGGGGGCTCTATGGAGATGCAGGGGGGGCTCATCTTCTTCTTCCTGCGTGCCCCCAGGGCCAGCTCGGGCTCTATGGCCCGGGTCTTCACCTCCCCGGCCTCTGGGCCGCTGTCCCCACAGCCCTGCTCCACGGAGGGCCGCCTCTGCTCGTCCGCCCGGCCCGGCTGGTCCAGGAAGCCCTGGGCATTGACACTGTAGAGCCTGTGCAGGTCTGGCTCACCGCCCACCACCCCGCGGGCAGCAGGTGAGGCCGAGGGGCTGTGGGCAGAGCTGGTGATGTGGCTGACCTCCTCGTCAGCCGGGTCTGGGGCCTCAGCCTCCTCTGCGCCCAGGGTCGGTGGCCGGCTGGAGATGTAGTTCTGTCCAAAAGTGTGCTTGCGGATGCGGATGCTGGTGGGCCGTGGGGAACGGGGCGGGGACCGCAAGGAGGGCCCCAGGGGCGCCTTCCTCAGAGGGGTATTCCCACCAGGCTCTCCCCAGCCTGGGCTGCTGTCCACGGGACCATCGACCTGCCCTTCTAGGGACTCTGTGCAGACTACCTCCTGCAAAGACATGGAGTCATATGGGACCAGCCAGAGCCCAGGCAACAGGGACCCCTCCCCCAACCCCAGGCCAGGATGACCTCGTGACCCCCAAGGCTATGGGCCAGGGTGAGATGGGGCTGCGAGACACTGGTGTGGAAGCACTGTCCCCCAGCCCTAGTGTAGGGGCCCCCACCAACGCTGGTCATGCTGGGGAGGGGCCGTGAGGAGCAAAGGGCTGGAGCCCAAGCTTCCACGGGCAGAATCTGCCATGGGCCTCTGGAGACCCGAAGGGGCACAGAGCCAGGCTGCAGCCACTGCCTGACTCTGGCACCACCAGCTCAGCTTGACACCTCAAGGAGGGAGGAAGGGAGAGGGGCCGAAGTCTCAGGTGAGAGTGGTCTGTGGGCACATCCAGGCCCACAGGAAAGGTTGCTGGGGGGGCCTGAGGGAGAGCGAGGCTGCCGCCTGAGGGGACACGGGTCCCCATGGCCAGGTGCCATCATCACAGGCTCAGGGGACACAGCGCGTACTTCCCCAATGTCCCTGTCGCTCATCCTTCAAATGGGGAGGGAACCCCCAAGGAGCCCCCAGGCCTCAGCTGAGGACCAGAAGTCTCCTCCTACCTGTGTGCAGAGCAGCCGGCTGAGACTAGGGGAGCGGGCTGCACCCAGAGGGGTCAGGGCACGGTGGGTGTCGCCGCCCCTGGCCGGGGAGGACGTGGCCGAAGGGACCTGGAGGGATGGGCAGGACTCCACAGGCAGCAAGTGGGCGGTGACCGGGCCTGGGGCAAGAAGGTGCCTGAAATGTGCATCTGCCGCTGGCCCCACCCCTGCCCCTGCCGGCCCTGGCCGGCCCCGCCCGCCCAGATCCTGGCTGTCTCCGCATGGGGCTGTACCCGAGGTGCCCGAGGCGCCCACGTAGGTCTCCATCTCCACCTCCTGCAGAGGGTGGGGATGAGCGGCCGCAGCGGGCGCCACGGGCCGGAACATGTAGCTGTCGTTGGGCAGTGAAAGCATCCTGGACACAGACACCTTGCGCACGACCAGAAGGTTGGGGGCGTCCGGTGAGGCGCCCGGGCTCGGCGGGGCCGTGGGCCTGGGGCGGGCGGGGGGCCCCTGCGCCATCTCCAGCTCGACCTCCGCGTCCAACTCGGCGTCCTCGCGGGCCTCCTTGTTGCTCTCCTCCAGGTGCTTCATGAGCACGGCCACCACCACGTTGACCAGCACGAACTGGGCCACCAGCACGAAGGTGACGAAGTAGATGGGCGAGATGGCAGGCAGGTAGCTGAGGCAGTGCTTGTCCTCACGGGCACACTCCCGCAGCGTGTCCTGCGGGTGGAGGGCGGCAGGCAGGCTCCCACCTCCGTCTGCAGGGCCTCTCGTGGACTCCCACCACCCCGCCCACCGCGTGGGCTGGTACCTTCATGATCCCATTCCAGTTGTCCCCCGTGGACACGCGGAACAGTGTGAGGAAAGCCATGCCGAAGTTGGAGAAGGTGGCGTGTCTACTCAGGCCCTCGCAGGGGTTGTCCTCACTGCACTCTGCCGGGAGGGACCTGGTCAGCCCGCCTGTCGGGGCCAGTCCGCACACAGGCCCTGCCCTCCCACAGGGAAAGGCATGCTCCTCTGGGATGCAGGGTGGTGGCACAGCTCAGGGGCCCTGGCAGGTGGATGCCTTCAGCACAGGCCCAGCTCTGCATCAGCATGTCCCCCTTCTATTCTGAGGAGTAACAGGGCTGCTCTGGGCATGAGGCGGCCCAGATCCAGGTTGTGGGGCACTAGCTGCTGGGTCTGAGGAGTCCCCTCTGGGCAGACCATGGAACCCACTGAGCCTTCAGTGACACCCAAAGGGGAGGGGGCTCCCACAGGGTCTGGGCTGCCATGAAAGGTCCCCACGGACCCCTGCCGGGACTAGCCAGAGCCTCACGCCTGGGGGTCTGAGGAAATCCTTGGTGACAATTAAGGACTTGCTGCAGCATGTCCCCTGGGGACCAGGTGGAGTTCAGGTCACACCTGTGTGTGGGCATGTACACTCACACTCATGTGCAGCTCTATTCTCCTGGCCTGGGTATGAACACATGTGCGTGTCTGTGTGCACGTCATGTGTCTGCCACAGCACTTTTGCATGTGCCAAGTCACCTCACGGTGAAGGGCTGACAGGAGCAGGGGCCAGGGCCTCAGCTTGGCCAGCACCCGGAGCCATCCGCGGGCTGTGTGCTCATGCGTGATGCTGCGCCTTCTGGGACCCCGTGTCTGGAGTGTGGGCCACGGCGCAGCTGCACTCACCGAGCCTCCCAAACAGCTCCACTCCCAGGGCAGCATAGATAAAAAACAGGAGCATGAAAAGCAGGCCGAGGTTCCCTACCTACATAGGAGAGAAGCAGAATGAGGTCAGTGGGGCGTCAGTCCCACCCCACCCCCTTTACCCAAGACCCGCCCAGCAGGGCATCAAGCTCCTGGGGACTGCCTTGAGCCCTGTTCTTAATCCATCCCGCTTGGCCTCGGAGCTCCTGTGGCCCCCAAGGCCCCTCTGCTGGCCTCCGCCCCTGCTTGGCTCCTCCCGCCCGCCCGGCACCCAGGGCGCTGCCTCCAGCTCCTCTGCTCCCCAGAACCTGGGAGGCCTCCCGAGGGCTCTGGTGGACCCTGTGCAGGGCCTGCCTCCAGCCTCAGGGTCCCCACCGCAAGGTGAAGGCTGAAGCTCTGCAGACAGTGAGGTCTGGCCTGACCCCTGCCCGAGGCTCTTCTGTGAACTTGCCTCCCACCCTCCCAGCGCCTGCTCACGCTCACTCTGGGCTATGGGGGGTGGGGGCGGCGCAGGGGCACCCTCACACGCCTCCCTGACCCTGATGTGGCTGCTCCCCCTCTTCTCCAGCACCTGCTCCGGCCCCCAGAGGCATGGCACTGGGGCGTGGCCAGGCCCGGGTTTCCCATCCTCCACCCCCAACCCCTTCCCGTCACTCCCACAGACACTGGGCAGGCTCCAAGGAGCGCTGAGTATAACTCAGGTCTGAGGAATGCTGCTAAGGGGACCAGTGGGGGCCGGCTGAAGGTGGAGGGCGTGGAGGGCTGGGGGTTTAGTGGGCAGCTGGGGAGGCAGCTGGGTGGATAGAAACATGCTGGGCTGGTGGACAGACAGCTGGCCAGGAGGGCTGGATGCTGGACAGCTGGACACCTGGTAGATGGGTGGACAGACAGCTGTCTGAATGGACAGACAGATGTGTGGGTGTCTGGGTAGCTGGAAGGCTAGTTGAGAGGGCTAGATCCACGGCCAGATGGACATGTGGATGGATGGCTGGTCAGGTGGACTGGCAGAGGGACTGAGTACTGCACAGATGGGGCAATAAGACTTTCAGCTCAAGAGACCACAAAGGATCAGTGTGGTGGCTGTTGGGCACAGGACGCGAGGACGCAGGGCCTGAACTGGCTCCAGAGGAGAGAGGCCTTTGGCCAACACCTGAGCCCTGGGTGTGGTCCTCCAAACTCGACAAGCACACCTTCGCCACAAACTCTGCCCTCTGCCCAAATCCCACTGCGTCCAGAATTGCACTGGGGGATATGGGCATTGGTCATTGGTCTTCCCCAGAAAGACTAGACTGAGGCCCGGAAGGCAGGCAGCACGCCCCTCTCACAGCACAGCCCAGCAGCTCAGTTACTCCTTGCACCCGGCAGGGAGGGGGGTTGGTAACTGCAGTTGCCGCGAGACGGGGCGACCACGTGAACGAGTGCTGACTGACAGTGGGTGAGGCCCTCCCTGCAGCCTTGTCCTCTTGGGGGCGTCTGTGATGCCCACCCTGGGAGCAGGGAAGCCAGACCCAGGCCCAGCCCCCGAGCTGCCGACCTACCTGGGGCAGCGCCTGAACCACTGTGTCCAGCAGGGCCCGCATACCCGTGGCCATCTTGAGCAGCTTCAGCACTAGGGCCGGGAGCCAAGCATTAGCAGGGAGGGTGTGGGGCTGGTCTGGCCCTCCCCTGGCTGGCCAGACCCGGACCACCCGTCCCCCCACTTCCCGTCACCAGCATAACCCACCAGGGTGGGGTGAGGAACGACACGGGGTAGGTGGACACCTGAGCCCTGTCTACCGGCCCTCCTGATAGCCCGGAGACCCTGGTGGGACAGGCGGGTGGCCTACCGCGGGCGATGCGGAGCACACGCATGATGCGGATGATGGTGGGGTTGATGGGCAGCGCCGCGTTCATCTCTATCTCCTCCAGTGTGATGCCCATGATGGACAGCAGGACGATGGCCAGGTCCAGCTGGTTCCACCTGGGTCGGGCGGGCAGGCATGATTCAGTGCTGGCCACTGACTCTTCCCCAGCACTCCCAGCCCTTCAGAGCACCAGGAGTCCCCTCCCTGTCCCCTGGGAATGTCCTGGTGTCACCACAGGGCATCTTGCACCTCTACTCAGCACCGTCACCTCTGCAGGCCTCAGGCCACGGCTCTTTCCTGCCCCTGCTCCACACACCTGTCCTTGAAAAACCTCCGGAACCCAAACGCCACCAGCTTCAGCACGGCCTCAAAGACGAAGACGATGGTGAACACATAATTGCAGTACTTGAGGGCCTCGTCCAGAGACTGGGGACGGAGTGTCAGGCTCCTGAGTGTCAGGCTCCCTGCCCGGCTGCTCCTTCCCACCCATCCTCCTGCCCCCTTGCGGCACTGGACGCCCCCCACCCCACGCCGCCCCCGCACCCGTGCCCTGTCCACCCTGCTCCATCTCTCTCCTCTGCTGACCTGGGCACCTCCTCAGATACGGGACGGGTCTCAGCTATTACTGGATGCAGGTCTGTGCTGGGCTGGGGAGGGCTGCCTGAATTTACCCTCGCAGCATTCTGGGGACAACTCTCAGGTGGGGGAACCTGCCCCTCAGAGCCCAGAGTTCTGGCCCTGCCTGGACCAGAGCCACCCACAGCCCAGGGCAGGGGCCAGCCCACCGGATGGGCTCAGCTTCAGCCAAAGAGTCAGAGGCTCTCTGCTGTTCTAGGAGGAGGGGGCGTCCCCGTCTTTAATGAAATGGTGGCGATGCGATCGGAGGACATCTCCCTCTCTCAGTCTGGCCTTTCCTGGACTGTGAAATCCACAGTCTGGGAAGCTGGACTCGGGGACACTCCCTTAGCCAGCATTTTGGATGGAACTTCTCATGGGGCTGGGGAGGCCCTTGGGGCAGGTGTGCCCTGGGAGTTTCCACTGGTTTTAAAGGAAGGAGGACCCTTTGTTCCAGCCACACATCCATGTACCCCATAAACCCCAGTGAGGGCTCAGGCACTGCTGCAGACCTGGGGCCCCCAGTTCTTAGGGTAGTACCACCTCGCTGAGCAATGGACCCCACTCGCGGCCCTCCCCACTGCAGGCCTGAAGGCAGGGTGGGTGGGGTATCCAGGCAGCGAACCCCACCTTGGGCTGGTTGTAGTGCTCCATGGACATGGTGATGACGTTGACACCGATGATGAAGGTGATGAAGAGGTCCAGATAGTGGCTGGTGCACAGAGAGTGGATGGAGCGACGCGTGGGTGAGTAGTCCGCATAGTAGGGCCGGCGCTGGGCCTCTGTGGGAAAAGGGCGATGGTGAGGGGTTGGGTGGGGTGGGGTGGGAGGGCTGCCTCCCAAGGGCTGGAGGGTAGAGGTGCTGGGGGAGGGCCCAGGCTCAGACGTGGGCCTCAGGGGCAGGTCACCCACCGACCTACTCCACCAAGAGGGCCCCAGCCCCAGGGCAGACCCCAGGAGCGGGCCTGGAAGCTGAGACCCCACCTGTGCCCTGCCGTGGGGCCCTGCCCAAACCCCGCCCTGCCGGGAGCTCCCAAACCGGGACCTGTGTGATCTACTCTCCTGAGCTGGCATCAGGGTTCAGAGACACCTCAGTGATGAAGGGTGGGCAGATGGGAGCTTTCCTGGGGGGCAGGGCAGGGAGGCCTACCACACCCCATCTTCCAGGCTGGGCATGTGCTGCCTTCTGACCCCCAGGCCCAGAGTCCCTCTACTCCCTGTGCTCCAGGAGGCCAGTGGGCAACTGCCTGCTGTCTGGAGTCTGCCTGCTCTCCGGTCCATCTGAGGTTGATGGCCATGACCTGGGTGGCGGGGGGAGGTTGTGTATCTCCCAGCAGTTCTGTCTGCACTAAATGCTCCACCTGCTGTAACTCTTTAGGGCAGATCAGTGCCCACCGAGCTCCCACTGGGTGAGGGTATAGCTGCCACCACTGCATAGGGGACCCACCTCGGCCACAGAACCCCGCGGGCAGGGACCGGGGAGAGCGGGGGCCGACGCGAACCGACCCCTCCCTGGGGCTCGCATGCTCCTTGGTCTGGCATGCGGTCACTAGAAAGCTCGGCTCAGCTCTTGCAGCCAAAGGGGCCAGTGACCAGTTGGGCCAGGCCAGCACTGAGGACATGGAGTAGCCACCAGCCGGTAGGCTTCCCAGAGCGCAGCAGAGAAGCAGTCAGGCATGCAGGCCGGGCGGAGGAACACACACGAGCTTGAAGGCAGCAGCGTGGACACCAGGCAGGCGATCCAGCAACCCTTCCTCCCACTGGCTCCCGGCGCCCACCCCAGCCGTCCTGTGCCCACCCTGCGGTGGACCCCAGTGGGCTTGGCACCCGCCTGCGATGTCCACCCTTCCCTGTGGCAGTGGCAGAGGGATGGAGGTCAGGCCAGTCCACAGCCCTGTGCAGTGGCCGGCAGAAGTGGGGGTTAAGGCATGCAGGGCGGGGGCAGGTACCTGGGTTGGGGAAAGTGCCTGGAAAGACAAGGAGATGGTCTGAGCTGGCCGCGGTGGGCGGGGCCAGGAGACTCCACGGGGTGGGCGGGCAGCTCAGCAGCCCCACCTGGAAGAGGCCCTCTTTGCTCCCCGGCTGGGTGGGGTTTTCTAAGACCCTCTCTCTGTCTTGGATGGCTCTGCTTGCTCCCCACACCGTGGCGTGAAAACTCATGGGGTGAACCTGCCCCTGCGGTAGTCGGGGGTGGGGACTGGGACCTCATCCATCCCCTGTGCCTCCTGGGAAGGGACCCCGCCTCCTGCTGCAGCCATCCTTCTCTGAGGGCAAGCATGCAGAGCCACTCGGTGAGGCCGGAGTTGCGGGTGGGGCAAGGGGACTGGGGCCAGGTAGGGGGCTCCGGGGCCAGGCTGCTGAGCTGCTGCCTGGGTGCTGCCTGCACAGCCCTGCGCCGAGCACGAGGGAGACCCGGGCTTAGGCCAGCAGCAGCCGGGTCTCAGAACCGCCCCTTGGCTGGTCCCCCGGCCCCCAGCCACCCTCCCACAGGCGAAAGGTGGGGGCTCAGGCAGGTGGAAAAGGCTGGGGTGACGCGCAGGTACCGACCCGCCCCCGCCCCCGGGAGCGCCTTACTCCTGCGTTTCCTCTCCAGGCGCCGCTGCCGCTTCTCTTCCCGCCGCCGCGCCTCCTCAGCCTCCTGGTGCTGCCGGCACTTGTGGAAGTTCTCCACCACGACGCCCACGAACATGTTGAGCACAAAGAAGCTGACGATGAGCAGGAAGGAGATGAAGTAGAGCAGCATCCAGGGGTTGTGGTTGGGCACCGGCTGCGGCACAGGAGTGGCACGTGGGTGTCTGCCCACGAGGGCGCCCCTCCCGGGCACGGCCCCTGCCTGCAGGGTAGCTCTGGCCCCCGACGCGGAACTCTCCAGAAGTTCTCAGAGGCCAAAGGCGGCCTCTCGGGGGACATTCCCTGAGATGACCAAAGGACACGGGAAGAAAGGTCTGCTTGGAGGAGCAGGGCTGCCCACCGCCCACCGCACCTGCTGGTCTATGCCCACGGCGTCCAGCCCGTCGTACATGATGTTCACCCAGCCGTCCTTGGACGAGAGCACGAACAGGGACATCAGCGCCTGCAAGGCCAGAGCAACGTGGTTACTTCTGGACGTGGCCTTCTGCCGGGGAGACACCCCAAAGGATCACACCCCCACCACAGCCCCACGCACAGCAGACCCACCCACGACTCGCAGACCCGCCACGCCACTCCCACCTTACAGATAAGGATGAGGTTAGGTGAGGTCACCGCCACCAGGCTCGCCCCCCATCCCGACCACCACCCCACCCCCCAGCCCTGCCCACCTGGCCCAGGTTGTCGAAGTTGTACTTGCGTCGCACCCAGCGGTAGTGCGCAGCCCAGCACTCGGCTTTAGTGGAGATGTTCCTGGTGTCGGTGCCCTCGCAGTAGTAAAACTTCCCCTTGAAGAGCTGACCAGGGCGGGGCAGTCACCCAGAGGGCCAGGGCTTGCACCCCCATGCTCCAGACCCACCCCCACGGGGCCTCCCAGAGCAGCCGGATAGAGAGCAACGTCTCTCTCGCTGCTTGCCTGGGAGTTGGCCCTCCTGGGGCAGCTATGCTGCTGACCACAGACCACCGTCCCACAGACAAGCAGGGCCACGCACCTGCACCCCTAGGATGCCGAAGATGATGAAGAAGGCACAGCAGATGAGGACAATGTTTCCGATGGGCCTGAGTGACGATATCAGAGTCTCCACCACCAGTTTGAGGCCTGGGGCACGGCTGATGACCCTGGACGAGGAGCAGAAGAAACGTGCTGTTGAGCCCACCCAAGGGAGCTGCCACCAGACAGAAGGCCCAGCGCTGCAAAGACCCCACCCCCTGCTGGCCCCAGGCCCTTTCCCTCCCGAGCTCTGCCCCACCCTCTGGCCCCGCCCCATCCAGCCACAGCCCCGCCCATTCGTACCCTTCCCTTCCCCAAACTCCACTCCATCCTTCCCCAGCCCTGCCCCGATCCCTGATTCAGGCCCTGCCCCACGGCCCAGTCTACCTCAGGGGCCGCAGTGTCCGCAGCAGGCGCAGCACACGCAGGATGCCCAGGATCTTGGCACCACCGGCCGACGCCATGGCCACGATGATGTCAACCAGGGACACCAGGACCAGCAGCCCATCCAGTATGTTCCAGCTGCTCTGCAGGTAGGCATGCTCACCAGAGACCAGGCCCAGGGCCACCACCTAGTGGGTGCAGAGGAGGGGCTAGTGGACATATGCGCTGCACATGGGGCCAGGGTGGGGCCACTGTGCAGGGCTGCGAGGCCAGATGGACAGACGCCTGGGCTCCCCTGGACACCCTGTACCTTCACCATCATCTCGGCCACGAAGATCGCCGTGAAGATGTAGTTGGAGACGCTGAGGAAGACGCGCTCCTGCAGGGGACAGGACGATGGGAGGGGCCAGCCGCAACGGTGGTACCCCACCCCTCCCAGGCAAGGAGGGCGCCTCACGGTGCTGCCGGGGTCAATGTCGGGCCTCTCCAGGGCGATCGTGATGCAGTTGAGGAAGATGAAGACCAGGACGACGTGATCGAACATCTTGTGAGCGATGATCTTCTGGCAGGAGATGCGGAACCTGGGGGCCAGGGGTGGGGGTTCAGGGACAGCCCCGGCCAAGCCCTTGCTTCCCGTCCCCAAGGTCCCAGAGGCGGAGCACAGCGCTCACCACGTGGTAGGGACGCAGGGGCCCAGAGGGAGGGGTCAGCTTTCCCAGGTTTCTCCCAGGTGTGCCCCATACCTGTTCTGTGGGGAGAAGAGGTACAGGGCCCAGGGCTCGTGGCTCCGACAGCACTCGGGCTTGTAGGGCTCCAGCACTTTCTGCAGCCGGGAGCAGCAGCTCTGGGGAGGGGGGGGGTCCTCAGGGCCCCTCCCAGCCTGGCCAGCCCCCAGCCTCTCCTGCCTTCAGGCCCAGCCCTGTCCACCCACCCGGACACTGGGTGAGGGATCTATGCTGGGAGTCCAGGGGGTGCCGGTAAGTGGCCATCCTCAGATCCCTGCCCAGGTGGGCCTCCCAGCAGAACTGTCCAGGGCAGCAGAAGTGCCTAGCTGAGAAGGTGGTTCTGCTCTCTCCCCCTCTCCTCCCATGGGGCTCTCATTGGCTGACCGACTCCAGCTCAGAACAAGCCCTCAGCTGGAGGTGGGGCTGACCCTGGGGCGAATCCCACTCCAGAGCTCCCTGTGGATCAGCTGAGGCCACACCAGCCAGATCAGCTCCTGCCCAGCTTGTCCTGCTTCCCTCCCCCGTCCCAAGAGCCTCCCATCAACGCTGCTCCCGAGTCCCCACCTGGGAAACCAGCCCACGACAGGGGGAGGCGAAGGGCTGATGTGATGCCCACCCCCACTCACATCCTCCACGTCATCGTCAAACTCGGCCGGGTCCTCCTTGTGGCTCTCGATGCGCAGGAAGAACTCGCTGGGCAGGGCCAGCCCGTTGCAGTCGTGGAGCTTGGTGGGCAGCAGGGCGGCCGGCCGCAGGGGCCGCAGGTCGAGCGTGCTGCGGTGGTCCAGGGACTCGGTGCGCCGCAGCAGTGTGGCACGTGTGTCTGGCGAGGCTCCCACACCAGGCCTGCTGTCCTCGGCCTCCTCGTCTGTGCTGCCGCTGCCCTTGCCCTCGCCGGACAGCAGCGACTCACGCTCCCCGCACTGGCTCCGGCGCTTGAGGCTAGGTGCGCGGCCCAGGCTGTTCCAGCTGGAGCGCCGGCTGCTCCAGGTGCTGTTGGGGCCCCAGTGGGTGCAGGGCGAGCTGCGGAGGCTGGACTGCGGGGAGGGGACAGGAGTGAGCAGGTCGGACCTCCCCCCACAAGTTACCCCCAAACATCCTGGCCTCAGGAGCACCTGGCACAGGGACCTTTCGCATCCAGTGGCATCACCATTGACACCCATGGGTGACATCTGTACATGGATCATCCCCTTTAACGAGCGGACAGCCCTGCTAAGGAGAGACACTAGCGGCCCCGAACCTTCTGTGGGGCACCTGGGGCACACAGTGGGTCGACAGCTAGCTGGAGAGACAGCCAGCAAGCGTCAAGAGCACCGAGTGGGCCTCCCGGGCCTGCTCGAGGACCAGAGGGTGGGCGAAGCTTATCAGCGGGCCTGGGCCCAGCCACGGACCAGGCATCCTCAGATGCCACTGAGCAGCTGAACTGGATCTCTGGGGAGGGGCCCCACATCAGTTTCTAGTTGGCAGACTCTGGACTTGCAAAGAGAAGCTGGGCGCTGCTTATCCAGGAGATAAACTGGACTGTGGTCCGGGGACTTCACCTTTGCTGCGCCTACCCTCTTTGCCCTTCATCGTTTTCACCTCAGGGGTCCAGCAGGAGCTGAGCTGGAATCCTTGCTCAACAGCCCCTGTCCTCCTCCCAGGGACTCCTAGCAGCTTGGCTGTGATGCATCTTGTTGCTAGATCACTCGGCCCACCCAAGGCTCAGCCCCGCACCTTTTCTGTTACCAACACACGATCGTCCTGCCTTGATGGTTTGCCTGGACTTTCCTCCAGGTTCATATCCCTGTGCTTTCTCTCCACTGTTAGCTTGTCCTGCTCTGCCCACCCGTCCCGGGCCCTTCTGAGAAGCCCAGAAGCCGGCTTTGGCTGTGTCTGCTGGGGGTGGTGTTTTCTGGGTTTGTCTGGAAAGACCCTGTGGGCTCCAGCTCTGCAGGGTGCTGTTGGTCGTGATGCACGGAACCCTCTGCCCGGCTTCCGTCACCTGCTTCACATCCTCAGGTTTCTTTGAATTTTTGTTTTTTTTTTTATTTTTGGCTGGGTTGGGTCTTCATTGCTGCATGCAGTCTTTCTCTAGTTGCGGCGAGCGGGGACTACTCTTCCTTGCGGTGCGCGGGCTTCTCATTGCAGTGGCTTCTCTTGTTGCAGAGTACAGGCTCAGTAGTTGTGGCTCGCAGGCTCTAGAGCGCAGGCTCAGTAGTTGGGGCACACAGGCTTAGTTGCTCTGTGGCTGTGGGATCTTCCTGGACCAAGGCTTGAACCTGTGTCCCCTACATTGGCAGGAGGATTCTTAACCACTGCGCCACCAGGGAAGTCCCACATACTCAGTTTTTTACACCTTTTTTGCCATCCTTCTCTGTTTTCCCCATCTTGTACGCTGTGCGCTTTGCCAGCTTTTATCTATGATTGCAAATTGGAAGATAAACTTCCGGCCTGACAGTCTACTCGTCTGTTCATTCTCCTCCCATAAAAACAGCAGCTTCTGGCTCCAACTTACAGAAAACAAAGCACTCAGGGCCAAGGAATTCCTGGGGTATGACTGGGGCGGGGTGTGCGGGACCCTCACTCATCTCTGGGGAAGGCCTAAGGAACTGGGTGAGTGGAGCCTGAAGGTGCCCTGAGGCCAGGGTGGGGGACCATCCCTACCAGAGACTTCTGGTCCCCCAGCTGGGGGTCCACGGAGCTGCTGCTGCCACGTCGTGAGTCCAGGAGGCCAGGGGCTGCATCCAGGTGTGGGGAGCTCTTGGGGGTGGGCATGGGTGTGGCTGCCGTGCGCATGATGAGGGGAGGGGGCAGGCTGGCCTGGCCCTCCAGGTGCCCGTTGGGGGTCACCGCCAGCGAGTACATCTTCATCTCTGGGTGGGGGGAGGAGGCCGCTTGAGCCTGCAGGGCTCCCAGGAAGGATAATCTGCCCGCCCAGGACCCACCCACAGGAGTCCCAGCTGTGTCCGGACAGACAGGCAGCGCCCCCTCCATCCTGTCCCTGCCCCGCCCCCTCACCCGCATGCGCACCTGTGGCCCTGAGGTCTCTGAACTTGTCCAAGTCCTCCTCCAAGTGGGTGGAGGTCTTGTCTTCATCTGTGTTGGACCTGGTGGCATCGCCCTGTGCCCGAGGAGCACACAGTACACGTGAGGCTCCCCTCAGGTGGAACCCCCCTACAGGAAGGCCAGGCCAGCACGGGGGCGGGTGTGGACAGAAGGGCCCACAGCGGGTGGAGGACGGAGTTCTCTCCATGTTGGTCTGCCCAATGTGCCTGGCTCCCACTGCCTCCCCTGGAAGCCCCTCTCACCTCCGCCTGGAAGCCCTCCACGAGGATGGCCACCAGCAGGTTGAAGAGCACGTAGTTGCCAAAGGTCATGAGGGCCACGAAGTAGAGGGCAGCCCAGGAGGAGGTGGAGGCCATGCCGTTGTAGAGGACAACGTTCCAGTCCTCCTGGGTGAGGATCTGGGGGAAAGGGGTGGCGGGGCAGAGTGGGACCAACATGGGGGCCGAGGGGGTGCCAGGACGGTGGGCCTGGCTGTAGAAATGCTGACAGGCCCTTAGGACAAGAAGGAGCTCTGGACAAGTGAGACCAGGTCCACCACCCCAGGGGCCAGGATCAATGTCCCTGCTGCTGTTCACAGCTCGTCACTCACTGTGGCCTTGGACAGGCCTCAGCCAGCTCTGGGGCTGTTCTGAGCAGGGCTGTGGCTCTCCAGGGACTACCACGTACATGAGGGGACGGCCCCGCCTGGCTTTACCTGGAACACGGTGACGATGGCCCACAGCAGGGAGTCAAAGTTCTTCCTGTCAGGGACTGTGTCTCCAGTGTCTGTTTTCAGGCTGAATTTGCAGCCAAAGAGGTGCATTCCAAGGATGCTAAGGGCGGCAGACAGGGATGTGGTGAGTGCGGGGGAGGGGGCACAGGTTGGGGGATATGGGGGGTGCTGCCCGGTCACCTCCACACCCAGCAGCTGTTCCTCTACACCTCTCCCCGGACCCCCAGCTTTCTGATTTGCAGGGGCCTCCCAAGCGCCCACAGCCGAGCTGTTTCCATTGTATAGGTGGGAAGACCAAGGCCAGGAATAGGAGGGACAACCAGAGGCCACTCTGGCTTCAGGCAGCAGCCAGGACCTGAGGCGCCTGTCTCACCCAGCCTACCTGGGGCTGCCCTCTGCCCTAGCCCCCTCCCCAAGGCCTGAGGCCCCGGGCCAAGCTGACCCACAGCAAGGGCTCAGCAAACAGCAGCTGAAGCAAGAAACTCCAGCCTGGCTGCCCCGCCCCTTCTCTGCCTCCCTCATTCTTGGCTTTTTGCGGGGGGCACAACCCCGATCCATCCATGGGGGACGGTCCCATCACCCCACTCAGCTATGAGCCGTGGGAGCAGAGCCCAGTATGCCGGTGCCTGGCACAGAAGGTGCCCAGTCAGTCCTGTCAAAAGGAACCAGTGACTGAGTTTCTGCTGCCGCTTTGAGGCTCCTGGCACCCCGGGCCCCAAAGCCAGAGCACGGGGCCAGCGTGGTGGGAGGGACCTCTCCTCTGGGGCAGGCATGTGCTCAGTGCCCCAGGCCTTTCCCTCGCAGCCACAGGGGGCAGGATGACCCCCACCGGCCGTGCCCACCTGAAGATGAAGATGAAGAGCATGAGCAGCATGCAGAAAGTGGCCACGTTATCCATGGTCTTCATGAGCACCACCAGCTGGCGCCGCAGTGCGGGCATGAAGCGCACCAGCTTGAGCACCCGCAGCAGCCGGAAGGTCCGCAATACCGACAGCCCGCCGTCTGCCTGTCCGATGATCTCCCACACGCTGTGGGCAGGCCGAGGCTCAGGAGGGCCTTCTCTGGCCGCGCATCCCTGTGCCCACCCTGACCTTGGGATACCCTCTTCCCAGAAGCAGGAACACCAGCCCGGGAGCCACCGTGGCCTCCGCTCAACCCCATTCTGGGAGCAGGTTCAGCGGCATCAAGGCATCGACAGGGCTGAGGGATGGTGGTGACTTCTCTGAGCCTCCTAATCAGCTGCTGTCCTGCTGGCTGCCCGACCCCCAGAAGCTGCCCAATCAGAAGCTTCTCAGTTGAGGGCCTTTCCTGGTCCTACGCCTTTCAAGCTGTGCCTGGCTTGTCTATTCTTGTTAGGGTGGGGGATCCCTTGACCCCTGAGGGCCCTGCTTCCTCCTGGGGAAGGGAATTCCCCCAGATTCTCCAATTCACTTCTGTGTTGATTTTGCTGCAACAGACGCCCCTCAGGCAAGCTGGCCTTCCTCGAAGGTTCTGAGCCCTAAGTGGAGTCCAGCTGCGAGGCCGAAGGGCCACTGAGTGCCCACTCTCTTCCTGCAGGGAACAGCTCCACTAGATTCTATAAACTTTCACCTGAGATGTAGCTGACCTACCTGTGTGTACCCGACAGTGCTTGTGGGGAGGGGCGGGGATCCTGTCCCAAGACATCCCATCCCATGAAATGCTATGCTGCTGGCAGGGCCTCTCCTGCTGGCTGGGGCTCTGCTATGTGTGGGGGGCTGTCGCCTGACACTGGAGCCTCCCCGGCCCCTGTGGGCTCCCAGGAGGTGGGGACCCACCTGATGACCACGATGATGCCATCGAAGATGTTGTAGGGATTCCTGATGTAGCCCAGCGGACCAAAGGCCAGCAGCTTCAGCAGCATCTCCAGGGCAAACATGCTCGTGAACACGATGTTGCTGATCTCCAGGGCGTTGGTCAGCTCATCAGGCTGTGGGCAGCGAAGACATCATCAGGGCCCACCCACGGCTCCCAGTGCCCCTCAGCAGGGGTGGGGGACCACTCCACTGAACTAGGAGCAGGTAAGTCTGCATCAAGGGGCCAAGGGGCTGTGGCAGCATCTCAGAAGGAGCCCAACTGGCTGCTGTCTGGAGGAGAAAACAAGGACCTCAGCGATGTCCCTTCCAGCTGGACCCCAACCTGCCTGGCCCTCCTATCCTGACTGTCCCTGGCCCTCCCCAGGCCCTGCCTGACCTTCCCACCAGCATGTCTGAGAAACAGGGCTCCAGAGACTTCCCCAGACCCCACAAGCACAGGCCATGGGAAAAGGGGCTGGAGCATCTGCCTCAGGGTTCCAGGGTGGGCATGTGGGTGCACGGGGTGCAGGGCACACAGTTGGTGCCTCCCAAGAGCTGCCCTGATCCCTGGTGGCCTTGCACACCCTCCCCTGTCAGCAGAAGGCCCCAGGGGTCCCTCTCTTACTGGGGATGTGTTGGCCGGCCTGTGTGTGTGCACACCTGCCCCAGTGTAAATGCTGGTATGTGTGTGTGCCAGTGTGTGGCCTGTTTGTGTGCACATGTGAGTTTGCATGTACCTGCATGTGCCGTGCATGTGCACAGGGCTTCCCACACGTGCACGTCTGTACACGTGTCCACATCTGCACAGGTAAACCTTGCGTATGTGCGTGTGCACGTGCGTGTGTATATACACGTGTGTGTGCAGAGGCTCTTCCTTGCCGGGGATTCCCTCCAGCCTACTGCTGTCCCTGCCTAAGTCTCACCCTCACAAAGAGAACCTCCCTGCCGGGGCTGCTGGAGGCTAACACTGCTGGCATTTTCCCCGAATTGCTCCAGGATGAAAAAACATAGCTTAAATGACTTGAAAAGCCCAGAGAATGGAAAACGAGGAAGGCAACCTGGTCATTAAAAGTGAACTGGCCTCGGGGCTTCCCTTATGGTGCAGTGGTTAAGAATCCGCCTGCCAATGCAGGGGACATGGGTTCAAGCCCTGGCCCGGGAAGATCCCACACGACGCGGAGCAACTAAGCCCGAGCACAACTACTGGGTCTGCGCTCTAGAGCCCGCGAGCCACAACTACTGGAGCCCGTGTCCCTAGAGCCCATGCTCCACAACAAGAGAAGCCACAACAATGACAATGAGAAGACCGTGCACCACAAGGAAGAGTAGCCCCTGCTCGCCGCAACCAGAGAAAAAAGCCCACATGAAGCAATGAAGACCCAATGCAGCCAAAAAAAAAAAAAAAAAAGTGAACTGGCCTCGGTCCCCAGAGTGGACACCCTCCCCCTGCCGGATCCAGCCGCTGGTCCTCCCTGGCGAGGCCCCAGTCCCGGGCAGGGGCTACTGGGGGGCCAGGCATCACCCATACAATTCCTCCTCTGGGGGCCATTCCATACCACTGGCCTCTCCTGGGCACAGCCAGAAGGTCTGGCTCATGTAAGCGGGGGGCCTCTCTCTGTGAGAGCTGGGCTGTGGGAGTCCCATCCTGAGAAGAACACTGGGTGGCCTGGTGAGCGCCCTCGGCCCCCTGCTGCCTCTGGGATTGTGATTTCAAACCCCCACCCCAGACAGGAGGACCTCCAGGCGGGAGCCACGTTTTCTCCTTTCACCACTCAGCAGAGGCCCAGCCAACGAGAAGCATGAGTGTTTGCCGAGTGGCTAATAAAAACTGCCACAACAGCTGACGTTCAGCTCTAACACCATCCCTGTTCTCCAACCCCCAGAAACCCCTCTGTGGGGCCCTGTAAGAGACTGAAGTCTCGAGGAGACACACGAGGAACGTGCTCCCCGGGAGTCACTCCGAGGGCTGTCCATTCAGGCCCACTTCACCTCTGGAGGGTGCACCGGGCCGCCTACCTGCTCATGGTACTCGATGCCCATGCTCAGCGTGTTGGTGAGGATGGCTACCATGATGCCGCGGTTGAAGTACTTGCTGTCCACGATGCGGCACAGCTTGCCGCTAAAGGAGGCCCAGACGCGGCCCAGCCCTCCCTGCTCGCCTGCCACCGCCCGCCGCTGTGCCCTCCGCCGCGTTCCTCCTGAGCCTGGCGTGTCCGCCGCTGGCGGTGGCTGCATGGGGTCACGGCAGTCCCCGTGCCGCACATCCCGCGTGAATTCGTAGACCCCGTTGCTGTCGGAGTCTCCGCTGTCTGAGTCACTGAACTCCAGCTCGGGGTCCTCCAGGGCGCTGGTGCAGTACGGGCAGCTACTCAGCTCACAGGTCAGCGTGCCCGCCTGGGGGCTGGGCAGGGGGCAGGGCACGCTCAGGCCTGACAGACGGCTGGGGGCCTGGCCCAGTCCTGCAGGGAGAAGGATGTGGGCAGCCTCAGGCCGCTCAGCTGCAGCACCAGGCGCCCGGGACCCACGTGCACAAGCAGGCTGCCATGGGGTGAACGGTGTCTGTGTAGACATGCACATCGTACACATGCACACGCCTGGGCACTCACACCTGGGTATATGTGCACATGTGGGAACATTCATACACACCTAGGCACACACCTGAGCACATGCACAGACACACATGCCCACGCCTGGGCACTCACACCTGAGCACATGCACGCCCTGCACAGGTACTCTCTGTTCACTCAAGGATAAAAAGAGGCAGAGAGGCTCATCCGCCAGGGGGCCACGCCATCCACAGAAATATGACGTGAGCCCCTTTCCAGCAGTCACGTTAAACGGATGACGTGACTGTGAACTTTCCAGGTCACAATGCGCAGCACCATCGTCGCTCGGTGCTGCCTGCCTGGCTGAGTCTCTGGGGCCCAGGTGACTGCACTGGCGGCGGCTTAGACTCCCCACAGCCAGGAGCCCTGCGGGGCCAACCTACCCCAGTGGGCAGTGCAGGACTACAGGCATGTGCATTTTGACACACCCCGGTCGCTGTGTGAGGACACACACACCTCTACCCACTCCAGGCACCCCGAGGGCTACTGCCCGCGCATGCCACCTGGGAGGGCCTCAGTCTGCATGGGACCCCAGTGTCTGGGGTCGCATTGTCCTGCCCGTCCCAGGTGGGTGAGGCCGGCAGCTCAGGTGGGAGGACCGAGTATACTGGGGGGCACCCCGGCCCCTCTCTCCTCGGGCTTTGGGAGCTCTGTGACCTCGGCTTTCCCTTCCCTCTGTCCCAGCCTCAGTCTCCCCACCTAGAAAGGGGGCCGGCCACTCCTCCTGAGAAATGACCAGGCCACGGACAGGTGGTCCCTCTCAGGGCCAGGCGTGGGCAATGGGGCACAGCCCCAGGTTTTTTTTTTGCTAGCTTCAGAATTCTCACTTCCACGTGGCAAACGCTCAGGGCTACAGCGTGGACGGAGGTTGGGGGGGCACCTTCTCCCATCTGAGGTGCCCAGGACCTCCCCCCACTTCTTCCCTTCATCCAGGGCTCCAAGGGAGGAAGACTGAGCTCACGAGGGTTCGCACACAGGCGGGGATGTCCCAGGAGCCCATCCCCCACTCCCCACTGCTCCCCACAGGGTGAGGTCCTTACCGTGCTCCCCGACCAGATGCTGGATCTTCTCGCAGGGGTCGGGGCTGCTCAGGCTCAGTGGGCTGTGCACCCCGGCTCCCAGGGGTCCACCAGGACGCTTCCCCTTGGGCCCGGGGCCACCTTTGCCACTGCCTGCGGCCGAGGGCAGGATGGTGGGGTAGTTCATGGCGCCCAGCCCAGTGGCCAGCTTGAGGCCGGCGGCGGCAGTGGCCACAGCATGTGCCGCCCGGGCCCTCTCCTGTGGCCCCTCCACGTGGCAGTCTGCATGGTACACGCTGTGCACTGACTCAGCGTCGGGGGGCCCACGCCCGGGCGAGGGAGGTGCTCCGGCCCGCACCAGCCTGGTGTCACCACCGCCTGGCTCGGGGCCTGGCCGGCGTGGGCTGCCATGGCTGAAGTGGTAGTGGTGGTGGTGGTGGTGGTGGTGGTGGTACACGAGATGGTGGATGGAGGTGGCGCGCCCTCCCGCCCGCCGTGGCCGCCACCCAGCGCCCTGGCCGTGCGGCACGCCGCTGGGGTCCACCTTCTTGTGCCAGCGGCTCTGCCAACGGGCACAGAGGCGGAGGCCACGGCGCTTCAGCTTGCGGCACACGTGGCCCACGTACCGGAGGAGCTCCTCATAGCAGCTGCCAGGCTCTGAGAAGCTGGCCAGCGTGCTGTCATTGGACAGGTAGCGGGCCCGCTGCTCCCGCATCAGCTGGTTCTCCCGCTGCTTCGTCTCTGAGAACTGCGTGGCGATCACCACTAGGCACAGGTTGATCATGAAGAAGGAACCCACCTGTGGTGGGCGGGAGGCAGTGAGCTCACCGGACGAGTGCCCCAGGGAGGCAGGGAAGCGGGGACACTGGGACCCACTGCCCTGGGCATCAGGATTGGGCAGGGCAGGAGACCAGGACAGCAGCTGTGGTTTCTACACAACAATCAAGCCCCTGATGAGAAAAATACTGAGCCCCACTGTGTGCTGCCCGTTCTAAGGGCCCGGGATATGGCCCCAGGGTAGCCGGCGGCGGCGGGGCACCCTGTGATGGGCATGTCCTTGCTGATCGATGTTGAGCCCCAGCATTTGGGATTGGTGGTGCAGGGTAGGTGCTTCTTGCCTATTTGTGGACAGCTGCAGGACATGTGGGGACACCCGCCTTCCCGTCATCTGTGTGGTTTGTCCCCTCGTCCTTCAGCTCTGTCCCCAGCCACACCCTCCCGCCCGGGTCAGGCCTTCCTCAGCCCCCACAGCTTCACTGTCCTCTGTGGCAGGGTCACTGGGTGACACTCTGCTCTGTTTGTGTTTATGGTCTGAGATAAGTGGGACAGGTGCCTGGTTTAATTCACCGCTGGTCTTTTCAAACCCTGCCCCAGGCACCAGGGGCCACTGAGAGAATCAAGTGAGGGCCACCCCGGGGGCCACAACCCCTGTGGAGGGCCGTGCCTGGGGGAAACACCTATACTGTGGAGAACTGTGTTGAGGGCCCATGTACACTGTGGGGGGACTGTGACCCCAACAGGTGATCCTGACTCTCCTGCAGCCTCCTGATAGGACCTGGCCATGGGAGGGCCTGAGGGGCTGTCTGAGGTCTCTCTCCCCTCCCACCCCCCACAGGCTTCTCTGTCCTCCCAACCCTGCCCACCTCCTCCTGGGGCTGGACAGAGTCTCCCCCCGACTCCACCAAGGGCCCCCACCCACCTGCCCTGGACATGACGGCCCTGGGTCTCTGCTGCCCCCGCCCTGCCCTATAGCTCAGTCAAGTGCAGGGACCCAAGAGGGCCAGCAAAGGCCAAGATGGCGCTGCACCAGGGGCACAAGCAGGATCTCGCTGGACCCCGGGGACAGGACGACGGCTGCTAACAGAGGAGGAGCTTGGGATCTGAGATAGGGCCGTCGCAAAGCGGGGGCCCCCCCACACCCCTTGCCCCATGCGTCCCACTCCACCCCTGCACTTACAATGATGAGCAGGATGAAGTAGATGAAGTTGTAGAAGGAGTGGGCATCCATGACGTAGTACATGATGTCCACCCAGCCCTCCAGCGTGATCACCTGGGGGGGCAGGCGGCTGGACACACGGACGGCCCTGAGAGGGCGGCGGGCCCTCCTCGCCTGCCTGGCACCAGCCCCCAGGCCCCGCATGCTGGGCGCCCAGTGCAGGGGAGACCCAGAGCCCACCTGGAAGATGGCGATCCAGGCATAGCCAATGTTGTCGAAGCTGATGGCCCCGTTGTGTGGGTTGGAGTCGCCTGAGCGGCACACATTGTAGTACTGGTTCCAGTTGATGCAGGTGTGGTGGCCTGTGCCACCTGCGCCCTCGGCCTGAGGCTGCCCATAGGCCTCCCAGCCCAGCGTGCACTCCACGCGCAGCTCGCGGCGGCTGGGGATGTGCGAGCACTTCTGCATGCCGTTGTCCCGGCGAGAGGAGCAGATGAAGGGGTTTTCCTCACCCTCCTCCGGCTGGTAGTATGGCCGCAGGAAGCTGAGGTTGCTGTTCCTGAAGGCACAGAGATGGAGAGACAGAGAGAAACAGACAGACAGACACAGTCAGACAGAGATAGAAACAGACATAAAAACCAAAAGTGACAGAGACAGACCCAGGCCCACCAGTGCTACTGCTGCTCCAGGAAGGGTGTGTCCCTGGGAACAGGGCCTGGAGGGGAGGAGCCTGGAGAGGGAGGAGCCTGTTGGGGGAAGAGCCCATTAGGGGAGGAGCCTCTGGGTGGGGAGGGGAGGGGACTGGAGGGGGATGAGCCTGCTAGAGGAGGAGCCTCTGGGGGCAGGCCCTGGGAAGAGCAGATTAGAGGCATGTCCTGCAGGGTGGGCAGGGCCCCTGCACCTGGCGAAGGTGCTGTCCAGGAAGCAGCGGTTGCGCAGCAGGCCAGCCCAAAGCTGGACACCCACGATGCCGAAGATGAAGAAGACAAAGAAGCAGAGCAGGAGGACGTTCCCGAGCATGGGCAACGTGTCCAGCAGCAGCGTGACCAGGATCCTCATGCCTGCAGGTGGCAGGGCAGCCGGTCAGTGCAGCAGAGCCCTCCTGGGAGCCCTGAGCCCTCTGCCATTCACAGATGGACATCAGCACCTCCGTGGGGGACATGAGCTGGGCCCCCAAAGTCCAGCATGCCCCAAAGGACAAACATCTGCGGTAAGACACCACAGAGGGAAGCAAGGCCGTGGCCTGGAGGGGCTCAGGGCAGGAGGTCCCTGATCCTTGCGAATGCCATATGGGAACACACTGCATCCAGGCAGGCCCCCAGGGTGACCAGACCAGGAGTCCCGTGGCCCCAGGCTCCTGCATGCGAGCAGCAGCCTGGGGGTCTTGCAGCAGATACTGGGTTTGGGAAAAAGCGTTTCTTTCCATTCTCTGTGAGAATCACGTTGAGCAGAGCCCTGCACTGGAGGGGAAGCAGGGGCTATGTGGACCCCAGGGAAGGAAGCGGCTTTTGAGAGGCAGTTTTGAAGCTCTTGTTCCTGGGTACGATGGGCTGCGTGTATGCCGATTATTCGAGGGAGTGGGTCAGCCAAGCCCCATGCACCCCTTGGTCCCGGGCCGGCCCCCCCATCCCAGACCTCAGCGAAGATAAGACTTGTTTCCGGAAACAAGCAAGAGCTGACCTAAGGGTGCAGGCAGAGCCCTGGGCCAGGGGGCTGAGCCAGGGGGCCTCGTGGAGAGCACCCTGGAGCTGCTGGATGGCAGAGGTGGGACCCCTGGAGTCACAGGGGGGAATCACAGCTGGGAGAAGCACTGAAGTTTCAGAAATGGCCGGGAGGAAGATTCATCAGGGACAAAGTAAGCAACACCCTGGCCAGACAGCAACTGGCTCAAAAGGCCACATATGATCCAGGGTCAGAGTGGACCCCAGGCAGCCAGAGTGAGACACAGCCCTGAACATGACCACTGGGGGCTCACTGCGAGGGACACATGGTCCTGTCTGGGGAGGCACCCTGTTTGGGACCAGGGCATGTCCCCAGAGCGAGGCCAAGCTGCTGGCAGCAATTCTGGCCACTTCAGGCATTTGGTCTGAAAAGTGAAGATCTGTGTTGTGAAAGGGGCTGTATTATCACTTCACACACTGAAAGGGGGTCTAGGTGAGTGGACTGAGTGCCTGATGGTGCTGGGCACAGAGCCAAAAACCACGTGTGACACCTCACCTCAACCCACAGCCATCCTCACATTCACAGTCGGGTAAACCGAGGCTCAGAGAGGTACAGTACTTGCCCAGGATCACATAGCATCTGAGCCCTGTCTGATCCCTGAGGGTATAGCCAGGTGGCAAGTAGAAGGAAGGCCCACAGGTCCCACAGCATAAACCTCACCCACCTGCCCTTTGGTGGAGCTGACAGCCCCAGGGGGAGGGAGTGACCCACCCTAGGGGGGCGGTGACTTCTTGGAGGGGCCGCAGGACACACCCTGACCACCCGGACTTCGGTGCTGAGGCCACCAGGACCCAGGCCAGGCAGCCAGAAAGGCTGTGCGCACCTACACGGCACACACAGACCCACATGCACATGTGTGTATACTCACTTTACAGTCACATGGGTACCACCCACACACAGCCCCAGGAAAATTAACGGCTGAATTCGATCACATCCCTGAAGACTTTGAAGACACAGAAACTCCCAAACAGCCCCATGTGGGCAGATGACCTGGGTCCGGACAGACCACATTCCAAATGAGCAGCCACATGACCCCCTGGAAGCTTCTCCACCCTTCCCTGAGCACCAGACCCTTTGGCAGAACTCAGACCTGAGAACCAGGGTGGGCCAGACAAGAGAGCAACCAAGTCCTGCACAGCTCCCGGGCACGACCCCAAATGCTGTGCATGCTGTGCAGATGAGGAGTCTGAGGTTCAGAATGGCCCTTGTCACTCAGCAGCACTGTGGGGAGTCGGGACCCCACACAGCCTGACTGCCCATCACACCCCCACTCAGTCCAGGGTTGCTCTGTCCTCCCCAGAAAAGCAGTGGCAAATCCTTAGGTTCCTATGGCGAGTGGCAGGAGGCCAGCCTCTCCTACCCCGGCACTGGGGTCTGGGCTGGGGCCAGAGCATCCAGATGCCATACAGGCAGTGTGGCCTCCTGGTCTTGTGCCCCAGTGGGTCCTCAAAAGCTCTCATCAGGGCTGGCAGGACACGCCTGTCCCAGGCCCGGGTGTGAGGGTCACTTACTGGGCACACGGTTGATGGCACGAAGGGGCCGCAGCACGCGCACTGTCCGGATGGCCGAGAGGCTCACGTTGTGTCCGTCCAGAGAGTACTCCATCATGCTAGGAGTGGGGCAGAGGGAACGGGGGCTCAGGCGGCCGACAGGTGCTCTAGGGTCAGAGCCAGGCCAGCAAGCACACAGTTCTCTCCAGGGTACCCTGCCAGCTGAGGCCAGGAGGCCCAGGGCAGGTGAGCACATGCCAGAGGCCTGGTCCCCACACCATGCACCCAACCTGGCTGGGCTCCAGGGCAGGGGAAGCATAACCTTAGGTTACCACTAGGGGCTCCTCACCGCTCACAGGCCACTCCGTGCACCCTGTGTCTGTCCTGCTGTCCCTGGTGCTGGCACAGGGAGCCCTGGACAAGTGTCCTGCCCCCGGCACCCCAGACCCAGCTACCCCCAAGACCCAGCACCGCCTGAGTACACCTCCCCATCCCTCTTCCTGGGGGGCCCAGGGGCTGCCGTGGGGTCTGAGGGGGGCAGGGCTCCCAGCCAGGCCTGGCCAGGTGCAGGGGCCGCCCTGGTCTGGTCTGCGGTGGGGCAGGGCCGTACCCCGCCATGACGATGAAGAAGTCCAGCCTGTTCCACGTGTCGCCCAGGTAGCACTTCTGCCCGAATAGCCCGAGGGCGATCATCTTGATGACCATCTCCACCGCGAAGAAGGCGAAGATGAAGTCGTCAAACGCCTGCAGGAGAGGGGCCTGAGAGCTGGGCCTGCGCCCCTCACACCCAGCCCAGGTCACCTGTGGCCAGTCCTGCCCTGCCGGCCCCACCCACCTCCAGGATGCTGCAGCGCTCCGAGCGGCACTCGACGTCTTCGCAGGGCCGGAACATGCCCAGGGTCACGCAGTTGAGCATGATGACCAGCATGCTGACGTGCTCGAACCACGTGGGGCAGGTGCCGAGTTAAGGGTCCATGTGGTAGGTGGGGGAGCCCCAGAACCCACCCCCAGCACCCCCTACAGCTGCCACAGGGTCAGTCCCTCAAAACCCGTGCCCCCGTGCCCAGGCTATCAGCTGGGCAGTGAGGGACAGACCCCCAACACCGGCCTCTGGACACTGTTGCCAACCCCTCATGTACATCAAGACCCTGGATGGAGGTGGGAGGCCAGCCACTGCCCTTCTGCCAGGCTCCCCCAACTCTGATGCCCTAAACTGAGGTCAGCCTCTTGAATTAGCAGTCTCACCAGCACTGTCCAGCTGGGACCCCAAGTACTGCAGACACCTCATGAGGGCAGCCCTGAAGACCCCTCCCCCTGGCCCTACATGAAGCCCTCCGTGACCCCAGCAGACGGAGAATGCCCTGACCACAGTGATGGGCGATGAGAAATGTGGACTTGAGCCCAGCTCAGTGCCTGGGCCCGGAGAACCCGCAGCCCTACTGTGTGCCCAGATGAAGGGGGCCGGGACATGGACGAAGGACAGGTGAGTGAGGACACCCCCCGCCCCAAGTTAGTCCTGGGAGTGGAAGCCGCCTGCCGTGAAGGGTCCTGTCCAGGAGAGTCTTCCCTTTGGCAGGAGAGTATCCAGCCAGGATCTTAGGGCGCCGGGCCAGCAGCCAGTACTGCATCCCCTTGTGCTGTGTGAACCTGGCCACCCTGTGGGGTCGCTGGCCCTCAGGACGAAAAGCCACCCAGGATCCCAGAACGCTCAGCCATTCTGGGAGTGGCCACCAGGTGGCACCATGGCTCCACAGAGGCCATGGCATTACTCTGGCTGTGACCCCCTCAGTGGCCGTCTCCAGGCAGGGGTGCACCCCCATGTTCGCTTCCGTTGGCTCATCAGGAGATCGGGGAGCCCTGTGGTGGGCCGGCCGTGTCATGTATGAGGAAGGGGCCCACACCCCGGGCAGGTGACCCAGGGGCTGCCCGATGGGGGATAGGCTTCGTGGGGGGGGGGGATTCCCGGCTGGGGGACTGGGGCTTCACCCAAACTCCTGGGTGCAGGTAAGTACCCGTCAGATGGGAGGGCCCCGGGGGCATTTCTTGTACTTCACACACCACCCCCACGTCAAGAACCCCCTCCCACCGGGACCCACCCCCACCCCCCAGGGTGGGCTTTCTGTGGGTCTGCCTGCCTGTCCTGCCCTGGGCTGGAGAGAGCAAGGGCGCGAGCAGGAGGCCCCCAGAGGTCTTCCCCGGGCTGGTGCGGGGTGGATGGGGGACTTTCCTTTAAAGAGAGAGAAGTCGGCACTTGGAAAACACCGCATGTCAGCAGACAGCCTGAGAAACCTGGTGTTGAGACCCTGCACCTACCCACTTGGGGCCCACCCCGTCCTGCAGTCCCCACCCTGCCCTGCAGCCCCCACCCCACCTGGCGCTGAGGGGACTGAGGCAGGATGACAGGGACAGGGCATCCACCCTCAGATTCCTCGGCTGCAGCACATACTGGCTGTGTGACCTGGAGCGTTGGTGCCCCTCTGTTTCCCCTGTGTTCCTCCAGCTGGGCAGGGGGATGCGTATCTCATGGATCAACGAGGTGACAAAAGCAGCAGGGCCCTGCTCCCCAAAATGAAGGTCAGCCCCAGGGCCCTGAGTGCCCACTCCATGCTCCACCACATGTGGGCACTGGGCCAGGGGTCCATGCGGCCCCACCCGTGAGGGGCTCTGATGCCAAGGGCACCTGACAAACTGGCAGAGGCTGTGCTGTGACTGGAATCAGGGAAGGACAAGGCCTGGGGAGGTTCAGGGCCTGCATGCTTATTCAGGTGTACAGGCCCCGGGATCAGGGCAGGAAAGCCAGGCCATGTGTGTCCTTCCTTCGCAGGGCCGGCAGCCTGCCCCGCCCAGACCCCTCTCCCCCTGCCTCCCTGCAGGGGCAGGGCCAACAGTTGCCGCTCTGAAGCCCCTGGCCCTTGGCACACTGCACAGTGTGGCACTGGGCCACCAACATAATTACCCGTTCCCACCGAGAGCACCATAATTACACTTAATGGGTTCAGCAGTAACAAGTGCCTTTGCTGTGATTTGGCTGCAGAAAAACAGAAATCAGCGTCCTGCTAAGACAGTGCTGAGGGTTCAACCCCCCAGGCCTGTCTGTGACAGGCGGGCCAGAGACGCGCTCAACGGGAGCTGGCCGAGAGGGGCTGGCAGGGTGGCTCGGCACACAGTCAGGGCCTGTGGGTGCTGCAAAGTCCCCGTGGGTGGGGTGGGGGGAAGAGAGAGCTGCAGCTGAAAGCTGCACCAAACACCCGTAGTGCACCTACTGTGCGCCAGCCCACGGGGCAGCCACAGTCCAGCCCCCCCTGCACAGACTGGGAGCTCTGGTGGCTCGCCCGAGGGGACCAGGCGTGGGTCCCAGGCTGTGTCACGGGATGCTGAGGCCACACGCAGAAGCCAGTCCTAGAGCACCGCAGCTCTCCCGGTGTCCTGACCCGCCGGCTGCAGCCCCTGGGAGCTGCGCACGGCTCCTCTGTCCTTCACTGCTGCAAACAGCACCTCTGGAGGAGGGGCTGCAAGGGTGTCATTGTGTGTCTCCCAAGAGTAGGGGTGTGTTCTCAACACTAGAGCTGTGGATGACATGCCTGAAGGACAAGCACCCCCAGGCCCACCAGCGAGGACGCTGACACAGCAGGGAGCAGGCAGCTCTGGGTCTGGGCGCACGATGGTCAGATGCTCCCCAGACCTGGCTGGGCCCTTGGTCTTGCAGGCACGTGGCCCCCCACCCCCACCCCTGCAGGAAGACAGCACAGAGCAGCCTGGGCCCTCAGTTTGCCCATCCAGGCAGTGGGGGTGTGGGGACTGTCTGCTCCTGGGTCCTGGGACCCTCCTTCCTTGCCCCACTTCTCCGAGCTCTCCCCTGACCCCGAGTGCTTACGCTGGGCCAGCTCCCACCTCCCACATGGCGATCATCCTGCTCCATCCAGGAGCAGCAGGGTCTCCAGCCCAGCCCAGCCCAGCCTGTCTCTGAGCCCTCAGCTCTTCCCATCTTCCACCAGCATAATGCCCCTCATCTCAGACTGATGTCGCAAGCCTGCTGCCCGATTTCTCCCTGGCCCCTGCCCATGCTCACTCTGAGATCACCCTAGACCCCGGAGCTGGAGTTGAACAGAGCTTAGGACCTTGGTTCTCAACGGTGCAGTGCATGTCTGGAGCCCTGAGCTGGTCTGGGCCAGGACCCATGAGACGTTACTTGATAAGGGGCTAGGGGGGCCCAGTCTCCAGCAAGAGCCACAAACTAGGCCCCCCAAAACTTGCAAAGGTAGCCCAGCTTGAGGTCCTGGGCCGGGGTCCTACCTCAATACCTTCCCAAACCACTGACAAGCAAAAACCACCCACCAACCTCGGCTTTCTCCTGACCCCGCTGGCCCCATGGCCCCACCTGCCTCCCCTGCCCTGGAGGCAAGCCCTAGGGGCTCAGAACAACCTCCACAGCCATAGTGACCCCACGCGGCAGGATGGGCACAGGCTCGTGAGGTGGGACACTGTCCATGTGGCTGGGGTGAGAAACCTGGTCAGCACGGCCCAGAAAGTTCCCTATCCATCCTCATGAGCACGCCCCCTTTGGGGTTACTATTCTATGATACACCCCAGCCCCCCTCCCCCACCACCCCAAACACCCTGGGAGGGACGAGCTTCTGGGGTCCTGCTCATCTTTCTGTGCAAAGTGCACACAGGAGAAGCACTTAGAGCCACCCTGCCCAGGGAGGGGCTCCCCACGCACAGGGTCCCACTAGCCCTGCCCAGAGAGCGGATCCACCAGCGGTGGGGGGAGGGCTCCATCAGCCCCACACGTCACAGCCGTTCCCTGGTCACGCCTTTGTGGGCAGCTGAGGACAGGCGGTGCCAACCGGACTCTCATCACAAGGCCACTGACTTCTGGAGGCTTAATTACACAGATGGATTTTCTGGGTTTTAATTCAAAATCCTTTAGGTTCTGAACCAAATTCTACAAATTAGAGTCAATTTCCACTGCGGGTCCAAAGAAGCCAGGCTGATGTGTGGCTGGGAAGAGGCGGCCACGCCAGCACGGCCGGGGGGCTGTGGTGCTGCCTGAGGCCTGGCCATACACAGAGAGGCTGGGGGCATGGGTCTCTCCATGGGACCCCATAGCCAGGAAAGCTCTGCCCGGGTCCAGAGGCTGAAAGAAGGGCAGAGAGCCCACTGACCCAGGTTCCTAGACCACCTTAGGCCTTGACCCATCAGGACCCAGGGATGTCCCCTGGCCTAACAGGCCCCTGGTGTCCAGCCTGGGCAGGGTGGGGTGCGGAGTGACTCTCCCTGGGGCAGCCTGTCCCACACCCAGGCTGGGGACTTGTGAGAAAGTGGTCCCCAGACAGGCGTGGAAATGAGCCCAGAGCCAGGGCTAGAGACCCGATCAGCGGTGGGAGCAGAGGACCGGTCCGTCCAGGGACCCCTCAAATGCCGTGGTCCCACACTCCACCCACAAAGCCCTCCCAGCATTCGGCCGACCTGTCCCAGCATCAGCCTCCTTCCCGTCTCCTCCCTCCCTTCTCCTTTCTGAGGCCTCGGTGGGGCTCAGCAAGGACTGGCCCACCTTCCCACCCCAGCAGCCATGCCCGTGGGCCAGCCTCCCCCAGTCAGTGCAGAGCAGGTGCTGGCTGCGTGGTCTCCCAGACCATGACAGCAACGCACCCCAAACAAATCCGATGCCAGGCCCCGAGGGCCAGGAGGCCAAGAGGGATGGTGGCTGCTGTCCGTGGTGCTGAAGTGGCCACGTCCCAGCAAGCTCAGGGCTGGGAAGAGGCACTCGCCCAGCAGCCAGGGGGCCTGCTCACCCAGGGCCTAGGTTTTGCTGCACACCACTCCAGAGATTCTAGTTCCACGTTCTTTCGTATTCCTGGACTTCCAGATGGTTAAAAGCACACCAAGGGCTGCTTGGAAGATGGCGCTGGCCCGCTTGGAAGACAGCTCGGAAGTGGGGCCACCCCAGAGGGCAGCAGGGCAGACATGGTCATCTCTGCACTATGATGCCGCAAGGTGGGGAGCTGGCGTGCGGGGAGTGTACGTGGAGGCCAGAAGGGGCTCGAGGCCAATCAGCACACATCAGGGGCTGCCAGCACCCCACTGGCAGCCATGCCACCGTCTCTCACCAATGACGGTGGCCTCCAGGGTCCTGGAACAGGGTGGGAGTCCCCAAGGCCTGTGTAGTTTAAGGTGGTGTGACCCAAAGGGTGGGCCTGGATCCCCCAAACCAAATTCTCATTATTACACAGCTGCCCCCAGCCCACCCAGACCTGCTGGCTCAGGGTCTCTGGGGCCCACAGATGGGCCATCTTTCACTCCATGAGTCCGGGGATGAGAACCCGACCCCCAATTATACCACCAGCCACCCCCTCACCCTTTCTTAGCCTGTTTCCCTACCTGTAGAACGGGGGTGACAACAGTTACTTTTCAGATGCTGAGGTTCACCCAGACCCCCTTCTATAAAGTATCCCTCATCCCGTCCCTCATCCTGATGAATGCCACCTCGGCCCCTCCCCCTGCTGGCCCCAGACACGCGGAGGGAGGGGACGTTATGTTTTCCCCATGCTATGGATGCTGAGGATGCAAGCAGGCTCTGTGGGACGAGGGTCAGGACGCTGTCACCAGGATACAGACAGCGGAGCTGGGCGTCCCTCACCAGGAGACACGGCTCCAGGACCCAGAGCCACAAACCAATGGGGAATACGATGGCTCGAGGGCCGCGGGGAGGGGTCTCCAGATGTGGATGAAGTCAGGCCCCCCACGGTCACAGTGGCCCCCAAACAGGGCTGTGTAGGGACGAGGCCTTGACCCCACAGGCCATGCTCCCCCCATGGCCATCGTGAGATCACGCAGAGAAGCAAAGCTCTCAGGAGGATGAGGCGGCCTGAACTGGCTGCTCCCCATAGCAATCTGCTGGGCCAGCTCAGCTCCCTTAGGCCCACCCAACCTGCGACAGTCCACGTGAGCGTCCACGTGCCCAGGCCAGTGAGGCAGCGGAGGAATCCCGGCAGCAGGAAAATGGGAGCCCAGGGAAGGGCGGCCCAGAGCCCCCGACTCCAGACGTCTGGGTCAGCACCTGTGCCCTCCTCACCATGGCCACCCAGGCAGGCCACAGTGGCTTGAGCTGGGACCACCGTGGCAACCCCCTCTCTCCCTGCTGTCTGCCCTATTCCCACAGCAGCCGCCCAAGCTCCGTCCTCCCCCCACTGCCAGGGCCCAGGACACACATACAAAAGAGGTGGCTCTAGGTGATTTCGACCCCTAGCGGACAGGCAGGACCAAGCTGGACACACCACATGGGAGGCCCTCGGGGCTGCTGTGCAGGGGTGGGGAGCCGGAGATGGCTGGGTTTCCAAACCCACCCCGACATCCAGCATCGTGACCTCCTGTGTGGTGTGGATGAGCTGCCCCAATGGACAGGCAGATGTGAGGACCAGTTTGAAGGGTGGACACCAGGCTGGTCCCGGGGCTCCCGACCGGACCTACACCAGACCCGCCTCTAGACACACAGCCCGGGGGGGCAGGCCCTGGTGGGCAAAACCTTCCCTGCCCTGGGGGAGGGGGCCCTGGGGCCGCCCCTTCCCTGCTTCTCTGCGCCCGGGCCTGCGGCACCCTCAGCTGGCATGCCCACGTGGCCCCAGGCTTCATCTCTGGAAGCACTCAACCTTGCGCTTCCAATCTGCTGGAGGAAAAAAGCACATGTTTATTCATGGGGGAGGAAGCGCTGTCTTCCTGCGTCTTGCGGAAGAACCACCTGGACCACTGAGGAGGGGGCATGAGTGCGCCCCACGCCCTAAGACCTTGGCTGAGGCAGAACAACAGCCCCGGGGCCCCGATACCCCACGGGGCCCAAGCCAGCCGCGACAGGGGCTCAGTGGGAGGCAGGGGAGACCCCAGGACCGGCCCCCTCTCGGCACAGCACGGCCCCCACAACTGACCCCTCTGTCCACACGTTCACCAAGAACCGGGCAATTCCCCGGCCCACCGAGGCTGTGGGCCCAGATACCCTGAGGTCCACAGCCCAGGTGCAGGGGGCCCACCACACGCCAGGCAGCAGCGTATGCGATCTCAAGACCAACACGTCGAATGTCTCAATGTGAGGAAGGCGGCAGTGCTGTCCTATCGGCACAAACACGTCCTGCGACGGAGCAGGAAAAGCCTGCAGTGGGGAACAGGGGACCCCAGTTATGGAGAATGCGCCACACAGGAGGCTGCTTTGCAACGTGCACGTCAAGCTCTGCAAAGGTCCAGAAGACTCACTCCAGAGAACGTGGCCCGCTGTGGGTGAGGCAAGATGGGGCCAGGGCAGGGGAGAGGAAGGGGGACGCTGTAGTCGTGCATTGCTGGTGCAGTGACAAAGGTGAGGTGTCAGGAAGTCCAGGCGCTGTGGTCCGTGTGGGCTGTTGGCAGACCACAGCTTCCTGGCTTTGGGGCTGCCCACCCACCCAGAGCAGACACACTTAGCCCCATGCTCACCAGGGCAGCGGGAGACCATGGGCCTCCTGCTCTGCCCCTCAGGCGGTGACCCACATCTCCCAAGGTTGCCACGGAAGGAGACTCACAACAGCCTTCCCTTGCCAGTATCTGAACAGGGAGCTGCGTTTTGTTTTTTTTTTTAATCCGATACACACACCACTAACGAGAAGGGATCCCCTAATCAGCCTCACACTGGCAGGAACCCCACTGAAGGACCGGGGGCACACACCCCAGACCCACGACCGTGGCCCTGTGATGGCCTCCACCCAGGCTGTTCTGAGCACCCCCTAGAGGAGCAGGCAGGATGGTGACGGCTGAGCTGGCCAGCAGGGCCCTCTGTGGACCACCAGCTCATATGGACCTCAGAAGGCTCCTGGCAGGACCTACGGCCACCGTCCAAGTGCAGCTCCCACTCTGGACACCCGGGAGGCTGGGAGATGAGGAGTCACCGTCTGGAAGTTCCTCAGACGGCTAAACCCTAAGTCCCCACACAGTCCAAGTTCACACCCAACAGACCTGAAAACCAGTGATTAACACACATACACACGCATTCACAGCAGCCAAAAGGTGGGGACAACCCCAAGGTCCAAGAGGCAAATGGACAGAGTGTGGTCCATCTGCGCACTGGAGCGTTACTCAGCCACGAAGAGGAGTGAAGTACCGACACCCGTGAAAACACAGATGAGCCTTAAAAACGTGAGCGAGAGACCAGACACAAAGGCCACGTTTTGTATGATTCCGTGTGTATGAAACACCCAGAACTGGCAAATCCCGAGGCAGTGAATCAGTGGGTGCCAGGGGCTGGCAGAAGGTGGGCGGGGGTCCCTTTGAGGTGAGAAAATATTCCAGAATTAGGGAGACGTGATCGGCCATATTGTGAATGTACTAAATGCCCCTGAACCGTTCACTTTATAATGGCTAATTTTATGATATGTGAACTTCATCTTGGGTGATGCTGTTTGAAACGTGCCTCCCATGGGCAGGCCCAAGGGCAGTGCAGCCTGTGGGCTCAGGCAGGGGCTGAGCCTGACCAAGTGAGAGCAGGGATCCTTGGACGTGGGGGGCCCTCTGCCGCCTTCAAAGGCAGGGCAGCAGCTGCACACGTGGTGCCGAGGCCATGACGTTCGGCATCCACCCTGGCTGTCAGCATGGGTATCCCCAGGGCTGGGCCTGGCCCCTCGTGCACCCCCAGGTCCCAGCAGGGCCCAGGGCTCCAGCTCCAGGCCTGCACTCCAGGGCCTCAGCAGATCCCCACCTCTGGGGGTCTCCACCCCTCCCTCTGCAAGTGATGCCCAAACCTCCAGGGATTCAGGCTGGACCCTCAGGCAGGGATCTGCTCCCTGGTCTCAGGGCCCTGGCAGATACCCTGCCTGTGTGGCAGCCTGGGGGCTTCCTGGGAGCCTGGGACTGACCCCCCTCAGCACTGAGAGGGCAGAGGGTGTGGATGGAGGCCTGTGTATACCTGCCTTCCCCCGCCCCGGGGTGGGCTTCGGCCCATTTCCCCACTGCCAGCCTCCACGTGCAGCCAGAGGGTCTAGGCAGAGAGAGACCCCTGAAACCTGAACATTTCTGCCCTGGCCTGGGGGTCTGGTCTCACTTGTGGCACCAGTGCAGCACCCCAGGGCACATGCACCTTCCCCAGAGGCTGGAGACGGTTCTTCCACAAGCACTCTTGGCTAATTAGTTAGCGAAGTAATTCATTAATTAATGTTCCTACTACAGGGATGGGGCCCTGCCAGGGGCAGGATGTTCTCCTGCAGATTTGGGGGTCTCCAGACAGTGGGACAGAACAGGCATCTGGGTACCTGGCACACGTGTGTACACACGTGCACATGTTCACGCACACTGGACGGCAGACAGGGGAGACAGGCCAGCATGGCCAAGACCGGCAGGTTGAAACAAGGGGATCTGGGTGGCAAAGGGGCCCCAACACAGCTGTGCTGCGTCCACCAGGAGCCCCCCAAGTGGACACAGACATCTCTGCAGCTACATGCCTCAGCTGCAGCTTGGTGGGTGAGCCAGGCCAGCTGCCTTCATTCCCTGGAGGATGCCCAGGCCACTACCTGCAGGGACATAGGAGCAGGGCCCCTGCCCCTGAGGGTGTGCTGATCCTCCTGACGTGGAGGGGTCCTGACTCCAGGGCCTGGGGGGGAGCAGGTGTCTGCCCCCAAGGGCTCAGGACAAAGCCAGATGCCAGGGACTCAAGCCCACTGTGCCATCTAGGACCTGTCTCAAGAGTGAGGTGACAAACCCAACAGGGTGTGGGAGTGACTGGTACCCGAGGGACTTCCAGAGCAGGGCCTGAGCATGGCCATCCCAAGGCCAGGAAAGAGCAAGGTGGGTCTCCCAAGGGGCCTCTGAGGGGGAGAGGGAGGGGGCAGCCCAGGACCATGATAGAAGGAAGTTTCCATTTCCCCTGACGCCGTTGCCAAGACAAGCTGTTAACAGCTGAGGGGGACGTGGGCCAGCTTAGGGCTGGCGGGGGCTCCCACAGCCCAGGGACCCCCTCAGTTCAGCTCTCAGTCTCCCCCACCTGCCCACAGGAAGCCACCACAGGGTTTTAATTGGGGGAGGGGGTGGGGTCCAGAGGATCCTGTTAGTGTCTAAGAAGGGGGGAGGGCAGGAGGGGGACCCAAGGGACCAGTGAGGAGCAGGGTGTGTGGCCTCATGGCAGTTGCAGGCAGGGTAATTTGAAGTTAGAAATAAAAGGGGGCCGTCGGCCCCCTCCCTGCCCACAGCAGCTCTGCACATGGAAGGGCCCCAGTCTTCCATGGGCAGCTCCAAGTTGCCCCCTCATCCACACCTGTGGGGACAGATGACTGCCAGTCCCCACAGGCCACTCGTGCCCCTTGGAACCACAGGTCTGCCTGCCTGCCCTAGAACTCCCTGGACGCAGCTCACCCAGCATCGCAACAACAGGATCCGTCCAGGCCACTGTGGGGCACAGTACCCCACTCTCCTCCTACTCCGTCCTGGGGGGCCAGGGGCCTGCCGTGGTCACGCGGGGCAGGGGTCTGGGTCAGGAGCAGACCGTGAGGACCAAGGCGGGCGAGGGTCCCACCTGCAGGCTCTCCTGGCCCCTGTGCCCAGGCAGCATCCGCTGGCCTCCCCCGACTGTCCCTCTGTTCTGACCCCTGCTGCAGGGATCCGGCCTCCCCCCCACCCTGGTCCCCCCACCATGGTCTGGGCCCGCGTGACTCACTAGTTCTACTCAGCCGGGTGGGGAGCGAGGAGAGCCGGCCAAACATGGAGCTGTTTGTTCTCAGCTGAAGCTCGAGGTCACGCGGCGGGGGTGGGGGACTCGGGGCTGGACTGTCCCTGGGAGGGCAACCTCCCCTGGGAAGCTGGGGGGCTGCAAGCCCACTCCCCACAGGAGCCTGCCGCCCACCCCAGTGATGGGAGCTCACCACCCCACGAGTGGCTGGCCGAGGCTGCTGGAACGTTCTTTCTCCTCCTGGACCCAAGTGTGTTCCTGAGAGCTTCTCCCTGTGCCAGCGGCCCTGAGAGGCTTCCGGAGCTGTGCCCAGAGGCTCCTCCGGAAGCCAGCTCTGACCCAGGTCTGCATGGAAACCCTCCCCCAGCCCCCTGGGCACTCAGGCCTGCAGGACGTGACCCAGGTCTCCAGCACCGGGACACTGGGTCTAAATTGCCACGTCATCCTGAGCAGCTTGGGTGCAGAGCCCCCACCCCAACCCCCTGTGAGATTTCTGAGCTAATCCGGGCAAAGCACTGTTCTCACCCTGGTGGTCCGCACCCATGTGCAACGGGAGGGGGAAGGAGGGCGAAGGGACGGTGGACAACCCCTCAACTCCAGTCAGGTAGGGCCAGGGGGCGGGTGCAGCCCACAAAAGCCAGGCCCCAGCAAGAGTGAGCCTGTGCCCCTGGCATGCATGTGCTGGGTGTGTGCATGTCTGTGCTCTGCCTGTTCCTGCGAGCCATACACGGTCCAGGCGTGCATCCGAGCAGGACTGTGCACGTACACACTCACACATCTGTACACCAAACACATAATCACGCACACACACCATCACAAGCATATACACATGCTCTTGCACACACACACACGTGCGCATCTTCCAGGTGGTGGCCCCAAAGGCCTAGCGGTTTTTTTCTCAGGGAGGAAGATCCCCACCCCCAGGACTACAGGACACCTCAGAGCCGAGCACATGCCCACAGCTCCCTAATTGCACCCGATTCTAAAGACCATGCTAATTAGGAAGAGTGCTAACGTCTCTATTCAGCTCTTAATAAAGAGCTGGATTTGGGATTTTTTCAAGGCATAATTAAGTGGAAAAGTGCCCTGTCTCCACCTCCAATCACCATGCCGGCAAGAAGCCCCCGTGTAGGCCATGGAACCTTGTGAAGACCCCGTCAACCACTTGGTGGCAGCATGCACAAGTGCCCTGGGGGCCCAGAGCCCCCCACCCCAGGAATGTTCCTGCCTGAAAGTGAAGCCAACCCCCAGCCCCTATTCTCTCCCTCATTTCCAGCTTTCTTGACGGAGCTCCAGGTCATGGCTCTGGCGTGGTTCCTGCTGGGAGCAGCTGAAGGATCGGGGAACTGTCCCCCCAAGGCTGCCTTTGTCCTGGGATCGAAGGCTGGTGAGGCCTCCTTCCAGCCACACCTCTGCCCATCTTGGTCTCTCTATGGGGGGCTCTGCGCAGCCCATGGACCTTGGAAGGGAAAGGCGTGGGCAGGGGGCACAGAGCCAGGAGGGGCCAGGAGGGGCCCCTCGGGAAGATGACCGCCCGGCTGTAGGGACAGGCTCGTGGGGCCTGCTCTGGGCAGGAATTCTCCAGGCCAGAAATAACTGCCTCAGCGCCACTGCACAGCTGCCCGCGGCCTGAATTAGCGACCCCGGGGGACTGCTCGCTCCTTCCATGGGAACGTGGTCTGGAGTGCCCTGCCCGCCCAGCCGGCAGGCCATCCCCAGAGAGGGGGCCCAGGGTCTGCAGAAAGCTGGCTACAGGAGGCTCCTTCCCACGGGGGAACTGGGGTGAGCGCACCTGGGGCCCCCCTGCTGGGCCCCCACAGCCATCCTCATCCTGGCCTCCCCCTGCTCTGCCCCCCAAGAGCGGGACCCCCGGCAGCTGAGTCCCTCATGCTTCTGCACACTTGGACGGTGACGCCAGTCTGACCCTTTGTGTTAAGACCCAGCTCACACCTGGGGAGCCTGGTGACCGTGTGGACATATATCTCTGCACACGCGGTAGCTGGTCACCCCAACAGCAGGCACCCGGGCAGCTCTGCAGGAGTCGCCAACCCTGTGCCCACACCCCACGCTGGTGGCTCTCTGCAAACCATGAGTGTTGCCCAGCAACCGGGCACTTATTAAGGAGAAGGAAGGCCAGGCCTGGCCTGCCAGGGGCCTGCCTGCTCTCCCACAGCACCTGGTACATGCCGGGTTCACCCAGGCTCCCTGCGCCGAGGGCTGGGTCAGCCAGGGCCTGTTCTGGGGTGGGGGTGGGGTGTGGAACAGGAGAACGGCCCCTCAAGGCTGAGGTCAGGTACCCTGGAGTCCCCCCCGCCCCACCACAGATGGGACCAGACACCTTCGCCACCAGCCCCCGGGCACCTTTCCAAACTTTCTGGTGGTCAAGATCCCCCCAGGATCTTGGGTAAAAATGGATAGAGCTGGGATGCCAGGTGTCCAGCCTCGGCCCTGCCTCTGTTATTAACAGCAGTGACATTTTAAAAAGAGGACCCAAACCCTCAGTAAGTCAATTTCAAAATGAAAGTAACTGGACCTGGGCTCAGTGTCCCAGTACTGCGGTCTCCCCGCATCTCCCAAGGCCGCTGCCCGTCCAGGGCCACCGGGTGCCCCGCTGCTCCCCCTCCGCCCAGCACCTGACCGTGACATTTACACACTACCGCCACCACTGGCATCCTTGGAGATCCTGCCCAAAGTTCAGGGCCGGTGGTCCCCTGCTGTGCAGGGCTGCGGAGTGGGGGTTGGACGGAACAGAGCACAGTCCTGACCATGGGTCAGAGTCACGTTTACCTCAAGTGTGAGGGTCACGTTCTGGCCCAGGTCGCGGTCACCTTCTCCGCCTGGATACCCCCATGGGCCGTTCCCTCTCACTCGAGACCCCTCCTGGCCCCGGCCCCCAGCCCTCCCTGGTGTGAGCTGAATTGTGTCCCCTCCTAATTTATACACTACCCCCAGGACCTCAGAATGTGACTGTTATTTGTAGATGAATCTGTAAAGAAGTGATGAAGGTAAAATGAGATCATTAGGGTGGGTTCTAATGCCATCTGACTATACCTTATAGAAAGAGGAGATTGGGACACAGATACCTACAGAAGGAAGGCCACGTGAGGACACAGGAGACGGCCCTTTACTAGCCTAGAGAGAGGCGCCTCGGGAGAAACCAGCCCTGATCTTGGACGTCCAGCCTCCAAGACTGGAAGGAAATAAACATCTGTTGTTTGAGCTGCCCTGTCTGTGGTGCTTTGTCACAGTCACCCCGTGCAGACAAATACACGAAGTGCCACCACATACTTGGGAGACCCTTCCTGTCCCCTGGTTGGTCCTGCCTCAACCCCTGGCTGGGAGCTCCTGGGCGGGGGGGGCATGGCCATGATGCCCTGTCCCATGAGCTCCATTAGTTGGGTGAAGAGACTTGGCGTAGTGGCTTGGTAGGGGAGGGGGTTTCTGGTTGCCCAGATAGACAGCTGGACCTTGGGGACTACCCTGCTGTGGGGGGCCCTCCCATGTCCCCTCCCAACACCGAAGTTTTCCCAGTGGATAAACCAAGGCTCAGGGCACGTCACCTACCAGGTCACAGAGAACCCAGGCCTGGCCCAGCCCCAGGTCCCAGTGGATACTCAACCCTGTGTCCCTCGTCCCAAGCTCTTGTGTCTTGAATCATCCCCAGACACACAGACTTGGTCCCTGCTTCCCGCTGCCTATGACTGGGGGCCACCTGCCCCACTGAAGACCCCACCCTTGGCCTCCCAGAGCAGCTGGGCCAGCAGTCTCTGGTGTGGCCCCCACCCATCTCCTCCCCACCCCACCCTCAGTGCCAAGGCTGCCTTCCCCTCATCCCACAGGAAGTCCCAGCAGCTTGGGTCACACACACAGAGAGGGCTCCCTGTGCTGCCAGAGGCAGAGGTGGCCAACCGCCGACTCTGCAGGTACAGGCCCCCAGACCCAACAGAGACCCAACCCAGGCAGGCCACGCACAGCTGGGCCCTCAGAGCTTCCAGAAAAGCCACTAGCATGGGCAGGTGGGGTCTGGGGCCGTGGCGTTTCCAAAACATCAGCATGTGCTCAGCCTGGGACCCCCAGGACCCCCACACCCCAAGACAAGGGAGGGAGACATTCGGATGGGGGACGGGATGGCACTGCAAGCTCCATCAGACGCTAATTAGAGCTGTGTGTGTGTGTGTGTGTGTGTGTGTGGCGCGCGCTCAACACCATCAGAGGGGCGGGCCCCAGCACAAACATTTCAAATGCCACAGTATTTGCATTTAATGGGCTGAAATTCTTTAAGCTGAGAACCCAACTGAGCCATTATGTTGGCCAATTTGCAGGGAAGTGGAAAGCACCAAATGGGAGCCCACGAATGGGGCATGCCACTTGACCAGAGGGGCAGCGGCCCAGCCACAGGGGCACCATCCCCTGGACAGCCAACAGGATGTCCCTGAAGCATGGTAGCCCCAGGCCAGGTGTAGACAGAGGACCCAGGGGCACAGCCCAGGCTGTGTGGGGCGGGGATGATGGGGCAATAGAGAGGACCCAGACCCTTTGTGACACAGGCAGTGGGACACACCTGCGTGATGTGACCTCCTGGGTCCAGTCCCAGTAAGTCTGTTGCCTGCAATGCCCATCTACCTTCCTGCCTTGGGAAGACTCCTATCCACCCCTCAAAACCCATGCCGAGGACTCTTCCTCCAGGAAGTTTCCTGAACTAGCCCAAGAGCTCCTCTGCCTCACTCAATCTTCTACTGAGCACCTACTGTGTGTAGGGACTACTCCAGGTCCTTGGACCAAATGAACAGACAGGGGCAGCCTGCCTGGAGCCAGGCAGAGGACAGTGAACAGGTGATGCATTGAGCAGCTACATGTGCCAGCGAGGCGATCCATCTGGGGGCACTCCAGCCCCAGCCCAGGCCTGTGGTGGGAGTGGGTGGGGGATGACAGAGCAGCAGGGACAGGAGTGCCCGGGCAGGCAGAATGGGGGCCAATGGCACCAAGTCACTGAGGCAACCCCTCCTGACCACACTCCTCACCCGCCCCCCACAGCATCGGACAATGAAGAGCAAGGATCCTGTGGGACACCCCCTCCCCACCCCACAACTGGGGCTTCATGGGGTGCGCACACACCTGCTGGGGGATGAGGGGCCCTCCTGGGCCTCCTCAGAGCACACCCTGCTCAGCGCCCCCCAGTTAAGGGCGGCCCCTCAGGAGACCCCTGCACACAGCAGACTTCAAGTGGTAGGTACACCTGTGCACACGGCAGGGGTAGGGCCTTACTCCCAATGGGATCACACACTCAGCAGGACCTCAAATTATAATAACGCGGGGCTTGGATTTAGGTCTGTGCGCACAGTAGGAATTCACGCTCAGTGGATTATGCACACAGTAGGGCCTCACATCAGGTGGGGCTGTGGACAGAAGCTATGCAGACAGTAGGGCCCTTGTTCTCTGAGTCACGAACACAGGGGAGCTTTATCAGGACATGCATGTGTGCAGACATACATGCATGGACCACACGCACAGGAGGCCCTGGTCCCATGCCCTACCTCCCACCACAAGCTGGTGGCTGGGCTGGTGGGGGTGACCACCTTCCACCAACTCCCACCTGCCCAGCAGCCCCCTGAGCGCAGACCTGGGCCCGGGGAGCTCACAGCCGTGCAGCACGCTGATTCGCCCATCCTGGCTCCCCTCCAGCCACCCACATCTGCATCGATCCCTTAATGACTCTATCCATTATGTTGGGAGCAGAATTCTTGGAAACTGGCAGGAAAATGAAACCAACAATGGGGTGCCTCTCCCCTCCCCCGCACAGCAGGGCTATCCACTCTCACGGCTGCCACTGCCACCACACGTCCAGGAAGGGGCTGGTGCCCCTGCTGCGGGAGGCGGCCACAGGTGTGGGTGGGGAGGGGCCATGGGTGCAGTGGGGCGGGGGCCGTGGATGTGGTGGGGGAGGGGCCTGACGTTGCCTCATCTGCAACGCGGGGACCCCAATGGCACCCCCACCAAGAAGAGGACCTTCAGAAGGAGCCTGGAGAATCCTCCCTCAGGTGAGCACTGCTGCCCCGGGCTAGCTGCCCCTGGTGGGGCAGGGGCCCACCCCTCCATCGCTGGTGCCCCCAGGCACGCAGAGCAGAGGATCGGCTGTCCCTGGTTCTTCCATCAGGCCTGGCGGTCAAGAGACCTGCAAAACCCTAAAAACGGCCCTTTTCCGGATGAATTTTTACATTTCAGATACAGACATTTTTCATAAAAGAAAATGCTATGTTATTAACTAATGAGTTTATTATTGTTTTAAATGAATGACTAAACAGCAATTTCTAAATCTCTTCAACTCTAAATTCCAAGAAGATAAACAGCAAGACAGAGCCCCAACGCAGAAACTCCCTGGGGACCTCAATTAATCACAAGGCCCTGGAGTTCGGGGTTTCAAGGTCTGAAGAACAGGGCAGCTGGCACACCCCAGGGTCTGGGTGCCCCACCATGCCAGTGGCTCCCACCCTCTGAAGTATGTCCCCTCCCCACCCCTGCCACCTGTGAGGCCCCCTCAGCCCCCCCCAATAGGGGGCTTCCTTCTGGGCCCACTGGGCCCGCCACCCCCAGGTCCTGAACCCGCTGCCTCTCATGAATTCCCTGTGGTGCCCTGTCCCTCCACAGGCCACCCCTGGGTTCTGACCCGCCCCAGGAACAAACACGCCCCAACACCCACAGGGGACAGAAGCATTTCCGGCCACACAAAGGCCCATTCCCACACCCAGTGTGGGTCAGTGGCCCCACCCCGTGTGCCCCGAGGTCCCCCCTTCCTGCATCTGCCCAAGGCCTGAGCAGGTCACCACAGGGCTGGCTGGGGCCCAGAGTATCCCAGATGTACCCCCACCCGGCCACCCAGGGCTCAGCAGGCCTCTCTTCGGGGAACAAAGCCCACCCTTCCCACAGGTGGACCCTCCCGCAGCAGGGACCCCCACAGCCCACCCTGCCCCCACAAGGCTACATCTGTCTCCGTGGCTACAGGAAGCCCCAGCGAAGGACGCCGGGCGCTTTCATAATAAATCCTTTAATTAGGAAATCCCCGAGCTCCCAGCACGCAGGTCACCTGCTGCTCCCATGTCTCGGGTTCCTGCCATGAGCCGGCGCCACGTGCTGCCTGGGGGAGGTGGACCAGGCCCCACTGCAGGGACAGGGGCTTGGAGGGTGGCCTGGGGGCCCTGGCAGAGCCTGGGGTTGCAGAAGAAGCCCCAGGGGGTGTCCTCCGCACTCCAACACTGAAGGTACGTTTCGGAGCCCCTCCCCCATTTCTGGAAGCTTCCATGAGGCCAAGGATCAGGGGTGTGAGGGTTTGGAATTTGGCAGCTGGCTCTGGATGGGGTGGACCTGGGGCCTGCAGCCAGCAGGTGGGCTGAGGGGGGGCTCGCTGCCTGAAGGGGCAGCTGTGGGGTCTGCAAAGCCTCCAGCAGGCCAGGACTGGCTCCCCCAGCCCAGATGGCCTTTCCAAGAAAAGCTGTCACCAGCCCCCCAGTTTGGACCTCACCCTCATACCCCTCTATGACCTCGTGGACACCTGATGCCCCACACTGGCCCACGCAGCCCCTCAGGCCCCCAGACCCCAGGGTGACCACATGCTGCCTTCTGCAGCATGAGGGGTATGCTCGGCCCAGCGCCCTCCCAGCCGTAAGTTCCCACGAGTAGCAAGCATGTCACAGGCACCCCAAGGCAAGGGGACACCACGGCGACAAAGACGAAATACACAGGCTCACACAGGAGACAAGAGCAGGTGCTTACTGGGGTCCCCCGCCAGCAGAGGGGTCCTGGCCCGGAGCCTGCCAACCCCCTGCCCAGCCCCCTCCACAGAGGATGTGCGGGAGGGACATCAGAAGGGGTCCAAACCCGGTCGGCATGGCAACCAGGAAGCCAGCCTGGCCTTAACCAGATTGTCAAGGCTAGTGAAAGAAATGTATTTTCTAATTAAGTGGGAGAGACGACATTGATCCTGGGGCGGTCGTTAACAAGGTGGGGGGACCTGGAAGGGGGGTGATGCAGGCTTGCTTTCCCCAACCAGGTTCCCCTCCTGTGCCTCCCCCGGTTTCTCCAGTCCCTCTTTTACTCTTTTACGGTAAAACTCAGACAAGGCCACAGCTGAGTCTGCCTGGCCTCAGATTCCTCACTACTCCTAGAGAAAGGCCCAGAAGGCGTGGGGAGGGGGCCGCCCCTCGTGGAGGGCGGGTGGTGCCCAGCTGACGGTGCAGAGATGGCCATCCAGAAAGCCACCAGGGGACTGGCGGGGGGGGGCGGGTCCAGAAGCCAGCCCCCAACCCGTGCCCACCAGGCAGCTGGAGCACATTGGAGGTGGGAGGCGCCTGGGAGGGGTGAGGGGGGGCACTGTCTCTTCGGCCCGGCCTCCAGAGCTCTGCAGATAAACAGTCTAAATTAGGAATTAAAACACTGCTTGCTCCCACCAGCGGGCAGGCCGGCCGTATTTCAAACGTGCAGGAAACACCCCGGCCTCCTCCTGGAGCCCCGAACTTCCCAAAGTGGTTCTGCAGGATTGGGCCACGCAGAGGGGAGCAGGTCAAACACCGCACAACCTGCTCACCCCAGGCCAGGGCCAGGTTGAACAGGCAGGCACAGAGCGGGGGCTGGGACCCCAGCCCACAGCAGAGTCATGCCACCCTGTCCAGGCCTCCTGCGAGCCCCTGAGAAGGAAGCTGGGCACACGGCAGCCATGGGGGACCCCTGCAGCTGTCGATGGGGGGGGTGCGGCTCTGGGAACGTTGAACACCCTCCCCACCGCCCCGACCCTGGCCCCGGGAGAGGCCTTGGCGTGTGCTAGGCATGGAGGTCCACCCTCAAGCACTGCCTGGGGCCCCGTAGAGGGCAGGGCTGCACCCCCCTGCCCCAAGCTCCAGGGCTTGCCTCCCCCAGCTTCCTGCCCACCCGCTCCCAGGGGGACTGCGAGGGGTGGGCCTGCCTGGAACTGGGTGCAGCCCTGGGACAGAGTGCGCTCCGCGGTGGAATTCCAGGCATCAGACATTCAACAGAACTTAGGGGCTCATTCCTGAATTCCAGCCGCCAGGCGTGGGGCCAGACGCTGCCCGCTCCACTGTGGGTCAGCCTGTGGGCCAAGAGGCTGGTCCAGAGGACGCCACCTTCCTGCGGGGGTCCGGAGAGATGACATAGGACCAAGGCCCAGGTGGGAGGAGGTGGCATGTCGGGAGCTGGGAGGGCCAAATAGCAATGAAGCGTGGGGGGTCCCCCGAGAGCCCCTCCCCCTGCACAGTGCCCCCTGCACAGCCACCATCTGGGTCTGCCCGAGGCCGAGAAGATGCTTCCCTGGGGTGTCTGCTGCCACGGGGTCTGCTCCAATCCCTGAACCGACACCCCCACACGGGCCACATGTCTGGGGAACAGTGGCTGAGAGATCTGCCTACTCTAGCAGCATGCAGAGGAAGTCACGGGCCAGTCATGGGGGCACCTCGGGCCCGTGGCCCCCCCCTCCACCCAGCCATAAAGGGCCAGCAGACATGAGCTCGGCCACACCTCAGGCCACAGCTACTGTGAGAGTGACAGAGGGCCTGGGGGGGCTGACCCGCAGAACCCAGATGGCCAGAGTGGACACTGGGCATCTGACCCCAAACACCATCCAGCCTGCCTCTGCCCTGTCCCGCCTTGGGCTGGGAGGGCCCGCAGAGCCCCCTGGAGACCCCCTCCACAGGCTGTTCACCCAATGTCTCTGCTTGGACGCCCCGGCCATGAGGGAGGCACGGCCGCCCAGCCCTCTTGCCTCTGGTCAGCACCTCCACCAACAGGTGAGATGACATTCCTTCCAGAAGGAAACCTGACATTGCCGGAGCAGTTGAACTAAGACCTTGGCGGCCACACAGAGGAATGGGGGCCCCGCACACCCTGGGCACTGCTGGGTAACGAATGGTGTGTGAATGGCTCCGTGCGGGGCCTCGGTCACTCCAGGCATTAACCTGTCTGGCTCGGGGACTCCCGAGGGCAGAGCAGGAGCACGTGATCAGGAGGGGGCTGCTGTGTGACCAGCCCAGGGTGGCTACAAACTCCAGGGGACAACCCTCCAATCCAACAGCTGACCCTCGGCCTGTGGTGTCAGCTCAGGGAGGGGACAGGCTGTGTGTGAGATGACCTGGCAGTGAGCACAAGACACCACTCAAGCTTCGGGGTCTCACCCTCCGCCTGTCCATCCGTCCACCTGCCGCCGCTCACCGGAGGAATTGGAATAATTTCCAGACCCCACCCCACCACCCAGGACCCCATGAGGCTGTAGCCCTGTTCTCAGGGAGGGACCCCAGCCTCCTCTCCTCTCAGAACAAATGTCCCGTGGCCCCTGCCTCCCCTCCACCAGGGCCCCATGGGGCTGTGGCACAGGACAAGCATAGCTCCGTGGGCCTTGTTTCAGGTCTGTGGTTCAGACCCTCACCGGCCAGGTGCTTCAGAGTGGGGTGCTGCCAGGGGCCCCAAGGCTAGCAGCAGAGGGCTAACCAAGAGGTTGTGGCTGGAGGCACCCACGTGGGTCGGGAACCACTTGTCGGGAGGGTGTGGGGGAAGCTCCCCTCTGAAAGAGCTCTGCTCATGCCCCAGGAGGGCTGCCTGGGTTTCAGAAAGACCAGAGAACCCCAGAGATGAAGGCAGGGCCCAGCCAGTGCCTGGGGGCCTCTGGGGAGGTGCTATGGGCAGAGTGGCCTCCCCTGAAAATTCCTATGTTGAAGCCTAGCCCGTAGAACCTCAGAATGTGGCTGTATTTGGAGCTGGGGTCTTTAGAGAGATAAAGTAAAACGAGGTCACTGGGGACTTCCCTGGTGGCGCAGTGGTTAAGAATCCGCCTGCCAATGCAGGTGACACAGGTTCAAGCCCTGGTCCGGGAAGATCCCACATGCCGCAGAGCAACTAAGCCTATGCACCACAACTACTCAGTCTGCACTCTAGAGCCCGCGAGCCACAGCTACTAAGCCTGCGTGCCACAGCTACTGAAGCCCATGTGCTTAGAGCCCATGCTCCACAATGAGAGAAGCCACCGCAATGAGAAGCCCGCTCGCCACAACTAGAGAAAGCCCATGCGCAGCAACGAAGACCCAATGCAGCCAAAATTAAAATAAATTTCTTAAAAAAAAAAGAAAAAAAAAAAAAGACGTCACTGGGCTGGACCCTAATCCAGACCATGTCCTTGTAAGAAAAGATCAGGACCAACACGCATACAAGGTCACCATGTGAGGACACAGGGAGAAGACAGCTACAGGCCAAGGAAACAGGCTTCAGGAGGAACCAGCCCTGCCCACGCCCTGCTCTCGACATCCAGAAACACGTTTGTGTGGTTTAAGCCACCCCGTCTGTGATGCTTTGTCATGGCCACCTGAGCAGGCTAATTCAGAAGGCACGGCTCAGGGTGTCCCAAACGCCCTGGAACAAGGCAGCTCCAGACTAAGGGGGTGAGGGAGGGTGTGCTCAGCAGTTCAAGGGGTTTGGTGCCCCCAGCAGACCCCTGAGCTGGCGTCGGAGGGGCTCTCAGGGTAATCGGGGTCCACAGACATGCTGGGCATCACCCTGACAGGGACCCTGTTCTCACCCCACTGCTATCAGGGCTCTGTGGAGACCACCTCCGCCGGGAAGCCCTCCCCACCTGCAGCTATGGGGGGCGACCAGGGGAAGGGCCACCTGCCTCCTAGCCAGCACCCACTTGGGCAGTTGCAAGGTGCCCAACAGCCATGGGAGAGAGACCCCAAACCCCAAGTCCAATAGCCTCCCCACCCAGGTCGGGGGGGGGGGGGTGGTCCACAGTGCATCCCAGCATGGCTGACCCTGTCCTAGATCCGGGTGCCCAGGGAGACAGAAGGACCACTGAGAGTGGGATCCATGCACTTCCCATCCCCGCGCCAGCACCTGCCACACAGTGGTGCCTCAAATACTTGAGCAGGACGAACAAAACAGGAGGGTCTTTGATGCCCACTGCAGACGCCCACCGCGTGCAGCCCTGGGAATCAGGCTGGCATCCGAGCAGACCAGACCATGTGGACTCCTGGGAGTGGGCTGAGGGTGTGGACAGTCACCGAGGGATCCTTCCCATCACATGACAGGGTGGACTCCACCTTCACCTCCCACCGCACACCCCGGGCTTCTGGTCCATCGCTCGGGTACGGGAGCCCATGCTCCTGCTAGAACGTCCTCCCTTCACCAGGCCTGGGGCAGACAGAGGCATGGGTACTGGCCCTGGGGCCCCAGGCTCCCTGGGAATGAGGCAGCTCCCAGCCACGAGCACTCCACCCGCTGGTCTCCCTGGCATTCAATGAGCACCTACTGGTGCCAGCCCCCCGGGCACCGTACACACGCTGGACCAAGCAAACATCCGACCCTCCATGGCTTCTAACAAAACGCCAAACGCCACGGGCTCTGGCGCCTCCATTAGAATTCTGAGTCTGGGGAACCCTAGGGATGGCCCTTGTTAGGAGGTAGGACGGCGGGCAGCAGGGACACCCTGCAGACAGGCGTCCGAGGCGCTGGGTGGGGGAGCCAAGGGGTCTCTAATCCTGGAGCAGCCCTCAACGTGCTAAATCGCTTTATGTAACTCAGGCCAAGCCGGTAAACCAGGAGCCCAGCTGGGGATTAGTGACAGGCGTTGCCACGGCAACCTGATTAGTCGGAAACATGTCGTCTTTGGGAGCACGGCTTGGGGCTCGCTGCTCTGCAGAGGTAAAAGGAAACCCCAGAGATTCATTAGCAACAGGTTCCCATGGCAACCGCACCAAGCTCATTAATAATTTTTTTTTATTCCTGGTGTGGGTGTTGAAATTCTCCAGAGGGCTGATGGAGGCACGGATGCCGGGCAAACACACACCAGCTACTCCCACCCACAGCCTGGCACCACCCGGCCCAGGGCTCGGCACCACCCCACCCGTGTGCCCGCCTGTGCGCCAGGATGCGCAGTGACTGGCAGGCCACGTGGTTCCGACGGCCCTGCCTGGAAGGTCCATCGAAGGGAGATCCAAATCAGAAGGGCTGCTCAACCCAGGAGGCCACCAAGACCCCTCTTCTGCCCGCCTCCCAGGGGGACACCCCAGGAGCATCTTCGGGAGGTCAGGCGGGCGAGTCCTGCTACTTGGTGGTCTCAGACATGGGCTGGGCGTGGTGTCCGGTGCCGAAAGGCTGCCTTCTTGGGGACTACCGCGAAGGCTGCTGCAGACCCACTGGCTCAGAGACCCAAGTCCAGGGTGCAGAGGGGTAGGAAGTAGGCAATGTTTCGGAAAACGCTTTGGCATCTCAAGCAATCTGATGCGGTTCTACATAACCAGGCAATTCCACTCCTGGGTACATGCCCAACAGAACTTGGACACGACCGCTCACAGCAGCCCCACTCACAGTAGCTGAAAGGTGCAAACAACCACGTCCACCGACGGGTGAACAAGGAGCACAACTTACCACGGCATCAGCCCTAAAAGAAGTGACGCACCATCGCACTACAGCCTGGATGAGTCCTGAGGACACACACTCAGTGAAGGATGCCAGACACACAAGGTCACTTATGTGAGACTCCATTTCTGTGAAACATCCAGAGCAGGCACATCCAGAGACAGAAGGCAGGCCAGTGGGTGCCAGGGGCTGGGGGAGGGGGTTGACTGCTGATGGGGACGGGGTCTCCTTTTGGGGTGATGAAAAAGTTCTAAAATTGACGGTAGTGATAGTTGCACAACTCTGACTAGAACAAAGACCACTGAATGGTGCACTTTATGTGTGTACATCTCAACAAAACTAAAAGAAAGCGGGCGCCTGGGTCAGCCTGCCTTGAGCTCCGAATCCTGGGGGCCATGCAGGAATCCACTCTGACCCTTAGTTTCCTCATCCGTAGACAGAACTCGGTGCTGAAGTCCCCCACCCAGGGCTGAGACAGAGTGAAGGGCTCCCCACGGCAAATGCGGTGGAGCCTCTTCACCACTGTTCCTCTGCCCCAAGGTCAGAGGTGAGCAGGTGCCTGACCTAAAGGCCCCTTCCATTTGCTGCGTGCAGAAACATGACCCAGAGCCCAGCGTGGCCTTCCAGGGTGAGGGACATCCTGGGAAGGACCTGGACACCCCATCCTGGCCACACTGAGTGGCCTGCCCGCCCCGAGTCCTGGTGACACCTGAGTGAGAAAACACACAAACGCGGGGAATCCCTATCACTCAGTCCAGGTTGCTCGGTTTGAATCGGGGGATGGGACACATGGCCTGGTGGCATCTGTGCGACGGCCGAGGAGTGGTTGCAGCATAGGAAGGTGACAATGGGTGACAAGGGGCCCCAAGGCCTGTTCTGAGCCCCTCACGCCCCATGAGGGTGAGGGAAGCAAAAACGTGGCCAGTCACCCACTTGGGAGCCACACCGAGGAAGGGGCAGGTCAAGCCCTGAACCTCAGGAAGGAAGAGAAACCCCAGGAGGCAGGGTGCGGTGCAGACGTCCCCGGGCCCTGGAGCCAGGTTGGGGGTGGCGAGAATACTCTCAGGAGGAGCCCGGCTATCCCAGACACACCCCTTCTCTCTGCCCCGGTGCTCAGGCGCCCCCCTCCCCAACACTGATGCCCAGGAGTCTGCTGGACTGTGAGAAGCGCTGAACAGAGCAGGGGAGGGGAGGTTAAGGCCAGACCCCCTTCCCCGAGGGCACCTGCTTCTGCCCACAGGTCCCTGAGCTGGTTCTGCCCTCCCGTCCTGTTCCAGCGACCCAGATTTCGATGGTAGGTTTTTTAATGGCTCTGGAACAGCAAGGAAAGAATGCCAGGAAGCCCAGCTTCTAAAACGTAAACCCGCGGCCCAGGGATGTGCTTTGTGAAGCTTTGCCCAGGTCCACTGGATGGCCGATCCTGACACTGCTTCTAGCTTCTAGAATATTCCTCAAGACGATGGTGCCCACCCCCTGCCCCTGCCTCCAAGCACTGCGAATGCGGGGCTAGGCAGGGTCCTTCCCAGGAACATGGTGTCTCCACATTTGGCCAGCCTCCTTCTCCCTTAGTCCCACCCCAGATGGCCCGCCCACCTGCTGCAAGCTCTCATGTCTCCCGCTCCCCCCGGGGGCCCACCCTGCACCCCCTGCCCCCTCCACGGTCTGCACCCCTGTGTGGGGCAGCCTTCACGTCCTGGAACCCCCACCGAACCACATGATCCTGAGACCAGCGCCTGGAGGGCACGCCCACAGACCCGGAGCACCGGGCCCGCCATGCCCGAGGCACAGAGCATGCTGGCCAACGCGGCCGGTCACGGGGACGCAGCAGGCCCGTTCCGCGGCCAGAGCCGGGCGGCTGCCCTGCCAGCAGGACCCGGGACATGTCCTCCTCCATCTCGATGAGGCGCTAATGCAGGCTGACTCATCAGACTGCGGCCGCCTGGCGGCTGCTTGAAAGACAAAGGGACGCACGGGGTGAGCTACATGGCACGCACCTGGCTGGGAGAGGCCATCGCCACCCTTGCACCGTCCCACAGGCCCCCAGGCTTGCTCCCAGCCCTGTGGCAGGCGGGGCCACGGCTTCAGAAAGCAGTGGGCACAGGTCAGAGGCTCCGTGGACCCTCCCGGCTTCCCCCTTCTCAGGAGAGCATCTGAGGCACTCCTAGGCCCCGAGACTCTGTCCACATCAGCTGCCCCCCCAACCTGTCTCCTTGCCTCTACGCCACATCCCTGACCCCCACCACCCTTCAGACAGGCACCCCGGGGCCCACCCCCACTGCTCACACCCACCCGCCTCGGCCTGCATGCCCCAGTCCTGGCAGACCATCCCCCAGGCCCGGCCGTAGTCGGCCTCAGCCCTAGCAAGGTCTGGGTCTCATCTGTCTGCGTGTCCACTGCCTCCCCCCACCTGCCACCTCTGCAGCCAAGCACAGCCCCAGAGCCCTGAACATGCCAGAGCGGGTCCCCGGCTGGGAATCTGGCCCATCGCCCTCTGGCCATCCCTGCTGCACCCTGCAGGACGCCCTGGGCCCAGCCAAGGGTCTCGGATCAGAGCCAGGTGAGGCTGGACACGAGGGACTCCCTCTATAGCCGCTGCACTCGAACTACCCCAGGAGCAGCAGGAAAGCCCCCAAAAGCCCCCGACAGCATAGAGTTATTGGCTGAGTGAGGGTCACAGACTCCCGCAGGGACAGGACATCAGCCTCCACCCAGCAGAAAAGCGCCTGAAGGCCCATATCGTGAATGGACACCTCCTCAGGGAAATCCCCCAGCAGGGCAACCCCTCAGGAACCCCAGAGACACAACCGGTTGCTGGAGGTCTGACCAAATGACCAATTTCACGGTTGGTTTTCCCTCCCCCCAGGAGGCCCTTTTCCTCGTGGAGAGGCGGACCCGGGGTGGCTGACGTGGTTTATCCCACCAGCCTGTCCCCACCTCCTGCCTCTCCCTCTGGGGGGACAGCAGGGGGCAAGCCCGGGTGTGCAGCCCAGGTGTGTGAGCTAGGGAGGTGCCCCCGAAACAAAGCACCACAGACCAGGGGGCCTTACACTACAGGAATTCTTCCTGTCACGGTACAGAGGCCAGGAGTCTGAGATGAGCGTATCAGCAGGCTGATCCTTCTGGGGGCTGAGGGGGGGATCCATCCAGGCCTCTCCCGGCCTCTGGTGGCTTCAGGAGCCCTGGGCTTCCTGGGCGTGTGGCTACCTCACCCAGCGTCCACCTCTACCTTCACGCGGCTTCTCCTTGCGTCCGTGTCAGCTCCTCTTAGGAGGAAACCGTCATCAGCTTGAGAGCCCACAGCAGCCCAATCTGACCTCATCCTAACTTGACTGCAGCTGCAAAGACCCCACTTCCACGTGAGGTCACATTCTGAGGTTTGGGTGGACATGAATTGGGCACACTCCAGCCAGTGCACTAGCCTACATGTGCCAGTTTGTGAGGACGATGGGCACACCCACAGCCACACCCTGGACGCTGCACCCCCATCCCTGACACTCTGCCCACCCTAAGTGCCCACCCTGCCTGCTCCGGCTACTCCTGGCCCCCCAACCCCACTGGCCTGGCTGCTCTGCCAGGGCCTGCAATGATGCCCCCAGCATAGGGCAGGGGGCCCCAATGCTGCCGCCCTCACGTCTGTCTTTCTCTGTCCCCTTCAGGGGCTCCCCACGGCCAGAAAGGACCTGACCCCATCCCACCCCCGGGCCAGCACCGAGGGCAGAGCCCGGGGTGTGCATACAGCTCCAGAGGCCTGGCCCGCTCCATGCGGGGCTCAGGGGACGTGGGTGTCCTGACCCACTGACAGGCACCTCCTTATAGTCACAGGAACCACCCAGATCAAGGCCAAGACAGGCAGCGTCTGGCCCCAGACCTCCAGGGGTGCCCAGGTGCGGCTCAGAGGTCACCCTACAGGCGCCAAGTGGGAGACCCGGGCCTGGCACCTGAGAACCTGAGGGGGAAGCTCTGTACATAGGCACTGCCCAAAAGCCGTCGGTGGCCGGAGGAGGCCCAGAGGAGTCCACGAAAGCCCCTCCCCCAAGGAGCCCAGGCCCACCAGCCCAGCTCCTTGGGCAACCTCCTCCCACAGGAGACAGAGGCGCTCAGGCCACGGTCCAGCAGATGGTCCCCAGCTGCCTGACCTCCCCCTGGGCAGGTGTGGATGGGAGTGCCCAGCTGGCACTGACTGCCCACAAACAACCACAATTAGAGGTGTCGAGGGGCACAGGCCTGCCCCTCAAATCAGAAAACCGAGGTCCAGGAGGCAACCCCGTCCACCAAGGCTCCTCGGCTTTGGGGTGGTGGCCCTAGTGGCCCCAGCACTTAGGTACAATGGGGCCCCAGCCTCTAACACCCTGACAGGGCCCAGAGCCCACCGCTGCTTTGCTGCATCAGGCTTCAGGGACACAAATTCAGTCCACCTCAGAAGCTCTACCACCTTCTGGAAAATCCCCCAGCCTCTCCCTCACTCCATTAACGCATCCGACTCTGCACACCCTCTGTGTGGGCTGGGGCTTGGGGACCCCGGGCCACTCTCAGACCTGGGGAGGGGGCTGTGTCCCTGTCAGGCCTCCGGAGCCTCTGCTGCGAGACCCTCTCACCAGCCCGGCTAAACTGGACTAGGCCCTTCACCCCTCAAACCAGGGTGCCCAGCGAACCCTGCTCTGTCAGTGATGAAAAGGAAGAGGTGACATGAGGGAGAAACCAAGGCACATGAGGGGCCACAACCCAGGCTGAGGGAGGGCCACGAGACCCTCTTCCTGTGACCAGGAGACCCCAGAAATCCCAGAGGTCCCAGCCTAACCTCCTGGCGGGGGGAGGGTGGTCACGGACGTCAGGGGCCTTGCCCCCTGAAGAGGCGTCAGGGTGCCCCACCACCACAGTCCTCAGGCCAGCGAGGGCCCGAAACATGACCACCCCCAGCTGGGGGCTCCACCGGGAGCAGGTGGGGAGCAGAGAGAGGCCACTGCGGCCCAGCAAAGGGGCACTGTCCCCGCTGCACCAGTGCCCTGACCTCACCTGGAGGCCAGCTGCGCAGGGGCACTGGCAGAGCCCAGAACAGGGAGAGGACAGTGTGACCAAGCAGGCCGGCCGCTGCCTGCCATGTCTCTTGGCACCGGTGCCAGGTCGGGCTTTGCCCAGTTCCAGGCAGTGGACGCAGCCCATGTCCACCCAAGAAGACTGGCCTGTCTCCCAGGTTCAAGCAGGTCAGGGGGCTGCTGGCCTCCTCCCTGCACTGCCAGCCTGCACGCCAGCCCTGAGCATCACCGCCTGCCCGGCCCACCTCGCCCAGCCGCGAGCATCTCACTAACATCAGCTCCCTACATGCCTGAGAGGTTCAGGCAACCGTGCTGGACGCCGAGGCTGAGGCCTGGCCGGGGCCCCATGCAGGAGGGAGAGCTGACCCCAGACACGGCTGGGGGCACACCTGCACCGGTCGAGACATAGCAGGGGCAGGGGGCCAGTCTCACCCAGGCAGCCCCTGTGGAGGGGGTTCTGGGTCCTCTCTCTGCCAGATCTGCACCCAACTTTGGCAAAGAGAGAAGCTGTGAGTGAGATTGAGGTGGGGGCTGCTCTGGGACATGGCCTTGGTCCTTGTCAGCATCCCACTTAGGAAGAGGGGTACTCCCGAAACCCCTGAAGTCTGCACGCATCCAAGAGCTGCTCAGGGTCATGGAGAGGCAGGATGCTGACACCACGATGCCCCCTGATGGCAACGTCCACAGAGATGGCAATGTCCCCACCGCATGCTCTAACTGAGCACATTCATCAACTGTCCCCACTAATCAGAGCTCAGGGCTCTGCCAGCACCGCCGACACCCTGCTCCTCCCAGCAGCAGAGGAGCAAGCATCCCAGAAGCCGGGGACACTGGGGTCCTCCCACCTGTCTGCTGGGCCACACGGAGCAGCACAGCCTTGCCTCCCCTGGAGGAGTATGTGTGTGTGTGTGCGTGCGCGCGCACACACGCATGTATGTGTGTGTGTGTGTGTCTGTTGGGTGTTCCGTGGGGCCCTCCTTAACAAAATGACAACGAGCCGCTACTCACTATGTGAAGACAACGCAGCCAAGCAGCCCCCATCTGTCATCTGCGGCGGGCGCAAAACTCTGGCTCTGGGGACGGTGCCTGAACTCGCTGCCAACTCGCAAGGGCTGGGCTGCTTCTCTCCAAGACCCGTCCTCCCCAGGCACTCCCCCATCTCCCCCCGGGGAGCTGGGCCCTAAATCACTCCTGTGGCTGCCAGGATGGGTGCCTGAGGCCCACGTGACTCAGAGGTGTTCCCAGTTCTGTCAAAGCTAACCGTTGAGGGGAGGAGAGAGCAACTGGTCTTTTGTGTCACTGAGTTAAATACCCACTTGCAAGAAGAAGAGAAAAGAAAATATTCCTAACTCAGCCGCAACAGCTGCCACCCCTTCCCAGGCGGTCTCTGTGCGGGTGGAGGCGGGGACGCATGTGCAACACTCATAAAAAAGAAGGTAACGTGTTTCCCGCCCGACCTTGACTGCTGGGGCCAACGTCTAGACTCTGGAGCCAGAGACGGGCTGCTTGGACTCATCCGTCGAACGTTTGACAGGCTGGCCCATCCCCCGCGTTCCTTCACATCCTGACTCTGGAACCTCAAGGGAGCCACTGCCTCTGCCTCATCTGCCGCCCCTGGGAAGGCGCGGGGAGCACCCAGACCACCTCTGAGCGCTCCACTGTGCCAGGGAGGGCGCCTGCAGCCTCCTGCAGTCAGGACAGTTTGGGTGGTCAGAATGTGACACCCACTGCATCCACGAGCTTCCTTTGAAGGGGCGCCACTGGCCATGTCCTCACCTCAGGCCGCTGCCCCTGAGATGCCCTCCACCTGCCCTCTCCTGACTTCTCCCCAAACCTGGTCCCAACACAGCCCCTCCCTCACGAGCCCCAACCCCAGGTGGAGGCAGACCCACTCCCTGAGCCTCCAGGCCAGCCCATCACCTGCCCACCATGCTCACAGGCCATTCCTGGTCTCTCTCCCCACGACCCACCCTACCCCTCCTCCCCCTCACCTCACACACCCCCCCCACCTGCTCCAGCTGTAGGGACACATTCTACCCGCCTCAGGGCCTTTGCATGTGCCATTCCTCTGCCTGGGACACCCCTGCTCCACGTCCACCCGCCTCCAGCTCTCCTCCCTCCGCAGATCCCTGTGTCCATCAAGCAGAGTCTCCCTGACTCCCAGCCCCCAACAGCCTCCATCTGGCCCACCCAACCCACCCACCCAAGTACCCCCACCACAATCAGGATAGCCTTGCCGGGCACACGGTAGAAGCTGGCTGAGTCCCAGAGTGGGCCTGCTGGGAGAACCTGGTGGGCCCAGCACAGATCTCAGGACAGGAGAGGCTTGTATAGTGAGGCCACCCCACAGCGAGTGTTTGCAGGAGCCCCCACCTTGCTCTGCACCGCTCTCCCCGCCCCCACAACATTCCCAGGGTCCAGCTGGGCAGGAGATGTGGGGGTGGGGGCCACACTCGGCCTCACCATGCCACACACACAGGGCACTTAATCAGCACTTACTGGCCTCTGCCTACTAATCAGGCCACCAGTAAGCTGGAGGGACACCAACTATCTGCCCAGATCAGGGCTCTGTGGGTGCCTGGTGGGGAATGGCTAGAAGTCCAGGCCGCTGGGGAGGAGGTGCAGGGGGCTCAGCCAGGATGCTTCCTGGGCAGTCTAATGACACTGAACATGACACGGACACAGCCAGGGCCCTCCAGGGCAGACAATTCCCAGCTCACACGAATTCCCCCTTCTACACCCCCCTGCCCCAAGACCTTCCTGTTCCTTCGCATATCCACCCAAACAGCCCAACCCAGCCTCACCTCCTCAGGAAGCCCTCCTGAACACATAAGCCAAGAGGATGACACATCACAGCCCTGCTCTAAACTCAGGGTCCAATGGGAGCTCAGGCCCGTTTCCAGGGACCACAGAAGCAGCCACCCCAGGGACGGGGCTCCTCCCACCCCACCTCCTGCAGGTGCTCAGAGATCCGCCACTCCACTGTTGCCCTCCCCAGTTGTCAGGAAAATGTCCCTCCCCAGGAAGCTCCCCTACTATGGACTCCTCCTATCTCCACTGCTGGGGGTGTCTTTACTTCCACTCTCCTCCCCACCCCAGGGCACAACATAAGCCCTCGGAGCGTGGGGCAGGGGGCAGATCCAGAGACACATGGACACACAGACACACGTACTGCAACTCCTTTCCTTTCCAGTCAGAAGAAGTCGGGGCGGCCTCATCCGCCCCAGAGCCCCGGGGAGCCCAGAGCCCCTTCAGACACATGAGCCTGGCCGGCCTAGGGCCACGAGGCTCCCAGTCTGGGCATCGCGGCCTGGGAACTCCAGGTCCAGAGAAACAAACACACACTAGCGTTAAGGTGGGGCCCAGGAACAGGTACTGGGGGGAGGGGAAGGCTCAGAGGAGGGAGTGCCCCCGGGCCTGTGCCCACACAGTGCTCAGGGGTCATGGCCAGAGGGTCAGGAGGCTGAGAAGGACACAAGACCGTCTGCTCATGTCCAGTCTGTGGGGCCAGAAGGGGCTGTGGGGGGGCAGGTGAGGGCAGATGGTGGCCCACCCTTTTCCACATCAATGCCCTGTGTGTCCTCGCTGAGGCGCCCATGCCCGCCAAGAGCCCAGGTGCAGGCAGCAACCACAGAGCGAGCGGCATGACAGTCTGGGGCATTGATTTTTACAAAATGCCTTCAAGGACCTGGATGCATCAGCCTCACCTCCCTGCCGGGCAGGGCCCAGCCAGACACTCGAACTCCAGCGTCGGGCCAGGCTCACCCAGCTCTGTCCTCCAGCAGCCGTGTGACCTTGTCATGTCCTTTGTCTTCTCTGAAACCTATGCTCAGGGCATTCGGTGCCCATTCCCTGGGACACACCTCCTGGAGGCGTCCACCACCTCCAAGCTCCAAAGTGCCTCCTCGGCCACCTCTTAGTCCCTACACACCCTAACGGGGCCACAGCCAGCCTCTGTGGCTCACGTGGCAACGGCGGCAGGGCCCCCTTCCCAGCCGGCACCCCTGGGAGGCCCCTCCTGGCCTGGGTGCTGGGACGTGGCAGCTGCATCACAGGCAGCGCCAAGTCAGGAACCCCAGGGGAGCCCGGGCAGAACACAACCCAGCCTCTCGGGCTACAACACATAGATCCCACCCACCTTCCTCTATAAATAAACCTGTGTAGGAGAAACAGCACTCGCCCCAAAAGTTCTAACACAATTATGTTTTCAAAAAGCAAACTAAATCATTACTGATAGGTGCTATCCTTGGAAGCTTCTTTGCTGTGGATCGGGTATCCCTTAAGGCAACGACAGAACACATGTGTTCATTTGTGTGGGGGGCCGTCCACGCGGGGGTTCCGGAAAGTCCGAGACTTAAGTAAGGCCTCTTCCTGTGTTCCAACTACCTATCTCATCCCTGTTCAGGGCTGGGCTCGGCGGACCAGCTGGGACTCTGCCAGCGTCCAGGGAGCGAGGAGTTACTTTACGGAGTGTGGGTTCCCAGAGCAAACCCAATTATCCTATTTCCCTCTCCGAGTTTACCCTCCACAGCAGGAAAGGCTCCAGGGAAGGATGGTGGGCGCCGCTAACACGACATCCACCTGCAGGGTGGGAGACCAAGGCCAAGGTGCACACCCTCGGCCCCAGGACAGACAACAGGCAGTCCCTAGAAAACCACAGGCCGCCCTCCAAGCTCCTGCCTCTCTCAAGGCCGCCACTCCCGACTCCCAGGAATCTGAAGCGCTCTGGAAAGCCTTGCTGAGGCCCACGGGCTTCCCCGAGGGGGCCAGTCCCCACCTGTCCAGGCGGGCTGGCTTATTTTAGGCTCTCCCTGCGGCCGAGGCACCCCACTCAACAGATGCAGCATTTCCACAGCCAGGCCAGGGTAAAATGATCCTGGGACCTGAGCTCCTCCACACCCCTGCCAGTCAGAAGGGATGCTCTTCCCTGGCTGAGAGCTCTCCTCCTCCTGCTCTAAGCATCTTCTGCTCCTGGAGTCATGAGAAGCCCAGGGACAGGGACACTGGCAGGTGGCCCAGCCAGTCCCATCCCCCACCCCCCTGGGCCTCACCCCACATGCGTGTGGCATCCCCCACCTCCCCTGCACTAAGTAACACAAACAACCTTGTTAGACGTCCTGAAGGACGTAGCCCGCCAGGAACATCCAGAACACAGGGTCAGGCTGGAAGACTCCCTGGGCCGAGAGGGGACGGAGCAGCCAGACCAGGCAGGGGCTGTCAGGAAAGAGAAAGTGCAGGCCCGCTGGGATCCTTCCCTATCTGGTCTCTGCGTATGCTTGGAAAAGACAGACACGCAGGGAGGGCAGCCTCCGGTCCCAGGGCCTTAGGTCACCCACCCCATCCTCTACCACCTCACCCAGCCAGGCCACCTTCCCGCCAAAATGAGGTGGCCTGGAAATGGCCAGGGTTCTAGAGGGAAGACTAGCCTACAGTCACCCTGAAAGCTCAGCCTGGCAGCTGCTCTGGGGGAGGGGGGGCTGCCAAGCCCACCGAGGGGCTGCGGGACAAAGGCAGGCAGTGGAGCCTGCTGCCACACTGTGGCGGCCCCCGGGCCATCACCCTCTACCCAGGCCACAACGACCCCCTTCACAACCAGGGGGCTAACCTGACTCAGCCCACGTTTGAATTTCAGAAAAGTAAAAAAGATGCGGTTTATTACTTTCCTGATACAAATTCCTCTTCGTGTGTGATGTTTGTACAGTTAGACACACACGATAGGAAAAATATATACATGCATCGCTCATTCTGCCTGTCTCCTCCACACCAGACAAGGGAAGTTCACGTGCAAGGTCTCGCCCTTGTCAGCCTCCTCTCCTCAGCACACCCACCGTGCTGTCACCCAATCCCTCCAGGCCGGGGGGAGGGAATGCCTGGCACCCACAGCCCAGCCACCTGGCAACGAGCTCCACAGGCCAGTGGGAGAACCAGCTGGGACACAGGGCCTGCTGACAGTCCCCAAAGGCCACCTGCTGGGGGCCACCAGACTGCTACCTGCGTCCCAGAAATGCCCCCTACCCGACCCACCTCTGATCTGGAACCTTCTTTAAAAGTCTGTGTCCATCACACTAAGAGTAAAAAGGGGGAGCCCCTTCCTCTCCGGCTAGGGAAGCACCGAGAAAAGCGTCACCAGTGTGCCCGAGTGTGGTGCCAACTGCCTCCCTGCCCCCCACCCCCCAGCTGCGCATGACTTAAATCAACCCCAACACCGAGTTCAGCCTGAAAAGGCGAGTTCACAACCAACGTCACTGCCTCTCTCCACGGAAAAGGACCAGCGAGAGCGCACCGCTTCCCGGCCCCCTAGGGTCTCCTAGGCTCTTCGAAGCGCAAGGAACAGGGTGAAAACTTTGCTCTCTTATTGAGGTCCCGCCGGCCTCCTCCTCCTCGCTAAGATCCTGCCTCAGGCTAGACGCTGTGTAAACCCAGACGAGAGAATTCCCTTCCTGACGAGCACCCATGGGGGCGCACTGAGTTCCGCCCACCCCTCCCTGCCGACCCCTCTCCACTCCAAGCCCGCGGTGGCCTCGCCTCTTCTCTTCCACCCTCTCCGTCCCGAGCTGGCTGTGAAGCGGGAACACCCCATTCGTATCAAGAGTCACCCCCGCCGCCCAGCAAAGCGCGGCCCGGGGCCGCCTCTCTCGGAGGAGCGCTGCTCTCGCGCCCCTGCCCTGCGTCCCCCGCGCACCCAGCCCGCGCTGAGGCCAAAGAGCCCGAGCGTGGGAGGCACACGCGGAGAAGGTCCCGCGCCCCGGACCCCCATGCCCCGGATCCCCGCAACCCCGGCGGCCCGGGAAGGATATGGGTTACAGACCAGCCGGAGACACCAGCTGCGCGGCCGCGTGGTCTGCCCGAGGCAGAAAAAGACGGTGGCCGCCAGTGCCGGGTACGGGACGGGCTGCTCCTCGTCGGCGCTCAGCTCCGCGCCGCGCTCGGCCGCCGGGCTCTGGGGGGGCGACGCACCGGGCCTCGACCCCCGCTCCGCCTCTGGCCCCGGGGCCCCAGAGCTCGCCGGGGGCGCCCCCGCCGCAGGGCCCGGGGCTGGCGCGCCCAGGGGCACTCGGACCTCGTCGGCCGCCTGCACGCTCTCTGTCATGGTAGCGGCGGGTAGCACCTGCGGGGGACAGCCGGTAACCGGGTCCCGAGAACAACACCCTCGCCCGCCTCGGGTGGAGCAGGTCCGCGGAAGCAGCCACGGCCGCCAGAATGTCTTTGTCTTTTCTCATTAGAGACAAATGCGCCCCCCGCCCCCGCCCGCCCCCTCCCTCCGGCGAGGGCTGGGCGGCCCCTCCCCCACCGCCGGGGCGGGGGCAGGCGCCCCAGGGGCTCCCTCGCCGGTTGCCTCAAGTTGAAGAGGGTCCCGGCGCGCAGTGGGGCGCGCGTCCTCGCCGCGTCTCACCTCGCTCCGGCGGCCGGCGGCGTCCCCGCGGGCATCGCCCGGGCGGCGCGGTCACCGCGGACCCGGCACGGCACTCGGCCCCGGCTGGAGCGCCGCAGCCCCCGGCCCGCGCCCCCGGCCCGCGCCCCCGGCCCGCCGGATCCCGCTCCTGCTCCCGCTCCGGCTGGCCCGGCAGCGACGGCGGCGGCGGCCCGGCGCAGAGGGGTCCGCGGGGCGGACGGGCGCGGGGCGCTGGGGGCGCGAACCGGGCGGCGGGGCGGTGAACAAGCCCGGAGCCTGTCCGCACTCGGCGCAGGAAACTTCAGAGTGAGCTGGGGGCTGGGCGGGGGCGGGGCGGGGCCGGGACGGCGCGGGGGGGCGGGGCCGGGCGGGGGGCTCGGGGAGGGGCCGCTCCGCCCAGAGGCGCGCGCGCGCGCGAGCCGCCCCTCCCCCGTCGCGGAGGGCGCCCCGCCCCCCACCCGGGAGGGCGGAGCTGGGCCCGCCCGAGCCCCCCACCGCGCCCCCAACCTCCCACTCCTAGCCCGCGGGGCGCCAGGGGGCGCTGGTGGAGAAGCTTGGCGGGGGCGGGGGAGTGGCGCCGGCGTCTTCCCCGCCCCCAACTGCGGGGGCGGCCGGAGCCGCGGAGGCCGGCCCTCCCCCTCCCCGCCGCAGGGCTCACCCCCTACCCCTCCGCGTCGCGGGCGGGGGTCGGCGAAGGGGCTAGGCTGGCGGGCTTGGGCGGCGCCCTGAGGCCTTGACCGCGGGCGGCGTGCCCCTCCCCCTCCGCATGGGTGTCCTGGGTGTGACCGCGCGTGTGATGTGCTGCTGTATCCGTGGGTGGGATTCTGGGTGCTCGTGCATCCGCATCCCCCCAACAACACGCGCGCGCGCACACAAGCGCACCTACGGCAGCTTCTTTGAACTTGTCCCTCGCCTAACCCCCTCCTGGACCGACAGAGACCTGTGGGACCCTGGGGAAGGGGCCAGACCCTCCCGCAGCCCCCCACTCTCACACTGAGACGAGGGACAGAGCACCTCCGCCTGTGCTCTGGGGTCCCTCCCGGCCCCTTGGCTCCTGAGGATCTGCCGGGCTTTCCACTTGCCCACGACCACAAGTCTGCTGGCTTCGGGTGTGACCTCACTCCTTCCAAGCCTACTCTCAGCGCTGGATAAAGAGCGGGGCGGCTGGTCCACACAGGCCGGATCCTGGGGCCTCAGGCCTCACCAGTTGCTCGGGTGGATGGGTGGGTGGGAGGGCCCACGTGGGGACCCCCAGACCTGGAGAGGCTCTGGCAAGGTCACTGCCAGCCCGGGCTTCACCACCTGCGCGGTGGTACTGCAAAGAGCGCATCCAGAATGGGGTGGACATGCTGTTCGGCGAGAAGGGAAGGCCCCAGGAGGCCCTGTGCCCTCCTCCACCGCTGGGCCCTGGGGTGAGGAAGACAGGAAGGCAGGACCATGGCAGCTCTCATGCAAGACCCAGGCGGTGTCCTGCGCTGGCCCATCACTGCTCAGCAGCACCTCCTCTTGTATATGTGAACTTTTCAAGAAAAGGAAAACATTTACTCTATCTTAATGCTACTACTTAGCGACGGAGGGCCATGATCAGTAATTAAGGCCCTCAAAGAGCAATTAGTGCTCCAGCCACCTAAGAGAGGGACTGGGAGAGCCCTCGGCCTAGGATGGAGCCCTGCAGGGAAGCTTGCAAGAGTGGGATAGACATGAAATCCTCAGCAGGATACTGGGCAGGGATCACCTGGACCTCCTGATCCTTTTCACAATGCCCATCTCATTAAACGTTAGGGTGAAGCTCAAGATTGGTTCTAGCTGGGGAACTGTTAGTGATTTGCTGGACAAAAATTAGTGGGAGGTCGACAGTGTGCCAGGCCCTGCGTGGAATTGGGGAGGCAGTGGCGGTGGCCAGTACAGGCTCTGTCCTTGTCCCTTGGAGCTTCATTCCAGCTGGGAGGCAGCCACAAACAAATTTGTGGCTAGAGGAAGAAAATAGTTAAAAGCTGTGTTAAGTGCCATTCAGAGCTGAGATAGGAGGCAGAGGATCTGTTTGAGGACACGAAAGCAGCTGGAAGAGAAGCAGGGGGTTCTTCCCAGCAGCAAGAGCAGACTCTGCAAAGGCCCTGTGGCAGGCAAGAGAGAGCTGAGGAGCAGGAAGAACCAGAGATAGCCTGAGGTGCCCTGCAGGGGCCCCGCCATGAAGCAGGGTGGTGAGGGCGGGGAGGGCAGGGCAGGGGTTCCCACGGGGCCCCATGGTGCAGGGAATTCCTAAATGTGACAGACTGTCACCCTGCTCTGCGCACTCTGTCCTTTGGACATCTGCGGAAGGGACAGGGCATGGATTTTTTAAATAGGTGTTATTTGTTAAAGACAGCATCTCTAAGCTGACAAAGACTGTAGCCTTCAGGTGTCCCATGGCCCATTTATAGACCGGTGAGGCTGCACAGACACTGGAACGGCATATTATCCACCTGAAGGTCTTGGAAGGAGACCACCTCCCACCACCTCCGGCTCCATCCAGCACATCTGAGAACCTTGTTCTTGAAGGCGTTGAGTCCCCTGGGCTGATACTCACTGACTCTGTGTGGCGTCTGATGGCACCCAGCCCACGTGGCAGGCTCAGCCACGAGGCTGAGGGCGATGCGTCTCAGGCCTGAGTTCTTCAGCCAGAGGGAGACTGCACCGCGCGGGGGACAGCTCACCCTGCAGACGGGAAATGAGGAACAGATCATGGATTGGTATGAGACGGGAAAATAGCATTAGAAACAATGAAGCAGTAATACATTCACATCGCTAGAAAGGAATGTTGGAGAGATGAAGCACAGGACAATTTGGAAATTGGCATTAAAAGTATTTAATTAAACAGAACAGAGTGTTCAGATTTTTTTTTTTAATCCTCCTGGCCTCTGGAAAATTTGGTTCTGCTTTTTGCTATTTCCTTTTTTTTTTTTTTTTTTTAAGGGCAAAGCTTTTTCTTGACAAAGATGGGGGCGGAGGGCAAATGGCCCATTGGTTCAGTCAGCGGCAAGTAGAAACTAGACACCTCCCCAGGAGAGGACTTGTACCCTGGGGGCACATGGCTGCAATGGGGGGGGGTGTTCAGGCTACCTTGGGGGCCCTCCCCCTTGGCAAGCTGGGCCGTGGGGCAGTGGGCAGCACGGTCACCTCCATCAGGACATGTGGGTGCCTGCCCAAGCTCACCACCCCCACCCAGACACTCTGCTCTGTGCCCAGGCACCCCATCCACCCTCAGGCTGGCTGGAGCCCACAAGACCCCTCACATCACATCGGCCCCTTCTCCTGCCTTTCAGGTGGCTTCCTCCTTCTCTCTCCAACTGTCCCCCTCCCCTCCACACATCCCTTTCCATCCAGAAGCCCCCACTGGGTCAAGCCTCCTCAAGATGGCATGACCCACTTCCATCCCACTTCCAGCCTGTCCTGCCCCACTGTGCCTTTGGACCACAGACCCACCAGCCAAAGTCCCCTCCAGGCCCCAGCCCTGGCCCTGCAGTGCCCACTGCTAGGATGCTCCTGCATGGCCCATGCTTAGCCAGTGCCCTCCTGCCAGCAGTGCCCGCTCCAGGGCCTCTCCAACCCCACATAACTCCCCCACAGCACTCACCTCGCGGTGTTCAGGCCAGACTGGGGCTCCCGAGGGCGGCCACGGTGTCATGTTTAATGTGCCTGAGATGCCTGGCAAGTGCCCGTCCCGGAGGTTGGGGGGTGGCCAGGAAACACTGAGCGGGTGCATGAGTGGCAGGAGTGATGACCTGAGCGAAGGCTGACAGAGGTGAGGTGCCTGCTACCCAGCAGGTGAGCATGTCCAGAGGAGTGGAGGCTGAGCCCGGATCCCTCCCAGCCACTGCTGGGGGTTCACACCTCAAAGGCGGGGGCCTGGGGCTTCTGCAGGTGGCCGATCCACCTCAGTCACCCCCCCACCCCGGCCCTTCTGAGCCCACCTTACACCTCTTGGACCTGCCACCATCACCAAGGAGCAGGGCCCAGCTCCCCGCTGCCTGGAAACTGGGCCCAGAGGTGCTTCCCTCGGCATGCGTGGGGCTAGAGGCCAGGCTCTTCAGGGAGTGGCTTTCAGGGCAGGCGGCAGGGCCAGCACAAGCCTGGACCCCTGCCCAGCTGGGACGCCTCCAGTGACAAGCGCCTTACTCCAGATCCATGCCTGCCTGGTCCCGAGCATCCTCGGCTGTCACCCCAGCTCAAGGGGTGACATGCTGGACATGGTACCCCTGCCCCCAGGACGAAGCAGGCGCTAAAGGTGAGGCTTTTCTAAATTCTTACTTGAAACTCACAGCACCGGTTGACACAGGTGTCCAGATGATGCCATTTGTATAATGCACAGTGGTTTCCTTTGCATTTTAGTGTCCTGTCCATTCTTCAAGCTGTTCCTGCAGAATCAGCCCGCTCTGCCCCTGCCAGTCTCCCAGACAAGCCAATCCACTGCCCCCACCCCACCTCCATATGGCCCTGGCTCCTCTGCCTCCTGGGTCCCCACAGGGCAGTACTGGACCAGGGACAAGAAGGAGAAGGTGTCCCAGCCCTCAGGCCTCCCTCTGGTCTCTGGCTGCAGAATGGGCACAGTCCACGCTACTCACAGAAGTCTCCGATTTAGCAGATAAAAATACAGTTTGCCCAGTTAACTCTGAATTTCAGACAAACATGAATAACATTTAGTATAGGTATATCCCATGCAATGGTTGGGATATATTTATACTTAAAACATTTGTTTATATCTGAAATTCAAATTTAACTGGGTGCTTTATATCTTATCTAGTGCCCCTACTTGGGATAGCACAACAGGTCTATGAAGGGCTAGGAGGGAGGGAGGGAGGGGGCTGGGTCCCACCTGAGCCAGGTGCCTGCTGCAGGGCTCTGGGGTGAAATAGCAGGTGCCTGGGGAGGGGGTGTTAAACTGGGGCTGGGGGCACCCTGAGTGTGTATGCCTGCGTGGCCAGCACCCTGCAGGCTGGCCCTCGCTCGCCTGCCTCTCCCCATAGAGGCTCAGAGGGCTCGGTCCCCACCCCCGGCCAGCCAGCTCAGGTTCCCTAGCGTCAGCGTGGGAGGGAAGGGGGACTGCGAAGTGTGGCCTTTGAGCTCCCAGACTTCAAAAGCAGGAGAAAGCGTGGTAGGTCACCCTGGAGCATGGAAGCTTCTAGACCTTCATTCTCCAGCTGCACAACTCCATGGGGCTTTGGACACAAGACCCTCAAGGATGGGAGCAGTGAGTCTCCTTTGCTCAGTGCCTGACATACAGTAGGTGCTAAATGAATGTGTGCTGACTGGATAGCTGCAGGGGTTTGTGCTTACCTTGAACTACAGCCCCCCCACCCAAGTTGTGCTGGGAGGGGTGACCCCCCCCATGGTGGGCAGGGGCCTGGAGACTGCCGGGCGGTAGGCACCCAGGCCCCAGCTCACAAAGGGGGCTGCCCTTTCTCCAAGGACCTCAGATATTGCCTGAAATCTTAACTCAGCAAAAATTTTTTTTAAACAACTTTTTAAAAAAACTATTTATTTATTTATTTTTGGCTGCGTTGTGTCTTCGTTGCTGTGCACGAGCTTTCTCTAGTTATGGCGAGTGGGGGCTACTCTTCGTTTCGGCGCGCAGGCTTCAGTAGTTGGGGCACGTGGGCTCAGTAGTTGTGGCTCGCAGGCTCTAGAGCGCAGGCTCAGTAGTTGTAGCGCACGGGCTTTGTTGCTCCACAGCACGTGGGATCTTCCTGGACCAGGGATTGAACCTGTGTCCCCTGCATTGGCAGGTGGATTATTAACCACTGCGCCACCAGGGAAGTCCCACAGCAACAATTTTTGAAAGTTTTAATATGAAATGCCTAAGCCTTAACAGTACTGAGTGCAGAATCCTTCTGCCTTATTACAGGGAGGCTCAGGGCCTTTCTCGGGCTCTGCAACCACAGGGCCTGGGTTCGAATCACAGCTCTGCCACAAACTGGCTGTGTGGCCTTGGGCAAGTGTCTTGACTTCTCTGAGCCTTAAGTTGCCTCCTCTGGGAAAAAAGACCTGCATCAGGTGAAAAGTGTTATTGAACTGGTAGTTCCTGTCAACAGTTAAACACAGAGTTACCAAGCCACCAGCAATTCCACTCCCAGGTATGTGACCAAGAGAAGTGAAGAACTACATCCAGACACTTCATACGAGAGTTCACAGCAGCAGGATTCACTGCGGCCAAAAGGTGAAGCTACCCAATGTTGACAGACCCTTGGATGAACTGCACGTGGTCGGTGCGTGTAGTGGAGTCCAACTCAGCGACGAAGAGGAGTGAAGCACAGACACAGATGAGTCTTGAAACCATGATACCGAGTGCCAGCAGCCAGACACAAGGTCACGCGGTGCAGGATTCCACAGACGTGGAATGTCCAGACCTGGGAAATCCACAGATTGCCATGGGGTGGAGGGAGGAGAATGTAGCGGAGTGTCCTTTTGGGGTGATGAAAATGTTCCCAAAGTTGACTGAGGTGGTGGCCGCCCCACTCGGAATATCCTGAGAACCCCACCCAATCTGGTAAACCGTGTGGTGTGGGAACCACATCCCGACGAGCTGGGAGTGGGACAGGGAAGGCACAGCACTGGATGAACACCTGTGACTGTGGCCCTGGCCGTTTTTATTGACCCTGAGACGGGGGTAGCGGAGGGAGATGGGCAGTCCTCGGGGGGCTGCCCCGGGATGGAGATGGGCCCGAGGGGACCAGAGCTGGCACCCTTTGGGGTGCCCACCTGTTCCTCAGGGTCCTCAGGCATCGAGGACCCTGGAGGGCCACCTTGCAACATCATGGGGCCAGGGCCGAGGCCTCACAGCTGGCCAGGCAGGGGGTGCACACATGGGAATTCAGCCTCCACCCCAGTAAGTCAAGGCAGCCTCCAGGAACTCCTCTGAGGGGGGTGTCTCAGCCTTGAATCTGGGGGTGCAGCCCCCTCAGGGTGCGGTGGAGTGAGTACAGCCCCTCCAGACTGAGCCGCTGAGTGCCCCCCAACAAGACCGCTCCTGAGGGGGGAGGGACGAGGGCTGACCTGGGGGGAGGAAATGGGGGGCGTTGAGCCGGCCTGGGTGTTTCCAGAGGACCTTGAAGGGGCCATGGGAAAGCGGGAGGCCGGATGCAGATGTCATCCCATCTTCTCCCCTCAAACCCTGTTTTCTCCACAGCCCCCCAGCTCCACCCACCCACTGCCTGCAGGCAGATTCACTCACGGGGTCCCTTCCAAGGTTTGGGACTTTAGCAGAAGGCCCCTGGAAGGTCAAATCTGCTGGCCCAACAGACCCCGAGCTCCTCCTCAGCTGGCCTCCCTGTCTACCTGGCCCTAGCCATTGGTGACTACCCGGGAGGGTCCAGCTCTCCCCTGAGACGCAGACAAGGCCTTCCACTGGGTGGTCTGCATGCCTGCCTCTTCCCTGACCCTCACGCCTCCCACCCCATGTGCCATCACCGGAGCTCAGACCCAGCAGGACAGAGACCCTCGAACTGACAGGTGACCCGGGGGGACAGAGTCGGGGGGGAGCGTGATATCTGAAGGATGCGTGAGCCCAGCCCTGATCTGGGCAGGTGACACGGGGGACAGCCCGTGAAGGGCTTCTGGGGGCCAGGGCTGCCCTGTGCACTGCGGTGGCCCTGACTTTGCACCTGTCCTCTGTTGGAGAGAACCAAATGGAGGTGTCAACCAAGGTGGTCAGTGGTCAGCAGTCAGCGAGACGCAGGGGACCCAGCTAAGAGGGAGGTCCTCTGATTCCTGTCCCCTCTTCACACCGGGTGCCAGTACATTGTTTATCTTTTGGTTAAATGGGTTAAGTTGTCAACTGCCCATATTCAAGCAGCTCCTCCCAAGGGACGCCCCTCCAGTTGTGAGGACAGTGGGGCAGCCTCCCCAGCTGCAGCATCAGGGCACTGCGGTGGCAGATGTGGCGCTGCACCTCGGCCACCACCAGGGCCTGGCAGAGGCGGAGGCCTCAACATCATTAACATAATTTATTGTAAATCATTCCTGCTTTGTTTAATGTTCCTTTGATTCCACTTAATACTACCTTCTCCAGTGCCTGCAGCTGGACATTGCAGGAAATTCACGTTTTCTGAGCAGGGGAGACGCTCCCAACGCAAGACGCTGCCGTGACAACAGGCTGCCAGCCCACCAGGAGCCATGGCCATCTGTGCCTTGACCACCCAGCACGCCCGGCGTCCCTCCCTGGACGGGGGACCCCTGCCTCCCCCGGAAGGAGTTTCAGATTATCCGGTGGTGGAGCGCTAACTCCTGACAAGCCTCAGTCTGGCCGCACACGTCGGGACCCCAGGGCTTCGAGGAGATGGCCTGGGATACATGGAGGCACACAGCATGGCCGCCTAGGCTAAGCTGGCCTGGGCCAGCCCTTCAGATGGGCAGTCAGGGCTCATGGAGCTGAGAAAACATGAGCAGAAGGTGTGAAAAAGGCCCGTTGGGTCCATTCCTGCCCAGAAGTGGAGGCAGGAGGCACCACCGGCCAGGCCACCACCTCCCAGGAGCGGCCTGACCCACCAGGGCCGGGAACTGTCTCCCTGGGCCCCAGGGGCACCTTGAATTCCCCACCATCTCATTCTGAAAATCTGAGTCCTTGAAGCAAAAGTGGGTGGGCTGGCACCCAGAAGGATTCAACCCCAAGTGGAGACTTTGGAAGCTTCTGGCTTCCAGACTGTGGGCCACAGGCCTGGCCAGGCCAGCGCCAACTCCCGGCTAATTCCCGATCATGTCTATAGCCCTCCCCACTTTGCCGCTGATCTGGGGACCCTGCCGTCATGGGCCTAGCCGTGGGGCCTTAGAGACTGTGGGTGGAGATGGAGGCCCAGCCAGGCAGGGCCTCTTGGCCACATCCTGGAGGCTGGGGGAGGACACCTGGAGGCAGGGTGGCCACAGACCTCAGGGCGAGAGGACAGAGGAGGTCCAGAGTGGCCCTCTGGGCCCAGCGGGCAGCGTCCTCCTCTCTGTGTCCCCATCTGTCCATGGTAGCGTTGGCCCCTCTCCCCTCCCCAACTCAAAAGGAAGGGGGATTGTCCAGCACTGGATGAGCACCTGTGACCGTGGAGGGGGAGGAGATGCCCAACTCCAGAGCCTGTGCTTGGGGTGGCGGGTCCCCAGAATTCCCTGGGGGGCTCCTGAGTAGATGCAATCTGGTGGCCATCCAGCTCGCCTGGGTCCCTGGAGGTGGCCTGCAACCCCCAAATTAGTCTTGTTCTACCCCAAAGAAATGGGGCCACTCAGACCGTGCGGGGTTAGGGTCTGTCTGCCGGGAAGTGCATTTGTGCAGGTGGGTGGGCCAGGCGGGAGCAGCGGGGGAGGCTGCGGGGCTGCAGGTGAAGGGCAGGCAGTGCTGGGAGGCAGAGGGAGGACACAACCTGCATGGGGGCAGGGCCCGGCGTGGCCATCCGAGGGGCTTGGTGCAGCCCCAGGATATACCAGGACCCCGACGGGGACAAGGTTTCTCCTGAAGGACCCAGGAAGTCACCCAGCCCGTAGAGACCCAGCCTGGGGCATTTGGGGTCTCCCTCACAAGCAGCAGCAGGGCCAGGCCTGACTGAGCCTCTGGGCCCCGGCACCGACCCCCTGCAACATGGAGTCCTGGCTGGTGAGTCTGGGGGCTGCCCACTGCAGCACTGGTCCTTCTTCCCTGCCTCCAGTTCCCTATTGCACGGTGTTGAAGCACGAAGAGACACAGCCTTTCTCCTGAGGCCTTCGAGGCTCTGAGCCCCCAGGCCTCCAGCCCCTGCTGGGGTGGGTCCTGTCTCCCCATCACTGGAGGGGTGACCCTCACAGCCAGTTCTCTGAGGGGCGTTTCCCAGGCCACGTTCCAGGCGCGGCCGGAAGCTGGGGAAGGGTGGGGCCAATGGCTCAGTGTTCCTGGCTCCTGGACCAACCCTGCAGTCTCTGAGGCCACGGCCACACTAGCAGACCCATGCCAGGCCCCACTGTGGCCCCCAAGTGCCATCTTGTCACCAGCATGCTCAGGGTACAGCATGAAGGGTGAGAGGGCAGCCCCGGCTTGTCAAGGCTCAGAGAGTGCCAGGCAGTGCCAGCCTTCTGGGGAGTGTGGCTGGGGGAGCAGCAACCCCGTGGGAGCCACTGTAGGGCTGGGGCACAGGATGGCCGGGAGATAAGGTCCCTCAGAGTTACCAGCCTCCAGCAGCCTCGAAGCCACCTGCCTCCCAACCAGTCAGAGAGACTGGCACCCAGAGAGGAGGGGCCTATCCACGAGGGCGAGGGGCATTCTCACAGCACCAGCCCTTGGGCTTGCCTCCTTCACCCCCTCCAGATATGAGCTGCCCCTCAGCACCTGCCAATAGCTGTGCCAGCCTTGGAGGGTAACCAGGAAAGACCCCCACCCAGAACCTGTTCCCAGCCTGCCCAGTCATTCTGAGTGTCTCACCCACCAGGGTCTGTTGCCAGCTGCAATGTCATATTCCCAGTGGAAATGGGCACTCCAAGGAGCTGTCCTCACCCCCCAGCGAAGCCAGCATTGATGGTCAGTCATCAACACTTTCGTATGAATTAGTGTGTCAGGCCGTGAAGTGGTGGCTCAGAGGCTAGGGATGAGGAAGAGGTGCTGGAGAAGCTGGCCTGGTTGAGGGGACAGGGTGAGGAGGAGGCTGTCAAGGTGTGAGGTCAGCCCAAGACTGAGGTCCAAGCAAGCATGTGTTCCTTCTCCATGTACCCAGGACCTTTGGTGAAGGACTGAGCAGGGGGTGGGGTGAGGACGGCTCCAGGTCTCTGGCTGGGATGGGCAGCACTGGAGCAGAAGGGGCGTGCTGAGTGGATGAGGCAGCCTCGGAGTTTAAAGGGCCTGAGAATAAATCATATAAAATGACAGGTTCTGCCTGAGAGATGGGTTTGCTCCTGGGCAGCTGGACTTTCCATGGGCATCCGGGCCTTAGTCCTGCTGGGCCCCCACGGGATCGGGTAGATTGAACCCCGGAGTCATCCGCTGAGGGGCGAGAGAGGGCGGTGTTTGTCCACATGCTCCTGTCACCACCTTTGGGTGCCCGGGTCTTCTGGCCCCTCCCTGAATTGCTGGGTGTCGCCCTTGCTCAGCCAAGTCTTCCTGGGTTCTTTTGCCTGTTTCTTGAGCACCTACTGTGCTCCAGGTGTGACTGCCCCAGCACTGGGAGCCTCTGAGTGCACACCTCAACGCTGTTAGACCCTACACTGTGCCCCCTCCACGCCCAGGGCTTCGGGAGGTGGGTGTCAGACCCCTGCTGTCCTCTCCAACACACAGTAGTAGGTGCTCAGCTGGCAGCTCCATGAGCCCAGGGGAGGAGGAGGGATGGAAAGGCTGCTGCAGCGTCAGGGGCTCCCTCCTGTGGGCCCTGATGTAGGTCTGAGCGATGACTCCAGCTGGCCTTTCAATCACCCTCAGGCTTCAGACAGCAAGGAGAGAACCCAGGCTTTTTTCCTTCCCGTGTTTATTAGCAAATCATCTTCTAACTGTTGTCAGAGCAGGTGAAGGTAAAAGAAAACAGCATCATTTGCCATTGTAACAAGTGTGTTCTGGCAGTGGCTGTGATAAGGCAGACGTCATTGAGCTGGCATGGGCCCTCGCTTGGCTGGCCGCCATGGCCTGGGGGTACACACGAGCCTCGTTGATCTCGTCCACACCTCTGCCGGGCGCCAAGCAGCCTGCGGGGCATGCAGGGTGGGCCCTGCTAAATTAATCCAACCCAACCCCCACTGGCCACCAGCCTGCAGGACTCACGGATGCCTCATCCTCTCCTGGAGGGACGGACTCACGGTGAATGTGTGGAGCATTGGAAAGCCTTTCCCCTGAAGTTCCAGTGTTGGGTTAAGCATTGCCCCACTTGGGCTCTTCTTTTCAAAGACCACATCCTTCTGGGAGGGGCTGTGTCATGAGCTGTAGCAACCATTGACATTTTAGTGTGAATTAGTCTCTCAAATCCTTTCCCCATCACACCAACAGTGATGAGAGGGGTGATGAGGGTGGGGAAGGGCATAGAGGTGCTGCTGGGGTGAGAGACAGTTGGGGCCGAGCAGTCTGGGGATTGGGCAGCCCCAGTCCCAGAGGAGACCCACTTTAGCGCAGAAGCAGGGCCTGTTTCAGGGTCACAGGATGGGTCTGCAGAGCCAGGCAGGATCAGGCCTCCTGGGGATGCTTTTAGGGGATGAGGGCTTGGGGGCAGCAGGGGTGGGCTGGGACGCACAGGGGTTCAGTTGGGGACTTGAGCCAAGTGCTCCCAGGGGAGGGGGCTCCAGGGGCCTCTCCATGTGAAGTGGAGGTTCCCCTGAGCTGAGAGCAGCCTACCACCTGGGCCTTGGGGAGGGACGCCCGCACACCTGGACTCATGCTGGGGTGTAGCAGGGGGTGGGGGCGAGTCTGAGACTGAGCTTTGGACCCGTGCTGGCAGCTCAGCCCCTCGGGGTCCCTCTCTGGTCCCCGAGCCTCTGTGAAAGACCTCCACAGGCTGGGCCTTGGGACAGGGCCCTGGACACTGGAGGCCCCCAGGCTAGTCCAGGAGGGTTTGTGTGCGGGCCGGAGGCAATGACCGCACGGCCTCTCCAAGCACCCCGCCCAAGTGGCAGGAGCCTCGTCCAGCTCTTGCCCTCTCGCCTGGCCAGAAAGCAGCTGCAGGAGATGGGGATTCTGTCCCGCAGATGCCGATGCTTTAATGTCCCTGGATTTATAGCGTGTTCTGTGGCTTCATTACCGAGATAAGATGGAGCCCATCACTGTCAGGCTCCACTCGGGATGGGATGTGCAGCTGCCCTGCAGACCAGCACTGATGCTGTGCATCCTGCACAGGCGGCAAGAGGGCCCCTGGGCCTTAGGGCAGCTGCCAGGGCCTGCTGGTCACCTGCTAAGTATCCTCCCACTGGGGCCAGAATAGCAGACATTTTGTCCACCTGACCAAGGCATCTGTGAAAACCCCACAGTGGACCTCACAGTCGATGGTGAAAGGCTGGAAGCTTTTCCCCTCAGATCAGGGATGAGATGACCACGCCCGCTCTGCCCACTGCTCTTCAACACTGGAGGCCTAGCCTGGATTTTTGTGTTTTTGTTTCTTTGGTGTGCTGCGTGGCATGTGGGATCTTAGTTCCCCTACCAGGGATCGAACTCATATCCCCCGCAGTGGAGGCACGGAGTCTTAACCACTGGTCCGCCAGGGAAGTCCCCCTAGGCCGTTTAATTAGGCCAGAACAAGAAATAGAAGCCTGAAAGTTTGGGAAGGAAAGAGTAAAACCGTTTACACAGACATCAGGACTGTCTGGAAATCCTGCAGAATCTGCCCCAAATCAGCCAGAACCAATATGGAGCTTAGCAAGAGCACAGAACCACATACAAAAGTGTGGATTGGCACCAAACAGCAAAGTAACGTTAGAAGCACTTCCATTTAAAATATCACAAAACAGGGACTTCCGCAGTAGTCCAGTGGTTAAGACTCCGTGCTTCCACTGCAGGGGGCATGGGTTCGATCCCTGGTCAGGGAACTAAGATCCCACGTGCCACTCAGCGCGGCCACAAAAATAAGTAATCAAATAAGTAAATAAATAAATAAAATATCACAAAACATAAAACATGTAAAAATCAATTTAACAAAAGATGTGCAGACCTCTGGAGTGAACTGAGTAGCAGAAACTTGCTGCTAGAGGATCCAGACCTCAACAGGCAGAGATACAGATTTCCGTCCACAATCAGGGGCCAGGAGCCTTGGTGTCACCAAGCTGTCACCCCTCCCACGTTGCCCTGTGAGATTTGGGACAACCCCAAACAAAACCCCAAGGCTTTTTTTGTAACAATTAACCAGCTGAATCCAAGATACACATGGAAATGCAGAGAGCATAGAAGAGCTAAAATAACCTTGAGAAAAAAGAGCAGAGTTGGAGGACTCACACTCAACTAACCATGATCTGCAGGGAAGCTTCGGTGATCAATGTCACATGGACGCCACGACAATGTCACATGGATGCCAGGGGATGTGCAGAACTGAGGGCAGACGTGGCCTTGACGGAGCCAGGGGGTCGGGGGGGGGTTCAGTGGGAGAAAGGAAGTTTCTCCAAAACTTGTGCCAGGAAAACTGGCAAACGCAGCAGGAAAATGACCCCCGGACACACGAGACAATTTGAAACAAAGCATAGACCCCGCATGAAAACTAAAACTATGACCGTCCATAGAAATTCTGGGTGAATATCTCTGCACCTTTGATGTGGACAAATATTTCTCAAAGAAAACACAAAAACATAACCATAGAAGAAAAAGTTGATACATCGACCTTCATCAACTAAAACCAGCCCATCAGGGACTTCCCTGGCGGTCCAGTGGTTAAGACTCTGTGCTTCCAGTGCAGAGGGAGGGGGTTCGATCCCTGGTGGGGGAACTAAGTAAGATCCCATATGCCACGTGACCATAAATAAATAAATAAATAAATAACTGCCCATCGAAAGAAACTCAAAGGAAGATACAGACTGGGAGTGGGCATTCACAGTGTGGGTCCACAGGAAAGGCTCACATCCAGGATGGATAAAGAAACACCAACATTCACATTAAAATGATAACCCAATTTGGAAATGGTCAAAAGGCTGCAATAGACACTTCACCAAGGAAGACATGCAGATGGCAGAGAAGCTCATGAAGAGAAGCCCAGCATCACTAGTCACTGGGTAGACGCAGACCCAACCCGCAAGCCACAGGAGAGACCCTCACCTGTCAGGTGGGCTGCAGTGGGGGCCCACTGTACCAAGTGTCAGCCGGAGCTCTCACACTGCTGGCACGATTCAAAAGTGGTGTGACCACTTTGGGGAAGAACGTGGCCATTTCTTAAAAAGTTAAATGGACTCACACATGCAGTCTGGTCTTTCTGTGGCTGGGTATTTACCCAGGAGAGACGAAGAAAGTGTTCAGTCTTACAAAGACTTGTCTGAAGGTTCACGGCAGCTTCCTTGTAATCCCCCGTCCCAGTTGGCTCAGGCTGCCAGAACAAAATACCAGGAACTGGGGGGTTTACAAACAGCAGACATTTTTCTCCCACTGTCTGGAGGCTGGGAGTCCAGGATCACAGCGCCTGCAGGTTCTGTTGTGTCCTTCTTCCTGCTGTGCCCTCACAGGGTGGAGGAGGCAAGGGAGCTCTGCAAGGTCTGGTTTATAAGGACACTAACCCACCCTCCTGACCTGATCACCTCCTGAACACCCCACCTCATAACACCATCACCTGGGGGTCAGGTGTAAACGTGTGAATTCTGGAGGGACACAAATATTCAGACCCCAAATTCAAGTCCCACACTGGAAACTACCCAAACGCCCTCACGGGGGGAACTCCAGAGCACGAGGATGCAGCAGGGAGGGGTGAGTAAATGCAGATGGAGCCCAGAGCAGGGATGCTGAGGGAAAGAAGACAGACAGAAAGGGGACACACTCTACACACCATCCTGTTCACGCAAGTCCAACTGCAGTGACAGAGCCAGGTGGTGGGAGGGGGAGGGGGAGGGCTTGCGACTTCTGGGGAGATTGGCATTTCTGCTGTCTTGATTGTGGTGATGGTTTCACAGGCTTCCCGCGTGTGTCAAACTTCAAACGTGGGCAGCTCATTGCACGTGAATCACACCTCACAAGAGCGCTTGAAAACATCTGTGCTCAGAGATAATGACACCCCACCTTCAGTGAATTGAACACTTTGTATCAGTGCATTTCCTCTAGGTCTCGTTGTTCTCAGTCGTGAAGAGGCTCCCAGAGAGAGAATCACACGTGCTGGAGGAGAGAGGGGGAAGGCAGCCCCATTACGGGCCTGAGCACCAGGCCGCAGGTCCTGATGGGGCGGAGGTTCCCACCGAACAGGATTCCCAGAGAGATTTTGATTTCAGGCCACACACATCCTCTCTCACTCATGCTCTTATCTTTTCCTTCCCCTCTGATCGATCCTGCACCTGAGGCAGAGGAAGCAACATCTCAGCCCTGAGGAAGGAAGCAAAGGGCTCAGGGACTTGGGATCCTCTGCCCTGGGGCCCTGCAGCCTCTAGCATGTGCTTCCTTCCATGGCCAGGGGAGGGTTGGGTGCGGCCCTCCTGGAGGACGGGGGTGGTGGGCGAAGGTGCCCAGGGGCCCTGAGCAGTGGGTTTCCTCCTCCAAAGGCAGCCGGGGAAGGTCCGAGGGAAGGGCTGTCGTGAGGGGCAGGCGGGAGGCCCCTTCTCAGCCCCCACCTCCCGAAGGCCTCCCGAAGGCCCCCTCTAGCAGAGTCCCATGTGTCCATCTCAGCAGGCTGACCTTGCCTTCAGGGGCGGACACCCCTCCAACCTGAGGTCAGATGAACCTGACGCCCCACTCCGTGCAGGGCCGGGTTCAAGACCCGACTCTGTCCCTGGGGCCCACATCACCAGGGCCGAGGGGCTGACCTCTGGGAGCCTCAGTTTTCCCTCTGAAAGTGGGAATACTGGTCACTCCCCCACAGGGCCCTGTGACCGTGCGCGGTCTCTACACGGGAAATGCTGGGTGAGTGCCCAAAACAGCGGTGTTCGTGCTCACCAAGGGGTCTCTGTTCTAGAAGAGCCCAGTGTGAGTGTCTGGGGGCCATGGTAACATACCATCACAAACCAGGGGGCTTAAAACAACGGGCATCTATTCTCACGGTCTGGGCTGGAGATCCAGCATCGAGGTGTTGCAGGGCCACGCTCCCTCGAAGATGTGGGGGGGAGGCCCTGTCCTGCTGCCTGCAGCTCCTGGAGGTGCCAGCATCCTTGGTGTCCTTTGGCTTGTGGCTTCATCACCCCCATCTCTGGCTCTTTGTCACCCAGCCGACTCCCCACGTGTGTCTGTCTCATCTCCCCCTCTCTTACCTTATAAAGAACTGGATTTAGGGCTTACCTGGATAATCCAGGATCATCTCATTTCAAGATCCTTAATTACATCTGCAAAGACTCTTCTTCCAAATGAGGTCCCACTCACAGGTTAAGGGATTAAGGTGGGGCCATGTCTTTGGGGGGCAGCATTTGTCCCACGACACAGCCAGGTGGGGGGCAGGTCATGGGGCTCTCTCCGAGGTCCCTACCCGCATGACAGCCCATCACCTGACCACTGAAAGAACCCCCAGCGTCCACCACCTACTCCCCTCCGCGTTCAGCCCTCCTTTGCTCGGTCACCCTTGGAGACCTGGCCCCATTCTGACTCATGCACAAGCCTCGTTGTGGCCTTGGGGAAGGCCTGGGCTGTCCCAGGCATCCCCGGGAAATGCCCTCCACTGTCACATGGGTCTCCTTTGTTGCAGCTTTTTTGCAGCTTTATCAAGCAGCCGCTGCAGCCGCCTGGCCAGTCATCTCCCGGTGGTGCCAGACCCGGCCTCCTCTCTCTCTTTTCTTTCTCCTCATCTGGAACGTGGACAGTCTGTGTCTAAGAGCCCCGCTGGGAGGAGGACAAAGCCTGCTCTGTGTCCCCAGAGCCCACAGTGGCCACTGGGTACCTGTTTGAAGTCGTGGACTCTGCCTCCCTGTGGGTCTTCAGGGGAGCTGGGGTCTGGCCACGGGGCACCAGGCTCTCCAGGCATATACAGGATGGACCAGGGGTGTCCCGGGCAGCAGCAGTGAGGAGAAAAATGTAACCTGAAAATCCCAACCAATGACACCGAGAAATGCTGCATAAACCACAATGGACTTTAAGGGCTACTTTAAGGGCTTAGCTGGGCTCACCAGGAAAGAAAGGGGATAATAAATGAAGGGGGTGTCGTGGTCGCTTGGGCGGCTGTAACAGAATGCCATACTGGGAGGCTTATAAACAGGAGAAATTTATGTCTCATAGTTCTGGAGCCTGGATGTCCAGGACCACATGCCAACGTGGTCGGATTGCTGACAGCCAACCTCTCTCTGTGTCCTTAGGGGGCGGAGGGGCTCTGTGGGGTCTTGTCTGTAAGGACACTAATCCCACTGTGTGGCTCCACCCTCACAACCTGGTCACCTCCCGAAGGCCCCATCTCCTGACACCATCACCTGGGGGTCAGGTTTCCACACATGGATCTAGAGGGACACAGACACTCAGACCACAGCTGAGGGTTCGAAGAACCAGGTGATGAGCCCGGAATCTGCATCCACGGTCTGAGTTAGGGGCTGGAGCAGCATGAGTTCCTGTCTCCTAACCAGGGTGTTTGGTGCTGACTGCTATGAGGAGACAAGGCTTTGCATCCAGGCGAGGCAGGATTGGAATTGGGGTCCCAGGAGGCTGGAAAGATGCAGGCACAGGCATTGTCTGTGTCCGCCTGGCCCCTGGCCGGGAGAGAGAGGTGTGTCCCGGAACTCGTAACCACAGGCTGGCTTCACACAGGCCCTGCTGGTCTAGAAATCCTCCAGCCAAGGCATGACATAAAAGCCGGCGAGCGACACCCCAGGCCCTTGGACCATATGCTGTCAACACCTCTGAAAGGATAACCCTCCAACCAGGTCCTGCTGGGGCTCAGCTCACAAGGAAACCAGCACCATGAGCTCAAAAGCATGAGCTGGGGAATCCCCTGGAGGTCCAGTGGTTAGGACTCCGTGCTTCCACTGCAGGGGGCATGGGTTCAATCCCTGGTCAGGGAACTAAAATCCCACATGCCTTGCAGTGCGGCCAAAAAATAAATTAATTAATTAAAGCGAAACAAAACAAAACATGAGCTTACACAATGTCAGAGACAAGCACCAGCAAGAGGGTGTCAAAGAGTGTGAAAAACGCAAAAGAAGGAGCCAATACCCAAGGGAAAAATGAGACATCATGGGAAAGGGGAGTGGAACTTGGAGATGTGAAGACGACCTTTGAGAGTACCAAGTGCACGGCAGGGTGGACGGCAAACTGGGCGAAGCTGCGGAGAGAATTAGTGAATTGGAAGAGAAAGGTTTGGGGACAACCCTGAGTGCCCCACAGAGGGGCCGAAAGACAGAATAAATGAAAGAGAGGTCAGGAGACCAGGGGTGGGTGACCAGGGCTGCATCTGCCTTCTCACCCCCACCCCCCGCCGTCTTTTTACTGGAACCAGCCTCACCCAGGAGTACACATGTTGTGAGTCAAATAGTTGACAAAGACACTTGGGCCCATGAAGTCTAAAATACTTCTGATCCCTGCCCTAGAAGGAGCTCCAGAGGAGAGCGAAAAGAAAGGAGGGAGACGCAAGCTTGAAAGGTTACAGGTGAGACTTCTCCAAAACTGATGAAAGCTAAGAAGCCTCAGATTCCAAAGACGCAAACATGGGTAAATATGATAAATAGGAGCAAATTCCCACCGAGGCTGGGCCAGGTGGGGCTGCAGGACCCAGGTGAAGACAGGGTCCTGGTGAAAGTAGAGAGGGGGGTTTGGTGATTCATGGAACGGCCAGAAGACCAACAGCAGACCCTGGAGACGATGGAACAGCATCCCCAAGGTTTGGAGGGAGGAGGGGCTGGAGAGACTCTGCGTGTGGCCACCAGTCAGTGAAGACGTGAAGACACTTCAGACAAACCTGGACTGAAAGGGTTTCTACTCCCTGACTCCTGCTGGAGGGACTGCTGAGGGAGAGGGAAGATGCTCATGACAGTTACGAAGAAAACAATAAGAAATGTTATTCAAAGATATAAAAGAAGATCTAAAAAACTGGAGAACTATGATGTCCGTGGATGGGAATACTCAATATGGCAGAGATGGTAATTCTCCCAAAATTAACCTATAAACTCAAGGTAACTTCCATCAATAACCCAACACCTGAAGCCACATGATGCATGTGTGTGTTTAATCTCCAAGGAGTGTCCAGGGTTAGCACTGTTATTTTCTGAACTTTCTAGCAGTTTGGAAATATCTCACAATTTGTTTTTGTTTTGTTTTTTTGGCCACTCCACGTGGCATGCGGGATCTTAGTTCCCTGACCAGGGATCAAACCCTTGCCCCCTGCAGTGGACGCACAGAGTCCTAACCACCGGACTGCCAGGGAAGTCTCAGTATCTCACAATTTGAAACTGGTTTTAAACAGAGGTTGGTTTTGGCTCCCAGGGTCTCCCTTCCAGATGGGATTCCCCCATGCCCCACCTCCTGGGAATGTTTCCATCCACTTCCAGCTGTGGCCAGGAAAGCAGGAGAGTCACACGGGTTTGATGATCCCTGCTCCTGGAGCTCAGGGCTGATGCTTGCTTCGGGCTGTAGAGAAACCTTCTCTGGTGTCCCAGGCTCCTTGGGAGCTGAGGGAGCCAGGGAGGAGCACCAGCTCCTGTCCCTGGTGGGTGCTGGGTGGCACTGCTGGGCCGGGACAGCGTCTGTGGGGCCAACGGCCGCCCTCGCCACGAGGCCCTCGCCCCCCAACACCCCAGGCCAACCCGGGCACCAGGAGGCAGAGCGCCAGGGGGCAGCACAGCCACAGCCCAGAATCGATGTGATTATTACTGGGGCTTGGAAGAGGTTTAATATTTAACAGGATTAAATATTTAAAAAGGATGAGTTGACAGGGAGCGCGGTAGCCCCGGGAGACGGCGAGGACAGGTCCTAAAGATGGGGGCAGGCCTCAGACACCCAGGCCCGCCTTCCAGGTAAACAGCAGGAGCTCAAGAGGTTCCCTTCAGAGGGGATGATTTGGTCCCAGCTCTCAGGGCTGACTGGAGGAGGTTCGTGCTGGCCACTGGCTGGGTGAGCAGAAGACGTCTCCAGCCCCCTCTGTGGAGCCCTGTTTATTGAGTGCCAACTGTGCCAAGCAGGGCTGGGGGTTGGGACTGCCTTGCAAACGCTCCTGTGACTGTGAGACACTGCCTCCTCCGGGAAGCCCACCTGGACTGGGCCAATTCCCACACACTGTCACCCCCTGCACGGGCCCCTGCACCCTGCCATTTGTAAGGATCCCAAATGCTGCAGGGTCAGTGGTACCTCTAGCGCCGTGCGTGCAGTGGGTGCTCAGTGCCGTCCTTGACTGAGCGGCTCCCAGCCTGCGGCACGGGGGACCTAGCCGGGGGACATGGCTGCGAGGGAGGCCCAGCCCAGCTCCCCACCGCCGCCAGCTCTCTTGGGGCAGTGCCAGTTAGGGCTTCCCCTCTGGGGTCCCAGTGACCCACCGGAGTCTGTGACATGAGGGGGAGGGGGTGGGGGCAGGGGTAGGGGGTGCAGTGGGGCCAGACTTGGTTCACGTCTGGCGCTGTCCAGCCGGGGAGGCTGCCTGGGGGTGGGCGGCTGGAGGGACAGTCACAGGGAGCAGGGTGAGGAGGACACAGGGCGTGTGACTCTCCTGGGGCTGCCAGATGGCCTGAAATAACGGAAGCTCATCCTCCCAGTCTGGAGGCCAGAGTCCTAGATCAAGGAGGCCCCAGGGGCTCTTCCTGCCCCTCCCAGCTTCCTTAGCTGGGAGCTGCGTCACTCCAGCCTCTGCCCCCGTCACCACATGGCCTCCCCGTGTGTCTGACTCTCTAAATCTCCTCTCTTGTAAGGACACCAGCCGTGGGACTAGGGTACCCCCAATGACCTCATCTGCAAAGACCCTATTTCCAAATAAGGTCCCATTTGCAGGTACTGGGGGTTAGGACCTGGACTTATCTTTTGGGGCACACAATTCAACCCACTACCCAGGGTCCCCTGTACTGAGGTGGGGGCCTGACGGTGTGTGGCCCTAGTCCCTCGATGCGGATTGGCAGGTGTGGCCAAGGACGTGGGCAGAGGTTCCTTACTCGGAGTCCACGGAGGGAGCTGAGACCGGGGAGGGTGTGGGCTTGTGCCAGGGAGAGCCGGGACCTTCAGTGACCAGAGATGTCGGTCTGTGCCGGCCACTCCGCCCCCAGAGGCTGAGAACTACCCGCTCCGTTCAATCTTCCTTCTGAACTGGAAGGTTTGGTCTTTATCCCCCAAGAAAGCACTGGTGCAGCCGGAGCGGTTGTTCTGGAATTTCCAGGTGGCACCCTCCTCCCCGAACCCCACCTCCTGACTCCCCCAAAAGGTGTCAGTGAGCTGAGCACTGGGATGGACTGGACAGCGGATGACGCTTGGGCAGAGCTCCTAGACCTTCAGTCTCCAGGCCCCACTGTCCCCGCATGGTCGGCAGGAGGCAGTTGTCCAGTTGCAGGGCCCAGGGTCCCCCCACAGGGCTCTCAGAGGAGTCCTCACCCCACGAGGCCTCAGCGACTCCAAGGGGGCCAACAAGACCTTGCGGCCCCCTGCACCTGCGGGCCTGTGGGCGGCTGCACACGTTGCGGCCGGTGTGCAGGAGGAACAAGGTTGGAGGGGCGCCAGGTGTCTGGCTCAGCCCCCGCCCCTGTCAGCTCCCTCCCGCCCTTGGGGGCAGCTTCCCACATGTAGCACCCCACGTGGCCGGGCCGACCAGAGTCTGTGGAATGTCAAGGCCACGCAGAGGAAGTGAGCAGGGCGGCCAGCCCCTTGTGATGTCTTGCAGACCCTGGGAACCGGGAGAGACAGAGCCCACACCGCAGGCCAGGATGACAGCCGCTTTCCAGGTGGACCCAGAGCTTCCTGAGGCCATGCAGGTCTGGGGCTGGACCCGAGGGCATGAACAGGGCTGAAGGAGACACAGAGCAGGGAGGGGGAGGCCCAGAAGGAGCTTGGATCCTCACAGGGGGCAGGGGGCACTCGTGAGCAGGCAGTCCCACCTCACGTCTGGTCTGGAGACACGTGCAAACCTGGCTCAACCCTCCTCTGGCCACTGGGAGCGGGTGTGGGCTCAGGCCTAAGGCCTGGCAGGGACGCTGTCTGGGCACTCTGCCTCATGGCTATGCGACTTGCCCCCTGAGCCTCCATTTCCTCATCTGTAAAATGGGTTGGAGAATCGTGCTTGCCGCAGCGTGGTCACAGGGCTATAAAATTAACAAACAAAGCACTAAGGCTGGGCCCTGGTTATCTGTCAGGGTTTCCTGCCAGAGGGAGACAGACACACAGACAGATGGAAGCAGGACAGAGCCCAGGAGGAGCGGAGGCCTGTTGGGAGGTGGCAGCCAGGCCAGGAGAAGGCTGTGACCCAGATTCCCCCGCCCTGCTGCTCTCAGGCAGGATACTCAGTTTGCTCACCTCCCGCCCCCCTGCCACTCTGCACCCTGACTCTGTGCTTTAGACCCTCATTCTGGGCTCTGCCCTGCTCTGCAGGCCCCCCGCCCGCGGTGGCAGTGGGGCCCTGGGCCCTGTGGTTCAAAGGGGGCAACACTGTTGGGGTGGCAGGCAAGTCAGGGGTCAGGGGTCAGGGGTCATGGAGAAGGACCTGGGAACGGAGCCACCCCCCTTACAGATGTCAAGTGGGGAGGGGGCACTGGGGCTGCAAGGAAGGTTGTGGAGGGGGCACGGGAAGAAAAGACGCTGCCTGCCTCACATCACCCCGGGTGAAGGGGGCCCCCCCATGCCCAGGGGCCCCAGAGCCCATGAGATGCCGTGTAGCGGGGAGCAGGTTGGAGGCGGAGACCAGGCGGTGACGCCGCTCCTGGGCCAGCTCTGTGTGAAGGCCGTGGAGACAGAGGTGGGGGGTGGGGGTGGGGGACAAGGGCCTCTTTGCTCCCCCAGAAAAGGTCTTCAAGCTTCACGCGCAAAGTTGTTTGTCTACTTGGCGGTGACTGGAGTGTAACAGATGTTGAGACCTGGAAGGGGCCAAGCAAGGGGCTTAATTAGCAGCCTCTTCTTAGTTTCAGGAAATCTCTTTTGTAGCTCTGATAAATGGGTGACCGTAGAAGCAGCATATAGCCTCACTGTTCCCTCATGGTTCACATTAGCAAACTGACCTGCTGGGACTTCCCTGGCAGTCCAGTGGTTAAGACTCTGCGCTTCCACTGCAAGGGGAGCAGGTTCAATCCTTGGTCGGGGAACTAAAACCTCACGTGCCCTGCACATCGAGGCTCAGCCCCCCAAAAAAAATTGAAAAAAAAAAACTGACCTGCTGCTGGTCAGTCTTTCTAGCAACAATGTCCTTCCTCATTCTGGCCACCAGAACAAACTCCTATTCAGTCTTCAAAACCCCATGAGATCTGTACTCTTAAATTTTGAGCTTTTCACAGCATGCAGTTATTCCTCAATAGAGGTAAAGATCTCGGAAAAATTAGTGAGGTAGGAAGTGCCTTCTGTTTCCCTCTCTGGGAGTTGAGGTTGAGTGGGAAGGTGTGGACAGTGTGGGCCCCTGGAAGAAACCTGTTGGGTTGACCATGAGCCACCACTCCTCCTTCTGAGAGAGATGGCTGGGGGAGGCATTATTGTCACCACAGGCGTCCCCACCAAGAGGAGCTGGAGGGGGTCCTGCTTTCCTGTTGGACTGCTGCTCCCAGGGTCCTGGGCCGAGTCCTGAGTTCTGTCTGTGTCCCGAGGGACCGTGGGGACTCTGGCCTGGCCTTGGGGTCAGCTCCTGCCCCCTCTCCCCTCAAGGCCTCGCTGTGTCCATCTCTGCCGCCATGGCCATCCTGGGAGTGGCCTGGAGGTGTGGTCTCCACGGAAACATCCATGACGACCAGTCGTGGGTGGCTGCGGAAGGCCTCCTGACGCCATCCAGAGGCAGAAAGTCGGCCAGAAAGAGGCCACGTGGGGACCTGGTGCCAGAGTTTGGGGGCATTGGCTGGCAGGCTGCAGGGCAGGTGGGGGAGGCCTGGGCTGGGGGCTGAAGCTGGCAGGCAGAGCTTGGCTCCCTCCTAATGCAGCCCCTTGGCCCCCACATCAGCCTGGTGGTCCCGCAGTGCCTGGGTGCACCCCGCTCAGGTGGCTCCAGAGGGCAGCAGTGACAGCCCAGCAGGAGGGTCCAGCCTGGGAATGGGCTGCTCTGCCCCACCCCGTTCCCCCCACCGATACCCCCCCACCCCGCCCCCGCCCGCTGCCAGCCAGCTGGGCCTGGGGAGTGTCCCAATCACGTGCTCCACCTGGCTGCATGTCCAGACACCACAGAGTTCAAACACCTGGCAAGCAGCAAGCAGGCCACGCACAGATCAGTTCCCTCCACAGCCCAGGGCTGAGCCGGCGGAGGCACTCTGAAACTGCGTACAGAGCAGCATGAGTTTAGGGAGGCCCACACCTCACTTCGTGCGATCCCTGTGCCCCGGCCCCGCACTCTGGGGTAACAGCATGAGTGATGAGCAGCACCAGCCCTGTGGACCCCCTGTGTCGCTCCATGCATCCCACCTGAGTGCCCATCACCCAGTGATGAGGTGGAGACCCCACCTCTGACTCCTCAGCCGCCCCCAGACAGCCTGATGGGGTTGGGAGGCCCAGGGGAAAGAGTGTGCTTGCCCAGGGGCCTCCAACGTTGGGGGTCCAGAGAGCGGAGATGGCTCTAGAGGCTCCTGGAAGTCAGAAGTGTGCTGGGGAGGGGGAGCTCTCACCTGGATAAATGGACCCCATGAGATGTGGAGGGGGCCCCACCCCTCCTCCCAGAGGGGCAACTGAGGCTGACAAAGGCCAAAGTCTCGTCTGGCATCTCGGAGCCCAAGGTGGAGCCTCCTGGTGACCTGACCCCAGCCCCGACCCTGGGTTCTCCCAAGGAGGGTGCCTGGCCAGCTGTGACTGCTGTAGGCTCCAGGGACCGAAGACCCTCTGCCCACACAGTTCATATAAACAAACTGTGCCTCCGGTCTGTGGGGGTGGACTGTCCAGTGCCCCAGGGAGTGGGCAAAGCTGGCCTCTGAGGCAGATGGCTAGACTGGCTCAGCTAGAGTCTGGTGGACAGTGGGGCAAGAGGAGAACTTGAGCTTCTCAGGGGCTGAACAGAGACCCCCGGCTACGGCGCCCTGAATCACTCCTTTATTCCACGAGCACACAATGAGCGCCCGTGTGTGCCAGGCACTGCCCGACTGCCAGGGAGCATGGTGATGAGGACAGACAGGGTCCTGGGGACAAGGCAGAAAAGCAGAATCGAGCAAGGCAGGATTTTGTGGGTAAGGAAACGGAGGCTCAGGGGCCAGAAGAGCTCCCAGCTCTGGGTGGGGCTAGCCTCGGCTCCTTGAGGTTCGTTGGGACCCCCAGGCTCTCAGGAGGGGCCCACACTGGAGGGGGCTGCCGGTCCCCAGGTGCTTCTGCCCACTCCACTGGTCACACTGGTCTGTCTTGGCCAGATGACCCTGCCAGAGGCTGTTCACAAGTGGGCAGGCGTGGGGACCCACAGACGGCAGCTCAGCACCGCCTGGACTTCAGGGCCAAGACAAGGAGGGAGAGAGGCTGCCGGGGTGGGGGTGGGGCTGTGCATGGCCCTCGTGCCTGAATGGGTGCGAGCAGGGATGAGCACCCACCCCACCCTTCCCCTCCAGGACCCAGAGGCCAGCACACTGCCTGAACACTGCTGGCCGGAAGCCCGCTGAGGGCAGAGGTCAGCCCTGCGCAGTGGGTCTGGGGGCACAGAGGCCCGAGCCTGCTGGGGCCCCCCAGCTCCCCCCGTTCTGTCTCCTCACATCCCATGTCTGCCAGCAGAGCCACCCTGAGCCCGCACTGCTGTGCTGTGTGTTGTGCGTTCCAGCCCCTCCCCACACGGTCAGGGCAGCACAGGGAGGGGCACAGGGAGGGGCTGCGTGTGGATTAATCCGAAGACCCTCAGGCATGTGGGCTCTGCAGGTGAGGACTCGGGGATGACACAGAGGTTCCGCACCAAAAACCACACTGTTTTCTCCAGAGGAGAGACCAGGGGAGTCTGAGGCAAGTTTAAGTGTCAAAATCTGCAAGCAGGTGTGGACTTTTGTTGTCCTGGCCCAGGGCGGGGGGTGGGGTGGGGTGGGGTGGGGGTACCTGCTGAGTGAGATGAGGCAGGAAAGTCTGCTTCCTTCCCACTCAGGACCTGCCAAGAGATTCATCTCAGAAAAGCGGAACTACTGGGCTCGGCAGCTCCAGCCCTGCTGGCAGCCCCTGAGGGATGGATGGGGACAAAGGCACAGACCCCACCAGCAGGGCCCTTCCCAGGGCTGTCAGGAGAGGGAGGCTCCTGGAAATTCCACACACCCCCCTCCCTGTGCTGAGCGCCCGGAGCCCTCAGGGCGGCTGCATGAGCCCCGCCCCTGCCTGGAGCACCTTCTCAGGTGCCGCAGAGAGGATGGGACAGGAGGGCCCAGGCTGGCCTCCCTCCCGGCCCAGTGGAAAAGGCGGGGGACCCCTGGGAGGGCGCCAGGCCCATTCAGGCACTCTCCACAATCTCCGCAGGACCTGAGGTGTCCTGCACAGCTAAGCCTAAAGAGCCCCTCAACCTCGTCCAGAGCTCAGACATCAGAGGAGAGATAAACAACACACGGGGAGGTGCATGTCTCCGACACAGTGGGTCAGTGGGGATCGGGCGGGAGCAGCCTGGGCCCAGCCCTGCTCCCTGATCCTCCATCCCCCAGAACAACCGGTGTGGCCCCAGATTAGAGGGCCAGCCGGGCCCCTCCTTGCTGTGGGGACACAGACTTGGCCAGGATGCTGGGAGGCCCTGGGACCGTGAGGGAAGAGCTGGTGTCTGTGGTCAGCCTGCCTCCAGGTAGACAGCAGCAAAACCCCCAGGCCTCTGTCGGAGTGGGGGCTGCAGGGAGGGGAAGCCCCAGGCCCTGGGGATGGGGGTGGCTTGAGGGCCGCCCAAGGGCTCGGCTGGGCACCCGGGGGCTGGGGAGGCCCTGCAGAGAGCAAATGGCATAAAGGGGTGGGGAGAGGGCTCCTTTGTTCCCAGAGCCTGGGATGCGTGAGACACGGTGGGCCTGGATCCCAGTCCCCACTCTGGCCCAGCGTGTGACTTCGGGTGACGCAGGGCATGAGGGCTCCATCTCCAGGTGTGATGGGGCTGGGGGGGGCCTCACCCTCTCACTCTGAAGATGTCACTGGCTCTAATTGGGAGCATCATACCCTACCAGGTAAGCTCAGATCACACTTCACATGTGAGGGGTGGGGCACATTACCTGCCGGCCTAAAATTGCGTTTCCACTTCTCAAAAAAGCCAGTCTGGCCTCCGACTGGGGCCAAGCAGCTTGAGACCTTGGCCCAGCACCGCCACTTGGCCTCCATCTCCTGGTCTGAGGCCACCCCAGACGCCTGAGCGCCAGGGATCACCCGGAGGCTTAAGGACGTCCCAGGCACTCCTGGTGGTTGGGGCCCCATTTTCTCTTCCTTTTCCGGGGATTGGGCATCAGACATTGAGCATGGAGGGTGGACCAGCAGATGCCCCCATCGACCAGGACCCCTCCCCACAGGGCCTGCAGCCCAGAGCCCTGCCGGGTGACAGGGGAGAGGCTGTCTGGCTCATCTGCAGAGAGGCCAACCCCGGCTGAGACACCGGGATGTCCACCCACCATCCCCTCCCTCATACTGGTCTAGCTGGAGGTGCTGAAGGAGGCAGGACCAGCCTGTGTGGGCGTGGGGGCGCGGCGCTGGCAGTGGGGTTGCCACGCAACTGCCACATGCATCTGGTTGTGTCTAGGCTCCGTGGGGTGGAGGAGCCCCAGGTTCCAGTAGCCGTGCTTAGCCACTTGCTAAGGTGGCAGGACAGGACCATGTCCCAGATGCCCTGGGTCCCTGGAGAGAACACCCCATGCCCCCAGTCCTGCTCTCAGGAGAGGGTCCCAGAAGTTCTCCAAGCAGCTTAGAGCTGCAGGCTGGGAAGCTGTGACAGTGGAACTCAGGCCTGAGGCCTTGCTGCAGTCCCCTCTGCCTGGCTGAAGTGAGGGACAGTCCCTACCCGGGGCCCAACCGCTCCTGGTGGCCCTCAGCAGCAAGTGTCACACCAGCAGAACCTCTCCAGCATGGTGCTCTGAGCTTGATTCCACAGCCAGTGGGGGACCAGGGAGTGGTCCCCAGGCTCCTGAAGCCCCGGTTTTCCCATAAGTGCAATAGGTGTCCTTGTGGCCTGGTTGTACCCTGAGGATTTGAGGTGACCAGAGACAGCCCCTCCCTGGAGGCCCAGCACTGCCCTGGGGCACTGACTACTTGCCAGGCTTCCTGGGGGGTGAGGGCTGAGGGCAGTGGGGGTCTCCATCCAGGCTTGGGGACAGCAGGACATGGACACTGCCTGCCAAGGTTCCAGCCTGGTCCACCTCAGTCCACTCCTTGTGGCCAAACCCCAGCACCTGGCCAGGTGAACTGGACAGTCCACCCTGCTGGGTGTCGGTTTTCCAGCACCTTCTGTGGTCCTGTTCCATCCCGCACCTGGGTCTCCTGCCAACCCAGGGTGGGGTGAGGGTGGGGGTGGTCCCTGCTGGCACATGGGAAACGTTGCGGGCTGGATGAGGGAGGAGGCTAGCCTTGTAGGAGGGTTCCACTGGCTGTGACCCTATCCATCCGTGGGCGCCACCGAGGAGGACCACCCTCCACCCTTCAGGCAACACAGAGCCTTGGTCTCCCCACCCATCATACAGGCCCCACCCCCTCTAAGCAGTTTGGAGGTGCCCTGATATGTGCCCCTGGGAAGCTCCCCAGGTCCTGGGCTGTCTGTGCTTGGCCGCACACCTGGATTACCTCTTCCTTCCACGTCCACATCCTCACACAGACCAGGGCATCCCTGATCTGAGGGTGTCCCCCCAGCAGGCGCTGAGCGCTCAGGCATCCCAGCCAAGGAGTGAGGCAAGCAGGTCCACTGGGGCCTGGCTGCAGGCTCTCCCCTGCTTGCATTCAGTATCCCGCCCAACCCAACGGTGGGTCTGCCCCAGGCCATACAAGCCCGAGGCCCTCCTGTAGGCCTGGGAGCTTCAAGGAGAGGCAGGAATCAGGAAGTGCCAGAGGGCGCAGATGTCAGTGTGTGTATGTGGGGGGCTTTGAAGGGGGAAGTGACGTGATGACCCCCTTTGCCCTGGGGCTTCTAGGTCAGGGCCCTGGGGGGTAGGGGATCTCCGTGACCCACCCCATGCTGGACCTCGTTAACAGGTGGCCGCCTCTGAGGTCCATGTGGGGGTCTCTGCATCATGGGGACTCTCAGGTCTTAAGGATTGTCCAGGCACCGATGAGGTGTCGCTCAGTGGGGGTCAGACAGCTGAGTCGACAAACTCTCCCTCCAAGGGTCCTGGAGGCACAGCCCTCCTCACACTGGCTCAGGGCGGCCGGGTACTAGGGCACCTGGACACCCCAGGCCTTGGTCTGTCTAGAGGCTGGCAGCTCACCTGAGCCTCCCTGAGGGGTCCTGGGTTTTCCGAGGCCCAAGGACTCACATCTCCTGGGAGGAAGGTCCCTCCCCAGCCTGTGAAGTCGCAGCCCAAACTGGCAGATGGATGTGGGCTCAGCAGGTGGGGCCACCACAAACATGCAGATTTACACACGTGAGTCAGACAGACCTTCTGTTTGTTGAGCATAAAACGCGTACATGAGATTTCTAAGTGCAGCCCTCCCTCCAGCCTCTGGACTGGGGAGGCTCACAGCCCCTACTGTCCCTCTGTGTAAGGCCCGACTGCCATGGGTTTATTATTCCTTGGACAAACGCTGGGCTTGTCCAAGGCCCTGGGAGCAGACTGGGTACACCAGAGACCAGATACTGTGGGGCCCTGGAAAAGCTGGTGGGGGGAACCCTGGGACTGACACCCCGACAGCCAGGCCTCTCTGAGGGGCATTCAGAGGGAGACAGGGCCAAGCTGCATGTCCCCATCCCTCTTGCATCCAGGTCTGCTCCCCATTTGGTGGCTCTGCTCACACAGGCCTCTGGGAAGCCCCTGCAGAACCCCCTGCACCTGAGAGCTGGGCCAGCCCTTGCCCCTGGGGTGGAAGATTCAGGGTTTCCATCCAGGCTGAGTCACTCTGCTGAGCCCACCCTGGAAAACATGGGGCAGCCCAAGCCTCTAACCTGATGGAGGAGGTTAACCTGACACACACCCCCATGTTCAGCGTAAACCAGCCCCAGCATCAGGCCACCTCACACACCTGTTGGTCCAGCAAGAGCTGCCCACAAGCCTGGGAACCCTGTTTTCTCTCTCAGATGGGCACTCTGCCCCATCAGTGCCTTCCTGGTACCCACCTGCCTGTGTGTGGTTGCACGCCACACTCTGAAGCAGTGTGTTTTAGTGTTTCATTGACCTGGCAGTGCGGAATCTCGAGGCAGAGGCCATGGAACCCCTCTCCTCAGCTCCACGCAGACCCCGGAGTCTCCGCCTGTCACTGGCACCTCATGAGGAAGGCGCCTGTTGTGGGGGCTCTGAGGCCTTTGATGCCTCCAGGAGAATGGGAGTGGCTTGCAGACAGGCAGGCAGGGCTGTGGGCCATGGTGGTCATGGGACACAGCCAAGCTCTCCCTACTCCCAACTCCACAACTCTGTCCTTCCAGAAACGATTTCCCAGCCACCAAGTCTCTGGAACCTTCTGGAGTGTTCCAGGCTGAGCTCGGGGGGACAGACAGCTCGGGGCCGAGGTGGGGCCGCTAAACCCTGACTCTCCCTATTGATCCAGGACAATTTCCGGATGGCAAACCCCATTAGGTCCTCATGCACCATTAAACACTTTAAAAATAACAACTTATCACTGATGCCGAGGCCAAAGTTCAGGGCAGGATGCTGTGCAGCTAACGGTGAGGGCGCCACTCTGGATGTGGGGATGGGGATGTTGTGAATCTGGTCACCCCCAGCTGGGGGGGGATCTTGTCTCCCCGGGTAGTTGGGAGAGGCATACCTTCTGCTTGGGAGCTCAAGTCCACTCAGGGCCCAGGAAGCTTTGCTCTAGCCAATCCCACCCCCCACCTCATGGGCCCCAGGCACCCGGGATGCCCAGTAAGCAGAGTGTGCTCCTTGCTCAAAGGTGGGGGGCCTGGCTCAGCCCCCACCCCCTCACGCCATTCCCAAGGCCTGGTGAGCAATTCTCCACCAAGACCAGGAGGCCCCGTCGCCATAGAAACAGACCACGTTCCCAGAGTAAACCACCGCCATCTGTGTCCCTCTCTGGCCAGGGCTGGGAGTGGGTGGGGACAGGTGGCCTCTCCCACTGGATCTGTTAATGAGACAAATAAGGTCAGGTCTCCGCTCGCATGGCCTCCCTGTGCCAGCTTCCCATTATGCAGGAATCAATCCTCCCCCTGACCCCAACTCCCCTGTCCCCCTGACGCGCCATGCTGGCGCCAGCCCCCAGCTGGCCAGCAACATGCTGAGCCCAAGCCCATCCCGGGCTCAAAACCTGAATTAGCCACAAGCCAAGGAACACCAGGAGCCCCCAGAAGCTGGGAGAGGTGGGAAGGATCCTCCCCTGGAGCCTGCGGAGTGAGTACGGCTCCGAGACACCTTGCCTTAGAACTTTTGGCCTCCAGACTGCGAGGGAATGAATTTCTGGGTTAAGCCCCCAGGCTGTGGTCCTTTTTTAGGAGAGCCCTGGGAAGCTAACATTCTACCTTAAATAATGGTTATCATGGTACTCTCCAAAATGGACAGTTAATGTCTCATGTAAAATATGAACAATGCATCTTTACATCTTTTGGTGCTCTTCTTGGTTTGTAATATACAAAGTAAACCTTGTATACTCAAGACAGCCCCCCCGGTTCCCCCAGGACTGCAATGCCAGCTCTCCGGGAAGCAGTGATGCTCAGGTGCCTCCGGCCAGGGTCTCCCTCTATCTGTGACACCGTGCTGGCCTGTCAGCTGGCCACGGGGTGGCCAGGGCTTGGCCAGCTGGGCCAGGCTGGGCTGGTGGCTCGCCCAACCCACTCCAGGGCGGAGCTCGTGCTGGCTAGTGTCCGTCCAGCCAGCGGTGGCCCCTCTGGCAGTGGTCACGATGTCACCTGGAGGAGGGACACCGGCTCAGCCTGGTGGGGTCCCTCCACTTAGTCAGCCCGTATACTCATGGGGCCACTCGCTGTTGGAGGCAGAGGTGTGGGCAGACGTGGAGGCCCAGCTGGAGGCCCAGCTGGATGCTCAGGAGGAGCTGGGGCTGCCTGAGAGCTTACTGGAGGAGGGGTCCCAAGGCCGGTCCTGAGGATGGAGAGAGATGGGAGGAAGAGCAGCCTGGGGGAGACGTGGGGGCAGGATGACCTGGGCTCTGAGGACCCACGAGGTCGGCCTGACCAGCAGAGGGGCTGGGGCTGGGGGCTGGCAGGGGCCATTGTGGCGGGGGTGCGAGACAGGGCACACAAAACCCACCAGGAAGGAACTTTCTGTAAATCAGGAGTAAATGGTGTTTGTGAGGATGAGGCGCCAGCTCCCTTACAGAGGCAGGGTCCCCAGAGCACCCTTCCCGCTCTTCTCAGGAAAGCAAGATTTACAATAATGCAAAGTGCATTAGTGCGGCGGGGGCGGGAGGGGGTCTGGTCCCACCGGCTGGCGGCTGGGCTTCCTCACTGGCCTTTGTGTTGGCAGCGGGGCTGCGGTCGGTCGATGCCTTGGCTGACGGCTATTTAGAGCTGCCCAGGGTTGTGAGGGAGGGGCGGTGCTAACGGGGGGCTGGGAGCAGGCAGAGGCTGCCCCCCACACCCCGTGCCAGTGCGCCCTCCCTCCGTGGGCCTGCCTGATTCAGGGGGAGGTCTTCCCCCCTCCTCGGCGGCCACATCTGACCTTACCTTACCCACAAAGAAGACCCCAAGTCCCAGGAACCTCCTTGCCCTTCTTGGGGGACCCAGAGGGTGGACATTAGCTGGCTTCGTGGTCATCAGGCGCCAAGGTGCAAGGCAGGCAGAGATCGGGTCTCTGATGGGCTGGTGGGGTCAGGCCAGTCCAATCCCTCGCTAACTCCCAGAGCTCCGGGCAAACCCTGGGTGCTCACAGGGTCTTAGAAAACCAGCAGGATTCACTGCCATTGGCGGGCAAGCATCACCAAGTGCAGGGGGAGCCCCACCTGGATTCCATTGCCCACCTACCTCCCAGAGGTTCCCGGGCTGAGCAGACTCGGGCCTGTGGGGAGACCAGAGACGGAGGGCTCCGGCCTTGGCCAGGCCCACTTCAGGGCGTCCTCTTGGCCTCCGACGGGCTCAGGGCCTGGGACGGGGGCCTCCCTGTGATCCCCATGGCCCCTGAGCTGTGGCCCTCCAGGATGGTCTCCAGGATGGAGGCCTGAACGGTCCCCCCCATCTCTGGGAGCACCTAGAGTTCAGAGGGCAGCAACTGAGCCCCTGCTTCCTGGGGTCCCTGTCACTGTTGGGACACTGTGTCTGCACTGACCTCTGGAGCCCCAGCTGGCCAGCCCAGGCCGGAGATCCGTGTCCCAGCTTGCCTCAGCCTGCCTGCCTGGGAAGGAACAACACCCAGGGAGCTAAATTTACACCTGAGGCTGCTTCCCACAGCCCCAGAGATCAGGAATCAAGGAGCTGAAGCAGGGAGGCGCACATTACCTGGGGACCGTGCCTCCCACCCTGGCCCCCGAGCTTGGAAAACCAGGCAGGGCTGGGCGCCGTCGGTGGAGGGAGCACATGAGCCCAGAGCAGGGCAGCGGGTGCAGGGCTGGGGGGCTTTGTGGGAAGGATGGGGGTGCCAGTGCGGGGAGGCCGGGGAGTGAAAGGTCGGCAGGATGGGAAGGGTTGCAGCTGACCCCTTGGCCAGGCCCTGTGGTGACCCTGCCCTTCTCCAAGCACTTAACCGGCCGCTTGCTCCTTCTTGGAGACTCTGAGTGGCCCTGGTTCTCAGCTAAGTGGCTCCACACCATGTCCACCACTCCTGTGAGGGCCTTTGGGGCTTGGTGTGCCGTCCAGCTGACGTCCTCTGTCTATTTTCAGGTCCTCTTTGAGCTAAGTGCTGGGTGGAGCTGGGCCTCCCGCCGCGGCCCTCGAGGGGTTACACTGGGGCTGTTTGCATCCTTTCTGGGGCCATTGGGCTCCTGGCGCCGCCTCGGGCCTGACATCCCTTCAGATGCACTTGGGATGCCCTTGGCCAAGGACGCTGGGCTGAGGGGGGCGCGGGCACCGTCTCCTCTTTCTTGCTGGAAAGGTGCTGTCTTGGAGAGAAGAGAACCCTTTCTCTCAGGATCTCCCACAGGAAAAGCAATGCCCCTTCCGGGGTAGGGTCTCCCCGCCTCTGTGCAGTGGGGCCCAGGGCTGGCTTCTACCCACCGGATGCCAGTGGCACCCCTTCCCCTGGCGTTGTGACAACCAAAAATGCTTCTAGACGTTGCCAAGGGTCCCCCAGGGCAGAGTCACCCCCAGCTGACAGCTGCTGCTGCAGGGGGAGCATGAGGTGGTCCCACGGGGCTTGACCACAGAAAGGTGATGTGAGGGTCCCTCGGGGTCCCCTGTGTAGGGATGTTTGGGGCCTGGGGACCCCCCAGTCACACTGCATGTGGGACCCTGACTCCTTTTGTCTGACGGGGGACATAGTGCAGCCCAGCCCAATAGGCATCGGGCCCAGACCCCACTGCCAGCGCCTCGGGGTTACAGGAGGAGTGTCAGACTTCACCCACCTCCCTAATGGGTCCCAGAATCCCCCAGCACCGAGAAGACAGGAGCCCAGGCCTGCAGCCTGCCACGTAGAGGGCTAGACACCTCATTGTAGTTACCCCACACCCAGAGAAGCAGACCATGGCTCCATTTTGCAGACGAGGCACAGAGAGCTTAGGGGTTTGCCAGAAGTCACACAGCGCTCAGGCAGGATGAGGGTTCACCTGGGAGGCCTGACTTCAAGGCAGCTCTGTGACCTTGACCAGAGCCTCCAGAGGGGCCGGAGGAGAGGGAGGGGTGGGCGGGAGGCAGGGGTTGGGTGGAAAGTATGCATTCTGCACCGGTCCTCTGTGTCTGCCCTCCAAATGACCCCTGGGCTCTTATCTGGAGCCTGCACACCCCTAATCGGCTCGATTGCCGACAGAGGCATTTGCAGATGCTGCTGCTGGAGACCCTTAACATCAGAAGCGGCTCCCTCGCCGACACTCCACTGGGACGGCCCAAGGTCGCTGGGGCCACAACTTGCGGGGGTGCGGAGAACTGGGGGTGGGGAGTGTGGCTGCCTCAGGGGGCTGGCCAGGAGGGGCGGAGGGGCCAGGGGCAGGCCAGCTGAGGTCAGGGTGGGGGGGCAGGCATCCCTGCTGCAGCCCGGGCTCCCCCATGCAGTGGGGGAAAGGGGGCCCCCCACTGACGCCCCTTCCAGGCCCGGTTCCCCGGATCTCAGGGTCTGCAGCTTAGGGCTAGCCCAGGATGTGTTACTGCTGTGTGGCCCCAGGCCGCCCCAGGACCCCATACATCTTTCTTCCTGGGGCTGCAGAGGCATAAGATGGGGAGGGGGGTGTGAGCAGCCTGAGACCTGCAGAACGTCAGGGCGTCTGGGACAGCCAGCGCCGAGGCCCGAGACACAGGGCTCAGACAGGGTTCGGGCCCGAACACTAACAGCGTCAAAATGGCCCTTCTGTCCCCCAGATGGGGCCTGACCTTACCAATACCCCGAAAGGCCTCAGCCCAGCCCCAAGCTGCCTGGACCCCTCCTTGGGCCAGCCCCACTGCCCATCGCCCCGTCCATCCTCGCTCCCAGGAAAAGGCCTGCGAGTCCTGCTATTCCTGTTACAGAGGCAGCAAGGGGCTCCCGCAAAGTCCCCCAGTTTGTGGGGGTCTCGGCAGACCCTGGACCTGCTCACGACCCAACGTCCAACACCCCCGCTGCCTCCACCATGACGCCACATCGGCCACCCCAGGACCAGGGCCTCCAGGACGGGGATGCGACCATTGCTGGTCAGTCCAGTCACTTCCATGGGGGTCTGCTGGGCCCAGCCTGGCTAAGGGGTGACCGGGCAAAGGCGCCAGAGCCTGCAGTCCTTCTGAGGCCAGCAGAGCCCGCCGGTAGTGGACACCAGCCTGGGGTTGAGGTGCCTGGACACAGGGCAGGCAGTGCAGGCAGTAGGCGGGCAGGCACTGCCCCCCCAGGCTCCCTGCCTGGCCCACCGGCTTCCACCTGTTCAGCCTGTAGGAGGCTACGAAGTTAGGGACCATCCTAAGACCCTCCCTTCTGACCCCACTGCAAGCCCAGAGGTCCCCAAGACCACCCTGATGTTCCATGATTCTCCAGAAGGGCACACAGCCCCATGATGCTCCCGGGCACGGTTTGCCTTGGGGACAGAGCGCTGGTGGGCATGGGCCAGGGTGTAGGCCCCGGGGGGCAGGGTCCAGGCACCAGACACCAGACCCCTTGGTGTCACCCCCACGGTGCCAGCACACCTTCCCCCCTGGCATGGACTGTGAGGGCACACAGGCAGTGCCAGCTGGGGGTGCTCCCCGAGCCGTGTCCAGGGATTTTACTGGGGATGTGGCAAGGTGGGGGAGCCCCGTGGGTGGGCAGGCAGGAGAGCCCTGCGGGAGCCTCTCCAAGACTGTGCAGCTTGAGTGCTGCATCTGAGGCCACGTCCCAGCACCCCAGTGCTGCCTGGGGTCTGAGAGTCAGGAGATACCCTGACCTCACTAAGCCTCAGTTTCCTCGCCCATAAAAGGGCTGGTTGGGAGGTAGGTTAAATCCTGCCCTGCCCATGGCAGGAGCACATGTGTGTCCACTCCAGCTGGGTGTTGGGGCCCAGGTGATGGAGCTTCTATGGGTTCTGAAAGGCTCACCAGTAATGATGGGGTGGTGAAGGGGAACGCGGGTGCAGGGGGCCTGTGACCCCTGCATGTGCCTTGTGGCCACTGAGCTCCAGGGCTGGGTGGGGGCTGGGCTGGGCACCCTCTGCCCACCCTCCCACCCTCAGCCCAGGCGTAAGCGGCCTCGAGACGTCAGCCTGTTCCTGGCCCTGCAAAATCTCTCCTAAATCCTGTATTTAATTTTGTTCTCTGGGAAATTGTAGGAGGTTTTGGAGATAAAGCTAAGCTGATAAATCAGGGATTTGGCCGTTCTTGCAAAAATCTTGGACTGGGAGGTGGGAGGCAGGCCGGAGTCCCCCCTCGGAGCACCCACAGGGCCCCCCTCAACAGGACTGAAGAGAGTCTACAGCTGGGTCATCAGTCTCCCCAGGGTGATGGGCATGAAGGACACCAGGGTGAGCACGACACACATGAGGGTCAGACCCCAAAGAACACCCCCAAGGCGCTGTTAGAAGGTGGTTCCATGCACTTCAAGAGCTTGAGGGGCTGAATTACGTGGGGGAGGGGAGTTGCTGATGCTCAGCCATCCCTTGAACCCTCTTCTCAAAGTTGTGCTTCCAAAGACCCTTCCCCCGAGGGGTGTGGTGTCAGTCCCTGCCCTCGCTGGCTGCTCTGCCCTGGGCATGCCCCACTTAGCCAACACTGCCACCCCTGAATAGTCTCTCAACTTCCCACACATATTGTGGCCAGTGTAGAGTGGAGTAGTAGGATGATAACCTCCCTCATTTGGGAATATATACCTTTTTTAATGTGACCCTGAATGACATTTGGTTTCTCAGCCTTGAAACCTATTGGCTGATGTCCACCAGGGGCCTCAGAAATCCTGGTGGGTAGGGCAGTTCTTGTCTGGTTTGCTCATTATTATTGGATTTGTCTTTTTAATGGGAGTGGTGTTCAGCCCGCGGCAGGTGATGGCTCGAACCCAAGAGTGTGCTCTGTATTGTGAGCTGCCCACTTGGCCCCCTTGTCCTCCCTTTGCCTCTCACCTCTCCCTTGCGTACACCTCGAGCTGGTTTCTTGCATTTCCTTAGCTGGGTCTGAGTTCCTTTTACTCCAACAAAGGTTTGTGAATGCTGGGATGTGTTGCTGTCTCCGGACTACTGAAGGCAGAGGAAGGAGGAGGCCTGAGCCAGTTCTGAGACTGCAGGAGGCAATCAGGGCAGACTTCCTGGGGGAGGGGTGAATTAGCAGGAAGGGGGTTGGAGAGCATTCCAGGATGGGTGTGGATGTGGGGAGGGTGGGTGTGCTGAAGCCTGGGATGACCCAGGTCCTGGCTGGGCCAGGTTTTGCAGTAGTGACAGAGGTCTGGTCATCTTGGTGGCTTCCCACAGCAAAGGTATTTCAGGTCCCTGGTGGGCCATCCAGGGCCTGCCCCATGCCATCCTCACTCAGGGACACATCATCAGCCACCTAGCAGGGGCAGGGCAGGTGGAGAATCGGCGCCAGCTCTTTAATGCTCTGCCCATGAGTGACTTGGGTCACTTCTGCTCCCCTGTCATTGACCAGAGTGGGGCCCAGGGCTTCACCTAGCTTCAGGGGGCTGCTGGGGGCCCCCTGTGCACAGATGCGGGGCCACAGGCTGCTGCTGAACAGAGGATGCCGGGCACTCGGGGTCTGGCTCCAGCCAGGAGAAGAAAACCCCTGCTGTCCAGGTGGGTGCACTGGGCCCACCCCTAACCTCAGAGCCTGCAGGTTCCCCCACTGAGAAGCAGTGCCAGGGGGGGCATGCCCTGGAGTAACAGACATCTGGGGTGGAACCCAGCCTTTGGCCCCTGAAGTCAGAGAGTGCGAGAAGCCTGGCGGCCCCAGGAGGAAACCTTTCTGGAAAGAGACATGATTTAAAATCTGCCTTGAAATTCCTGCCGTGAACTTTCTCCTAACATTGCCTCTGGAGATAGAAGTGAAGTGACCCATGGCAGCCGAGCCTGGACAGCGGCAAGTCTGCTGCCCAGGGGCTGTCCCTGGACCCTCTGCTCTTGAGCAGCTACAGACCCCCATTCCCAGAAGGCTGAGGAATTAAAAGCAGGGCAGGGGCCAGCTGTCCAGAGAGGCCCCAGCAGCTGCCCTGGGAGAAGGTTCTAGAGTTGTCCAGTCCAGATGGATGCCAGCTGTGTGGCCTTGCCAGAGCGACTGCTCCTCTCTGGGCCTTGGTCTCCTCATCTGTAAACGGGACCCAGCAGCACTCAGGGTGACTGTCCAGCAGATGCTGGGGCGGGGCCACCGGAGGCCACAGGAGTGGGGGTCAGCAGGAACAGGCCGGCATAAGCGAGAGTGGGGTGTGCGGCTCTGGACCCCATGGCTCCCCCAAAATTCCACCAGCCAGCATGCTCGAGGGACATTCCTCAGAGCCCAAGGGTGGGAGTCCCGGGTCTCGGTGGGCCACGTGCTCCTGCAGAGGACAAGGTGGAGTGGACAGACAGGGACAGAGCCCAAGGACTGGGGACACTGGCTGTCCAGAGCCCCCGAGAGAGACACGGAGCCGGTGGGCCCGGCTCAGCTCCTTCCTGCAGCGTCTGCCCCAAGGCCTCCCTCAACAGAGCGAGGTGCTGCATCCGAGGCTGGTCCCCTTCTCCCCAGGGGCAAGGCACACGTGCACAGGACAGGGTGCAAGCTGCCCAAGTGTCGTGTGTCAGGGGCGTTGGAAGGAGACACCTGGTGGGGATGGTGACTCTGTGAGCTGCTTGGCGTCCCCCAGCTGTCCCCGATCCCTCTGCCATTCTGCGGGGTGGGCGGATGGAGTCCAGGCCCACTGGACAGTGGATGGAGGACCCCAGGAACTCATCTCTCGTGGGAGCCCATGGAGACCAGGGCAAGTCGTCCCTTTGTGCCGCCTCCTCCTCGGGATGGCCAGGGCCTTTCCCAGCTGCCTGGCCTCTGTCCAGCTCCTGTGGGCTGACTCCAGGTCCTGCTCCCTTGCCTGCTCTGTGCTGGCATCCTTGCAGTGGGCAGTGTGAACTCTCCCAGGCTTCACGTACAGCCTACCCATTCCGGTTCCAGGCTTCTCCCTTGCAACCTGACACATGGCTGCTTGAACTCCTCCACGGATGGGGAGGTCACTCTGTGGGAAGCACAACCTGGCAGCACCATGCTATGATTAAGTCACCCCACGTCTCAGGGCCCTCTGTTTCATGGACACATCTCAGGCATTGCTCATCTGTGTCCAGGTCCCAGACACTCGTGTCCTTGGAATTGAATCTTCCTTGTGGCTCCACCGGCCTAATTGTTGGATACACTGCTTCTTTCCACTTTGTTCTGATTATAAATTTCACTGCTGTGCAGCTTGGTACAAGTGACTTTTTTCTTTTTTTAAAAGATTCCCCCTTATTTGCAATTCTTTCCTAGGACTGGACTTCAAGGGCTGGAGTTGACGTGTCGGGTGGAGTGGCTCTCGGCATCACCTGCCAAACTGCTCCCAGAAAAGCTGACCCAGCTGGCTGGGCCCACAGGACAGACAAGTGTGGGTTTCTCCGCAGCCCGGCCTGCACTGGGTTTCAAACTGCTGCCGTTTCCCCTGGTTCGATGGGGTTGTGTTGGTGGCGGGAAGTCCTTCAGGTTTCTATTATTTTCAAGTGGCGTCTGGGTAATAAAAACAATAACACACTCCAAAGGATGGAAAGCAGTGTTCAAATAAAAACCTGATGCCCACGTTCACAGCAGCACTTTTGACAAAAGCTGAAAGGTGGAAACAAACCAAAGGTCCACCAGCTGAAGATGATAAACACAATGAGATAGAGCCACGTGGTGGAGTATTACTCAGCCATGAAAAGAAGTGAAGCACTGACACAGGCTACAACCTGGATGCACCTTGAAAACAGCTTGTGCAGCAAAAGGAGCCAGATGCCAAAGGACAAATATCTATGATTCCATTTACCGGAAACATCCAGAACAGGGAAATCCACAGAGACAGACGACGACTGGGAGTTGCTGGGGGCTGGGGGAAGGGGGCGGGGAGTGAGTGCTAATGGGGACAGGGCTTCCATCTGGGGTGACAAAAAAGTTCTGGAACTGGATGAAGGTGGTTCTTGCACAGCCTTGTGAATGCATTAAATGCTACCAACTTGTACACTTTAAAATGGTAAACATGGTAAATTTTCTGTTATGTGTGTTATACGCAATAAAGAAGCAGTGACAGGACTAACAAACGCTCCTTCGGGGCCTGCTCTGTGCCAGGCACGGTTCTTACCTCCAGCGGTGGCTCGTTACTGCGATTTACAGATGGGGACAGGCTCTCCCGGGTCACCTCACTGGCGGGCACCCATCCGCCCCTCGTTCCTTACATCCCTGCAGCTCTGTCCTGCTCCCCTTCCTTAGGCAGAAGTTTCTTTGTAAAGCCACTTCAGTAAGTATTCGCCTGTCTGTCCTGCACCCAGTGATTCCTCCTCTTCCGTCAAGAGCCAGACATCCACATGCCTCCTGCAGTTGGGTTCTACACGCTATCTCGTCCATTCTGGAGTTTTAAAGCTTCTTCTAAAACCTGTTTAGGAGGGCTTCCCTGGTGGCGCAGTGGTTGAGAGTCCGCCTGCCGATGCAGGGGACACGGGTTCGTGCCCCAGTCCGGGAAGATCCCACATGCCGCGGAGCAGCTAGGCCCATGAGCCATGGCCGCTGAGCCTGCGCATCTGGAGCCTGTGCTCCGCAACGGGAGAGGCCACAGCAGTGAGAGGCCCACGTACCGCAAAAAAAAAAAAACCTGTTTAGGAGAACAGGAGACAAGATGGCAGAGTAGAAGGACCTGAGCTCCTCTCATGATCACACCAAAATCACAACTAACTGCTGAACAACCATCAATCAAAAAGGCTGGAACCTACCAAAAAAAGATATTGTACATCCAAAGACAAAGAAGAAACCACAACGAGATGAGATGGTAGTGAAACACGAGGGAAAGGGGCATGGCACAACCCTTTATGAATGACATAGCCATTGTGGTTATGACTATAAACCGGTTAGAACCGATTAGGCCCAAGTTGGCAGAAGATTCGACCTCCAGTAGACCTTGAGCCTCATTATATGATCATTGTAATACATTAGCTAAATGACACGCCCACAGGTGCCAGGACAATTCTGAGGCTGACCATCAAAGGCCAAAAAGTGGGCGGTGGCCCAGTTCCTGGAAATCCCCACCCCTTCCCAGTTGGAATAATCCTCACAGTTATTAGCCTAGGAAACTACCCAGCCCATAAAAACTAACCACACTGTATTTTCGGGCCTCTCGCCTTATGACATGGCCCCCACTCTGTCTGCGGAGTGTGTTTCTCTCAGGGCCGGCGGCTCTCCTTCCAAGAGGAACCCATGCTCTGGGGCTGCTCTCGCCTTTTGAGACAGACCACATTCTGTCTATGGAATGTGTATCTCTATAAATAAATCCACTTCTTACCTATCACTTTGCCTCTCGCTGAATTTCTTCTGTGCTGAGACCTAAAGAACCTGAGCTTCATTAAGTCCTGAGACCAGGTGTGTGTCAATTAAAAGACAGTGGTTTGAGTCCCAGCCTGTGGGTTCAAGTCCCAGTCTGGGTTTTGGCTGGGTTCAAATCCCAAGTGAGTTGTATGGTTTCAGTAGGAGGGGGCACTCACCATATAATCAAGTCCCATACCTGCCAGGTGGGTGACCCATAAACTGGAGAATAATTATATAGCAGAAGTTCTCCCACAGGAGTGAGAGTTCTAAGCTCCCCATCAGGCTCCCCAGCCTGGGGGTCTGGCATCCGGAGAAGGAGCCCCCCAGAGCATTTGACTCTGAAGGCCAGCGGGGCTTGATCGCAGGAGCTCCACAGGACTGGAGGGTGCACACACTCTTGGAGGGCACACACAAGGTCTCCTGCACCAGGACCCAGGCAGTGACTCCACAGGAGCCTGGGATGGACCTACCTGCAGGTCTTGGAGGGTCTCCTGGGGAGGTGGGGGGCGGCTGTGGCTCTCTCTGGGGTCATAAAAACTGGTGACGGAAATGTCCGGGAGTGTTAAACTCTCGCTGGAGGCAGATCTCTTGCTTGGGTCATTAGCACCAAGACCTGGCCCCACCCAACAGCCTGTAGGCTCCGGAGCTGCAACACCTCAGGCCAAACACCAACAGGGTGAGAACACAACCCCACCCATCAGCAGACTGGCTGCCTAAGACTTCCTGAGCCCAGAGCCACCTCTAGACACGACGCTTGACCTGCCCTACCCACCAGCTCCTCCCACCAGTGGGCAGGCACAGGGCCCTCCCCGGAGGAAGTCGGCATAAGCCTCTACACCAGCCTCACCCACCTGGGGGCAGAATCCAGAAGCAAGAAAGCTAGAATCCGGCAGCTTGCAGACCAAATCCACAAACACAGCCCAGAACCTACCCTGGGACCAGCTGGCCCCTGGCCCTTGGGTGATGAGAGGGGGCATGCACTGCGGGGGCACACAGGACATCCCCTATGGAGGGCCAGTTCTCCAAGGTCGAGAGACATAACTAACCTTCCACATACATAAAAATAAAACCCGTTTAACTCAGACATGTGTGCAGTTAGTTCCGGAGAGCAGGGGTCCTGAGTGGCGGTGAAAGTTGAGGGCACGGTGTCCACCTCCCAGCCCCCTGCTGCTCGACAACCATCAGCTCCTTGCCGGCCCGCCCTGGGTGGGTACCCAGGACCACCTCTTTCTGGGCCCTCCCAGCCTTCTCTTCCACCTGTGGCCACCTCTCCAAGCAGACGGCCACAGACCTCACCCAGGAAGGACCTGAGGGTGGGAACAAGGCCAGGGGGTGAGGCCACGCAAACGAGGGGACAGCCGTGCCAGGAGCTGCACACACGCCTCCCTCCATCCTCACATACCACAAGGGAGAGAATCCCCGAATCCCCGTTTCACAGATGGGGAAACAGAGGCATGATCCCATGATGGCTCCCAGCCACGCAGCCTCTGGGTGACCAGGCCCCGGCCACCTGCAGCTGCCACATGTAGCGCCCACCTCCGGGTGGATGAACTGCGTCCCATGTGTGATGTCCTCCCTGGTGAGGCGTGGGCAGGACAGCGCTCGTGGCCCTCAGCTCCTCCTCCCCCCACCACCCAGGGCCGGGCCGGGGAGCCGAGCCAAGTGAGTCCTCAGCTTGTCAGACTCCCTCTTGTCTGCCCGGCTGCCTGGTTGAGGGATGTGGCACGGAGCCCACCTAGGCCAGGGTCCAGGCCTCTGGCTACAGCCTCGCTCCCACCTGCCTGCCTGCCCACACTCAAGTCCTGTCTGCTTGTCCGATCCTGCAGCACCAGTGCCTCTGCCGGGCCTCACAACCCCCAGGGAAGGGGCTCCACAGCCGCCTTGGGGGTCAGACCACCCTCATGCCCCCCCAACAGCCTTGGGGATGCCTGCCCCCATCTGGACTGTGTGCCCTTCAAGCCTCAGCCAAGGGGACTCTTCCTCCAGGAAGCTCTCCTGAGCCCCCTCCCCCTCCCCCTTGGCCTCCTGTCCACACTCTGGGCTGCTGGGGCCCCCATGGGGCCCCTCCCTGCTCCATGGCTTCCCCGGCATCCACTGTGACTGTGGCCAAGGCCGGGCTCAGGGCTGTCTGAACCACTCCAAATCCTCCATTATTAAAATGTTCCACTGGGGGCTTCCTTGGTGGCGCAGTGGTTGAGAGTCCGCCTGCCGATGCAAGGGACACGGGTTCGTGCCCCGGTCCGGGAGGATCCCACATGCCGCGGAGCGGCTGGGCCCGTGAGCCATGGCCGCTGAGCCTGCGTGTCCAGAGCCTGTGCTCCGCAATGGGAGAGGCCACAACAGTGAGAGGCCCGCGTACCGCAAAAAAAAAAAAAGTTCCACTGGCCCCAGGAGAGACAGGTGAGGACACATCTCCTGCCTGTGCCTGGCAGGTGGTCTGCTGGTGGCCAGAGGCTCCTTGAGCTGTCATTTCAGGTGGGAGAGTGGGGAGGGCGTGGTGGGGGGTGTGGTCTGAGGAGGCCAGATGGCTGAGTCTCTGCCCCTGGCATCTGAGTTACCTTGGGCCCATCACGGCTACCTGGGCCTCTCAGGGTGAGCTGCAGGCTGTGAAGCTGAGCAGAAGTGACAGGCTCCTGTCTCCCCATCTGGCAACTTCCAGGCTGGACCGCGAGTGAGCAGGGGCCTTGGGCCAGGGGCAAGCTGGGCTGGATCCAGCAGGAGGAGCCCTTCTCACCAGGCTCATCCACTACTGGTGCCCACAGGGGTCCCCAGGGACGGTGACATGGAATGGGTCAGAGCCGTTCCAGAGTGACCCTGCTGTAGGCCATGTGTGGGGACGGGACCCCAGGCCTGGGGCAGGGCGGTGTGTCTCCTGGGCTGCCCTGCGTCCTGGTTACCCTTCTGCACAGCTGGGGTCTGTGCTCTGCAGCCACCTCCGGGCTGTGCTGCAGGATGCCCACTGGGAGCTCGGGGCGCGGGCCAGGGCAGCCTCTGGACCGTCCTCCAGGTGGGCCCTCTCCCTCCTAATCGTCCTTGTCACAGGGACGCCTGTGATGGAGCTGTAGCCCTGGCCCCCATCCCCTGCCGGAGGCCCATCTGTGGCCCAGGTGAACTTGGCCCTGTCCTCCCCGTGTTCGGGTCCCGACCCGGCGGCTCAGTTGAGGCGGAGCGCCCTCCATGGCCCCCAGCTGACTGAAAACCCACCCCCAGCTGCTAGGGGCTCAGCTGACCCACCCAACTCTGAGTCCATAAAAGGGGGCACTGGGGTCAGAAGGTCCAGCCAGGGGGTGCAGCGGGCCCAAATCGGGGACCCTGGACATGCCCCCTCCTGAGAGGGGCTTCCCCCAAGATGCCGCGCCGCATCCTCTCTGAGCTGCTCCCCCTGCTGGGTCCTGGGGCAAATGCCGGCGGCCTGTGTGCCAAGTCTGCCTGCTGCCTCCCAGGTGTGCTGCTGGGGCCGTGGCTCAGTGTCCCCTCTGCACAGAGGGAGAGTAGCTGCTGGGCCCCCGAGGATGCCGGTGCAGGCCTGCCGGCGAGCTCTCAGGAAGGGGTGTCATTACCCCGCCATCCTCTCCCTCCTCATACGCCTCTTCTTGTCTCAGTTTATCCAGAATGATCAGGCCCAGGCCTGGGAAGGGTTTGTTAAAGGGGCCGACCCCAAGGGAGGAGCACGCTGAGGGGCGCCCTCCAGAGCTGCCCTGGGAGGAGGGGAGTGTCCCATCCCTGGGGCGCGCAAGCAGTCTGGAGGGGAGCGTTGGGGCCTCAGGGCTTTGTTGACCCCACCGCAGCCTCTGAGCCACTGCCTGAATGCTGCTGGGGAGAAGGGTGCTGGGCAGTCCCGGCATGTCCCGAGACTCAATTTTCCCGACGCTAATGCAATTTGGAAACAAATAAATTTAATAAATCAATGCACCCGCCTCTGCGTCCTGACACGTGGCTGTACCCACCTGCCTGCACTGACCTTGCAGGTCACCTCAGCCCCTGCAATGGGGGATTCACCCCCAGAGACCCTGCAAGGCTGGGTCGGGGAGGGGTGCTGTGTGGGGGTGGGAAGGGGCCAAGGGGGACACTTGTCACTCCCAGCACCGGGCACCAGGCCAGCCATTTCCTGGCCTCCACTCAGGCCATGCCCACAGCAGCTCCATGCAGAGGCCAGTGTAACTTCACTCCCTGAATGGGGAAACTGAGGCTCGGGGTGCTGGGGCAGGGGGGGGCCTCCTGTCCAGCCACATGGTAAAGTGCAGGGCCTGAGTCGTCCCAGAGGTCTTCATCCCATGAGCGCCACTCGCCTCTGGACTAAAGGCTGGAGACCGTGGGATCTACTGCTGTCCAGGGTCAGGGCCAGGTTGGCCCAGAGCCCCGCCTTGGGGACCATGTCCTGTCACAGGGACAGTTAGACTGGGACCCCCACATGCGAAGAGGGCCCCCTGCTGGCCCACCCGCCACACCCCAGGGTCGTGCAATGTCAGGGAGCTCGGTTCCAGTCCTATGTGTTCTGGCCGGTTCCCTGGGTTGGACCCCGGGCAGGCCCATCCTGTTCTGGCCACAGGGGAAAGATGGTGTGTGAAGAGCAGGTTCTAAGTCAAAGGTGGACAGTGGTCCCTCCCGTGGTTCCCCCCCACCAGCAGGCCCTGTGTATCCACTGCCACCTGGGAAACTAAGCACAGAGCAGCTCAAGGTGGTTCCTCAGGCCATCAGCCCCGACGATGGGCTCTGAGGTGGGGGAGGTCTTGGGCTGCTGTCTCCAAAGCCTACAGTTTTGAAACACCTGCTGTGTGCCAGGGGGTACAAATGTCACCCGTCAAGTGAGGGGTGCCAGTGCCAAGGGTCAGGGCCCTGGGAGGAGGGCATGGGTGCCCAGGCCAAGGGCAAGCTCAGGTTGGTGCATCTGAGGTGCTCCGGGGGCTTGTGTGGCCCAAGTGGGGGATGGGGCAGCAGTGAGAGAGGGGGAGGGGCAGGGACCACGGGACTGTGCTGGGGGGGGCGGGGTGTGGATGTCCTGTTACGAACACTGGTGGGTCCATGGGATGGGTCAGAGTGCGAGGTGCCAGAGGTCATCCAGGCCACAGCGTTGCCGGCTGGGTTGACTCAGGAGAACTCCAGGAGCCGCTGCCCTGCCAGCTGCACAGTATTTCAGGCCAATGGCGCCCTCTGCTGGCCATATTGGGCATAGCCCTGACACAGGCTCCCAGCCCAGGATGGGGAACTTAGAGATGTTCACCCCTCCCCGCGGACCAGCAGACACACACCAGGCTCTGGGTGGCCTTGGGGACACTGTTCCCAGGACAGGACCTACCTACAGTGTGGGGAAGATTTGGGCATCTTATTCAAGGTACCCACTGGAGGCTGAATTCAACTCCCCATCAGAGACACCTGTGTGCCCAGAGGGACAGCCCCACTGGAACCAGTAAGACGCAGGAGACAAGAGCCTGGCCTCAGGTGTGGTCCAGGTGCAGTTCCTCCAGGCAGGTGCCAGACGTGGCCAGGACAGGTGGGGCTGGGGCCTGCCTGGCCCTTTAAGAGGGCCGCGGGGCAGGGGGAGGGGATCCCTGTTGCCTAGCAACAGGAGGGCTTGGCGTGTACCTGTCTCCAAGACCAGAAGCCATGTCCTGCTTGGGGACAGAGTGGCCGGAGCTGCCCTGCTGACCGTGCTGAGCGGCCCTCCTCCCTCTCCCCCCCACCCCGTGCCCGGGCGCACCATGGCGCACACAGATATACTTCTGACCAAGGAGCCCGCCCCGCAAACGGTGCCAGCATGCCAGCTACCCCGCAAGCTGTACGACGTGGCCCGAAACACAGGCACCCACACGTCCTCGGGCCTGGCCACCGCTGGCTTCCGCACGGCCAAGTACCTGGTGGATGAGTGGTTCCAGAACTGCTATGCCCGCTACCACCAGGCCTTCGCCGACCTCGACCAGTCGGAGCGGCAGCGCCATGAGAGCCAGCAGCTGGTGGCCGAGACTGAGGCGCTGGCGCAGCGCACGCAGCAGGACTCCACGAAGAAGGTGGGCGAGCGCCTGCAGGACATGCACTGCTGGAAGTCGGAGCTGCAGCGCCAGGTGGAAGAGCTGGTCGCAGAGACTGACCTGCTGCTGGCCCAGAAGCAGCGGCTGGAGCGCACCCTGGATGCCATGGCCGTGCCCTTCTCCATAGCCACCGACAACCTGCAGTGCCGGGAGTGCCGCCAGCACCCCGACCTTGTGCGTGACTGCGTGGAGATGGAGTTGCTGAAGGTTCGGCCCCTCCCAGCCCCCAGAACTGCAGACCGGGCCGCCCCACCTCTCCCCAGGAAGCATGACCTACCCTGGGCTGAGAGTGGGCACCCGTGTGCCCCCACGACATGGCTGGCAGAGGCCTTGGTGCCCATGTACCACGTGGCTGCACAGAGGCACAGGGAGCCTGCTCCCCTCAGCACACGCAGGGACACACAAGCACATGCCCAGGCGCAGAGAAGGTGGCTCTGCTTGTAGGTGGGGGACCAGAACCGACTGGGGGCGCCCCGGCTGGGGGCAGGGGCAGGGCTCAGACCGCCCAGGGGGGAGGTGCCGTCTCTGGTCCCAGGAGGGTGCCAGGTCTGGCCTTCCCACAGTCTGGTCCTTATAGTGGGTGCTGGGCAAGGCCTTGCTCCCTGCAAGGTGGGCCCAGCCAGGACATGCTGGGTTGGAGGCACTGTGGCCTGGGGGCAGGTCCCAGCATGGGGGTTGAGCATGGTTGGGGGAAGGGGCTGGACTTTCGTGCTTACCCACTCACCCTAGCCCCGGGTCCAGGGTTCCTGCTCTGCCCCCTGCCCCATTATGGCTCCCATGTGGGGGCGAGGCAGGGCCCAGGCCGTGGCAGCATTCATACCTGGAATGTGTACTGGGACATTTGTCTGAGGCTGAGACAGGTAGAGGCCACTGAGGCAGGGGGGGGCCTGGCCAGATCCCCATAAGCCCTGATGCCCCTCCACACATCCCTGAAAACCAGGAAGGGCCTGAGCTGAGCCCCAGGAGTGGCTAACTGAGGTTGGGATGTGGTTGGGTCATGGTGGTGCCTGCACCCACTGTGCAGTCCCTCAGTCACCCCTGGGTCCTGGCACCTGCTGAAGAGCCCCTTTGGTCACCCTGGGTCATGCAAATTAAACCTGACCCTGAGTTCCCAGAGGCAGAGCCCCCCATGCCCCGCCCCCCATGCCCGTGTTGGAAATACAGCCTCAGACCAGTGTGCAGGCGTGGACGGGATAAAGGTGGGGTGGGGGCCACATGCATCCCACAAAGAGCCCTTTCCCCTCCGAACCTGGCAGGACCTGTCCTTGGGGAAGCCCCCAAAGTATCAGGGAGTCGCCCAGCCCAGGCCCCTGATGCTGGCAGGGAAGAGCCTCACCTGCGAACAGGCTGTAGGCCACAGGCACTCATGAGATATGGGGGAGACAGCCAGCCATCCCAGGTGCCTGGGGACCCCCTGAACACCCCAAGCTCAGGCCAGAATCTTGAGTACCTCCTCCTGGCCCCAGGCCCATCCTCTGTCCCCCCAACACCGCACCCTCACACTCATTCACTCAAGAACCTCCCAAGGCTCTGGGAGTGAACCCTCTGCCCTGAGCCAGGTCCCCTGCCCAGCAGTACATGGACAACAAAGGGGCCAGGACAGGGAGATGGACCCACGGGTCAGAACTGGGCACATAGGGTTTAGAGCCCAACAGAGGAGAAAATTCAAATCAGGGGGAAAGAGTTTTTCCTGCCCAGAAAATGAAACTGTCAGGGTAGCAGGAGGAAACACAGGGTTTCCCCTTGTGTCCTTTGTCTGGGTAAGGCCTCTCTGAGCCCAAGGCCCCAAGGGGCAGCCCCAGGGGGGCTCCTGGTCCCCAGTGGCCGGGGTCCTCAAAGGCTGTCGCCAGGCTGTCCAGGGGCCAGTGGGCAGGCTAGTGGGCAGGCTGGTGCCCTCAGTGTCTTGGGCAGGCTGCAGGGGTAGCCCCAGAGCCCAGGGGGTGCTAAGTGCCCAGCAAGTGAGAACCACTTCTGGGTGATCCTCCCCACAGCCCATAGAAGCCCCCAGAAGAAAAGACCCACTGCACCACCCCAAACAGCCCAGAATAAATCCGGCAAGAAAGCCAGGCTCATCTCCCATTTCCATGAAAGAAGCTGGGGCCCAAGACCACCAGCAGAGGTCAGGTGCTGGCAGAGCCCCCAGTTCCACTGGGGGTCACCCCAAATCTCAGCTCCTCCTAGAGGTTTGAGAGGCTGCCTGTGGGCCCCACCAGCCTGGCTGTCATCAGACTCTCACCAGGGACGGGGGTCTTCTTCCCCAGGAGGCAGACCTCATCCGGAACATTCAGGAGCTCCTGAAAAGGACCATGATGCAGGTCGTGAACCAGATTCGGTGGGTCTGGGTGGCCTCTAGGGCTGCCCTCGGGATGTCCCCCTACCCCTCAGGCTAGCTATGGGCAGGAAGTTGGGGTGACCCGGCCCTGAGGCTCAGAGAATTGAGGGATTGTCCCCAGTCATAGCCAGGAGCAAGGGGCTGGGTGGAAGCACTGGGCAGGTGGGGGTGGCAGATTCCTGCATGGCCAAGGGGCCTGGGCATCCAGAACCCAGGCCAGCATCCCAGAGCCCACCCTGCCGCTTGGGGGGCTTACCCGGCCCTGCGCCCAGGTGGGCCCAGCTCCCTACCCGCACAGACGGCAGGCCCTGCCCGCTCTCCCCAGGATGAATCACGAGCACAAGGAAACGTGCGAGATGGACTGGTCCGACAAAGTGGAGGCCTGCGACATCGATGAGGCCTGCTGCCGCTACCACAACCAGAGCACCGACTTGCAGTTCTACCCGCACTCCGCCAAGTTTGAGGAGAGGTGGGGTCTTCCGCAGGGGCTGTGCACAAACGCCCCGTCCCCACCTGCGAGATCCCACCTGGGCTCCTAGTCCATCCGCTGGGGGTCCTTTGCGCAGCTCTTCTGCTCCTGGGGATGGGCAGGCGAGCGCGGCCTCCGCCCAAGTGCCCGGCACACACGGTTCACCACAAGGGCTGGGGTTTGCGAGGGAGGCAGTACCCAGGGTGGGGGGCCGCCTGAGGCAGGGCGGCTGACTGCAGCTCCGCATAAGGCCGGCAGGGGGCGCTGGGCCACCACCCATTGCAAAACAGCCCCGGGGTGGCGCAGGGCCCAGGGACGTAGGAGGCACTGGAGAGCGGGAACCACCGGGGGACGCAGGAAGCACGGAAGACACGGAGTGGGGAGCTGGGGGCGCGGGGCTAGTGGGGCGGAGCTGGGGGAGCAGGAGGCCCGGGGAGCGCGTGGGGAGGCGCTCCGGGTGGCGCGTGGGGCGGGGCGAGGAGTGGCGCTAGGACTGGGGCGCCACTCCCCAGTCCACTTTATGCTGGGGCGCAGGGGACATCGGGCGCGGCAGGCGCGGGGAGGCCCTGGTGCAAACCGGAGCCATTGGCAGGTGCCCCCACCGACCGCGGTGCCCGCCCACTCCCTGCCCGCAGTGCCTCCACGCCCGAGACCTGGGCCAAGTTCACGCAGGAAAACCTGTACCGCGCCGAGCGCGAACGCCTGGCCTCAGTCAACTTGCGGAAGCTCGTCGACTGCATCCTGCAGGACACATCCGAGGACTTGCGGCTGCAGTGCGACGCCGTGAACCTGGCCTTCGGGCGGCGCTGTGAAGAGCTGGAGGACGCGCGCCACAAGCTGGAGCACCACCTGCGCAAGGTGGGGCCGCCCCGGCCACGCCCATCCCACATCAGACCACGCCCACCGCAGACCACGCCCACTCCTCAGCCAGGCCACTCCCAGCCCACGACCTGACCTCGCCCAGGGCATCCTCTAGGGCTGGACATGCCCTGGTAACCACAGAGAAAGACCAGGCCCAGACCGGGTAACCCAGACCACCCCTCCCCCACTGGCCACTATGCCTTTGTCACGACTTGGCCTGGCTCCTGCCCCTCCTTGGCCCTGCCCATCTTGAGGGACCCCTGAGGCAGGGCCTCCACTCCTCCCTGGGCCCTCATGAAGCTGATGAGAAACCAAGTGACATTTGGGGGTGGTGGCATTGTCACTGGAGTGACTGACCAGGGGGGGCTGCAAGCAGGAGCAAGGAGGGTGGAAGGAGGTGGGGCCTGGCTGCCTAGTGGGGTGTCCCTGGTGCTGGCCCCTGGCCTGGCAGGGCTCTGACCCTAAGCTCTCAGGGTGACCTTTGCTGCCTTTGTCTCTCAAGCTCCAGACCAGGGTCGGGGGCTGGTGACCACAGGGCTGGGGGCTCTCAGGCCAGAGCTGCTGTGCCACAAGCTTTGCTGTCCTCACCGTCCCCAGGCCTCTGGGTGCCCATGGGAGGGCCGAGGTGGCCGTGCACATCCTCCCTGCCTCCACTCCTCCCCCAGAGCCAGCGGAGAGAGCCGCCTGCTCGACGTGGCACAGGGCTTGGGGTGCGGTGGGGGAGACCCACAGGGACTGTCCTGTGTGCAGACACTGCGGGAGATCACGGACCAGGAGCACAATGTCGCAGCGCTGAAGCAGGCCGTCAGGGACAAGGAGGCGCCTCTGAAAGTGGCCCAGACCCGCTTGTACCAGCGTTCCCACCGGCCCAACGTGGAGCTGTGCCGAGACGCTGTCCAGTTCAGGTGCCTGTAGCTGCTGGGGCTGTCCTGGGCTGGGCCAACCACCATAGGGCGCCGTCCACCCGCCTCCGGGCTTTCCTCAGCCTCTGGGGCCCCCTTGAACCCCTCCCCCCACACCCGCACACAGCCCTGCAGATGTGAAGAGGAAAGACATTGGGCCCCACACAAGCACAACACACACACACACACACACACACACACACACACACACACACACACGGTTCCCACGTCCCCAATCCTGCCCCAGCATGACTGGATGCTATGCGTCCCTTGGGGGACACTGTGCCAGGCACCTAGTGCCAGGGGCGGCCACACTCCCTGCTTCACCCTGGTGAGGAATCTCAGGGTCTGGGAGGCAGAGCTCCCCGGGCCACACGGCCGCCCTGACCATCCTGCTCGTGGCCGTCCACACCTCCAATGTCACGGTGGACACACATCCCCGGCTTGAGGCGTAAGTGGGGTCACATCTTCTGTTTTCTAACTTATTGAGCTCGCAGTCGCCTTGTAAGCAGAAGTGCCCCTGCCTTGGGCATCCCTCCTTCCCTGTCCCTCAACTCCTTCAGAAAACTGGGGCCTCACTCGCCTCCAGGGGCGCCCATCTCACTTCCAGATGCCAGGAATATAGGAATAGTGTCCTGGCCCGGCCCTCCCAGTGTGGCTAATGGGTTTCCCTCTGGGCCTTTTGGGGGCCCTTCTATGGCCAAATGTCTTGACCAAGACCCCCAACAAGGGCCCCCAGCCTTTGACCTTGGGCCTCGCTCTCCCCACCCAGAAGGCCAGGTGTCCCAGGGCAGCCCCAACTCACCCCTTCCTCCCACCCCCGCAGGCTGGTGAGCGAGGTAGAGGAGCTGAACCTGTCCCTGGCGGCTCTGAGGGAGAAGCTTCTGGAAGCAGAGCAGTCCCTGCGCAACCTGGAGGACACGCGCATGAGCCTGGAGAAGGACATTGCTGTCAAGACAAACAGCCTCTTCATCGACCGCCAGAAGTGCATGGCCCACCGCACCCGCTACCCCACAGTCCTCCAGCTGGCCGGCTACCAGTAACCGGGCGGGCACCCCGGCAGGTGCAGGGACCCGTCTCCCCCTCAAATAAAGAGCATGTTAGCTTTCTACTCAGAGAGTGTACCTGGACAGGTGAGCTTTGCCTGTGGACCCCACGTTTCAGCCATGGGGGGCCAGGGGTCTCCTGCTTGGGGCACCCCCAGTCACCACCTGGGGAGAGGGGTCAGCCAAGAACCGTCGAGGCCCCCCCTCATTGCTCACTGCTGACCACACGGGGCACAGCCAAAGCATCGACAGTTTCTCTGCCCACCTGGGCCACCTGCTGGATGCTTCAGAGGGAGTGTCACCTCCTGTCACCACTTGTCACAGGCTCTGGTGGCCGCAGTGATAACTGAAGCCCCGCTCCTTTTCCTCCATGTGCCTTGGACGCTGTCACCGGAGGCCAGCCGGCACTCCCCTCATTAGTGGGCCGTGAGCCTGGAGCAGCGGTGTCAGAACACGCTGCTGGCACAGCTCTCCCCTGAGGGACTTGGCCCCCGGGCTGTGAGGGGCCACGCAGGGCAGGGCCTGGGGCAGTGACCGCCGGGGGAACTGTGGGAGCTCTCCCTGCCACCCCACCCAGCACAGGGTGAGCACCAGACCCTGAGCTGGGGGTGGAGGGTCAGGGCTGGAGGGGCCTCCACCCCCAGCACCTTGGTCACCTCTGTGGCCAAGCTCCTCGTCCAGCCCCCTCCTTAGCCAGTAAGTTTGTCAGGCCGGGCTGTGGGCGGATGCGTGAGGGCCACAGAGCCCTGCTGCCCACCTGGCCCCACACCCTGTGTCCATGGCTCTGGGCAGAACTGGCACAGCATCAGGGGCTCCCCCCAAGCAGGGCCAGGTGCTCTCACGGTGGCCATGAGGCCCTCTCACTGTGCCCCCTGGGGACGAGCACCAGGCTACTGGCCCCTCGCCCATGGCAGCTCATCAACAGGACTCGGGAAGTGTCCATTAAGAGGCTGGGAGATAATAACTCGGCCGCATGTACGCCAGCCACTCAGACCCCCATTACCGCCTGAGGCCGAGGCGGGCTGGCTGTGTAGCGCAGCGTCCCCATCAGCGGCTACGAGGGCCTCCTTGTCCCCGCGCCCCACCCCTGCTGGGTGGCTGCTAATGGGGAGCTAAGTGGAGGTGCTGTGCGAAGGTCATTATCTCCAAAGCTGGGAGGGCGCGCGGGCACAGCCCCAGGGGGCCGGGCACTCATTACCTGCAATTGTCTTATGACCACCCGTGAGGCTGGAAATTTTGTCCCCTTGTAGAGACAAATGACCAGGCCCTGGAGCTGATGGGTAGCTCTGGGGGAGCCAGAGCTGGGGAGTCTGGAGGGTGGCCAGACGGCTACACCCACCTGCAGGGATTCAGCCCCTGCAGGAGTGGGGAGCGGGGAGTCATAGGGGGGGACATCAGGGCCCTGAGGGTGGCTGAAGCCCGCGGCATTTCCATCCACCACAGAGGACACTCTGGCCACTCTGAGTCCACTGGTGCCCATTTAACAGGTTGGGAAACTGAGGTCAGACGCAGGGAGCAGCAGAGCTTGGGCATCTGTCCTTCTCTGGGAGCCCCAGGAGCCCCAGAGACAAAAGTGGGGCAGGCAGAGAGGAGCTTCTGCAGGTTGACTGAGGCCAGTCAGCAGCTCCCGCCGGAGCCTGGACTAACCCAGCCCTGGGTGACGCTTACAGAAAGCCCTCCGTCCAGGGCACCCACATCCAGATTCCAGCAGTGGTTGCTGACAAGGCGTGGGAGGCCGGCGAGCCCCACTGGAGTGTGCACTGGCATCTCAAGGAGGCTGGGGGAGATCTGGGAACCGGCTCCAGCCGGCACGACCTCCCGACCACAGCCCTCACCGGCTCTGCTCCCCTTCAGCCTGGCACAAGAAGCCCCTCAGTCTTGCCCTCTACCCTCATCCTTGCCCCCTCCCTGGTCATCAGTGAAGAGTTCCAACATGGGGAGCCTGAGGGGAGAGCCAGACCCTGGGCTGTGCCTGCATCTGCAGAGGCGAGAGAGCCAGCCCCAGCTGCCCACGGCCTGTCTTCCGGCACAGCGGCCACAGCTCCCCAGGCCACATCTGTGCCTCCCTCTGCCAGGCAGCCTGGCTTGGTGGTGGTGGTGGGGTGCTTCCCAGGGAGTCACATGTCCCCATGCTCAGAGGCTGAGGCGCCAGGCCCTGCCCCTGGACCTAGCATCCAGCTGCTCAGGCCCAGAGCAAGCATGAGGCCAGGCCCTGGTGTGGGCGTAGCCCACGCCTGCCACTGCCCGGGGGGCCCTGTGAGTCATTCCTGCCAGGGGGTTGGCATCACAGGGACACAACTCTTATCCACTGAAAGGCTGGGCTAATGCCGAGGGCCCCCAACACGGTGTCATGGCAGGCCTCTTGCCCCACTGGGCACCGTGACCCTGGGAGGGTGCAGCAGGAGGTGGAGGCAGACACAATGGGCCTGGCCCGACGTTTCTCTCCCATGCTTCACCCAAAAGGTTCAGCCCTCCTGTCCCAGCCAGAGACAGGAGGGCATCATCGTCACCAGGTGGGCTCAGCACAGGCATGGTGGTCTGTCTCCCCTGACTTTGGCCTCCAGCCTCCTCACCAGCCTCCCTGACTCCTCTCTAAGTCACTGCACCCCAGACAGAGGATGGCTGCCAGCTCATGGTTTCACCCCCAACCCCCCAGTCCCAGACACCCCAGGCCCTCAGAGCCACGCTGTGGCCCATGGGCTGTCAGGAGGATACTGGAGCTCCCATGGCAGGGCTGCACTGACGTTGCGGCAGGTGGCAGGCTGGGCAGTGGGTGGCAGGGCCCCGTGAGCCTCCTGCCCGGGAGCTCTGAAGCTGACCTGAGGCCTGTTGGTCTTGGATGGCCCAGAGGGAAGCCATGGGCACCTGGGGTGGGCATGAAAGAGCTCTTTCATGGGCCACTGGGCAGAGATGCTGGAGACGCCAGGCAGGCAGCAGCACCCGATCGTGAAATGGTAACAGAGAGGGTGGGGTTGGGTGGGGGTCTTCACAGCCATCCTGAGCAGGGCTAGGTGGCCAGGATGCCCGGGACCCCAGACCTCTGGGGGAACAAGGTAAGGGCCCCAGTAACACAGGCCTGTCTGTGGAGCGGGCTCCCCAGGAGATACCCACTCCTGTAAGGTTCCTCCACAGGAGGAATTCAGGAGGGTCTTGCAGAGTCCAATGGGGCTAGGGGGGTGGGGGAGGATCTGCTAGGCTCTGAGGGGGAGGTGGTGGAGAGGAGGGCTCCCACCTGCCAGGGAAGCTCAGCCTGGGAGTGGGTCTCAGACCTACTATATAAGAAGAAGGACCTCACCCTGGGCTGCAGTCCCCGAGGGCTTCCTGGAAGAGGTAGCCTGAGTCTTTGCTCAGCATGGCTAGAGTACAGGGAAGAGTGAGGACCCTGACCTCACACGCCTGCCCTTGCAGGAGACCAACACTGGCTGAGCCTCTCATACGTACATGGGGAAACCAGGGCAGGCAGGGCCCACTTGCCAGGGAAACTGAGGCCCAAATGATGTGGAGCTCACCCAGGGCCCCCCAGCAGCTGCTGGTTGAGCTGGAAAGTGGAGCCTCCACCTGGCATGGATGAGCCAGGTGTCAGACAGGGTCTCTCGAAGGAGAGGAGGTGGAGGTAAGAGGCCTAGGACTGGTAGGGCTTAAAGACCATCTTACCCACAGATGGGTGGGGGCCACATGGGGGCCAGGGGGCACCCTGAAGGCTGGACGGAGGCCACACTGAGGTTGGATTTGGTTACCAACTTCCCAGAGCTCTCCTCCTTCAAAACCCAGTTCAGACACTTCCTCTGGCAGCTACTGGACCCCCATCATCCCCGCTGTCCTAGCCGTCCCCGTGTGACCATCTGCACAGGCCTCAGAACTGCCAGGACCTCAGGGTGTGGCTTCTTTCTCATTGCCCCGTGGAGGGCGGGTTAGCACCCACCTAACAGATGAGACTGAGGCTCGCAGTGGTGAGGTCAGTTGCAAGGCCGCGTGGCCAGAGACTCTGACCCTTGAAACCTTGACCAGGGGCTTCCCCTTACCACCACCCCTGCAGGTGAGAACGGTGAAGTGGGGGTCAGAGGCTGCTCCAGCAGGAGCAGGAAGGAGGGCCCACCTGGCTCCCGGGGCCTCCGTGGCCACAAGGGCCAGAAGGGGCAGGTGGGGCCGCCGGGCACCCTGTGCCAGCATGTCTACGTGGCCTTCTCGGTGGGCCGGCCAGAGGGGCTGCACAGCACCGATGCCCTCCAGGCTGTGCCCTTCGACACGGAGCTGGTGAACCTGGACGGTGCCTTCGACCTGGCCTCCGGCCGCTTCCTCTGTGCTGTGCCCGGCGTCTACTTCCTGAGCCTCGACGTGCACACCTGGAATTACAAGGAGATGTACCTGCACATCACGTGCAACCGGCGGGCCATAGCCGTGCTGTATGCGCAGCCCAGCGAGCGCAGCATGATGCAGACACAGAGCCTGCTGCTGGCGCTGGCTGCGGGTGACGCTGTCTGGGTGCGCATGTTCCAGAGGGATGGCGACAACGCCATCTACAGTGAGCGCGGTGACCTCTACATCACCTTCAGCGGCCACCTGGTCAAGCCGGACGCTGAGCTCTAGCAGCCCCCACGCCACATCCAGCCCTCAACTGCAGTCATTCCCGGAGCCCCGCAGCCCAGGACTGATGCCAGCTGAGATGGAGCACCAACTGCGTGCAGACGCTGAGCTGAGCACAGGGGTGTGGCAGGAGCAGGACAGACCCGGGCCTGCCCTGCTGGAGATGACACAGACGAAGGTTTCACACCAAGACATTCAGGATGCAGACCCTTGTTCTGGGTGGGTGGTGGGTGGGGGATGGGGGGTGGGCCGGAGCACCTCCACACGCGATGGCGTTTGCTCCCCTGGTCGAGCTACCTATTCTGCATATAAAGGCTGTGCCAGGAACCACTGCCATGGAGAGCTTTACAAAGCACCTATTGGGTGCCGGGCTGGTTGCTAGGGAGGCTGCAGGGTAGCGGGGGAAGGGGGTCAAGTGCAGATGCCGGCCCTCCTGGAGCCAACTCTAGCCGGAAGCATGATGGATTCCAGGGTGTTCGAGGGCAGCAGAGGCCACAAGACAGGATGAAATGGAGCAGGTTAGGGTGCTGGCCTGGCCGGGACGGGTCTCATCCTTGGTGAACATGCCACCAGCCCTGGTGGGCTGATTTTCTGGGGCTCAGCATCCCCTTGTCTGTCTGGAATGGGCTGGAAGGGGGAGGAAGCTCATACCTGGATGTGCACCTGAGCCTGGGGAGCCCCAGACCCCCACGGTGTCACCTCCTACTTAGGTGTGCTGATGCTGGGCCTGGCGGCAACGGGAAGTGACCAGGCTGGCCTCGTCCCTGCGGCCGGGTGTGGATGGAGTTTGGCCATGCTTACTCCACAGGAAGCCCCTGTCCACCCCACGGTCGGAGCCACCAGGCTACCCCACCCTCGAGTCCACTCCGAATCTTTCCTTTCCTGCCATGTGTCCTCCGGCCACTCTGGGACCTTCTGTCCAGCCCCTGTGGCCCCATTACCTGCCGCCTCCCCTCTGGCCCTCCCCTGGCATCCCCTCCTGCAGCTGCTCCCTTCCGAATGAGGATTCTGGGCCAGTGAGGCTGCTGGGGCCCTGGCAAGAGCAGCGTCTGGAATCACCAGAGCCTGGCGAGCTGACTGAGGTCCCAGGCCATGCAGAGGTGGCTGGAGCTGCAGGCTGGCCGGGCTGAGCTGGCCAGGGCCTTCCAGGTGCTGGACAGGCATGGGGGTTTCCACCTCAGGGTCTCGGGCCCACAGAACACCGGCCTGGCTGATCCTGTCTCCTCATCACGTCCTACCCCGGCCCCCACTCCTTCCCACCAGGAGCCCAAAGCATCCTGAGATGGATCTCTGACTGGCTGGGGGCCCCACATCCACCTGGCCCTGGCAGATCCTCTCCAGATCATCATTGGCTGATGGGGGAGGTGGGGAGGGGGTGGGGGCCCACTCGTCCTTTTCACAAACAGGCACTTCCTTGTCCCCAGGGAGGGGACACAGCTGGGAACACAGTGACCCTCCCCTGCCACCACAGAACTCAGTTATCCCTCAGGAACATCAACCCTGAGTGAGACTGGAGCCAGGAACGTCCCACACCCACCCGTGAACAGCAGAGCCCACCCTCCCAAACACACAGGCCAGGACAGGCCACGCCCTTGACAGGTAGGGAAACTGAGGTCTGGCAAGGGGGTGTAGACCCCCAAGCCTGTGTGGGCTGGGAGCTGGTCCCCTCCATGGACTGGGCTGTCTCCCCTAGTATGGCCTGGGACAGAGGGGGAGGCAGGAGATGGGTCCCCACTGGGGAGGGGCTGCTGGGACTCCCTGTCTGCAGGGGGAGGGGGCTTTTTTCTTTAACATCTTTATTGGAGTATAATTGCTTTACAACAGTGTGTTAGTTTCTGTTTTATAACAAAGTGAATCAGCTATACATATACATATATCCCCATATCTCCTCCCTCTTGCATCTCCCTCCCACCCTCCCTATCCCACCCCTCTAGGAGGTCACAAAGCACCGAGCTGATCTCCCTGTGCTATGCGGCTGCTTCTCACTAGCTATCTATTTTACATTTGGTAGTATATATAAGTCCATGCCACTCTCTCACTTTGTCCCAGCTTACCCTTCCCCCTCCGTGTCCTCAAGTCCATTCTCTATGTCTGCATCTTTATTCCTATCCTGCCCCTAGGTTCTTCAGAACCTTTTTTTTTTTTTTTTAGATTCTATGTATATGTGTTAGCATACAGTATTTGTTTTTCTCTTTCTGACTTACTTCACTCTGTATGACAGACTCTAGATCCATCCACCTCACTACAAATAACTCAATTTCATTTCTTTCTATGGCTGAGTAATATCCCATTGTATATATGTGTCACATCTTCTTTATCCATTCATCTGTGGATGGACACTTAGGTTGCTTCCATGTCCTGGCTATTGTAAATAGAGCTGCAATGAACATTGTGGTACCTGTTTTTGAATTATGGTTTTCTCAGGGTATATGCCCAGTAGTGGGACTGCTGTGTCGTATAGTAGTTCTATTTTTTTTGTAAGGAACCTCCATACTGTTCTCCATAGTGGCTGTATCAATTTACATTTCCACCAACAGTGCAAGAGGGTTTCCTTTTCTCCACACCCTCTCCAGCAGTTATTGTTTGTAGAGTTTTTGATGATGGCCATTCTGACTGGTGTGAGGTGATACCTCATTGTAGTTTGGATTTGCATTTCTCTAATGATTAGTGATGTTGAGCATCCTTTCATGTGTTTGTTGGCAATCTGTATATCTTCTTTGGAGAAATGTCTATTTAGGTCTTCTGCCCATTTTTGGATTGGGTTTTTTGTTTTTTTGATATTGAGCTGCATGAGCGGCTTGTAAATTTTGAAGATTAATCCTTTGTCAGTTGCTTCATTGGCAAATATTTTCTCCCATTATGAGGGTTATCTTTTGGTCTTGTTTATGGTTTCCTTTGCTGTGCAAAAGCTTTTAAGTTTCATTAGGTCCCATTTGTTTACTTTTGTTTTTATTTCCATTTCTCTTGGAGGTGGGTCAAAAAGGATTTTGCTGTGATTTATGTCATAGAGTGTTCTGCCTATGTTTTCCTCTAAGAGTTTGATAGTTTCTGGCCTTACATTTAGGTCTTTAATCCATTTTGAGCTTATTTTTGTGTATGGTGTTAGGGAGTGTTCTAATCTCATACTTTTACATGTAGCTGTCCCGTTTTCCCAGCACCACTTATCGAAGAGGCTGTCTTTTCTCCACTGTACATTCCTGCCTCCTTTATCAAAGGTAAGGTGACCATATGTGCGTGGGTTTATCTCTGGACTTTCTATCCTGTTCCATTGATCTATATTTCTGTTTTTGTGCCAGTACCATACTGTCTTGATTACTGTAGCTTTGTAGTATAGTCTGAAGTCAGGGAGCCCGATTCCTCCAGCTCCGTTTTTCGTTCTCAAGAGTGCTTTGGCTATTCGGGGTCTTTTGTGTTTCCATACAAATTGTGAAATTTTTTGTTCTGGTTCTGTGAAAAATGCCATTGGTAGTTTGATAGGGATTGCATTGAATCTGTAGATTGCTTTCGGTAGTATAGTCATTTTCACAATGTTGATTTTTCCAATCCAAGAACATGGTATATCTCTCCATCTGTTTGTATCATCTTTAGTTTCTTTCATCAGAGTCTTATAGTTTTCTGCATACAGGTCTTTTGTCTCCTTAGGTAGGTTTATTCCTAGGTATTTTATTCTTTTTGTTGCAAAGGTAAATGGGAATGTTTCCTTGACTTCTCTTTCAGATTTTTCATCACTAGTGTATAGGAATGCCAGAGATTTCTGTGCATTAATTTTGTATCCTGCTACTTTACCAAATTCACTGATTAGCTCTAGTAGTTTTCTGGTAGCATCTTTAGGATTCTCTATGTATAGTATCATGTCATCTGCAAACAGCGACAGCTTTACTTCTTTTCCGACTTGGATTCCTTTTATTTCTTTTTCTTCTCTAATTGCTGTGGCTAAAACTTCCAAAACTATGTTGAATAATAGTGGTGAGAGTGGATACCCTTGTCTTGTTCCTGATCTTAGAGGAAATGGTTTCAGTTTTTCACCACTGAGAATGATGTTGGCTGTGGATTTGTCATATATAGCCTTTATTATGTTGAGGTAAGTTGGGAGGGGGCTTTCTGTCAGCAGCCCACCCCAGGGCCTGGGCCTGCAGCCTCCCTTGAGGGCTGTGACGGTCCCACCGAGGCTGGATCTTGGCCAGCTCTGGACCAGGATAGGGGATCCTGGCGTCCCAGGTATGAGACCCTCGCATTCCACTTGCAGACCCTACAGCTCCATGAGGAAGCTGAGACTCAGAGGCGTGGGTCCCTGAGCTCAGGCCTGGGCAGGGCAGGCCTGTGACTCCAGACCCCAAGCACAGGCAGGGGTCTGTACCACAAGATGCATAGCATCAGGGTCTCAAAGGGATTCCTGCTCCCAGGAGCCCCAAGGCCCGACTAGGCCCAGCTGTGGCACATGGCAGGTGGCAGCAAGACTCTGGGGGGCTTGTTACAGCCAAGGGGTTGGGAGTTGGAGTAGGACATTCTGACTGGTGAGGCCCTGGCCCCACTAGAGACTAGAGGGTGCTGGGTGGGACTTCGGGAAGCCAGAGGGAAGGCCGGGACCCCTCCCCCACATCCACATCCTGGGACCTGGCCCCTCCCGGGATGCTGAGTTGGGCTGAGAAGCCTCAGGCCGCACTTTGGCCCTTTGGCCTGTGTCCTTTTATGGCTGGAATAGCTGGACACGCCCAAGGTGCTTGGCAACCATCAGGGCATCAGGAGCCACTTCGGAGCGCTAATGGGGGCCGTGGTGGCTGGGAAGGTTCCACTGTAGAGATAAAGGTGCCCGAAGAGGAGTGCGGGGGGTTGGAAGGACCCCAGCGTCCCTCTCTCCTCCCAGGTCCTGGACTCCCCTGCCACCCTGACAGGGACCCAGACACACTGCGTGCTGCAGGCCAACCTGGCTGGGCAGGGCCAGGAGAGCAGCCCCTGTCCAGCAGCTCCAGAAAAAGCCTGGGCTCTTTCTGGCTCCTTGTGTGGCCTCAGCTCCCCTGTCTGGCATCAGGGTGCAGAGCCCTCCATGCTGCACTGGGCCCTGAGGGTGCAGGGCCGGGGTGGGCATTCCCGTGAAGGCTTCAGACCCCATGGCTGCTCAGCCTCCCTCTCACTCTGTCCATGGTGCCTGGAAGGGAGGTGCTGGGGCAGCTTGGCTGAGCCTCCCGGGACAGACCCTGCTCCCAGCTGCTGACCCAGGAGAGCAGAGCAGGTCAGGCAAGAGGGTGTCTGACCACCTCCAAATCCAAGGCCACCCCCCATGCTCAGAGAACCAGGGGCGGGGTGGGGGCTCCCCTTAGTGTGGCTGAGAACCCCTCGGAGGCAGCCGGCCAGAGCCTCAGAGCACAGGGATGTGCCAGGGGACACTGTGGGTGGGTCCAGGGCAAGGCGGTGGTGCCTGCATCCCCCCAGCCCAGGTTTATTTAAAAACAGCAACTGAGAACAGGGTGGGATGAGGTGACGTTGTTATCTCTGCAAAGTGATGAGCGGCCCGAGACTCAGAAATCCGCGTGCCCAGGCTGCTGCCCTGACCGCTTAGGAGATGAGAAGGGAAATGGCCACAATCAGAGCAGCAGCCTCTAGGCACCCTCTGCGGGGCCTCGGTGGAATCAGGACTGGCCTGCTGCAGGAGAAGAAAGCTGGAAAAGACTAGAATACAGGGCAGCCTGAGAGACGGATCCTGCGGGAGCCAGTTTCCCATATCAGTTTATCCATTTGGTGGAATTCCAACAAAACAGCCATTTTTAAAACTTGGGTGAAATTCATATACCATAAAATTTACCATTTTGAAGTGAACAATACAGTGGCATTTAGTACATTCACAATGTCGTGCAACCCACATCTCTATCTGGTTCCAGATGTTTTCATCACCCCACAGAAGTCCCGAACCCGCGAGCTGGCACTCCCACCCCCGCCCCCAGCCCCTGCTTTCTGTCTATGGATTTGCCGCTTCTGGACATTTTGTGTAAGTGGAATCACAAACTCTGTGGCCTCTTGTGTCCGTCCGTGTTGTAGTGTGTGCTGGCACCTCACCCCCTGCCACGGCTGAGGGGTACCCCACTGTGCGGACGGACCACGGTTTGCCTGTTCACCTGTTGATAAACATTCAGGTTGTTCCCACCGTTTGGCTATTGTGGGCAGTGCTATGGTGAATATCTGTGTATAAAACCCATTTTCTAACTTTGTAAAATAGTGTTGAAGGGCGCTTGGAGGAATGGGTAGGCAGGAACCAGCTCAGTTCTGTGTGCTCTCTTGGACATGGAAACAGATTTGGAAGATATGGTGATGAGTGCAGTGACCACCAGGCAGACAACAGGAACCTCCAGAGGCCAGTCACCCAGGAGGCAAGAGCCCGAGGTACCAGCGGGGTTGGGATGAGGGGGCGTTTGCGTTCAAGGGTCACCTCATGGACTAAAGCAGATATCAGTGAAGTAAAGAGTTGTCAGCAATACAACCATTAAAACTATGTGGGACACACACAATGCACAACAGCCAAAAAGTGGGAACATCTAGGTTATCTATCGATGATGAACCGATAAAGTGTTGTTGGTCCCTCCATATACGTTTTATGGAGTGTGTATTGTACCACAACTAAAAAATACGTGGGAATATTTAGCTAATTTCTGGATGGGAAAGACATCTCATTTTTTTTTTAAAGGAGGAATTTCCCAAGCAGAAGAGGGATAGGTTTGATTTTGTAAAAATAGAAAATATTGTTCTACATCAGTCCCGAAGCCAAAACTCACGACGCTAGGAAGTGCTCCTGCCTTGGGGAGAGCAAGGGTGGGGTTCCTGCCTTCTAACGAGCCCCCAGATGGATGGAGAAATCTTGAGAGGAGAGAGGAGATTCATCCTTGAAGGAAGGAGTGCTCCTTCTATACCGACCACCAAGGGCATCGCGTCCAGGTATTGTTTCCAAGCTGCCTGATCACCACCATCATCTGTGTCCCTCAGGGAACCCGTGGGCAGGGCCTCATGGGCCCCAGCAGGGTGGCTCCAGAGGACACATGGGCAGACAGGTCCACTGTCCAGAGGGCTGAGAAGGCCGCAGCCATGGGTCAGGAGAAGGAAACCTCAGCAGTGCAGCTCATGGGAGCCTTGGTCCCCTCCCCTTTGCATCAGCAGCTTCCAGATCCTGCCTGGTCCCAGGCACCACTCAGCATGGTCCCTGGGGGCTCAGCTAGGAGGGAGGGTGGGACCCAGGCTCCAGTGTGGGGAGAGGTTGGGGGACTCTGGAAGCTGACCCTCATCCTAGGGCCGCCCTCTCAGACCTGATGACCACAAGAGCAAGGACCCCTACGGACCAGGCCACTTTTCAGGTGCCCAGCAATGGGAGCCTGGCAGCGTGTGGGAAGGGGGAGGGGAGAGGGTAGGCACTCAGTCCCCAGAACGGCAGCTGTCTTCGGCAGGAGGGCCGTGGGTCTCCTTGTCCTGATAGCCCCATCCCCCACCCCCCAGGTGGTAAAACTACCCGCCCACCCCTCTGCAAAACGTCCTTTAATTAAACCCTCCTCAAACTGCCCAAATGGAGGGGACACCTGTTTCCTGGGGGGCTGGGGGGAGGGTGAGACAAGTGGGGGGCACAGGGAGCCACTCAGGGTGGGAGCAGAAGGGAATCATGGCCAGTCCCCACTGCCCAGCGGTCAGGTTCCTCCATCTGGAGAGCCGGCCCCTGTGGATGGCACCGGGAGGACCATGCCCCTCCCCCTCCTGGGGCGCCCCGGTCCCTACACCCACAGGCCCGGTGCCCTATACCCGGCAGCCACGGTCAGCTGTCTGTGCAGATGTCACGGAAGGGAGTGGCTGAGAAAGGGCCTCAACGCCCCTCCCCAGAGGCAGGGGCCAGGGGAGGGAGGTTTGCTCGGGCGGAGACCCTGCTGCCCCCAGTGTGGGGACCCACACAGATGGAGCCCCCAGACCCCCATCAGTGCGGATACGACAAATGCATAGCTGTCACCACCACGTCCAGATATGCATCCTGAGGGCGTGGGGAGGGGGTGGGCCTGGGACAGGGAGGAGCAAGGGCCCTGGAGAGGGGTGAGAGCTCAGGGAGGGAAGGACGGAGACGGGGACCCCAGTCAGGTTCCTGGACAGTCACTGGACCTTCAAGGTAAGGACCCCAACTGGACAGAGCCGCCATCACTCAATCATCAATCAATTATCACATCAATCACTCAGTTATTCATTCAGCAAACACACTTCAGGTTCATGGTGGCCAGACCAGCCCTCAGGAGCCAGGATGGCATGGGCCAGTGTGTACCGGACAGCAGCGGAGGGAAGGCAACACTGTAGAGCTGGGATCCCCCATCAGCCAGGATGGAGGGGGGTCATGGACCCAGCAGTCTCTCCAGGTCCTCAGCCCACCCAGTCCTTGAAGTCCAGGGTTCTGCTGGGGCCCTGACAGGTGACCAGCCAAGACCCTATTCTCAACATCGATCACCTCCCGGACACCCCCAAAGGGTGTCCCAGCTCTCAGCCCCCAGATTCCTGTAGGAAGTTCTTCCTGGTGTCTACCCATGGTCTGCCCTCCTCCTGTCCCAAAATGCACAAGAGGGTGGGCCCTTCCTGACCCTTCCTCGGGGCCCTATGCAGGGCACCCCTCGCTCAGCCCTCAGGGTGGGCCAGCCTTGGTCTCCCTCACTGTGGGGCTACAATACCAGCTCTGCCTGTGGGGGCTGCACCTCCACCACCCACCCCTCCCCCCTGCACCCCCCCTGCCTGGCAAACAGCCCCCCCCATCCCGATCCCAGAGGAGGCCTCAACCTGCCCCGCAGGCCGGATTTCCTGAGTAAGGTCACTCTGGGAGCCACTGGAGCCCAGTGGCCAATAAAACCCATCGATGCGGAGAGAGAGACAGTAAAGCCGGTCACCTCCCGAGGGCATTTGCTCTCCCCGCACCCCGCCCCACTCAGGGCCTGTGGACCCGGGACCTGCAAGCAGTGTGGTGGCTCTGTGGTCCCCGCAGCTGTGCCCAGCCTGTGCTGGGTGCAGAGGGCAGTGGCCAGTCCAAGCTGCATCCCCAGGCCCACTGTGCCATGTCCATGGCTCCCTGGGCCCACGTTTCTCCTGGAACACTCCTGTCCCCGCTTCCCTACAGGCTCTCAGGGGTGCCTAGTCCTCACTTCCTCCCATTCGGTGTCCCACCCTGGCCTGGGGCTTCAGGGACTGTCCACCCTGGCCAGTCCTGGTCACCAGCTCCCACCCAGACCCAGGGTCCATGGGCTGCCTGGAATCAGCTCCTCCACCCACTGGGTCCATCAGGCTCTGGGCACACATACAGGCACACACATGTCTACACATGCACTCACACACAGCCGCACACACTCACAAGCAGACACACGCATACACACCCACACGTTCACACATATATACACACAGGCACATGCACGCACAGAAGCACATACACACACACACTCACACACAGGCACACATGCACACATACTCACACCCCTCACACCCCTCACAGGCAGGACTGGTCCGGTTGCTGCTGTTGTCTGCAGTCCCCAAACGGGCACTCTTGGCTGGCGCTACCCTGGGGAGGGAGCTCAAGATGCCAAATCAATTGGGAGAAATTGACCTGGGCAGATATTTCTGAGCCATCTGCTTGCCCCCAAAATTCTTCTGAGTGGATGCACTTTGCATCCGAACCCAGGGGTGGTGGGGAGTGGTTGGTTGAACGACCCTGTTTCTCCCAGGCACCCACCCCTCCCTGGGATGCTGGTCCCCCTAGGGCCGGGCAGGGGTGGCTTTAGTCACCAGCTCCCTGTGAGTCCAATGCCAGGCTTTGTGGCCCCCACCCCCAAGATGGAGCCCAGGAGTGGCAGAGACTCAGCCTGGGGCTCAGGAGGCAGCCGCATTCCCACTTGACCAGGGACAGGGGCAGGGGCCCCAAACGAGCCACCCACTCCCTGTACCCACCAGCCATGGAAGAATCAGATGCATCCCCTGCATCCTCCAGGGCCAAATCCTAACCCTGCCACCCCCAGGAGGCAAGCCAGGGCAGCCCCAGCCCTGTCGCTCCTTTTAGCCGGCTTGTGTACACCTTCCCCTGCCTTATCATCTAAGTGTTCCGCTGCCCACTTCCAGCTGGGTGTTTGCCTATCCCCATCCCAGCCGAGTATGATCCACTTGCTCTGATTTGCACTGGCTTCAATCGGCTCCAGGGACAATATTTGCTCTGGGAAAGAGTCAAACATTTATTCTCTAATTTATTCAGGGAGCGGTTGTCAAACACAAGCGCCCTCATTATGTGATCTCATTTCCAGGGCTTGGCCTCTGTCTGGGGTCCGTGCCGAGGCCCAGGTAGCGCTGACCCAGGCTTTCCCCTGCCCAGCACGGCTCTGCCTGCTCCCCGTGCCCTCCTGGGGTCGGCATCCTGCTCTGGGCCAACTGAGGACAACTGAGTTGGGGGCGGCACTGGGCAGGGCTGTCTCAGGTGGGGGCCTGCAGGTAAGTGACCCCCACATTCTGGTTCTTCTCCTTCCAGCCTCACAAAGAGGCCCAGGCACCAGGGACCCCAAGGCCTTTCCCAGCGAGGCTGCCAGGGCATCTTCTCTGGAACCCGTTTTCGGGCCTGGGGTGTGGGAGGAGTGCATTCTTGGGAGTGGAGAGGACAGGAAGCCGAATTCCTCCAGGGCCTGGCATCTGCATACGCCCCACTCGGCCTGGCCTCTCCAGTCTGCTATTTGCCTTGGGAGGCCGCTCCCCCCACTGCTGTCTGGCTATTTCTCCTCTTCTGCTCCAGTCCCCACCCTTCTCTGGGAAGGAAAGCAGAAGAGGTGGCAGTGGGTTCCTGTACCCTCACCTGCCCCCCCCACACCCAGGACGGCCTCTCCTGGGGTCCCCTCCCACGGCTTCTGCGCTCACAGCTTGCTAGTCTGCATGAGCCCGTTGGCCTCGCAGCTGCGTGCGGGCAGCATGGCCTCCTGCAGCCGGCTGCTCTGGCCCGGCCGCGGCTCCGTGGCATCCGCCTCCTCAGTGCCGTAGCTCTTGCGGAGGCACAGAACCTTCCGGAAGCTCTGGCGGAAGTTGTCAGAGAGGAAGCCGTAGAGCAAGGGGTTGGCGCAGCTGTTGGCATAGGACAGCACGACCACAAAGAAGTAGGCGCCAGCGGAGGCGGGCTCCTCGGGCAGCACAAAGGCCAGGTTGACGATGTTGACGATGAAGAAGGGCAGCCAGCAGCCCACGAACACCAGCACCACCACCACCACCATGCGGGTCACCTTGCGCTCTGAGCGCCGCCGCGTGGAGCCCACGCGCATGCCCGACGCCTTCAGCTTCACCACGATGAGCAGATAACACAGGCAGATGACCAGCAGCGGCCCAAAGAAGCCAAGCACGGACGTGTAGATGATGAAGATGGCGCCCCACAGGCCCACAGGCTCCGGCCAGCTGAGGTTGCAGGTGTTCCACCCCTCCTGGATGTCTGCAAACACCACCAGCGGTAGTGACATGACCAGAGAAAAGGCCCAGACCGCGGCGCTGGCCAGCTTGGCCACCCGAGGGCGGCGCCAGCGGGCGGAGCGGATGGGGTGGACCACGGCCAGGTAGCGGTCCACGCTCATGACGGTCAGGCAGAAGATGCTGGTGAACTGGTTGATGCCGTCCAGCGTCATGACCAGGCGGCAGAGCACGGGGCCGAAGGGCCAGTAGGAGATGGCGTTCTGCGTGGCCACGAAGGGCAGCCCCAGCATGAGGAGCACGTCGGCCACGGCCAGGTTGAGGATGTAGATGTTGGTGACCGTCTTCATCTTGGCGTGGCGCAGTACCACGTAGATGACCAGCGCGTTGCCGCCCAGCCCCACTGTGCACACCAGCAGGTAGAGCACGGGCACCACCACCGCCCGGGCGCCCAGTGAGGGCACCAGCCCCGCCAGAGTCCCATTCTCGCCGCCGCTGCCTGTGGCTGCCGAGGAGGCATTCCAGCTGGTCAGTGGGGAGGCTGGGAACAGAGGCTCCATCGTGGCTGCCGCGGGCAGGGCAGGGTGAGCGGGAGCGCCGGGCGCATCCACTGCAAGAGAATGAAGGACACGGAGCGACTGACCAGGAGGGTGTCTCCCCTGAGCCCAGCCCCACTGGCCCAGGAGGCGCAGGATTACCCCATGGCGCCAGGTAAACACGATTACTCATGTTCAACTGGGCCGGGAATCACATTAAGCAAATTGTTCGGAAAACAAGCCCAGAGAGGAAGGAGCAGCAGGACAGCTGCCGTGGGGGCAACGGGCAGACAGCCCTGTGAGCCCAGACGCCGTCTGTAGATACCATGATGGCTCCCAGAGACCTGACCGTCCCTCTCCACCCCAATGCCCCCCTTCCCGGCTCACCCATGGCCACTCTCGAGTCTGTGGCTGGCACCGTCTCGCTGAGGCCTCGTGGAGTCCTGGGGGTGGCACTGATACACCCAACTCGCAGATAAGGGACTAAGGACGGTGGGAGTCACCTCCCTGGGGACTCGGACAGGTAGAGAGGGGTCGGGGAGGGATAAGGAGGCTGAAACATCGGCTGGGTACCACAAGCCCAGGCCAGCCAGAAGTGCAGTGACACCGGCCAGGCCCGCTCTCCTGGGTGACCCCAAAGCTGGACTCTGGGTTGCCTCCTGGAACCATCGGAGGGTGCCGGGCCTTCCGTGTGGTTGAAAAACCAGAACTCAGGCTGCAGAGGCTCTGTCAGCGTCCAACTGGTGAGCCACGTCCGTGTCACCCTAGCAAAGCCCCAGCCGCATGGTCAAGAGGAGCTGGTTTCCCTGCTCCCAACAGCTACCCGCCACAGCACGGATGTCACTGGGCCAAGGAGACGACCAGAGACATAGATGCACATACTCTCGGGCGGGTCCATCTCCCCCAGCCCAAGGACAGCAAGTCTGAAGCCCCAGGCAGAGGGCACCGAGCAGGAAGGGGTATATGAGGATCCCACACCATGAACAAGCAAACACACGACAGGCAGAGATGAATTATAGCCTGAGCCACTGGCCAGGAGGAAATGCACGTGTGCGTGTGTGGCGGGGGAACGATATGGGGAGGGTGGATGGAGGGAAGGCTTCAGGGGTGATGGGGTTTTGTAGAGAAAGAGCCAAGGCAAAGATGGGGAAATGGCATCTGCAGGTCAAGGTGACGGGCACACGTGTATCTATTATATCATTTTTGTACTTTTCTCTATGTTTAAATTGTTCATAAAAACGGTGATTCTCAGGAGAAAATAAATACCTCCACTGATGAGACGGAGAGGAGGAAGGGAAGATGGGGACTGACACCTCCGGCAGGGGATGTGGGGCTAGCAGGGAGTCTAAGTGCCCCCAGGGGACCCAGACAAGGGACTGAGCGGGGCTGGAAAGGGCCGTAATGACAAAAGCCAGGGTCAGCTGACCCCCAGCGCCCGCAAGTCACCTCAGCACAGAGGGTGTTCCCAGTGGCCGCCAGGCCCGGACTGGGGACCCCAGGGCTGGGGAGGGCAACTGAAATCTTGTAGACAAGGGGGCAGAATAAACAACTCTGACAACGACAGGGAAAAACCCTCTGCTCCCGATGGGCGGACACACCCGGATGCTAACAGACACTGGGAAACGCGACCCAGAAAATCAACAGTGAGAAGGTGGATCAGTGGATTCGTTTCAGGTGAAATAAAAGTAAATGACTGAACAAGTGTGCTTAAGATATGTTTAAAAATGTTTAGAATCCTCTAGGTATGGATAAAAATATTCTGAAATGAATTTGGCTTCTGTCTAAGGAGTAAAATGAACAAGTGTCTATTTTTGAAAATTACAACTCTTGGGTGTGAAAAAAATCATCATTTGGACAAAAAAAAGCCCCACAAAAGTCTGGACACAGATGAAGAGAGAATGGGGGAATCGGAAGAGGGGCTGAAGGACTCCCTCAGAGCAGGTGCAGATGTGGGGGTGCAGAGGCACATGCAGAACTGACTCAGGGCAAGAGTCCTGCTCAAAAGGGAAACCCGGTCCCGAACAGGATAAAGAAAAAATGCAGCAGCGTCAGAGGCAACCTACAGAGCTTCGAGGATGAAGAGAAAACCCTGAAGAACGCAGACGGGCTGGCTGGACGGAAACCCAGAGCAGTGCGGGTTAGGACAACAGGTTCCGTAAGCGGAGATGGGGGGTGGGGGGTGGGGATCTGGGGGAGTGGGGGGAGAGAGAAACGCTGTTTCCTCTGGAATCCCCAACCAGAAGAGGCTTCCGGCTGGCCTGAAGGGGAAAGAGATCTTTCTCTGTGTGTTGCTGAATTTGCTGGTCCAGGTGCTGAGCACACCTGCTGTATATCATGACCTGATATGAGGTGTGTGACAAAAATTCTGTTAAAAAAAAAGGCCAAGGTAGGCTGCCAAGGGATGACGCATTTCAAGACAAAGCTGGCGGCGGGTGGGGTGGGGGGGCACTTGCCCGGTGGTCCAGTGGTTAAGACTCTGCACTTCCACTGCAGGGGGTGCAGGTTTGATCCCTGGTTGGGGAACTAAGATCCCACATGCCGCGAGACGTGGCCTAAATAAATAAATAAATAAATAATACAAAGCTTGGGGGGTCCCTTGGGCTGTGCTCTGGGTTGGGGGCAGGGGTGAGTGGGGCTGGCGCCCAGTTGGCAGGAGGGACACCCCGGACACTCCGAGACTGGACACCTGCAGGCTTGCTCTCGTGGGTGGGAATTGACCTGTTGATCTCTGTTCCCCAGGGCCCGGCACAGAGGGGCCCCCTCACATTTTAAAAAGAAATTAAATGTAAAATAATGTTTAAAGCTCCCTTGAGGTGCTAATGGGGAATGAATTCTAGAAGGACGCTGGTCTGGAGACAGCCAGGTGGATTGTGTGGGCATCAGGGTGGAGAGTCCTGGGGGCTACACCCTCTCCCCAAAGATATCCAAAGCAGAGGCTTTCTGGGGGCTGGGTGGAGAAGGAGCTCGGACGCACCTGAACGTGACTTTGATTCTAAATCAGATGAGCACCTTGTCTTCAGGCAGCGGCCAGGTGTCCCTGCTGCCCAGAACCCAGAGGGTGCTGAGCAGACTGCCAGGCCCCTGCATCCCCCCAGATACCCCAACGCCTGAGTTAAACTTCAGAGCAGTGAAGAACAAAATTGGGTTGATCGTGCCGCTCCTGCCTCTTGGAACATAATTCTGCAGGAGCCATCGTTCAGAGAAAGCAATCTTCTTAGTCATGGAAATCACACGCTCCTGGGGAACTTATCCCTCCAGCCCTTCCCCTCTGCGGGTAAGGGATTCGGGGTGGGGAGTAGCTGAGGAACGACCACGGGCCAACACTGGGGCTTTCTGACCCAGAGGCCCCCACCAGGAAGGGACCACCTGCCCACTGCTGTGGCACAGGGAATAGAGCCCACCCCCTACCCCAGCCCATCCCTACACACTGGCCAAGGGGTCTTAGGTAAGTCACACCACTTCTCTGAGCCCTGGCTCCCTGTAATAGGTGATACCTACAAAGCCACTGAGCAGAGGAAGTGAGTCCGGGCACACAGTGGCACTCAATAGCTGCTGAGATGCCCGACACATAGTAGCGCTCAATAGCCGCTCCCGCTCACGTGCCCCAAACAGCCCAGCACCTCCTCCCCAGCACCAGGAGCCCTGGGCTCTGTGGAGAATGTGCCAGAGCCTCCCCGGGGAGCCTGGGAGGGGACCTCGGTGCTCAAGTGTTCCATGCCCTGGGGGAGGATCAGCGTGGTCCAATCCCTTCTAGGCTCACCCAGTGTGAGGTCAGCAGGAAGGAGCCGGCCCTGCAGCCCAGGGGCAGCTGTGGAAGCCACCGAGATCGAGGTTTGCCGGTCCTGGGGCCTCACTTGTGCAGGGTGGGGGCAAATGGGCGGAGGATGTCGTGGCTAAGAGGACAGGCCTCAGCACCACCCAAGGGCCCCCACCCAGGCCTGCCTCCCCTGGGACAGCCTGGATCATGGGTGCAGCCGATGGCAACCCCCACTCCTGTCCCTCCCTTGAAACACGCTCCATCTGTCCTTAAGGCTGCCTTGGTCTGGGGTATCCCTTCTCCATGAGGGGGAAACTGAGGCGGGTGAGGGTGGGCTCCATGCAGCAACAGGGAGGCCAGGCTTGTAGAGCCCCCTCCTCAGGGTCTCTGCAGGGTCTGCATGCCCTGCAAGAAGTTTCCAAAGCCACATTCTGCCCCCAGCGCACTTTCTCAGAACTCCCGGTCACTATTTCACTGGGAACCAATGGTGGGTCATTGTTATCGGTGCCAGCGACCACGTCTGCCCGGGAGGCTCCCCGTCCTCCCCTCGAGTGGCCGCTGTCCCCAGGAACCTGTTCTCTTCAAAAGAGGCTCAGCAGCAGCCAGGACTGCCTCACACTTTGCGCAGCAGGGGCTCTCCCACTCACTTTCTCCCCAGAACCCCAGGCTGGCAGGAGGGGCAGGGACAAGGCAAGTGGGCAGGTGAGGGCCCCACCTGGACCCTGGGTGGGGAGATAGCACACAGGTGAACTTCCAGGCCGCGTGCTCCCTTCTGGAGAGGGTGGCCCCCAGAGCACAGGTGCCAAGCCCTGGACACGCCAGGGTTCCATCCCCAGCCGCCAGGGCCCCGACCCCTCTACTCCCCAGTCCAGGGTGAAGCACACCGGGAACCCCAGGACCAGGCACCTTGTGCTCTGCAAGGCAGGGCCCTGGAGCTGGCCCGACACTGCCTGCACTCTTCCCATAGCTCACGGACCACCGCCTCCCCTCTGCCAGCACCCCCCACCCAGGGGCCCCCCGCGGCTCCTGCGCCCTCCTCGGTCGGCTTTTTCCGCACCCACTCCAGCCACAGCCTCCTCGCGAACCCTCCCGGCTGCGCCACCCACCCTTGCCAGCCCCTGGGCGAGCCCCGCTGCGGCGCCCTCCGTGGGGAGGTCGGGCCAGGAGAGGCGCAGTGGGCAGAGTCAGAGCGGGTCGACCCAGTCTCCGTGAGGTTTCTGCCCTGACTCTGGCACATCGGGTCCAGAGGCCGGAGGATGGCGAGGGTGGGGAGCGAGGGAGTGGGAGAGGATGGGGGCCGAGGCTGAGGAGCAGACGGAAGGGGAGGGGAGGGACTCAGGACGGCGGCAGGAGAGCTCCAGGAGTGCCAGAGCGGCGCAGGGCTGCGCGCAGGGTGGTGAGACTCGTGGAGAGGGTAAAGGAGATCTGTGAGGGACCCTGGCGAGAGCGTAGGGAAGGGGCGCGCGGCACTCACCTGGGCGGGGCAGCCCCTTGGGCCCTCGGAGAGCCAAGTGCCCGCGCTGCGCTGGCTCAGGACTCTGGGCTCCGCTCTGGGGCTCGGGGTGCTGACGGGGAGGCGGCAAGCGTCGGAGGGAGGTGGGGGTGCCTGGGGCGGGGCGCGGGGCGGGGCTGGGGGCGGGCACTCGGCTCCCCGCGGGGCCCCACGCCCAGTCCATCCTCAGTCCTTTGCTCTTCCCCGGGCCTCCGCAGTTCACCCGCAACCCTCGTCCTGTCGGCGGCGACTCCGATGACAGCGACACCCCCACCACGTTCTCTTCTGTCCGCTCTGGCTGCAGACCCGAGCTTGGGGGGGTCCTGTCCTCAGACGGGGTTGGAAGGTTCTCAAAGTGCCCTTCCGAAAGTCTGAGGATTGAGGAGGGGCCCTCACTCGGGGTGAAGCGCTGGAGGCTGACTCTGACGGATAGAGTGGGGCTGTGTCCGAGAGATGGGGGTCAGGACGACGGCCAAGGGGCAGCAGGTGGCCACAGCTGGCTGGGTGGCTCACTCTGGGGTCTCCCCTTAGCAGGCATCAGAGTCACCAGAAAGAAGACATCCAAACGCAGGTGTCTGCCTGTCACGCCCAGGGTGCTGACTCCACAGGTGGGCAGGCCTGAGAATCTTCATTTCTGCCAAGCTCCCAGGTGATGCTGCTGCTGCTGCTGCTTCAGGGGCCGCACCTTAACAGCCAGTGATTTTAACCAGCAGTGTTGAGCACCTGTGCTCCCTCAGGCAGGGAGAGCTGGGTGGGGGTCTGGACATTCCCTCACCGGGATGCAGCCCCCAGCACACTTACCCTGCCCCCATCTGGGGGAGCTCAGCTCTGGTTGAATGAAATGAGCTGCTCTCAGATGATGGCTTGACCGCCAAGACACCAGGACCCTCACCCAAGGGGATGCAGGCAGCCATGGGCTGCATGTGGACAGGTGGGGACAGTTTCCCGCTGCCCCTGTATATGGAGGTACTGGCAGGTCCCTCAGCAGGGCTGTGTGCCTAGACCCTTTCTTTTCTTCTTCATGGTTTTCTGTGATATTACATTTTCTACAAGGAGCATGGCTTATGATTTAATCAAGAAAAAGCACCTAGAGATCTAAGGATCCCAGCCCGGAGGCCAGTGCCTCTCTTCACACAGGCTCCCCTTGGGGAGGCTGGGCTGCTTCCTGGAGCACACAGTACCCCCTCCGCAGCCAGACTCAGACCCCCATGCTCAGGAAGTCACCAGCCTCCCTTCCCCAACCCCAGGCTATCTCCCTCGTGTCCCCCAGCTCTCTCTCCGAGGAGGCTGCACAGACCCCACCCCCATGGACATGAGGCCAGGAGCCCAGCCAAGGGGAAATGGAGTTGGGGAGGGGAAAACCACCCCCTCAGAGTGCCATCCCTTCCCTATAGTCCCTGCCAGTCTGTCCAAAGGCTGAGGAGTCCTGCTGGCCATCAGACGGGCAGCTGCCAGCCTGGCCTGCAGATGGAGGCACAGCAGCCCACAAGGAAGCTGATGTCTCTCCTGATGACCTGCTGGGAACAGCGGTTGCAGCAGGACGGCCCACACTGAGGTCCAGATGTCCCAGGTGACTGGTGCAGGAGGCCTTCTGGATGGGACGAAGTGGCAAGCCAGGGCCAGGCTGCATGTCCTGCTTGGCTGGCACATGCATGTGGCCTGTCACATACTCAGCAGATTCACACACACCCTCTGGATGCGTTTAGGTGGGAGACACAGAGTTCCCTGCATGCCCAGGTGCCATGGCTGTGCAGGATGGTGCAGATGCTGCTACGGACAAAACAGACAAGGCCGTATTCTGTGAGCTCCAAGGCTGGCAGAGAGAGGGGTGATAAACCAAAAATAAGTTAATGGATGTACTTCTAGACTGTCATAAGTGGAGAGGATCAGGGTGACGGGAAAGAGAGCAGTGGAGACAGGAGGCCAGGGAGAGCCTCTCCAAGGCTCACTGTCCTGGGTGCAGGGTCATGGTGGGGGGGTCAGTGCCTGGCACACAGGGGGGACATGGCCCTGTGAGCGGGCAGGTGCTTGGTCAGTTACAGCCCAGCATTAGGCTGGGACGCCCCTTACACCGTAACATCTGTGGGGTGTCTCACCTGGGCCCCCCTAGGGGCTCTGATTCCAAAGGAGAAAAGATGCTTGGAGAGGTGGTCAGTCCACCCTGAGGCTGCCTTCCCCTCCTCTGTTGTCCCCGCTTCTGGCAGGCGCCCCCTGGCCTCTGAGCCCTGGTTCTGAGCCCCAGGAGATCAAGCGAGGTGAAGCCCTGAGACACTGCGGAGGTCACGCCAGCACCAGAGAGGAGGGCGAGGATTAGTGGCAGCCGGGAGCCATGGCAACAGGACAATGCCCGAGGGACTCCCCAGGGATGACCCCCGGACCCCTCCCACGGGAAACCCACCCTCGCTGTAGCTCTGCTGTGGCCTGTGATCCCCCTTTCCAGAGGTGGAGGCCAGTGGCTGCTGCACGTAACATCCCCCCAGCCACTCTGCCCCTGCCCGTACTCAGGCACCAGGGCTGAGGCTCCCCGTAATTATTCAAAAGCTACGGAGGCTGACTCCAGTTCACCTGGAAACACCCTGGAGCTGGGGCGGGTCCTGGGGGGCTGTGAAACCCTCTCCATCCTCCCGCCAAGCTGGCCTTCTCTCCGCTCCTTGGATGCTCCATGCTGCCTCCCACCGCGGAGCCTTTGCCCTGGCCACAACCCACTTCCCTTTCCCCACCTGTCAGCTAGAATGCCCCCTCCTCCAAGAAGCCCCATGGCTGCTCCATGCTGGTTGTTTGTCCCTCAGCCACCATCACTCCCAGACCATGTCCCCCTGGCAACATCCTTCCTGGTTGCAGAAGGTGTGAATTCTGGTGAGTGAGCATCTGCAGGCGCCACGGTGGGCTCCCCGGGAGGCATGGGGCCTTCGGTGGGGGCTGAGCCCTTAGGGACCTGGGAGAGGCTGGGCTGACCCTCCTGGCCGTGGTCTCAGGCTTCAGTGGGCACTTTGTAAAGATGTGGCTTCCCTGCCTTCGGGTTGGGAGGTGCGGGGGGCTTCACCCCAGGGCTTAGTGGGCATCATGCTGTGCTGAGCACCCTGGAGGTTCAGGGTACAATGGGGACCAGAGAGCCAGCCCCTGGTAAAGGGGAAGGGAGAACAAGGAATCTGGGTGGAAGACACTCCAGGAGACTTGGCATCCGCGCTGGTGAGAAAACCTGCACCCCTGGGGGTCACTGGGATGCCCCACCCCCACCCCTGCCAAGGCTATTCCCTCACTTGCTGGTTGCACCGCACCGGTGAGGCTGCAGGCCCGCCCTGTGCGCTCTGATTGGCTTAGGAGAGGGGCAGGGACCTGGGGGTGGGGGAGCCGGGCCCCACCCAGGCCTAGTGAAGGAGGTGGAGCCCTCGGGTCAGGGAGTCCAGAGGGTCAAGATGGCTGAGTGCCATGGCCAGTCCCCCAGGAGGAGGGCCTATGCCTCCTGGCCTGGCCCCACTGCCCGCACAGGTGGGCCCCTCCTCAGCCTGACGCTTGGGGGCGGGAGCGCAGAGCTCTGCCGGTCCCAGCTCTTCATCTGAAGGTGGGGAGATAGGCTTGGAGAGGGCGGGGGCTTGTCTGGGCGCAGAGCAAGCCTGAGCACCCAGACTGGGGCCTGCTCAGGACACCCTGCTGTCCCTCAAATGGAGGGGCCCTGGCAGGGCCTGGGTCATCCTGGAGAGGCCTCTCGGGGTGACTCAGCAGCCCCATCTTGCCAAAGTCTTCCCTTAAGGGGGACTTGTCCTCCCTACCTCCTCAGGCCATTGCTTCTGGGGGCTGCAGTCTCCGCCTGGGTAGGGGTGAGGCAGGGAGCAGCTGAGGTCCGTCCACACAGGGTGCACGGCCATTTCCAGGACCATCCTGCCCATGTGGTGTCGGGTACAGCTGTCGGCACTGACTCAGTGGCGGGTGTGAAGGCCTCCAGAGGGGGGAGGAAGGCACAAGCTTCCAAAATTAGCAGACATGCAGTGGGGGCTGGCAGTGCCTGTTTACAGACAGCGTCATTGATCAGCAGAGACTCGCCAAGTGCCTGCCCTGAGCCCGGAGTGTTTGGGCGACAAACGTGCAAGCACTGCCCTCCTGAGCACAATGCACAGAGGTTGTCCCTTTTCCTGAGGTCACCGGGAGAAGGTGGCAGAGTGGCATCCAACCCTTCCCAGCACCAAGGCTGTGGGCTTCCCTTGCTGCCTGGCCGAGGGGGTAGACGGAGGTGCTGGGGGAGACCTAAGGTTTGGAGCCCAGGGATGAGGAGAGAGCAGTGTTGGGACAAGAGACAGATGACACACCCAGACTGGGGATGCTGTGCGCCGGGGGCCTGGGTCCGAATTGGGGAGAGACCCGGAGGCCGTGATGCGCCCACAGAGCTACAGCTCCCCCTCCCCACGCAGACTGTAGGCTGCATAGACCAGCCTCCCCTGTGGCCCTGACTGGGTTTGTGGGTTTCAGCTGGTTCCACCTGCAACACCCTGAACCCCCAGGGACAGAGATGGGAAATGCCCAAAGGCGGGGGGTGGGGGTTCTAGACATGAGGACCTGCTGGTCGGCAGGACCTCCTTCCAGGGGTCTGGGGTCAGCTCGTTGGGGGTGAGACTGAATGTACAAAAGGGCAAGAGCCAGCCACATGTGACAAGACCACAGAGGTGTGGTCTCCCGCAGTCTGGAGGCCAGAAGTCTTCAATCAGCATGCCGGCAGGGCCGCGCTGCCCCCTAAGCTCTAGGGGAGAATCTGCTTCCTGCCTCTTCCAGCTTCTGGAGGTGGGACAGTCCTTAGCATCCCTTGGCTTGTGGCCGCATCCCTCCAAACCCTGCCTCTGCCTTCACAGGCCTCTCCTCCAGGTCTCTATCTCTCTGCATCCTCTGTTTAGAAGGATGCCCCTAAACCCAGGATGAGTTCACCTTGAGATCCCGAATTACATCTGCAAAGGCCTGATTTCCATATAAGGTCACATGAATTTGGGAGGATGCTTTTCAATCCAGTACACAGGGTGAGCATGTTATGTCTACAACTGAGTAAGTGGGGTGGGGTGGGGGAGGCAGCTGGCAGCCAAGGGGCTGCCTCTGTTGGAAGCAGAATGTGAGTTAAACAGGACAAAGACAGTGGTGTCCTGAGAGCACACGTGGGCAGGGACCCATCCCAGCCTTTCTCACCTGTGTTTCTTCCCACATGAGCCACCCAGTTACACCGAAACGATGGTGCAGAAGGAAGAGAAAGCACCGTAGCCCCTTTCCTCTGTGCCACCTCGCTCACCAAAGCAGAGGGTTGCAGAGTGTGTGAAATCAGCTGCCTGAGTCTTGGGCGGCATTTCCACTAACCTGGTGACAACGAAACACACGTGCGCGAACTCACCGTGAAGTAGGAATCATGCAGTTTGGGTGGTTTCACTAAAGAGTGAAACATCTTATAGCTGCGTTTACAACTGACATCACACAATACAGAGACGAATGATAAAATTCATGTTAATAATTTAAACTTAAAATTTTTCCTTAGAACAATATTAAATCACCAATGAAAAGACCAGGACAAATCGTCAGAGACTGAAGAAGAAAGGAAAACATTTTCTGTATTAGTACCATTCATGGCACTTTTCTCCTGATTTTTGGTCACGGGCCCTGCCAGTCATGTAGCCAGGATAGGCGGCCCGTGCCTGGAGCCTCTCGGGGGCCTGGGCTGAAGCTGACCTCCCCACGGTGCCCTCCGCTCCTCCTCTGACCTTGAGGACACCGTGGAGCCAGGCTGGAGGTGCCCCAATCAAGTGCAATTTAATAATCCAGTGGCCACAATGCCATCCACCCAGCAGATGCCGGAATGACGTGGGGCACTCGGGGCAGTGACGGGCTGCAGGTTCTGGATCCAAGACGGGGGTGACGGACACATGGCTTGGCCTTTAGGAGGGGCTCCAGGGAGGCCGGGGTCTTGGGGGACAGGGTGCTGGACAGAGCCTGGGGATGGGGGCTCCCACTGACACTTCCATGCCCTGCCTGCTGTGGCCTGGCTGCAGCCGGAAACCCAGGAACTGGCTCCTTGTCATCTTTTTTTTTAAATTAATAGACTACATTTTAGGGCAATTTTAGGTTTACAGAAAACAAAGCAAATAGTACAGAGTTCCAATATTCCCCCTCTCCCTCTACACAGGATTCCCTCTGCTATCAATCTTGCATTTGTGATACGTTTGTTGATATTAATGTTACAATGATTGATAATATTGATACATTATTATGAACTAATGTGTGTAGCTTCTGTTAGGGTTGGTTCTCAGCCTTATACATTCTTTGAGTTTAGACAAATGTGTAATGACATGTATCTATCATTATAGTGTCATACAGGGTAGTTTCACTGCCCTAAAGATCCTCTGTTTTCTGCCTGGTCATCCTTTCCTATTCCTAACTCCTAACAACCACTGATCCTTTTACTGTCTCCATACTTTTGCCTTTTCCAGAATGTCATGTAGTTGGAAGTATACAGTATGTAGCCTTTTCAAACTGGCTTCTTTCACTTAGTAATATGCTTTTAAGGAATTCCCAGCACAGGCGGCCCGGGTTTGATCCCTGGCCAGGGAACTAGATCCCACGTGCTGCAACGAAGATCCCGCGTGCCGCAACTAAGATATCCTGCGTGCTGCAACTAAGACCCGGCACACCTGAATAAATAAATATATATTTTTTAAATGAGCCATTAAAAAAAAAAGTTTCCTCAGTGTCTTTTCATGGCTCACTAGCTCATTTCTTTTTAGCCCTGAATAATATTCCACCAGCTGGATGGACCACAGTTTACTTATCCATTCACCTGCTGATCGCTCCCAGCCCTCTGTCCTTTTAGGGACAGAACAGGTAATACTCAAATTCCCAACCAGTGCCTTCCCGCTGCACACACATCCTGTTCCCCACCTGGATGTCGGGAAGCTGTCCCGGGCCCATCTCACCCTTGCCCCAGGCCTGGTACAGAGCTGGGCAAACACCAGGGTCTCAGCTAGTGTTGGATGATCTTGCCCAAAGAACACTGGTCCCTGAACCCAAGGGGGAGCTATGTCAGCTCTCTGGGCAGCAGAGCCCTGCCACCTCCTCCAGGAAGCCCTCCTCCTTGGAGCTCTGTGGCCACTGTCGGTTCGTGAGTGTTAAAGGGCCCATACTGGGCTGAAGAGTGTCTCCCCAAAATTCATGTCCAACCAGAACCCCAGAATGTGACCTTATTTGGAAACAGGGTCTTTGCAGATGTAGTTAAGTGAAAGATCTTGAGATGAAGTCCTCCTGGATCAGGGTGGTCCTAAATCCAATGACAGTGTCCTTACAAGAGACAGAAAAAGAGAGACACAGAGGAGAAGGCACATGAAGATGGAGGCAGAGACTGGAGTGACGTGGCCACAGCCAAGGGACACCTGGGGCCCCAGAAGCTGGAAGAGGCAGGAAGGATCCTCCCCTAGAGCCTCAGAGGGGAGCGTGACCCTGCCTACACCTTGATCTTGGACTTCCGGCCTCCAGACTATGAGAGAATGAAATTCTGTTGCTGTAAGTCACCAGGTTTGTGATAATTTGTCCTGGTGGCCCCAGGACACTGGACAGGCTCAACCCTTACAGGCTCCCTCCCTCCCTTTCTCCCTGGTAACCCCCTGCAGCCCCTCCTCCTGGGCTAACCCTGTGTGCCTTCGGGGACTCTGGTCTCCCCTCGGAGACCCCGCTCATTGTGGCCAGATGTCCAGATGGCCCGGCCGGGTCCTCTGTGGCCCCAGCTCCCCCAGGGGAGAAAGGGCTGCATCCCCAGAGCAGGGAGAGGCACACCTTCCCCACTCTCCCCCCAAACATGAGAGCTCTGCAGGACTTCTGCGTTTGCGTTTCCACATTTAGTATGTTCTGGTGTCGGTGCCTTCAAAGTCCATTTGAGGGACTTCCCCGGTGGCGCAGTGGTTAAGAATCCGCCTGTCAATGCAGGGGACACAGGTTCGACCCCTGGTCCGAGAAGATCCCACATGCCTTGGAGCAACTAAGCCCGTGTGCCACAACTACTGAGCCTCACTCTAGAGACCGTAAGCCACAACTACTGAGCCCACGCGCCACAACTACTGAAGCCTGCATGCCTAGAGCCCGTGTTCCACAACAGGAGATGCCACTGCAATGAGAAGCCTGTGTGCCGCAATGAAGAGTAGCCCCCGCTCGCCACAACCAGAGAAAGCCCGCGCGCAGCAAGGAAGACCCAATCAGCCAAAAATAAATAAAAAATAAATTAATTAAAACAGGGGGCTTCCCTGGTGGCGCAGTGGTTGAGAGTCCGCCTGCCGATGCAGGGGACATGAGTTTGTGCCCCGGTCTGGGAGGATCCCACATGCCACGGAGCGGCTGGGCCCGTGAGCCATGGCCGCTGAGCCTGCACGTCCGGAGCCTGTGCTCCGCAACGAGAGAGGCCGCAGCAGTGAGAGGCCCGTGTACAGCAAAAAAAAAAAAAAAAAAAAAAGATTAAAACAAACAAACAAACCAAAAAAACCCCCAAAGTCCACTTGAGTCACTTAATTTCCCACTCGGAGGCAAATCAAAAGGAGCACATTTGTCTTGATTTGTTCACATCAACCAACTTTGACATCAATTAAGAAGTCCCTTTCGAAGCAGCCGCATAGCACAGGGAGATCAGCTCGGTTCTTTGTGACCGCCTGGAGGGGTGGGATAGGGAGGGTGGGAGGGAGACGCAAAAGGGAGGGGATATGGGAACATATGTATATGTATAACTGATTAAATTTGTAAAATAAAAAAAAAAATGAAAAGAAAAAAAAAAAAAAAAAAGAAGTCCCTTTCGCTCACCAGATGCCAAAGGAGTGCTCTTTTCTAATATGTTAGCATTTAGTGATCATCAGTTTATTTCATTCCATTTACATCTGAGAGTCAAATGGCATTTGAAGGCAGAATTCCCCATTAGAGAAAAAGTTGTCAGCAAGTCAGCATGGAAACGCAAAGCCCGCACTGCTCTGTCTCAGCAGCAAATCGTGGTGCTGGGACTTAGGGGGTGGGTGCCCCGCCCCCATCTCATCTCAGCATCTGAGCCCCCAGCCAGGAGTGACTGCCAGGCTCCCAAACACCTCGGCCTCCGGCTGGTGGGAACTTAAATGAGGGATGGCACCTCTGTGTCAGGGGTGGGACTGGGCCACCTGCCATCCTCAGGCTAATCAGGGGTCCCTCTCAGCTCCAGCCGACGGCTGCCCTTCGAGAACAGAGGCCCGGCATTGCCAGAACTTCTGACTTTTTCAAGAGAAAAATTGTTATGTTCATTGTCCCAATCCCCACGTGCTGTCAGCAAACTCCACCCACAATATCCACCAAGCCTCCCAGCACATCCGGGGCCTCGTCTTGTCCTCGCAGCTGCCCTGACACCAGGGTGCTGGCCACCCTTTCTCTGAGTGAGCCAGCTGACCCGCGGGGAGATGCCATACAGGCGTCCCGACACCTGGCGCGGCAGCCCAGTCTCCTTGGGGCAGCCCAAGTAGTGGTGCAGCTGGGGGACCCTGGCTCTGCTCTGACCAGCTGTGGATCTAGGACAGTCCACAGCTGTCTGCTTCCTCATCTGAAAAGGGGAACAGTAAAAACAATGAAAATGAACCATCACAACGAAAATACCAGTTGTGATGGGCCGTTTTCTGAGCCCGCTTGGCTGCTCAGTCACACACACAGGCACAGGTGTGGCTGTGAAGGCATGTGCTTTACATCTGCCTTCAGGTGGCTTTAAGAGATTGGAGGTCTCAGGGGCAAGAGAGGCTTACCAGGATGGAATCACTGCGGAATCAAAGGCCACACCACGGGGACACTGCCCTGTGCACTGAGATTCACGTTGCAGGGGGCCAGGGACCCCATGGAGGCCACGACCATGTCCCGCCTTCGAGTCCCTCTCAGGTGCCCTGGAGCCAAGCCCCACATTAGACGGGCTGCAGGAAGCGCCAGCAATGGTGCAGACGCCCTGCAGCCCGCAATTCTGGCGGCACTGGAACCAGCTCTGTACCCAGCAGGCCTAAACCACCATTTAGCTCCACACGCTGAGGCCACAGCCCCTTAAAGGGTGACTAAGTCTGACCTAATTCAATCAGAGCCAGAGTCACCACTCTGGGCCTCAGCAGCAGCGGCCAGGGACAAAGCATCCAGCTGCCTCGTGATGTCTAGGTGGCTGGAGGCGGGGTACCCAGGTTGGGTGGGACCACCAAGGCTGAAACCAGAAATTCACCAGGTGCCTGGAGGGATCCGGCTCCAAGTGCTATTCCCGAATCTTGGTCACAGCTGTGAGAAAGGGCCAGATGGGGAAACTGAGGCCCTGAGGGCACAGCACCTGTCCGCAGTCCCCTGCGTTAAGTTCCAGGGCAGCTGCAACAAAGGACCACACAATGGGGACTAAAGCAAGGGAAATTTATTCTCACAGTCTGGAGGCCAGAAGTCACAATCAAGGTATGGGCAGGGCCGCACTCCCTCCGCAGGCTCTGGGGGAACTCCTGCCTCCGTCCTAGTGCTGGTATCACCAGCATCCTTGATGCTCCTTTACCCCAATCTCTGCCTCTGGTCACATGGCCATCTCCCTGCGTGTCTGTGTCCAAGTTTACAAGGACACTAGTCATTGGTTGGGGCCCACCCTCACGGCCTTGACTTACCTTGGTCACATCTGTTAAGACCCTGTTTCCATATAAGGTCACGCTTGCAGTTATTGGGGGAGAGGATGTAGACATACCTTTGGTGGGACACGGTTCAACAATTCAACCCACGCCACTGGCTCCTAATACCAGGGCTGGATTTAGCCCCAGGCCTTTAGCAGCAGTGACCACTGGTCAGCACTGCTCATTGGCATACTCCTCCCCAGGCTCAGGGCTGGTCCCTCCACCACCTCCGTGAAGGGACCACCTGGAACGCCAGGAGGGCAGGACCAGCCGATCCCAGTGGAGACAGAGTCAGGGGAGGGGCTGTGCCCCCCCCCCCGCCTGCTCAAGAGAAAGGGGCACCCCTGAGACACCCTCCCAAGTGCCGGGCTGGCTTTGCTGTCCACTCAGCAAGAGCCAGGCCCTGGGCCAATGGCTGAGAGTGACCAGGCGTCCACTCTAGGCCGAAGGGGGGCACTGGGAGGGCTCCTCTGGGTGGCTGGGTGGCATCCCTGGAGACCGTGGGCCTCTCAGTCTGTTCTAGGACACAGAGACCACCCAGGCCCCAAGAAAGGCAAACGTCCACCCCAGCGCGGGGGCTCCATGGAAGAAATGATGCCTGACAAAGATGAGCTCACACCATGAAGGATGGCAGCAGACACACTGGCACTTTGAGGACTAAAAATAATAATAGCAGAAAAATCAAAAGAGATCATACAATAAGCATAAAGTGATTAAAGAGGTAAAAGTGGAAGTAAAAACCAATAGTGTGAAAAAACACAGCAGATATGGAAAACAACCAAATAGGACCTTCAGTATGAGAAATGTGGTCATTAGTATGAAACCCTGAACTGAGGGTTTGCATAGCAGCTTGTATGTGGGCAAAAGAGAACAAAAGAGCTGGGAGACAGGCCTGAGGAATTCACCCAGACATTGCTCCCCCCAGCCCCATCCAAGAGGGGGATGAGGTGCAGAGAGACCGGGCTTTCTACTGAAGGTACAGGCCAAGCCAATGACCTCGACACAAATAGGAGGGCAGGGACATCAGGAAACGTGAAGCCGGGGCTCCCGAAACCCCCGTGCCCTATGCCCACATCTGTGAAGACCAGGTGAGATGTGGGTGTAAAGCCCCCAGCCCGGCAGTGCCCCCAGAATGCCAGAGCACCCTGACAGGGACAACCTCTCAGGATGGCAGGGACTCAGGCCTCAGTAGGAAATGTTCAAAGCCACCAAGAACTGGCCAGCCCTGCCTGTGCTTCTACGTGGAACCTCTCAGCATCAAATTGACATTGTGATAATTGGCTGAAAAGACAAATTAAGGCATTAGGCAAGGACAAGTGAGAGGCTCTCAACAGGCTGGGAGGAAATGGGGTGGGGGAGGGGGCCTGGTCTGAGCTGAAGTGGTGCAGTGAAGGGGGAGGCGAGGGAATCTAGACTCAGGGGTCAAGGGCCCCCACCTCCCCTACCCTACCAACCCTCAATTGTTCCGGGGGCCCACTGCCGTCTCCTCTGCCACTGCTCCCCCCCGCGGGTCTTCTTCCTGGGACCCCCATGTCCCCTGCTGTGTTCCCTCCATCGGTCCTGGGCCCCACCTAGCTCTCCCCTTCCTCCCAACCCTTCGCTCCCTGCCTGGACCCCCAGTGGGGCGGGGGCCAGCTTGTGTGCAGGGGGAGCAGAAGGGAAGGCAACACAGACGCTGGGACCCACCTCTCTTCCCCGGTCGGTGTTCCTGGGAGGAGGCAGCCCCCCACTCAACCCTCCCTCCGCAAGGGAAACCTTCGGGGTGCCGGAGCCAGGGCCTGCTCCCTGCGCCACGCGGTCCCCAGGCAGAAGCTGCCGCGCCCTCCCACCCCCATCCCAGGGCGCACCCCCACTCCTGCACCGCCGGGCCCTGACCCGGGTACGCGCCGCTGGGAGGGTCGCGGTCAGACGCGGGCCTCGCTCATCGGTCGGCCTCTGGCGTCACCTGCTGGGCGCCGCGGTCACTGAGGGCGGGGGCGGGCTCTGCGAGGGGTGTGGCCTGAGCAACGGTGGGGCTGGGGCCCAGCTGTAGTGCTTCCTGAGTGGGGCAAGGGCGGAAGCGACCAGAGGCGGGGTTCCCTGCCTGCCTATGGCGCCCGAGTGCCACGCATGGCCACAAACTCCCCTCGTGCCACCCACGGCCGGGCCGAGTTCCTAACAAGTCATCTGTGTGGCCACAGCTGGTCACTCAACTTCTCTGAGCCTCAACATCCTCCTCAGAAACAGAGAGGTCATAATTACTGCCCCTCTTGTCCACTCCACTGGAAGTTTCCAGGAGACCCCTGCCCTGAGCCTCTCCCGGGTCTGCCCCAGGCCCGCAGCCTGTACTGGGGTCCCTGGGGCCCCTTGGTTGGATGACACCTCCCCAGTGTTTCCCTAAGCTCCTCTCCCTGGTGGACAGCTCTCCACGGGGAGCCCTTGTCTTGAGGGTCAGTGCTATAGGCCTCAGGGCCTGTGTGGGTGTGGGTGGCATGGACAGAACAGGAGAGGAGAGGGTGGGGGGTTCCTTGAGCAGGTCACACCTCTGCCCCCTCTTCAGGGACCTGCCTGAAGGTCTGTGTCCACCAGTCCAGGCCTTGGCCAGGCCTCGGGCCCTCCTGCAGGGGGACCACCATTCCTGCACGGGGACAGCTGGTGCCCAGTCACCTGGGTGCTGGACATGCCCATTTGATGGGGGGCCATTAGCACCCCGCACAGCTGCCCCAAGGCCCAAGGGTGCCCGTGGGACTCACTCTTAAGCCCCCCACCCTCTCCAGGCTTTCTGTTGGCACTGAGGCTCTGTCTGATTTGAGGATCCCAACCGGAGGCAGCCTCTTTTTGGTCCCCTCCTCTCCCTCAGCCCCCTAAACCTGCCCCCACCAAGAGAGAGTTCAGAGCCCCCTCTGATCCTGCGCTCTCAGTGGACCACAGCACAGCACCACCCGGTGGCTCCCCATCACTGGGCCCCCACCAGCCTCTATGAATCACTTGGAACAAAGCCGGCACTGGCCACTGGGGGGTGTGAGCAGCTCACAAATGCTCCAGACACAAAACCAGGGGCCCAGGGGCCCTCCAGCCAAAGCTGAGAGGGAGGACTGGGGGAGGAGGGTGTCCTTGCTGTGCCTCTTCTCTGATGGTGAGGATTTCCCGCATTGGACTGAGAACCTGGGGTTTCAGGCCAAGACCCAGGGCCAGCCAACCGCCCTGGCTGGCCGTAGGGCCCAGAGAAGCTGGGTTGTGGTCTCTGCTCTGGTGGGGGCAGTGGTGAACTACGTGGGGTATGGGGGCCTCCTGCCACCCCCAGCCCTGTCCACTCTCTGCTGACTTTGCTGCCTGGGCAAGGGGCCAGGGCGGCCGCCCCACACCCTCCAGCAGCTGGCTGGCAACTCTCCCGACGGCCGGCGGACTCTGCTCAGCCGGGCCGACCACACCTGCCACAGCAGCTGGTTCAAAATCCCCAAATCCTGAAAACTGGTCCCACTTGGCCAGGCCAGGGAGTCCTTGGCCCCGACGGTTGGCCTGTCCTTCGCTGAACTGGCTGACAGGGACTGTGGCCAGACAGCCCCAGTGCCCTGAGATGCCAGGGGCTCCAGGCAGGCCAGGCCATGCAGACTCCGGGCCTTTGGTGGGGTGGACGTGTCCCCACGGCAGGTGTGGATCTAGGGGAACTGCAGACTCACTTTTCAGCAGAAAGAGTAATGGAGACATTTGAGCGAGTCTGACCACCCAGGCCACCTCAGACCAGAAGGCGGGGGTCTGGGACATTGTCCCTCTGTGCCCACGCGGCCAGTGGGGAGGCTCTGGTCCATGGTCATGATGGGGACCTCAGGACCCGCGTGGCCAGGAGAGGAGGGGCCAGCGCTGTGGGAGCCCCTTGGCTGGCTCTTGATGTGTGGGCTGCCGCCAGGCCTGGGGTGAGACCCACTGCCCCCTGCTCGGGGCAGGTGCTGCCCTGACCCCAGAATCTCAGGCTGTGGGAAGTGAGACAGGCACCCACGGGAGTAACTGACAATCCTGTGCGGTCAGCGCTTCACCAGGCTGGGGCCGCTGATGCCTGGAGCATTGATGGGCACCTGCCGTGTGCCCAGGCGCCCGCACAGGGCAGCTGCCCCCGCAGCCCCTGCGACCTCCCTCACCGAGGCCGCGCAGCCTCCATCTTGCCCCTTGAACTGCCCACCTCCGCTCAGCCCCAGGACGTGGGTAGGTGGTCACTAGTCTCGGGAAGGGGGTAGGGGCAGCTTCTGGGTGTCACTGTGCACTGCCTGGAGTGTTAATGGGAGGGGGTTTGCCTACATCTGGGGCTGGGGACGGCCAGGGGAGGCCAAGGGACAGTTTCTAGTGAGCAATAGGACCCCTGGGCTGTGGGAGGAGGTGGACAGCTATGTCCATGCCCGCCACCCCACCCAGGGGAGAGCTGGTGCCACACCTGGGGGATGAGGGGATGGGAAGGGGTCAGCCCTGTGCTCTCCCCTGCATCCACCGCCCCTGCCCCCGTGTAGTCCCCGCCGCTGTAACTGATCCCCGGGTGGGGGCAGCCTGGGCTCTGGGCTCTCCTGGCTCTCGAGCCTCCGGCCCAGCTGTTGCTGGGGAGGCCATGTCTGTCCCGGGGACTAACAGCTGCAGTCCCGGAAGCCCCGCGCCCTCCCCAGAGCAGGTGTGCCCCCCATGGCCCAGCCTAGCCTGCCAAGGGCCGGTCCCAGGGGTACCGGGGCCCCTCACCCTCGTCTGCTCGGCCCTGGAGGGGCCCTGGGCTGGGACTGACATTCAGGGTGCTCAGGCATCCTGCAGCCGGCCTGTGGGCTGTGACCAGAGCCAAGAATGGGCCCTGCCACACGCTCTCACCCACCAACACTGCAGGGCCGGCCGGACAAACACACACAGGTGCCTTGTCCAAGGTCCCCGGGGCGGAGAGCGGCAGGTCAGCTTCCCCCGAGGACCACAGAGTATCCTCACTCCAGGGGCCCTGGGTGGGCAGCAGTGAGCACCCCAGGAGCCCACCCCCCACTCCTGCCCAGACTCGGTCAGGGCCCAGCCCCATGCTGCTCCCCTCCCTCAGGACCCCAGCACCGCAGTGCTCTCCCTGACCCGTGAGCCTGTCCCCACTGTCCACTCCAGGTCCAGGACAGGGGGCCCCTGAGCCATGGAAGCCATTTGTGAACACTTGTCAAGGGGTCTACCCCCACCTGGGGGTGCTTCTAGCAGACTCTGCCCTGCTCTACCCAACATGGCTGCCTATTTCCTGGGCTGTCCGTGGCCACAGTGGAAGGAGCCTGAGGCTTCAAACCAGGGGCCAACTTGGACCCCCCTTTCCCCCCACCCCACACCAGCTCTGGGCACTGACTCTTTGCCCCCAACACCCCACCTCTGCCCGGTGCTTCATCTCTGACCCTTGGAGCCCCCCACCAGCGCACCTTCCCAGGACAGGGAGAGGCTCCCAGTTAGGACACAGAGCCTGGGACCATCAAGGGCAGGTGGCCCCACTTTACAGAGGAGAGGCTGGGGCTCCAAGAGGGGTTTTGCCCCAAGGGCGGATATGAGCCAGGCCAGCCTGCCCCACACGCTTCCCCTCGTACACTTGGTGTCTTTACTGTGTTGAATGGTGTCCCCCCAAATTCATGTCCACCTGGACCCTCAGCTGTGATCCTATTTGCAGGTATGATTAAATCACGGTGAGGCCAGGCAGGGCAGAGTGAACACTAATGTCCCTAATGTCACAAGCACTGATGTCTCCTCCTTAGAGAGAAGGAGGCGGCTCAGGAAGAGGCCAAGTGACGACCTGGCAGAGGCTGGAGGGAGGTGGCCACCAGCCAAGGGGCACCGGGGGCCACCAGGAGCTAGAGTGTCAGGAAGGAGCCTCCCCTGGAGCCTCCGGAGGGAGCGGAGCCGGCCCATGCCTTCACTTCCTCCTCTGGCCTCCGGACTGAGACAGGGCACCTTCCTGCTGTTTTAAGCCCCCATTTGTGAACATCTGCACACCGGCCCCAGGACACTAGCACAGGCCCCATCCCTGGACATGGCGGGTGGGGGCAGGGAACTTGCTCAGTGCCTGGCACCCGGGGCACCCAGCAGGCCCGCCTCTGGGCACTCCACCAGCCCTCCTGTCTCTGCCTTGTCCCTGAGACCCCCACCCGGGCACGGCCTGTGTCTGTGGCTCCTGACCCAGGTAGGGGGGTCCTGGCCCCGCTCATGGGGCTCCACGGGCCTCGTTGGTGGGTGGTGTCACCTGAACTGTGCATTGGGTTTAAATTTACATTGTCAACTAAACTGCTTGTCCTGGGGGGCAGCGACCCTGGATCAGGAGCAGCCCTGCCATAGGAGGTGGCCCTCAGGACGTCTTGGGTCTCCGAGGTCAGAAGCTCACCTCTGTGGCCTGTGACCACACCTGGTGGGGCTGCTACATGTGCGCAGAGGGATGTATTTCCAATCAGCCCAAGTCCCCGGAGGCCTTTCTTGCATGTGGGGGTAAATAGTCATCTCCATCAAGCCCTGGGGCAGTGGGGGGACGTAGAATGGGTGGACCACACACGAGACCTGAGGGTGATGGACAGGGCTAGGGACCCAGAGAGATGGCTCTGTAGGGCTGCAGGAAGGGCTGGGCAGCGTGGCCCCGAGGTGTCCAGCCCCGGTCCTTTTCCCTCACCCCACAGTGGGAGAGGCTGTGACACCCCTGACATCTACCTCTCCTGCACAGGACTGACCCCCAGGCACAGAGCAGGAGCCCCCCAGGAAGGGAGCACATGGTAGGCTCAGGGGTGCCAGGGCTTCCAGGATCGAGGAGGGTGGCATCAGCCCTGAGGTCGATGAAGGGTCAGGGCTGGGAGTTCTGGGGAGGAGGGAAGACCCCTTGCTTCTCCTGTGGCAGGGACTTCCCTGGGCTGTGGGTGGGCTGGACCTCTCAGGCCAGGGCCATCAGACCCCTCATGGCTGCCTGGAGGGATGTGCTGAAAAGGTCAGGAAGCCATTTCTGCAAGAGTGTGTGCAGGGCTTGATTAGTGATGTCTGCCCCAGGAGCCACACGAGGAGTGATGCCATGCATGCCAGTGTTTGCCACGTGGCTGAGAGGAAGCAGGATGAACCAGGCAACCTCTAAAGATCCTTCCCAGCCAGTCCCCAGCCTGGGGTTTCTCAGAACAGGGTCCAGGCCGCTCCTGGGAGCAGTCTCTTCCAGGCCAACTTCAGGCGTCCAGACTGGAGTGGGCTCTTCAGGACCTCGGGTCTCCAGGTGACTCCCTGGGCTGCCTGGAAAGACGAGGAGGGAGTGGGCACACCAGCCACCCCGGGCTGGTCCCCTCCTGACCCCGCAGTAAAGGAGGCCTGGGCCAGACACGTCTGGTCAGGCAGACATGGTCCCTGTGCCCTTCTGGGCCCCCGGCACCTCCAGCATCAGTTACCGCAGCCTCCCCTGCTTGGCATCCAATCCATCAGCAGCCTCTCCAGCCCAGGCCCAGCGGTGAGGTGGCTAGCTGGCTTTAAGCAGGTGATTTATCTGGGCTTTGTTTCTCCCCAGCATTTTCAAACCAACGTCTGATGGTTTTATTTCTATGGAGCGGCTCTCTGCGTGGTCTGGATTTCCCATCTCCGGGAACCTTTCACTTCTGAGAGAGACTAAAGCAGTGGACGTTTTATTTTACTGCTTCTCCCCACGCAGGAGTTTAATAATTTAGCAGCAGGTTTGAGGCAGCTCTGTGCAGATTTCTCTTCTTTTCCAGACCCCCATGTGCATGTGCCGGCTGGCTGCATATCATGTTTTTCCTCGAAAGAAGTGGTTTTGCTATTAAGATCTTTATTTCAGCTAGATTGTTCTACCATCCCTCGTCTTTGGCCCAGCTGCCCGGGGCCAGCGGCAGCTCCACGGGGCTTGACCTGCACCGCTGGTGGGTCGGCCCCAAAACGCCTGCCCAAGGCTCAGCCCAGACACTCGGGCCACACGTTCGGGTCCTTTGCTGGGGAGCAAAGCTGGGCCTTACATCAGCCCCTCCTTAGGGCATCTTACTGCCCCAGAGGGCAGACCCCAGGGTGGATCTCACCTCTCAGGGACTCTTGGCTCTGGCTGAGGCCAGTGTCTACCAGGAAGACTCCAAAGAAGAACAAGCACTCATTAAGCACCTACTGTGTGCTGCTGGCTTGACTTGCCTTATCTGTAAACTTGACGTTGGTGGCCTTCCCCTCGTGAGAGGGCATGAGGCTCTGAGAGGTAGTGGTTATTTAACAAACTCTTATTAGTGTGTTCCTGTGCGCCAGGCACCATTGGAAGGACTGCACAAAATGTGCTCCATTCTCTACACCACAATCCAACACGTGTACAACTGTTAGCCCCAGACAAGGAAACAGAGGCCCAGCTGGGCGCCCGTGAAACGGGCCAGAGCTGGCGGGTGGGGAAGCAGGCACCTGGTGCACACTGGCTGTCCCCACTCACCCCTGCTCCTCGGCTGGACGGGTGTGTGCGCCGCGGGAGGGGATTTTGATGAAGAGGAGGGGTCCAGGGGTGACTTCAGGAAAACCTGCTGACTGAGGAGGCTTGGGGGAACCTGGGGGGTCCAGGTTTGCCCCTCCTGGCCTGGACGTGAAGGGGCACGGGAGGGAGCAGTCCTGGCGTGTGCTGCCCGGATGGGGCAGAAGGGGCTAAGGGGACCATCCCCCTGTGGGTCCCCCTGCAGCGAGCCCCTCCCTGTCTTGTGGTCGACTTAGCTAATCACCATCAAAATCGGGTCATAAAGCTCAGCGCAGCAGGCCCTGTGCTCCTGGGCTCACCGGGCCCTTCTCAGGGGGCCTCTTTTCTTTTTTTTTTTTTTTTTTTTTTTTGCGGTACGCGGGCCTCTCACTGTTGTGGCCTCTCCCGTTGCGGAGCACAGGCTCTGGATGCGCAGGCTCAGCGGCCATGGCTCACGGGCCCAGCCGCTCCGCGGCATATGGGATCCTCCCGGACCGGGGCACGAACCCGTATCCCCTGCATCGGCAGGCAGACTCTCAACCACTGCGCCACCAGGGAGGCCCAGGGGGGCTCTTTAATTGAAACAACCCTGTGGTGACCATGCTCCCCGGCCCCACCCTCCCCAGCTCCCAGGCCCCACTGAACAGAACTGATCGGCTTGGGACCAGGCCCGGCCTCCCCTCCCCACCTGCGTCCTGAGGCTGGCAGAGTGGATGGCTGTCCTCGTAGGAGCTGGGCCCCTAGGACGTGGAGACCCAGGAGCTGCGGCGTCAGGTACGGGCGCTCAGCAGCCAGGGTTATAGGGGTGCCCTGATGGGGATGCCCCCCTCGGCCCTGTTGAGACAGCAGCTGCTGCAGCCTGTCGGTAGCACCTGACAGCTCCAGGCACCGTGTGCTGCACTGATGCTGGGGAGTGGCCCCAGGGAGGAGCCTGCGGGGACTGCAGCCACCCCAGGGCCCTGTGCCGCTGGTGGGAGTGCCTGCTGCCCCCCGTCCCCCATATCCCGACTGAATGCAGATATGGACACCCAGTGCAAGGTGAAACGTGCGCAGATGGTCAGGAACCTCAGGAGGCGGCCGTGGAGCGGCACCCAGCACAGGGCCCTTGGTCGGTGCCCGGCCAGGTCCCCCAGATGGCCAGTGCCAGCCTCCACCTCAGATGCGGGCACCACAGCCCCTCAGCGCACAGATACAGGCTCTGGGACTGAGTCAGCCCCAGCCCGCCTCCCTCACTCAGGCCCCCCAAGCTGCCCGGCCGGGAGGGGCTCCAGCGAGCGCCCCCCTGCCGCCCCCTCTCGCTCCTCATCTCCTCCCACACGTGTGAGCACAGCTGTGGGCCCCCGGCCGGAGGAAATCCTCAGCTTTGCCCAGGCCCTGGGGGACAGAGACCTCGTCTAGAACAGCTGGGAGGGAGCGCTGCTGATGGGGGCTGGGCTGGGGGCACCATTTCTGAAGAGGGAGGCAGGGCAGGGGCTGTTCTCCGAGGACCCTCTGGCAGGGAACACGCACCTTTGAGTTCAGGGATCTGCTCCCACCCACCGAGGAGACCTGGGTGATAGGGCCCGTGGCTGTGACTGTCCAACCTCTCCTTGCCAGAAAAGAAACCTGGAATTCGTGTCACTGACTTATCTCTGAGACACCCCGGGTTCTGGGCACAGCCAGGGACTGAGGGAAGAAGAGGGGGACAGGAGGGGACACTACAGGGCCCTGAGCCTAAGGAGAGGTGTGGTCCCCTCTCCCAGCTGCCCCGGAGCAGTTCTGGGGGTGCCACAAGGCTGTGGTCTGGTGTGACCCGAAGACAAAAGACAACGCCCCAGGGCGGTACTGGCCTTGGGTCAGGCGTAGGAGTCAGTGACCCTGAGCAGGCTGGAGGTGGAGCCGGTGCTGCTCAGAGACCCCCGACAGGCCCAGCTGAATGGAGGCATCTTCGCAGAGCCAGCCACAGCTGCAGCATCTCCCTGCCCAGTGCGTGCTGCCCTGAGGAGCAAGGAGGAGGGGCTGCTTGGTGACCCCAAGGTGGGGTGGGCCTGCTGTGTCCGCCAGGCCAGAGATGGACAGTGATGCTCCTCAGGGCCACACGTGGGTATGGGCACAGGCAGCTGAAGCCTTGGTCACCAGGAGAAGGGAAGGGGACAGGGCTCACTTGTCACAGGTGCTGAGCTCGTCCCGGTGCTCCTCCCTCGACCCAGGATCCATCCAATGTCCTGAAGGCCTGTGAAGCAAATAACGGAAACATCAGTCTCCTGGACTTCAGTGAAAAAAGCGCAAGTTTCTGGATCATGAAGTTGGGGGTCATAGCTTCAGGCATGGCTAGATCCAGGCACTCGGCTCTCCTGCCTGCTCAGCTGAGCTTCCCTGTGCTTTCACTCTCCCAGGGAAGACAGCCTCCTCCATGTACTGAGCTGCTAGGTACGAGAGGCCCTGTGGTCACACGTCACATCCATGGTGGAGAAGAAGAATCTGTGATAAATCCCTTTGCCCAGCCCACAGAGCAAAGGTGAGGGGAAGAAAGATCTCTGTCCCCTCAGAGGACCTGTGGCCCTGAGACTCCAATGTCGCAAGGCTGGCACTCGAGGCTGTTGGCCTCCAGCCTGCAGACTGGGCATCTCTGTGCCCAGCAAGAGCCTTGGCCTTTCGGGTGGCCACGCTGTTCGGCAGGGTTCCAGGACAAGCTCCCTGCGGGCCCTGGGGCTGCAACAAGAAGCAACTCAGCTCTGAACCCCAAACCCCATGTCCTGAGCTGTCTGCACCTAGGTGTCCCAACGGCCCCACACGGGGACACTGCCAGCCCTCAGTATGGTGGCTGTCCCCAGAGCAGCACCTGGCAGGCTCTTTGGGGACCCCTCCCTGTGAGGATGTGTCCATGGGCCACCCCAGGCCCCTGGGAGCAGCAGGACAACTCCTGGGGCAGCTTTAGCATCCACCAAGCATGTCCAGCCACCCCCTGCCCTGCCCTGGCCTTGAGGAGGTGAGCTCTGGGGGCTGAGGTGAAGCCAGGAGTGGATGGCGGCACACAGTGGGTGCTCAGCTGCAGGCCACCCCAGACTCCCCAGGAAGGGGCCCTGGCACGGAGCCCTCTGTCTGGATAAGCCCGCCTCAGGACGGCAGCCCGCCTCACCCTAACGGGGTTCAGGGACAGGAACCGCACTGGACTGGGGGCACAGGGCCCGGCATCTGTGGCCCAGGGCAGTGGGGCCCGCCTATCCGGCTCCGTGCTGCCCAGCCAGGACGGCCGCCTCACACAACAGGGCTCTGAGCCTGGGGTGGGCCGGGAGGCACTGCCCGCCGCCCGCCGGCCGCAGGCTCACAAGGGCCCCATTGTGCGGCTGCGGCTGTGGGCAGCAGGTGGCTGCCCGGTCCCACACGGGGAGGCCCTGCCGCCAGCCGCGAGAGCGGAGGAGGGCACCGCGGGCACCAGTGGCAGCGGGGGGGCGCGGTGCGGGTGGGCCGGGCTGGGCCGGGGCGCAGCACACACGGAGCCGGGGCTGCAGCATGAAGGCTCCTATTCTCCCAGCCCTGGCCCCGCCTGCTCGGCCTGGACAGCATGTGGTGAGGCGGCCCCCACCCCACCCCAGGCCCCAGGCCAGTGCCCGGCCGTGCCCGGGACGTGGATGCCCGCACTGTGGCCTGCCAGTGGCTGCGGCTGGGAACACAGAGCCAGCTCTGAGCAGAGCAGTCCAGGAGGCTTCCTGGAGGTGGTGAGAGGCAAGAGGGGCAGGAAGTGGGCAGTAGGAGGGCCCAGCATGACAGGGAGGCCCCCTGGAGTCAGGGCAGCCCCTAGACACTTTCGGGCAGTAGGACGGCCCCTTGGAGAGAGCTGAGCACAGACACCCCCTCTCTGCAACCTACGGCCTCAGACAGTGGACGTCCCCTCTCTGTGCCTCAGTCTCCCCATCCGTGGAAGGCAGAGAGCCCCAGAATCACCCTGGAGGTGGCGGAGAGTGTGACATGAGCTAACCCGTGGACAGGCCAGGTGGGGGTAAGCACCATGCCAGGGCCGGTCATCCCTCCTCTCAGAGCCAACGTACAAGGCAAAAATCTCTCCCCTCCACAGGCCCTGCCTGGGAAGCCCCCTCCCCACCTAGCTGGGCCTGTCTTCCAGCAGCTGGCAGGGAGGGACACCAGAAGAGGCTCGGCCTGCTGCCTTCCTTGGCCCCCGACTCCTCCCAGCCCTGCCCCCCCGGGGCCTGTCATGCAGGCAGCGAGCCGGCGCCTGGCCGCCCCGGTTTGGACACTGGGCAGGCTGCTCCCACAAAGGCAGGAGGCTGGGGCTTGGCTCCCACCCGGCCCCCCACCCCAAGCCGGCTGCAAACACATATGGGGGCGGCCACCCAGCCTCCCTCCCCGAAGTGGCATTAGGTAAGGACAGCTGGAGCCAGCCGGGGAGGCTGGCCGGTCCGATGGTCATTCAGGGCTCTTGCAACCAGACACTGGGCCAGTTTCACCACAGCTCCCCGGCCGGCCTGGGGCTCTGGGTCAGGTTGCCCCTCCTCACCTGCCTGGCAGTCAGAGGGGGCTGCCTGGAGCCCAGACTAGCGGGCAGGCGGCCCCTCTCCAGTGCCACCGGGGGCCTCACAGCTGCTGTTGGCACAGTTGTCCCTCAAAACAAGAGGTTTGAGTTAATGCAGTTTTAATGTACAGGATGTGACAGAAATGAAAGGAAGGAATAGTCAGCCCCAACAGCAGGATTTGAGTCAAAATAAAACTTAGCCCTGGGCCTGGATGCCCCCAGGACCGCAGGGGCATGGACACTAACCCACACCTTTGGGCAGCCCAGCCCCTACCATGAACACAAAGTCATGGGGGTCAGGGGGCCGAGGGAGGCCCGAAAATGGCCGCCATGGGTAGAGGTCACCTGCCTCACATGAACTCCGCACAAGGGCCTTGGGCAACTGAGCAGAACCCAGATGGCCCCACTTCACAGATGGGAAACCGAGGCCCAGAGCCCACTGATGCCTCGGGGCTGGTGCTGGCAGGGTCAGGGTGGGGCAGCCTGTGCTGGACCAGCCCCACTTCGGCCTCCTCCCAGGGAGGAATCGTCCCTTCTGAAACTCCTGTTCTCGCCTCCTGCACTGCCGGGGAGCTGGGGGGCCGGGGGGGCTGGGGAGCTGGGTTCCCGCAGACCTCCCCTCGTCCGCTACCTCGAGGGGCAGGCAAACTGCTTGGTTCTGAAAGGCAGACCTTTCTGGGGCCTACCCCTCCCCAGCATCTTGGCGCAGCCTCCTGGTGGCCCCTGCCCGACTCCTCCTGCCCTTGGCCCGGCCAGCGAGGAGGCCTTCCGGGGCTGACTCTCCAGAAGGGGCTCGGCGTACAATGCCAGCCTGTTGGGGCGACTCCGGCACTCAGGGAAGCCGGGGTGTCAGGGAGAGATGTTCCAGGCAATTGAGAGCGCTCAGCCAGGCGTGAGACGGCGGTCGCTGCAGGGCCCGTGGGAAGAGCACGTTTGATTCACCAAAGCCGGAGCCAGATGAGGGCTGCCCGCCCTGGGCCTGGCCCGCGGAGCCGCCTCACTGAGGCCTGGCCCAGAGGGGACATGCAGCCTGGCTGGGGCTGCGGGTCTCACCTTCTTGTCCCTGCCCAGCCAAGCTCTGCCGTCCCCATCCCCACTGCACCAGCTCAAGGCTGCCTCCTCCAGGAAGCGTGCCTAAGGCCTCCCTCTCCTCCCTGTAGCTCATAGTGGGCAGTGAAAGAGCCAAAGAAAGGGAACCGGGCTGCATCCGTGCTCTCCCTTCATCCCCAACTTTGGCTGCCCATGCCTGGTGACACCCCCAGTCTCTGACACTCCCCATAGGCATGTCCCTGTCCTTGGAGGACTCAGGCCAGGGTGTGTCCATCATCCCTGGGTCTCGTGCCTGACACAGTGCTGGCTGGCAGAGCGAGCCCCATGGAGACCCTGCTGGGCTCCTGCCTCTGCAGATGACAAGACCCCTGTAGGCGGGCCTGACCCACTGTCCTGGCTCTGCTTTTCACAGTGGCGCCAGCAGGCTGTCCAGGGGTGCGTGGGGAGGGCAGGGAGGGGCGAGGGTGGGATGGGGGGATGGGCAGGGGGCTCCCTGCCTGCGGTCGCCTGGATGTGGCACAAATCAATTCTCCCCCAATTTCTTGCTGGGCCAATCTGGAGCTGGATCAGAGGAGGAATTCCACAGCCAACGGAGTGGAGCCAGGCTTAACGCTGAACAAACCGGCTCCCCCACTGCCCCCCAAGCCCGAATCACAGCCAGAGCCCAATTACCCGCTCCCTCCCGTCACGCCCTGTGGCTCCGGGCAGGGGGCAGGCTCCGGGCAGGGGGCAGCCTGACGCCCCGGAGGCCCCAGTGTGCCCCGCCTCCCACTCAGCTCGGTCTGCCCACTGCCCCCCCCACCCTGGCCAAGAGAGGAGGGAGCTGGGCCAGGTGGGGCCTGTGCTGTCCCACTGAGGACCCGGCTTGGCCCCTGCCCCTAACGGGGCTGCTGCCAGCTGCCCAGAGCTGCCCAAGCCCATCAGCTCCAGGTGGATGGTGTGTCTGTCTGGACACTGTAAGTGTCCCCTGAAACGTGGGCTTCATGGCTGCAAAGTGACACCAAATGGCCTGTCCCCAGTTCTTCCCAAATTTTAAAATATGCTAACAAGTTTGGCTTTTGAATGAGTTGGCCGGACGGGTGTCCCCGGCCAGGAGGGCAGCATCGGGAAACTGCATGTTGGCAGTTGGCAGACATGCAGTGGGCGGGCTGGGGTTTGACCCAGGGGCCCAAGGACTGGGCTCAGGTGTTTGGGCTTCACAGGGCCACTGAGGGGGGTCACTGGAGGCATCTGTGTAAGGGAGTGGCTCAGCGTCCTTAAACTTGGGCCCCATCTGTGAGGAGGGTGTTCTGGGTCACTGTGGCCACACGCAGGAAGGACCTGGTGACCAGGATGTCTCAGCAGCTTTGCTGCCCTCTCACTGCTCACAGGCCTCCTGCTTCCCAGGATCAACGCCTCTTGCTTCTCCAATAGCCCCTCCCTGCCTCCCTCCCTGCTTGGTACACTGACCAGGTGATGTGAAGCCCCAGGGCCTTTGTACTTGCTCTTCCTGTAACATCTCCACCCCAGAGCTTTGTACATGCACTCCGTCTTGTCCATCAGATCCAGGCAAAGAGGCCACCTCCTATGTCTTAGTCCACTCAGGCTGCTATGAAAAACAGCCCCCTGGGCCTCCCTGGTGGCGCAGTGGTTGAGAGTCCGCCTGCCGATGCAGGGGATACGGGTTCGTGCCCCGGTCTGGGAGGATCCCATATGCCGCGGAGCGGCTGGGCCCGTGAGCCGTGGCTGCTGGGCCTGCGCGTCCGGAGCCTGTGCTCCGCAATGGGAGAGGCCACAACAGTGAGAGGCCCGCATACCGCAAAAAAAAAAAAAAAGAAAAAAAAAAAAAAACAGCCCCGGCCTGGGTGCTTTAAACAGCAAATCTTGATTTCTCACAGTCCCAAAGGCTGGAAGTCCCAGGTCAAGGTGCCGGCAGATTCTGTGTCTGGTGAGGACCTGCTCCCTGGTTCATAGATGGCCGACCTCTTGTAGTGTCCTCTTCAAGGAAGGGGCAAGGGCGCCTTGGGGGTCTCTTTTAGAAGGACACTGGTCACCTCCTAGAGTCCTCACCTCCTGACACCATGACCTAGGGGATAGGATTTAACACAAGAGTTTGGGGAACACGAATATTTGGTCTACAGCATCCCCTGAGAAGCCCTTCCTGACCAGCCACTGTGCCCAAACTGTGTTGTCCTCTCCCAGCACTGACCCTCAGTGACCTCATGTGTCTGCCTCTCTGGTCATCTGTCTCCTCCTTTCAGACTGACTGGACCTGAGCTCCATTCACTGCCACGGCCCCACAGTCTAGTCCAGCCCTGACCCTCGGGAGGCATTCAGCACGTGATACCCCATGAATAGTTAATGAGTGACCATCAGAATCCCCGGCTAAACTGAAAATAGTGACCTAGCCATTTGGTTACATGATCTGCCTACATCTGACATGTGATTCTTTTCACTGAATTAACCAGCTGTTTCGGAGTCACACATAACCAGGCTGATTAAATTCATTTTTGCGGGTTGATTTGAGTTGATGGATTGGAACAGAGGGTTCAGCAACAGATCTCGCACACAGGGAACTTAGCTCATTGGGAATTGGTGAGGGAAGCATGGATTCTACAGCGACTGGTGTAGGGACAACTGTTTACCCATAAATACCCGTACACTCAGATCCCTACCTCACACCACACACAAAGTGAATGCCAAGGGGATGCAAGCTCTTGACACGGACAAGAAAATGAACACTAACATTGCAGTCAAGGTGCGGTGCCTGACGCCAAGGCCAGAACTCATGGAGGAGACTGACATAGGTCCTTCACTGACATGTCAAATACCTCGGGAGCAACCTGGCAACCTGCACAGGACAAGGTTTAAAATTAGTGACAGATGGTGGCCGGGGTGACACTGCCTCAGTTACGGAGAAGCCACCGGGAGAGGGGAGACAGTCTGAACTCAGAAGACGTAGGGACAGGTGGTCCTGGGAGGTTGGCCCTTAGTGGGAACGTGAAAGGATGGGATTTCTTAGCTGTCACTGCTTTTGGGGAGCACAGGGCTCAGGAACGTTGATGGAGGGAAGCCTCTCTCAGGCCGGGATGTGGGAGCTCCTGGCAGTCACACGGACACAGGACCCCTCAGAGCACGTGGGACCTCCGCAGCAGCCAGGCAGCCCCTCACACTGAGTTCAGCTTACGGGCCCCAGGGACCGTATTGTGGTGGGACCCAGGTGGTCAGGTGGGAGTTCATGGTGATGCCGGGTGATCGGGAAGGAGACAAATCAGGAACTTTGGTTGGGAGGATTGTAGCCACACAGTGAAGAGAATAGGAAGAAGCTTTAAGGTTGACAACTTGGGCGAGTTGACAGGATCCTGTCTGATGTACAGGTAGGCGCCCAAGTGGTTCTCACACAGTGAGTCAGTGAGCTCGCGACCAGGCAAGACAGAGTTTACATGCCCTTCAATTCCTGGACTTACAAAGAGAAGTGGGGGTTAGGAGGGAGGGAGGGAGCCAGGAAAGAGGGGGAGAAGGAGGGAGCCAGGGGGAGTGTGGGGGAGGGGGGTCCTCAGGGACAAGGTGCAGGATGGGGGTCCTTGGGGAGAAGGTGGGGGGCAAGGGTTCTCAGGGGGCAGGTGGGGAATGGGGGTCCTCAGGGAGAAGGTGGGGGTGGGGTCCCCAGGACAGAGGAGGCTTCCCTAACCTGGGCAGGAGGCTCTGGCGTCACCTGCTGGCGGCCCCTGGGAGCCCCATCCTCAGGCACCCTGGCCGGAGCAGCCGCACACCCCCTCGCCAGCACAGGGTGTCGGGTGGAAACACCCTCTGGGCTTGGCAGACAGCTGCTGACTAGGCTTCGGCCTCGGACGCCAGGCTGGGGCTTCTGGCTGTTTGTCTCACCAGGGCTCCGCGGCCCCCCGCTGGAAGCCCACTTCCCTAATTACACGTTGGGGCCGCGGTGGGCCAGCCTGGCGGCAGTCTCGGGCTGGCTGTCATCTCAGAGGGAAATTTCCAGCCTCTGGGCCCCAGGGGACCCCGGACCCTGCTGGCTCCTGGCTGCCGTGGAGCGGGACACGTCCGCACCCTACGGAGTGGGAACAGCTATGCCCCAAGGTCCCATGCTGGCTCCCACGGCCGGGCCAGGCCTCCTCTCCCGAGAGCTGTTTCCTTACAGCCCAGAGACAGAGCCTCCTCCTTTTGTGGCTGCAGTTGGGCTTGGACGGGGGTCAACGTCCAGCGTAGCCACCAGCTTTGTGACTTTGCCCAGGTTGCTTTACCTCTCTGAGCCCTGTCTCTGCATGTGAAGCAGGAATGATAATACTCGTATCTCCCGGGGTCTCTGTGAGGCTTGAGGGAGCGTGTGCAGTCTTGGCCACAGCAGGTGTGGCTGCCCTGAGGCCCGTCCTACCCGAGCTAGGGAAGGAGTGGGGGCCTCTCCGGGCAGAAGGCCCTGATTCCACGTCGAGCAGCAGAGCTGCCGAGGGAGGGTCCCTCCTCTGGACTCTCTTCAGCCTTCCCATGATCTGAGGGTAAACTCAGGGACAGTGTAGGGAACCCAGCATTCTGTCACCTATCCTATGGAGGGAGCCCAGGCCTCAGGCCCAGGAAACCAGGAGCTTAAGACCCCAGACTTGCCGGTGGCCTGGTTTGAATCCAGCTCTGCAGCTTCCTGGTTCTGATACCAGGCTCGTCACTGGGCCCCTCTCCCTCAGTTTCCCCACCTGGAAAGGGAGAGGCCAACAGTACAAGCTGTAGCGGGCTGTTGTGAGGAAACCTGGGCCAGGCCATGGGCTCCTTGGAGCTTTAGGTATCTGGAGCAGGCTGTCCAGAGAGTTCCGCCAAGATCAGGAACCCAGGGGAGCCAGAGTGTGGGCAGGAGGGGGGCAGGCAGGAGGACCAGATCAGGCCACACATGTGAAGCAAGCTCTGGGAATGTTCACGGCATGTCCCCAGGACTTGGGGCTGGGCTGGGCACACAGTGAGGACTCAGCAGGAGCTCTGCGAATGAGTGAACGACCTTGTGAGTGAATGAATGAATGTGTGAATGAACTGTGTGAATGAGGGAAGGAATGTGCCAGTGAGTTAGTGTGACTTATGCTGGTGGCCCTTCCAGCCCCAAGCGCCACAGGAGCTCCCTCTGGGAGGGCAGCCCTTCTCCAGAAAGTCCCCCGGCAGCCAATGCTTCTGTTGGACACCTGAGCAGGGGCGGGAGGGGCAGGGAATTCTACCAAGGCTGCTGGGGGCATGACCTCCAACCTCACTGGAAAATGGTCAAGTGACCAGTGACAAAAGATGGATGTGAGAATAAGGCCTCCCTCCTTCTCCCAGGAGGGCCACGTGGTGCAGCTTTGGAGGCAAAACCCAGAGATGCCCTCGCCCATTGCCAGAGCTCCTGCATTCCCAGGGACCAATCTGAAACAAGTCAAAAGAGGACAGGGGTGCAGGGATGTGGCCCACCACCCAACAGCGGCCACAGTGCAGAAAAATAACCCAAATGCCTGTAGAGGGGAGGTACACCTCATCGGGCAAAATAACATCTCAATAAGGCAAAGACCAGAATCAGGGCCAAAAAATATAGTGTGGTGTATTATCCACTGCTGTTGCTGTGGGCTGAGTGTGCCCCCCAGATTCCTATGTTGAAATACTAACCCCCACTTCCTCATGATGTGACCATATTTGGAGATGGGGTCTTTGAAGAGGTGATGAAGGTAAAATGACACCATATGGATGGACCCTAATCCAATGTGACTGGTGCTCTTATACGAAGAGATCAGGAGACACACACGCACAGAGGGACACCATGTGGGGACATGGGGAGAAAACAGTCGTCTGCAACCCAAGGAGAGAAGCTGCAGGAGGAATCAGCCCTGCTGACGCGTTGATCTCCGTCACTCGGGATTTCTGTGTTCTCCAGGGCTGTGCGAGATACATTTCTGCTGTTTAAGCCACCTCGTCTGGGATTTTGTTTGGGCGGCCTTAGCGCACTAGGGCAGCTGTGTAAAACATCGTCTCCAAACTTACCTGCTTAAAATAACTACAAACACTTGCTGTCCACGCAGCTTCTGAGTCCAGGATCTTGGGAGCAGCTTAGCTGGTGGGTTCTGGCTCGGGGTCCTCGTGAAGATGCGGTCAAGCTGTCAGCTGGGCTGTATCATCTGAGATGGGGCTGGAGGGTCCACTTCTAAGGGGGCCCACCTCTCACTTCTGGGACTGGCAGGTCAGTGCTGCAGGCGGGCTGGGGGGTGAGCACCCCGCGAGCATCCTTCCAGCACGGCGGCCGGCGTCTCTCTGGGTGAGTACTCTAGAGAGGTTTTTAGGACCTGGCTGCAGAAGTCACACTCTGTCACTCTGCAGTATCCTACCAGATACACAGGCCAGCCCTCTTCAGTGCATGGGGACCACACTGAGTGGGAACGCCAGCGTCTGAGAACCATTGGGACCACCTTGGATGCTGGCTGTGCACACAGGATTACAGAGACTGGATTCCACGCTGCTCTGCAAGATTGTACAACTAGTAAATGAATACATTCCACCTGCATTTATAGGAAAGTCATCTGGAGAGACATGCACCCCAAAGTTCCCCAGAGTTATACTTGTGTGTTTGGGACCGCAGTAGAAATGTGGGGCTTCTCTCTGTTGTACTTGAGTTTTGTGACGAGCATGTCTTATTTGTATAATAATGTTTAAAGCTTTATGCAAAAGATAAAGAATGTGAGCAAGACCAGAAGTGTCCAAGTCCCAAGCTGAAGGCTGTGCAGTGGGTCAGACCACCCTTCCCAGGGTCCAGCCTCCTGAGAAGGCAGGAAACAATTTAGTCCTCCGGTGCAAATGTTTTCATCACAAATGGTGATCGCTGAAGTCAGGTGCCCGGCCACTTCTTCCTTCATTGTTGAAGCATCAGGGTGTGTTTCTTCGGTGGGTTCTGCTGTCACCTAGGCTGAGTCGATACACAGAAGTACAGACTGAAAGTCACAAACAGGAGGAAGACGCTCTCAAGCCAGCCTCTTGGCTAAGATTCGACGTCTCCCACTGAGGGGACGTCGGTCTCCTCCCTGTGGCACACAGCCACCCGGGGCTGTAGTGCGGGCGGGAAGGGAAGTCTGTCTCACTCAGGGGACCCTGGTGGGGTCAGATCCTCTGGTGACCACAACGGCAGCTCCAGAAAGAGGGCTGAGCACACTGGGCACCCAGGGCACATGCGGGACGCCACTTCTTGGGGATTAGCACCTATACTCTCTAGCGCCCCAACCTGACCCTGAACCCCAACACAGTGGCCAAGTTATGAGACGTGTCGCTACTGCCGCTGCCCCAGGGGCTTCCAGAACCTCCACCGGCTGATGGAGGACACATGACCCCATGGAGGTGCAGGGGCATGTTGGGGTCACCTGGCTGACCGGATGGGATGGGAGACCCAGCTCGCAGCAGAAACCACCTGTTGGGGGAGAAGCCCAGCCTGCACTGGGACCCTCCTGGCACCACTGGCCAGGTGCCGCCAGCCTCTCCAGCCCTCTGGCCTCAGTCCCTCTCAGTCACGGGCTGTAACCAGCAATTACCAGAGAAAACCACAAACGACTGCACAAAATTGTCCCAAATCCCCAAAGCAGTGAACACACAAACCTCCCAGGGACGAGGGGCGCCTTCAGGCAGATCCCGTCTCTCAGCAGTCCCCTCGGGGCCCCCAGGGTGGGCTGCAGTGGCAGCCCCTCCCGAGGCGTCCTCCGGGCTGGCGCCCCTTCTGCTCCCTCCTCATTTCGGCGCCTCCAGGATTCCGGGCTCTCCCGCAGGAAGCCGCGCGGTCCCCGCAGACGGTCAGGGCTTCCTTCGGAAGTTGTTCGGCTGGAGCCTGAGGTTGGCGCGGCGAGGGGAATGAGTCCTCCTAATTACAAGTGTGCAGAAATCGCCAGCCGTCGGAAACGGGGCGATTACATGCTCGGGGCTGGCAATGCTGCAGACGGCGATCTGAAATGAATTATGGCCACTGGGTGACTTCCCCTGGAAACTCAGCTCCAGGAGTCCCCTCTGTGGGGCAGCTGCTGGACATACAGCCCCCTTCCTGGCTGGGACCGTCTCCCTCAGCTTTAATGTTCCCCAGGGTAGGGGGACACCCTGACAGATCCCTGGGCTGCCAGGGGTGGTCTCTCTCACCCCTCCCTGAACTTGGGGACCCACGGATAGGAGGGAAAGAAGGCAAAGCTTCCCAGCCCCCCTCCCACTCTGAGATCCCATGCAAAGCAGCCACGTGCACGTGGGGGACAGTGGAGACCCCAGCTCGGCCCTGTGAGCCCCTGGGCGGGAGTCCCAGAGGTGAGCCTCATCCCCCACCCAGAGTCAGACCCCAGGCAAGGCCCCAGCTCCCGGAGCTTGTTTGCAGGGCTGTGAGGAGGTGGAGAGGGAGCAGCAGCCAGCGAGGGGGCTCCTGGCTCCTGGCTCCGGATGTTTATGTGCCAACTCCTGGGGTCCTTCCAATGTCCAGAGGGTCCCCAGGCTGGCTGGCTGCGGCAGGAGTGGAGGGAAGCACCGCAGTGGGGCTGTCTGTGTCCCCTCTGGGTCCCCTGTGCAGGGCAGAGGCCAGGGCTAGGGGACAATTCCTGAGCACCCAGGCATACAGGAGGTGCTTAATAAATGCAGATGCCCTCCTGGGAGGGAGAGGCAAAGTGAATGAGGGAACTCTGCTCTCTTTCCAGCCCCAGCACAGGCCTGCACTGCACACAGTAGGTGCTGAGCTAAGATCTGCCCCGGGAACCACTGTGTGCCCAGGAGCTGGCCCACACTTCCCTGGCTCGCAGCCAGGCCTTAAGGGGTTAATGGAGGGCTGGCAGGCAGCCTCCCCAATGCTGGTCCATCCCCGCCCTTTGGGCTCTTCCTCTCCTCCCGTGCCCACTCATCCAGCTCCAAACAGGGCTCTGTTGTCCACCAAGGCACACGCCTGTAGGCGGGGGACATCAGGCCACTGCCCCGAGCACACATGGGCTTGGCAGGACCACAGGAGAGGCCGCTGCCGTGCTCACCGAGCTCCTAGGGCTGGTGGCCGGCTTGACGGCCTCCAGGATGGAGCTCTTGACGGTCCCCTGCCCCCTCACTGGCCTCTGTCTGCAGTGGCAACACAGGCGGCCGAGAATGTGGGCCCCACCACTTCCCACTTGCGTGGACCTGAGCCTTGGTTTCCACCCCTGCATCTCCCAGGGAAGTATGAAGAGGCCATGTGGGTGGCAAACGTCCTCTCCTCATGTCCCTCCAGAAACCAGTGTCTCATCTGAAGCCAAGGCACCGGACTCCTTGCAGCTGCCTGTAGCCAACCCTCCTCCCAAAGTTCCAGACCAGCCCTCCGGGCACCCTGAGGGTCACCTCCAAGGCCGGCAGCCTTGGCTCATCCCTGCTGGCTTCAGGAGCCTGGTGGAGATGGTGTCAAGTCGGGGTCAGAGAGTGTCAGTCACTGCACCCCAGGCGGCGTCCACTCGGGTCCAGGCCCCTCCAGGCCTCTGTCCAGTCGCACTGGTGATGGATCCACACCATGAAGCCAGCCCCATGCTGGGCCCAGCACCCCCCTTGCTGGGTTCCCAGGGCCCTGGCAGCCTGGCCACCCTGGCCAGCAGCTCCCCCTCCTCAGCCAAGCCCACCCCCCCAGGCTGGCACTGTGCCCTCAGGCCCCAGCCAAGTCTAGACTGATGGATGCTGGGAGCACGCAGGAGCCTCTCCCACCTGGAACCCCTGCCCTTTCCCAGCCACCTCCTCACGCCCTTGCACTCCTGCCCAAAGCACTCTCGTCCAGCCTTTCTGTCCTCTCCTTGGTCTGAATCAGCTTGGCCCAGCAGACACATCTTCCCACCCTGAGTTTTCCTCAGTCCAAAGGAGGGTGAGTAATTACACTGTTATAAACTGGAAACACTTCTCAGCTGCAGTGGCAGGGGCCAGCAGGTCCAGACTACCACCCAGAGCCCACAGCTGTGGCTGGGCTGTCTGCCTGGTGGCCGGTGGGAAAGCCAAGGCCCTGGGAGGAGGGTGGACGGTGAGACCTGTCTGGGGCTCCCCCCACTGCCCATTCATCAGTCACCCAAGGTCAGACACACAGAGGAATGGACAGATAGATGGACAGACAGACAAATAGATGATTGGATGGGTTAATAGATGGACAGACGGATGGATCAATAGATGGGTGAACAGGTAGACAGATGGATATTTGGATGGATGGACAAAAGGAGAAATGAACAAAGTTAACGGGGCCTGGGAGGGCAAACAGAGCCTTCAGCTCCTTTCTCAGGGGCTCATAGAGGCAAAACCACCAGCCTGGGGGCTGAGCCCAGACTTGGCCGTCACCTGAGGGACTCACGCAAACCCTGAGCCATCCTTTCCCTGCCCTCTGAATTTGGTGGATGGTTCTGCAGGTGGGCACATTCCATGTGACCCAAAAGCTCGCCTGGGCTATTTCTTGCAAAGACTTAGAGGTCAGGCAGCCACCTCTGTCCGGCATGCTGAGGGGCACCAGGGACAGGAAGGGCGTGGGTGGATTCCAATCCCCGTCCTCTCTGGACCCGTCTGTGTGCCTGGCTGCAGGGGGCTGAACGGTACCCCGCCACCCACAAAATTTATGTCCACCAGAACCTGTGAATAGGATCATATTTGGAAAAGGGTCTTTGCAGCTGCAATTAGGATAAGGTTCTCTAGATGAGGTCAGCCTGGATTAGCTGGGTTGGCCCTAAACCCAATGCCGAGTCTTTAAAAGAGACAGAAAAGACACACTGAAGAAGAGGCACAGATTGGAGTGATTTGGCCACTCGCCAAGGAACACCAAGGATTGCCAGCCACCACCCCAGGGAGCCACCTCCCTCCACGTGGGTGGGCTGTTCGTTTCCTGCCCACCAAGCCGGGGGGGCCCCCGGCAACGGAGGCTGGGCACCTGGGTCACCTGGCTGCACATCCAGCACCTGCCCTAGGCGTCTCCCCGGACTCTCTGAGCCCCAGGCCCACAGTGCAGAAGCTCCCTCCCTTCCCCTCTCAGCGCTCCAGCCCCTGGGGAGGTGGGCCTGGAGGGAGGCTGTGGGCTCCCCACCGTCTCTGCATTCACTGTCTCACCAGCAGCACAGCCCTGGCTCCCCCTCTCCGTCCCTCCAGCCGAGATGTGGCCATGGCCGCTGCTGCCCATCCCTGCATGCTTCACCCCTCCTCCACGCCCCCATCGAGTCACTCAGCTCCCTCTGGTGTAAAGGTCTTAGGAGGGGGTTCTGTTCCTTGGCAGGCCCCTGACTGAGGGGCCATCCTGCTGTGAAGCCATGTGCTCCCACCCACGGCCCAGAGCTGCAACTTCTGACCCCCCTCCCACCTAGGTGGCCGCAGACAGCCCTGCTGGACACCCGAGCCCCGGCTGAGCCCTCTTGCTCCGTGTGGCCAGCGCTCTGGTGTCCAGGTCATGGGAGTGCCGCCCACTTCAGCCCCCTTCCCACCTCCTCCCAGACAAGCCGTGGGTACAGGCCGACATGAGCCAGGCTGAATGGCAAGGGGTCTTCTTAGGGGCTGTGAATGCAAGGGTCCCGCTTCACTGCAGAGCCCTGGGCTGCCGGCATGGTGCTCAGGGCAGGGTTCCTGCCGGGGGACCCCCAGCCCAGCCCAGCCCCCAGGATGCCCTCTGAGCTCCACAGGCCTCCCTGGCCTCCCCACCCTCTGAGGTCATTTTCCGCTTGGCCCACACCCGCTGGAAAAAGAGACCAGGGCATCTCGTTGCCAAGCCAGGGGGGCCGCTGGGGAGCAGCGGGAACCCGACCAGGCAGCAATTTAAACCAGGAGGCGCAGCCCGTCAGCCGCCAAGGGAGGGGGCTGTCAGGACCAGGCGGGGCACCCCTCAAGGAGAGGCCTCCTCTGGCACCGACGTCGGGTGACACCACACCCTCGGCCCCACGTTCACCCCATCTTACAGACGCTCACAGGGCCCGCGGCAGCATGGCCATACTTAAACCCAGTGGCCCAGATCCGGGCTGGGTCTGGGAGCCCCGCCCGCCGCGTGGACAGAACAGGGTGAGTGGGGCAGCCACTCAGTCCTGGGGCACCGTAGCAAAGGACCACAGGCTGGATGGCCTGAAACAACGAAAATTAATCTCTCGAAGCCTGGAGCCAGAAGTCTGAAATCAAGGTGTCTCAGGGCCCGGCTCCCTCTGAGGCTCCTGGGAGGCTCCCTCCTGCCTCATCCAGCTTCTGGGGCTGCCAGTGTCCCTGGGTTTGTGGCCACGTCCTTCCCATCTCTGCCTCGTCGTCACACAGCTGTCCTTCTGCGTCTGTGTTTAGGTTTTCTTTTCCGGCATGGACACCAGCCACCCTTCCTCCACCATGCCAGTCTGACCTCATTGTAACTCGATTAATCCGCAAAGACCCTATTTCCAAATAAAGTCACTTTCTGAGGTTATGGGTGGACATGAATTTTGAGGGGACCTGTAGAGCATCCTGGGATGTGAGCAGAGGCCTTGCGTCAGGAAACCGTGTCTGACGAATGAGGAGCCGCTTACAGAGCATGGGCCATGCGGCACCAGGGCAGGCAGTACCGGGGTCCTGCGGTCAAAACGCAGCCGGGTGTCATAGGAACAGCTGGAGGCTTTGGGGCAGGCCTGGCTGGGGCGGGGGGAGCAGGGGAGGGAGAGGCATGGGACCCCGGGGCTAGGAGCCCTCCCGGGCCCTGCAGCTGGCTCACTGTGCATGCTGGTGGATGCGGTGGTCAGCAGATGCTCGTGCAGTGACCAGGAGTAAGGGGACAGCAGGATTGTGGAAGGAAGAAGGCCCCGAGTCAGAGAAAATGAGTCGTCGCGGCCCAGGCAGTTTGGGGGCATGTCGGGGCCCGGAGGGGAGGTGGAGAGAGTCTGAGGGAGAGACGGCTGTCCTCAGGGCAGACGTGTGTCTGGGGCTTGGTGGCCACAGTCGGCCTTCCCAGGTGACAGATGTCTATGGTGCTGAGCAGAGAAGAGCTCGTACACCTCCCGGCAGCCAGCGAGGGGCGGGTGGGCTGTGGCTTCCCTGGGGGCGGGGTGAGGGTGCCGAGGCCTCTGGGGGCCTTGGCAGGGGTGGGGTGGGGGGTGGCTCACAGGGACAGTCAGCTGAGAAGGTAGATGTTGGGGACGGGGCGGCGGCTTGGCTGGCGGGAAGGCGTAGGGAGGCCAAGGAGCACGCAGACTTCCTTCCTGGGGTGGAAACTCCGCACATCGGCTGTGATAGGAAGCAGTTGTGTGTCTTGGAATTTGGAGAGGGGGTCCCGGCCTCCCCTGACCCATGCCAAGCATCTCCTGAGGCTCCTGGTCTGCAGGCTCCAGAGGAAGAGGGGCCATCTGCTTTGTGTCTGGCAGACAGTCTGGGGCTGCCCCTCTCCGGCCTGGGGGCCGCCCTCCCAGGTGGGGGCATCCTGCAAACCTGCCCCCACCCTCCACGTGTGGAAATAGGAGAATGATCACGGCAGCTGGGCCGCCTGTGCTGTGCGTAATGTGGGCTCTCCCTGTTGATTTTGCTAAACCCCACTGGGTAAGGAGGCCGAGACTTCCAGAAGGTTCCAGGGTGCCCCCACCCCCATAACAGCCCACTGGCCCCTTGGCCCCTCATCAGACCAGCCGGCTCGTCCCTGGCCAGGGTCTTGCACGTGGGGTCTCTCTCAGGGCCCCACGCTGTGGGGAGAGGGCGCCCCACGGAGCCTGAGAGGCTGGGCTTCCATCCAGGCAGGAGCCGCTGTGATGCATGCAGGGGTCCCTGCCCCCACTAGGGGATCCCTCGGCATGACACTTCCGGGGCACTGAGCTTCCAACCCCCAGGAAGGGGGCTGCCCTTCCGCTGGCGGTTGTCACTTGGATTCATCCTGAAGGCAGCGGACAGAGGAACGTGGGCCCAGCTCCCTGTGTCACCACAGGAGACCGGCCCCCCCACCCCCTGCGGGGCCGAGAAAACAGATAAGGACTTGTTCGGAGACATGACACCTGCGTGAGAACCTGGGGACAGAGAGCTGCGTGACGGGGTTTTTCCCACTTTTTTGTGGTAAAATACACATAAAATTTACTGTTTTAACCATTTTTAAATGCACAGTTCGGTGGTGTTAGGCACATTCACATTGTTGTGCGACCATTGCCACCATCCATCTCAGAACGTCCTCATCTTCCCAAACTGAGATGCCATCACCCAGTGTATCCAGAATATTATCATTGCCCCATGTAATTAGTATCAAAATTATTAATGAGGTGGTTTACAGTTTTTAAATTTTATTTTTATTTATTTATTTCTGGCTGTGTTGGGTCTTCATTGCGGTGCACAGGCTTCTCATTGAGGTGGCTTCTCTTGTTGCGGAGCACAGGCTCTAGGCACACGGGCTTCGGTAGTTGTGGCATGCCGTCTCAGTAGTTGTGGCTTGGAGGCTCTAGAGCACAGGCTCAGTAGTTGTGACACACAGGGTTAGTTGCTCCGCGGCATGTGGGATCTTCTCGAACCCGGGCTCAAACCCATGTCCCCTGCATTGGCAGGCGGATTCTTAGCCACTGTGCCACCAGGGAAGCCCGGTTTCCATTTTTAAAACCAGTTTTACTGACATATAATTCAGACACCATACAATTCACCCACTTAAAGTCTACACTTCAATGGCTTTTAATATATTCAGAGCTGTGCAGCCATCTCCACAGTCAATTTTAGAACATATTCATCCCCACAAAGAGAAGTCATTCCCAGTGCCCCCCTCCCCTCCCAGCCCCTGGCAACCACTGATCCACTCTCTGTCTGTGGATTTGCCTGTTCTGGATGCTTCACATAAATGGAATCACACACGATGTGGTCTTCTGTGTCTGGCTTCTCTCACTGAGCATCATGTTTTTAAGGTTCATCATGTGGTGGCCTGTGTCAGTGCTTCGTTCTCTTTTATGGCTGCATAATATTCTGTTACATGGATCTACAGTGATACATTCTTTTTTTAGGTCTTGGAAATCTGGCCAGCATTTTACACTGACGGTTCATCTCTACTTGGACCGGCCACATTTACGGTCAGCAGCCCCGAGTGGCCCCTTTGAGCCCCGGTTGTCCGACAGCCGACCATGCTATACCTTAGGAAGGTCGTACCAATACAAGGAAAAAGTTAATGGCTCTGATGTTTCAGAAAGAAAGAAAAGGAGACTGTCCTCTGAATATGTTTTCCAACTGGCTCCTTGCATTTGGTTTTCTATCGGAACAAGCTTGAATGTTTGGGGGAAAGTAGGTGGGAAACCTGCCCAATCCTTTTGGGTGACACGTCCTGACCACGTTGTGCTGCTGCTCAAAGGGGCTGGGGCACAGAGACGGGCTCACCCTTGCCCAGCAGCCACCATCCTGCTCCCCGAGCGACACAGACACCCTGCCTGCACCGCTCCTCAGAGGGCGCCTACTGGGCCCTCAGCCGTGTCCATGGCAACCCTGGCCTTCAATGCCCCAGGGAAGGTGGCCTTCTCAGGGGTGCCGGGCATCCCAGCCGGTGAGCTGCTCCCAGCCGAGCCCTCACCCATGGGATCAGTTTACCTGCCGGATGCCATCGTGTCCTCCTGCTCCCTGCCTGGAAGCCAGGCCATGGGAGCTTTTGCATCTTGCTGTGACCTGGGGGTGGGCACAGAGGCCCTTTCTCCCACCAGGCCCCACGCCATCCCAGCACTCCAGTCTCCACTGAGTCTGGATCCCACGTCAGCTGGGGTGCTGGGTGCTGCCGCCCCCTTTTACAGATGGGGAGACAGGCTCGGTGTCAGGTCAGGGTCACCCTTGCTTGGTGGGGTGGGGCTGCGCCTCAAACCCAGGGTTTCTGACTCCTGTCTCTTTCGCCTCCTAAATAATATTCATAGTGACCACCCCTCACGCGTGGGGCACGGGGCCCTTTCTACACGGGGGGCAGAGCCAGGCTCAGCAAGGCCGGAAGTAGGTGAGGCCACTTCACACATGTGAGGACTGAGGCTCCGAGAGAGCCGGGATCCACTGGGGGCACCAGCTGGGAGGCAGGTCCTGCCCACCTCCCCAATGGCCTTCCTGGTCAGGGGGTGGAATCCCCGCACTGTGGTGGGGCAGGTCCCACAGGGAGGAAACCGAGACCTGGGGAGGGCCCTGCAGCGCCCAGCCAGCCAGCCTGCCTGCTGCGTTGACTGAGCTGCTGCTCAGGACCATCCCTGCAGCTTCTTCACCAGGCTGGGTCCTCCGCAGCTGGGCCTCAGCTTTGCCAGTCAACGCTCAGGGTCAGCAGCCTCCAGCCCCAGCTGCAGTCTCAGGGCTGAGGGACAGGAAGTGGTCTAATCTGAGCCATCTGCCCAACCCAGATGCCCTGAGGTGGGACTCGGGGCTCCCCAGCTGCACTGCGTCCCCCCAGGAAGCAGGAACCAGCGTCTCTGGCCCAGTACATCCTGACGAAGGGCACTTGCCCACCGGGGGAAGCTGCCTGGCCACCAGCTCTGCATCCCTACCCCTAGCCCCGCAGAGCTGAGAGCTGCGCCACCACTCTGGGAGCCAGGCACCCATGAGTCACCCCAGGGAATTCCACCCACACATCCAGCAGGGTGGGGCCTCCGGGCCCAGTTGCTCTTGCTAGAAATGGAAGGAACGTCCTGTGGAGGTGCCTCGGCCGCTTGCCAAGTGGACTCCAGAGTGTTTTCCAGGAAGATCAGGAAGTGAAATCGCTCCTCATCCAGCCCTGGGGGCAGGGACCCTGGCTGGCCCCTAGGGAGGGAGAGCAGATCCTTCCCCATGGGCTCACCTTCACCAGGGCCCGTACAGCTGCACCCCCTGGACACCATCCCCAACATCCTGTGGCCAGGCGCCCTGCACTGGGCAGGCAGGAAGCCCGCCACGCCCGCTCCTGGGGGTGGTGGAGGGTGGGGGAGAAAGGACGCCTTCGAGGGCGTGGCCCGTCCCTGTGGAGCTAGCTGAGTCTGGAGTGAGGGCTGGACAGGGTGAGTGGTAAGTCAGACCCTGAGGGACATGCGGAGACCCTGATTCTGGGGGCAGCAATCTGACCAGCAAGCTCAGGCTGGGATGGAGGACCATGCTGGAGTTTGAGCCCCTTGATCAGAGTCAGGGGGCTGGATGCAGTTCAACACAACGCCCGCTGCCCATACTCCATAGCCAGTGAGCCACTCAGGGTGGCCTCGGCCACCAGAACCCCTGTCTGCACCCTGCATTCCAACCAGGAAAACCCCGCTTCCCTCACTTTGCTAGGGATTCGCCCAGAAGCAGAAGTGTGTTCAGATGACCTGAAACCCCGGTGAGGGTCACTGCAGGGTGAGAGACATGTAACTTTCTGTGCCACACCCCTAAACAGGCCCCTGGGCACAGAAGCCACTGGTGGAAGTTCGGAAAACCTCCAACACCCCGGCTTGGAAGCAAAACGTGGAAGTCTCGATGGCGTAGCCGTTTTCCTTCTGGAAGGAGGGAACACTGGGTCACAGATGGAGTCTTCCAGCCCGTGATCGAGGCCTCTGTGCCGCCCCCCCCCACCCCCCACTCCCACGTCAGCCGGGCTGCAAACCCCAGCTAACTGGGTCCCTCTCCCAGCTTCCGGGCAACGTCTGCTGGGTCCGCCCTCTGCCCCCCTGGCGCCAGGCCGGCCTGCCGGGGAGGGGCTGCTGGCCACGTTAATCTATCAGTTCCTGGTGTGCCCTGGCTCCAAACAGCAGAGGGACCAGTAGATGCTCGCTTGGAGCCCCCGGGACTGCTGATAACGCAGCCCCTCCCAGCACGACCCCACCAGCAGGCTGGAGCCAGGGCCAGAGTTCAAACTCATTAGCACACACAAAACGCAAAACGGGAGTCCAAGGATGTCCTCCTGCCCTGACCTCCCAACCTCCCATCTTTCACTGGTGAAGGATCACCACTGGTGAAGGATTCCTCCTCACCCGCCTCCGGTTGCTGTGATGTCATCAGGCCCTGGTCCCCTGCCACCAGGAGCAGCATTCCCCACTGGCTTTGTGTGGCCTCTGGAGGTGAGGCAAGAACCCGGCACCACGGGGTGCCCCGGGTCCCCCACTGCTCATCCCCCCTCCAGGGCACCCCCAGCCTTCATCCACCATGCCTGGAAAGCCCCCCAGAGATGGTGCCTTCAAGTCCCCGAGGGGGAGGGAGACATCTGCGTACAGATCCTCGGCCCACTGGCCCCCGACTCGGCTGCTCACGCATTCACACGCTCACAAACACGTGCACACGCCCTGCTCTGAGCACAGGGAGAGAGCAGAGCTGCAAAAGCCCTCAGACAAATGTCCTTGCATCCGCCTTGCTAGTCCTGGTGCAGAGGCTGTTTTTCTGGCCAGGGGTTGCCCAGGACACAGTGAAGAGCCTGAGGGAACAGCGAAGCCGTGGGCAGGCAGGCATTTTCCTGGGAGGAGGGTCTGTGCTTTCAGAGGGTTTCTACCCCAGTCAGGACCCCTTCGGCAGGGTGGACACACGGCTGCCTGGGGTTCTCATACACGGAGCAGAATGATTTCCACACCCCCAGCCCCAGACCCGTGATGTGTCCAAATGCAGTGCAGGGCAGGTGCCAACCACACCTTGGAGAGGGCCACTGCCCCCATTGACTTCCAGGACATGGGGAATAGTTGCCATGGCCCCCAGAGGCCACCAGGAGGGCTGGTCCAGGACAGCTGCTCCGGCATCCCTTTGGCTGTGTCTGCACGGTGGTCCGGCCCCAACCTCACACACCTGGATGACTGATCTGAGGATCTGAGGATCCACCCGACACGCCCTTGGGAAAGTGCTGGGCTCTGCTGCATCTCAGCCAAACCCTGGCACCTCCAGACACCAGCCAAACAACCGTGAACATCTCAGTGGCCCAACAAAGAGTGACAGGGTCCCCGCAAACCCAAAAAATGCAGTTAAAGAGAAAGCAACAGACCAGCCAGTGAATGATTTACTCCCGCAAAGCACAGCTGCAAAAGCCAGACCCAGTGCCGGGCAGTCTGCAGTGACCTCAGCCCCTCCTGCACCTTCTGCCTGGGACTCAGATGGCTTTGCCATCCGTTTACACAGGTGCTAATGGCCAAGGGTTGTGGGCTGGGCAGCGGGAGAACCGAGGGGCCAGGCAGTGCCTGTGGGCACAGCCGTCTGCGCGGCCAGGGGCTGGAGACGCCAGCCCAGTCGGGCCGTTGCCCTGTCTGTCGCCGGCCCTGCACGGCGTGCCTCGCTGGGTTTCAGCTGCCTTCCGAGAGCGGTCCCCTGCTTGCTGATTTGTGGCCGACTTAATCCCACACTAATTAGATTTCTGCGTTGGTGGCGAAAGGGCCCCGTGCCGTGCGTGCCAGCCCCCTGGCAGCCCAGCCTGTGGCTTGTTTTGCACAGAATTTTAATTGTTTCCAAATTAATCCTCGGACTTGAGTGAGCTCAGCACAGATAAGCCGGTCGCCGGGAGGGGAGCAGCCGCGTTCCCATCTCCCCGGGCCGAAGCTGGCAGCCCTCCGGTGGGGCGGCGCGGGGAGGCCGAGCCTCGGACATGACGCGATCGCCCAGAAATGTCCAGGCCATCTCCCACCTCCTGCCTCTGAGAGCGCTGCTGGGCTGCCCAGCCCTGGGAGTTTTCCTTCTGTTTGCTCTTGGCTCAGATTCCCTCCTAATCCTATTTTTGCCAGTTTCTATCCAATTTAATACAGCTTCTGTAAGTCAGAATTAATTACCCTGTGTGCTTTCAGCCCTCTGCTCACTGTTCAAGGGCTGGGCTCAGAAAGGTGGGGCTCGGAAGGCAGACAGGTGGAGGAGAGGAAGACAGCCCCACACGTGGAGGAGGGTTTGGTGTCCCACTTCCGCACCAGGGAGCCCTGCCCAGCTGAAGAGGCTGGGTCCCAACACTGCAGCATGAAGGACCAGCCTCTTCCACCAGGAAGCCTTCCCTGATTGCCTCGGCCTCCCCGGGCTCTGCCGACAACCACAACGTGTACCCAACGCCAAGCCCGCCATCCCCACCACCCTCAGGGAAGGACCCACAAAGGACTCGAGCACCTTGCAAAATGTGTCCATTACCTTTGGATAAAAACCAAGAAAGATACCGTAGGCTACAGAAGAAAAAAAATAGATAAATGACTTCACCAAATTAAAAACTATTGTGCTGCAAAGTCACCATCAGGAAAAGGAAAAGACAACCTATAAATCGGGAGATGTTTGCAAGTCATGTATCTGATAAAGGAGTAGTGTCTGGAATATAGAGAAAACTCGAACAACTCAGCAATAAGAAGACAGATCACCTACTTTAAAAAATGGGTAAAGGATTTTTTTTTTATTTTTATGGCTGCGTTGGGTCTTCACTGCTGCATGCGGGCTTTCTCTAGTTGCGGCGAGCGAGGGCTACTCTTCGTTGCAGTGTGCGGGCTTCTCATTGTGATGGCTTCTCTTGCTGCAGAGCACAGGCTCTAGGAGCGTGGGTTTCAGTAGTTGTGGCACGCGGACTCAGTAGTTGTGGCTCGTGGGCTCAGGAGCTCAGGCTCAGTAGTTGTGGTGCACAGGCTTAGTTGCTCCATGGCATGTGGGATCCTCCTAGACCAGGGCTCGAATCCATGTCCCCTGCATTGGCAGGTGGATTCTTAACCACTGCGCCACCAGGGAAGTCCTGGGTAAAGGATTTGCATAGACATTTCTCCAAAGGAGACACACAAATGGCCAGTTAGTACATGAAAAGATGCTCAACATCATCACTTATCTGGGAAATGCAAACTAAAACCACTATGAGATACTACCTCACACCCACTAGGATGGCCAGGATCAAAAAACAAAACAAACTAACCTCAGAAAATGACGAGTGTTGGGGAGGATGTGGTCGTGGAAGCTTGTGCACTGCTGGTAGGAATGGAAATGGTGCAGCCACCAGGGAAAATAGTATGGCACTTCCTCCAAAGGTTAAACACAGGATTACCATGAAATCCAGCAATTCCACTTCCAGGTAGTCACCTGAGGTAATTGAAAACATATGTCCACACAAGAACTTGTGCACAAATGTTCATAGCATGATTCACAGCAGCCCAAAGTGGAAACAACCCAAATGTCCAACAGAGGAATGGATGAGCATAATGTGGTCTATCCACACAATGGAATACTATTCAGCCATAAAAAGGAAGTACTGACGCACACTACAACACAGATGAACCTCAAAAACATCACGCTCAGTAAAATAAGTCAGATACAGAAAGACACACACTGTACGATTGTCCCTTTATGAAATGTCCAGAATAGGCAAATCCACTGGGACGGAAAGTAGATTAGTGGTTGTCTAGGGATGGGGGCTGAGGGAGGGATGGCCGAGGGGTATGGGGTTTCCTTTAGGGTGTCCCAAAATGGATTGTGATCCTGGTTGCCCAACTCCAGTATCTGTAGTGAGTATCCTAAGAACAATTGAATCCTACACTTTAAAATGGCAAATCTTGGGACTTCCTTGGTGGTGCAGTGGATAAGACTCTGCACTCCTGATGCAGGGGACCTGGGTTCGATCCCTGGTCAGGGAACTAGATCCCATATGCATGACACAACTAGAGTTCACATGCCACAGCTAAGAAGCCTGCTTGCTGCAACTAAGGAGCCCACCGGCCACAACTAAGACCCAGAGCAGCCAAACAAACAAACAAATAAATAAATATTTCAAAAAATAATAAAGAAATGGCAAATATTACTGCAGGTTAAGTAATCTAAGAAAAGTGATTATAAAAAACTGAATAATGAGTGAAGAAAGGAAGAAGAAGTACCAAAAGAAACCAAGAAGTCCAGAGAGTGCCCAGAGCCCCCAAGGCGGTTGAGATGGGTCACACCCTCTGCTTCGAGCTTCCCGTAGGCAGAGCAAAGATGGAAATGCACTCACAACGATGCCCTTTGCCTCCAAGATCACATTCCAGGAACTTCTCACCTGTCAGCCAAGTTCATCCCCAGCAGAAACAAGCAGGAGGCTGGCTTTACAGATGAGAGCACCAAGGCAAGGCCAAGGTCACGAGCTGGCGAATGGCAGAGACCAGATAGGCACCCAGGCACTCCGCACACCCCACTGCCTCCCCACCTGCCCGTTTGTGTCCACAGAGATGTGAGCGGTCACCACCAGCAAGAGCAGCCACACATGGCCTATCCAAAGGAGATTCTGTAACCTGTTCTTGAAGACGGGGTGGGGGGGTGCGGTTCACCCCCAAAGGTATACACACCAGGACCAGCCAGGTGTCCCTTGCAGACAGAGGGCAGGATTGTGGGCAGCCCCGGGGAGCACATCCAGGACTCATCACAGAAGGATGCTGGCCAGAGAGGCGGATCCTGACCACCACCATGACTAAAGTTTAAAGAATGTTTGAAGCCTTGAGGATTTTATGAAAGGGCCCATTCCTGAGGGCATTTGGGAGCATCTTGGTCCCTGGGCAGGGAGACCCTGCTTTCCGAGGTTGTCGGCCCGCCCCCCCACCGCGATGTGCACACAGAAGCACGCTCGCCCGTGGATTTGAGCAACCCTCCAGAAATGCCTGTCTCTCCAAGGACCCAGGCCCTGGGGGTTCCAGGCCTGTGGTCTCGGTGGTGTCTTCCTCTTCACCACTTTTCCCTGGGGCGACATTGAGGGGGGGAGCAGGCGCCACAAGACCACAGTTCCCACGGCCAGCGGCCCCTCAGAAGCCCTGGCTGGGGCCTCAACAGAGGGGGAGGCCCGGGGGTCCCTGCAGCCTGCGCCTTGCTTGCTCTTTCCTGGGACCCTCGGCACTGGGCTCTGCCCGATTCTCAAATGCCCGGCATTGCAGTCCTGGGAGCAATGCGCCAGGCTCAGGTCTCCTGCAGAGTTCGGCTTAGGGGCTGGGACTCTCAACACCCGCAAATCCTGAGGCCCTTTGCCAAAGAGAACCATGTCGCTGCCTGCGCCTCACTTCCCTCTACTGGACCCGGGGAAGAGGGGGCGCCCGGCCCCGCAGTGACCCCGCCTGGAGTTTAGACAGGTGGTCAGGCCCTGCCTCGGATGTCAGAGTTCCAAAAGTGGCTCCTGGGGCAGACAGCAGTGCAGGGGGCTCCCCCGGGGGCACTGCAGGATTTGTCCCGGCCTCTATCCAGCTGCTGGCGGTTCCTGGGCGCCGGGCAACGAGTTGCCAGTCTTCACAGGCGCTCTCCCTGAGTGCGCTGTGTCCACAACCTTCTCTGAAGGATTCCAGTCCCATTGGGTTAGGGTCCGCCCCACTCGGGAATGACCGCATCTTACCTTCACTAACTATAGCTGCAATGACCCTGTTTCCAAATGAGGTCCCCCTTGGAGGTACTGGGGGTCAGCACTTCAACACAGGAATTTTAGAGGGTCACAATTCAACCCTTAACATCCCCAACAGAATTCCACCATCAATACGACTCGTGTGAGGCTGAAATGTGTGCTGGGGAGTGGACCGCACCCGACGACACTGTTGGCCTGGGTGCAGGTTCTGGGCATGGGGGCAGCTCTGCAGGGCCTGGTTGGGGGAAGGGGTAGTGGTTCCGAGGGGTGCCGAGGCCCGATGGGCTGCACTGGGGACAGAGAGCACAGAGGGTGGGGTCCCTGGGGTCCTGCCACGTGGGGCCCCAGGGCCGTGTTACGAATTTGCCCACCAGCTGACCTGAGATGGGATTACCCTGGGTTATCTGGGTGGGCCCAGTGTCATCCCAGGGGTCTTCAGAGGTGGACGAGGAGGCCAAGGAGACGTGAGTGAACATGGAGGAGGGGGCTGAGCCAGGGACGTGGTGCCTCCAGAAGCTGGAAAATGCAGGAAACGATTCTGCCCTGGAGCCTCTGAGGAGCCAGCCCAGCAGACACCGTGATTTCAGCTCGTGTGGGACTCCTGACCACCAGACTGTGAGAGAATAAAATGTCACTGTTTAAGGCACTGAGTTTGTGTGATTTGTTACAGTAGCCACAGGACACCGGTATGCCCCTGTCCCCTCCCCCTCTGGAACAGGGGGTTCCAGGAACAAGGCCCAGAGCACTGTGCCACCAGGTGGATCCAGCTAACCAGCCACAGAGGCTTTTGACTGAATGCTGGTCTAGTGCCACGGAGAGTTCCCCAGAAGGACGAGAAGGAATACAGTATGGCCACACCTGTGACAGACGCTGCACACCTGATGCCATGAAAGGCCACGCCCTGTGAGCTCCACCTCGATGAAGGACAGCTCACTTTGATGGGTGACCAGAGCTCTGAATGTGCCTGTCCTCGTGGCCTAAGGCCTGGGGCAGCCTTGGGGGACCTGGAGCTCATGGGAGGCCTGAAGGACCCTGACAGGGCTGTGTGACCCCCTGTCCCACCCCAGGCCCTGGAGACCTCTGTCCTCTGCCAACCCCGGCCCAAGAGGCCGGCCTGTCCAGCTGCTCCGAACAGACACAGCCACAGAGAGTGGGCCCAGCCCCAATACACACAGCCCAGAGCCCTGGCTGAGAGCAGCCTCCCAGTGCGAGCGGCTGCCAGCTGTCCAGAGCGCCGTCTCCGTCGCTGAGACTGGTGGGGTTGTGCCACCCCCAAACACTGTCCCTAAACTTGGACAGCGTGTACAGTGCTCTGTGCCACCCCACTGCTCAGACAGGGAGACTGAGGCTCAGAGGGCCAGGGGCCACCAGCTATGAAGCCCACACCCAGACCCCCACCCTAAAGGGACAGCTCACCCATCCTATTCTGTGGACAGACCTGGGGAGGGGCCGAGAGGGGAATAAACACCCACTGGAGCTCAGGCTGCCACTGGGGTGGGACATCTGGACCTCGGCCCCCACCTCTCCCGGAGCTGGGAATAGTAGCCCGCAAGAACTGTCAGGACTGGAGGAACCCCAAGCCCCTGGCCCATCTCCGCCCTCGGGCCACTTCATCCCCCTCCAAGAAGTGCAGCCCGGGTGGGTCTCCAGGGCCCACACCTCATCAAGTGAGAAGGAACTCCCTTGGGGGCCCTGCAGAGTAGGTGGGGTCCCTCAAGCCAGCCACTGGCCATCCCTGCAGCCCTTGCCCATCTTGCTCACCCCAGGGTCCTCCAGGGTCACGGCGCCTAGGACCTCACAGGTGCTCAGAGACAGAGCTTCACCCCAGACCCAGGGCCCCGCCTCTTGGCACAGCTGCTCAGAGCCCAGCGCACAGTAGAATCTCCCTAAACACCCGTCAGATGCAGGTGGAGTAAGGGGCTCCGGGCCGGCAGCATCTCCCCCTGCCCCCGGCCACTAGGACTCCAGTTAGAGCTAGACCGCTGCCCTGGGCCAGGCTCGGCTCCACCAGCCTCGACTCCCCAAGCACCCGGCCAGCTCCTCCTGCAGCTCTGTGTCCCCAGTGCAGCCGGGACTGCACTGGAGCCAGTGGAGGTTGGAACAGCCCACGAGGAGCCACTAGGGGTCCGGACACAGAGTGGATTCAGGGGAGGTGGGGCTTTCGAGCAGGAAGACCCTGGCACCTGCTTCACAGGCAGATGAGGGGGCAAAGAGGACATGTATGAACCTGTGCTTGCAACGTGCATGTGTATGAGCACCACACATGTCCACGTGCACGTCCCTGTGTGTGTACGAGCACAGCAGTGTGTGCACATGTGTGCACTTCTGTACGTGTGCATCTACCTTGTGGGGTGCTCCTGTGAGCTTTGGGAGCCATGAAGAGCCCAGCCCAGCCCCAGGATCCCTGTGGGCCATGGCCATCTGTCCTCCCTGGACACTGTTAGAGCCGGGCCCTGGACCTGGGGTGGAGCTGAGCAGGCCCCTCAGCCCTCAGATGCGCACCCCCCCACCCCCATGCCTCACTCTGTGACTGTGGGGAAGGCCTGTCGGACAGGACAACAGCACAGACAAAGGCAAGGAGGTGGGACCCAATGCAGCCTGTTCCCAGGACTGGGCAACATCGGTGGGACACCCCAAGGCCGAACAGCCAGGACCAGAATGGTGGCCTGAGCGCAGGCGTCCCAGGACCCAGGGAAGCGCCTCCCAGCGCTCTGCAGTGACCCTGGGCTGCCTTCCCAAAAGTATGGATTCCAGAGCAGCTGTTCGGCTATCCAATCACCTTGGGAAATACAGACAGACACTGCCTGGCAGTGTCAGGGTAATCCACGCCTTCCTGGGGAGACAGTGACCACTGGGGAGCCCTGAAAACTGATTTTCCACCCGATTTAGCCAGCTCCCCTGTCCCTCCCAACGTGGCCCCCACTGTGCTCTGGGCAGGGCTGCCCTGGACCTCCCCCTCCCCCAGCCCCAGCCCCGCCTTCCTGTGTGGGGCTCCTGGGTGTCAGTGAGCTGAAGGGTGTGGCTCCCCCATCGCCCCCCAGTGGGCCCCACACTGAGGATTCAGGGGCCTCAGGTGAGAACCCTTCTTGCCGGCAGGTCTGTGCTTCTTCCAGTGTGTGTGGACTGGAAAGAGAACTCCACCAGCACCACAGACCTGCCTCAGGAAACCTCTTTTCAAACAGGCTTGAAGCTCAAGTGGATTTATTTTGAAGAAAAGTAGGTCACTAGCGGCACAGGTGGCCATGGGTCCAGCAAGGCAAACAGTGTTGACAACATCCTCCTTGAGTGCGCGCAAGCCTGAACAGGTATCGGGGAGATAAATCGGGTTAACAGGTGTCTTTCAGCACCTACTATGCACCCAGCTCCACACTACCCGCCAGTTGAGTATCTTTAAGCAGAGAGAAGTGCGTCATCCCTGAGGCCTAGGAGCTGTGATCCCCGCTGAGAGTGGGCCAGGGGCAGGGGCAGGACAATCCCTGGGGTTTTCTGACCCACAGCGGGAGGAGGGGTAAGGCCACTGGCCAGAGGGGAAAGGAGCCATGTCCCTGGCCTCATGGACACCCGGCTGGTCAATCATGGAGATGGTTTCTTCCGGCTCCCCGGGCCTGCCAGGCACCACACTCCTGCTCTCTCCATTCACCAGCTTCTCTCTCCTCCCCAGGGAGTTGTGGTCCGTCAGAATCAGGACAGAGTCAACCCCTACGGGAGCCTCCTCTACCATGTGGGACAGTCAGGTAGCCGGTGATGGACGGAGAGACCAAAGGCATGCAGCCACTAGCCAGGAACACCACAGATTGCCGGCAGCCAGGAAGCTGCAGGAAACCAGTGCAGACAAGGGTCCAGGAACCCAGGACCACAAATGGGTTAAAACAACAGGAACTTAATCTCTCACAGCTCTGGAGGCCAGGTCGAAAATCAACGTGTCAACAGGGTTGAATTCTTCCTGAGGCTCCAGGCGAGGATCCTTCCTGCCTCGTCCAGCTCCTGGTGGCCCCGGGCTGTCCTGGGCTCCTGGGCACGTGCCCCAGCCTCTGCCTCCGTCCTAACACAGTCATCCTCTCCCCATGTCTTCTTAATGTCTGCCAGGGTAGGGCAACTCCGGGCCATGCCCAGTCCTGCCCACGGGACGGAGCCCAGTGCCCATGGCGCTAACCTGCTCGCTCCCCAGCATTCCTGGAATCAGGTCCTCCTGGAACCCTTGTCTCCAGACACGCTGGGCTCAGGCCATCTCCCTCGATACCCGGAGATCACTGAGGGGAAATGCTGGCTGCAAGACGCTCGCACGGAGAACACCTGCCTCACCTTTCTGCGTTTCTCCTCCTGTGGAGGTGAGGGTGTCCTGCCCATGGATGGGCCACATGGACGCATAGCCGGTCACCCCGAGCAGAAGCAGCCTTGGCCTAGCAGTGTCATGGAAACCACCGCGGCTGCACGCTCGCCCCCACATGCCTGGAGCCCCGTCCGGCCGCGGCACTGCCGAAGGCCCGCTGGTTTCCGTGTCGTGGCTCAGGCTGCCCTGCTTGTTAACAGGCAGGTTTTAAATTCGGGGTTAATACCACGGTCCAGCACTCGGCACCTCAAATTTACAGCAGGAAGTCCTCCGAGGTCCCTCTGCATCCGGCCTTATTTATGGCCTCACACTCGAGATGCCGGACGCCCCCACCCACCCCACCCCAGGGAGCCTGGACCCGGGCACAGGATGGGGAGCAGGATGGGGCGGCGGTCGCCTAGAGAAGCGTGACTCGGGCCAGGCCTTGCCGGCCAACAGCTGTGCCTGAAGCAGCTGCTGGCCAAGGCAGCCTGGTTGGGCCTGGAACAGGCGGGCCAGCCAGGTGCCCTGCAGCCAGGCCAGGGCCCCCACCTGTGCAGCCCCCACGTTCCTCCCTCTTGATGGACGAGGAGACCGGCTTGGTGGACACTGTGCCCACTTGTCCCTCTGTGGGTGCCCCCCAGGCTGGGTCCTTAACGTCCCAGCAGCAGGCACATAACCTGCAGGGTGTGCTAGGAGGATGGAGGCTCAGGCAGCAGCCTCGAGTCTCCCTCTGCCAGCATCAAGATGGCATTTCAGTCCTTTGTCTGCAAAACCCTTTCCGTGGACATTATCTGAACACCTACTGTGCGTTCAGCCCACAGACCAGCCTCTGTGTTTAGCCTCGGCCCCAGAATGCCTCTGTGCCGCCCGCCGGCTTCCCGTCCCCAACAGGACCTGTGACCTCCCACCCTCATCCCCAGGGAGGCTCTGTTCTCAACTACCCCCCTTCCTCTATTAAAATCACAGGCCAAATCACACCTCAGAATGGGCTCTGGGGTTGCCTTTCTGCGTGGTCCATCAGGACCTACCAGCTGCCCCACCTCCCAGACTCCCCATTCCCACAGGAGGCAGGTCTCTGGACGCCTCTTTCCCTGTCTGGCAGCTCCCTAGGCATCCACCTCCAACCAGCTCATTCCCCTCAGCGCCTGGGGGTTCCCCTCCCATCCACAGGCCCCTGTGCCCCCCAGAGCAGTCCCCACCACAGGAGTTGGCCTGGATCTGGGGGCTCCCCCACCTCTCTGGGCATCAACTGCTTGAGCTAAAGTAGGCGCTGCCCTGGGCGGGTAGCATCCCCAAAATTCACATCCGTCAGAACCTCAGAATGAGACCTTATTTGGAAATAGAGTCTTCACAGACGTAATTAAGTCAGAAGAGGTGGTCCTGGATTAGGGTGAGAGTTAATGCTCTGACACACGCCCTTCTAAGCGGAGAGGACACACAGAGGGAAGAGGGAGTCACACTGGGTTGAGGGGCTCTGGCCTCCAGAACCTGCAGACAGTGTTTGCTGCTCTTCTAAGCTGCCCAGTTTGTGGGGGGTGTTCCCCATGCCCAGGACACTGACACAGGCACCTCATCTCTGCCCCTTCTCCCATGGGGATCAGGAGCCCACCAGCCCCATGGTCCCACCCTGAAGGACAGTCTGTGAGCAACGAGGTCCTGCCTTCCCTCGGGCGGGCTGGGTCGGGGGCAAGGGCAGGACGCCAGCCATGAGGTCCCAGCCGTGGGTGGACACGGGAGCCCTGGGTGACGGTGTCTGCGGGAGCCAGGCTGGAGGTCCCTGCCAAGAGTCTGCAGGCCCAAGTGGGGAGGCCTGGGAGACCCTTGGGCCTTTGGGGACCTGCAGGGCCTCAAGGATCCCAGGGCCCCAGGGAAGGGGGCAGTAGGGAGTTACAGGAAGTTCGGCAGAAGCTGGCCAGGTTCCCCGCCAGGGCCTGGCAGAGCCCGCAGGGGTGGGAGGAAGACGTGGAGCCTCATGGGGAGGAGTGGGGACAGCCAGCCGCCCCCTGCTGTTTGCACAGGGCCAGAGGGGTGTCCCAGGCCAGGCTCTGGTTACCTGGCCTGGCAGAACTGCCCGAAGCTCCGGGCACATTCATCTTGCTGAGTATCCACGCTCTCCTCCCTTGCTGGACGCCTCTAGGGCTATTTCAGGCGCCTGGTGAAGACACGAGCCGTCTGGCCAGACAGGGGCATGGCCCCTGCCCACTGGGCCCTCCCTGCCCAGGCGTCCTGGCCCTGCATGCCGTGGTGATTCATGCCCACCATCAGGCCACCAGCCATCTCAGGGCAGGGTGGTCTGCAAGGATTCTGCTCTCCCAACCTCCACTGCAGGGATACCCCCATGTCGGGGACCACCGGGCCTCTCCTTCCAGGCCCCAAGCCAGCCTTCTGCCCCCTGGGCACTGAGCCACTTCCCCACCCAGAAGGGGGAAATCAGAGTTGCACCGCCATCCTCGCGCTCCCTCGGGGTCCACACCACCCCCCGGCCTCACGCCACACCATCCTGCTCTGGGCCAGGTCTCAAAGCCCCCACATTGCCAGGTGATTGAGCTAAGGGCCCACCGCTGAGGTCCAAGGGGCGGGACAACCGTGGGTGACGGTTTCCCTGTGGATGGCGGCAGGAGTGACCAGCTCCCAGGCTGTGGCCACAGTGGGAGGGTCAGACGCTGAGACTGGCCCCAATGCCATGCCACAGGGGATGAGACCAAAGACTGTCTGAGTGTACGCCCACTGGGGCCAGGGTGAGTTCACACTGGTGGTACCAAGACCCCAGCCCTCACGGGCATCTGGCTGGGTGCACGGAGGGGGTTCTTGTCCTGAATCCAAAATGCCACTCTACACGCCAAGTCCTTCACACCGCATGTGCCTGCTCCCTGCAGAGTGACCTCAAACCTAACAGAAGCCCCATACATCATGTGCTGTGAGCACCAGCACCCCTGTTCCCGACAAGAGGGTTCAGCACACGGGGCAGAGCTGAACATGGAGCCCCACTGCCACCTCCCCTTCGTCCCTATCACGTTTTCTAAAAATTCAAATATGCACAGAACCCAGAAAATGAAATTGCTTCTGCCCGTTTCATGCTGCAGTTCCCATTCTACTCCCTACGTACCGGTTACTGGAAAGCAAGTTTCACAAACGGCTTTCTGTAAAGGACTTGTTTTTGGCGAGTTTATACAGCTACCTTTGTTCATATAAAAATCTGGAAGCTGCTTTCTGTGAGCTGGGCCCCTCCCCCTTGGACACTTAGGGAGGTATTTCTGCATGGAATATGGTCCCTGCTCTGAGGCAAAAAACGAGCAGGCACAGTAAATTCTGAGGTGGAATTTGTTTAACCTATCACCCCCCGGCAGTAAGTGTGACACTGGGCGGCCTAGAGCACTGAGGTATTTTTATGACGCTTGGCAAGTCTGCTTGGGAGGCTGGAGAAAACCCGCCAATCGGAGCTGCTGCAGGGGTGGGCTCACTCCCCGGCTGACTCCTCTCTCAGAAAAGGTTCTGAAGCCTCACGGGTCTCTGCAGCAAACCATTTAATCATAAGATCATTCGTTCATTCATTCATCCATTCGCGGCCGACTTCGCTCTCTAGCCAGGCTGGCTGCTGCTGGACAGGACCATGAAGATACTACCCCCAGCCCTGGTCTGCCCTGACACGGTGGGACAGGCCATGGGGAGCAGGGAGTTTTGTAACACTCCCAGGAGGAAGGGCTGAAGGAAGAATGAGGGTCCCAAGAAGCTTTGCTGCCCCTCGAGCAGCACACGCGGGTGGCCTTCACAGAGGGTGAGCCCCCTGGCTCCGGTCGTAAGCAAGGAGAGGCTGGGGAACCCCAGAGAGTGGGCTGGGCATCTCCAGGAACGCCCCATCTCCCTGGTCACTCACACACAGCGTGCTCCACGGGCCTGAGTCTGTAGCCGCAGGGCAGAGCTGCTTCTTCCTGCCAATGGCAAGGATTTGGAAGGAGGTGATGAGCAGACCAGGAAGGTGGGAACTTGATCTGACACACACGTCCACACTGGAGACACAGCCCCTCACCAAGAGAGGCCCAGCTCATCACCTCATGGCCCCGGGTTTTGTGAGACTCTGACTTTTCGGCCCCAAAGCGCGATTAGGGCCCGATGACCATCCCACGGAGAGACTGTCCCTCCATGGCCATCAGCCTCTAGGGGCTGCTACAGGGTCTGGGATCAGCAGGGCACTCGGGGAAATGGGGACAGTTTAACTGCCAGAACGCCCTCCTGAAATTGAAGTTTTCTTTGGTTTGGGGTTTGTTTTTTTTTTTTTTTGCGGTACGCGGGCCTCTCACTGTTGTGGCCTCTCCCGTTGTGGAGCACAGGCCCCGGATGCGCAGGCTCAGCGGCCATGGCTCACGGGCCCAGCCGCTCCGTGGCATGTGGGATCTTCCCGGACCGGGGCACGAACCCGCGTCCCCTGCGTCAGCAGGCAGACTCTCAACCACTGTGCCACCAGGGAAGCCCCTGAAATTGAAGTTTTATCATCTAAGTCTTAATTGAAATAAGTTAGGAAAATTCTCCCCCACTTGGCTTTGCAAAGAAAAGGAATCGACCTATGTGAAATGGGGTTGCCCATGCAGGTGCTGCAGCCCCATCCCAGCTCACAGCCCCCATCTCTCCCCTCGGCCCCCACCTCTGCCCACAGCCCCCTTCTCTGCCCAGCCTGAGGGCTCTGTCCAGCTCAGGCCCTGGGGCCTCGGGCAGCATCCCCACAGTCACCCTGCAGGCTCCCTCCATCCTGGAGGCGCGGCGGGTGCCACCTCTGCTCTGCATCAATATTGACCCAGCCCGGTGGGAGTGGGGAGCCCGGTGGCCCGCAGGGGGCTTGCAGAGTCACTCACGCCTGCCGTGCTCCCCGGGCCCCTGAAATGTTTGTGGAAAGTTGGAAACCACCCTGGGCTCCACATTTACATTGGGAAAAATAACAGGGTTTTTTTCTTTTTTTCATGAAAAGTTCGTTAATGGCTTCTGGAGGGGAAAGAAACCTTGAAACCTTGGTATCAAACTTACCAGGAGTGTGAACCTCACGGTTGTGCCTGCCACGAGGCCCGGCAGGCGTGGAGCCAGGGCGGAACATTCCGGGGCGGCTTCTCCTCAGAGCACTGATGCCAAGGTTTGGTTTGGGGGAGGGCCAGTGCGAGACTGGGCACTGTGTGTGTCCCGGCTGTGCTTCCTGCAAAGGGGGACCTGCACAGGTAGCGTGGAACCCTGATGGGTAGACAAGATCACAGAAGCTTCTGGAAACTCTCCCAGGGTGTGGACACAGCTGCCTAAGTCACACTGCACTTGACCTGCAAGTATTTCAGTGGCTTTTGTCTGCTCAGGTGGCCAGAGAACAGAGCCCCACTGACAGGGGGGCTCAATAGCAGGAATGTGTCTCCTCCCAGTCCCAGTGCTGGACGTGGAGATCACGGTGTGGGCAGGGCTGGGTCCTCCGGAGGCCTCTGTCCTCGGCGTGCACACGACCTCCTTCTCCCTGTGTCCTCCGTGGTCTCCCCTGTGCACGTCTGTGTCCTGATCTCCTAAGGACACCAGGCATGTTGATTAGGACCCATCCTAACAACCCCATTTTACCTTTACCACGTCTGTAAAGACTCCCTCTCCAAATACAGACACATCCTGAGGAACTGGGGGCTGGGCCTTCAACACAAGAACTTGGGGGACACATCCTGCCCATGAGAGCTTCAGTCTCTGACAATCGCCCTGGGGTAATGGTGAAAATAAAAATCACTGCCCCGGGCTTCCCTGGTGGCGCAGTGGTTGAGAGTCCGCCTGCCGATGCAGGGGACACGGGTTCGTGCCCCTGTCCGGGAGGATCCCACATGCCGCGGAGCGGCTGGGCCTGTGGACCATGGCCTCTGGGCCTGCACATCCGGAGCCTGTGCTCCGCAGCGGGAAAGGCCACAGCGGTGAGAGGCCCCCGTACCGCAAAAGAAGGAAAGGGAAAAAAAAAAAAAGAAAAAAAAATCACTGCCCGGACGCTCAGAGCTTTGTAGGTGCATCATCCCCCTTCAGCCCCACAGACAGGGGCACCATGATCCCCCTATTCCCAGGCCCAGGGGTGGGTCATGGAGATGGGGACACACTCGCTGTCCAGGGGTCCCAGACCTCTGCCATGGGAACCCCAGGGGACATGCAGGACCATAGCGTTGGTGGAGAGGATGGTGATGACTTGTAGCTCACTCTGAGCAGCCCCCAGGAGTCCTGAAGCCACACCTGCACTAGGCGCATCACCTCTCTGAGCCTCAGTATCCCCATCTATAAAGTGGGTACAACCAGAGTTCCCACCTGGAGGTCATGTGTGTTAGCGCTTTGGCTGGCGCTGGAGGAGAAGGTTTCCTTTCCGTGGCCACTCTCATTACCACCAACGACGCCACAGATTGGGAAAATCACATCCAGGTGCAAAGGTGGGCAGAGGGCACATAGCTCCTGCCAGAGGCAGGACCCAGATGGGCCTGAGCGACCGGTGCCCTGGAAAGTTTCTCCTCCCCACCTCCCCCAGGAAGGCTGCTGCCTGTGCGTACCCCTGACACACGGGTCTGGCCCCCACACGCCCGCCCCAGCAAAGGTGGGGCCTGGCCACGGAGGAGCACAGCCTCCTGAGATGCCACGGCCTCTGGGGGCACCAGGGGCCACTGCCTGGGGCCAGCACTTCCTGGGGGACCAAGGCCTTCCCGCTCCCCATGGAGATGCACCAGCCTTCCGCCTGACCGTTAATGGGGCCTGATAGCTAACAAATAATGAGAGGGGACAGTAGGCAGGTGGATTTTCAGTGGGGGGTTTGCCTCATATGCTGTCTGGGGAGCAGGGTGAGTGGGACCCTGGGTGACCAGCGGCCACTCCAGCCCCTTCTGGGGCGTGTCTGGGGTTCTAGCCCAGTTGGGCGGTGTGAGGGGCCCATCCCTGACTCCAGCCATGGGCAGCACTTTCCATGAAGCCTGGAAAATCTCCTTGGGGCCCGCCCCTTCCCCAGAGAGTGGTGGGTGACGTGGGGAGGGGGGTGAGCCCCTGGGCCCCACGGGACCGCGTGGATGAGTACAGGGTATGTGTGCACGCAACCTGTGGGGCCCGGACGAGGAGCACCAGCTCCTCACTCTGAGCCACAGTCCTTGGCTCTGGGCAGGCCCCGTCCATACCCCCAGGGAGACCACATCCCCTCCTGCACCTCTGCAGTGTCTTCTCCATGTCGGCTTCTCCCAGGAAGGCCAAAGGCTGTCCGGGATCCTGGGCCCACACCCCGGGCCTGGCCCAGGCCCCCTGCCCCTCCTGCTGGACCCAGCCCTGACAAGGACTTTCATTTCTCCAAACTCAAAGCCACTCCCTGACCTGGGAGGGCCAAGCCTGCATCCACTGCTTGCATGACATGGCACCTGAGCTTCGGTCCCCTCCTGCCTAGGAGGAAACCCAGCCACCTGGCCGGTGAAGCCCCTACTCAGCCAGTGTGCCTCCGCCCTCCCTGGCCCGAGCGACCTCATTTTGGTCTTTCAGTTTTTGGAAAAGTTCAGATTTGTCTTTAAATGACCACAATACAAATGGTCTGATGAGTCACCCCCAAACCTGGGTCATCTTGGCTGCCATGAATCTTTCTATTTTAATGTATTGAGTTGAGATTCACATAACATAAAATTAACCATTTTAGATGTACATTCTCAGTGCGGTGCAGCCACCACTTCTCTGGAGTTCCGGAACTTTTCTACCCCCCGGAAGGAAACCCCGGCCCCGTCAGTCAATCCCCATGCCCCTCCCCCAGCCCCTGGTGACCACTGATCCATTTTCTCTCTCTGAGGATTTGCCTATTCTGTACGTTTCGCATACATGGAGTTACACACTATGTGGCCTTCTGTGTCTGGCTTCTCTCACTAAGCATCATGTTTTCAAGGTGCATCCATGTTGTAGCAAGTGTCCGTGCTTCATTTCTTTTCATGGCTGACTGATACTCCGAGTGCGGACAGACCACACTTGTTTATCACTTGGCCTGGCCCTTGTCACTCGTTGTCCCAGGGCCACGGGAGCAAGCACTGCCGAGCCTCCACACTTGGTCCCAGCCCACATAGCCGGCCGCCACACACCAGGTGTCGGCTTTGCAGCGGTTTATTCTGGGGACAGGCTCTCCAAGGACAGGTTGGATTTCACTAATTTTTTTTTAAGTGAGCTTTTTGTTTTTTGGCCGCACCGCATGACATACGGGATTGTAGTTTTTCCTGACCAGGGATCGAACCTGTGCCCCCTGCAGTGGAAGCACAGAGTCTTAACCACTGGACCACCAGGGAAGTCCCTGGATTTTACTCAGCCCCGGTGTGGCATATCAGGGCCCCAGGGCCGTACCAGCTGCCCCTCTGTGCAGAGACACTAATTCCCTGCTCACAGAGGTCACTCACGTCTGCTGTCCCCACCAAAGGGCAGCCCCCATCGTTCCAGAAGCAGGCTCTGAGGCTGGTGTAAAGGGGCCACCTGTGTTCTGTCACCTGATCACTGCAGAGCCCCCATGTGAGAAGCTGTGCCCAGGCAGGCTAAGAAGCATATCTCAGGCTGCATGGCCGTGGGCAGAGCAGGAGGCCAAGCCCCCCAGCCCGCCCAGGGTCCAGACCTTCCCTCTCCGCTCTCCTGAGCTCAGCTTCCAGCTGACTTTCCTGCTGGCATTCTGAGGAAAATCCAATCCTCCTGGGTGGAAACGGCATCTGTCCAAATGAGTTTTCCGAGTCTGGTTGAAAACACTCTGGGAAGCTCCGGGAGAGAAAATGTGGTTTTGATTTTCTGGGGCAGCCAGGCCCCCAAACTCAGCCCACGTGGCCCAAGCACGAGTCTCTCCGATTCTCAGCCAGACACAGCGCGTCACTGAGCAGGAGCTTGCTGACAGGTGGCCTCTCCCCGGGGCCTGGGGCTCCTGTCCTAGGGTGCTGCTCCCTCCGGCCTCATCTCGGACAAAGCCAGCATCTGAGCTCTGACTGGTCACTTCTCAAGGTCACTAAGAACCTTGGGCAGGGAAAGAGCTGACCCCATGGGGCTTCCGGGACATCCCGACCAAGCCTGGGTTCACAGGTGCTGCCTCCTACCTGGGACTGTCCAGCTAGGTAGTGAGCTCCTCTGTGCAAGAAGTTTGCCAGGGCAGCTGGGCACGTGGACAGGCGAGGTCCTCCCAAGCGCCCATGCCCATTCTTGTCTGAGGTCAGAGGTGTTCGTTGTGTCCACCTCTGGCTGGAGGATCCCAAGCCCGTAGGCAGCAGGGAGGGTCCGGCCACCCAGAGTCCATGGAGGGGGTCCGTGGGGGGCTCCTGCTTCCTCTCCCAGGCCAGACTCTTGGAAGCCCACAGGAGCACTTTGGGGGAAACCCGTTGGCCTCCTGGGGCTGAGGTCATGGGGAAAAGGTCCTCCTGCTCCCAGGGGTCCCTGGGGTTCTACTCACTTCCCTGCACCCCACATCAGCTAGAGAGCAACTCAAGAGGCCTTACCAGTCTCTGATGCCTTGTAACGCGGAGACCCCAGTTCCCCATCAGCAGAGCGGGGAGACCCCCGCCCGGGCAGGGAGTCTGAGCGGTATCATGAGGGGGGTTGGCAAGTTCCAGGGCTCAGCCGGGGGATGGGACTGGGAGGTACCCGAGCGCCCCCCACCCACCCAGACTCTGCCTCCGGAGCCCCTGTCTACCCCTGATGGTCAGCTCATGTGTCTGACATGAGGCGCTGGGGTCAGCAGTGACCACAGTGGGCCCGCTGCTGCCCTCTCGGGGCTCATGGTGTGTGGGCAGGAGTCCCACCTGTCGCAATGACAGCTGACGGTGACCTGGGCTACTGGGGAAATAATCAGATAGGCTCATTATGTGGGGTAGTGCAGAAGGCTTCTCGGAGGAGGAGGCATCTGGGCCGAGGGTGACGGGGCCAGCAGGGGAGAGGCAGGGCAGGCACGTTTAGCGCTGAGGACACCACTCCCCACTTCTCCCAGGAGGGGAGATGTCCCCTCATGGCAGCAACCTGTAGGACGGTCTGGCTGGTGTGCCTTCCCCTTCCTCCCGACAGTGGAAGCAAACAGGTAACCCACTCAGTTCCCGTCAAGTCTCCTGGGAAGCGGCAATGCCTGTTCCGGCCTCTCCTTCTTCCCCCATCTCTCTCTCTTTAAGTCTGGTGCAGGGACATTCTGGCCAGCCAGCCCGGCTCCCCTCGTTGAACCCTCCCTCCCTGCCCATCTCCTCCACCTCCCCTGCAGCCCCCACCAGGGGCGGCTCCTTGGAGTACTCACCAGGCCAGGCTATTTGCATCACCTCTTGACACCCACCCAGGAGCCAGGCGCTATACCTGGTTAATTGTTTCCTACTGCTGTTGGGAGCCCCCACCCACACACCTCCCCCAGGCTGCCCCCTGCCTGCTCCAGAGCTCCTGGAACCTGTGTGCACCCCTGACGACCCAAGGGCAAGGTCTCTGGGGCCGCTGGACACGCGTGTCTCCGTTTCGTGGGCCTCCTCCCCAGGGGCCACCCAGCCTCGCAGCCTGGCCCCAGCACGCATGGCTCTGGCTTATCCACCCCATGGCTGCATAGGAATCTCCCAATTTAGTCCATTGCTCAGGCTCCGTGGGGCTCAAGCCTCTGCTCACTCAGGCTGACCTCCTGGCTGCCCATGGGGGAAGCTGCTCCTCTCTTTCCCCATTGGCTCTCTCGCCGCTCTCAGGTGCCCAGGCAGGCGGACTTGGGTGCCCATTTCCCAGATGGGTAAACTGAGTCTGAGCCTTCCCGATATGCCTAGCCCAGGGGAACCAGCAGGGACCGTGAAGCGGCCTCTTGCTGGGGTCCCAGCATCCATCTGGGTGGCAGGGGTAGGAGGGCATTTTGCAGACTGGTGCTTCAGGGGCTCAGTATCAAGGAGGATCTGGGTGGGGCCTCTCCGGGGCTTCATGCAAATGAGCCTGCGCTGGGGCTGTTTTGTAACAGCCTCGCCCACACTCCGGATCTGCCGCGCCCGAGGCCGCCCACGGACCCTGCGGAATTAGCTCGCAAATGGGAGGAACAGGTGACAGGGAGCCCGCGTGAGGGGAGTCAGCCCCGCCAATCTCACACCCGGGTGTGCGGAGCGGGAGGTAGGCGGGGGCGAGGGCCCGCGACCCCATCAACCCATCACAATCAAGATGTAGTTTGTCTCCTTTCCAAAGGCACCGAGCTGGCTGCGTCCCTGCTTTGCAAGAAAATGACTTTCCTGCCAGCTGGGAGCAGGACGCCCACCTCCCCAAAGCCCCAGCTCTGTCTTCCTCCACGACAGCGCCTGCTCCATCCACACTGCGGGCATTCCCGAGGCGATGAAAACCCCCGCTCAGCCTGGCCTGTGACATCCATCTGCCCGGCGGCGGGTGGGGCTGGGGCTGGTGTTTCATGGAAGGAAACACTCCAGCCAGCGCTTCCTGCTCAGGTTGCCTTCTGTCCCTGCCGCTCCCTCTGGGCCTGGCGGTCACGGAGGCAGGGCCAGGCTCCGCATCCAGCAGCCCCCAGTGTGCACCCCACCCCCACCCACCACTCAAGCCAGCTCCCAAGGGTGCCTGCGGGGCCTCCCTGGCCTCAGGGCCAGCCTGAACATCCAAATGTGCTGGCCACCCTCCCGGGGTGTCCGGAACCTTTTCTCAGCCTTAGATCATCCTCTAACTAGGACCCCAAGAATGTTTCCCTCTGTGGATGGTGCCAGCGCATTCGGGTCCCCTGGCAGGCCAGCTTGGGGGTTGATGGGGCAGGGGCACCTCTGGCATGACCTGCCAAGGCAGAGCCCAGGAGGAGCGTCTGAGCCCACAAACCCCTTCCATCCAGCTGACAGAGTGAAGGCCCTTCCCCTTCCCAGCGAGGAAGCCCGCACTGCTCAGAGGACAGACAGGTGTAGGGTGTCCTTCTTTAGCGCAGCAGATCCTGGCACGTCCTGCCGCTGGGGCCTTGCCCCACTTTGCTCTTCTGCGCAGGGCTTGGCCTGCGGCCCTGGCCAACAGAGTGACCACGAGGGAATCACAGACCCTTCAGGCCTTTGCTGAGATCACACTGGTTGAGCACAGGCCAGCCCAGTGCCCAGCGCATACTGTACGTTCGCTGCTGTCCTCACGACCCCTACCCTCTTCTGCACCCCCGCCTGCACCCCCAATCCCTTATGAATAGATGCCTCCCCAGGTCCTCACAGAGCATGTAGGTTTCCTCTTTTAACAGGACCATGCTCCCCACCCAGACATTCCTCTCTGGGGACCTCGGCAGCTGTGAGGGGCTCCCGCCGGCCTTGCCCTCCTCACCCTCAGCAGGGGAAAGGCATTCTGGACTCCCTTTCACCATCGCTCTCTTCACCATCACTTACCTGTTTCAGGATATTTTCTTTCTGTCTGCTGAATAGAGTGGAACATTCCACAATGTGGAAACGTGGGGACTTAAAGAGAGAGAGATGGGGGAAGAAGGAGAGGCCGGAACAGGCATTGCCGCTTCCCAGGAGACTTGACGGGAACTGAGTGGGTTACCTGTTTGCTTCCACTGTCGAGAGGAAGGGGAAGGCACACCAGCCAGACCGTCCTACAGGTTGCTGCCATGAGGGGACATCTCCCCTCCTGGGAGAAGTGGGGAGTGGTGTCCTCAGCACTAAACGTGCCTGCCCTGCCTCTCCCCTGCTGGCCCCGTCACCCTGGAACTTTGGGTTGATTTTGGAAGAAATCTTCCTCCATGTTTTTCTCACTGCCCTGCCTTAAAAAACAACAACAAAACAAAACACAAAAGCCCTTATCCTGCATGTGAATGGAATCTCCCGGGTGAATGGAATCTCAGGGTGATCCCTGCCTTGGGAGGCTCGGCGATACCTGGCTCCTTCTCCCAGCCGTGTTGGACCCCAATGTGTGTAAAGATCATAATTCACTTACTTACTCAAAGGGCACTTGGGAGGCTTCCAGTTTGCAGCCTACAGGGAACCTTCTTGTCTTGTGAGCACAAGAGGTTTTGGCTGGGTGTGCACACCCAGGAGCGGGACTGTGGGGTTGAAGGGCACCTATGTGTCACCTGCAGGCGGGACTAAAGCCGTTTTGAAGGATGAGGCCCTGGTTCCCCACATCCTCTCCAGCACTTGGTGTTTTCCCTCCTCTTAATTTTGGCCTTTCTGGCAGGTGCCACCCCTTCTGGAGAAGGGAGTTCACACATGCCTCAGCTGTTTCTTGATAATTCAAGGTCTCGATTATCAGTGTTACTCACAGTTCCAGATTAAATAGCTCAGAGCAGACCAGCCCTCCCCATGTTGTGTGCTTAGCACCCCCCTCACAACAACTCACCATGCACAGACCACCAGACTGCCAACCAGAGTGCCCGGGGCTCCCAAGGCCTCCTTTGTGCCCTGTCAGCCACCCCTTTTCACTCCCTGCCACTCCTGTACAAATATTGTCACTATCTGAGACATACTGAAAGAGAAAACAGTGAGTCCCTGGGCATCCTGCCATGCTGCTGCCCTGCCCTTCTGTGACCACTGGGCCCTCGTCCGGCTTCAAGCTTTGGAAGAACTGAAACTCACTTCATCTTCCTCTGTTCATTCACTGATCCACAGTCAGCAAATACTCCCTGACCATCTGGTCTGTGTCCAGAACAGCCTATGTCATGGATGAAGCTCAAGCACAGCCACAGTCCTGACCCTGTTGAGCTCGTAAGGCCACCCAGGGGCACACTGCCCATGCTGGGATGGGGTTGCCCTCCCAACACTGCCCCCACCCACAACCCAAAGTGTGTGTTTTCCACAGAGAGGCGTGGGCAGTGCGGGACCTCCCACACCCGTTTATTGGGTGACCACCGTCCTGGTTCTCCAGGGACAGAGGGCCTCCCAGGATACATGACAGTCAGTGCCAAAGCTGGAAATGTCTGGAGAAATTGGGGTGAGTATGGACCCAGAGTTGTGGCAGGCTGCACCTGGGTCCTGGCCCAGACACTCTGCCTGCCTTGGGCATGGCTCAGGTCTACCCCGGTGTCTTCTCAGTGCTGCTGCCCACTCAGGTCCAGTGAGAAAAGAACCAGCCAGGGCTGCCCAGATGGGCTTCTGAGGCTGAGTGAAGGAGCGAAGGATGATGCCATTTACCAGGATCTGTACTAGGTAAGGCTGAGGTCACAGATCCCTGCTCAGAGGCAAGACTCTGTGGAGGGGATTTCCCTGGTGGTGCAGTAGTTAAGACTCCAAGCTCCCAATGCAGGGGGCCCAGGTTCGATCCTGGTCAAGGAACAAGCATGCAGCAACTAGGAGTTTGCATGCCACAACTGAGGAGTCCATGTGCCACAACTAAGGAGCCTGCGAGCTGCAACTAAGGAGCCCACCTGCCACAACTAAGGAGCCCACCTGTCGCAACTAAGACCTGGCGTAACCAAATAAATAAATAAATATTTAAAAAAAAAAACCTCAGTGGAAACATCTCAGGGAGATGCCTCCACGACAACCCGCAGAGGAGGCTAGTCCCTGTGTAGGTTCCTACAGTCCCCTTCACTTGTCCTGTGTGACCCTTTCTTGCTGCACTGAGAGGGGGGCAGGGCTAGGTTAGTCTCCTTCTCCTTTAAAGCCCGGTACCTGGTGTCTAATGGTCATTGGATGGATGGAGGGATGGATGGGGAGCATGTCGGCCCTGTCCAGCAAGCAGGCAGACTCCTTGCTGAGGTGTGAGTCCTAACTTCAGCTCAATGACAACTTTGGGTGATGTGTATTTAGTGGCTGCTTCTAACCAAGTCCTGTGCTAAGGACTCATCTCCCATGCTTCTGAGCACCGTTCCTGGGGAGGTACACACCATCCTTCCCATTTTACAGAGGGACCTCAGAAGCCAGAGAGGCCTACCAGATGCCAGGCACCGTGACCCTGCCTTGATAACCCCCTTCCCGTTTGGAAAAATGTAGAAGACTCAGGTTTCTAGAGCTAGGGTCATCCAGGCCCTCTGGCCACCTTCATCCCACCCCTCCCTCTCCCTTTAGTGAACAAGCTCCTCAGAAGACCCATGTGACCCCAGGAAATTGGGGAGAAGGAAGGGGAGGCCCCCCCTTTGGGGGTGATGCCCAGAGTGTCTAGGCCCACCTTAGTCCCACACTTGTGTGTGAGAGGGGACACACACACAACCATTGGGGGTACAGGGTACAGAAGCATCAGCAATGCTTCCCAGTGGTGTCCAGACGCCCTGCCACCAATGGGACACTTGTTATCTGGAAATGGATGTGGCCTCTGCTCCATGCAGCCCTGGCTTGATGGAGCTCCCTCCACCCAAGGACACCCAGCACTTGCCCTCTGCCTGCACTAGGGGCTGTCCTCTGGACAGAGCAGCCTCTGATCCTCCATCAGCCGGGATCTGGAGCTGGTCCAAGTGTCCCAGTGGTGGTGTTACCTGTCCCTTAACATCCAGCCCAGGAAGGGGCATTGACTGCCTGGTCACACACCCTGCTTATTCTCCCACATCCCCATTGCCCCGCGGCAGGGGGACCCCTCTCCCAACTTGTCTGGCATTTCAGCCTCCTCCCTTCCACCCCCGAGATGACACCCAGGAGGCACAAGACATGCCGTGAAGGAGCAGGAAACCAGGGAGCTGGGCACCGGATCCTCCAGGCAGTTTCCAAATCCAGTCCCCCAGGGGGTCGCAGGGAGGAGCTGGCTGATCCTCCCCCGCGATGTACTCCTAAGTCACAGGCTCAATTTTTCTGGGTGGGAGAGCTAAATCTGTGGGTGGCACTTTTTTTCCTGGTGACGTCTAAATAACCATGACAGCAGCAGCAAAGGATGGCAGAGCCTGGCTCTCGGAAGAGTTTCTTCTGGGTCTTCCAGGCTCCCTCTGCCCTCCCCTCCTCTCTTCCCCTCTTCTCTCTTTTTTTCTACCCTCCTTACCTCACCTGTCTCCTCTTTCCTCTCCTCTCAGTCTCTCTCCTCCCCCCTCCCCGTCCCTGCCTTCTGCTTCTCACAATGCAAGGAGCACCCCCACTGCCGGCCTCTGTCCCCTGAGCCAGGAAGTAGAGTCCAGGGGCCAGGATGCCCACCCGCCAAAGTCCCCTCTGTATCCAAATATTTACACTGTGTCTGCACACAAAAATTAATACATCGATTTTGTCAGCCGATTCCCACTGCCCACTTGGCCTCTGGAGAGTCAGGCCGGCGCTGGCCCGTCCTGACCGCCACAACGGCAGCGCCCACAATGCTGCCCAGAAGCCGGCTGGTAGCGCATACAAAGCACCCGTCCGGCCATTATCATTCCGGAGCCGAAATCCACCCCGGCGTGCATCTCATCGGTCATTCAGCAGCCCTTAATGACTTGTCAGTTCCTTGCCCTGCCATTTTCTGTCTAATTAATTCTTTTATTGTGCACCGGATAAAGCAAGACAAAGGCCTCCCCGGCAATAATGATTCATTAAAATGCAGCGCCTTCGCTGGCGCTCTTGGCCCTGCACCAGCCCGGCTGCTCTGCTCAGCCGCCTGCACTCCCGCCAGGCCTCCAGCACCTTAACCCTTTGCGGGGTCCTGCGGGTGGCACCCTGGCACGGGGAGCCTGCGAGCGGGGCCGACCTGACCCGGTTAGGGACCTCTTGGAAAGGCCCAGCAGCAGCCTCAGCAGACCGAACTCTGCATTCTGGCCCCAGCCCCCTGGGGACGGCAGGGGTTATGGAGAGCTTGGGGGGGCGGGGGCGAGGTATCCACTGCACACAGGACCTTGCTGGGGACAGCCCAGCCTGGGCAGGGGAGGCAGGAAGGCTGTGCAGGCCTCCACCGCCGACCATTCTGGGGCTGAGCTGAGGAAGTCACTATGAGGCTGGGGGAGATGAGGGGAGGGAAGACCCCAGGGGTCCGGGTACAAGTCTGCCAGCAGGACGGGGCAGGAAGGTTCCTGTCCCGTGTGTCCAAGTGCTGGCCTCAGGCTCGCCAAGTAAATCCTCAAGGTACCTTGGTGAGACGATCATCACCCCATGGTCATGGGGGAAACTGAGGCACAGAAGGGTTGACGGGCAAGTGGTAGAGCTTCTATCCACCGGCCCAGACTGCCTTACTGCAGGGCAGCTTGGAGGACACCTCGGTGCAGCAGGAGGGGTCCCAGAGGCGGAGGTTGGGAGGGGGGCATCCCAGGCCCCTGGCCTTTGAATGCACGTTCTCTGCCCATTTCACTTTTACTTAATTTTCTTACTAGCAAATCCACCTTATTCTGCAGATGAGCAAGAAGCAGCATCATGTGATTGAAGGTGGTAATAATAGCACCAAGAGTTCTCTCAGGTATCTGTGCAAATGCTCCATCGCGGGCAGGTCCTAATCTCACTGAGTCCCCCCAGTATGTCAGGGGGTCTTTTCCATCTTTCCTCCCTCCCAGAGGGAGGCCAGGTACCCCAAAACCAGACCAAAGAAGCAGAAGACAGGACACCCCTCACAGCCTGGTCGCCCAGGCACGCAGCCAGGGGTGGACAGTGCTGGGCTCTCAGGGCCAGTCCTCGGCCCCACTCTCTGCTCCAGAACGTCCCTCACATGAAGGGGAGGCTGGAGCCCCTTGTGTATCTCCCTCTTTTGCTCCTTCCCTCCCTGACTTTTCCCCTTGGAAGCCTCCTGCAGCCCCATCCTTGGAGACATCTGTACATCTGCTCCCTCCTGGAGGAGAAGTGCCCGGACCAGGAGGCTTGAGTTTGGGGGCAGAGTGTAGCTACAAGTCTCCTTCCTCGAGAATGATTCCTTACCCCCAGTGCCTGGCAGAGCAGCCCATCTCCCCTGTCTTGGGGTCTACACTGGCTCTGGGGTGAGACTGGGGGATTTGGCATCACGGGCTTTGTGGCCTCCAGACTAGGTCCTGGTCAGCACAGGTTTTCCATGAAGCCTGTTGGAATGTGTCCAAGGAGGCCGTCCACACAGGGTGTGAGGGCTTGCCTAGTGTCTGGTGGCCATCGAGTCACCACCTGGAAACACATCCCTCCAGCCCCACCTGATGCCATGGACCGCAGCCCCTGCAAACCTGGTCAGCCAGAGATGGCATCCACAGAGACCCTCTGTCCTGGGCTAGGCTAGAGACCCCAGCTACACATTGGGGAGGAAAGAGTTGGTTCCACACCAGGCCAGGACTCTAAGTCTGTGATGCCCATCCTGAGTGCTGTCCCCTTAAATGTGGCCCAAAGTTGCAGCAGGCTGGGTGGGTCCTGAATCTGACCCTTGGGATCGGCCGGGTGAGCAGGACTTTGGGCCTCTCCCAGGCAGCTGCTCAGAGGACACGGGCCTTCCCTGAAGCTGACAGCCACACTGGCCATGAACTCCCATCCAAACAGAAAATCCACTTCTGAAAGCCGATATCATCCCAGGAAGAGTGATTGTGAACCAGAAGGGGCCTTTCCAACCCATCAGAGCAGGGCTGGATCATAAATGCCATTTCCCCTTTCTCCCTGAACAGGGCACTCTGTTCATCTGAGATCAGAGGCAATGCTCTCTGTTCTGCATGAGGAAATGAAAAATGAGGAACTTTTCCTGCCAGCCTGGCCCTGGGATGGGCCAATGGAACAGTCTAAATGAGAACAGGACTCCGGACCAGCTTGAGCAGACACTCTCTTCGACTTGGACTTGCGGCGAGGCAGGGCGAGGCCGACCTTGGGAGTAACCTTGTCAGCTGGGCTCTCCTCAAAAATCCTTCACCAGCCTGAGGACCAGGGTAGCCCAGGGAACACTTTCAGCAGCCCTGACCCCCCGGGGGGCCGCCCCAGCTGCCTTCTCAGAGTGTCACTGAGGGACCCAGCATTTGGGGAGACAGAGACCCCATCACTTCTAGGGTCCTTGGCTGTGGACTCGGCCTGCAATGCCTGCCTGAGAATGCTCCCAGCGGGGAAGCCACCAGCCCAGGCCCCAAAGACGGGAGGGGGCCCTGGAGGGGCAGGGACAAGGTGCAGGGCACTGGGTCTCCATGCCCTCGGCCAGGCAGGGTGTGGTTGCGCCAGGACCATGTGGCTGTCCTTCCTCTCCCTGGAGCGTCACGAGCTCAGATGTAGGAAACCCATGGGAACCTTGCCCAGAACCCCGGGGCCACGGCGGCTGTCACACAGGGTGGGTCAGCGGGAAAAGACCGGGACCTGGGGAGTTAATACGCAGGAGCCCCTCCAACTCCAAACAAAACTGGCAGAGCCTCCAGCCCTCGGGAACCTGGCAAGGCCTGAGCGATCCCAGAACAGCAAAGGGGAGGCCTTGCTCCCTCTGTCAGCAAGCTGGACGCTGGGGGCTTTCCTTGGTTTGGGGTGTCAATGAGAGGGCTTAGAGGGCCATATGGACCTGGACAGCCCTTCACTGGATGCAGGGCAGGCTGGGTTGGCTCCTTGCAGGCGGCCGGCTGTGAAGGCCGCGGGCCTCCGTGAGCCTGGATGTCTACATACCCCCACCCCAGACCCGCCTCACCCGGGAAGCTTGGCACACACTGGTCTCATGAACCCTCATAAATCCGGGCAGCTCTTCCCAAACGCTGCTCTTGGCAGGCCCTGGATGTGGCTCCCCAGCGCGGGGTGAGGGACGCGCCCTGGATTGCAGCCACGCGAGTGGCTGGGCAGGCGAGGGGACGGGTGCGTGGCCCCATACCCAGGCCACCCCATTAAAATTGCATACGCAGCTGCCTTGCGTATCTGGGTTCTCTTAAGAAGCATAATCTTCCTCTCACCCCCAGATGCATCTGCACAGCTCAGAGGTGGGTGCCTCCAGGCCCGTGTGCTGGGGAGGCCCAGCCGGGGAGCGAGGCTGCCCCTCTCTTACTGTTGCTCCCACAACCGTTTCTTCCTAGAAACCCTTTCTGCCAACCAGACAGTCCTGTCCGGGGCCTGCAGGGCGGCTTTTATCCAGCTCCCAGCCTGGCTCTGAGCCAGTGCCCGAAAAATGTCGTCAGCCACCCAGAAACCAGCTCTGGGATTCGCCTGGGAGGAAACCACGGCCCAAATCTGGCCCATCTGGACCCATTTTGCCTACTGAGGAGGTTCCCCCCCCAACACACACCAGGAGGAAGATGCATCCCTGGCTTCCTGGAGGCTTCTGAGATCTATTCTTTTCAAATTCAGATGCAGCACCCAAGAGGGAGGGTGGTCTAGCCAGCCGGCCCCTCCCCCTGGGGAGCCTGGGGTTAACCCTCACAGAGCCCACTCCTGCCTTGGCCAAACCCCTTCAAAACAAGACCCCCACGGTCTCGGAGACCCACAGCCCCCACGCTTATAGAAAGCAACACACAAAATGCAGCCCACGTAGATAAAAAGCATTTTTTAATTTTATCAAATTGATCTGTACAAAAGTTAGCGTTGCTTGGTCAGAAAGTAGTGAAACACAGCAGGTAAGTGACAGCGAAAGTCCAAACTTGACACTGAAAAATAGATTGCATAAAAATGAGTTTGCTGTAGTTCCCTGCCCCCACCCCCAGGAAGAGATATGCAAAACAAAAAATTTTCTTCTAGAAAATGGTAGGAAAAAGTAGAAAAAGTAAAAAGAAGCAACATCTCAGATGTACTTAAATTTACAAAGTTTTAAAGGCACAATTTTCCATGAAGTAGGCGGTTATCATCGCTCAGCACACAGCAGAAGCAGGACAGGGAAATCAGGTATTATTCTTCTAAAACTAAGAATCTAAAAGCGCTTAGTGGAGAAGGTTTTAGTTTCACAGCTTGTAGGTGGCGCCTGGTTCCTAAGAGCCGAGATTAATGCGTTTCTGGAGCCACCACGTCCCAGGAAATTCCCGCCTCCACCACTTGGCACGGTTGTGAGCAGGAATGAAATTCAGCGACACCCTGCCTTCTAAACCTTGACTTAATGCCGGGTGCCAGGGGCACCCCAACCTGATCAGAGACACCACAAGACAAATCCCTTCTCCTGCCTCGGGGTTCCGGCCACCTCCGGGGGGCCTGGAACTGGGGCTCTGCCTGATGCCTCCCAAACAGCCAGGCTCCCAAATGCCTGGAGCAAGGGCCCCACCCCATCTGCCCCCACCCCCAGCCCTCACCCTCAGCTCTGCGGCTTCCGTTTTGTCTTAAATTCTGCTCTCTGCACAGATTACTTCATTAATTAAAGATAAAATAATACAGAACATAAATACATTTTAACAGCTTTCAATACAAATCAAACACATTGAAGCTTCAAAAATAAAAATTAAAAAAATAAAATAAAAAGAGAGAAGTGTTAATCACAGCCAAACCTTGCTCAGAAGAACCCTAACTACAAGGAACACCTCAGGTCTAATGGGCTGGTCCCAAGAGGTGCTCCCGCGGACACATCCCCGCCAGGCTGTGGGTGACGGGTGATGACTGGCCTCAGGAACGTCATCCATTGGTCTTGGGGAGTTCTCAGAGCCAAGGGTGGCCAGGACCTCGGAACACGGGCGGCCTGGAGACCCCACACCTCTTCCCTCCTTTTGTCCTTTGTGCTGTGGCTGCTGCTTTGCAGACACTGAGATGCAAAACCCAGACGCTGGCGTCTGCTCGGAAGAGGGACCCAGTGACTGTCCGTCAGGGTCTCAGTCCCCGCAAAAAGAGAGAGAGAAGGGAAGGAGGGCTTTGTCCATGGACGGGAGTTTGGAAGTCTGGAAGCAGAGGGGACTCGTTTACAAAGCCTGGCTTCCCGCGGACCTCAGCAGGCACTTGATGGAGCTGCGGCTCCTCCCCACGTCACACACCTTCTGGAAGCCCTCAGAGGTCTGTCTATCTTTGCCGAGATCAAGGTTGTCCTCAGCCGCAGCCCGTACACGCGGCCACACCCTCAGGGTCTGGTCAGGGTGGTGTACACGGGCTGCTCCCAGTTACTGGGGGGGCTGTGGGCGGGTGGCACGGAGAGGCCACCGAGCAGGGGCGAGGCGTAGGGTCGGCGGGGCGAGTGGAAGTAGGGGTACTGGTAGAGGCCGGATGGGTAGCCGGGGTACGGGCCATAGTAGTTGGGGGCCTGCAGGTCAGTGTAGTCGCACTGTGAGCTGGTGAAGGAGCTGGCGGCTGCGGCGGAGGCGGCCGTGGTGACACTGGCCTGAGCGCTGTAGGAGCCGTAGTCGGTGTGCCCCGGAGAGCCGTGCGACTGGTCGCTGTAGTGGCCGGGGCTCAGCTGCTCCGTCTTGATGTGCGGCCTCGGGGGCCCTGCTTCAGTGGGCGACGCAGAGGCTGACGGGGTTCCCTTGTGGGCCCACACGGCAGACGCCCCAATGCCAGCTGCCCCGGAGTGCGAGTAGGAGGTGCCTCCGTAGGAGCTGGCGGCCGCGGGCTGGCCCGGCTCTGTGGGCAAGGCCGAGTGGCCGTTGAGGGGCAGGTACTGGTCGAACTCGTGGACGTCAAAGGTGTCCATGTTTCCGATGACCTCACTGCTCAGCTCAGAGATGTCCACGTTGCTGAAGTCGATGTTCTGGCGCCCGCTGTCCACCAGGCGGCGGCCTTCCAGCTTCAGCTCCTGCTTGCCCCCGTGGTGCAGGTCAGTCTTGGGGGTGGTGGGGGGGGTGGGTGGCCCATGGGTCTGCCCTGGGGACAGAGCACATTTCAGGGATGAATGCCCCTTCTGTAGGGGGCGGCCAGGCTGGTGACGTGCACACAGGAGGAAAACCAGCCCCGCTAACTGCCGCAGGTAGGAATCAACGGCTTTTTGTTCCTGTACATTTCCCAGAAATTCCAGCAAAGCCAGACCTAGACCTCACTCCTCGGCTGAGGAAATTCCGTTAAGCACTGTTCTAGGGGAAGACCTGGGGCCAGGGAGGCCCCATCATGAAGAGCAAGCTGGGGAGGGGGGCGAGGAGAGGAAGTGCCCAGCCCCTCGCCCACGGCAACAACACAGTCCACACAAAACCTGTCTCCCCAGGCCCGTGGCTGTAGCCAGCGTGACTAAGACTGCTCAGCTGGCCAGGATTCCAGCCGGGTCAGTCTGATCCTGAAACTGGGCTGCTAACCCCCAGGCCTGTGGCATGAGTGAATCCTAGGTCAGAACCAGCAAAAAGGCCAGCGGAGCAGAAACGCTTTCGGGAAGGACAGAAAACACCCAGGTCACAGTGCGCTGGACCAGGGCAAGTTATCAGGCCCTCAGTCTCAGAGGGGGCTAAGCAGGCCCCTGTGGGTATCGGAAACAGCTGCCTTTTGGGGCTATGGGGCCTTTTCCCGGGTACCCGGGGAAGGTTTCATTCTCTTGAGGGTGCCTGCCCTGGGAGTGAGCCCCTGCTCCCACCCCCAGGAGCCCACCTGTGTGGTCACCGTGGTGGTGTGCGTCACCGAGGCCGGTGTCAGCCTTGTAGACGGCACCGCCCGGGTGGTGGCCCAGCTCGGCGCCTGAGTCTGAGTCGCTCTGGCCAGTCTTCACACTCTTCCTCCGGCGTGGCTGGTACTTGTAATCTGGGTGGTCCTTCTTGTGCTGGACCCGCAGCCTCTCTGCCTCCTCCACGAAGGGGCGTTTCTCACTCTCACTCAGCAAGCTGCAGGGCAAAGGGCAGGAGCAAGATGACGAGGGGGCCAGCATCACCCCAGGAGTTGGCCCGCGCATCAGGTGAGGTGCTGGGTAGGACCAGGGAAGCCCGAGTGCATGCCCGCGACCTGGTGGGCACCAGGCAGGTTCTCCCCTTCTCTAAGGACGAGAGGGATCAAGCTGGGGGTGAGGGCATTAGGTGAGGTCAGAAGAACAAGCCAGAATAAGACCCAAACCTTCCGGCTTCCATCTTCCTCCTCTGACTTCCCCCCTCCCTGAACCTGTCCCCTCCCTTTGGGACTTTCTAAGGCAGGTGGGTGAACAGGCCAGGACCCAGCTGAGAATACACTGTGGACAAAGGGAGGCTTCTGGGAAACAAGCTGGGACTCTGTGGGCAGCTGGGCTTCCCAGACTTTCAGAAACACTGGCAAAACCCAGTGGTCCTCACTAAGGCTCAGAACACACACCGGCCCCCCATACCCTTCCAGAAGCTCATGTCTGCCTGCAGGACAGGGTCTAGGCATACAGAGGCACGGGGCTGCCATGGGTCCGTAGCACCCCAACTGGACAGAGGTCGGAGCACATTAGACATAAACAAGCTTCGAGCGCCCACTCATGAGGTGAGGAGCAGGAAACGAGACCAGCGCCCTGGATCCAGAGCCGTTCACTTTAAACCCCAGTAGAGAGCGTTTGGTGGGGATGGGCTGTCCCAAGCAGCAACCCTGTCACTGCTGCCCATTGCTTGCCATCCTACTTTCTGCAAAATGGCCAGCCTCATCACACCAAAGTGCACACTAGTGCTGAACACCCCCTCCATCCCCTTCCTTCCCTGGTGAGGGTGCAGAGGTGGCAGTGCACTGGGAGAAGCTGCGGGGAAGGTGCCAAAGGTGCTGGTGGGGCAAACACACACCATTCCATCTGCCTTCTGGACTCCCTCCACAGGGTGGTCGGGGAGTCCTTTCCAAGGAGGGGGCACCTCCATAGAGTTGTGTCCTGCTTCCAGAAAGAGGCCACTTTCCTCTGGGAGGGACAAGCCTCCAGGCTCTGCGGCCACTCACAGCTGGGGTCCCCAACTCGGCCTGCCTTTCACTGCCTAGAGAAGGCTGTTTCTGGGCTCAGGGAATGTGCTAGGGGCTGCACACTGCTCCTGCTGCCCTCTGCGTGCCCAGGCCGTCCTGTACCCCGCGTCCCATCCGTCTGGCCAGATCGGGTTTTTCCACTACGACTCGCCCTGGGAACAGCCACTGGGAGCAGGGCCGAGGCCGGGCGCTGCGCCACCGCCCAGCTCCACGCACCCCAGGACCCGCTCCCCGCCCCGGCCTGGGGACAGTGCACTCACCGCCACAGCTTGCCCAGCGTCTTGCTGAGTTCCGCGTTGTGCAGGTGCGGGTACTGATCCGCCAGCTTGCGGCGCGCTGCTTGCGCCCACACCATGAAGGCGTTCATGGGCCGCTTCACGTGCGGCTTGGCCTTGAGGGCACCGCCGCCGCCGCCTCGCACCGGCATGGGCACCAGGCTCCAGTCGTAGCCCTTGAGCACCTGCGACACGGCGTCGCGGATGCAGGCGGGGAAGCGCTCGTCCGCCGCCTCGGCTGCGTCGACCCGGCCGCCGCCCCCCGCGCCCGCCGCACGGCCCAGACCCTCGGAACCGGCAGGCGACGGCGGCGCGTCTGAGTCCGAGTCCTCCACGTGCGACATGGAGCTAGCAGTGCCAGATGGGCTGCAGGGCGGCTGGGCGCGGGTCTCGCTCATGTCCAGCATCGGGGCCGCGCGCGGAGAAGCGCGCACCAGGGAGGTGCACCGAGTCCGATGCCCGGCTGCGCTGCAGCCTCTCTGGGACCCGAGGTCGTCGCGCGGTGGCCTGACCCGCGTCCCGCAGCCTCCCAACCCCGGCCCTCTTGCCGCCGCCGCCACCACTGCCGTCGCCGCCGCCGGAGCTCAGTCCCCGCTGGGCTACCCGCAACAAGTTTCTTTAAGCGGCGGCCACAAGGCTCCGCCCCCCGCCCGGCTCCCCATTGGCCGGCGCGCACCCCACTGCCACCGGGGGCGGAGCTTGGCCGCCCCCCGCCCCCTCCCCCCACCTTAAAGAAAGCGCCGCAGTTCCCCCTGCGCCCCCGCCCACCCCGCCTGGCGCCGCACCACGTGGGGCCGGCGCGCCCGGCAGCCGAGGACCGGATCCCGGGCTGTGCAGCACGTCGCTGGCCCCCCTTCCAGGAGGGGCGGGAAGGAAAAAGGGGTCAGAGACGGGTAGAGGTGGGCGCTCCGGGGTGCCCTTTGCCTGCTGGGGTTCTCCGCTGCGCTCCCTCTGCTGGCTCATAGCTGCTCCTGTGCGTCCGGGCCCCGGTCCCATTACCCAGCCTCGGCCTCCCGCTGCGTAAGGAGGCGGGTCCTCAAGAGCCTCCCCCACAGCTTGCTTTGAGCCCCGATGTCTTGCCCACAGCCCAGAGGCGCCGGGGTCAACTGCTGCCAGCCTGCGGCCCAGGGCGGGGGGTCGGCTCCCCGCCCGCAGGGCCGGCGCGACGTGCAGGAGCCTCCCCCGCGCCAGTCTGCACGCCGCGCACGTCCAGGTAACGGCGCGCCCAGGGTCCACGGCTCGGAGCTGGGCGATCCCAGGACCCCGATCCCGTCCGGGCGTGTAAAGTGCGGTAGGGGCGCTGCCGCAGGAGACGCGGCAGCCGAAGGGGGCGGGAGCGCTGGGCGGGGCCTGGGCTGACCCTAGCTGTTGAGTCCCTAGGGCGGCCCGGCGGATGGCGTGGCCGGACGCGGGGGCCCAGGGCCTTCCGGGCGTGACCCGGGGGTTGGGGGCACCGAGGCCGTCCGGCGGGGCGGTCCTGGGTGGTCTGGCGGAGGCGGAGGCCGCTCCGGGCACTTGGAGTGGAGGAGGTGGGCGCGCCAGCCAAGGAGAGAAGGGGGCGGGGTGTGCCGCCCTGTTGGGGGCGGCGGGGTCGGAGAGGGGACATTTCCCCGGAGGCAAGCGCCGGGCCGCGGCTCCGAGTCCCCGCCCGAGGCCGCCCCCGCGAGTTGGCCGTGGGCCCGGCGGTCCCGGAGGGCGGCTCGGATTCTTTCGCCAAACCCGCCGAGAGGCGACGGCCCGGCCGCCCAGAGCTTCGCCAGACTCCCCCCCACCCACCCAAGACAGCCAACACGGAACACGCGCGTCTCCGACCTTGCGACCCGGGTGACCCTAGTCAAGGGCGCCCAGTTCCCCAGCCATGCACCTCCTGCCGAGTCATGGATTCCCGGGCGAGGGGCCACGGCAGCCTAAAGAGTAGAAGGGGCGGGTCTGTTAGCAGAAAACACCAAAGCTGAAGAGTCTCCCCTATGTGCTTTTATCAACCCAGGGGCTGCCACCAAAGCTCTGACCTCGCAGGGAGAGCCTCCTGCCCTCACCCCGCCCCAACACGTAAGACAGGGCTCCAGCCAGTTTCCAACTGAGTGCGCCATTGCCTGGGCTGTGAACTCCTTAGTCAGGCCTTGGAGCCAGTTTCTGCCAGACGTCGAGTGGGCTCTGGGGGATGCTGGGGATGCCCGGGACCCCCGCAGCCTTGCATCTGGAACAGCTGGCACAGGGCCTAAGAGGCAGGGGCCAGCGCCCAGGCTGCCCTGTTCCCCACCACGTTCGGGTGATGGAAGGGCTACCCCACTGGCCCAGGTCAGGGAACCCGACCTCCAATCTTCCAGGAAAGCACCATGAGGAGCCTTGCTGTAAGGCGAAACAGTGTGCTGGGAGGACGCCCTGATACCAGAGGGAGAGCGGGCCTCCAGAGTGGCCTGTCCCCTTGCCTCCCCTCCTGTCATCTGCCTGCCTTTTCAGGGTCACCTGCCAGGAACATCCTTCCTGCTGGTCTGCAGTGGCTTCCCTTCGGAGGTCCTGCCCTCCTCTTGGAGTCCCACCCTGCAGTCGGAGGACACCAGGGAGGCCCAAGTGAGGGCTTCCCCAGGGGCATCCACCGGACTTCCTGGCCCATAGGGACCCATGCAAATAAATGCAGGATTGAAGTGGGGAGAAGGAGGTAAGGATGACAGACATGGCCCAAACTGTCCTGCCTCCAACCCTGTCCTGGGGATCAGATCCCACCCCTCCCTGCACTGGTTGTGCCGTTGGGCATCAGGTCTGCGTTTCCATGAAGAGCTCTGCTTTGCCAGGGAAAATGGAGCACAGGCTGCATTGGGTACATTGGGCAGGGCAGCCTCTCCCCGCTCCCCACTGACCCATGGCGGGGCACCACACAGCTATGTCCCCTAGGACACAGGTTACCACTGGGACCCTTGGAGGAAAAGAGGCTGAGCTAGGAGAGTCCAGTGCCAGATCCAGGTCACAGCGTGTGGCATGTGCGGTCCTAGGCCCCACCCTCAGCTCCACCGGGCTGCAGTGACCACCTCAGGGACTGATGGGGTCCTGGTGGGCAGCTTCTGTCATATATGTGCAGGCCACCATTCCCAGGGGATGGGCAGGCAGATCCCTGCCAGGGCTTGGCTCAGGCTGGCTGCTGACACACAGGGTGGCACCCAGAAGTGCCTCAAAGCTCCCTCATGGTCTTGAAGGCTGTAAAATTTGCCATGTGCTATCCGGCCCCACCCATTAGTGCTGACCTCGATTCATATCTTCATCTGCTAGGCAGCCCCTGAGTGGACACCAGGACGTAGCCTTCAGAGGAGGTGGTGGCCACAGTTAGTTCCTGTGTTTACCAGTATTGATGAAGTGCCTGCCGTGTGCTGGGGCTTTTCTGGGCAACACAGCACAGAACCACACTACACCATCCTAGCCTAGAAGATGTGGCATTTGAGGAGGGGGCCGACAGTGAACACACCAAGGGGCTGAGACATTCACCATGGGTGGCAGGGGGTGGTGGTGGGGGGGTGGTCCAGGAAGGCAGCTTTGAGGAGGTGACAAGTTGGGTCCTGACACTTCTGACCAATCGAAGAGGGAGGAAAGAGCATGGCGGGGGGAGGGGGGAGCATGTGCAAAGGCTCTGTGGCAGCAAAGAACACAGGTTATCTGAGAACAGAGCGAGGCTGAGGGGTGGCTCTCAGTCCATCCCCGGCTCCCCTCTTCTCTGAGCTCTTCCTTTCTGTCCCCACCCACCCCAGTCCACATGCCTCTACCTTTATCTGTGGGCTCTGCAGTTTTAGGGAGATGATCTGATTGGCCAAGTTTGGACCAGGTACCTGCCCCGGGACTATCAGCCTGGGGTGTGGGAAAGCTGACGTAAGCAAGGTTTCTAGACCCACACCCCTGGCAGAGGGTCCAAGGGGACCTGCAAAGAAGGAGGTGTGGGCTGCCAGGCACCCCCCATGCCTATGAGACCTGGCCAGTGGAGGGCTGGAGAGCTCCAGGGAAACGTCTTTCAGGTGCAGAGACACCCCCCAGCCCATCCACTCGTTGGCTTCTAGGCCGGCTCGGGAAGTCCATGTGAAGGGGCTGCTGAGGGCCAGATCACCACGGAGGAGGACACCTGCCCATCCTCTGCCTGTCCCCTGCCTGGCTCTTCTCTCAGGGCGGCCATGTGTGTAGTTGGTACAGTCTTTAAGAGAAAGGCCTTGGGGGCAGGTCATGTGGGCCCATGAACCCCAGGCCGATGTGTCCCCTGTGTGTCCGCAGCCCTGGCCTGGGCCTCTTGGCAAGCCAGCCTGAGGCAGTTGGCATTACATCCTGGGAACCCCGGCTCAACCTTGGGGATTAATTGGTACTTTTAATTACTGGCCAGTCTGCAGAACCAAGCTTCCAGGCCAAAGATGAAGGGACAGCTCTGAGCAGAGGCCCCATAAAGGCAGCCTCGTCCTGGCCCACCAGGCCTTCAGAGAGAGAAGAGAGGGGGCTCCCAAGGGTGCCAGGGGTCCAGCATCCCCCGGTAACAGACTCTCGGGGGCTCTGGGCCAAGCCTTTTGCTGAAACTCCCCTCCCCGACATAGTTGCCGGCTGGTGTGGAAGTTCTGGTTTGGGTGGAAGCCGGCCCCTTGGTTGAGCTAATATCCCCTCGGGAGCTGGCCGTAGCTGTTCCTTGTCCTGTGCAGAGGACACTGGAAGATCACGCCCGGATTCCTCCCCTCTCTGCCTGTAGGGCCAGGGTGTTGGGGGCCAGCCTGTGGCAGGCGCTGGTCCCATGCAGCTTGCTCCTGAGCCCTGTCACTGCTTCCAGCAGACACCTCAGGATGCCTCCCCACCTCCAGGTGGGGAGAACCTGCTCCAGGCTGTCCCTCTGCACCTTTTCATCAGCTCTAAGGCCTCCTGATAAGTAAACCCATACTGCCTGGGGGTGACTGCTGACTGCCAGTGGGACCCCCTGCTGTGGCTGTTCTTCTCTGGGGAGGGGGCAGTGTTTAACCCAAGGACCCCAAAGCACATTGTCTGCCCAGTGAGATGTGTGTGCACAGATGTGTCGGAACAGCTGTGGTCTCTGCTCTGGCCTCCACTCACCCCCTCCTAGTAGTGGTCCCCGAGCCTCCGGCTGTGCCCATCCATCTCTCTCCGGCCAGTGGGCTTGGAGCTGACTCCACCAGCAGCCATTAGGTCTCTTTGACTGCGGGAAGAGGGTGATTCTGCAGCCAAAAACATCTCCAAGCAGGATCCCAGGGGTAGAGGGAGCACCAAGGGGTCCAGGCCAGGCACCAGCAGCGTCTTCCACAGAGCAACTGAGTGCTGAGGCGTTAGCGTTTCGGCATTGGGGTGTGCCTTCCTCCGGACGTCTCCCCCGTCGGCCAGTAAATTCCATTCCTTGTCCCTGCAGAAGGGCTCTGTGTGCTACCAGACTCCTGGATCCCTGGACCCCAGCCCCATGCTGGGCCCTCACTCCCCTGGGCCCTGGACTCCACCCTCACGTTGGGCCCTCAGTCTCCTGAACTCCCAGACCCCACTCTCATTCTGGGCCTTCGCCCCCTGGACCCCAGCGATGGGGCCGGGAGAGACTTTCTCAGCCCCCCTGCAGGAGGGGACCCAGGACGTTGAAGCTGACTCTCACTTCAGAAAATCAGCTTTCTGAGCCCAAACAGGCTGCCAAGAGCTATGCTTGTCCCTCCAATCTTGGCTTTCAGATTTAATGAGGCCTCTTGTCCAAGCTGAACCCCTCAAAGTGTGACTGGGATGGGCCAACATGGCTGGAAGTAGACACGTCACAGAGAAAATCCCTTTCTGAGTGAGGGGCTCCGGCCGGCAGGGACCTGGCCGCCTCTGCCACAGTGAAAGGTTCCAGAGACCCACTAGTGTCAAAGGCAAGTTAAAACACACCCTGTCAAAAGATTACCACCCAGGTCTCCCAGGTATTTGTTTTTCTGAACACAGAGTAGAAGGGTTTAATTAAGATGCTCTCAGGCGGACACATTGGGGTTCTTCTGCAGTGAGGTGGGAGCCGGCCTGCAGGAGCTCAGACATGGGTGTGGCAAAGCTTTGCCTCTGGGGGTGTTGGGCTGGGGCAGAGGTGCAGGAAACTCCTGGTCTTCTCTTCGTGGGTCCCTTGGTCCCTCTGGGCCTGGCACAGGGAGCTGGAGGGGCAGCTGCTGGCGAGAGCAAACCCAGCCTCCTCGGCTGCAAACCCCAACGTCTCCTTCCTCTTGGGACATGGCGTGTGTAGAACAGGACCGTCAGCCACCTGCTCCCGAGCCCCAGGACCTGAGGACTTCAAGATATGGGCCAACTTTGCCACTCAAACTGGTGATTCCCACTCAGTCACCTGGTGTTGGTTTGAGAAGGAATGGGCTCCTTGGCCAGGTGCAAGCAGGAGCCTGGCAGGTCATCAGAGGAGGTAGCTGGCACCCCGGGGGCGGGTATATTGGAGCCTCCTGATGGCTGGGGGCCTGCTGCTCCCTCTCCGTTCCCTTGGACAGAGGGGCCCTGAGCTGGCTGTGTGGAGGTGGGTGCCGGAGTGGCCTGGATGAGCCAGCTCTGAAAGCTCTTGATCACGTGACCCCTGCACGTTATCTGGAAGTACAGTAATGAATTAACCCGAGCGGTTAGAATCAATTTCTGGCAGCTTTCAACATTCCCTGTGACCACGATGAGATGGAGAGACCCCCATGGCCGCTGTGCAGGTCCATTAGACTAGATCGGGATGGGGGAAGTAAGCGTTCTGTATTCTATAGCTCATTCTGAAAACACTTTTGGGGCTTCCAGGCCAGACCTGTGTTGGTGCTGGGAGTGGGTGACGTTCACAGGGGCTCTGTCCTGTAGAAGCTTATGCCAGCAAAGTGTTCCAATAAAGCGTGGTAGGAGGTTTCCCAGCTGGTTTGTGAACTGGGGCTGCACGGTGGTCCCTGCCCTGCCTCCTGCCCTTGGGGTGTGGAAAGGGGCAGGAGGGAGTTGTGGGGCTCCCCCGAGAAGGTGCTGGAGTTCTAGAAAGGAGGGCTTCTCCAGGTCATGGGTTTTGATGCCGTTCTCTGTGGCCTCTAGCTTTGGGCAAGTTACGGGGTTACTCTGGGCAGCAGAGGGTCTGGAGTACCTGTCTGTCCCGGGGGCCCCACCAGACCTGCACGAGTTGATGTCCGTAGGATTCTGGGTGTGCTGTAGACAACATCTGATGTGTCCTGCATTTTCTCAGTGACCTCACCATCATGCGAAGCTGGCAGATTCTGAGCACATCTCCCACTGTCAGGCCCACTGGGCCTCCTGCAGGAGAACCCATAATAGCAATGCTGCCCTCTCTTTCCAGAAATGAATCGCCTGCTTTAATCACGGAGTGAGTCTTAAGAAGGTAAGACCTGGTGATGGACGGCACTGGGCACAAGCTCCCCCAGCCCAGCCCTCAGCACCCCCCAGGTTTGGGCCAAATCAGGGTCTTGGATGCAGGTGCCTTCAGGAGCCAGGCAGGGAGGGGAATGTGGAAGCTGTTGAGGGCGAGGCTATAAGGAGTGATGCGGCCTGTGGGTGGCCAGAGAGAGGCCCTAATGACCAGCCAGGGCTCTGCTGCTACCCAGACCTCAGCTGACTGCAGAGGCATACCTGAGCCAGCCTGGATGGGAAGCACTGCCCAGTGACACAACAACTTGTGGCTTTGAGGCTGTTTGTTACGTGGCATTATCGTGGTGATTGGTAAATGATACAGTTCTGTGGGCCGAATTCACCTGCAGTCCTCCTGATTGTGACCTCAGCAGTTTTCAAGACTTCTTCCAGTTCAGAATATGATTCCATGAGTAAAACATAACTGTACACTGTTTTCCCCCATAGGGCTCTACAACCAGAGAATGTCACTGCAGTGGGATTATTTGCTTTCCACTCTGCCTGGCAGTCATGGCTCACCAGCTTGCAGGTCCACACAGGGTCACATCTCCTTCTGGGGAGCAGGGGTAGGAGTGCGCGTGGCCTGGAACTGAGGTGCAGGGACAGGAGATGGGCAAGCCAAGCAGAACAGCCGTCCATGAGTCATGGTTCCAGAACAACCAGCAAATGGCCAGCACCTGCTCACCCACCCCCTCCCGCACCTGCCAGCCTCACCAGGGGGTTTTGGCCGCTGGACAGTCAGGGTGGGGCCGGCCCAAACTGACCACCCCTCCAGAAGAAAGTGACAGATGTTAGCACCAGCAGGTCCTGCCCTCCCCATCAACAGATGTCAAGACATGAAAAATTGGGGTAAATGAAGGGTGCACGATTAGATTTGGACCCAAGCTAGGTTCTTGTGGGTGCCAGAGACAGCTGCAAAGGCACGTCAGGGACAATCACCCTGATGCGGTGGGGGCTGCCAGGCCCGTGTGCCCAGGGACAGCTGGACGAGGTGCTGACATGGGGCTCCTTCCTCTGAAGCCGTCCCGCAGCTGCTGGGAGTGCCGCCAGCTGTGAGCTTGTGCGCCTCGGCTCCAGGGCCGTGCTGGGGGAGCTGCAGGCGGGCCCACCTAGGGGCTCCTGGGACACTAGCCCATCTTGAGCTGATAGCTCCTCTCAGGGGAGCCCCCTTTCTCCCCTCCCCTCCCCTTCTTGGCCCTTTCTGGCTCTGTCCAGGTGGGGCTCAGCTCCAGGTCTCTTGAAACCAGCCCGGAGGGCAGTCAGGCCTCCTCTCAGCACCTCTGGCCTCTCCCGTATCTTGGCTTGTTTTCATATAGTTTTTTGCTTAAAAATGTAGGTTCAGGAGCCTCCCCCAGGCTCCTGGCATTGGTGAACAGCTGCTTCGTAGAGACCCCAGCATGCAGGCGCTGAGCGGTGGGGCGAGAGGAAAGCATCTCAGTGCCCCGACCCAGCACCAGGCCCCGGCCCTCCAGCTTGGGGTTTGCAGAAGATGTTTGTTTTAGAGTGGGGCATCTTCATGGGGCACAAGATGTACCCATGTCTAAATATTATTTTAAAACTGGTAGTTGCTCTCTAGCGTAGATGAAGATGTAAGTTTAAATGAAGATGTAAGTATAAATGACATGACTTATTGCAACAGGTAAAAGCAATGCTTTTTTAGGTGATTCTGAAACAAGGACCAGAGCAGATTTTTTTTTTTAATTTTGGTGAAATTCGCATAGCATAAAATTAAGTATTTTTAGGTGTACAATTCAGTAGCATTTAGTTCATTCACCATGTTGTGCAAGCATCACCTCTATTTAGTTCTACAATATCTTCATCACCCCACAGGGAAACCCTGTCCCTGTTAGCAGTCACTCCTCATCCCCCTCCCCCAGCCCCTGGGAACCACTGATCTAATTTCTGTCTCCGTGGATTTGCTTATTCTGGATGTTTCATATAAATGGAATTGTACAATATGTGGCTTTGTGTGTCTGTCTGGCTTCACTCACTGAATATGTTTTCAAGGTTCATCTATGTTGTAGAATGTATCAATATGACTCTTTTTTATGGCTGAACAATACACCAGTGCACGTTTGATTAAATTCAGGATGAAACAGGCACGAACTGAGCCACTGGCCAGCCTTTCCATGGCCAAGCCCTGCTCGATGGGGTTCATTCCCGTGAAGGTTCTAGACCCTCAAATGGACTGGACCTCTGCAGTCAGCTCAAAGGAGGACCCTGGAGGAGACATGAGAACACGAGCTCCCGGTGGACCCTCTGATGGCCTCGCCCACCCTGTGCAAACTCGGGGAGGGAGCCCAGAGCCCAGCGAGCTGGAGGCTGGACAAGGGGCCCCTTTCTGCTCTGCACAATGTCCCATTGTGCCCTTCTCAGGGGGGAACAATGCAGCCCCAGCCAGGGGAAGCTGAGGACAAAGGGCCCTTTGTGAAAACTGTCCCCACCTGAAAAGCAGCACCCGGGGTCACACCTGACAGCAGAGCCATCCTTTCTTGCCTCCGTCCCCTGTGCAGCTCCCACATCCAGGCGGGGACCCAGGGAAGCTCGGGCAGGCTTGGGCTGGGGGCCCTGGACTCTCCCCACTCTTCCCAAGTGGCTGTGTGGGCTCATCCTGAGCGTGGCACCCGGACAACAGCGGGTATTGGGGGGAGGTGTGGGTTGTGGATTCCTGTGGAAGGACCTGGAAGCAGGGCACGGCCAGGGCTCCCCAAAGCTTGAGCCCTCGGGCACACACTTCCTGCTAGGGGCTGTCCAGGCTACAGAAGATGTTTGCACCCTCTGTTGAAAATCTCTTATAGGTCTTAGAGATGGGGTCTGAGGGAGGGTTTTTCATGGAAAAGAAAAGGGAGCTTTTAAAAAAAATCACACTATAAGATACACGTAAATGCTATTACCCCAACAATGGGAGGGTGGGGTGGCAGCTGGGGGCTGGAGGGGGGGTTCCAGAAGTTCCTGGTCAAGCCTAATTTGGGGAGCCTATGTCCAGAGGCAATCCCTGCCCTCATGGGGCTCACACTACAGGTGAAGATATAATTAAACATGCCAGAAAAACTGATCATTTGACCACACAACTATTGATAATTTACATACCAAAGACTAGGAACAAGACGTAAAAACAAACAAAAAACCCAGAACATTTGCAATATACAGACAAGAAGAAGATCTTTCTTGACAAAATTCACCACTCACTCGTCTGGGCTTGTTGTGTGTGGTGCATTTCACATTGTATGACTAGGTGGTTGTCTCTCCCTTGCTAGACTGTGAATTCTTTCAGGATCAAGACTATTTCAGGGCTTCCCTGGTGGCGCAGTGGTTGAGAGTCCGCCTGCCGATGCAGGGGACACGGGTTCGTGCCCCGGTCCGGGAAGATCCCACATGCCGCGGAGCGGCTGGGCCCGTGAGCCCTGGTCGCTGAGCCTGCGTGTCCGGAGCCTGCGCGTCCGGAGCCTGTGCTCCGCAACGGGAGAGGCCACAACAGTGAGAGGCCTGCGTACCGCAAAAAAAAAAAAAAAAAAATTTCATATTTACCTTTGAATTCTCAGTGGCCAACACAAATGAAAATGGTATAGTTAAAATGAAAACTATACCTCATGGGCTTTAATGTTTTTTCTTTTAAAGTATAAAGTGAGAATGTTGATCTACTTCCACTTTGAAATGGAAAGATATTTTAAGTAGATAAAATCCCAAGCAATATTAAAAAAAGAGGATCTTTAATATGTAAAGAGCTCTAACAAATGAATAAGAAAAAAACACACCTACCTCAATCATTTCCTTCCAAGTGCCCCGCAGTTTACCCAGTAACCCCTAAGGTCCACTCTCTCGCACAGCTCTTCCTTCCTCTGAGGAATGCCTACCATTCCACCTGCTTAGAAACACCTCTCCTGTATCCTCAGAATGTAGGGTTGCTTGTGTCCTCACTGGGGTTATGCTTGGGTCATTGGTCAGTAAGCTCTTCCCTACTCTGAATCCTCAGCCCACCACTCTCCCCTGCGGCTGGAGGTCCAGTCTTGAGGGCCAATAGGAGCGCTGACCATCTAAGGGGACTTTGCTGTCCTGTGCAGAGATGTTGTGGGGTTGGTGGGGGGTAAAGGGGAAGAAAGCTGGAGGGTCTGAATTTTAGGGCCCAGCCACTGCCTGCACTGTCCCTCACTAGCTGTGTGATCATCACCCCAGCACCCTCCTCAGACAGCAGAGATGGGGAGTTGGGAGGGGACAGCTGTGAGGTACTGGTCCACACCCCCCCCCCGCCCCGTTCAGGCGGTGGCAGCCTGGAGCCCTGGGGTGAAGCTGCTGCTCTGGCCTTTCCTCTGCAGGAATGCGAGTCCATACACAGCCAGGGCGTGCAGCAGGAGCGCAGTACCCTCCAGGGTCCTTGGCTGCCCACATCTCAGCCGCCCTGGACGCGGAGAAGGCCTGTGATCTGATACGTGCTTTCCAATAATCTCTTTCACATTGCATTTCTGCTTCTGAAGTGCCATCCGTCCCTCTCCAGTGTGAGGGTCCAGGAAGGTAGGCGCCTAGGTAGGGGAGGGCACTGGGGGCCTCTGCAACTCTGGCTAATTCAATGAATGAATGAGCGAGTGAATGAATGAGTGAGTGGGTAAAGCCTGCTCCAGGTGGGGCGACGCGCCGTTCTCCACGAACCCACCCCCTTACTCTCACGGCTGCAGCGCCCCGAGCGACCTGCGGGGAGCGCGCGCGGTATCAGGCCGGGTCCTCGCTCCCCGTGCATGGGCGTGGCTGGCCGGAGTTGGTCGGACATCCAAGTGTGGGCGGGGTCTCTGGGCGTGGGCGGGGCATTTCAGCGCGCGGCGCTTCTCGCGCATGCGCTTCGACGCCCCGGCGATGGCGGCGCCTGAGGAACCCTTGAGGAGGCGGAAGGCCGGGGCCGCGGGCCCGGCGCCTGAATCTCCGCCTGGGCCGGGGCGCGACCCCGCGGGCTGCCCAGCCCGCCTCCGCGCGGGCACCTTCTGGCTGACCAGGATCGTGCTCCTGAAGGCCCTCGCTTTCGTTTACTGTGAGTCCGCGGGGCCAGGCGCCCCAGTGTGGCCCCTCCGCTCGCGCCCTGCCCCCCACCCTCAGGCCCACCCCCAAGCGGGTTCGCGGCCGAGCCTCGGCCCTGCGCGCCCCTCTGTCCTGCAGGTCCGGGGGGCCCCACGCCGACCCCGCGCTGACCAGGAGCTCGTGAGGCGGTGACTCCCCTTTGCCGCCTGCAGGTCCCACGAGCTGCGGCCCCGCCGCCCTCCCCGCCGCTCCGCAGCTTTGAGGCCTGAGCAGCAGGTGCGGCCTCACCTGCAGGATTCTGTGCGAGCCAGGTTTGACCAGGCGGAGAACCGCGCGGTCTGCCCCAGTCTTCCTCTCTCCCTCCCCTCGCCCCAGGCCGCCCCCCAGAACACCCGGACGCCCCCCCTCCGCGCGCGCGCGGAGTGCACATCCCCCGACCCCGATCCCCACGCCTGGAGGGGCGCAAACGCCCTGAGCCGAGCAACGGTGCCTGAAGCCAAACTGGGCTTCTCAGACAAACGTGGCAGTGCGGGGGCCAGTGGGGTTGGGGCACAGCCCCCGGCTGAGATGGCCTGGGGCCAGTGGGCAGTCCCCCTTCTAGAGGGTTCCGGAGGGCGCTGGTACCCGGCGGGCCGGCCGGGATTGCCCGCCGCGGGCACCGGCCGTCCCAGCGTCATTTCTGAGTCTTCAGAACATGCGTTTCAAGGGGGTGGAAATGCCGCGCTTTGCACAGCGACCGTCATGACACACTGAGCGGGGCGCCGCGGGGACCAGGGCCCGGCGCGCGGTGAGGCTCAGTGTGCGGCGCTGGGGGATCAGCTACGACTCTCGTGCGCTCTAAGTTACTGTAGAAAATACTTCTTGCCAGTATTGCTTTATTCTCCACGGGATAAGGCATTCTAAACGTTTGAGCTGTCACTTAGCAAAAGATGGAGTCAAGACAAAGTTAATCTGCGAGATTTTAACAGACCCTTAAACCGGCGCCATGACAGTGGAAAAACCCCGGTGGCTTCGCTCGCAGAGAGCACAGCTTATAAAAAACTCAGCTCGGCTTTCCAGTGTTAGGGGCTGCCTTTGATCTCCACAGGGATTCTCTGTTCGGTTCAGAAGGAAACGGTTTTGAACCAGTGGGTCAAGAAGATATTTTAAGGCCGGTGCTGAGCACAGAATGATTTGCTTTGGCAAATGCATTCCCCCACCATCTTTTCTCGCTATTTGGGGTAGAGTCAGTGTTTTTCAGCTGCACGAAGGAACCAGTTTACCATCTTCAGGGACGAGGGTCCCTGGCTGAGATGGCTCCGGCAAGTAGGCAGTCGCCCTGTATTGATTTCTTTCTGGAGGGTTCCAGATCTCCTGGGGACTGTGAGCTACCTCAGAGTTCCTTAAGTCCCAGGAATTTCCCACAATGCCACAGGCTGTCCACAGCTTTCACTTGATGTTGAGTGTTACAGTTGCCCTCATGGACTGCTGACCCCACCAGGAGGCTGAATAATGGACCCCTAGCCTATGCTTCCTTCACCCTCTGCACATCTAACAGAGTTCTTAGTGTCATTAGTCTACCTGTCTGTGCGACTCCCTGGGAGATCCTTGCAGCCAGGGTCGGTGTTTAATACCTCTGTCTTCTAGGAGCAGCTCCTGCTCCATAAAATTTCCTTGACGTTTTGCAGTCTTTATCATTGCTCTGTGCCACCATAGGATACTTTTCCAAATGTGTCCTCCCCCCTCCCCGGCTCGGCACCCCAGGCCCTGGGTGTGACACTCAGGTCAGAGACTGCCCACCCGAGAGGCCCCTGGTTCTCTCTGAGTTGTAGTTGTAATTCTTCAGATCTCGTGTCTTGTTTGGGGTTTATTCTCTCTCTTTACTGGAGCATATCCCAAAACAACTTTCCAAGAAAGTATACAGAGAAGGTGAACTTTCTGTGTCCTTCCTTGCACATGTAGAAATTGTCCACTTGCCTGGGTCTGTGGCTCTCAGAGCAGTTTTCCTCAGAACTTTGTGGTGTCAAGGGGTCTTTACACAATCTGACTCCTGCTCTTTTGCAGGTGACTAAAGGGAAACACTTTTATTTCTTCTGCTCACATGCTTCTGACACCAGATGTGGGTTTTTTCTCACACTGAGTAATCGTCTGATTGTCCAGACACCACGTGAGTGTCCTGCAAGTCAGTTCGTTCTGACCCTAACTGCCCAGCGTCCCCACAGCCTGAGGGCTCAGTCCCACGAGAAATCCCCCCCCCGCAGACGCCAATGAGAAGTCCAGGCCGTCACCTGTGCTTCTGACCAACCATATGTAAATTGGGGTTCCCACGACCCCCTCCTCGGGTTCCATAACTTGCCTGAATGGCTCACAGAACTCAGGGGAACACTTTGCTTATGTTACTGGTTTATCATAAAGGACATGACTCGGGAACAGCCAGATGGGAGAGATGCCCAGGGAAGGTGTGGGGAGGGGTGCAGAGCCCCCACGCCCTCCCCGGGAGCCACCCTCCCAGCACCTCCCTGAACCCCCTCCATTTGGGGTTTGTGTGGAGGCTGCATTACACAGGCAGGACTGATTAAATCCCTGGCTGTTGGAGATCAGCTGTGTCTCCAGCCCCTCCCTGTCCCGGGAGGTCAGAGGTCAGGAGTGGGGCTGAAATTTCCTCTGGCAACCAGCCCCCATCCTCCAAGAATCACCTCATTGGTATAAACCCAGGTAAGGTTGAAAGGGGCTTGTTATGAATAACAGATGCTCCTCTCACCTCATCACTCAGGAAATCCCTGGGGTTTTAGGAGCTTTGTGCCAGGAACCTGGACAAAGACCGAATAAATATTTCTTATGATATGACGGTACCACAGGGACCTTTTTTCCTCTCTGGGAGCTTTTCGAGTCTGCTGCCTTGCCATCCTGGCCCTGGTCCTCGTCATGTGATGGCGTGGCTCTGTGAGCTCCCTTCCTCGTTCCTTCGCAGGGCCCAGGTGAGCTCACTCAGACTTAAGACTCCTGCCCGAGTTCTGGACGAGCTTCTCTGGCCCTGCTCAGTCTGCTGACTCCAGGCGCCTGTCTGTCCAGACACCCCAGTGGGACCCAGATGTACCCCATTGGGGACCACCAACGCACGGAGGCTCCCAGCTCAGACCAGAGCCTGAAGCTAAACGAGGATCTGATGCAGAAGAAGGTGAGCTCCTCCCAGGCCCCGGGAATTGTGCCCTCATATGGGACCCACCACCGTGATGGCCAGGACCGTCTGAGTAACCGTATGTAGGTGACTGCCGCCATGGTGCTCTCCAGAAGGATCTGCAAGCACTGGAGTGAATGGAGGACTTTTTGACACATCAGCAAAATTATTTATCTCCCCAGTTTCATATGGTATCTTGGAGTCCCCGGGATAATATATCTTTTAAAATCCTACTTCAAAAAGATCTCACAGCTAGTTTCAGCCCAACTCTGATTCCTGGCTTTGCTAGCTTATGGTACTGTCCTTTTGGTTCAGATTTGCTGTGCAGTGTCATGCATGTGTCTTTCCTTGTTTACGTTACCTGTAGTGGAGTTTATTAGGTCTTTCCTCCCAGCTGCCAGTCACTGTTGGAGCGTCTGAGGTGAACCTAAACTGCACCCTCTAACAGCTGCAGCTTGTCTCACTCATGGTCAAGAGGTCTCACCTGGAGTCTGGTAGCTTAGCCTTGCGGCCAGTCCACACCCAGGCCCAGCACTGGCGCAGCCCAGCAGAACCACATGCACCTGCATTTGCTGAACTCTTAGGTGTTCTTTGGAAATTTTGAGGAAGAAAATGGAACCAAAAGAGTACTCGAATCTTGCTTCATTTTCTGTTGTTCTGAGCTTTCAGCGCTTCCAAGATTCACAGAAAGTTAGTTCTTCCCTCCAGGCCCCTCGATTGCTAATGAAACGCTCTGCTTGGTTTCACAAGCTTCTCCGTAAAATGCTTCCAGTTTGTTTAAGAAACAAACCTGCCCTACGTGTGAGCTCTCTACAGCACACGCCTTTAAAGAAAAAGTACTGGAGGTTATTTTTCTAAGGCCCAGAATTTAGCCACAGTCCATAAAACCACCCGTCAGAGAGTGACATTTCGGAGATGATTCTGTTTTAATTTTATAGCACTTTATCTGAAGGGGAGAGAAAACTAAATTTTTTCTTTTTGATTTATTAAAGAAAATATTTGCAGACATCCTTGATAATGCATATTAGGTGACCTGGTAACCTCTCCTAGGCCAGTCTGTGGGTTACCCCACCAGGGAGCAGCTGAGAGTCTCATGCCTGGGCCCTGTCTCCTTCCTTCCTAGAGCTGGGGGGAGGGGGTGTCTCCTTCCTTCCTAGAGCTGGGCAGGGGCTGTCTCCTCCTTTCCTAGACCTGTGGGGGGGGTGTCGCCTTCCTTCCTAGAGCTGGGCAGAGGGCTGACTCTTTCCTAGAGTGGGGTGGGGGCTGACTGAGCCTTTCTAAGTTTGGTTGTTTGGTTTAGCTTTGAGATCCTATCATTTTTAGAAAATATTTTTCTTTATTTAGTCATTTCTATAACAGGAGTGAAAAATGAATAGGTTTTTTCCTTCTGAAATTTAAACCCATTCTATTTTCATTTTTTCCTATAAAGTAGGAAGTTTCCTATGATGCTTGTCTTAGATTTACTTTTTTTTTTTTTTTAGTTAAGATGGTATGTTTTATGCTTTGTGTATTTTACCACAATTTAAAACTTTAAATTTTTTTAAATTAAAAATTGAAAATATCGTAAATGGGTGTTGAACTTTGTCAGAAGTTCTTTCTGCATCTGTTGAGATGATCATATGGTTTTTATTCTTCGATTTGTTAATGTGGTGTATCACATTGATTGATTTGCATATATTGAAGAATCCTTGCATCCCTGGGATGAATCCCACTTGATCAGGGTGTATGATCCTTTTAATATGTTGTTGGTAGATTTACTTTTAACTAGTGAGACCAAATCTCATTTTTCTTTCATGGCATTGGACTGTGGTTGTGGGGAGGGAGGATGTCCAGCTGTTCAGCCATTGCTAATTAGGTCCCCATGTAGTCTGAGTCGGGAGAGACAGGCTCCACCTGGGTGCATGTGTATGGATGTGCACAGACACGGCCAGGGCTGGGTGGGCACCACTGTGGGGGTGGCCTCCACGTTATCAGGAAAGTCGGTGGCATGTGGACTTGGGCAGCTTTTGCCCAGTGATGGAGGCAGCAGGAGGGGTGCGAGGAGAAGACCAGGGGAGCCCTCCCTGCTGACCCTCTGGTGTCCAGTGCTCTGTCTTTATTCCTGACATCCTGGACATCTGCTGTCATGGAGGGATCAGGTCTCAGTTTTCTTCCTGCAGTTACAATGAGCCGCACGAAGTATTCAAGAAACATTTGCCTTTAAAAACAAAACAAAACTATTAACCAAACTCCAGACCTTACTGGTTTTCCACCGGCACCCCTTCCCGTCCGGTGTCCCCGCACTGTGTTAGCCATCATGGCTCCTCTGTCCCCTCTGGTCTGCTGCAGTCTCTGGACTTCCCTGGCTCTTCATGACCTTGACAGTTTTGAGCATGTCTGGTCATGTGTTTGGTAGAATGTCCCTCAAATTGGGCTTGTCTGATGTCTTCTCGTGACTGGACAGGTTGTGGGTTTGGGGAGAATCCCACAGAGGAGAGGTGCCCTTTGCATCACAGATGATACTGACCTGGATCACCTGGTTGGGGTGTGTCTGCCAGGTATCTCCTCTGTCAAGTTCTCCTTTTTCCGTCCATTCTCTGTCCTCTGGAACCCAGTCATGGGGTCCAGTCCATGCTCCAGGGACCCCCCGAGGGGGCATCTCCACATGTTATTTGGATCTCCTCTGTAAGGAATTTATTTGACAATTGTCATATTTGTTTACACTGTGGGTTGTGGTCCAGCCGTGTTACTTGTGGTATCAAATTGTCTGGCTCTGGTCAGTGGTGGTTCTTCCCAGTTGTCTCCTGTATCCCTGTGACATGCCTCCATTCTTTATTTTTCGAGAGTTCCTTACTTTGTGGTACTACAGGATGCTGCAGGCTCCTCTCATTTCCCAGCCCTAAAACCAGCCATTTCTCCAGGAGCCCTCGTTCCTTTTATTGGAGAGTGTTGTTAGGAACCCAGATCTGGGTGCTGTGCTGAGAGTGCCCATTGCTACTGGGGTGTCACTGCTTCCAGACTCTTAGCAAACAGAGCTAGGTTACAAATGTGGGTGTGCTCACTCACATATGGTCATTTCTCTGCATTTCCATTTGAATGTATATTAGGGTAAACATGAATTCTCATTGGCACCTCCGATTCTCATCCAGTACGTGGGGTGGGGTGTGTGTTGGCCTTCCCTTCTTGCTTATCTGGAACCTCCTTCTTCACTAGTGAGAAATCTTGCCCCACCATCTCCCATGGTTTATTTGCTTAACCCCAATGCACATGCAAAACAGTCTTAGAATTGTTTGCCTACCCCCAGTTAGACTTCGGTGTTTCTATACAGTTACTTTTGTCTTTGTCCTTAGTTTTTACTCAGAACAATTTCCAAAGTTTCTTAGGCCAGCCCTCCCTCTTTCCTTGCATTCAGTGTGGCCGAGTTATACTTTTGTGATAGAGTTTGATTCATTTGTCACAGTCTGCATTCCATCCTGGCATCCCCTGACCTCCTGGCTAGGTTGTTTTGATAGTTTATATACATTAAAGTTCATCTTTTATGATGTACAATTATGGGTTTTGACAAATGCATAGTTATCCATCACTCTAGTACTGTACCAGAATAGTTACATCTCTTGAAAATTCCCCTGTCCACGTAATCGGCTTCCCCCCGCAGCCCCTGGCATGCTCTGGTCTGTGTTCTGCCCCATGGTTTTGTCTTTTCCAGTGTGTCAGATGAATGGAATCCTACAGTGTGTAGCCTTTGGGTCTGGGTTCCTTTACTTAGTAAAATGTACTTGAGGTCTTTCCATGCTGTTGAGTGAATCAACATTCCGTTGATATTCTCTCTGAATATCATACCGTTTTATGAACGCACCACAGTTTTTATCCATTCAAGCTCTGAGGGACATCTATGTTGTTTCCAGTTTTAGCAATTATGAACAAAGCTCCTGTAAACATTTGCATGCAGGCTTTTGTGTAAATGTACGTTCTCAGTTCACTTGGGTGCACATGTAAGAGTATAATTGCTGGATCATATGGTAAATCTATGTTTAACTTTATAAGAAACTGCCAAACTGTCCTCCAGAGTGACTGTACCATTTGCATCCTACCAGCAATGAATGAGAGTTCCTCTTTTTCTGAATCCTCTGGAGCATTCGGTATTTTCAGTTTTTTGGATTTTGGCTGTTATGATAGGTGTGTGGTGATACTGCATTGCGTTGTTTTTTTTTAAGTTTTTAAAAATTTTTATTTATTTTATTTATTTATTTTTGACTGCGTTGGGTCTTTGTTGCTGCACGTGGGCTTTCTCTAGTTGCGGTGAGCAGGGGCTACTCTTCGTTGTGATACGCAAGCTTCTCATTGCGGTGGCTTCTCTTGTTGCAGAGCACCACAGGCTCTAGGCGCGTGGGCTTCAGTAGTTGTGGCTCGCGGGCTCTAGAGCGCAGGCTCAGTAGTTGTGGCTCCCCGGCTTAGTTGCTCTGCGGCATGTGGGATCTTCCCGAACCAGGGCACGAACCCGTGTCCCCTGCATTGGCAGGCGGATTCTTAACCACAGCACCACCAGGGAAGCCCCTGCATTGCAGTTTTAATTGGCGTTTCCCCACTAACAAATGATATTAAGCATCTTTTCATGTGCTTATTTGCCATCTGTGTATCTTCTTTGTGTGAAGCAGATGACTTTCAGTATCTGTTCAGATCTTTTGCCCTTTAAAAAACTGGGTGGTTTGTTTTCTTGTTGTTGAGTTTTAATGATACTTTATTCTGGATGCAAGTCCTTTATCAAATATGTGATGTGCAGGTATTTTTCCCAGTCTGTGGCTTGTCTTTTCGTTCTCTTAAAAATGTCTTTTACAGAGCAAAAGTTTTTCATTTGATAAAGTAGAATTTATCAGTTTTTTCTTTCATGGATCATGCTTTGGGTGTTGTATCTAAAAACTCATTGCCAAACCCAAGTCACATAGATTTTCTTCTATATTTATTTTAGAAGTTCCATACTTCTATGTTTTACATTTAGGTCTCTGGTCCTTTTTGAATAAATTTTTGTACAAAGTGTGAGTTATGTGTCAAGGTTCATTTTTTTTTGCATATGACGTCTAGTTGTTCCAGCACCGCTTGTTGAAAATACTGTCTTTCTCTGTAATTGTCTTTGCACCCTTGTCAGAAATCAGTTGACTGTCTTTGTGTAGGTCTACTTCTGGGCTCTCTAGTCTCCCATTGATTTGCGTGTCTGTACTTTTGCTAATACCACACTGTCTTCATTACTGTAGCTTTGTAGTAAGTCTTGAAATTGGGTAAAATGAGTCCTCGAACTTTGTTCGTTATCGGAATTATTTTGGCTATCCTAGTTCCTTTGCTCTTACATATACATTTTAGAATCAGCTTGTCAATATCTATGGAAAAGCTTACTGGATGTTTTGATTGAGATTGCATTGAATCTATAGATCAAATTGGGGAGAACTGACATCTTAATAATGCTGACTCTTCTTCCAGTTCATGAACACATGAATATTTCCATTTATTTTGATCTTCTTTGATTTCTCTCATCATGTTTTGTAGTTTCCCACGTACGGATTCTGCATATATTTTGTTAGTTTTTTATCTAGGCACCTCTTTTATTTATTTATTTATTTATTTATTTATTTATTTATTTTTGCGGTACGCAGGCCTCTCACTGTTGTGGCCTCTCCCGTTGCGGAGCACAGGCTCCGGACGTGCAGGCCCAGCAGCCATGGCTCATGGGCCCAGCCGCTCCGCGGCATGTGGGATCTTCCCGGACCGGGGCACAAACCCGTGTCCCCTGCATCGGCAGGCGGACTCTCAACCACTGTGCCACCAGGGAAGCCCTAGGCACTTTTTTTGGTGGCTGTTGTAATATTTAAACGTTCAGCTTACAATTGTTCATTGATGATATATAGGAATATAATTGACTTTTGTATATTGGTCTTGTATTCTGTGACCTTCTTAAACTCACTTATTAGTGCCATGAGGGCTTTTTTTTTCTTCTTTTTCTTTCTTTTTTGTTGATTCTTTGGGATTTTCTACATAGGCAGTCTATTAATAGAGGTAGTTTCATTTCTTCCTTTCTAACCTATATACCTTTATTTCTTATACTTGCCTCATTGCACTAGCTAGGATTTCCTAGTGTTGAATATGAGTAATAAGAGAAGAGATAGTCTTGCTTTGTTCCAAATCTTCAGGGGAAAGTATTTAGTCATTAATCTTTAAGCATGATCTTGGCTGTAGGTTTTTCATAGTTACGTTTTATAGACTGATGAAGTACCCTTCTATTCCTAATTTGCTGAAAGTTTTTTTTACCATGAACAGATGAATTCTTTCATTTACTTTTTTGGGGGTCTATTGATACTATCTTATGGTTTTCTGATTTAGTTTGTTAGTGTGGTGATTTCATTGATTGTTTTTTTTTTTTTTTTTTTTTAATTTGGCTTCTTGGGTCTTAGTTGAGGCACTTGGGACGTTCCTTGCCTCGTGCAGGATATTTAGTTGCGGCATGCAGAATCTTTTAGTTGTGGCATGTGGGATCTTTTAGTTGCAGTATGCAGGATCTTTAGTTGCGGCATGTGAACTCTTAGTTGCAGCATGTGGGATCTAGTTCTCCGACCAGGGACAGAACCTAGGCCCCCTGCATTGGGAGTGCAGAGACTTGGCCATTGGACCACCAGGGAAGTCCCCATGGATAGTTTTTTTTTTTAAGTTATAAATAAAAGTAAAATAAGGTGTATTTTATTTTTAATTTTTTTTTACATCTTTATTGGAATATAATTGCTTCACAATGGTGTGTTAGTTTCTGCTTTATAACAAAGTGAATCAGTTATACATATACATATGTTCCCATATCTCTTCCCTCTTGTGTTTCCCTCCCTCCCACGCTCCCTATCCCACCCCTCTAGGTGTTCACAAAGCACCGAGCTGATCTCACTGTGCTATGCGGCTGCTTCCCAGTAGCTATCTGTTTTACGTTTGGTAGTGGATATATGTCCATGCCACTCTCTCACTTTGTCACAGCTTGCCTTTCCCCCTCCCCATATCCTCAAGTCCATTCTATAGTAGGTCTGTGTCTTTATTCCCGTCTTACCCCTAGGTTCTTCATGACATTTTTTTTTTCTTAGATTCCATATATATGTGTTAGCATACGGTGTTTGTCTTTCTCTTTCTGACTTACTTCACTCTGTATGACAGACTCTAGGTCCATCCACCTCACTACAAATAACTCAATTTCATTTCTTTTTATGGCTGAGTGATATTCCATTTTATATATGTGCCACATCTTCTTTATCCATTCATCCGATGGTGGACACTTAGGTTGCTTCCATGTCCTGGCTATTGTAAATAGAGCTGCAATGAACATTTTGGTACATGACTCTTTCTGAATTATGGTTTTCTCAGAGTATATGCCCAGTAGTGGGATTGCTGGGTCATATGGTAGTTCTATTTGTAGTTTTTTAAGGAACCTTCATACTGTTCTCCATAGTGGCTGTACCAATTCACATTCCCACCAGCAGTGCAAGAGTGTTCCCTTTTCTCCACACCCTCTCCAGCATTTGTTGTTTCTAGATTTTCTGATGATGGCCATTCTGACTGGTGTGAGATGATATCTCATTGTAGTTTTGATTTGCATTTCTCTAATGATTAATGATGTTGAGCATTCTTTCATGTGTTTGTTGGCAATCTATCTTCTTTGGAGAAATGTCTATTTAGGTCTTCTGCCCATTTTTGGATTGGGTTTTTTGTTTTTTTGATATTGAGCTGCATGAGCGGCTTGTAAATTTTGGAGATTAATCCTTTGTCAGTTGCTTCATTGGCAAATATTTTCTCCCATAGTGAGGGTTGTCTTTTCGTCTTGTTTATGGTTTCCTTTGCTGTGCAAAAGCTTTTAAATTACATTAGGTCCCATTTGTTTATTTTTGTTTTTATTTCCATTTCTCTAGGAGGTGGGGCAAAAAGATCTTGCTGTGATTTATGTCATAGAGTTGTTCTGCCTATGTTATGTCATAGAGTTCTGCCTATGTTTTCCTCTAAGAGTTTGATAGTTTCTGGCCTTACATTTAGGTCTTTAATCCATTTTGAGCTTATTTTTGTGTATGGTGTTAGGGTGTGTTCTAATCTCATACTTTTACATGTAGCTGTCCCGTTTTCCCAGTACCACTTATTGAAGAGGCTGTCCTTTCTCCACTGTACATTCCTGCCTCCTTTATCAAAGGTAAGGTGACCATATGTGCGTGGGTTTATCTCTGAGCTTTCTATCCTGTTCCATTGATCTATATTTCTGTTTTTGTGCCAGTACCATACTGTCTTGATTACTGTAGCTTTGTAGTATAGTCTGAAGTCAGGGAGCCCGATTCCTCCAGCTCCGTTTTTCATTCTCAAGAGTGCTTTGGCTATTCGGGGTCTTTTGTGTTTCCATACAAATTGTGAAATTTTTTGTTCTGGTTCTGTGAGAAATGCCAGTGGTAGTTTGATAGGGATTGCATTGAATCTGTAGATTGCTTTGAGTAGTAGAGTCATTTTCACAATGTTGATTCTTCCAATCCAAGAACATGGTATATCTCTCCATCTGTTTGTATCATCTTTAGTTTCTTTCATCAGAGTCTTATAGTTTTCTGCATACAGGTCTTTTGTCTCCTTAGGTAGGTTTATTCCTAGATATTTTATTCTTTTTGTTGCAATGGTAAATGGGAGTGTTTTCCTAATTTCACTTTCAGATTTTTCATCATTAGTGTATAGGAATGCCAGAGATTTCTGTGCATTAATTTTGTAACCTGCTACTTTACCCAATTCATTGATTAGCTCTAGTAGTTTTCTGGTAGCATCTTTAGGATTCTCTATGTATAGTATCATGTTATCTGCAAACAGTGACAACTTTACTTCTTCTTTTCCAATTTGGATTCCTTTTATTTCCTTTTCTTCTCTGATTGCTGTGGCTAAAACTTCCAAAACTATGTTGAATAAGAGTGGTGAGAGTGGGCAACCTTGTCTTGTTCCTGATCTTAGTGGAAATGGTTTCAGTTTTTCACCATTGAGGACGATGTTGGCTGTGGGTTTGTCATATATGGCCTTTATTATGTTGAGGAAAGTTCCCTCTATGCCTACTTTCTGCAGGGTTTTTATCATAAATTGGTGTTGAATTTTGTCGAAAGCTTTCTCTGCATCTATTGAGATGATCATATGGTTTTTCTCCTTCAATTTGTTAATATAGTGTATCACATTGATTGATTTGCGTATATCGAAGAATCCTTGCATTCCTGGAATAAACCCTACTTGATCATAGTGTATGATCCTTTTAATGTGCTGTTGGATTCTGTTTGTTAGTATTTTGTTGAGGATTTTTGCCTCTATGTTCATCAGTGATATTGGCCTATAGTTTTCTTTCTTTGTGACATCCTTCTCTGGTTTTGGTATCAGGGTGATGGTGGCCTCGTAGAATGAGTTTGGGAGTGTTCCTCCCTCTGCTATATTTTGGAAGAGTTTGAGAAGGATAGATGTTAGCTCTTCTCTAAATGTTTGATAGAATTCGCCTGTGAAGCCATCTGGTCCTGGGCTTTTGTTTGTTGGAAGATTTTTAATCACAGTTTCAATTTCAGTGCTTGTGATTGGTCTGTTCATATTTTCTATTTCTTCCTGATTCAGTCTTGGCAGGTTGTGCATTTCTTTTTTTTAATTAAATTTATTTATTTATTTATTTATTTATGGCTGTGTTGGGTCTTTGTTGCTACATGCGGGCTTTCTCTAGTTGCAGCAAGTGGGGGCTACTGTTCATTTCGGTGCGTGGGCTTCTCATTGTGGTGGCTTCTCTTGTTGTGGAGCACAGGCTCTAGGTGCGCGGGCTCCAGAGCGCAGGCTCAGTAGTTGTGGCACACGGGCTTAGTTGCTCCGCGGCATGTGGGATCTTCCCGGACCAGGGCTCAAACCCGCGTCCCCTGCATTGACAGGCAGATTCTTAACCACTGCGCCACCAGGGAAGTCCAGGTTGTGCATTTCTAAGAATTTGTCCATTTCTTCCAGGTTGTCCATTTTATTGGCATAGAGTTGCTTGTAGTAATCTCTCATGATCTTTTGTATTTCTGCAGTGTCAGTTGTTACTTCTCCTTTTTCATTTCTAATTCTATTGATTTGAGTCTTCTCCCTTTTTTTCTTGATGAGTCTGGCTAATGGTTTATCAATTTTGTTTATCTTCTCAAAGAACCAGCTTTTAGTTTTATTGATCTTTGCTATCGTTTCTTTCATTTTTTTTTCATTTATTTCTGATCTGATCTTTGTGATTTCTTTCCTTCTGCTAACTTTTGGGTTTTTTATTCTTCTTTCTCTAATTGCTTTAGGTGCAAGGTTAGGTTGTTTATTCGAGATGTTTCCTGTTTCTTAAGGTAGGATTGTATTGCTATAAACTTCCCTCTTAGAACTGCTTTTGCTGCATCCCATAGGTTTTGGGTTGTCGTGTCTCCATTGTCATTTGCTTCTAGGTATTTTTTGATTTCCTCTTTGATTTCTTCAGTGATCACTTCATTATTAAGTAGTGTATTGTTTAGACTCCATGTGTTTGTATTTTTTACAGATCTTTTCCTGTAATTGATATCTAGTCTCACAGCATTGTAGTCAGAAAAGATACTTGATACAATTTCAATTTTCTTAAATTTACCAAGGCTTGATTTGTGACCCAAGATATGATCTATCCTGGAGAATGTTCCATGAGCACTTGAGAAAAATGTGTATTCTGTTGTTTTTGGATGGACTGTCCTATAAATATCAATTAAGTCCATCTTGTTTAATGTATCATTTAAAGCTTGTGTTTCCTTATTTATTTTCATTTTGGATGATTTGTCCATTGGTGAAAGTGGGGTGTTAAAGTCCCCTACTATGAATGTGTTACTGTCGATTTCCCCTTTTATGGCTGTTAGTATTTGCCTTATGTATTGAAGTGCTCCTTTGTTTGGTGCATAAATATTTACAATTGTTATATCTTCTTGTTGGATCAATCCCTTGATCATTATGTAGTGTCCTTCTTTGTCTCTTGTAATAGTCTTTATTTTAAGTCTATTTTGTCTGATATGAGAATTGCTACTCCAGCTTTCTTTTGGTTTCCATTTGCATGGAATATCTTTTTCCATCCCCTCACTTTCAGTCTGTATGTGTCCCTAGGTCTGAAGTGGGTCTCTTGTAGACAGCATATATATGGGTCTTGTTTTTGTATCCATTCAGCCAGTCTGTGTCTTTTGGTGGGAGCATTTAATCCATTTACATTTAAGGTAATTATCGATATGTATGTTCCTATTCCCATTTTCTTAATTATTTTGGGTTTGTTATTGTAGGTCTTTTCCTTCTCTTGTGTTTCTTGCCTAGAGAAGTTCCTTTAGCATTTGTTGTAAAGCTGGTTTGGTGGTGCTGAACTCTCTCAGCTTTTTTGCTTGTCTGTAAAGGTTTTAATTTCTCCATCAAATCTGAATGAGATCCTTGCTGGGTAGAGTAATCTTAGTTGTAGGTTTTTATCCTTCATCACTTTAAATATGTCCTGCCACTCCCTTCTGGCTTGCAGAGTTTCTGCTGAAAGATCAGCTGTTAACCTTATAGGGATTCCCTTGTGTGTTATTTGTTGTTTTTCCCTTGCTGCTTTTAATATGTTTTCTTTGTATTTAATTTTTGACAGTTTGATTAGTATGTGTCTTGGCGTGTTTCTCCTTGGATTTATCCTGTATGGGACTCTGTGCTTCCTGGACTTGATTAACTATTTCCTTTCCCATATTAGGGAAGTTTTCAACTATAATCTCTTCAAATATTTTCTTAATCCCTTACTTTTTCTCTTCTTCTTCTGGGACCCCTATAATTCGAATGTTGGTGCGTTTAATGTTGCCCCAGAGGTCTCTGAGACTGTCCTCAGTTCTTTTCATTTTTTCTTTATTCTGCTGTGCAGCAGTTATTTCCACTATTTTATCTTCCAGGTCACTTATCTGTTCTTCTGCCTCAGTTATTCTGCTATTGATCCCTTCTAGAGTATTTTTAATTTCATTTATTGTGTTGTTCATCGTTGCTTGTTTCCTCTTTAGTTCTTCTAGGTCCTTGTTAAATGTTTCTTGCATTTTCTCTATTCTATTTCCAAGATTTTGGATCATCTTTACTATCATTATTCTGAATTCTTTTTCAGGTAGACTGCCTATTTCCTCTTCATTTGTTAGGTCTGGTGGGTTTTTATCTTGCTCCTTCATCTGCTATGTGTTTTTCTGTCTTCTCATTTTGCTTATCTTCCTGTGTTTGGGGTCTCCTTTTTGCAGGCTGCAGGTTCGTAGTTCCTGTTGTTTTTGGTGTCTGTCCCCAGTGGCTAAAGTTGGTTCAGTGAGTTGTGTAGGCTTCCTGGTGGAGGGCACTAGTGCCTGTGTTCTGGTGGATGAGGCTGGATCTTGTCTTTCTGGTGGGCAGGTCCACATCTGGTGGTGTGTTTTGGGGTGTCTGTGGCCTTACTATGATTTTAGGCAGCCTCTCTGCTAATGGGTGGGGTTGTGTTCCTGTCTTGCTAGTTGTTTGGCATAGGGTGTCCAGCACTGTAGCTTGCTGGTCGTTGAGTGAAGCTGGGTGTTGGTGTTGAGATGGAGATCTCTGGGAGATTTTCGCCATTTGATATTACGTGGAGCTGGGAAGTCTCTTGCGGACCAGTGTCCTGAAGTTGGCTCTCCCATCTCAGAGGAACAGCACTGACTCCTGGCTGCAGCACCAAGAGCCTTTCATCCACACAGCTCAGAATAAAAGGGAGAAAAAGTAGAAAGAAAGAGAGAAAGAGAGAGAGAGAGAGAGAGAAGATAAAATAAAATAAAATAAAGTAAGATAAAATAAAGTTATTAACATAAAAAATTATTATTAAGAAAAAAATTTTTTAAGTTAAAAAAAAAAACAAAAAACGGACAGACAGAACCCTAGGACAAATGGTGAAAGCAAAGCTGTACAGACAAAATCTCACACAGAAGCATACACATACATACTCACAAAAAGAGAAAAAGGGGAAAAAATAATAAATCTTGCTCTCAAAGTCCACCTCCTCAATTTGGGATGATTTGTTGTTTAGTCAGGTATTCCAGGGATGCAGGGTACATCAAGTTGATTGTGGAGATTTAATCTGCTGCTCCTGAGGCTGCTGGGAGAAATTTCCCTTTCTCTTCTTTGTTCACACAGCTCCCGGGGCCCAGCTTTGGATTTGGCCCCGCCTCTGCGTGTAGGTCGCCAGAGGGAGTCTGTTCTTCGCTCAGACAGGACGGGGTTAAAGGAGCAGCTGATTCCAGGGCCTTGGCTCACTCAGGCTGGGGGGAGGGAGGGGCACAGAGTGCGGGGGGAGCCTGTGGCGGCAGAGGCCGACAGGACGTTGCACCAGCCTGAGGCGCGCCGTGCGTTCTCCCAGGGAAGTTGTCCCTGGATCCCTGGACCCTGGCAGTGGCAGGCTGCATAGGCTCCCTGGAAGGGAGGTGTGGATAGTGACCTGTGCTCGCACACAGCCTTCTTGGTGGCGGCAGCAGTAGCCTTAGTGTCTCATGCCCGTCTCTGGGGTCCACACTGTTAACCGCGGCTCGCGCCCGTCTCTGGAGCTCCTTTAAGCAGCACTCTTAATCCCCTCTCCTTGCACGCCAGGAAACAAAGAGGGAAGAAAACGTCTCTTGCCTCTTCAGCAGGTCCAGACTTTTCCCCGGACTCCCTCCTGGCTAGCCGTGGTGCACTAACCCCTTCAGGCTGTGTTCACGCCGCCAGTCCTCTCCCTGTGATCTGACCGAAGCCCGAGCCTTAGCTCCCAGCCCCTGCCCGCTCCAGCGGGTGAGCAGACAAGACTCTCAGGCTGGTGAGTGCTGGTCGGCACCAATCCTCTGTGAGGGAATCTCTCCGCTTTGCCCTCTGCACCCCTGTTGCTGTGCTCTCCTCCGCGGCTCCGAAGCTTACCACCTCCGCCATCCACAGTCTCCGCCCGCGAAGGGGCTTCTAGTGTGTGGAAACCTTTCCTCCTTCACAGCTCTTTCCCACTGGTGCAGGTCCCATCCCTATTCTTTTGTCTCTGTTTATTCTTTTTTCTTTTGCCCTACCCAGGTATGTGGGGAGTTTCTTGCCTTTTGGGAGGTCTGAGGTCTTCTGTCAGTGTTCAGTGGGTGTTCTGTAGGATTTGTTCCACGTGTAGATGTATTTCTGATGTATCTGTGGGGAAGAAGGTGATCTCTGCCCATGGATAGTTTTTTGAGGGTTGAACCAGCCTTGCATTTCTGAGATGAAGTTGGCTGGTTGGGATGTATTATCTTTTGTGAGTTTTGGTAGTTTGCGTCTTTCAACTAATTCTCCTATTTCATCTAAGTTGTCAAACTTAAGATCTTAGAGAGATGTATAGTATTCCTGTATTATCTTTTTACACCTGTGGGATCTGTAGCAGTGTTCTTTTTTGATCCCAGATATTGGTGTCTTCTTTCCTTTCCTTGGTTAGTCTGACTAGAGTTCTAACAATTATATTGATTTTATTGAAGAACCAACTTTTGGTTTTATTGATTTTCTCTATTTTTTCCCTGTTCTCAATTTCATTGATTTCACCTCTTTTTAAAAATGTCTTTTCTGATGCTTGTTTTGTATATAATTTACTCTTTTTTCTGATTTCTTAAAGTAGAAGTTTAGATTTGAGGCCTTTCTATTTTTCTAACATGAGTGTTTTACTGTAAATTTTCTTTAAGCAAAGTTCATTCTGGGATAGTTAACTAACCATTTTATGTAATCAGGCACATATTTTATATAAATGTGTGTATTTTATATACACGTATACATTGTGTATAAGTTGATACAACACACATAGCTATGTGTACATACACATACATTGTGACTTCTCCAGGTTGGATCTTCTAATATCTCTCCCAAGATTTTGTGAAATACTCAGACCCCTTGAGTCCACGGTTTGATTCCAAACCACTGGTCAGACTCTGCCTCATCTTCTTGCCTAGCCAAGGCCCTGCACATCTGAAAAGTATCTACAGAAGGCTGTGTTCTTGTTCACGTTCCTTTTGTCTTCTTTTCCTTCCAGTTGTGGCATTCTTGGTGGCCTTCCATCAGAACAAGCAGCTGATTGGAGACAGGGGACTGCTGCCCTGCAGAGTGTACCTGAGGAGTGTGCAGCAGCACTTCCGTGGGCAAGTCAGCTGGGAGACCGTGAGCTACGCCCCCACCGTCCTCTGGCTGCTGGACTGGTCTCACATGGACTTCAACCTGGACATGCTGGCTCTTCTCGGGCTGGGCATCTCCTCTTTCATCCTGGTCTCCGGCTGTGCCAATATGGTTCTCATGGCTGCTCTCTGGATCCTCTACATGTCCCTGGTCAATGTGGGGCAGATCTGGTAAGAGGGAAGGACGGGGCACCTATAACGCAGGCGCGTGGTAACTCAGGGTTCTAGGGGTGTTACCCCTCAGAGCCCAACGAGGCCTCCTGGTCACAGGAGCAAGCAAGTGAGCTTACTTCTTACGTTAATTTGGAAAATATCACCCTTTTAATTAGGCTGTGGTAGACCCTGCTGGTCGCATTCAACCCAAATCCAGGAGCTTCCTTATTTGGGTGTAATTGCAATTCTGTTGGGAGTGTCATGGCCACACCTGAGATAGCATTGCCAGCCTCTTGTCCTGGGGGGCCGTGAGACGGAAGTGGAAGCTGCTGGGTGGGCTGCTGGGAACGCTCTAGTGGTGGGGCTTGATTTGGGGGCTTACTCCTCTGCTCCTGCCCCCACCTGCTCCTTCCTTGTTCAAGAGGAACTGGTGCCAGTGGTCACAGTTCAGGCCAGCCCTGCTGGGGGGAATAGGCTCCAGTGCCAGCCAGGTCAGAGGCAGCATTGGGCTCCATGGAGGGAGAGTCACATGGGAACACGGACGGGGGCATCAGTGCAGCGTGTGGCTTGGATAGGCTTGGAGGAGAATTGAGGGCCATGAAGTGCTGTGCCATGTTTGACAGTGGAGGAGGGGGTGCCACTCTTCTTCAAGTTCTGGGCTCCGGCCCTGGGGAAGAATCACCTACCAGAGGAAGCACAGAGGACTCTGTAAGAGAAGGTGAAGCCTTGAGAGAAAGCTCTGGGGTCAGGGCGGGTGTCTGTATAGACATGGAGGAAGTAGACAAGGGGGTGGTGTCTGCGTGGATGAGCAGGAAGTGGAGGAGGGGTGGTGTCTGTGTAGAGGAGCAGGAGGTTAAGCACCTCTGGGGCTCCTCCTGCCATGTTCCCACCGGAGCCTTTGTTTTCTGGGAGGAAAGGTTCATTCAGTGGCCTGACATTCTTGGCTGCTGGCCCAGGTCAAAGGGGCTGGCTAGGTCCTGGACCATGACATGAATGGGTTTTAACCCAGACGCCAGACTCCTTCAGTGTCACTCACTCAGCTCGTGAGCCATCAGAGGTCCCCTCCCAGCTCCTGTCGTCTGGCCCTGGTCCCCAAGCAAGTGTGAGTGACACTCAGTGTGTGAGCTGAAGGCACCTCTCCCCATCCAGTCTACGGAAAAGAAGGCTGATGTCTCAGTCACCCTGGCTCCCCTTCCTGCTCCTGGGGCCTTCATGTTGATACTGAACTGTTGACCAGCCAGCACCCTGGTAGTCAGAGCCAGAATTTATTCAGAGACTTTGGGAAACTTCAATGCCCTGGTGATGTGGCGTGGGCTGCGTGGATCAGAAGGAACAGTGATGGGCGTCGGTTACCAGGTTTTGCAGGGGTCACCAAGTGGGTGGCAACATCGTACTGTGGTGGTGCATCCTGTGTCCAGTTCCATACAGAAACTGTGTGGGTTCCTAGACAAATGATATTTACATCTGATTTATGGCACTTTCTTTTCTGAAGGCCCAAGCAGTGAGGGTGGAAATAGGGGCTGGCTCCCGGTAGGTGGAATGTGCCTCATGCCTGTCAGGCCGCTGTGAGGCGAGGGAAGTGTCCTTCATTCCTGTCTGCTCCTCCCCACCTGGGATTCACGGGTGCTGCCACCTCGAGCTGTCTGACCTCCTCGGCAGCCACAGGCATTCACTGTCCGCCTCTAGTCTCTCTGGTCAGTGGATGTTTACAGCACAAGAGGACTCTGGCTGGGGTTGTCTGTGATGTCTAAAAGCCTGCTGTTTCTTGGCACGTGTGATTCAGCGCATGTCAGAGGAGGGAGAATTCTGGGTACGTTTGCCCTGTTTTAACAGCTGGAGTTACAGAGATGGGGAGCGCAATGCCCGGCTCCAGTGTGCTGCTCAGAGGACGCACCTGTCTGTTAACACGGGGCTCGGGCCGTACTGTACCTCGCCCAGCAACCGGGAAAATCGTATCCACTGTCAGTTTGGGGTTTTTTTCTTTTTTTTAAATTTATTTTTGGCTGCATTGGGTCTTCGTTGCTGCTTGTGGGCTTTCACTAGTGGTGGCGAGCAGGGGCTACTCTTTGTTGCAGTGCGCGGGCTTCTCATTGCAGTGGCTTTAGGCATGTGGGCTTCAGTAGTTGCGGCACATGGGCTCTAGGGTGCATGGGCTTCAGTGGTTGTGGCACGCGAGCTCTGTAGTTGTGGCTCACGAGCTTTAGAGCGCAGGCTCAGTAGTTATGGCGCATGGGCTTAGTTGCTCTGCGGCATGCGGAATCCTCCCAGACCAGGGATCGAACCTGTGTACCATGTGTCGGCAGGCAGATTCTTAACCACCACGCCACCAGGGAAGTCCCTCCACTGTCAGTTTTGTTTTGTTTTGTTTTGTTTTTTAATAAATTTGTTTTTTTGTGTTTTTTTTGGCTGTGTTGGGTCTTTGTTTCTGTGCACGGGCTTTCTTTAGTTGCGGCGAGTGTGGGCTACTCTTCGTTGTGGTGCATGGGCTTCTCACCGCAGTGGCTTCTCTTGTGGAGCACGAGCTCTATGCATGCGAACTTCAGTAGTTGTGCTCGTGTGCTCTAGAGCACAGGCTCAGTAGTTGTGGCGCACGGGCTTACTTGCTTGGCAGCATGTGGGATCTTCGCAGACCAGGGCTTGAACCCGTGTCCCCTGCATTGGCATGCAGATTCTCAAGCACCATGCCACCAAGGAAGCCCCTCCACTGTCAATTTTAAGCAGTAATTTCTAGTCACATCTAGAATGTGTTGGTCAGGAGGATTTTTGAAAACTGGTCTGAGTACACGTGGCCAAAAATAGAGTCTTGTATTTTTTCGGTGGAAAAGATGTTCTGCTCCCTTCCACTTGGATGTGTTTTAAAATGTGATTTGAATTAATTTAAGCTCACCCAAGGAAAATAAAATAAAACTGTTTTCTCAGAAATGACACATGAGGGCTTCTCTGGTGGCACAGTGGTTAAGAATCCACCTGCCAATGCAGAGGACATGGGTTCGAGCCCTGGTCTGGGAAGATCCCACATGCCACAGAGCAGTTAAGCCCATGCACCACAACTACTGAGCCTGCACTCTGGAGTCCACGAGCCACAACTACTGAAGCACGCGCACCTAGAGCCTGTGCTCCACAAGAGAAGCCACTGCAGTGAGAAGCCTGCACACTGCAATGAAGAGTAACCCCAACTCACTGCAACTAGAGAAAGCCCATCCGCAGCAACAAAGACCCAACACAGCCAAAGATAAAATAAATTAATTAATTTTTTTTAAAAATGACACATGAGATGTTTTAGGTGAAAAATGTAAAAACAAACAAACAAAAAACCTGTCAGTGGAGACCAGTGGATTATTTACCGCGTTCTTGATGCCGAACATCTGTGTTCCCAGCTGAACTGCAGGCTGCTTGCTGTGGCCCACCTGTGGGGCCCCAGGCGAGGCTGGGCAGGCCCCTCGATCTGGAAGGTGTCTCAGGTCACCTTGACTCGGGGCTCCCTGATGAATGATAGTTTCCAGGTTGTCAGTGATGCTGGAAACTTACTGGGAGAGTGAGGACCCCTTAAATGGAAATTGGACTTTCCTTTTCTTGATGCCCCAGCATGAGAGTTAGACACATTCTGTTCTTTCACGTCCCATTTATTCTAAGTTGAGGGAAAAGGTTATCTGTTTGGGGTGAGATCCTCAGATAATGGACACTGTTGATTGGATGTCTTTCAAGTGTCATCCAGCTGGTGGCCTGCAGTGGGGACAGGAAGCCCCAATGGGGCGAGGAGGCACCAGGCAGGTGCACGGGGCACATCTTGGCCGGCACCGAGGCCCCTGCCCTGGGATCCCGTGGCGGTGGCTCAGCGCCTGCCCAGCCTGGCTTGTGTGCGCTATGGCCGCTGCTTCACTTGAAGCCTTGCTCACTCCCTTCTCTTAAGTGGGTGTCCCCTCTGCTCCTGCTGACCCCAACTGGCATCTGTGATGAAGTCCCAGCATTGGAAATGAACGTCCTCAGCAGACGTGGGATGCAGCGTTGCTGCCAAGTGAGGCTGGTGGGGCCCCACGTCGATGTCTTGGGCGGAGTCAGGCAGCCTTCCAGACAGCCTGCTCGTCCTGGGATCCTGGGATTGTGCCTGCCCTTCTCCCGCCTTCCTGACATGGTCCTAGTACGTGCGCGGTGAGGCTAGCAGGAACCTGATGAATCCACTTCATGGCGGCAGTGGTCAGAGATCTTCGTTTTGGGGAGAGTGGCTTTAGTCATACAGTTGGTGCTTTGTAGGGTGATGACCCAGGTCCTCAGACTCGGGAAGCGATACTTTCAGAGGAGCCAGAAAGGACTGGTGTTATCAACTGCTTGTCTAGTGGTGGCAGGAGGGAGAGCAGGATCGCAGTGTTCCCACCTTGCAGCAGGAAAGAGGGAACCAAGACAGGGCCAGCTGGGGTGGTGTGCCCCTGGATGAGGGTCCGGCTCTCTGGGGTCCTCTCCTGGAGCTGCACCCTGGAGGCGGCACAGTGCATGGGCAGGCTTGGGGCCAGCCATGGCCACGCTGAAACCCAACCCCGGCCCCATAGACACCTGGGCTGTGTTGTTGCCTTAGCTGTGTCCCCAGCTCCACAAATCAGCATGTCCACACTTGGCCTGTCCCCCAGGTGGGACCCTGGGGAGACCTGGGACTTGTTTGTGACTCTTCCTGCTTCCCTCGTGTTTCACCAACCTCCACATCCTCCTGATTTCACCTGCAGGGTACCTCCGGAACCTTCCTCTGCTGCCAGCACCAGTGTGGCCCTGAGTCCATAGTAGCTGTCAGCTCTGCTCCTCACACGCCCTGTGGTTTGTCAGGGACACATGTGCCAGCTTCCTCTGGGTTTCTGCTGTTCCAGGCCTGGCAGTTAGAAGGCGGTACTTTTACATGTGGGCAGATCTAAGGGGAGGACCACAACCACCCTCCCCACCTGCCCCACCTCGTCTTGAAGAGCAGGGCAGGCATGGTTTTGGGTTTTCAGGCCTTGGAAGCTGGGCCCTGTTGCCTCTAGACCAGGGCTGCTGTCAGCCTCCTTTCAGGGAATGGGAACGACTCCCACGGCCCGAAGGGAATGACTCCCACGGCCCTTAGAGGGGACCTCGTAGGGTCAAGGTGCCACAGACTCACAAAGCGGGCCAGGCGGGTTGGAGCTATGGGGTGGGTGAGGGAGTCCTTGGACTTCGCTGGCCGGAGGGAGGAGAAGGAGGAGCAGAGGCACTGCCGTCGTGGCGTTTCCGTCGGCTCTGGTTCTGTTCTGTTTGGGTTGGTTGAGAAGCTCTGAGAGAGGGTGCAGCAGGCAGCAGGGGTGCACCTTCCTGACACCTGTCGTGTCTTCTGGACATGGGAAGGAAACGACGCCAGACGGTTCTTCAAGACAGGAAGCAAGGCACAGGCTTGGCGCCCGGGGGCTGGACATTTGGGGGCCTCCCTGAGGACAGTGCTGCCACTGAGAGCGGGCCGTAAGAAGCCCACCAGGCCAGCAGGTCCCTCAGGAGAGGTGCAGGGCCGGCCCAGGGGAGCCCAGAGTTTCCAAGGACACAGGTGTGGCCGCGCCGCATGGCTTTGGGATCACACACAGCCCCCCAGAGTCTCGATCAAGCGTGGCGGGAGTAGGTTCTGATTTAATGGTGCCCGGGGACTGGGTGACAGCAGGAGTCATAGTCGTCCCCGAAGGGCAGACAGCCAGGGCCAGCTCCATGACACACTTGGTTCTGTGTCTGGGTTTCACAGAGGAGGCCTTGCTGGCAGAGGGCGCAGCTCTGGCAGGCAAGATGGGGTGGGGGGTGGCCAGGCACTGGGTCTGCAGCAAGGAGCTTTGGGCCAGGCACATCAGGTGCAGGGCGAGTCTGTCCTGTTCTGGCCAGAACTTGAGTTCACCTACCTTGGCCATTGCCAGAGCCCCCGGGTGTTGGCATGCACTCACAGGAGGGGAGCTGGGCTGGCCTCGAGGTGACGGCCGTTCTGTGCGTTCTGTTTGCGGGGTTGGAGGCATGCCTATCAGGCGTCTCCACTGTCCCAAGTTTCCACCGTGTCTTCATTGGAGGTCATCACAGCACAGACCACACACGGAGGGGGTGGTGGTGTCAGCCCCTCCTCAAGGGGGCACAGACACGGTGACGTGGGCTCTTCCCCACGGGTCTCTCTGGCATCCCCGTGTTTACTCAGTCATTGGCCAAGTCGCTGTGGACTGGAGCATGTATATTGGTGCCCTGGGGGCCCGTCCTCTTGCTCTAGGCATTGAAACATCTTGGGGTCAGTGACACTGAAGAGAGACAGAGCCAGAGCTCAGTGACTGTTGTTGCGTGAAATGTGAGTGACCTCACGGAAGACGGACCGGCCCAGTGCTGTCCTGCTCAAACGGCATCGGAAGCCCGAGTTGTCCCTTCTTCTCCAGTTTCTTCAGTTAGTATCAACTTTCCCAAAAAGTTGGATTTCTGGTTCTGTTATCTGTGCTTTGCTTTGGCAGGAATCCTAAAGGGCTTCTTTGTTGCTCTTAAGGATGGCCGTGTGGCCGTCCTTTCCTCTTCCCACCTTCCCGGCCCCCACAAAGAAGAAAGGATTATCTCTAGAAACTTGGAGCGAGGTCGGGGGCTCCGGAGGTCCCTTCCTGCAGAGGAAGCCGCCTTGGCACTTTCCTCTGGCAGAAGGGACAGAGTATCAACTTCAAAGAGTGCCGACAGCAGATGCCCGAGGGCTGCAGAGGTGCGGAGGGACCCCTGCATAGCGGCCGCCTTCGGACTGTTGAGGATGAAAACTTTATTTTGGCCTTAAACGCAGTTGATGTCCATGGCTGCCCCTGCCTGTAGCCCCAGGTGCTTTTACGGGTGTAGATAGATTTGACGTGTAGAAATGAATTCCTGCTATGGCTTTGCGAGGTCCAGGCAGCAGCATGGTGCCGATTCCGCCGTGTGGCCGTGCAGCAGGGCCCTGTCCCCTGGGGAAGCCCCATGTCCTTGTCAAAGGAGTGGCTCACCGCTGCCCACAGTCATCGGACCCTGACACGGGCCTTCTCTGCTCTCTCAGACAGTGCCAAGACGTGGCGGGTCCCAGGACAGACCGTGTTCCTGGACTGGGGTGGGGGGGGCAGTCACCCATTGGCTGCATCGGTCGGGCCGCTGCTTCACCCCCTCTGGCCTTTCTGTCCTGCCCTGCTTCTGTTCAGCCGTCTCCATGTGGCACTCATGGGCGCGGCTTGGAAGAACATGCTTTATCATGAATTCCCATCCACCTGCTTCCCGAATGGGCCTTCGAGAAGTGCTCTGTGCCAGGCAAGAAAGTGGAAGAATTCTACAAATTCACAGCTGCCCCTCCACAGCCAGGGGAGAGCAATCTAAAATATTTATCCAGGGCTTCCCTGGTGGCACAGTGGTTAAGAATCCGCCTGCCACTGCAGGGGACACGGGTTCGAGCCCTGATCCGGGAAGATCCCACATGCTGCGGAACAACTAAGCCCGTGCGCCACAACTACTGAGCCTGCGTTCCAGAGCCCACGAGCCACAACTCCTGAAGCCTGGTCACCTAGAGCCCGTGCTCTGCAACAAGAGAAGCCACCGCAATGAGAAGCCCGTGCACTGCAACAAATGCTCACTGCAACTAGAGAAAGCCCGTGCACAGCAACAAAGACCCAACACAGCCAAAAATAAATAAATACATCTTTTTTAAAAATTTAAAAAATAAAAATAAAATATTTATCCATGATGCCTTCTTACAAAGTGAAAAATCGCTGGGAACTGCTTTAGTTTTCTAATCAGAGGCTTTCTGTAAAACAGGAGCCTCACATAGAGGTCTCTGGGGAGGCTCAAGGCCGAGGGCTGCAGACATGGGCGCGAGGAGGCCCGGCACACACACCCCTCGCTTCTTGGTTCTCTGGCTTCCTTCCCGTGGAGATGAGTGGTCGGTGGGCTGTGGGCCACCTCTGACGGGGGGAAGGCCTGTCGCTAACAGACAGTTGGAGGTAAGGCGTTAGTACAGACCATTTGGGAGCAAAATCTGGAACTCTTAGGCCAGGGAGGACTTGAGTTTCTTTTTTATTTATTTATTTATTTTTTTTTTTTTCTGTACGCGGGCCTCTCACTGCTGTGGCCTCTCCCGTTGCGGAGCACAGGCTCCGGACACACAGGCTCCGCGGCCATGGCTCACGGGCCCAGCCGCTCCGCGGCATGTGGGATCTTCCGGGATCGGGGCACGAACCCGTGTCCCCTGCATCGGCAGGCGGACTCTCAACCACTGCGCCACCAGGGAAGCCCTGGACTTGAGTTTCTTTAAAGAACAAAACAACAGACCATCCCCCAAAGTAGTTCCGTGGACGGCCATCTCTTCTAAAATAAGTTCCAGCTGTTAAAAATATAATAAAAGCTGTAAAAGTCTAATGAATACTTTTTAACTTTTCATGTAATTAGATAAAACTGCCTGTATTTTAAAATCTTATATCAAGCAGCCTTGAAATTTAAAATTCAAAACAGGTGAAGTTAGGAGAGAACGCATTTCCAAATGCCCTCAGCAAATTTGACAGCAGTGATGCCACAAGCCCGTCGCCAGTGTCCACGGGGACACTGTTCTGGTGGCCAGGCGGTGGGTGGGAGCTGGGCCAGGCCACCTCTGTCCTGTTAGCTTTCAGTCTCTTCCAGTTGGTTCTGATGAAGATGTAAAACATCCATTGTTTGTGAGGTTTTAAAAGTCAGCCCCTTCCCTTTTCTCTGTTCACCAAGGTTATTTATTGGGAGAATTTACTGGGTAAGCTTATTTCTCGCATTAGCCAGTGTGTGCACTGGCTGTTTATAGGTTTTTATTATGGAAACTCAGAATCCTGCTCAGAAGCAGAGGGAGTGACGCAGAGCGCTCAGGCCCGTGTTCTGTGCTTGTTCTGTCCTCACTCCTCCGTGCAGCTTTCCCTGTAGGAAGCCAGCATCTCTCTGGGTGGGATTGTTAAAACGCCCCTACTCAGTGAGGAAGGGCCCTGGCCTCACCATGTTCTTTATTGCCCGGCCTGCAGTGTCTGTGTCCTGCCTTCTCAGGTGGGAAATTGCTTCGTGTGGGAAACAGGCAGTCGGGGGGCCCTCCTCGCGCCCCCGCACCCTGCCCTTCCCTCCCCTCACTGGGGGCTTCCAGCAAATCTCAGACTTCGTATTGTTTCATTCACACCTCCTTAATCAGACAACTTTTTTTTTTAACATCTTTATTTACAAACCATAAAATGTAACCATTTAACACGTGCAAGAACAGTCACCATCTGCCTCTAAAACATTTCATCAGCCTGGGCCTGCGTCCTCACCCCCTGGCACCCGCTCTTGCTTCCTGTCTGTGCGGACATGCCTGCTCCGGCTGCTTCACACAGATGGAGTCACCCCATGCGGCCTCCATGTGCAGCTGCCGTCACCGAGGAGGCGCTGCATGGCTCATCCACAGTGTAGCTGGGACTGCTGCCTTGCTCCTTTCACTCATGATCACTTGCAGAGTCAGTTAGAGACAGTTGTGTCCCTTGTATTCTGGGGTCCTCCTGCTGGGTGTTGTGTTAACTTGGGCAGAGTGACGGGCAGAGGATCCACAGGTGTGAGGAATGTGTTCTGGAGCCACTGCGATCCCAGCCAGGGCCACTTGTGTTACATTGTGGGGTTCCTTTCCATGACCTGGGGTCCATACACATGTTTGTGCTCCCCAGGGGTGCGTCCTGGAAGCCCTTGTGGGCGAAGACCCCCAGCTCCCTCAGATTCCACAGGGAAGGCATGTCTGACACATCCTCCATTTAGGGTTGCTTTTCTAATAACCTGTGCTCGTGGTAATGGGGTGTCCTTTGAAATTAAAGATTCTAGGGTAGGACATTTTCATGGTGTTTGAAAGAAATTATTTACTGCAGTAAAACCAAGTACAGTTGACCTGTGAATACATGGGTCAGAATTGCATTGAGTCCACTTCTACACAGGTTTCTCACTAAAACCTATGAGAAAACCACTCAACCTGCAGTGAGAGGGCCGATCTAAAAAAAACCTCCACTGCAGAAGTAATAGCCCGCCTAAATGCCAAATTGTTCAAGGGTGAACAGTATTCCATTTATTTTTCCAAACATGTTTACTGATACCCTGTTGTGGGCATGGCCCTGTAGTGTGATTGTACAATGGGGCAAATAGGAAACACTCCTGTCAGTGACAGTTACCTGGGTACCTAAGGTGTGCACCCCAAGTTCAGTAAACTAGGACAGGTCTCCCCTCAGCTTCACCTCCACTCACACCTCAGAGCATGTCTCCCCTCAACTTCATCTTTACTCAGACACTTGAGGGCAGGACTCCCTTCAGCTTCACCTCCACTCAGAGAGCTGATGGCTGGTCTCCCCTCATTTTTATCTCCACTCAGACGCCTGAGAGCAGGTGCCCCCTCAGCTTCACCTCCACTCAGAAACCTCAGTGCATATCTCCCCTCTTCTTCACCTCTACATAGACACCTCAGGACAGGTCTCCACTTTAGCTTCACCTCCACTCAGACACCTGAATGCATGTCTCCCCTCAGCTTTACCTCCACTCAGGGACCTGAGGACAGGTCTTCCCTCAGCTTCACCTCCACTCCCACACCCCTGCACAGGTCTACCCTCATTTTCACATCCACTCAGACACCTGTGGGAGGGTCTCCCCTCACCTTTACCTCCACTTAACCTTAGAGGGAAGGTCTCCGTCACCTTCACCTCCACCTGGAAACCTGAGGGTGTATCTCCCCTTAGCTTCCTCTCCACCGTGTCACCTGATGGCAGGTTTCCGCTCACCTTCATATCCACTCATACCTCAGGACAGGTCTCTTCTCACCCTCATCTCCACTCAGAAACCTCAGGTCAGGTCTCCCCTCCCCTTCACCTTCACTCAGACACCTGAGGGCAGGTCTCCCTGCACCTTCATGTCACTCAAACATCTGAGACTAGGTCTCCCCTCAGCTTCATCTCCACTCAGACTCCTCAGGATAGGTCACCCCTTAGCTTCACCTCTACTCTTACACCTGAGGTGACTTTTCCCCTAACCTTCACTTCCACTCAAGACACCCAAGTACAGGTCTCCTCCACTCAGTCACCGGAGTGCAGGTATCCCCTCAGATGCCCCTCTACTCTGTCACCTGAGTGCATGTCTCCCCTCACTTCTTCCTTGTACCTTAGTAATGTGGTGGGTGACCTCTGTAACTTGTCCCCGTTCTGTTTGGAGACACTGTGTTAATCTTTCTTTAGTGGGGCGAAATGATGCTTAAATTAGAAGTTTTTGGTAAAGCCGTCCTAAATTAATACATTCTTCCCCTTCTGTCTTTCAGGTATTCATTTGGTAAGTGGCAGACACTTAGGATAGCCTACCATGTTAGCAGTAATCTGGGGTATGTATCTTTGCTCGTGTCCTGGCTTCTCGTGCTGGCGTCTCTCGTTCTCTGTGATTGCACCGTCTCTCTCTGATAACCCATTTGCCCTTGACCTGCACCCTCACCCACGGCCTTCCACCAGATGGGGGACTAATGATACTGTCATGCCTCCATCTGTCATGCCCTCATGTGCTGACATCTATTTTCATACTGGTGATGGGCACCCAGCGGGGCGTCCCAGGACATTGTCATTGGTTGTACCCTTCTGGTGATGGAGGGGCTTGTGGCATGAGGACTGCAGTGTCCTGCAGGCCTGCTCTCCACTCCCAGGCGTCCCTGGGGACACCCCATGCAGTGCAAGTTTCCTGGGTGCCCCACAGGCTCGGGTTTTGCTTGGTTCTCTGCGGGGAGACTTCAGGTCCCACCCGTGCTCTGTGGGCAGCGCCGCCCCAGAGGCTCCCGAGCCAGCAGAGGCACAGGGCTCTGGGCATGTGGCCGAGAGTGATCAGGCAGGCTGAGCGCGAGGCTGGTCTCGACCCCGAGGCCTCTGGGCGGCCCTGGGGACATAGCGGGTTCATCGGTTGACGCGTCTCAAGGGTCCTCCCGGGGTCAGGGAGCAGAAGCAGGGGTTCCCCGGGGCACCAAGATCCATGTCGGGTGGAATGGGAGCCCAGTGCCCTCCCGCCCCTCCTGCTCCCACGCTGACCTCTCCCTCCATGCACAGTAGGCAGTCGGGGTCCAGGGCTGCCCCCCTCACCGTCTCCACCTGGCCTCTGAGGCACATGCCCCCTGCATCAGAGGTCACTGTCTTCGTGCTTCATTCCTTAAAGGTCATTCCCTTACCAGCAGTGCAGGGCCTCCTGTGACAAGTATGACGGGTGACTTGGAGCTTGTGGCCTAGACCAGGGGCTGGAGACAGGATTCCTTGACTGTCTCACAGTTATTACATCAACAAGAGGCAAAGCAGTGCATAGTATTTGTTTTCAGTTCTGTTCGAGGGGACTCTGGGTGAGGAGAGGCCGTGTGAACACAGGAGACCGCGGTGCCCACCACCATGCACTCTGCTGTGCACTTTGGAGGCCACTAGTGTTGCAACTTTTACTTCAAAAAATAGGTCTAAAATTCTGTGCCCTGTAAGTGCGGCCTGTTTCCTGCTCCCCTGCAGGAAATGTGCTTTTTTTTTTTTTTACAACTTTATTGGAGTATAATTGCTTTACAGTGGTGTGTTAGTTTCTGCTTTTTAACAAAGTGAATCAGTTATACATATACATCTGTTCCCATATCCCTTCCCTCTTGCATCTCCCTCTGCTTTTTGATATTTGTGAGCTTGGGGCTGGGAGCCTTTTTCGAACTTCATGCTGGTCCCTGTGCATTTGAAAACCATGCAGGAATCTGGCAGGCCTGGCTTAGCTGCAGCTTCCAGGAAGGGCTTTCTGGTCTTTTCCCCCAGGACGAGGCTGCTCTTGGCCCAAGGCTGAGCCCTGTGGGGCTCCAGGCGGGGCCATAGGGAGGGAGGCTCCAGGAAGGGACTCCCCTCTGCCCGCATGTGCTCAGGTCAGGGTGAGTGAAGGGTCACCTCAGTCGTTTTCTCCGGGCCGACCTGTGATTCCCTCCAAGTGCTTCTGCAGAGTCCACGCTCAGAGGCAGGCCCCTCCCAGGCCTGGGCAGGCGAGAGTGCCAGAAGGACAGGCCAACCCACTGGAGGATGGGTGATGCACGCTGGCCAAGGCCAGGTCGGGGTCTCCTCGGCTCCGGCTCTTGTCCATCTACCAGGGCCCTCACGCCCAGGCAGACAGACAGACAGACAGACATGGGGATGCTGGTGCTTTCCTGAGACCTCACTCCTTCTTTCATCGCTCCTGAGGCTTTGGGAGTGAGTGTTTTGTAACTTCTTTGATTTGATTTTATCTTGAGGGACCTCAGTGTGTGCAGATGGTGCCTCCAGGTGACCTCCAGGGGATGACCTTCGGGTGATGACCTCCTGGCAGGTGACCTCCAGGTGGTGACCTCCTGGCAGGTGACCTTCAGAGATGACCTCCCAGCAGGTGACCTCCAGGCACCTTCATCCCTGTCTCCACTTTTCAGCCCTGAGACTCATCTGTCAGGAGCCTTGCTGTCCTGACAGGCACAATATAAGTGCGTTTGATTCACTCCTTAGGAGTTTTCTCTTAAGGGACATATTTCCCTATTTCTCAACTCTGGTGGGGAGGAAGGGGGAAGAGGGAATTTTAAGGAAGGATTCCGAAAGGCTCCATGCCCAGGATGTTCCTTTTGAGGATAAGTGTTCACTGTTTTACTGTTTTACTGCAGGCCCATCAGGCTAAGAATTGGACATTTAGGCATCCTTGGTTTTATTGAGAAGCTCAGTGGATGAATATTTGATTTAGCCTAACGTGAAAACTAAGTGTCAGCTAGTGCACAGTCTTCCTTGGGACTGGGCAAGTGTTGGGGTCCCGCCTCGAACTGCAGGGTCAGGGCACAGGACCACAACAGAGACGGTGAGGGCTGACCACTCGGATTGTGTGTGCCATGTGAGCCGGGAGCACACCAGGTCCTCGGCAGGTGCACGGAGTGGATCACAGCTTTTAAAATAAACACGCCCAGGCTGTGGAGGCCTGTGCGGGTGAGGCCGGGGAGGCGGGGCAGGCGAGCAGCTTCCTAGGCAGGTAGGTGTCTGGCAGCGGAGCTGCTGTGCAGTGGGGCCGCGCCTCCTGTGCGGGGCGTGGAGAACCTGGGCTGCGGGCAGGATGTGAGCAGACAGGCCGTGTTTAGGTCTGTCACCTGCCGCCATACCTTTGGTGCCGTGCTCTGCTGTGCTCTTGCCGAGTGGGCCACCCTCACTCCTGTGTGTTGAGTCTGTTTCCAGGCAGGTCGAGGGCAGGTCAGATGTTTACGCGGCCTGCACCCCCAGACCCCACACCCCCTGTCACAGCAGCACCTCCCGGCAGCTGTTGCAAATTAACTGCTCCCTGTGACCTTTACCTCTCTTAAATTCATGCTTTGAAAACAGCTTAATGAGGGGTTTACTGGCCCAATTGGAAGTTTTTATTAAAACCCATTGGTGCTGGAGTGGAGCCTGCCTGCAGGAAGCGATTAGCCAGCCTCGTGTCTCAGAGCTGCCTTGGCCACAGCAGGGCCACCAAACCGTTTCCAGACCCTCACCGGCCCCAGCACCAAGCTTCGCCTGGTTCTCATATCCTCCACTTTAATTCATGGTTCGTCTAGTTCTCCCTCCAGCCCCATGTCCAATAAAGCAGTTTCTTGTGATTAAATTATTCCCGTAATCAGAGGCAGCCACGGCTGCCCTGTCCTATGAGCTCACCAGGCTGCAGACCGTTCCGGGGAGCCTGTTCCTACTGACCCCTTCCCGGCCCTCCAACCTACCCCCTGGAATGTGAGCTCTGCTAGGCAGTGTCGGTCTTGATGTCATGTCTTGTCGTGTCCTTAGAAAGGACAAAGAGCCTGGGTCAGGTGACTCTCAGGGCCGCCATGTGACCCAGCAAAGGTGGTCATTTCCAAAGTGAGGGAAACAGGCGCCATTAGTATTCTCACTGTGAGTGGCCCTTGGTGACCCTCCCTGCTGGGGGCTCCCGGCGCCCGCTTGCCCCCTCTGGTCTGAGTCTCCTCCTTGGTGTGGGCCAGTGTGGCCTTGCTCTTTCCTCTCCATCCCCCTCCCGGTCATGGGGAATGCAGTGCAGGAGACATGCTGCCCAGAGGTCACTGTCCATTGCTGGAGGGGAAGGAGCAGCAGGTGAGGGGCTGGAGCCGGGGGAGACTGAAGGTGCCATCCCCACGGTAACCACCTACCTGGTCATGCCTGCCTTACCCTGGAGCCCGCTCAGATCTGCACACAAGCACAGACCAGGCGGGCCGTGGTATATGCATTTCTGCTCTTCTCTTTTTTTCATTTGGTAATATCCAGTGAAAATTACTTAGTGGAACCTAAAAGAAAATATATTTTAAAGAGTTTTTTCTTGTTCACATGATTATTAACACTTTGCTTGTTCTAAATTTTTCCCATCTAGTACCCGTTTCTGCTTCTAAAACAGAATGTGCAGAATTCTAGAATACCAAAGAAGCATTTTGTGGCTGTGATTCATATTTCCAGTCCTGAATCCTTTTGGGGGTGTTTTGTCTGGAATCTTCTAAATAACCTTTTATTTTTATTAAATTGTGTAGATGTTGGACTAGCATTGCCTTTTCAGTTCACAGTATAATTAATAATGACAGCATCGCAGTTGACTGTGGAGGCTCCTGGGTGCCGGCACCCTGGCCATTGAAGGCAGGTTCATCACCACCCATTTTCCAGAGACTTGCTGTTAGTCCTGCAGCCCAGGGTCTGCCTGCTGGCCAGCCGCCCTCCTGCTCACGCCCCTGGCCTCACCACTCCCCAACCCATGGTGCTGCCTCGACTCTCCTGTGATGCCAAGTGCGTGTTTGGCTCCTCCTTCCCCCCACATCACAGTAGCCATATGGGTCCTTTCAAAGAACTGGCTTTATTTATCAGATTTTTTTAAAATGTGTTCTGGCTCATTAAATTTTACTTTTTACAGGTTGCTTCCTCCTTCTGGGAGGAAGGGGTTTAATATTTTCTAAGATCTTGAGTTGATTAACTCATTAATTGTCCATTCTTCTTACCTGCAAATGAAAGTATGGAGAGGGGTGATCACTCCCCTCTGAATGTGTCCCTGGCCACCCTGGCAGCTGACCCCAGTGTCCCCGAGAGTGGCAGATAGTGTAGTTTTATAACCTTCAGATGCTGATGCCTCTTTGTCCCAAGTGCTGTTTAGAGAAGAGTGTCAAATGCTTAAGGTTTTATAGGTTATCTTTTGTCGGTCAATTTCTGATTTTATTACACTACGGCCAGATAACATGGCCTAAAGATTGTTCTTTTTTTAAAAATTTATTTATTTTAGGCTGCATTGGGTCTTCATTGCTGTGTACTGGCTTTCTCTAGTTGCGGCGAGCAGGGGCTACTCTTCGTTGCGGTGCGCAGGCTTCTCACCGTGGTGGCTTCTCTTGTTGCAGAGTACGGGCTCTAGGCGCGTGGGCTTCAGTAGTTGTGGCTCGCGGGCTCTAGAGCGCAGGCTCAGTAGTTGTGGCACATAGGCTTAGTTGCTCCACGGCATGTGGGATCTTCCCGGACCAGGGCTCGAACCCGTGTCCCCTGCATTGGCAGGCGGATTCTTAACCACTGTGCCAGCAGGGAAGCCCGATTGTTCTTTTACTTATTATTTTTTTTAAGTTAGACATGAGAGTGGATTAGAAATTCAAGTTGTATTACACAGCTTCTAACAAAAACAGCTTACCTTCTTTTACCTGCACTCACCCCATCCTGTTCTCAGGGTAACTCCTTCACCTCCTCAAGCAGTTCTGACTAACGTGTTTATATAGATTATTCTTACTGTATCACCTCTAGACATTATCCGTGTACTTCCTGTTATTACTCTCTCACACTTCTAATGCTCTTCCCCTATCTCAGTTCAGCTGTCACAAATGTAATTTTTATTAAATTAATATTCAGTCTTTACATTATTGCAACTATGTGATATTGTTGATTGCTGAGCTGATAGTGACGTATAATGATTTTTTTCTAATAACTTTTTTTTTTGGCTGCTTTGGGTCTTCGTTGCTGCACGCAGGCTTTTCTCTAGTTGCAGAGCACAGGCTGTAGGCACACGGGCTTCAGTAGTTGTGGCACATGGGCTCAGTAGTTGTGGCTCATGGGCTCTAGAGCACAACAGGCTCAGTAGTTGTGGTGCACGGGCTTAGTTGCTCCGCAGCATGTGGGATCTTCCTGGACCAGGGCTCGAACCCGTGTCCCCTGCACTGGCAGGCGGATTCTTAACCACTGTGCCAGCAGGGAAGTCCCTCTGATAACTGTTTTGGGGGGAGCCGTGCAGCTTACGGGATCTTAGTTCCCCAACCAGGGATCGAACCTGGGCCCCCTGCAGTGGAAGCACAGAGTCTTAACCACAGGCCACCAGGGAATTCCCTAAGAACTCTTTGTTTTTTCTGGAGTTAATAGTTGCCTCTTCTTTTTAAAAAAATACATTTTTTCCTTCCTTTTTTTTTTTTGGCCATGCCACACGGCTTACGGGATCTCAGTTCCCCAACCAGGGATTAAACCCGGGCGGTGAAAGCATGGAATCCTAACCACTAGACCGCCAGGGAATTCCCTAGTTGCCTCTTCTTTTTTTGGTTTGCTTTGTTTTTCATCTCTGATCATGTTTCATTCAGCAGTTTGTTCCAAATTCAACAGCACAACTGCTTGACCCCTCCCGATAACTGTTTTTTGGTTTTTTTTTTTACTGAATCAGACACATTAGATAATCTATCAGTGCCTTCTCCCCCTTCACAGAGATTTCTCCTTGGGTGCTGTTACCACCTGGAGTGCATGCTTTTGAGGCCTTGGATTTGGAGATGGTGGGCAGGTTAACACTGCCAGATTAGGTACCACTGACTGACTGGTCCCTCTCCCCATCTCTGGGATCCTTGTGGTTCACAGGACAGGTGCCTTGTTGTGCTGGGGGTAAGGCCAGAGATGCATCCATGTCTCCACTTCCTTCCTCCCTGTTGTGTTCTGGAGCAGTGTTCTCAGGGAGGATCATTTTTAAGCCCTTTCCTTGATCACATTTATATAAAACAGCTAAAAGCATCTGGCGAGATGGGTCCTTCTCCTTACTTCTCCAGCATTAATAGTCACCTGTCTGAGGCAAGGCGAACAGGCTGATTTTATTCACCTTGCCCCAGTGCTGCTCCCTTTCCAGGTAAACACCTGTGTGTCCTGAATCCTGAAAAGCACTGAGGAGCCAGAGAAGGGCTCTTGGTCTCACTGGACACCATAGCAGCCACTGGCTGGCCTGGAACCTCCAGAGTCTGGTGTGTGTCCCTGGAGCTTCCTGGCTGCAATGCCCCATTGTCGTGTGCGGGAGGAACACAGCGTCGGCAAGCCTGACCTTTGGCAGCACAGTAACAGGGAGAGGCATTGTTAGGTTAGCTCTGGAGCAGCAGCTGTGTGCCAGTTTCTTTTGTAAATGCTTTGATATTTTAAAACAGAAATTTTAAACGAGGAAACCATGCTTTGTTGCTGTTACAATAGCAGCTCTTGTCCATTTGGGTTCATTGAATGGAGACAGACACCGATGCAGCTTTAGTACCATTAATGGCTCCCAAGTGTGTCAGACAAATCTCTTCTTGATGGCTGTGTCCTTCTCTTACCAAGAATGTTATACCTCTTTTAAAGAAGGATCCTGTACTTATTACGGACATGTTGGCTGATCTCAGATTAATGTCCGTTTGACAGGGTTTTCCATTTGTTTGCAGCCTCAGTGCCTGTCTTTTGAGCATTTAGAAGACTGACATACAAAGAGGATTCAGGGGTAAAATTTGTGTGATTTCCACTAACCCTTATGGGCCTCTGTATGGGCTGTTCCTGCTGTGGGACGTGGCCCCTGGAGCTGCGTGCTCCCCTGCCGCCGGCATCCTGCACATCCCCGGGGGGCTCCTCCAGCCGCTGCCCCGGCCTTGTCCTTCCCCGGCCCAAATCCCTGCCACTCCTGATGTGGATCTTTCTTGTGCACTGGTGCCCCTCCCCTCAGTGTGCAGACCTAGTCCCGAGAGGAACTTGATCACGGCTCGGAGCCTGCATGTGGGATGGGGACTCTGGGTCCCCCGGCTTGGCACAGGAGCGGGCAGGCGGTCAGCCCCCTGGAGGGAAGCCTCACGCCTGCTCCGGGCACCCGCTCAGGAGGCCATGCTGGTGGCGCACACGCACATTGAGAAACCCGAGTCCTTGTTTCCTTTGATTGTCTGTGAAACAAGTGTGTGTGTGCCCTGGTGTCTGGGCAATTGCGGGTAGAGAGGCTCCTGGGGCCTCCTTGGGCATCAGCCCACGCTCTGGGCCTTGACACGGACCCGGGAGAGCGCTGAGCAGAACCTCCACAGTCAGTTCCCCCCAGCAACGGCAGCCGCACTGCGAGAGCCACGGGCTGCCTGGCTCTGCTCTCCTCGGCCCAGGCCCGGGCAGCGGCAGGATGGGCAGCGGCCACGGCCACGTGTTGTTCCCAGGTGGTCTGAGGCAGAGTCCCTGAGTCTGTCCTCTTCAGGCAGCTTGTCCTGGTGAAATGTGTCAACAGCACCTTGAAAAAGATCTTGGCATAGCTTCCAAGTTGGTTCAGAGCCCAGGGGGTGCTTCGCCCAGCCCCCTGTAGACATCTTACTGACCCAGCACTGGCCACCACAGCTGGACTGCAGACAAAATTGGGCTTGTCTGGTGTTTTCTCAAGACTGGACAGGTTGGGAGTTGGGGGCTGGGTACCATGGGGCAGGTGAGTTGCTGCGACCTTCCTGGAGCACAGTCATGTGCCTGCCAGCGGCCTGCTCCCCTCAGGGTTCCTACTGCAGGACCGGGAAGGTACGGGCAGGCTGGGACAGGGCTCCTCACTGTGTTGGGGATGGAAACGGAGGTGTGTCAGAGGCTCAGGTGGGGAGCTGGTTAAGTAATGTGCATCTCTGCTCTGGGTTACTGCATGATAGAATTCAGTGACCACAGTGCTGTTTAACGAGTGAAGCTGTGTTTATGACGTGTTAAGCAGTGTGTCCTGTATTCCATTTTGCCTCTAAAAAAATCTAGCAGATCTGTTTTGAAATCCATGACCAAGGGGTTAACCAGATTTACCTCTGGGTGAGCAGGTCACTTCCTTCTTCTCTCTGGTTCCGATTTATCTTCACTAAACATTTTTGCTTTCAATTAAGGATAAATACGTTCATTTTAACAAGTTAGTTTTAATAAAGGAAATCAAAGGTGAAGGGACGTGAGCTGGGCCAGGGCACGCAGAGCCTGTGTTCACGACAGGCTTCTAAAAGCCCTGGGCTTACTGAGGCCACGGGACTTGCCTTCTGGGAAGGCAATTCCTTCCCTGGGATGAGGTCTCAGCTAGGCGGAAGCGGGTTGCAGGCAAGGTTCAGGCCCCATCTGGGTTGGGGGCAGGGACCCAGCGTGCTGGGATTTGGGAGGGTGGAGGTCTTCGGGGCTGGTGGGGGGGGTAGCAGGGGGTCAGGCCACCAAGTAGGGACCTGTCTCTGGCCAGGCCCGAGGTTGACCTGCTCTCTGCACCGCTGCCCAGCAGGAGGCACTGGCCAGGGATGCCTGGATCCCACAGATGGTCGTGGAGACAGTCCTTAAAGGAGGGCCCATCTGTGAGGTGGTGTCGAGCAGGCAGGGTGGGACGTGACGGGTCTCGAGGTCTGAGCTTCAAGGACACCCAGCTGCAGGCGTGGAGGCTGAGCAGGAGGAGGAGTGTGGGTGCAAAGAGCTTCTGACCTGACCTCTTCATCTTCTGTGCCGAGTGCTTGGGTGGGTCTGCAGAACGTGGGGCAGGGGTGTCACTGGGCCCTCGCCAGGCACTTGGCGCTTCATCGGGGCCTGGCTAGTTCAATATCCTTCTACCCGTCGCCTTTGTGCTGTGTCTTGGGTTTTGTATTTTTTGATGGCAAGAAATCTCCTTTCATCTGAGGAAGAGCTGTTTGATCTGCCTCAAGAAAGGCAGGAGGCTTGAGGGATGAAAGCAGTGACACAGGAAACAAAACCCGATTCTCGTCACGCAGCGGACCTCTCCAGGCCTTGGACCTTCTGGACTGGGGCCCCTTCTTCCTGCACTCCGAGCGTGCGTGTGTGGTTTTGTTGAGAGGCTTACGTGAAGGTCTTACTACGTCAGTGCGTCCCAGGCTTTAATTTGGTGAAAAGTGCTGTTCCAGGATGGAGAGGGTGGGTCTCACCCTGGTCCGTTTACGCAGGACAGTGAGATAAGCGTCAGCCTTTCAGCTTAAACACTGATAAGCGGTTTTCGCTGATGAAACCTTGCCCCTGCCACCACCACTTGGTTCAGGACCCAGATTTGGGACAGTTGACACACTGAACATTCGGCTCATCTTCAGTAACCGGACAGCTCTCTTCCTTTTTGCCCCTTTTGGATTGTGCCAAAATCAGCAATTTTGTCATAATCCCAATGAAAATAACAGCTGAGAAATGTCAGGGGATTTGCAGGTAGCCAGCAGGTGCGCTGTGGATGGGGCACGGCCAGCTCTGTGGTTTGGGAACTGGAGGCCCTGGGTGGGTGCCCCTTCTTTCTTTCATGAACACTGAACTGGAGCAAAGCCCTACAGTTTTCTTAGAGAACATGGCTGTCTGCACAGAATCCTGGGTCCTACCTTTCTTCCCCGAGGCCCTCATAAGGCCTGAGTGTGTGGGAAGAGCTCAGGGCATGAGCAGTTCAGTGTGCAGGGCACGTGGCTCTGCTTCCACCTTACTCCCACCTCGGGCTACAATTGGACAACCTCGGAGTGGGAGGGAACACATTCAAAGAAGTTCCATCAGTCCCATTTCAGCCCCTAGCTCTTAGCCTCCTTGGGGAAATCAGTCACTCTGAAAAACACACCTCCTGTTTTGTTCTGGAAAAAAGTTTTGTTTTTAGAGTTATACCTGAATAGTTTGATCAGACTCACTACTGCAGCCCCCAAGATGATGACTTGCGGCTGTTCTGTAAAGTGAGTGCTCTTTCTGCTGGGAGTTTTTTTTTTTTTTTTTTTTTTTGTGGGCCTCTCACTGTTGTGGCCTCTCCCGTTGCGGAGCACAGGCTCCGGACGCGCAGGCTCAGCGGCCATGGCTCACGGGCCCAGCCGCTCCGCGGCATGTGGGATCTTCCCAGACCGGGGCACGAACCTGTGTCCCCTGCATCGGCAGGCGGACTCTCAACCACTGCGCCACCAGGGAAGCCCCTCTGCTGGGAGTTTTAAAGACTTATTCCCATACTCACTGTAAGTTTGGCTTCTAGAACAAATGGCAGTGTAAAAATAGCATTTCAGGGACTTTCCTGGTGGCACAGTGGTTAAGAGTCTGCCTGCCAATGCAGGGAACTCGTGTTCAATCCCTGGTCCAGGGAGATCCCGCATGCTGTGGAGCAACTAAGCCATGCACCACAACTACTGAGCCTGTGCTCTAGAGCCCACGAGCCACAACTACTGAGCCCACGCGCCACAACTACTGAAGCCCCTGCCCCCTAGTGCCTGCACGCTGCAACTACTGAAGCCCACGTGCCTAGAGCCCATGCTCCACAACAAGAGAAGCCACTGCAGTGAGAAGCCCACGCACCGCTACAAAGAGTAGCCCCTGCTTGCTGAAACTAGAGGAAGCCCGCATGCAGCAACAAAGACCCAACGCAGCCCATATATATATATATATAACATGTTGCAATTTGCTTGCACTCAGAGAGAATGCCAGTGATCAGTTTTAAACATTTCTTTAATTTTTGAATATGAAAAACATCAAATCTGAAAGTAAACAGAGTGGCCTTGTGAGCCCTGGCAAGCCTCTCAGACACTTCACTGCCCAAGACGTGCCTGTCTTCCATGTGCGGGTGACCCCTTCCACTCTGCTATTTAAAGTAAACCGTAGGCGTTGCGTTATTGTGTTTAGAAATACTTCGTTGTACACCTCTGAGAGATGGGGTCTTTTAAAACAATGTGACTACAATACCAGCATCACACCTGAAAGCTTAAGATGAGTTCTATCAAATATGTAGTCAGCATTCCAATGTTCCTGGTTGTCTCCTAAATAATGTCCTTTCTACATTCTGTCCAAATAGGGATCTGACACATTGCATTGATGTGCCCTTATCGCCTCTCCAGAGGCTCCTCCTTTATGCTCCCGGACAAGGTGTTTCTCCGTCTGGGAGTGCCAGGCCCCCTGCCCTCACTGTGAGCTGGTAGGAGAGCTCTAGGCCACATTAGTCAGCTTTGCTTCTGGCAAAGATGCTTCTTGGGCGCTGGGACTTTCTGTTGCCGCAGATCAGGAGGCACAGCCTGCCTTTCCCATCTCTCTCTGCAATGGTGCGATTGCTGAGGTCAGGCCTTCCCAGCCTGATCTGTCATTAGAAAGTTCTCCACCAGCCGCACTGCTGGGCCCCAGCAGCCTCGGTGTTCATTGCCTGGACTCATCCGCTAGGGCCTGCAAGCTGGCGATGTTCTAATTCTGTTGTTCTGTTTGCATCTGTTATTGGGGATTTTTTTTAATCAAAGTAACTTTCCCTCATCAACTCTCTGGTTGCTGTAAATGCCGTTTCTCTGGGGATGTCAGAATAAACCCTTCACCCTTTCCTTTACTTAATTTTCAGAAGAACTTGGTTCCCAAGCACCCCAGAGGATTCCCTTTTTTTTTTCTTTTGGCTGCGTTGGGTTGTTGCTGCATGCGGGCTTTCTCTAGTTGCCGCAAGCAGGGGCTACTCTTTGTTGCAGTGCATTGTCTTCTTATTGCAGTGGCTTCTCTTGTTGCAGAGCACAGACTCTAGGCGCACGGTGTCTGGAGCGCAGGCTCAGTAGTTGTGGCACACGGGCTTAGCTGCTCCATGGCATGTGGGATCTTCCCGGACCAGGGATTGAACCCATGTCCCCTGCATCAGCAGGCGGATTCTTAACCACTGCACTACCAGGGAAGTCCGGCAGAGAATTCCTTTTAATGTCATTTCCGGTTACTCTTACCACCACTCAGTAGTTGAGCTCATTTCCTGTAGATTCTCTTGGGGGTTTTTTGTTTTTTTATTTCTATATAGGCAATCATATTTTTTTCCACTTCAGACCTTAAACTTTTATTTCTTTTTCTCATTTTTGCAATGTCTAAGAACTCCACTACAGTGTTGAATAGACTTTTTAAGTCATTTATGAAAAATTTCAAGCATACAAAAAAAGTTGAATTATATAGTAAAAAAAACCATCTATGGACCACCTAGGTTCTACAGTTTATATTTTACTAGTTTTTGTTGTTGTTATTGTGGTAGCTCATATGTTCATCTTTCTATCCACCACCAACCCTTCATGTATTTTGATGCAATCCAGAGTAAATGTCAGTTGTCAGTATCCTGCCCCTAAATACTAAAGACTCAGTGGGCAGGTCGTTAACAAGAGCTCAGCGTACCTTCAGGGTTTTGCCTTGATGAAGAATTCACAATGAAATGTGCAGATCATAAGTGGACATTGTTAGTTTTGACAAATGCATATACCTGTGTAATCTAGACTCCCATCAAGATACAGAAAATTACCATCACCCCAGAAAGTTCCTTCATGCCCCCAACTAGTCACCGCTCCCATTTAAGAAAAAGACTGAATCTGTTCTAAGATTGAGTCCATGTGAGAACTTACAAGACTTTTTGTCTGTTTGCACCAGATGCTCCTCATGAGGAGGGAAGGTTTGCTTCATGCCAAGCTCCTCACCTAACTTTCCAAAGGACCTGCTCAGTTAATATCTCTCCTCAAAACCCTCATGCCCTGTCCTTTGGTTTCAGTGGCCGGTGGGGAAGGGCATGGTTAGCTATGTGAATGACAGCTGGAGGATTCTGCATATCTGGCAAGTGAAATTAAAATTCCTGAAATGAAAGCATATCTTAGTTATATAGAGAAGTTTCACCTGCTTTCTCATTTATAGGCTATAATGTTTTTTATAAGGATGGGTAGTATTTTTTCTGTTTATTGTTATTAATGTAAGGCACTTAAGTCACAATCTTACCTCTTTGATTTATGTCCTAGAGAGAACGGCCTGTTTTTACTGAGTGCCTTCTGAGCATAGTGTGTGATGATGCATGGCTTTCCGTCTCTCCTTGCTTGGACAGACAGCCTGATAGATCCTCCTGGTGGAGGTAGTGATTCCTCCCTCCACACCTATACTGCTTTATTTCCCCCTTTAAATCTTTGATGATGCTCAACATTGTCCTCATGCAAGCAGTTTGAGTCTCTTGCTGTCTGAAAAGCTTCTGGATTCTTGGCTCTAATCTCGGAACAGACAGTTCCGTCAGGTGCAAGACTCTGCACTCAGTTCACCGTCTTCTCATCTCCATTGTTGCTGACGAGAACTCGGCTGCTGTTCCTCTTGTCAGTTCTCTGAGCATAATGTCTTTCTTTTCTCTGACTGCTTTGGAGGTTTTGTCTTTGGTTTGCAGCAGTTTGACTATGATGTGCCTACATGTGGCATTATCCTGCTTATGATTCCCTGAGGTTTTTGAGTCTGTAATTTATGTCTTTTACCAAACTTAGCTAATTTTTGCCAGTATTTTTTCAAAGTTTTTTATGCCCCATTTCTCTCTCCTCTCCTAAGATTCCAATTACATGTATGTTAGAGCTTTTGATGTTGTCCAACCAGTTCCCGAAAGTCTGTTCTTTTGTTATTCAATTTTTTAAGTCTCTGCCTCAGATTTATTTATTTATTTTTTTTTTTTTGCCGTAAGCGGGCCTCTCACTGTTGTGGCCTCTCCCGTTGCGGAGCACAGGCTCCGGACGCGCAGGCCCAGCGGCCATGGCTCACGGGCCCAGCCGCTCCGCGGCATATGGGATCCTCCCAGACCGGGGCACGAACCCGCATCCCCTGCATCGGCAGGCGGACTCTCAACCACTGCGCCACCAGGGAGGCCCTCTGCCTCAGATTGAATAACTTTGATTGAGCTCTCTTCATGTTCACCACCCTTTTTTTTTTTTTTTTGCGGTACGCAGGCCTCTTACTGTTGTGGCCTCTCCCGTTGCGGAGCACAGGCTCCGGACTCACAGGCTCAGAGGCCATGGCTCACGGGCCCAACCGGAGCACAAACCTGTGTCCCCTGCATCGGCAGGCGGACTCTCAACCACTGCGCCACCAGGGAAGCCCCTTCACTACCTTTTTATTCTCTGTCATCCAATCTGCTATTAAGCTCATCTAGTAAAATTTTAATTTCAGATATTTTATTTTTCAGTTCTAGAATGTTTGTTCTTTTTTTATAGTTCTGTTTCTCTTCCAAGTTCTCTCGTCTATTTATGTCTTATGATCAATCATATTTTCATTTATGTTCTTGAGAATTCTTACTATGGATGCTTTACTTTGTCTGCTTGGAGCTTGTGTTCTGGGTGCAGAATGAGTGGAGAATGGAAATAACTGAGATGAGCAGTGTGTGGCGGGGTGAGTGTTGCAGGCTAGGCAGTGCCGGGATGGACTGAGGCCCAGGTGTAAATGTTACGTCCAGGGAAGGTGTATCTGAGCAGAGACCTGACCAAAGGGCCATAGGGATGGGCACTGGGGGCAGGGACTTGACACGCCTGGGCTGCCAGCAAGGGAGGAGACCCCTGGGCAGAGCAGAGGAACAGGTGAAGCAGTCAGGGGGGCCCTGGTCAGCTTCATTCTCTCCCTGTGGGTCTCTCTGTGGGTCACCCATGGTGTTTTCCCATGATGACTTGCATCAGCTGACTTAGCTGAAACCTGACCCTCTGCCGTACACTGATCCTTCTAGAAGAAAGGGAATCTCTTCTAATGGCATTGAGGACATGATGCCAGAAGCTGTCACTTCCCCTCCCCGAGTCCCTGAACCACCACCAGGCTCCCTTGCAAATGACCCCTGAGCAAGATTGTGGCAGCTGGCGGAGCCCACTGGGTCCTGGTTCTGTGACCGAGACGCCCTCCCTCCCCTCCTCATTCCTTGGGTGTACGTGCCACCCAGAGAGGGTCTGTGAGGCTCCCTGCCCTCATCAGCCATCCCGGCCTCTGGGCCCAGGAGCTGCCCGTCACGCTGACCTCACGGAGGGCCAGAGACAGTGAGCATCCAAGAGGCATGGACAAGTAGAGGTATGGGGAGGGCAAGAAGAAGGCTGGTGTGTCCCCTGCCATGGCCCCAGCAGAGACAGTGTCCACATGGGGCAGAGGCCTTGGGGCTGGCCCGACCTCTGCCCTGACCTCTACCCAGGGTGCCTGCCAGGTGGAGAAGTGTATGTGATTCCCTCCTTTCCAGAGGAGCTGACCCTCTCTGTTATTTCTGACGAGTGTGGACACACTGGCCTCTCCACCCTCAGGTGACAGGGCCTCCCCATGGGCAGCGAGGAGGACGCTGAGAACCGTGTCTACCAGTGTGGGGAAGCTCTTGAGAGCTGTGGGTGAGTGGGTCATCTTCCAGGATTATGTGGGTGAGGGTTACCCCACTTCCGTGGCACAGGGGTGGGGGGACAGGAGCTCACCCTGCTGTGATGCTGGGTGGGCGTGGCCGCTCCGCACAGGACCTGTGGACACACGTGCCTCCTGGGCTGACAGAGAGCAGGTCTGCCCGACCACCGCCAGCCACGTTTCAAGCTCAGCAGCCCCACATGGCTAGTGGGCCTGGGCTGCACAGGCAGGAGGCGGGTCAGAACCTCCCCTCGTCTTGAGCAACCCCGAGACAGCACTGCCCAGCGTCTCGTGAGGGGTCTCACGAGGCACTTTGAGACGAGCTTCAGCTAATTTTCTTTTCTTTTTTTAAGATTTATGTATTATTTATTTATTTTTGGTTGCGTTGGGTCTTAGTTGTAGCACGCAGGATCTTTCATTGTGGCGTGCGGGCTCTTCGTTGTGGTGCGCAGGATTCTCTCTAGTTGTGGTGTGCAGGTTTTCTCTTCTCTAGTTGTGGCATCCAGGGTTTTTTCCTCTTCTCTAGTCGTGGCGTGCAGGTTTTCTCTCTCTAGTTATGACGCACAGGGTCCAGGGTGCATGGGCTCTGTAGTTTGCAGCATGCAGGCTCTGAGGTACACAAGCTCAGCAGTTGTGGTGCGCAGGCTTAGTTGCCCCGTGGCATGTGGGATCTTAGTTCCCTGACCAGGGATCGAACCCACGTCCCCTGCATTGTAAGGTGGATTCTTTACCACTGGACCACCAGGGAAGTCCCATCAGCTAATTTTCATGCACAGGAAACAAAAGACAAAGAAATGGTAAGGCATTGTGCCCTTCAGCCAGATATATGTTAAATATTTGGAATATGTTAATCCTGAAAAATCTCTGTTGCCAAGTCTCATTTCCGTTGACGGGAAGCATTCTCATATTTATCCCAAACCAGTAAAGCCAGCTAAGGTCATTACTGTGGATTTTGTTTTCAGGCTAGCTGGTGATACCTGTGTGGATCTGAGCAGCAGGGGACACCTGGGGCTATGAAGTCTGGTTGCCAGAGCAACCGAGTATGAACCAGCACCGTGACAAAGTGCAGTGGGAGGAGGGTCGCTGTGCGGGTCACACAGGTCACTTCCCGTTCCCTGCAGCGCCCAAGGACATCCGTAAAACACAGACTGGCAATTTGCTAAGCGCTTCCTAATTGAGAGCATGCAATTTAAAATGATTTTACTTAAAGCGTGAAGCATTTAACCAGGTCTTTCAAAAACGTCTTCTTGCCAGAAGACGTGTTCCATTTACCATCTGATCTCTGGCTTAAATCCTCAAATATGTGAGAAGTGACCAGGAAGCCGGACAGACGGGATCCTGTCCCAAGAGACATGCCCAGCTCACGCCAGTTCTGGAGGATTCCTGGGCAGACGTGGCTCTGAGCAGGTCCTGGTAGGGGGCACGGGAGGCTCTAGACCAGGCCCGGCATGAGGGGGGCTGAGGTTGGGGAGGTGAACAGGAGCCTGGCTGCACCTCTGGGGCAGGGCAGCATTAGTACCTCCTGGGCCCTGAGGACAGGCCCCAGTCTGTCCCCTTAAGGCAAGGGCAGCTCTGCCAGGTGGTTCTTATGGCCGGAAGGGGTTGGTGGACCTGGGCAAGGCCCCATGCACCGTGGTGACTGCAGGAGGGGGTGTGAGGTGGATGTAAGGTGTGAGCAGGCTGGGCGGGGCTCCTGACCTCCCTGGACAGGTGCACGCAATCACCAGGCGCCCCGTCCAGGTGGGGAACAGAGAGATACGCATGTTCCCTGTGACGTGCTGGACAGCGGACGGCTGTTTCTAAACACCAGCGAGAGTTTTCCTTCAAGTTTTGTTGTAGCCTCCCTTGTGTTTTTTACCTGATCTCATTTTATATTATGTCTCAACAAAAGAGGAAAGTGTGTTAGCCAGTCATTGGGCAGGGCGTGCTGGTCTGGACTGCAGTGTTTGCAGCAGTCACCAGCAGCATGCAGCTCTCCCTAGTCCCTTCTGGGTGACGGGCGGGCAAACGGTTCAGGAACAGTGTCGGCGGAACCTCCCCCCTGATTTCCTGGCTGCCATGCAGCCCCCACTCCCCAAGGCCCGACACCACACAGCGAGGCCTGCCCTTTGCTCAATACCCCGTGGCTCTGCTCCGGTGGGCATCGGGGCTCCAGCTGGCCCACCAGAGCCCACGCAGTGCAGGAGCTCCTCCACCTGCACCCGGCTGGCACTCTGCCCTCAAAACACCAGATCCCTCCAGTGGAGTCTGCGTCACACATGCCAAGCGGCCATGATAAAAACTCTCAAGCATGGCTTTGCAGATCAGAAATGTGGAGGAGAACACAGGAGTTCAGCCCCGGGTGGCCTGGACCCCTGGGCCGCCTCTGATGCTCTGCTGAGAAGAGGGGCTTTTTCTCCACCTGCCGCTCAGGCCATTCCAGGGTCGCCCGCTTCTGTGAAACTCGTACTTTGCAGGCGTTGAGCACGGAAGTCACCAGAGTCAAAGACACAGGGAGGAGCGGGGTCTGCAGACTGCTCCTGGACCACGCCAGCTGGACGTGTCCTGTGACCCAGGCCCCGTGTTCTGGACACAGGCCCGGGCAGCCCTCTAGCTTATTAGCCCCAGAGTCTGAGCACTGCTCCTGCTGCCTGAGGTCGGCGAGGGGGCCCAGGGCACGTGGCAAGCAGCAGCCAGTGTCACAGCAAATGGAGTCAGGGCTGCCTGCCTTTTCCTGCCACCTTTCCGACCATGGTCTCTGCCTGGGCCACCCCGCACCCAGGAGCCACTGTGCCTATCGCGAGGCCCCTGGTAGGGCTGTGAGCGAGACCCAGAACTATCCCCGCCAATGCCAAAGTGACATCCTCCCACCGGATGGGGCCAAGGACAGTGGACCAGGCACTCCCCCAGCTGGCCCGTCACCCTATGTCTCGAGCTTTGGCCTCTGAACCCCACCTGCCCATCACAGCGGGCTCTGACTGCACTTGTAGGAGGCGTGGGGCTCTGTGGCAGAGCGAACATCGGCACCTGGGGGGACAGGGTGGCCCCAGAACTGTCCCCAAGGTGTAAAAACAGCCCTTCTTTGCCGTCAGTAGCTGCAGAACGGGCTGCTGTGCCCGTGAAGACTGGGAGTGACTTACAGCTCCGAGTGCTCCCAGGGTGGGCGGCTCAGGCAGGAGTGACAGCCCGTCAGGAGGGAAGCGCTTTCCCCCTTCTCCCGCTTTTAACCACGAAGCTAATGGGTTTCCTACTCATAACGTGGATGGTGCTGTCATCTTTGAAGGATCCATGCCTGCGACATTTAATTACTCTAAGTAACTGTAATAGTTTCGAGGAGGTTGTGAGGCCTCAGTTGCTTTCAGAGCCATCGGGTGGCCTCTGCCACTGAAACCTTGCTTTAGGTCACATTTCCTTTCTGGTTGGTGGCTTAGCCTGTGCCATCCTGACCTTGACTCTGGGTGACCACAGTGCCTGGTGAGCCCCCTCTGAGCCCCCTTGACGGTCAGCAAGAATCCCCCATGAGGAGCCGCCCGGCCCCATCCTTGTACATCCTGGAGTGCCATGCCCACTCTGCGGTGGCCCTGTGTTCTGCATCACCAGGCCCATGCCAGGCCTCCCAGTGGTGGATTATCCAGTCTTCAATAGAAGAGCGTCTTCGCTCTTCACAGGCCCACAAGGACAGAGCCAGAAGTCAGCACCACATCCACATCGGAGCTGTTTGGGGAGCAGGTGCCCCATGTGGCGAAGGAGTGAGGGACCCACGGGTCACAGGTTGGGCCGGGAGACTGAGGGGCCAGATTCAGCATGTTGTAGGCCTTCCTCAGACTCGTGTGCAGCTCTGGCAGACACGGGCTGGGTGATTCGGAAGCACAAGTCGGGAGGAGGGGAGCATGGAGAGCATCCACTTCCTCTGACCACTTGAGTCTGCTCGGCTGCAGCCAGTCCAGCCCAGAGGCACCCAGACTGCCCAGAGCCTGCAAGGCAAGGGGCTGTGTCTGCTCTCAGACCTGGAGACCACCAACTATGGCCGGCCCTGAGCTCTGGTCAGGACAGGGCTAGACGAGCCTGCACGTCCCTGTCGGAGCCGTCCCCAGAGACAGTGGGCAAGCAGCTCCTTGGGAAGGCCACCCCCGCCGCACCTCACCCAGCATGGAGGGTGGGCGCCAACCCTCAGTCTCACGAGGACGCCTCCCAAACGTGGCTGGACGCTGGGCTGCATTCCTGGAAACCAGCCAGTAGCCACCGAGGTGAAAGTTCTAGCAGCAGGTGGTGCAGCCCACGGAGACTCCCCTGGTCACTTGCTCACTGTCACCCCAAAGCCACCGGTGGGAGGTCCCATGCCGTGGGCGAAACCTTCCAGGCCCGTGTGAAGGGGCTGTCGCCTTGCCCTCCTGAGGGGTCTGCGTATAGGCTGGGGTGCACATCTGGGAGGAGGGCTTGTCTTTCTGGGACCACGGAGAACAGTGGTGTTCCTTGTGCCAGCAGCATAGCTGCTGACCACCGGCGGGACCCCAGCAAAGGAAGCGGAGCAGGTGGGTGCAGGCCACCCTCTCCTCCTAGCAGTGCCGGTGAGCGTTAATGGCTGGACTGGTGGCCAGCAAGCAGGCAGCCTCAGCTTCGGCCCAGAAAATGGCTATGCCGAGATGGGGGGCGGGGGTGGCCCCACGCACCCAGCAGGATGAGGGAGGTTCTGAGTTCAGGAGGAGGCAGGAGGGCCAGGTGACACGTACGTCCCTAGGGTGATAGCGGGTCCCCGTCACCTGCTTCCTGGCACTTAGGAGGGTCTCTGGGCTCTGCCATTTGCATTTCGCTTTGATTGGTGTCACTCAAACTGCACATTAAAATTCCGTTCGTCGCGTCTGTGCAGAGCGAGGTGACAGAGAAGGCAGACCCGGGCTCGGGGGACCGCTCTGCCCGCCCACGTGAGGTCTGCAAGCTGCTGAGGGGCTTCCAGGGAGCACGAGCAAGGCCGGGTCCCCACTCCTGGGCGGGTACGTGGGCTCTTCCAGCCTTGCTTCCTCTGGGGCCTGCCCAGCTCAGCCTGGAGCACCGTGTCCACCGTGTCCGCTTGCCCTGCTCGCGGGGCCACATTGAGGAGGGGTGGGAACAAGTGGCCTTTGAGGTCCCTTCTCAGATCTGAAGCGTCTGCACATAAGTCCTCCCAGAGCCGTGTCATCACTCCCATGTTCTGCCGTCATAAAACCACACGTTTTAAAATGCCCCCATGTGGAAGGAGTCCAAGCTTAATGAAAACGACTTCTCAGGATAAAACCAGAGAAGGTGTCACATAAGGAACAGAGTCCGCTTCTTCCTGTTGAGACAAGAAGGGGGTTTGAAGCACATTGTGAAGCAAAGATCGTCCATGTCCACGAGCAGAAGGACGAGACCTGGACCCAAAATGAGCGACGCTCAGTGTCTGGAACCTCGTAGAGCAGATGAGCATGAGGGCTTCCTGCTTTCTTCCCTTGAGGCATCTGGGGGAAGCCGGGTGTGTGCCCTGGAGGCCAGCTCAGCCCACGTGGGCGTCCCACACACTGGGTCCCCAGAGGAGGGTGGCACCGATGTCCCCATCTTGGCCTTGGCCAGAGCGCCCTGTGCTCTGCCTTCCTCTCCCGTCGGTGACAGCTGTGCCGACAGGCCCACTGTCTCCATTGGTTGTGGCCTGGCCACAGCCTGGTGGCGCTCTGGGCTCCAGTCGCCCGCCTCACTCGGCTCCCTCCCCCGGGCACCCCTCCCCAGCACTGTCCAGGCTTCTTTCTGCTTCTGGAATCATCTCCAGACGGTGCAGGGCACACGCTGGTGCCCCAGATCCCCCAGCACAGGTGGCTCAGCCGATGCAGTGAGCCCAGAGACCCCAGGCAATGACGGCCCACCCGTCGGTGCCGCCCTGGTGTTGGCACTGCTGCCTTTGGGCAAACTCACCTGTTTGTCTCCCAGAGAAGAACCGATGTGGAACTGAGCTTCAGAAATCCAGAGCATATGAGAGTCAATGGGATTTCTCCCTCCACATTTTACTATGAAAAATTTCAAGCCACAGAAAGTTTCAAACAGTTGTACAGTGAAAACCTGCAAACCCACCACCTACATTCTGCCGTGGCTGGTCCTTGGCTCTATTGGCATCATCACACATCTGTTCACGCCTTATCTTAACGTTCAGTGTGTCTCAGAGTGGGGTTCAACATTCATTTAGGTTTGTCTGTTTTTTTGAGAAAGAAGTTTACAAACATTGAAATGCACAGACCTTAAGGTGCTTTTGGTAATTCTTGGCCAGTGCACCACCATGACCAGCACTCCCACCCCCAGGGCGCAGACCCCCCAGGCAGCCAGGTTCTAATTTCTCTCACCTGCATGGGGGCAGCTTGTTCTGGAACCTACATCGTGGAACTGTAGAGTGTTTGCCCTTGTCTGAAGTGTCTCTGACGCAGCAGAATGTCTTTGAGGTTCGTCATTATGGGGTGAAAGGGAAGTCGTGCGGCCCACAAAGTGCAGTGCAGCCTCCTTTTGATGCAGCCCGAGACCAGCTCCACGTTCCGGGTGTCCCGGGGACACAGTGTGAGGGGCCGTCTCCACAGTAGGAGCGAGAACTCAGGTGTGCTGCTCACACCTGCATTTCTCACATGGGCTCCCCAGCAGGAAGAATGACTGATGCCACCCATCCAGCGGTGCTGGGCTGAGCCACGCAGGGCCTGTACTTGCTACTCCCCCGGCTCCCTCCCTCACCTGGGCAGGTGGGACCACAGTCTGCTCTGCGCTCAGCAACTCACGTCTGGGTCGTCCAGCCTGCTCGGTGCCCGTATCCACCCTGGTGACTCCTCAGGGGCTGCACCGTGTCTGTGGGCACCCTGCAAAGGGTAGGAGCCACGGCCTGAGCTGCTAGGCTCAGCCGGGAGCTGTGTCTCGGTTGCTCTTTGTTCTGTTTGAAGGACCGTCTGGGTTAAGCCAGGTTTGGTGCAGTTGCTTCCTCGGAAAGTGTCCACTGCTGCTCACTCGTCCTTTGTGTTCTGCCGCCCTCATTTCAGGATGGGAGTCCCAGCTTCTGGAGACGGGCTTCCTGGGGATTTTCCTGTGCCCTCTCTGGACTCTGTCTCCATTGCCCAGGGGGACCCCCACGTCCCGGATCGTCCTGTGGGGCTATCGGTGGCTGATTTTCAGAATCATGCTCGGAGCGGTAAGTAGAACTTTTATTTGTTATACTTGGAGGGAAACGTACTAAAAACGAGTGGCTGCCTTCCCGCCTTCCCACCAGCCAGGCCAGCCGTGTCCCTTCCACCACTTTCTATGATGTCCGAGGCCTGTTTCTGAGCACTCGGTGCTCCACTGGCCCCTCTGGCATGGTCATTTTCTGTGGGAAACAACCAGGACTTGAGTCGTTCCACGGGGACACTCGGGGGAGGGCCCCCTGGTCACCCCTTCCCCCCAGCCCTCCTGGTGTGTATGGAGCATCTGAAATGTCGGGAAACGTGTTAGCGGGTCACACGATGTCGTCTGTGACCCCGGCCTCGCGCCCTCCTGTCTCTCTGCCGGTGGAGCCCCTTCTCCCGACGCCTCCCCGTGTGGTTGTGGTGGTGCTCAGCTGTCCCGCTTCCCTGCCGCATCCTCTCCCCCTCACGCCCTCCTGCTGCGCCCTGGGACCAGGCTCCTCGACTCCCATCTGCCATGCAGCTGTGGAAAGTGCACGTCTCAGTTTTAATTACACCTTCGAGTTTTCAGAAACTTAAAATCAGGAGTGAGGTGGTTCACCAGGCAGAGGTCTGGGCGACTTCGTGTACTTTCCCTTCTGCCTCTGCCCTGCTTGTTACGCTAAAATGTAAAATACCCATTTCTTTCACATCGTCCAGACAGTCTAGTGTCTGTTGGCTCTTAAGTCGTTCCTCGTGGGGGAAAATACAAGCCTGCAGGGGGGTGGGGGCCGGCGCTGGTCCTCCTGCAAAGTCGCTGTCCTCCACTGCGCCATGCTGCCCCTTCCTTGTCAAATGTTCGGTTTACTCATGGGCTTCTTACGTGAGGGGGGCCACGTCCCCTGGGCAGCACAGCGCCATCTTGCCCTCTGCGGCTCTCTGTATTTGAAGCCCCCATCGCCCCACGTCCTGGCTGGTGCCACAGTCTGCTGGGAAGACTGAACTAGCAAGTGACGGCATCTGCTGTCGAGGGGGACAGGCTGGTCCTCAAGCAGGACGGGTGTCCCCTCGGACCGTGGGTTCCCACTCCCACAGGCTCCCCTCCTGGACTCCAAGGGTGTTGGCCGTCACGCCGTGGTGGTTCAGGTAGCTGCCACGTCTGCGCCGTCTGGCCAGGCTCCGGGGGCACTGCAGGCAGCTGGGTGCAGAGGGATGAGCTCTGTGGCAAGGGGGTGGGCGTGGGGGGTGGGAGACAGGCCCGGGTGGTTGGCCAGGTTCCCGACCCAGCGGGGTGTGAGCAGCTACAGACACTTGGAAACACCGTGTTGGGTGATTGTGTGGGTCCAGATTCCACGGCAAAGTGTGATGCTTTCCCTAAACCCATTTTTCCATTTAATTAGAAAGATGAGCATGGTTTTCATATGTCCCTTTGATGAAACACGAAACCGTGAGCTCTCTCGCCACCGCACAGGTGTTCTTAGCTTCAAGGCTGCTGTTCCTTGTCCGTCTAGGACTCAATTGTAGAGTCTCTCTCAGCTGGCTTTAAAAAGCATAAAAACAAATGCATTGTTTCTAAGGACTTTATCAGGACCCTCCTGGGACGGTAGCTTCGGCTGCAGAGCCCTGGGTGGCGGAGCTGTCAGGTTGCTCTGAGCACAGTTCGCAGTTGCACAAACTCCCACGATGCCTCACAGGGGCGGCGAGTCATTAGCATGTTGTAAAGCACCTTTTATGGCATTTTGATTGACTGTTAGCACCAGCTGGATAAAAAATTATCAGGTGCACTAAAAGGTGTAATTACTTGATTCCGTCTGTACGTTGGATATTATTAACCTCCCTTCGTAGGAAAGCAGAACGACAGAGTTGACTTGGTAAAAAGGAGTGACGGCAGCGAGTTGTCCAGCCCATAGGAGCTGAGCAGGTGCTGCCGGGATGAGCCCGGCCCCGATTGTCTGCTGCTCGATCAGAACTGGCGACTGTCCCGGACGCTCAGACCCGCTGTGGTTCTGTAGTCTGGCCATGCTTCACATGCCCCAGAGGACAGATTGGTCCTTTCAGAGCTCAGCCTCAGAGGGGACCCCAGGTCGTGTGGGTGGGGGTGCCCGAGCAGAAGGAAGGAAACCTCTCTGCCTGCTGATGGCCTGGTCCCCCCAGGTGCCCGGGGTGCAGTCGGTGCGGCCACTCCATCCTCAGGTGTCTGGAGAGGTGGCACCAGGCTACCCTTCTCTGGAAGCAGCTGGAAACTGGACACACGGTGACACAACTGTTTTCACACCCGACGACAGCCGGGTGGGCCGGGGTCCAGAGGGAAATTCTCGAGCCGAGCCCTTGACTGCCTGGCTCTTCGGGGAGGCCGGGGTCCTTGCCGCGGGGAGGCAGTGATGGCCGGAGGGCTTCCTGCTGGAGGCAGCGGCCAGGGCACAGAGGGGAGGAATCTGTGCAGAGGATGCAGCTCCAAAGACAAAGCATCACTTCTGTCCAAAATGCATCCTCTGATCTAACCATGAGGAAGCATCAGACATGCCCCAACTGCGGGACGTTCTGCACAGCTTCTGACCAGCATCTCAAGTATCCAAGTCATACCTTAGTTAAAGCCTAAGGAGCCGTCAGCCAGGACGTTAGTGGGAAGCTGGTGAAACCCAAGTAGGGTTGAAGTAGTAGTGACACGTGTACAGGGTCTCCTTGTCATTTTTACAGCTTTTCTGAAGTGTAAGATTTTCTTCAAAATAAAAGGTTAAAGAGAAATAGTATGGGCAACTTTATGCACGTGAAGTGGGCAGTTAGAGGACATAGAGGTAGGTAGGTTTCTGACACTGACACGAGGGTCAGCGCAGCTGAATCATTTTATAAACTGAGTCATTAAACATACAAAAGGTACCTCCCACAGAAAACTCCAGGCCCAGACGACTCCACTGATGAGATTTATCAAATATTTAAGGAAGAAGTGGTAACAAATCTATACACACTCATTCAGAAAACGGGAGAGGGGAACCCTTCCCAGCTCACTCTCCTGAGGCCAGTGAAGACAAGGACATTTCAAAAAGGGAAGTTACAGAATGCTATTCTTCAAGACCACAAACAAAAATTATCAAGGAATTATTAGCAAATGAATCCAGAGTACATAAAGGTGTCAAGTCCACGTGGGATTTTCCCCAGAATGCAAGGCTGGTAGGACATGAATAAATAGATGTAATTCACCAAGTTACCAGATATAAGGAAGAAAGAGATCAAATGATATGTTCATCTCATTCTAGGTAGAAAAAGCATTAGACAGTGTTAAACACTTATTCACAATTAACAAGCATTAGACAATGTTAAACACTTATTCACAATTAACAAAAAAAATTCTCAGCAAACTAGAAATAGAAGGAAACTTCTTCAACCTGATAAAAGGTAACTATACAAACTACCTACAGCTAACATCATACTAAATGGTGAAAGACTGAACATTTTGCCTCTAAGACTGGGAACAGGGCAGTGGTGGCCAACCTCCTCATGGCTAGTCAACAGTGTGTTGAAGATCTTAGCTTGTGCATTAAAGCAAGAAAAAGTGGTGAAGGCCCTGAAGATTGGAACAGAGGAAGTAAAATTATCTCTGTTCTTCACGTATGTGGAAGATCACAAGGGCTGTAGAACTAGGGATTGAAGTCGACCAGGGTGCAGGACTCAGGGCCAGTATTTCCATGAGCTGGCAAAAACTGTCAAAAATATGAAAGTTTAAAATATACCCGTAACATCCACAACCATAAAGTACTGAGGAAGTTTTCACGGAAGTGCAACACTTGTGCTCTGAAAACCACCAAACGTCACTGAGAGGAGACTTGGGCAAGTAGATCTTCCATGTTTGTGGTCAGAAGGCTCGGTACCAGCCAAGGGTCAGTTGTCCCCAAACTGGTCGATAGATTTTGTGCAGCCCCAAACATAATCCTAGAAGAGTTTTCTTTTTAGAAATTAACAAACCAAGTCTTAGATGTGCGTGCAAATGCCCAGGACCTAGTCTTGAATGAGAGTAAAGTTGTCGGCGTCACACTGCTTGTGGGTTCAGGCCTTCCCAGAGGACGTGGCCCTCGAGGCACCAGGGGAGGTGAGAGGCCGAGAGCCGTATCAACGGGGTGGGTCAGTCTGGAAATAGTCCCACACTGAAGTCACGGTCAAGTGACCTCTGGACAAGACAGCAAGTCAATTCAGCTGAGAAAGAAAAGTGTCTCCCCCGCCGGTGCTGGGTATCCACACGGGCACACGGACCCCACCCCCCACCACACCACACACGACAGTCAGTTCGAGGTGGACGCAAACGTAAAATCAAGACACTCCTCAGAGATAACTTAGAACGTTCACAGTCTTGGAGAAGCAAAGATTGTTTACAGCACAGAAACCATTAACCATAAGAGAAGAAAATAGGTAAACTGTACATCAAAATGATGAAAATCTTGGGTTCTTCAAAAGACACCATGGAAAAACGGCAAGCCACAGGTTGCGGGGAGCACTCACAATACACACCTGGCAGAACCTCCGTGTGGAGTACGTGAAGAACTCATGCATGTCACTAACGGACAGTTCACTCTGAAAAAGGGAGAGGTCTCGGCAGGCATGCGCGTGGCCATCCCAGCACTTGCATGAAACACGTGGATGGATGCTGAGGTCCCACCCGCCCAAGAGGACAGAACTTAGCAGCTGACCAAACCAAATACTGGCTCACTCAAGTTGCTGTAACAAAATACCACAGCCCAGGTGGCTTAAACCACATTTATTTTCTCACAGTTCTGGAGGCTGGAAGTCCGGGGTCGGTGTTGCAGCCAATTCTGTTCCCGGCAAGGACTCTCCCTGGCTTGCAGATACCACCCTCACACTGTGTCCTCACTTGTTGGGTCAGCTCCCCCGCCACATGACCTCCTTGACCCTGCGTGACTCCCTTGGTCCAGACGCAGCCGCACTGGGGGTCAGGGCCTCGACATACGAATATTGAGGGGCGCGAGCAAGAGGGACTCCCTGCGCGCTCTCCTGTGGCTGTGTAAAACAGTGCAGCCACTTGGAGAGGCAGTTGGGCATTTACTTACTGAGTTGACCCCACGCCCACCCTGTCCCCCAGAGTTTCCACTCAATACGCAACCCAGGAGAAGTGGAAACGTGGTCACAGAGGCCTTTTACACAAACACTCGTGGCAGCATTATCCACACGCACCAAGAACTGGAAACCAACCACAGTCCACCAGAGGAGGATGGGGGCAGCCTGGCCCAAATCCCCCAAAGGCAAACCACCCAGCTGGACAGGGACCCAGTGCCGAGCCCATAGGCATCATGCGGCTGAGAGCAGTAGCCAGGAAGGGGTCCCACGTGAGTCCTTGAGAAGGTTCTGGAATTGGCGGAGCCAGCAGGCGGCCACAGACCCAGAGGCTCTGTCACATCTGGGATGTGGGGTGGGGATTGATGGGCATGCAGGAACTCTTGGGGCGATGGGGTGAGGGTCCACGGGCATGCACATCCACACAAGCCCCTCAGCTGCAGCTTCAGGTTAGGACATAAGTCATTTCCTGCAACCTAACAAGAGGTCACGGTAACGGGAGCCTCGGGAGGTGGTCTGTCAGCCCCACAAAGAGCAGAGTTGTGCACACCCCACTGAGCCAGGTTTTCCTGGGCTGAGCACCAGTTGACACAACATGCCTTCAAGCCCTGGAAAGACCATCAGCCCCCCAGGCACTGCAGCTCAAGACAGGCTCCCAGACGCTGCTTCCTACCTGTTGCCCGAGCCAACTGCGGGCCTGGCCTGTGCGGCGTGAGTTCTCGTTATTCGTTCCCACTGATACAGAGGTGACTTGACGGCCCCAAACTGTCGCCACACGGGCCGGGGGGGCAGGGTGGCCACCCCACATTGGTGTGATTGGAACTGGAATTCAGGCCGTCCCATGCTGGGGCTTCACAGCTGTGCGGCTGTTCTGCGCATTGGCATCCTGGGGCCAGACCGAAGCAGCAAGGAGCTGCCAGTTCCTCACAGGACAGGGCAGACCAGGCCCAGATGCACTCCTTCCCTTTCCGTCCTCAGAGCAAAGAGTGGAGACTCTCTCACCTGCAGGAAATGGTAGATGGTGTAGGTGTCCAAGTCACTGTGGTTAAGCCCTTTAATTATGCTTTAAAGATAAAAGTTTTCACTTTTGGACTTCCCTGGTGGCACACTGGTTAAGAATCCACCTGCCAATGCAGGGGACACAGGTTCGAGCCCTGGTCTGGGAAGATCCCACATGCCGCAGAGCAACTAAGCCCGTGCACCACAGCTAGTGATCCTGTGCTCTAGAGCCCCAGAGCCACAACTGCTGAAGCCCGTGCGCCTAGAACCCGTGCTCCACAACGAGAAGCCACCGCAGTGAGAAGCCCTCGCGCTGCAATGAAGAGTAGCCCCCGCTCACCGCAACTAGAGAAAGCCCGCGCATAGCAACGAAGACCCAACAAGCCAAAAAATAAATAAGTGAACAAACAAAAAACTATTTTCAAAAAAAAGTTTTCACTTTTATCTCAATCTGTTTTTGTAGCTGAGTTCATACTGGCCGAAGTTTTCAGCCAGAGCATGTTAAACACCTGTCGTGGAAGCCAGAGCCCTTGGCTCCTGGTCCCTGTGCTGCTTCCATGGGGAATGGACGGGGATGTTCCACACGGGCATCCTCAATGGTTCCAGCCCATGCTGGGCCCGAGAACTGTGCTCACTCGATGGCTGACATTCTGGGAACTGAGCCAGTATCCATGCTACTGGGAGTTCTCATACCTGGACAACGCCAAGGGGATACCAGCTAGGTCAGTCTGACCCCCGGGAAGTCGAAGAACGAAACCTGTCTCTTTTCTGCACCTCCCTCCCCCCAGCCTGGCCCCCAGGGTTGTGTGCACGTAGCTGTCGGGTGGCAGCGGCTGGCATCTCCCTCTTACCATAGGAGCCTTGCTTGGTATGAGGGCTGCCTCACAGGGGTGTCCTGGGCCCACGGGGAGAGTGGCAGTGAGAAGAGGCGGTGCCCGGACGTTCACAGTCATCAAACAAGGGAAATAGGAACCTGTCCTGCTGCTAGATGTCTGGCAGTGGGGGGAACCCCTCCTGCTGCTGGATGTCTAGAGTGGGGGAACCTGTCCGGCTGCTGGATGTCTAGGTGGGTGGGGAAGGCTGTCCTGCTACTGGATATCTGGTTGGGGGGGACCCGTCCTGCTGCTGGGTGTCTGGGGGGTGGGGGAACCCGTCCTGCTGCTGGATGTCTGGGGATGGTGGGGGTAACTGTCTCCTGGACGGCTGCTTCCACTTGCATTAGCTAGGTTGTTAGCGTGGCTTTTATTTTCCTGTATATTCTCTCTACAGTTCTTCCAATGTCTTTTACTACCTTTCTCCTGATACTAAATTGTTTTTATTTTATTGCTTCACATTTTGAGTTAAGAACTTAATTCCCCAAGATGACATGATACTATACATAGAGAATCCTAAAGACACTACCAGAAAACTACTACAGCTAATCATGGAATATGGTAAAGTAGCAGGATACAAAATTAATGCACAGAAATCTCTTGCATTCCTATACACTAATGATGAAAAACCTGAAAGAGAAATTAAGGAAACACTCCCATTTACCACTGCAACAAAAAGAATAAAATACCTAGGAATAAACCTTCCTAAGGAGACAAAAGACCTGTATGCAGAAAACTGTAAGACACTGATGAAAGAAATTAAAGATGATACAAACAGATGGAGAGATATACCATGTTCTTGAATTGGAAGAATCAACATTGTGAAAATGACTGTACTACCCAAAGCAATCTACAGATTCAGTGCAATCCCTATCAAACTACCAATGGCATTTTTCACAGAACTAGAACAAAAAATTTCACAATATGTATGGAAACACAAAAGACCCCGAATAGCCAAAGCAATCTTGAGAAAGAAAAACGGAGCTGGAGGAATCAAGCTCCCTGACTTCAGACTATACTACAAAGCTACAGTAATCAAGACAGTATGGTACTGGCACAAAAACAAATCTAGATCAATGGAACAGGATAGAAAGCCCAAAGGTAAACCCACACACATATGGTCACCTTGTTTTTGATAAAGGAGGCAAGAATATACAATGAAGAAAAGACAGCCTCTTCAATAAGTGGTGCTGGGAAAACGGGACAGCTACATGTAAAAGAATGAAATTAGAACACTCCCTAACACCATACACAAAAATAAACTCAAAATGGATTAAAGACCTAAATGTAAGGCCAGACACTATAAAACTCTTAGAGGAAAACATAGGCGGAACCCTCTATGACATAAATCATAGCAAGATCCTTTTGACCCCCCTCCTAGAGAAATGGAAATAAAAACAAAAGTAAACAAATGGGACCTAATGAAACTTAAAACCTTTTGCACAGTAAAGGAAACCATAATCAAAACGAAAAGACAACCCTCAGAATGGGAGAAAATATTTGCAAATGCAGCAACTGACAAAGGATTAATCTCCAAAATTTACAAGCAGCTCATGCAGCTCAATATAAAAAAAAAAAAACCCAATCCAAAAATGGGCAGAGACCTAAATAGACATTTCTCCAAAGAAGATATACAGATTGCCACAAACACATGAAAGGATGCTCAACATCACTAATCATTAGAGAAATGCAAATCCAAACTACAATGAGGTATCACCTCACGCCAGTCAGAATGGCCATCATCAAAAAATCTAGAAACAATAAAAGCTGGAGAGGGTGTGGAGAAAAGGGAACCCTCTTGCACTGTTGGTGGAAATGTAAATTGATACAGCCACTACGGAGAACAGTATGGACATTCCTTAAAAAACTAAAAATAGAACTACCATACGACCCAGCAATCCCACTACTGGGCATATACCCTGATAAAACCATATTCAAAAAGAGTCATGGGGCTTCCCTGGTGGCACAGTGGTTGAGAGTCTGCCTGCCAATACAGGGGACATGGTTTTGTGCCCCGGTCCAGGAAGATCCCACATGCCACGGAGCGGCTGGGCCCGTGAGCCATGGCCGCTGAGCCTGCGCATCTGGAGCCTGTGCTCCACAACGGGAGAGGCCACAACAGTGAGGGGCCCGTGTACCGCAAAAAAAAAAAAGAGTCATGTACCACAATGTTCATTGCAGCTCTATTTACAATAGCCAGGACATGGAAGCAACCTAAGTGTCCATCCACAGATGAATGGACAAAGAAGATGTGGCACATATATACAATGGAATATTACTCAGCCATAAAAAGGAACGAAATTGATTTATTTGTAGTGAGGTGGATGGACCTAGAGTCTGTCATACAGCGTGAAGTAAGTCAGAAAGAGAAAAACAAATACCATATGCTAACACATATATATGGAATCTAAAGGAAAAAAATGGTTCTGAAGAACCTAGGGGCAGGACAGGAATAAAGATGCAGACGTAGAGAATGGACTTGAGGACACGGGGAGAGGGAAGGGTAAGCTGGGATGAAGTGAGAGAGTGGCATGGACATATATACACTACCAAATGTAAAATAGATAGCTAGTAGGAAGCAGCCGCATAGCAGAGGGAGATCAGCTCGGTGCTTTGTGACCACCTAGAGGGGTGGGATGGAGACGCAAGAGGGAGGAGATATGGGGATATGTGTATATGTATAGCTGATTCACTTTGTTATAAAGCAGAAACTAACACCATAGTAAAGCAGTTATACTCCAATAAAGATGTTTAAAAAAAAAACTTAATACTCTAAATTTTCATTGAGCAGAATTGCAGCTAAAATCAGTTTTCATTGAGATTTGCATCTTTGCTATGGCTGGGGCAGGTCATTTTCTTTTTTTTTTTTTTTTTCCGGCTTCTCCGCACAGCTTGTGGGATTTTAGCTCCCCAACCAGGGACTGAACTCAGGCCCTCAGCAGTGAAAGCGCCAAGTCCTAACCACTGGACCACCAGGGAATTCCCTGGAGCAGGTCGTTTTTATGTGAAATGGAGGTGATGCAACATAAAAGGAGGCTCTGGAGAATCTGGGCACGAAGATGAGCCTCTGGGCCCTCGGAGGCGGCACGAGGATGTGCTTTCCTGTCCGTACCTGGGCAACCGCCATGTAACCTGCAGGCTGCAGGCAGCGGCCTCTAGTCCCTTCTCGCTAATCAGAAGGGGCTCGGTTGCTAACCACCTGTGCTGCCCACAGCTCTGTGCTCACACTTGCTGCACACCCCATGGGGCCCTGATGCTCCTTGTGTGCAGACTGTCCCTGTCTTGTTAACACAAAAAAAAGCCATATCTAAGATGGAGAAAATAGAGGCCCACAGGACCTACCATTTCGGGGTCAGAACTCAGCAGGGCCAGGAGCCACAGCCATGCTGTGATTAAAGGACACCGTGAGAAAACACTGTCTTTACTTAACTGGCAGTTTTGTCTGAGATCCTGCCGTAAAGTCACCTGGAATATTATGAAAGCTTTGGGCCAATAAATTTGACAACATAGGTGAAATGGACAAATTCCTTGACAAGTGCAGCTTACCAAAACTGAGACAGAAGGAAACAGGAACTCGAAAGTGCTCCATATCTGGTAAATAAATTGAATCTGTAATCAAAAACCATTCCAGAAAGAAAGTGTAGGCACAGTGAAATCAAACATTTGAAATAAAACATTTGAAACACCAGTGAAATCAAACATTTAAAGAGGAAATAATAGCAATCCTACACAAACACTTGGAAAATAGCAGAGGCAGGGACACTTCCCAACTTGTTTTCTGTGACCAGCATAAGAGTGATACCAAAACCTGATGAGGACAGGACAAAAAGGAAAATAGAAACCAGTGTCCCTCACGAACAAAGACACAGAAACCCTTAGCAAAATATTGGCAAATCAAAGTCGGCAATAAAAGAGGCATGGTTTATCTCTGGAATGCAAGATTGGTTTAATATTGGAAAATCAATTAATGCAATTCACTATACAACAGAATAAAACTGAAGAATGATTTTTTTCTCCTCAACAGATGTAAAAAGTACACGATACAATGCAGTACCCACTCAAGGGCGTGTTAGATGGGGCTTCCTCAATGGTGATAGAATGAGAGCATTCATGTGTGATTAGAAACAGGCCTGTTGTCTGTTTTTGCTGCTGCTCTTCAACACTGTATTGGAAGTCCTAGTGCAATAAAACAAGAAAAAGAAAGCCGTAAAGATTCCCAAAAAAGAAATGAAACTTATTCACAGACATGGTGGTACATGTACAAAACCCAGTGGAATCTTAAAAAGCGACTACTAAAGTGAATACATTAATTTAGCAAGATTGTAGGATACAAGGTCAATGTGAAAAATAAATTGTACATCATATACTATTATGAAGTCATTAGAGGGGACTTCCCTGGTGGTGCAGTGGTTAAGAATCCACCTGCCAATGCAGGGGACATGGGTTCGAGCCCTGGTCTGGGAAGATCCCACATGCCGCAGAGCAACTAAGCCCGCATGCCACAACTACTGAGCCTGCGCTCTAGAGCCTGGGAGCCACAACTACTGAGCCCACGTGCCACAACTACTGAAGCCCGTGTGCCTAGAGCCCGCGCAGCAATGAAGAGTAGCCCCCGCTCGCCACAGCTAGAGAAAGCCCGTGCACAGCAACAAAGACCCAACACAGCCATAAATAAATAAGTAAATAAATATGTCGTTTTTCACCCAGACTTATATGTAGACTCAAGGTAATTCCTGTCAAATTCCCAGTGGGCTTTTTGGGAAAAGTGACATGTTGATTCTAAAATTTACATAGAAATAAAAAGAAATTTGAAAAAGAACAAAGTTGGAGGACTTATACTTCCTGATTTTAGAGCTTAATTTAAAACTGAAGTATGGGGACTTCCCTGGTGGTGCAGTGGATAAAACTCTGTGCTCCCAATGCAGGGGGTCCTGGTTCAATCCCTGGTCAGGGAACTAGATCCCACATGCCACAACTAAGGAGCCAGCGTGCCGCAACTAAGGAGCCCATCTGCCACAAGTAAGACTGTGCAACCAAATGAATATTAAAAATAAATAAAACTGGGCTTCCCTGGTGGCACAGTGGTTGAGAGTCCGCCTGCCGATGCAGGGGACACAGGTTCGTGCCCCGGTCCGGGAAGATCCATGCCACAGAGCGGCTAGGCCCGTGAACCATGGCCACTGAGCCTGCGCGTCCGGAGCCTGTGCTCCGCAACGGGAGAGGCCACAACAGTGAGAGGCCCGTGTACCACAAACAAACAAACATACAAATAAATAAATAAATAAAATTGAAGTATGGTATTGATCTAAACTGGAAAAATAGATCGGTGGAAGAGAAGAGAGTCCAGAGATAGACCCACACCTCTGCTGTCAACTGATACTCAACCAAGGTACCAAGTTAAGTCAATGGGAAGATGAAAGTCATTTTTTTTACAAATAGTGCTAAAATAATTGGAAATCTGTATAGAAGAATAAAATGAGCTTTGAGTGCTCTTTCATCTATACCAAACCCTAATTTGAAGTAAATCATGGACCTAAACATAAAAGCAAAACCAAAAAGTTCTTAGAAGAAAACATAAAAGAATATCTCCCAGAAACAGACCCACACAGATGTAGTTGATTGATTTTCAGCCAAAGCAATAAGCCAAATCAGTGGGGCAAGAAAAAAAATATTTTTTAACAAACATAAAAGGTAGAATCATAAAATTTTTTGAAGATAGCATAGACAGTTACCTTGGGGTAGACAGAGATTTCTTGGACAGGGCACAAAAAGCACTAACCATTAAAGAAAAATATTGATAAATTATACTTCACTGATATTAAATTTCTCCATCTTCAAAATACACCATTACGAAAATGAATAGGCAACCCCCGCCTGGGAAACACCTGCAGTGTACAAGTCCAGCTGAAATCTAACATTCGGAACCTGCAGATCACAGTAGGAAGGTGGGTGCAGGACCTGAACATACTTGACCCTCGAAGGGATGGGAACGGCGACGAGGACGTGAAAACTGTGGGGCGGCATTTTGTACCCGGGAGGGGCTGGGTGTAAAGCACTAACAGCGCCCGAGGTCGGAGGGTCTGCGGGCCATGGGATTCCTGGTGGGAGCGTCACTTGGCTCGTAGGGGGTGCAGTGGTGCAGCCTTGCTCAGCAGCCGTAGGCCAGTTTCCTACAAGGCAAGACATGACCCCGCCTGTGAGCCCGCCTTCCGCTGCCAGGAAAGGAAACCTGTCCACACATGTCTACAGCAGCCCTGCTCATCATGACCGCAGACCTGGGCACCAGCCCAGTGTCCATCGATAGATGGGCAGCCTGTGGTGCATCCACACAAGGGACAGCGCTCAGCTGGGAGAGGGAACCAACCCCCCGAGGCAGTGATTCAGACAGACCTGAAGTCCCTGGAGGAGCACGGCCAGCCTGAGCCCAGGGCCACGGGCCACCAGCCCCTACGAGTGTGAAACCCCAGGGGCAGGCGGAGGCGGAGGCGGCCCCCTGACCAGTGCATGTGGAATTGCCTGGAAGGTGGTCACGAAGAATGTTCTGTGGGATGGAATCCTGTGTCCTGTTTTGGGTGGATTCCTGATTGTGTACAATTGTCAGACACATTGAACTGGATATTTCATCTGTGTGCGTTCTGTTTCATGTGAATTGTAGCTCAACCCTTTGACTTAAGAGTCCATGTGAGTTTGCTTTTTCACGCAAGGATCCCTGTGAGATGCAACCCCATTAAAGCCACAGACCTTGGAGATTAGGGGGTCACAGCTCACCGCAGCCCTTGGGCCTCGCCCCAGAGCCCGCCGTCGGGAGTGAGCCATGCCCCTTTCCGTCCAGACAGCACACATTTCTGCCTGAGCTTGCTGGCAGCGAGTCCAGGTGTGGTGACGGCCCTCCGTGTCCACCTCCGAGCAACGCTGTCGCTGCTGTAGCGTCTGCACTGGGCCCACAGCTCCCACTTCCCTCGCTGGCTGGGGAAGGAGGATTCCTGGAACCCAGCGAGTCTGCATTTGGGTCTGTGCGCTTTCCCTGGAGGCCCAGGACTGCTCTGAGTGGGTGAAGCAGGTCATCTGAAGCAGTTTCCGCGTTGCCGTGTGGGGTCCCAGCGATGCTCCGGCCCCACAGTGGCAGCAACAGCGCTGAAAGGTGAGCGAGCGAGACGAGACACCAGACCCATTAGCAAATAAGAGCAGGAGCTCTGTAGGAAAGAACCTTCAGGTCGGGGCCTCTCTGGGAGTCAGTTCCTACAGTAAAATCTTACTAACATAATGAAATTAACGTTGGAATGTGACTCACTCCCAAGACCAAGTCAAGCGGGTATCGCTGCCACTTCCTTGACGAGCCTTCTGGGTCCTGGGATCACCACTCTAAAATGAGAGCGGTTATTCTAATTTGCCTTATTGCGTTAGTGTGGGCTGCTCTGTCCTCCTTCCCATGGTGCCGCTGGTGGAGGCGTCCTGGGAACCTCTGGGGAGCGCCGTCCACGGGCTCTGACCTCTGCCCAGCTGCACGCACCTCACGTCAGCCCCCTGCCCAGCGGCTCAGCGCCCTCTTTGTGCTGTCTCTCTGCCAGTTGTCTCGAACCAGCCTCGGCAGGAGGACGGTCATACCCAGGCCTGCGGTAGCTGTGAAGACCTGAGACTGTCCCCTCCACCCGCTCCACGGTCCCTGCAGGTCTGGGCAGTTTTCACAAGCTCTCGGGGTTCTGGGAGGGGGCACAACAAGACCCCCCACCAACAGCATCCACGATTTCCCTCCCTCCCTGCACATTCGGCTCAGAGGTTCCCCCGTAGCTGATGCGGTGCCTGCCATCTGCGTAGATGCACTGCACTGGTGAATTCAGAGGGTGGATTTCCATCTAATCATACCCCGGAGTCTGAAAGTGCAGACACTGCCGCAGACCTGGAGAGAAGGGGCTAGGTGGCAACCCTGTGTAGTCTGGGGCCCCTTCAGATGTGGAGACAGGTCAGTCCTGAGAGACCCCAGGCCAGCCTGTGCACACTCAGGTAAGATCTGGGCGCTAAGCCATGAGCCTCACGCTGCGGTCGTCCACCTGCTCACAGAGCACGTGGGGTCCCGTGGGTCCAGCTCAGCTCCCAGGGGAGATGCAGAGTGCTGCCAGGTCTGAGCAGAACCGAGGCGTCCCGACCCCCACCCCCCCATGGCTGTGACCACGTCCCAGACCAACAGGCCTGCTCCAGGGAGGGAACAGCCCCTCTTCCCGTACCTACAGACCCAGGTTGCTGATGCTTCTCCTTTGTGGGAAAGGAGCAGGTGTAGGACTGATCACCCGTGTCTGCAGATGGAGAAAAGGATTTCCAGAGAGACAGACTCTGACGGTGAGAGAACGGGGTGCAGTGTACGTGCAAAATGGGGGCACTGCCGAGGGAGCTCTCGGTGCTGGCTCGGACCCGAGGGCTGTCTCCCCTCCCCCGGCTGCAGGCCTGGGAGCCCCCCACCCAGTTAGGTGTGATGGGACTTGTGCAGCGTCACAGAAATTGATGTTCTTTTTGTGGCAAAAGGCCTTGCTTTTTCCCATTTCCAAATGGGAGATTTTAAGGAGCATGTTCTTGGACCCGTGAGCTTTAGAGAGAAGCCCCTGTGCATCCCCCGGGCACCTGCCCCCACCCGCTGCCCATAAGGCCTGAGGTCTCCTCAGTCGCCCCAGAATATTCTAGCATCCTGGCACTCACCCTTTCCCCAGGGAGAGCAGAGGTTGTATGGACAGCTGGAGGTCACTCGGTGTGTTACTGGTCTGTCTGTGCCATTTTTTTGGAATTAATTTTGGGCTGAAAAAGGCTCAAAGAAGGCTTTGTTCCTTTGACACTTACTCTGGAAGAAAAAAAAATCCGTGGAAAATCTGACATCTGCATTGTAGAGAGAAATCAATAGATGGGGAGGAATATAATTATCCTCCACTCCCAAAAGAATGTTTCAGATTTTTAAGTGTCTCATACCAGCTTAGAATTTGAATGACATTTTAATTATTTTGTTTTTTTTCTTCTTTGCCTGGTTTGAATCTCCAAAGAGTGCCTCTCGGATTCCAAGGGATGTAGGGAGCAGAGCCTGCACTCACGGGGAGTGACGTGTGACAGTGGCTGTGTTTTCTTGCCAAACGAGCAGGCACGTTGCCACAGAAACCAGCGGTTCATCCGCGCCGGCAGGACACGATAGGCTTTCTGAAGCGCTGTTTCTGTACAGATGTGACCGTGTATGGCAGAGTTCACGCTGGAAGTTGTCTCCGGCACTTCTGTGATCTAAGCAAACCCAGTTTCCAGAGACTTGACTAACCGCTTCTCAAGGTGACTAGTTCTGTGAGTCTGTAGACAGAGCAGGCGGGTCCTCGGAGCGCGGCTCCACGTCCGCTACACAAGCTCCCCTGACATGGGGTCGGCCCCACTGCAGAGCGCCAGGCCCCAGAGAGGTGGGTGCGGGACAGCCACAGGGTGTAAATGGCGCCCAGGACGGCTGAGTGTTGTGGGCTCCGTGGGACGTATTTGTAAACTCTCTGCTGGGCCGCACAGCTAGCTAATGCCTGGCCCATGTGCTTGGCCAGGACACGGTCACTCGGTCTCACTGTGGAAGCTGCCGGCATGGCCACCACGTGGCTCTAGCTTCCCTGTTTCTTGTCCCTGCTCCTTTGGGTGTCGCTGCGTCTGTGCCGCCCACAGGGGCCCAGGCCAGGTGTCAGCTGCCCCCTCAGCCCATCCTGTGGGCTCCACAGTCCAGGCAAGTCCAGGGTGGGACACGTCTTACGCCCTGGGCAGCCATCCTGCCTTGCTGGCAGCGTGGCCGTCAGAGGACTTGTCGACTCACACTGTCCTGTCCCCAGCTCAGAGCCCTCAACTGCCCCGAAGTTTTTCCCCTATGGGAAGGTCAGTTTTATGTGCGAGTCTGGCTGGGCTGCCACCCCAGGTATTCAACCAAACCCCAGTTCGACGTGGCTGCCAGGCTGTTTTGCAGACGTGATTGAAGTCCATGGTGGGTTGGCTCCAGTGAGGAAGGGTGCCCGGGACAGGCTGGGCAGGTGCGAGGATGGGCTGAGGGGACTCGCCCCCGAGCAGCTGCAGCTGCAGAGACCACCAGCCAAGAGAGCCAGGCCGCCATCTAGGCTGCTTTCTTGGCGACACAGTTTCTCACCTTCCAGTCCAGCTGTCACGTGAGACAGACGTTAGGGCTGAATCTGTGCATCCAGCAACGGTTTTACTCCCGTTGGTGAGCAGTTTGCTTCTGACCGTGAAGGGATCGCATGGAACTGTGATTCCCAAGGGCAAGTGAACGGGGGAGTGCGGCAGGCAGTGAGCTGACTGTCCTCCTGGCCACTGTGGACCGGCCATGCTGGCCACTGCCCGTCAGGGAGACTGGCAGGGCTGCAGACAAGCTCACCCACAGGCTGCACTGCGGAGGCCCTCTCTCCGCAGTCACTTTCCCGGCGGACTGGGCAGCACAGGAGTTCCCTAGAGCCCCTCCCGAGCCTGAGCACCGGAATCTCCCGCATGCTGTGGCCTGAGCACTGGGGTCTCCCATGTGCTGTGGCCTGAGTACTGGGTTCTCCCTTGTACTGTGGCCTAAGCACGGGGTCTCCCGTATGCTGTGGTGGGTGGATATTCTCACCGAGGCCACCGGAGCTCCTGAATCATCGTCACCTTAGCAGTTGGGACATCGTCCCTCCCACGTCTTCCTTGGCGTCTAAGTCAGGTTGTGCTCATGTGCTTTGCGAATTTGCCCTTTTCTAAAGCCTCACAGGTGCATTACTATGGTGATGCTCAGAGTCTGAAAACTGGGTTTTAAAGAAACACAGGAGGAACTGATTTTATAAAAAGCAAAGAGTGGGATTTCCTTGGTGGCGCAGTGGTTAAGAATCCACCTGCCAATGCAGGGGGACATGGGTTCGAGCCCTGGTCCAGGAAGATCCCACATGCCACAGAGCAACTAAGCCCTTGTACCACAACTACTGAGCCTGCTCTCTGGAGCCCACAAGCCACAGCTACTGAGCCCACACGCCACAACTACTGAAGCCCGCGCACCTAGAGCCTGTTCTCCGCAACAAGAGAAGCCGCTGCAATGAGAAGCCCGTGCACCACAATGAAGAGTAGCCCCTGCTCGCCACAACTAGAGAAAGCCCACACGCAGCAGCAAAGACCCAACACAGCCAAAAAAAAATAAATTGATCAATCAATCAATTAATTTTTTTAAAGCGTTTCTTTTTCCCTGTGTTTGCTACTTTTAGTCCTCAGAAACCCTAAACATGTCTTTCCTGGACTTTGTTCAGATTTTTCCTTTCACGTCGCTTCAGGCATCACATGAGGTCCGTCACTCCCGCAGGTCCTTCCGGAGGTGGCTCACATTCCTCTCTGTCTCTTCGGCAGGGTCTGATCAAGATCCGGGGGGACCAGTGCTGGCAGGACCTCACCTGCATGGACTTCCACTACGAGGTGAGTGGCGCGGCTGTGCGGCGATATGGGGGCACAGGTGCAGGCTGGGATCGTTTCCCTGTGAATCACCCCGAGGTTGTTAGGCGTCGTGGTGTCAGCTCATCCACATTTGCCCCGCGTGCCTGTCACTACCTGTTTTCCTCACATGGGGCCCTGCGTTCCTGCTGGGTCTGGGGCGCCACCTGTCAAGCAGGATGTCTTCTTCCTCGTTTCCTTCCCCGGGGCAGCGGGCAGCAGTCTCCTCCCTCCTGGGATCCCACTTGGGCTCCTGGAGAGGCCCTGCGGGAGGGAGGGCCCCTTGCAGACGCTTCTCTCCTGCCTGTGTCCTGAACCCACTGGGAGCCGGAGCGAGGAGGCCAACGCTGCACCCCAACAACTGCCTCAGCCGCCCCGTCACGCCAGTGCCAGGGAGCCCTGCCCCATGCCTGCCTCATCCACTTGCCTGTGTCGGCCACTTCTGGGTCCCAGGGTGGAGGTCTGGGGACTCAGCCCAGCAGAAATCCCAGGAGGGGCAAAACAAGGGCCAGAGGTCTCATGGGCAGGAGACCCCACCCATCCCTGGCCACTGGGGTCCCAACCCACTGGTGCCTGGCTCTCCCGCCTGGGCGTCTCCAGGACTGGGGGTCGGTGGGGGGGGGGCAGGGGGACGAACAGGAGAGCCTTCGGGAGTGCTTCAGCTCTGAGTCTGCATTCCCTGCTGGCTGCCAGCCAGGCCCTCTCAGCCCCACGGGAGCGAAGAAGGTCCCCCGGTGGGTGGGGAACCTCAGCTGGTCTGTGAAGGGGTGGGAACAGAGAAGGAAGGTCTAGCTGGCTTGCCTCCCACCTGGAGCGGCTGATGGGTATATGCAGTGGACGCAGTGGGCACACATCCCGCCTGCCTCTGGCGGGGGGCAGTGCAGGGGATCCCAGGCTCCCATTTCCCTCTGTCTGGTGGGCGTAACCTGTGTTGATGAGAGGCAACGTCGGGGGCGGGCGGGGGGGGTCCCCTCAAGGCCTCGCTCCCCCCAGCTGCCTGTGGCTGTAGGTAACATGGGGCCTTCAGCCCTGAAGAGCGTGCAGGGTCACATGTCCCTCTGCCGCCCGAGGCTGGGCCGCCTCCTGAGCTGGGTCCTGAGATGTGACAGAGGGGCTGCTCCTGTGCTCAGTCACCATTCCCAGTGCTGCCCACAGTGTGGCCCGTCCACAGCACGCACCTGTCCAGGGGCCACGGCGCCTTCCGGCAGCCTCACTCTCATGTGCACACATCCACATACACTCGCATACACATGCGTGTACACACCGTATCCAGGAAACGCTCTGTTGTTTAAAAAAGCTGAAACATTTGGAACTGATTTGATTCTGCCTTTTTGTGTTGTTAGTGAAATTGCTGCTAACCACCAGAATATCTCCAGTTTTAGGACTGTGGTGGTTTCATTCCACTCAGGCATTAACCGTCATGTGGTGAATCTGGCGTCAGGAAGCACAGGCCTTTGAGCGGAAAGGGCCCCGACAGTTCTGCTCCCCCAACCCCATGTCTCCCCAGGGCCCCGCCCCCACTGAGCCCCCCACCCCCCAGCCCTGCATGCCCTTCCCCAAAGGGGCTGCCTCTCTGTGTCTGATCCGCCCTCCACGTTCACAAAGTGGGAACCTCTGCAGCCAAGACAGAGAGAGAGCACAGTTAAACGCAGTTTTATGAGCCAGGCCAGCAGGGATGCGGGGCAGGGAGACAGCAATGCCCAGACCGGGTTTCTAACACCCGTCTCCACCCAGAGGGACCAGGCTCCTGGAGAAGCAGCTGCCCCCGGGCTGGAGCAGGAAGGGGCTCAGGTGACCCTGAGCATCTTTAGAGCCGGATAACAGGGAGATGCTCAGGGTGGTTACAGCCCAACGAGTACGACAGCCCACGTGTCCACACCCATGTGGGTGCGAGTGGAGAGGAGCGACCCTGTCCTCACAGCAGACGCGGCGCCCTTCACGGACTCACTCTCCACAGACGGCAGAGGCGCAATTAGCCTTATGGTGGGTGCTGCGGGTCCACCGGGTCTGGGGCTGCCGCGGCCTGGTGTCCCGCCCCAGCCAGCTCAGCATGGAGGGCCACCTGCACACAGTACCCGTCACTGATGCTGGATGTCCACACCAGGGCCACCCCAGCCCCACACAGTGTCAGCACAGCTGGCCCTTCTGAGCATGGACAGCCGCATGAGTGGGGAGGACGGGGCCTGTGGTTGGAGGCGCAGGGCCCATCAGCTGGGCCCTGGGCGGCCAGCACCACGGCTGAGTCAACATGTGGGCCTCGGGGACCTGCTGTGCCCTCCCACCCCGCACACGTGTGGAGGCCGTTCCCAGGAACACACACGTGGGGCCGGGACCCACTCCCCCAGCCTCCACTGTCCTCCAAGAGGAAATCCACCATGTGTGAGCATCCCACGGTCCCGCCTCCGCACCTGTGCCCTGTCCCCTCGCTGGGGGCTTGCCGGTGCCCATGCTGCTCAGGGCTCTGACCACAGACTCTTCCCCAGCATCTGAGCTCCTGCGTTACCGGGGCCCTCAGGGTCCCCTTGAAGGGGTCAGTGTCAGAATTACAGGAAGCCAGGCGAATAGAGAAGGTCGGGACCCATGGCCCCCCACCATTCCCCATCCTGGTGACGTGTGAGCTGCTGGAGGGTGGGCCACGCCGCCCGTCTTCCCCGCACCTCTCCCGGCCAGGGTGGCCCCATGCAACCCCCTTCCCCAAAAGGCCACCAGCGGGCACCACAGAACAGAGCCTGGGAGGGCAGGTCCCCACCTCCAGGCACAACTCATGGGCCTCCTTTCATCCCACAGACGCAGCCGGTGCCCAACCCCGTGGCCTACTTCCTGCACCACTCCCCATGGTGGTTCCACCGCTTCGAGACCCTCAGCAACCACTTCCTGGAGCTCGTGGTGCCCTTCTTCGTCTTCCTCGGACGGCAGATGTGCATCCTTCATGGGGCCCTACAGATCCTGTTCCAGGTGAGCAGCCGCGTGTCAGTTCCCAAGGAAAACATGAAATTTCCACGTCCTGTTCGCCTTGTTTATGGAGGTTTGACCTACAGCGTATTCGTTGTTCTGCTAGTTTTGCCTCCATCTTTCTGTTTGTCGGTGTCCGGGCCCGTGTGCCGTGCGCCCCAGATGATGGGTGCGGCAGCAGCAGGAGTGGGGCGTCCCACACCTGGGGGAGCCGCCTGTGGCTTGCTTGGTTGGTTGTTTATTGTGGCCATTTCTACCAAGTTCTCTTTTTTCTTCTTTACTAGGAAGTTCTATGGGTTTTATTTTGGGTATTTTTAGTCATGAATGGGTGTTGAAGTTTAGCAAATGGTTTTTTCTCCACCAGTTGTGAGAAGATCACTTTTTTGCCCTTAATTTGTTAGCGTGAATTACATTACCACTGCTAAAATGGAACCAATTTTACCTTCCTAGGATAAATCAACTCAGTCGTGCTGTGTATACTGTAACATGTTAGTGGGTATAACTTGCTACCATTTTGTTTGGGTTTTTCGTGTTGTCAGTGAGTGAAGTTTGTGGTTTTCCATCCACACTGGCCTTGTCTGATTCTGCTCCAGGTTTTACTCTCACCCTCATAGACAAGACAGAGTTGGTTCTCCTACATCACTGCCTGGCCCAGGGGGAGGGGGCGTGGTCTCTGTGGCCACTGACAACCCTTTCGTGGCTGCCAGACAGGCAGGGTCTGTTTTTTTCTGGAGGCAGTTGTGTTTTGTTTTGTTTAATATTTATTTATTTGTTTATTTTGGCTGTACCAGGTCTTAGTTGCAGCATGCGGGATCTTTTAGTTGCGGCATGCAGGCTTCTAAGTTGCGGCATGCGGACTTCTTAGTTGTGGCTTGCAGACTCTTAGTTGCGGCATGCGGACTCTTAGTTGTGGCACGCGGACTTCTTAGTTGCAGCTTGCAGACTCTTAGTTGTGGCTTGCGGACTCTTAGTTGCGGCTTGCGGACTTAGTTGCGGCATGCATGCAGGATCTATCTAGTTCGCCGACCAGGGATCAAACCCGGGCCCCATGCATTGGGAGTGCAGAGTCTTACCCACTGGACCACCAGAGAAGTCCCTGGAGGCAATTTTAATGGCAGACATTTTCCTGGGAATTTGTCCATTTCATCTGTTTTCAAATGTGTTGGCCAAGGATCAAGTCACAGTAATCTCCTGTTTTGCAGAGTCTGGATTTGTGTCCTTTTCTTCGGTGTTGCCTCTGTGACAGCACAGAGCAGGATTCTTTTTCCAACGAGGCCCATATGCTCTTTAAGTATCGTGTATCTCAGCTGGTACATTTGCATTTTATTTTATTTCCACATCTTTGTGTACTCTTTTTGCCCTTTTTAGCTCTCTTATGAGGTTTTTCTCATTCCATTATTCCCCCTCTCCTAATTAGCAAGTTATACCCTGTGTTTCTTTCAGGCAAGTACACAACTAACTGAACGTCTAAATTTAATCCCCGTCCTTGCCGCCCCTGTGGCCTCGAAATGCTTTGATTGTCTCCCCCTACCTGCTCACCTGCTTTTGCTACCAGTATTTTAAGTTATATTTTGTTTTGTTTTTAATTAATAGACTTTTAAAGAACAATTTTAGATTCACAGAAAAACTGAGCAGAGAGAATAGAGTTCCCATATCCCCCCGCCCACAGTTTCCCCATCAGGAACATCTTGCATTAGTTAGTGTGATACATTTATTACAACTAAGGAACCAATATTGATACTTTACTGTTAACTAAAGTCCACAGCTTACATTGGGGTTCACTCTTGGTGTTGTGCATTCTATGGGTTTGGACAAATGTAAAATGACATATATCCATCATAGTATCATACAGACTCATTTCACTGCCCTAAAAATCCTCTGTGCTCCCTGGATTCATCCTTCTCCCACCCCTAACCCCTGGCAACCACTGATCCTTTCACTGTCTCCATAGTTTTGCCTTTTCTAGAACGTCATATAGTTGGAATCATCCAGGATATAGCCTTTTCAGACTGGCTTTTTTCCTTAGTAATATGCATTTGGGGTTCCTCGTGTCTTTCCATGGGTTGAGAGCGCGTTTTTTATCGCTGTCTGGATGCACCACAGTTTATCCGTAAACTATCTGGACTTGGCTGGAGGGCACAATCCTGGCTGGTGGGTGACCCTTGCTCCCAACAGTCTCCAGTGAGGGACACCCCCGGAGGCCAGGAGTGCTCAGCACTGTCCCTGCCCCGTGCACACTGCAGCCCAGTGGCTCCGTCATCCTGAGCTGCGGGAGGAGGCTCCAAACAGAGGCTCAAGCATCCTTGTGAGTGTCCACCAGTGTGGACACTGCCTCATGCTGGACCTTCCCCCATTGTCAAAGGATGCCCAGCCATAGGCTCCCACCTTCCTCTGCTGATGGAGAACATGGGTCCAGTCCCCAAGGCAACTTGGAGGACCTGCCTGGCACACAGTCTCAGCAGGAATCTGGGTCTGCTTAGGCTGCGTGGTCACCACGGTGACCAAGAATCACTCTTAAGGCTGCGGGGTGTTAATTAGTTGCTGCTTCAGCCACTTTTACAAGCCTGGGACCACTGGGACCCTTTCAGGGCTGTAAATCCTACTGGGCCTATAGGGACCCTCCAGACATCCCTCAGGCTGTACTGACCACCTACCACTTTCTGTCCAGATAATCTGAAGCCCACCTTTGGCAAGCAGTAAAGAAAAGCAAATTGTCATATCACTTAAAAAACACATTTGAGGGCCTCCCTGTTGGCGCAGTGGTTGAGAGTCCGCCTGCCGATGCAGGGGATACGGGTTCGTGCCCCGGTCTGGGAGGATCCCATATGCCGCGGAGCGGCTGGGCCCGTGAGCCATGGCCGCTGGGCCTGCGCATCCGGAGCCTGTGCTCCGCAACGGGAGAGGCCACAACAGTGAGAGGCCCGCATACCGCAAAAAGGAAAAAAAAAAAAAAAAAACACATTTGAAGGAAGTTTGATTTACTAGTGCAGGTGAAAGTGTTCAGCTACTTGAAAATAGGATTTGGGAAGATATTTACATTGACCTTTGACCCAGCAGCCTCGAAATGCCCTTGTTTATTCACTTGGCATGAGTCTCGTGGTGCTTTAGGACGAGGACCTGCTAACTGGACCCAGCCCAGCTGAGTCTGTGTCCCAGCCGGGGGCACTGGTGCCTCCACCACGGGGGACTGTGCAGACCGGGGGCAGGTGGGGGGCACTCAGGTATAGACGGCTCCCAGAAACTCAGGCCACATGGCTGAGTCTCCACCTGATTCTAGGTCTGGTGTCCGGGTGGACAGCGGTGGCACGGGGACACTGGGCAGGGGAGGGCCAGAATGGGACCTTGAAAGGCCTTGCCGCCAACCTGCGGCCTTGGACGTTATTCCCAAAGGCAGGCCATGCACTCGCCTTCTGTCCCCCAAGGCCTTGGGAGCCTCAGTCCAGGTGTGTCCCCAGCATCATCCTCCCCCACCCACACCATGCCCAGGACAAGGTGGGACATGGCCCAGGGCTGTGGCTCTTCTCTGAGGCCTGGTCTGATGCCCCCCAGGGGCTGGGCCTCAGCTGTCCAAAGCAAAGAAGACAAATGGCCCCCTGGCCCAGCTGCGCGTGTCCAGCCTCGCAGGCAGCGTGGGGCGCGCAGGGCAGTCTCATGGGGGCACGTGGCCCTCTGCAGGCCACAGTGCTGGCCACCCCTGGACTTGAACGTTGCTCCCGTCTCCACGCCCGCGACCCCGAGGGTCCCTGGTTCTGTTTGTTTCCGTTCGTTCCCCAGGAGAGGGTTGAGGATGTGAGCACACGCACCTCCTCCCACGCTCAGTTTGCACAGCTGTTCCGGAAGGTTCTGCAAGGCCTCCAGAGGCAGCCTGTTGTCTACTTGGAGAGGCGCGCCACCCCCACCTCAGACCCCCACTCTAATGCCAAGGAGAGACGCTGGAGGGGCAGTGCTCGGCTTCTGCTGTGGGCCAGGCTGGACCTCCCATCCTGGCGTGGAGCGGGCACTCACCAGGCTAGTGGCTCCTAGTCAGTGCAGAGACGCATCTCAGATCCCACGCTCTCCTCCCCAACCTCCCACCATGTCCTGCTCTTTCTAATCTCTGTAACGTCGGCAGACCAGGGGACATCACTGTGGGAACATCACTACGGCTTTGGGCGCAGAGAGCTGCCCCCACCAGCCCCTGAGTGACCCACCCGGAGCTGGGGTCACAGCATAACTGTCCCGGGGCTCCTGGCTGTAGAACATCATCTGCGAGCACACATGTCCTCTCCTAGGCTGTGGGAGTCCATAGCCCAACAGGGGAGTCCCAGACACCCAGCCCCTTCCTTCAGGGGCATCTCCTGGGCCCAGGGTCCCACCTCCCAGCTCGTCTTCCCACCCGGCCCCCACCGTGGGGTCACAGCCAGTGTGTGCCAGACAAGGGCACGAAGACGGCATTATGAATCCTCAGGCCTCCTGCTGCTTTATTAGAAACAGGTTTCCATCTCCAAAACTGCTCTGGTGAACCCTAGTCTCTGAGTCAGGGCCCCCTAGCTGGTCTCAGGGTGTCTTTGGGCCCCAATGGACCAGGGTGGTGGAGGGAAGCCGGGCATCACTCAGAGGTCATAAGGACCCCACGGCCACTTGGTGGCCTTTAGACAAAGGCTCCTGAGTTCTCACCGGGATAGAGAATCCTATTGTGCCAGAACATTCCGGGTCATGGCGTGTGGACCAGGCATCAGGGGCCTCAGCCCCATCCCAATGTGAGCTCTTCCTGCCGCATGCAGGGGGTCAGGGCCACTCAGGTGGCCGTGCCAGGAGGATGCGTCCTCAGCTCGAAAGTGGGGGAGCCCGAGCCAGGAGCTAGAGAACAGCGTCAAGGGCATCCTGGCTAGACGCTGACCCACAGTGGGGGCAGCTTGTGAGCCTGGCCTTCCTGTAGCTGTTTGGAGAAATGATCTTCCCTGGAGCTGGCCCCACGCTGCTCCTGCACCTGAGTCTGTAGCCAGGGCTGAAGGTCACTGGGGTCACTGGGCAAAAGGCTGAGGCCACACCAGCACAGCCTCCTCAGGAAGCAGAACTCAAAGCCCCCGCCCGCCGAGGTCACTGTGCCAAGTGGACAGCATTGCACCCGACCTCAGAAGGTTGACTCAGGCTGTGCCGTGTCCTCGCTCACGTGGCCCCAGGGCTACAGGGTGATGGCCTCTCTCCAGTGCTCACACTCGGTGCGGGGGACGCTGCTTTTTCCAGTTTTCCTTTACAGAGGTGGGGGCGCTGCCCTCTCAAGAAGGCACAGGTCCTTGAGCTGACTGTGCAGGTCCCAGCCCTGACAGTGCTGAGCCGCTGGGCCCCTCCCCTGGGGCTCTTCCTCGGCCCCCAGTAGCCCCATCAGGTCTGCCACCCCATTCGCTGTGGGTGGGTAGGCGGGATTGTGGTCCACCAGGGGTGGCCTGGGCATCTGTCCCTCCAGGAGGGCTTGGACTACAGCCAGCAGGACGACAGGGTTCCAAACCAATGCCAGGGGAAGCCTGTGCAGCGTCACCGCTGTGGGAGCCACGCTGGCCGAGGCCTTGCACCCGCACCCTGGGGTGTGGCCCTCACGGGTCCAGAGGCACCAAGAGTCCCCCCGATAGCACTCATTTTGAATGGAAAATAACTATGGTTTGGAACAGCAACAAGGGAAGGAAAGGACCCCCATGGGTCCCTGCTGGTCATGTGTGGGGTCTTCCCTCCACGAGAGCGTGTGCCCAGCCACAACCACGTATTCTCACTCACTGTTAAATCTTTGCAGCCATCATTCCAACAACTGCAACCACGATGTGTGGCTTTTCATTTAAACAGCTGGTTGTCTGTGTTTAACAATCGCCCACGGGCTTACAGTTTCCAGCCCCCTGCCCTCCTGTGTGTGCATCCTGGTCATTTTCCTTCTGCCTGAGGGATGTTTCATTTGGTTTTCTAACATTTCTTAGCAGAGGCTGCTGGTGGATGTGTTCCCTTCAGCTGTCCATGGTCTCTGCCTGCAGCATCTCTGCTGGGGAGTCTGCGGGACCCTTAGCCCCACTCCTCTGTCTGCGACTTTTCCCCTCTGACTGCTTCTACGATTTTTCCCTTTTTCACAGTTTTTCAACAATTTGGTTTGATGTGCCTTAGGTGTGGCTTTCTTTGAGTTTATCCTATGTGAGATTTCTTAGGCTTCTGTGACCTGTGCGTTCATAGTTCTCCTCAATGAGGAGAATTTTCTTCATGTTGTGTCTGCCCCCTTCCCTTCCTGGGGCTTAAATCACACGTCTGTCAGGCCAGTGGGTGCTGTCCCCTAGGCCCTGAGGGGCTGCCCAGGCTCTGCTCAGCTTTGCTTCTCCTTGTGCTTCACTTTGCAAGGTTCCTGTTGTTCTGGGCTCATATTCACTGACTTTTTCCTTTACAGTGTCAGTTTTGTCAAAAGCCTATCCAGTAAATTATCTGTTTTGTATACAGTAAGTCCCCTACATACAAACAAGTTCCGTTTTAGGAGCACGTTCATAAGTCCAATTTATAAGTCCAACAAAGTTAGCCTAGGTACCCAACTACCACAATCGGCTATATAGTACTGTACTGTAATAGGTTTATAATACTTTCCACACAAATAATACTTAAAAAACAAACACAAAAAATAAAACAATTTTAATCTTACAGTACCTTGAAAAGTACAGTAGTACAGTACAGTACAACAGCTGGCATCCAGGGGCTGGCATCGAGTGAACAGGCAAGAAGAGTTACTGACGGGAGGACGGAGAGGAGGTGGGAGATGGTAGAGCTGAAGGGTCGTCAGCAACAGGAGACGGAGGGCAAGCTGCACTTTCACTCTCGCCTGACGTTGATGGCACAGGTTCTGGTTCCTTGCTGGATTCCATTCTATCCACCCTCTTGAAAAAATGATCCAGTGATGTCTGGGCAGTAGCTCTTTTTTTCTCATCATAGATGACACGGTAGCACTGGATTGCACTCTGAACGGCTGCTGCGACCTTCATCTACATTCGGGTCCTGTGCCTCAAAAACTAACAGTTCCTCCTCAAATAAAGAAAATCCCCTTGCCATTTTCTGCATCGTCCGTGAATCTCTTCGGTTCTTCAGTTACTTCTTCCTCTTGTCTCTCTTCATCCTTTCTTGGCGCTTGGTGCTCCTTAGCAGTACCAGCTACATCAACACTTTCACGCTTGCTTCCAGACATCCTGGGCTTGAAATAAAGCTACTGTAATACTGTACTCTATACAGCACTGTACAGTCAAGTACACAGAAACACACCACTTGTAGAGGATGCACGCACATGACAATGTACGCCAGACACGTGAACTAACTTATGTGATTGGACATGTGAATACATGTTCGCATCTTTGAAAGTTCACAACTTGAAGGTTCATATGTAGGGGACTGACTGTATTACCTTCTCTTTTTTTTTTGGCTGCGTTGGGTCTTCATTGCTGTGCGCGGGCTTTCTCTAGTTGCAGTGAGCAGGGGCCACTCCTCGTCGTGGTGCGCGGGCTTCTCATTGCAGTGGCTTCTCTTGTTGCAGAGCATGGGCTCTAGGTGTGAGGGCTTCAGTAGTTGCAGCACGTGGGCTCAGTAGTTGTGGCATGTGGGCCCTAGAGTGCGCAGGCTCAGTAGTTGTGGTGCACAGGCTTAGTTGCTCCGTGGCATGTGGGATCTTCCCAGACCGGGGATTGAACCTGTGTCCCGGGCATTGGCAGGCGGATTCTTAACTACTGCACCACCAGGGAAGTCCCTGTATTACCTTTTAAACTCTCAAATTATCATCTCGTTATTCTTTGGCATTTTCATATTTCTCTTATGACTGTGTTTTCTTTTAAACCCCTTAATTTTTGACAGTAGCTGTTTTCACATTCTTATCTACTGGCTTCAGGCCATCTCTGGTTTCTGACTCCGCTCCCAGCCTGTTTTGTCTCTGCTCGTGCCGCAGGCTACTAGCTACCAACTTAAGAGTCTGTTAACTTTTTTGGTTGGGTGCTGGACGCTGGTGTTGTTGATTCTCTCCTGACAGCAGCTAATTGACTTGCAAATCAGTTTCAGAGCCTCCTGGGCAGGTCTGAATGTGCCTTCCCTGTAGGGCCAGCCTAGTTCCACAGGACAGGGCCTCGGCCTGGCTCTCCATGTCTCTCCAGGTGGGTTCACAGGACTGGAAGGTCCTCTAGACCCACGTGAGCTCAGCGATGGCAACAGCCTTGGTCGTGTGCTTTCCTTGTCCTCACGGAGTCTCCACCCTGCGAGCTCAGCGGCCATGGGGACCCAGGCAGGACCCACAACTCCTGGCTGCTGTGCCCATGTGGCATGTGGCAAGCCAGCCCCTTGAGCTCCCCCAGCTTCAGGCTCTGCCCCCTGCCCTGCCCTCCCTCAGTGCCCAGGCCTGCATTTCAGATAGTCGCTTAGAGGGTCCAGCACCGCTACCTCCCTCTTGGCCTGAAGCAGGAGTCGCTGGTGGAGTTTTAGCTTTGAAGTCAACATGAGGCCACTGAGCAATGAGGCAGGACGGACGTGGACCTGGGCCCCAAGGGGTAGCCCTGCTTCTCCAGGGTAAAGGAGGCGGCGGTGGGGGCAGGTCCCCCACCTGGGAAACTCAGCTCAGTGGAGCAAGAGGAAGTGCACGCCTGGGAGGAGGAGACACAGGAGGAAATGGGCGCCTGGCAGGTTGTCCCTGGGCCTCGTCCTTGGTCAAGGCAGTGGGTCCTAGGGTGACACCGGGCCTTGTGCTCAGCTCTCAGTTGGGGCCAGGCCCAGCGGCTGCATTCTGGTCGTCCTTTATGTTCCCGCTGCTGCCCGCCTACTTCTCTTGTTCGTGGAGGTGAGTGGCGACTACTCCAAGGGTCCCACCTCCTTGGGCCACCTTCCTCACTTTTCTTTCCTTTTCTTCTCATTTTTTATATTTTTCAGTCTAAATGCTTATACTGTTTTACTTATGATTCATCCTTGGAAACGAGAAATGGCCAGAACATGTGTGGGCCCAGGTCCTGCTCCGGTAACTGGTCCTGCACCCCTCATCCCCCGAGGCCCAGGCCTCCTTCCGCCTCGAGAGTGCCGAGTCTATTTTTACATCATTCTCATCCGGCAAAGTCAATTGTGTAGCCGTTGACTCTGCTGAATCTGTATTGTTTCCCTCAAAGGTTCTCCCGTTTCTGCACCACATTCTGGAAGGATTTCTCAAATCAGTCTTCTAAATCACTAATTCAGACTTCAGCATCATTCATTCTGCTTTTCACCTGTTAGGGTTTTAACGTTGTGCGTGTTACACACGAGGGTGTAGACGAATAGATGCCGTTTACTGATCGGGGTCCTTCAAATTAGCAGTGTCTTGTCTGGGTTTCTCTGGATGCCTCTGGGGTCTCGGGAGCCCCGAGTGGCCACAAAGCGAGGCTGTGCCTCAGCGAGGGTGTAGGCTGCACCAGCTACACCTGGAGAGGTTGGTGAGTAGGCCATCTGGAGTGAACTCGGGCAGGTGGGCCCCCCAGGAAGCCCGCGGCTGCCCTGCTTTGCAGCATTATGGTGGCCATGTCTCCCAGCAGTTTGAGTGTCAGTGGAGAGGTGGGTGCTGATGGCTTGGGCTGGTGGCTGCAGAGGACACGGCTGCCCATCAGTTGCCTGCCGGGTTTGAGTGTGGACCAGCCCTAAGGGGCAGTGTGATGGGCAAACAAGGCGGGCTGTTCCCCGCATGCCTTCCCAAGGGCCGTAGGACATAGGCAGGAGCCCCCAGGCCAGGTGCGGAGGTGTCTTCTAGCTGGAGGCTGCCATGCGCCGGGTGCTTCTCCCAGCTTTGGCCGCTGTCTCATCCGAGAATTAGGCAGTAGAGGGCTCTTGTCACCCGTGTGGCCCCGACAACTGCACCAGGATGGCAGGCCCTCGGGGAAGCGGCCTGTTCTCACCCTTGATCACCACTCCTGGTGGCCTTAGCTGCACAGCTGAGCCATGGAGAAAAGGGGACCCCCATGCAGCTGACCAGCCCACCCCAAAGCAAAACGCATTTGTCAGGAGGTGTCAGGAGGAGCAAAGGGACCGTTCCCCTTAAGCCCCTTGCTGACGCAGTGGAGGAGCTAGTGGAGCGTCTGAGGTCTCGCTGGTCTGGGAGATGAGAATTGAAGGTCGGGCCCCTCCAGTGCTGTCCACGGGGGAGCTGGGCCCAGGCCACGGGACCCCCGCTGTCCCCCGCAGTGGAAGAGGGCCTGGCGGCACCACAAACCCAGACCGTCGGGAGCCAGCAGTTTTCAGGAAACTCCAGGGCGAAGCCCAGTCGGCCCGAAGCAGCTCGAGACCAGAGGCCCAGGGACCCCGACGGGCCAGGCAGGGCTGCAGGAGAGACCACAGGCCCAGGGCGGGCGCAGGCGCATTTTGGGCACAGGGGTTTGTTAACATCCTAGACAGTGAAGAATAAGAAATAATTATTTTGGGCCTCAGAACCAGGAAAACTGGTTTTCCAAATTAATCCAGGAAGAGCTGTGAATCCACACCATCTCCCGTCACACACTGTAAGACCCTATCGTGATCCATAAAACTGACCTATTGAAAGCCTAGCTCCTCTCTCTCCAGACCCTTTTGAGGCCGGCATCTGTGACCTCACGTTCTCCCCAGTCACTAGGATCAAGACCCAGCTTTAATTACAAATCAGAAATTGAGGAGCTGGGTGTCAGCTGAGTCTCATCCGGCCATGGGGCCCCCAGCCTGGGTCTTTGGTGTCACCTCCTTCCTTGATGCCCCCACGTGGCTCTGACCCGTTGGCTCCTGTGCAGGGAGGCCCGCAGGGCCCCGGCACATGCGCGTGAGTGACCTGGACAGGGACATGGCTGTTCTACTACTCAGGGACTGTCTGCTCGTTCAGGTCTTATTTTTTGCAGAAATGTGTCCATTTGGTTGGACAGTTGAAAATCTCCTAATTTCTCTTGTCACTGTGGCGACTGCACCATTTTCATTGTGGGTTTATTTGCTGGTGGTGCTGGTCCCCATTTCCTTCTACTTTGCTGACCTGTGGCTCCTAGTGTCTTGTTTCCCCTTTTCTGAGGCACGTGCTTGAGGCAGTTTGTCTCCCTGTAGACACGTCCGCCGTGGCACCTCCCAGCACCCGACACCCCGGTCATCCCAGAGGCCCTGCTCCCTCCCAAGTCTTACCCCCGCCTCCCCAGCCAGGGGCAGGGCCTGGACCAGAGCAGAGCCAGCTGGTGTGAACCTTACATCACACCTTCCATAAAAAACTAATTCGAAATGGATCCGAGACCTAAACATAATAGCCGGACCTGTAAAACTTTTAGAAGATCTTTACATCTTTGGAGGAGGAAAAGATTTCTTAGATGGGACACAAAAAGCAGAATTGTAAAGTTTTTTTAAATTGATAACTTCGCCTCTTAGAAGACTGTGTAATGAAAAGGCCGCAGCTGGCAGTCGTACGTCTGACAGAGGACTGGCTCCAGGTTCTGCTAGGACTTCCAGCTCAGGGAAGCATGGGGGTGTCCTGGGCTGCACCCCAGAAGCCCTCGGCTCTGCCTCTTGCCCTCCCCAGCCTCCAGCCTGCCCTCCCACTGTGGTCACCTGGAATCTCCTCACCCACGTTTGTGCAGCCCACAGGAAGCTCTGCGTGCAGCTGGCACTGGGATCCCTGGGGCTCCACAATCAGAGGCGTCTGCCTGGGGGGCAAGCGGGGCTGCTCTTTGCTCTAGGAGAGCCTGGTGCCTGGTAGGGAGGGCGGGATGTGAACCCTGCAGCCTCTCCTCCCCTCAAGTGAAGACCACCCACTCCCTACTCCCGCCCGCATCCTTGACAACAGGGTCAAAATCAGGCAGAAGGTGCCATTTTCAAGTCACTAAAACAACTTACAAGCCTGTCCAAAGCACCCCCCACCCCTGTGAGGGGCACATACCACAGGTGCCGTGGGGCTGGTCCTGGCCCCGACACCTGGGTGGACCACTGAGCAGCCAGCTGGAGTCCTGGGGCTACCCAGGGCCTGTTGATTAACAGTCATGGTGACAGTTGCCACAAACACAAACTTGTCACCTCCCAGTTGTGTAACTTCAGTGGCCTCCAAGCAGGGTCAGAGGCCGGAACCAGTGTCGGCAGGTGGGGTCCTCACCAGAGGCACTGGGTAGTGTCCGCCTCTGAGATCATTTAGGATGTAGACATTGCGGGGTTGGTCTGAGGGAGGCGGGGCAAGTGGCCGGGGGGGTGCATGGGGCCTGGGCCACGGCCTCCCGGGCACCTGGGGATCAGCACAGGCTGCTGGGAAGGACGGGACCCCCAGCCCCCATGCCTCTGGTGTGGGCTCCACGCATCACTATGGAGCACATGAAATGCAGTGGCTGAAGGGATCTCTCTCTCCACCCCCAGATGGTCCTCATCATCAGCGGGAATCTGAGCTTCCTGAACTGGCTAACCATCGTGCCCAGCCTCGCCTGCTTCGATGACGCCACTCTGGGCTTCCTGTTTCCCTCGGGGCCCGGTTGCCTCAAGGACCAAGTCCTGAGGATGCAGGAGGAGGAAGCTCGAGGGGCCAGGGCCCCACGGACACACGGTGGGTGACACCTGAAGGCAGATGTGGCCGGGCAGCCCAGGTGGTCTCGAGTTGATGGCACCCAGCCCTGTGCCCACACCAGTGCCCTGGGAGACAGGGCAGCATCTCCATGCCTGGGCAGGGTCACTCCTGTCTGCTTGGTATGGACAGTGTGTCCTGGTCCTCAGGAAGGGAGGCCCTAAGAGGGAGGTGCTGTGTTTCCACATCCGCCTCGGAAGGTGTCCTTGGCGCAGGGAGAAGGCGCAGGCTGTGGTGGGGGCAGCAGTACCTCCCTCGGCTTCTGTGGGCCCAAGGGGCCGAACAGAGGCCAGGCCTGGGGGCAGGAGCCCACCCACTATCCCCCCTCCTGGCAGGCAGCGTGGCACGGCACACAGTCAACCTGGCGCTGGGCGTCCTGGTCGCCTGGCTCAGCATCCCTGTGGTCCTCAACTTGCTGAGCTCCCGACAGGTCATGAACAGCTCCTTCAACCCTCTCCGGATCGTCAACACATATGGGGCCTTTGGCAGGTACCTCGGGGCCACCATGACCCCAGAGGGGAGACATGAGGGTGAGGCCAGCCCCGACCTGCAGCCCCCCAGCCTCGCCCTGGTCTGCTCAGGTCGGGGGGTGGGGTCAGGGTGGGGAGGTGCAGCCCTGACTGGTCTCCCCCACACCCAGCATCACCAAGGAACGCACGGAGGTCATCCTGCAGGGCACCGCCAGCCCCAATGCCAGCGCACCAGATGCCAAGTGGGAGGACTACGAGTTCAAGTGCAAGCCCGGTGACCTGAGGCGGCGGCCATGCCTCATCTCCCCGTACCACCACCGCCTGGACTGGCTTATGTGGTTCGCCGCCTTCCAGGTGAGGCCCTCGGTGTGGAGGCCCCGCTGACACGCCGAGGCCCGGGACTCCTGCGCTGGGGCACAGCCCGTGGGGAACCTTCCCAGGCTCCCGGCACGGCCCTTGCACGAGGATCTGGGGGTGCCCAGGGCTGGGCCGCACAGCCGGCTTCTCAGAGCGCTTCCACCAGAGGGGCCGAGGCATGCGTGGCCAACGCTGGGGCAGCCAGTGTCCACAGAAGCTTTGCTCAGGCCAGAGCGAGGCTGCAGCACTGTCGCCGTCCCACCGCCCGGAAGACGGCCTCTGGGGGGCTCGGTCACCTGCCCGCAGTCCCTGGCCCGGCAGGTGACAAAGCTGACAGGTGAACTGGGATAGCCAGGCCCAGCCCCGCTCCATCCAGGTCCCCGCGGACAGCACAGTGGCCGCGGCACCCAGGAGAGCGAGCAGGACCAGGGGCCCTTCAAGAACAGGAAGGAGGTGGTCCCAAACCAAAGAACTGCAGCACAGGCCCTCCGGGCAGCGCCCCCTCCGCAGCACAGGCCCTCCGGGCAGCGCCCCCTCAAGAGAGGCTGGCCGCCAGCCACACTGGAGTCAGATGCCCCCAGGACAACAGACTGAAGGCCGGGTGACCGTCAAAGAGGGAGGGGGCGGAAAGCACACATCCACCGGGCTCTCCAGGGGCCCGGTGGCGGTGCAGGCGCTCAGCTCTCTGCGCCCTGTCCTCTTCTCACCCCCAGACCTATGAGCACAACGAGTGGATCATCCACCTGGCGGGCAAGCTCCTGACCAACGACGCCCAGGCCCTATCCCTGCTGGCCGTTAACCCCTTCGCAGGCAGGGCACCGCCCAGGTAAGATTCCCCTCCCAGACAGAACACACACCCCACCCCACCCCACCCCCGCCAACTGCAGCCTCAGCTGCCTTTCAGGGCTTCTCCCCAAGTGAAGGGGTCTGCTCTGGGGGCTGGGCCCACCTCCCGGAAACATGCCCAGACACAACGGTCGGTCTGCAAACCTCAGGTACCACTCACCTGCTGAAAGGATGCAGGGCTCAGCCCGATTGGCTCTGAGTGCTCTGTCCTCCCGGCTCCAGAGCCCCGCCCACCCCGCCATCATCTGGTCAGGGGCCTGGTTGTGCCGGGAGCTCCTGGCTCTCTGGCTTCCCCTGGGTGGCCTCTCCCTCTGAGGACTCCAGGGCTGTCTTTGGGGCGGAGGCTGACTGTGCTGCCCTCGCTCTGCAGGTGGGTCCGGGGAGAGCACTACAGGTACAAGTTCAGCCGCCCCGGGGGCAAGCACGCTGCTGAGGGCAAGTGGTGGATCCGGAAGAGGCTCGGCCCCTACTTCCCCCCGCTCAGCTTCCAGGACCTGAAGGGCTACTTCAGGTCACGGGAGTGGCCGTACCCCTAACCCGAATCAAGGTGGCCCAGGGCTTGTGCCCCAAGAAATAAAGTGGGAAGGCCGCAGTTTGGCTGCTCTGAGTGGGGTCTCCACAAGGATGCGGTTGACTGCTCTGAGTGGGGTCTCCACAAGGACATCCAGGGAAGCCGACCCAGAGAGGAGGGGCTGCCAGGGTCCTGGGTGGTTGTCTGTGCTTTCCTGTCTCCCCACAGTCAGTCCCCATGGTCCCCAAGTCTCTTCGCTCTGGGTTCGTCAGAGGAATCCCCAGAAAGCCCCCAGCCCTGCTCCACCCAGATCGTGCCCCTTGTCACCAGGCAACCCCCCCGCCAGACACCAGCATCCCGATGTTGCACCCAGCTCTGGTCTGTCCCAGGACCACCTGCCCATGCGGCCAAGAGGAGAGCCTCCCTCTCCTCTCTGCTCCCCCAAGCGGGTCCCCACCACGTCCAGGAGGGTCCTGCGTGAGAAAGTAGTCAGGGCTCCCTCTCAGAACCCACATGCGCCCACACGTGCTCTTCTCCACACTGACCAGCACCCGAAGGTGTGGACAGAGGGCCTCTGTCCTCCTTGGGTGGGCCACCCCCACCAGCCCTGAGTGAGGCACCTCCTCCCCTCCTTTGTGACCACGTTGCCCAGTCTCACACCTGGAGCCTCCTGCTCCCTGACCTAGGGTGGGAGGACGGGACAGCAGGGCAGTCAGCCCCAGCCTGGGCACCAGGGTCCCCAGGGCAGCGATTCTGAGGCCCAGTCACTGCAGGTTGAACTGGATTAATGGTGTGTTGCTTGGCAACCCTACTGGGCTGTGGCCCATAACCTCTACGGCCTGATGTCAGCAGTGAGTGGACACCCACCTGCCCCCCACCATCTGGGGTGCCTGCCGCGCTGTGGAGGGTCCCGGCGGGAACGAGGTGGTTCAGGGTAGGAGGCCAGGCTGAGGTGGGCACAAGTGTGGATCTGTGTGGAGCCCCCCCGCCTGCCTGGGGGCCTGGCCAGCCCAGGTGCCAACAAGAGAGGCTGTGTTCCTGCTCGCAGGCAAACAGGCGCCCTGTGTCTGTTGCAGGACAGACAGGGCCTCTGACAAGGAGCCTGGAGCCAGCAAGTCTGCCTGCGGCAGCCGCGTAAAACTACCACCAGCATGCTGGAATGGGCAGCCCTTACCAGGGGGCTGTCCTTGGGACCCTGCCAATGGGTAGGAGCACCAGGGGTGCCCCTGTGGGGCCCAGGGTGGGTAGGGGGCCTGAGGAGCTGCTGTGTCTTGGCTCGGGGTGGCCCTGCAGCCCCAGAACCACAGGTGGTCTCCCTGCCAGGAGCCATGGTGGGTCCCTGCCCCTGCCAGCCCTTCCTGCCACACTCTGGGCTTGCTGCCACCCAGGGCTCAGGCAGGGGAGGCCCCCAGCACTCCTTGGTGTGGGCTCCTCTCTGAGCCTTGGTCCAGCTGTGCCCCCCAAGGCTCCTGGGACAGCCCCCCAGACATACACAGGAGGCTGTGCTTAGACCTGTGGGCTGGGTGGGGCTGGGGCTGGGGCTGGAGCCAGTGGCAGGAGTGACACAGGAGGCCCTGAGCCCATTGTGGGGGGCAGGTGGGGGCAGGAATTAAGTGGCCCCACCCCTCCTGGGGCAGGGCAGCATCCTCTCACCCCGGGGGACGTCCTAGGTGATCCTGGTCGGGGGGGCACATGGCCCTCTAACAAACCAAGGAGTCTGCCAGACCTGCATACCCTCCAGAGGCTCTGGTCCCCCAGGGCCCACCCATCTGCCAGAAAGGGTGCCAGCCCCACCTTCAGAGCCTGTCCTGAGACCACACCCTCCCATCAAGGACAGACAGACTGCACCTCTCCTCCACTCAGAGCCCTCCCAGGGCCCCCACCTCACTGAGCATCAACCTGGGGTCCCTGCCTATCACCTCCGCCCGCTCCCCTGCATCCTCTCCATCCCGCATGCCCACCAGCCATGTTGGGCCCCAGGCCTTTGCACTGGTAGCTCGTGGTGCTCACCTCTCTCAGGGCCTCCTCTCCTGCCTCTGCTGGACTCCAGGCTGCTCCTGGTCACACACGGGCTGGTGGGGGGCTCATCCTGGCCCCCCAGTGCTGGATACACTGTTGACCTGATGCAAGAGAAAGGCCGACACTTAACGTCTGCTCCACCTGATGGTGCCTCAGTCCAGCGTCAGGACGGTCAGCTGTTTCGGGGGCGGGGGGGGGGCGAGTGCAGGGCAGGGACACAAGGTGGGGCCTTGGCTCGCCCCTTCTGGCAGCTGTGTCCCCATGAATCATCCACCGGGCAGCAGGGGATGCTTGCAGGTGAGGGTCCGCCCTACTCAACAAGAGGCTCAGATGCATGTTGGAAACTGAATTTCTGTCAGGCTCAGGCCGCTGTGCCATGGTTCTACGTTCACAGAAGTCAGCCTGAGGCTCCCGGGGAGGTGGCAGCAGGAGTCTTCTCAGGCCACAGGAGGGGCGGCCTGCTTGCGGGAGGGGCTGCCCTGGAGAAGGGTGAGCAGGGCATGACCGGGGCACCCTGACTTCCAGAGGGACTGGGAATTTCAGATCTGTTCTTCCCACCTGCTCTCTTGAGCCGACACCCCCTGGAAACCACTGCCCGACAAGCTGGCCCTCGCTGAGACCCCCACCCAATCTGAGGGTGTCTCCCCTACAAAGCACTCTGCCCCTTGGCTGTCACACGTCTGAACGGGGTCTGTCTGGTGACGGCAGCAACGCCCAGGCCCAGCCGGAACCCCATAGGCTGCAGAGGGTGCCCAGCCCACCCCACCCCCACCCCCCAGCTCTCCAACTGGAGGGCGCTGTGCTCAGCCCTCTTGCTCCAGGATGGGATGTGGACTCAGGACTCCAGTCACAGGGCAGTGGCTGAGCTCAGGTGATCCACTGAGCCTGGCTGTCAGCCCATCCAAAGCTGGGGGCTCAGCCAGGGGCCTGTCTCAGGGAGGACCCGCCATCTCCCTCTTGCTCCAGGACAGCGCGAGGGGTTCGGGCGCAGGTCCCGTCCCCACGAGGAGGGTGTGTACCAGCCTCCCTCTGTCAGAGGGCCTCTGGGCATCTTCCCCTTCACCAAGAGGTTTTCACTCAGAGGTGATCAGTGCATCTTGGGTGCCTGCTGAGGCCAAGCCCACCCTCTTTGCAGCCTAGTTCAGATCAGAGCCCTCCCATGGGGCGTCCCTGGGCAGGGTTCACAAGCCCTCCTCCCCCTGGGCTTCTACATCTGCACGGGCATTGCCTAATGCTTTGCGCTCTTAGGTCTCCAGCTCTGGAGGGACAGGGTCAGCAAACTCCCAGCCTCGTGGCTTTGTGGGAGCAGGAAGATCTCCACATCAATGCGTGTTGAGTTCAAGCATGTTACCAGTTATTAGAACGGACCCATGAAGACACAGAAAACCTGAGCTGTCGTGGAGCGCTTCGCTGCCTTCCTCCATTGTCCCCAGCGTCCCCCACAACCTCTGGGCCCCACCGTGGAGTTAGGCCCTTCTCCCTCCTGATGTTCATCCAGGGCTTCTCTCTTGTTTCCTCGTCAGTCTTCTCACAGCGCCAGCTTTGGCTTCTTCAGTCAACTGTCCTCTTCCACTTTCTGTTTCACATACATACGTTGTTATTTCCTTCCACCTTTTTCAGGTTTGCCTTCTGTCATCTCGAGTTGCAGACTTTCTTTCTTTCTATTCCTCCTTTCAGGTTTGCCTTCTGTCATCTCGAGTTGCAGACTTTCTTTCTTTCTATTCCTCCTTCTGATTTCTAGGAAACACAGCTCAGGATCCCACACACACAAGTGGCTGCACCCACAGGCTCTGTTGACCACTGTGGGCTTTGTGAATTCTAGAGACTGTGATGTCCTTAACACATCGAATAATAGAGGTGGGGATTTAAATGTTCAAACGAATGGATTTGGGAGGCAGTCTTTTACCTTGAATTTTATCACCGTGTTTGCCACTCCCAGCACCCCTCACCCCCCATGCCTCCAGCACCCTGGATCAACGCCCCTTTCAGAAGTGAACAAATTCTGGTGGAAAGGATACCTCCAATTCTGAAACAGCTACTTGCATCCCTCTGCTGAGGGGTTCCCTAGTTCAGTTAGCATCATGACAACCTGTCCCCTGGATCCATCCCTGCCCTGTATCCCACAGCCTGAGGATACCATGGACCTCTGTCCCCAGGGATTCAGTTCCAAAGCCACTGGGTAAGGTGGAACTCACATGTCAGCAAACTGACCTTTAAAGCTCCTAAAGTAATCAGCAAAATTGACAGAACTGTAGCTTAACTGACAAAAAGAAGATACAAATAACTAAAATCAAAAACGTTAAGTGAGGACATTACTACCAACATTACAGACATAAAAAGGATTACAAGAGAATAGTATGAACAACTGTAGCCAACAAATCAGGTAACCTAGACAGTGGACAAATTCCTAAAGACACACAAAATGCTAGAAGTGACTCAGGAAGAAATAGGAAATTTGAAGAGACTTATAGCAAGTAAGGAGATTGAATCAGTAATCAAAACCTCCAGCAGAGAAAAGTCTGCATCAGATGGCTTTGTTACTGAATTCTCCCAAGAATTAAAGAAAAATTAACACCAATCCTTCCAAAACTTTTTCCAAAGAATTAGAAGAGGAGGTAGGACTTCCCTGGTGGTGCAGTGGTTAAGAATCCACCTGCCAATGCAGGGGACACAGGTTTGAGCCCTGGTTCAGGAAGATCTATGTGCCTCAGAGCAACTAAGCCTATGCGTCACAACTACTGAGCCTGCACTCCAGAACCCAGAAGCCACAACTACTGAAGCCTGTGCTCCACAACAAGAGAAGCCACTGCAATGAGAAGCCCGTGCACTGCAACAAAAAGTAGACCCCACTCACTGCAACTAGAGAAAGCCCCTGCACAGCAATGAAGACGCAACACAGCTGAATTTTAATTAATTAATTAATTTTAAAAGAGGAGGGAACACTTCCTAACACAGCCTGTGGAGGCCAGCATGACCCCGGTAACAAGGCCAGATAAAGACACCAGTATCGGGCCTCCCTGGTGGCGCAGTGGTTGAGAGTCCGCCTGCCGATGCAGGGGATACGGGTTCGTGCCCCGGTCTGGGAGGATCCCATATGCCGCGGAGCGGCTGGGCCCGTGAGCCATGGCCGCTGGGCCTGCGCGTCCGGAGCCTGTGCTCCGCAACGGGAGAGGCCACAACAGTGAGAGGCCCGCATACCGCAAAAAGAAAAAAAAAAAAGACACCAGTATCCTTCGTGAATAGAGATACAAAAATGCTCAACAAAATACTAGCAAAACAAATCTATCAGCATATTAAGAGGATTATATGCCATGACCAAGTGGTATTTATCCTAGGAGTGCCAGAGTGGTTCAACATAAGAAAATCAATGTAATACACCACATTAACAGAATACAGGGGCAGAAAGAAAAACATGATATCTCAACTGATGCAGAAAAATCATTTGAAAAAAATCCAACACACTCTCATGATAAAAACCACTCAGAAAACTAGGAATAGAAGGGAACTTCCTCAACGTAATAAAAGGCATGCATGAAAACTCCACAGCTAAAATCGTACTCAATGGTGAAAGACTGAAAACTTTATGATCAAGACCAAGACAAGGATGCCCCTTTTCACCACTGCTATTCAACACTGTACTGGAGATCTAGCCAGAGCAATTAGTCAAGAAAAATAAATAAAAGGCTTTGAATTGGAGAGAAGTAAAACTATATTAACAGATGATATAATCCTATATATAGGAAATTCCAGCAATCCACAAAAATATTACAGGAGCTAATAAACTAATTCAGCAAAGTTACAGGGTATAAGATCAACACACAAAAATCAGATGTGTTTCTATACCTGCAATGAACAGTCTGAAAAAGAAACTAAGGGAACAATACCACTTATAATAGCATTCAGAAGAATAAAATACCAAGAATAAATTTAACCGAGGAGGTAAATGACTTGTACACTGAAAAGTACAAAACATTGCTGAAGGAAATCAAGGAAAACATAAATTCAGTGAAAGGCATCCATATCCATGGATTTGATGACAATATTGTTAAGATGACAATACTAACAAAGAGTTGAAAAAATTCCAATGGCCTTTTTTATAAAAATATAAAGACCAATCCTCAAATCCATATGGAATTGTAAGAGGCCCTAAATAACGAAAACAACCTTGAAAAAGAAGAATAAAGCTGACGGACTCACACTTCTGATTTTAAAACAGTACAAAGTAATCAAAACTGGTCATGGCACAAGGATAGACACACAGACCAACAGAATAGAATGCTGAGCCTAGAGAGAAACCCTCGCGTGTATGGCCAAATGGCCTTTGACAAAGGTGCCAAGACCATTCAATGGAAAAAGGATAGTCTTTTCAACTGATGCTGGGAAAAATGGATCTACATGCTAAAGAGTGAGCTTGGGCCCTTACCTCACACCATATTCAAAAATTAACTCAAAATGGATGAAATACCTAAATGTAAGAGCTAACACTATTACAGCTTTTTTTTTTTTTTTTTGCGGTACGCAGGGCCCTCACTGCTGTGGCCTCTCCCATTGCGGAGCACAGGCTCTGGACCCGCAGGCTCAGCGGCCATGGCTCATGGGCCCAGCTGCTCCACGGCATGTGGGATCTTCCCGGACCGGGGCATGAACCCCTGTCCCCTGCATTGGCAGGCGGACTCTCAACCACTGCGCCACCAGGGAAGCCCAACTCTTGAAAGAAAACATGGTTACTCTTCATGACCTTGAATTTGGCAGTGGATTCTGAGGTATGACGCCAAAAGCAAGAGCAACAATAAACCAAGATAAATTGGACTTCATCAAATTTAAAACTTTTATCTAAAGACACTATCAAGATGTGGCCCATATATACAATGGAATATTACTCAGCCATAAAAAGAAATGAAATTGAGCTTTTGTAGTGAGGTGGATGGACCTAGAGTCTGTCATACAGAGTGAAGTAAGTCAGAAAGAGAAAAACAAATACTGTATGCTACCACATATATATGAAATCTTTAAAAAAAAATGGTTGTGAAGAACCTAGGGGCAGGACAGGAATAAAGACACAGACCTACTAGACAATGGACTTGAGGACACGGGGAAAGGGAAGGGGAAGCTGTGACAAAGAGAGTGGCATGGACATATATACACTACCAAACGTAAAACATAGCTAGTGGGAAGCAGCCGCATAGCACAGGGAGATCAGCTCGGTGCTTTGTGACCGCCTGGAGGGGTGGGATAGGGAGGGTGGGAGGGAGGGAGGCGCAAGAGGGAAGAGATATGGGAACATATGTATATGTATATTGATTCACTTTGTTATAAAGCAGAAACTAACACACCATTGTAAAGCAATTATACTCCAATAAAGATGTTTAAAAAATAACTAAATAAAAGACACTATCAAGTTTGGGGTTAGCAGATGCAAACTATTACATATAGAATGGATAAACAATAAAGTCCTACTGTATAGCACAGGGAACTATTTTCAATATCCTGAGATAAACCATAATGGAAAAGAATATAAAAAAAACATATATATGTATAAATGAATCACTTTGCTGTACAGCAGAAACACAGCATTGTAAATCAACTATACTTCAATTTAAAAAAATAAAAACAGAGACACCATAGAGTGAAAAGATGACCCACAGAATGAGAGAAAATATTTGCAAGTCATATATCTCATAAGACTCTACTATCCAGAATATATAAATAACTCCTACAACTAAGCAACAAAAAGACAAACATCCCAATTCAAAATTATTTGAATGGACATTTCTTCAAGGAAGACATACAAATGCCCAACAAGCACATGAAAAGATACTCAAAATCCTTAATCATAGAAATGCACATGAAAATGCACACAATGAGATACCACTTCACACCCATGAGGATGGCTATAATTTTTTTAATGGAAAAAAACAAGTGTTGGCAAGGATGTAGAAAATTGGAAACTTCGTACATTGCAATTGGTAACACAAAATGGTGCAGCTGTTATGGAAAAGTCTAGCAGTTCCTCAAAAAGTTAAACATTGGGTCAATTACCATATGAACCAGCAATTCTACTTCTAGGTATATATCCAAAAGAACTGAAATCAGGGACTCAAACAGATACTTGTATGCCAATGTTCACAGCATCATTATTCACAATAGCCAAAAGGTGGAAACAACACAAATGTCCACCAACAGATGAATGGATAAACAAAGCATACAAGGGAATACTATTCAGCCACAAAAAGGAATAAAGCATCAGCACACGCTACAGTGTGGATAAATCTTGAAAACATTATGCCCAGTAAAATAAGCCAGACACAAAAGGTCACCTGTAATATGATTCCATTTATAGAAATATCTAAAACAGGTAAATCTATAAAAATAGCTGACTAGTGGTTGCCAGAGGCTGGGGGGAGGGGAGAATGGGGAGTGACTGCTAATGGTACAGGGTTTCCTTCTGAGATGATAAAATATTTTGGAACTAGATAGAGGTGATAATTGCACAACACTGTGATATATTAAATGCCGCTGACTGTTTACTGTAAAATGGTTAATGTTAACGTCCATTTCTTCTCAATTTTTAAAAATAAGCCTTCTGAGTGTCCTGAGACCCTGCCCCAGGGGGCTGGGAGACCTCACACTGCCAAGATCTAGTGAGAACAGTCGGGGGTGGGGGCGGGGCAGTGAGACAGATAAAGTGCTTCATCCCTTCTTTGCTAAGCGCATAGGGCTGGATTCACTTGAGGCTAAAACATGAGGCTGTGATTAGCCAGTAGGATGGAAGGTGGGCTTCCAGAGCCAGCATGTGACACATGGGCACACTTTTAACTGATGGTCTTGGAAAGACAGTCACACATGCAACTACCAATTAGGCGAGGAAAACTCAAGCAAGTGAAAGGGCAGCCATGGCTATGTGATGTTGATGATTCTTAAACCTACGTCTGGAGGGCTTTCTGCTGAGGCCGCCTGCCCCACCCTCACCCAGATCAGCTTCTTAGCAAGGCCTCGGGACATAGCTGGGGTCCTGACCCCTCTCCCCACAGGTGTGCAACCACCTCATCCACCAGGACTGACCTGACCGGGTGGACAGCAGCTGACCCTGCCTCTGGGCAGTGTGGTTCACTGTTCTAGGGGTCATACGTGTCTAGGTGTTCCGCATGGTCCACACTGTTACAGCTTTATCATCGATCCCAGTACCTGGCGGTCTCAGCCCCCACTTCTCAAAACTGCCTTGACTATCTCTGGCCCATTGCTCACAACAAGCTCAAGTTTCTTGTTAGTTCTAATACAGGCAGACCTCATTTTATTGCACTTCACAGAAATCAGTGTTTTTTACAAATTGAAGCAACCCTGCATCAAGTCTGTAGGCGCCATTTTTCAACAGCATTTTCTAACTTCAGGTCTCTGTGTCACATTTTAGTAATTCTCTTAAAAATAATGAAAATGGGGCTTCCCTGGTGGTGCAGTGGTTGAGAGTCCGCCTGCCGATGCAGGGGACACGGGTTCGTGCCCCGGTCTGGGAAGATACCACATGCCGCGGAGCAGCTGGGCCCGTGAGCCGTGGCCGCTGAGCCTGCGCGTCCGGAGCCTGTGCTCCACAGCGGGAGAGGCCACAACAGTGAGAGGCCCGCGTACCGCAAAAATAATAATAATAATGAAAATGTTTGAAATACTGCATTTGTGATGGTGCTATGTGATCAGTGATCTTTGATGCCACTACTGTAATTGTTTTGGGCACCATGAACTGTACCCATGTAAGATCATGAACTGAATGGATAAATGTGTGTGTTCTGACTGCTCTACCAACCAGCCGTTCCCCCCATCTGTCTCCCTCTCCTCAGGCCTCCCAGTTCCCTAAGACACAGCAAGATTGAAATTAGGCCAATTAATAACCCTACAGTGGCCTCTAAGTGTTCAAGTGAAAGGAAGAGTTGCATGTCTCTCACTTTAAATCAAAAGCTGAAGATGATTAAATTTAGTGAGGAAGGCATGTCAAAAGTGAAGGTAGGCCAAAAGCCAGGCCTCTTGCACCAAACAGCCAAGTTGTGAATGCAAAGGAAAAGTTCTTGAAGGAAATTAAAAGTGCCACTCCAGTGAACACATGAATGATAAAGTGAAACAGCCTTATTGCTGATATGGAGAAAGTTTTAGTCTAGATTGAAGATCTAACTAGCCACAACATTCCCTTAAACCAAAGTCTAATTCAAAACAAGGCTAACTCTCTTCAATTCTATGAAGGCTGAGAGAGACAAGGAAGCTGCAGAAGAAAAGCCTGAAACTGGCAGAGGTTGGTTCGTGAGGCTGAAGGAAAGAAGCCATCTCCATAAAATAAAAGTTCAAGGTGAAGCAGCAAATGCTGATGTAGAAGCTGCAGCAAGTTATCCAGAAGATCTAGCTGAGACCATTAATGAAGGTGGCTGCACCAAACAACAGATATTCAATGTAGACGAGACAGCCTTCTATTGGAACAAGAGGCCATCTAGGACTTTCACAGCTAGAGAGAAGTCAGTGCCTGGCTTCAAAGCATCAAAGGACAAGCTGACTCTCTTGTTAGAGGCTAATGCAGCTGGTGACTTTAAGCTGAAGCCAATGCTTATTTACCATTCTGAAAATCCTCAAGTCCTTAAGAATTATGTTAAATCTACTCTCCTATGCTCAATAAATGAAACCACAAAACCTGGATGACACATCTGTTTACAACATGGCTTACTGAATATTATAAGCCCACTGTTGACACCTACTGCTCAGAAAAAAAAAAATTCAAAATATCACTACTCTTTGACAATGCACCTGGTCCCCCAAGAGCTCTGGTGGAGGTGTACAATGAGATTAATGTTATTTCCCTGTCTGCTAGCACAGCATCCATTCTGTAGCCCATGGATCAAAGAGTAATTTTTGATTTTGAAGTCTTATTATTTAAGAAATGCATATCATAAGGCTATAGCTGCCATAGATAGTGATTCCTCTGATGGATCTGGGCAATCCATCACCATCCTAGATACCATCCTAGATACCATTATGAACTTTTATGATTCATGGGAAGAGGTCAAATTATCAACATTAACAGGAGTTTGGAAGAAGTTGACTCAAACCTTCATGGATGACTTTGAGGGGTTCAAGACTTCAGTGGAGGAAGTAATTGCAGATGTGGCAGAAATAGCAAGATAACTAGAATTAGAAGTGGAACCTAAAAATGTAACTGAGTTGCTTCAATCTCATAACAAAACTTTTAATGAATGAGGAGTTGCCTCTCACGGATGAGCAATAAAGTGGTTTCTTGAGATGGAATCAACTCCAGTGAAGATGCTGTGAAGACTGTTGAAATGGCAACAAAGAAGTTTAAATATTACATGAACTTAGTTGATAAAGCAGCAGCAGGGTTTGAGAGGATTGACTCCAATTTTGAAAGAAGTTCTACTATGGGTACAATGCTATCAAACAGCATTGCATGCTACAGAGAAATCATTCATGAAAGGAAGAGTCAATGAACGTGGTGAACTTCATTATCTTATTTTAAGAAATTGTCTCAGCCACCTCAACCTTCAGTAACCACCACCCTGATCAGTTAGCAGATATCAACATCAAGGCAAGACTCTCCACCAGGAAAAAGACTACAACTCACTAAGGCTCAGATGATGATTAGCATTGTTTTTTTTTGTTTTTTTTGTGTGTATTTTTTTTTGCGGTACGCGGGCCTCTCACTACTGTGGCCTCTCCTGTTGCGGAGCACAGGCTCCGGATGTGCAGGCTCCGTGGCCATGGCTCACGGGTCCAGCCGCTCCACGGCATGTGGGATCTTCCCAGAATGGGGCACAAACCCGTGTCCCCTGCATCGGCAGGCGGACTCTCAACCACTGCGCCACCAGGGAAGCCTGGTGATTAGCATTTTTAAATTAAGGTATGTATGTAACATTACTCTTTTAGACATAATGCTATTGCACACTTAATAGACAACAGTACAGTGTAAAGGTAACTTTTATATGCTCTGGAAAACCAGAAAATCATGTGATTTGCTTTATTGCGATGTTCTGGAACCAAAACCCATGGCATCTCCAAGTTGTGCCTGTAGTTTATGTGCAAATAGTGGACGGTATTGTTTCTCTTCTTCCTACCTGAGGCTCTTTGCCTTTTTGGTTTTTTGGGGTTTTGGGGGTTTTTTTTTCGGCCACACCACATGGCTTGCAGGATTTTAGTTCCCTGACCAGGGATCGAACCTGGGCCCTCAGCAGTGACAGCATGGAATCCTAACCACTGGACCACCAAGGAATTCCCTCTTTCTTGTCTTCTTGTGCTAGCTTCCAGGTTGAGGCCCACCATCTCTCTTATGACCTCTTGTCTTTTTTCTAACCTAGAAGTTGTCCCTTTAAAAAATCTCACCACAGTAAGCTAGTCTACTGCAAAAACCCTTTGGCTGAAACCATGTAAAAATGCTGGGGAAAAAAATAATCAAATTTTGTTTCTGAACTCACGAAAAATATATAATGCAGTGCAAGAAGAGAAGCTGAAAGCCAGAACAGTGCACCGCAGGCTGCAGGGAAGAGGCACCTTGTCCTGATGACATGGGGACTCCCAACAAAGACCTTTCCATAAAACCAGAACCCTTTCAGGGCCAAAACAATAGACAACAAAATCAATGAAACCCAGTTTGGTTCTTTGAAAATATCGGTAAAAGGGATAAACTTCTAGCTACAATGATCAAGCAAAAAGGAGACAGAACACAAATTACAACATCAAGAGGAAAAAGGGGACATCACTACAGATCCTATAGACGCTGAAAGAACAATAAGAGAATATTGTGAACATTATTCTAATAGACTTGACATCCTAGTTGAAGTGAAAAAGAATTCCATGAAATGTACACATTACTAAAAGTGACTTACAAAGAAAGAGAAAACCCAAACAACCCCAACACAATTAAAGAAATTGAATTCATAATTTAAAATCTCACAAAGAAAACTTCAGACTGAGATGGCCTGATTGGTAAGTTCTATCAACATTTAATGAAGAAATTATGTCATTCTATACAAACTTTCAGAAAATAGAGGAGGAGGAAATGCACACTACTGATCAGAATATAAAAAGGTATGGGACTTCCCTGGTGGCTCAGTGGATAAGACTCCGTGCTCCCAATGCAGGGGGGCCGGGTTCGATCCCTGGTCAGGGAGCTAGATCCCATATGCATGCTGCAACTAAGAGTTCGCATGCCACAACTAAGGAGCCAGCGAGCTGCAACTAAGAAGCCAGCGAGCTGCAACTAAGAAGCCCACGTCCCGCAACTAAGGAACTAGCGCAACCAAAGAAAGAAAGACTATAAAAAGGTACAATGACATGAAAAACAGTTTGGCATTTTGAAAACATTAAACATGTACTACCACATGACCCGGCCATTCCTCTCCTAGGTATGAAAACACAGAGACCTTTAAACACTGTTCTTAGCAGACTTATTCATAATAACCAAAGAGCTGGGAGCAGCCCAGGGGTCCATCAGTAGGCGAGTGGATGAACCCACTGTGTTGTAAATGTGCATGTAAACATGCAAATAATTCTTAGCAATAAACAGATCAAATTATCGCTACACATTTGAACCTCAAAAACATGCTGAGCTAACAAATCCAGAAACAAAAGAATATACACCATATGATTCCATTTATATAGGACTCTAGGGAGGAAAAAAGTCCCAGTCAATCCCTCCCCAACTCGGCCCCGGCTAACCACTGACCTGTTCTCTGTCCCTGGGAAGTGGAACAAGGGAATATCTGCGGGGGTTGGAAATGCTCTATATCTTAATTGTGTGGTAGGTACCTCAGTGTACACATTTGTCAAAAACCATCAAGCTGTACACTTAAAATAGGTGCATTTTGTTTCATGTAAATTACGACTGACTCTCTGCATAAAGCCCTGATTTGTAGTATTTTTTAATTTCCATGATCTGAACACTCCCACCACATCACTCAGCACAGAGCTGGGAAGGGGTGTGCATGGTCAGTCTTGTGCGGCGGTACAAGTCAGCTCCGGCACAATACCACTTGTCCCTCAGTCAAGTTGGTCTTGAAAAGAAAACAAAGAAACCCTGAAATATCATTACGGCAGGCTAAAATAAATAAGACTTTCAATGCCAAGTGTTGATGAAGGCACAGAGCAGTGGAAATGCTGGTAAAAGCATAGATTGGCGATATCTATTAAAAGTTGACGCTGTACACACCCAGGACCCAGCTGCGCCATGCCTGGGGCGTCCACAACAGAAGCGTGCACTACAGGTCACAGCAGCACTGTTCACTAAAGACCAAACACCCATCAGGAGTGAAGAGGTGGACGGGGCTCGTGCACTCACACGACGGGACACTTTACTGCACTCGGATACGCGCCTCGTGACTTCACTTACAATACGACGCTCACAGGCAAGCGGTGCTAAGTGCAGGGTTGTGGTCACATTGGGGGACACCGACATTCAGTCTCTGAACATTTTCTGAGCTCACATTTTGTGGACTTTTGTATGTGTTCCAATCCACAATTAAAACATTTTTGACAGAAAAATCTGTTTTCATCATTGAGTGTCAGACCCTTTACACTGTATTTATTATATGAGCCCAGAGCTGGGTGTTTGTCTTTTCATAGACACGCGTAAGAAGGTGCTGTGCCCACTTGACTCCAGGTGGTGTTCCTGCGCATCTTGTCTTGCACTGTGACTGACACACTTTCCCTTTGCTGGTTGCCCATCGTGGAAGGGCTTTCTGTTCCCTGAGTTTGTAAACCTGCTGGGTGAGACTCAAAAGCCCCAGACAGCCCTCCCTCCTGCCCAAGGGCGATTTGGTTCTTTTCTAAAGTCAACACTTGAACCCTGAGGGACCAGAGCAAGTTCACAAAGCCTCCCGAGATAGAGCTGGCGGCGTCCGGTTGGCCCACGGCTACCTGCAAGGACACCTTGCTCTGGGGCTGAAAGTCAGGAAAGCGGTGACGTGAAGCCGGCAGAACTAGATGACGCCTCTTACCTGTCTTTCCTCCTGCACGGGGTCCACGATTCCATTGTCCTGGGAGGATCATCTGCGTTGCTGCCCCCACTGGCGCTGGCTCGGTAGGGCTGCACCTGGGGCAAGGGCCTCAGCGCCAGCCAGCAGCTGCGCTCCCCGCGGGCACACATTTGCATCTCAATAACCGGGGCTGAAGCTGAAGGAGCCAGCTGTCGGAGCCTCGGGAGAAACGCGCCTTGTTCCTTTAAGGGGTGGGCTCAAGGCTCTTCATCAAGTGGCCTCCATCTCCCCGCTGGTCTTCACACTCACACAATTCTTCTAGACGAAAAAAATATGAAGCACCATTAGCGAGCGAGTTATCAGGGGCCAACTGTGTCCCCATCAATGCCCCTCAGTCCATTGTGGCCGTCGTGCAGCTGCAGGGCTGGCGCCGAGCAAGCCGCCGGCTGGGCTGTCCCTCCATCCCGTCTGACCATCCCCACTGGGCACTGCGGCCATCGAGCCCTTTCACTGTCGTGTCCAGTGGAAGTGGATGACACGTTCAGAGCTCATGCACTGTCCTGGAGGGACCAGGCCCAGCCAACACCCCCCAGACGATGGCTCAGCCCCAGTGGATCCCATACCCCCCTCACCCGCCGGCTGTTCTTGTCGACCCAGTGCCATGAGCCCACTACTTGCTGACCAATGCCCCTGGCTGCCCACTGCCCCAGGGTCTCGGCACACAGGTCCGCCCCAGAGGCCTTCCCTGGCCCACCGCAACGCGTCCCTCACTGGGAGTCTCGGAACAGATGTCCCTGGGCCTGGTGTTCCATACTCCTCAGTCCCCACACAAGGGCGTCACCTCCACCAGTGAGGGCCTGCAGGTCAGCGGTGGTGGGTTGAATACTGTCCCCCAAAATTCACATCCACCCAGAACCGCAGAACATGACCTTAGAAATAGGGTCTTTACTGTATTTGTGACTAATTGTGTAACAGGTTATTTTAGTTTCTGTTCTGTGGAAAGTGTAAAGCATTCCAACAAAGGGTTTTAATGTAGATTTTTTTTTTTTTTTGCACCCATGCTGTTGATTGCTAAATGTAATAGTCTGATCATGACGCTGAATAAATGTGTCTTTTTTTAAAATGTGCTGTGTAAAGTTAGTCTACTCTGAAGCCATTTTGGTAAACTACCCCAACAGTGTGAAGTTAGAGTTCCTTCAGGGTGATGCCAGGTTCCATTCAAAATTTATTTACAACCTGCTTTGGTGGAGAAGCTACTGTCTTCCGAAACCTTGGTGTAGTTGAACTGACAGTTACTGCGTTGTGACCTGGAGTTCACCGTGAAAAGGGTCACCCAAGCCAAGTGATGGAGTTTTTTGATTATTAATATATGATTGTTGGCATATCCTATGCAATATATCTAAATTGGATTATGGTACCAGATACAGATGGGAATGAAGCTTGTGTATCATCCATTATCATGTGTAATAAATAAACAATTTAATACCCTCAAAAAAAAAAAAGAAAAGAAATAGGGTCTTTACAGATGTGATCAGTTAAGAGGAGGTGATGCTGGGTTAGGCTGGGACTAAACCAATGTCCAGTGTCCTCACACCAGGAGGAGACACAGACACAGACACAGGGGAGGCCACGTGACCACAGAGGCAGAGACAGTGATGCGGCCACAACCCAGGGATGCCAGAGCCCCCAGAAGCAGGACGAGGTGGGAAGGATCCTCCCCTGGAGCCTCGGACTTCTGGCCTCAGACCGGGAGATGGGACATTCCTTTCTTCCTAAACCCCCTAGGTTATGGCCCTGTGCTGCAAGGATCCCCAGAGACCCACACACTGGAGGAGGAGGCAGCGCCTCTGGACTCAGGAGAGCCTCGTATGCCCAGATCTGGCCGTGCAGAGCATGGGGCCCAGGGTGGCCCCCACAGCCACCCTCCTCAATGACCTGGGGGCAGGTGGGCAACCACCTCCCGGGGCAGCAGCCCCACCCAAGAGGGTCCGGGATGCAGGACAGTGAGATGGACGGTTCTGCTCCGGGGACTGGCTCCACCCCATCAGCTAATGCAGGGCCCCCCAGGCATCTGTGCCCTTGACCCCACCTGCCCCTCTGAGCCCTTCGCACCCAGCCGGGAGCCACTGGGACCCCTCGCCCCTGCCCAGGGGGCACACTGCCCTGGATACAGGCAAATTTTGGTATGAGTCCCTAGGGGAGCGGGACACTGGGCATTCACGGGCGACCCCTAGGGAGGACAGGGGCTAAATTCCTCCCTAGATGGTAAGGAGGTCCCCAGGTGGCCATGCCGGGAGGTACCAGCAGGCCTGCAGCCCAGGGCTGGGCTCTTGAGCTCCTGCTGCCCAACGCAGAGGGGAGGCACTGTGGGTGGCACCCACTTTCCATCACTAGCAGCTCCAGGTAGGAATACACTGGGAACCACAGGCACCTTGCTGGGAGGAAGGACCATAAGGACAGGCCAGGGGGAAAGAGACCAAGAGGCTCCCTTCTGCTCTGACGGGGAAGAGCCCCACCTGGGAGGGGACCCACCCCAACGCTCTGCCCTTCCCTAAGGGTGCCAACCTTGTCTGTCACCCTCCCCTGGGGTGCTGGATGGGCCAACCCCATGAGGAGCCGAGGACACCGGTCACCTGGTCCCTCATCTGTGACCCTCAGGGCCAGCTTGGGGGTTCAGAGGGAATCAAGTGCGGCCACAGGTCCTGAACAGTCTAGGCATCAACATCAACACTCCAGGTTTCCACAGGGACCGGGAGAACCAGACAGAGACAGGGCAGGCGGACCGACCGCAGGTTCTCGCCAAACATCTAAGAGACGTTTGGGGTTTGGAATCGCAGATCAGGGCTGTGGGTGGCATCCTATTCCATAGACTTTTCTGGGGAGGAGAGACTCCCACCCTAAGAGAGAAAGAGGGGCCAGCAGAGTTGGCAAGGCCTACCTCAGATGCTGGTGGAGCCCCCCCACACACGTGTGCACACAGGCAGGACCACATATGTACACGTGCAGGCACACAGGCACAGGGGTGCATCTTAAGTACACAGTTGTGTATATGACATTTCATACTAATATCACAGTTACGTAAATTGTGTGACTAGCTAGATATTTTGGAAACAGGAGTGACCACCAGACCTGACCCTCCACCCTGTGGGCCACAGCGGAGGCGGCCATGCTGGGCCTGCCTGGACTGACCTCCAAGCAGGTGCAAATAAGCTCCTGGCAAGCGCAGAACACACGGGTTCAGATGCCTCTTCCAAAGGAAGGTCCAGCATCCCGGGGGTGGGGGCACCTCGGCTGTCCGGTGCCCATATGCACGGTCTCGCTTGCCTGTCCCCACCCCCTCCCCGAGGACACCCAGCAGCACGGCCGCTCTGAGGAGCCAAGATGGCACCAGGAGGACACCGTCTGGCTGCAGGACCCCCGGCCCCCTGCCCAGAGCTGTGGCGGGTCCTGCCAGAGCCCCCAGCCCAGTCTGGGGCTGCACTGACTGACTCACCCAGGGCAGCTGTGGCAGCGGTGAGCCAGGGTACGAGCCCCCCGTGCACACAGCCAACCAGCTCCTTCCACCTTGCCTGGTGTCACAGGCTCTTGGCTGGTGGGACACAGTTATCAAGGGGGTTCCCCTCTACCATCCCTGAGTGCTGGGGCAGGAATGGCTGCAAAGCCCAGGGGGCGCTTCCAGGTGGAGGCAGAAGCTGGAGGCCCTGACGCGGCTCCGCCCGCTGACCCCACCGAGACTCAGCACCTAATTGCTCCTGCTCCCGTCCCAGGGCTGGCAGAGGATGCCCTGGAGGGGCTGCCAGCCAGGCTGTGCCCTAAGGGTCAGGGGGACAGCTGCCCGGAGAGGAGGGGACGACACCTGAGACCACAGGCACCTCCTCTGCCTCAAAAAGGAAGACGCCAGGATCCCTGGACGCAGAGGCATCTGTCTTCCCCGGGTCAGGTTAGCAGGGAGGTGGCGGAGCCAGGAAAACCCGGCACGCAGCCGCCTCTTCACAGGGTGAGAGGGACAACGCCCCACCCGAGACCGGGGGGACAGCTGGCCCGCCACTGTTGGGGCTCAGGCACCACAGCTGAACAGGCAGCTGAACCCCACTCAGACCCAGGAAGCAGAGCACACACTGCCCGGAACTCCTATCTGTGCCGCGCAGCTGGCAAGGGCCAGAGGCAGCTCACGGCGGGAGGGAGCTGGCATCATCCACCCTTGGCCAGGGTGCCCACGGGTCCCTAAACAAGGTGGGGGCGCTGAGCCCAGGTCCTTGCAAGTAGCACAGGGTACAGCGGCCCATCCCTTCCCGGACAGGCACCCAGGGCCAGTGCTGAGCCATCTTTACCAGCCTGCAAGGTGGGAACCCACATGCACCTCACAGCTCAGGGACAGAAGCCGAGGGGCTTTGTGGAAAGACTTGCCCACCCCGATGATCCCGCAGCCCCAGCCGAGTCTCTCGCAGCCTTCTCAGGACCAGTGGGTCCAAGCTGGGGCCAGGAAGGGAAGGCACCCCTGCACCGACAGGAGCCAGGCACACCCCACACCTGGGGCCACACCGGAGAGCAGCCCACAGGGCCGGGCAGCAGGGGAGGCCACTGCCAGAGCCCCATCATCCTGCCTTACCAGGATAGGCCCCAAATCCAATGACAGTGTCCTTACAGGAGACAGAAGAGGACAGACACAGACTGAGAAGAAGTCACATGAAGATGGAGATGGGAGCCCCCAGAAGCTGGAAGAGGCTGGAAGGATCCTCCCATGGAGCTTCTATCTTGGTCTGACTTCTGGCCTCCAGACTGTGAGAGGATGAGGGTCTGCTGTCTTCACCACCCAGGTTGTGGTGATTTGATCTGGCAGCCCCAGGACACTAGCACACCCACCATCCCACCCTAGTGTGGGTGTGATGGGGGTGGCCCCCTCCCCAGGCTTCTTCCGACTTCTCTGGTCAGCCCTGGGGGCACACCCTTGGCCCCGGCTTCAATGGACACACCCAAGTCAGAAGCAGAAACACCCCTCCTTTGATAACTTAGATGAAATGGACCAATTCCCCCAAAATCACAAACAACCAAACTCACCCAAAATGTAATAGATACTGAATAGTACTATAATTGTCAAAGACGTTGAATTTGCAGTTAAAACTATGGAAGAGAAATGTCCAGGCCCAGGTGGTTTTACTGGTGAATTCTACCAAACATTTAAAGAAAAAGTAACACCAATTCTACCCGATCCCTTCCAGAAAGTAGAAAAGGAGGGAACACTTCCAAGGTCAGCATTACCCAAATCAAAGCCAGAAAGGACAAACAAGAAAACCACAGACCAACATCACTCATGAAATAGAAAATGAGCCAGCAACCAACTGGGCTCAGCTTCAAAATTTGAAAATCAAAAGACCAAATAAGAAAAACCATATAATCATATCAACAGATGAAGAAAAAACATTAGACAAAATTCAATATCTATTCATGATAAACAACAACCACCACGTCTCAGCTAATCGGAACAAGAACTTCCTGAACCTGACAAAGGGCATCTACACACCAACAGCCGCCCCTCTCCCCCATGCCCCCCCCCCACTCAGTGGAGAAAACCATACAGCGGTCTGGCTGGGAACCGACCCCTCTGTTCTGAGGAGCTGGGCAAGGGCGGGAAGGGGGCAGACAGTCCAGAAAAGGCAGGACGGCCACCACTGTCGGATGGGAGAAGCTGGCAGACAAGCTCCGTGTCCCAGACAGAGCATCACACAAAGGCCACCTCCCCCAGGGCAGGGGCCCCGGCCCAGGAGCCGCCCCTGTGTCCCAGGGTCTAGTGCTGAACCATGGTCAGCCCAGGGTGGGCCTGCAGACGCCCCCGCCCCCTGGGGTCCTCAGAGGCTGGGTCTGAAGGGGCTGCACCCCTGGTGTGGTCGCCCCCAGGTCCAGGCTCAGCCCGGGTGTGCCCTCCCAGCGGCTCTCAGGTGGGGGACCCTGAAGGGGCTTCAACACGTCAGCAGGACCCCTAGGGACTGTCATAGGCGACAGCTGGAGGTGAGAGGCTGGAGCTAGGCCCTGAGGCCCCTCGAACTTGCAGGTTCACAGCTCACAGCGTCTAGGCCAGGCGGCTTCCCCACGCATCATTCCCACATGTCAATAACTTCATGGGGATTTTCGTCCTCCTGAGGTGAGAGCTTGACAAGGCCTGTGTATCAGCCGCAGGGCATCCCCCGGAGCCAGCCCCTCCAAGAAGGGCCTTGACCGGCCTGTGGCTTCGGACCCTGGCCTCACTCGGACTGACGTCCAGTGCCCACGGGCAGCGCTCAAGGACAGAGCTGGGCCGAGGGACACCAGCCTCCCAGCTCACAGCCCAACGTAGTGTAAACGTTTGGTAGAATCGCAGTGAAGCGGCCCAGGCGTTCCTCCAGGGAGGTTTTTAAACCACTAACCTAATCTATTTCTTACAGGTCTTAGCTTCTGACAGTGAGAAAAGGCAAAGGGAAGAATAACAAATAACGAAAAGCACTCAGATGTGAGTCTCCTGGTCTTGCTCACACAGGAGAGAAGGAACCCGCCTCCTTCCTGGCTGTTTCCCGACCAAACGTGATTCAAACATCTCCTCTCCTGATGACGCCGTTCCTGACAGATGTGGCAGCGGGGCCCGCGTGCTGCTCATGGCAACGGGACCCCTGTCTCCAGGTCTCTGTCCTGTAGAGACGCCTCCAAACAGGAAAGCGAGGAATCCCCTGGCGGTCCTGCGGTCAGGATTCGGCCCCTGCAGGTGACCCGGCCTGCTCGGAGTCTGCATCTGCCCCCAGCCTGACCCCACACAAACGACCGAGGAGACCCCAGACACATCCAGGCCCCCTACCCGGGCACATCCAGCTGACGGCGACCCCCCGCACATCACGTCCAACACCTGACCCTCACCCTGCTTCCCTGCCCCCCGCCCCCACTCCTTCCCCCCACAGCCCCCCTCCCCGCCGTTGCCTCCACCCCACCCAAAGCACGCCCCTCACCTCAGCTCCACCTGCTCAGCCTGAGCCCCTCCCCCATCCACTCACAAGCCCCCACCTCCCCACGGCCCCACATACGCTGCCCTCCCCGGGGGACCAGTCCGACAGCTGGTCAGTGCAGCGCAAATCAACCCGGACCCCGTCCCTTGAACGTACCCCCCAGTTCACTCGATTTCTCTTCCCTCATCTCTGAACGGGCGCTGGAGACCTCGTGCACAACCCGCAGGGAAGCAAGCCCACCACCTGCGGACAATCATACTCAGGCCTCCGCCTCCGAACCGCTCACCTTTCTGCTCAGGGCGCACGCGGGTGGGGAGGGGGCGCAGGGTGGGGGGTCCCAGCAGAGAGAGGACGAGTCCCGCTGACCACAGCCCAGGCCCAGTGGGGCCCAGACCCTACCGTGACCAGGGCCCTGAATGCGGGTGGGGCCTGCCACAGGACGTGAAAAAGTGCTGGGACTCCTGTGATTACCCTCGCCAAGCGCTTCACGCCACCCACCTGAGCCTCGTTGAGACGCCCACACACAAAGACTGCAGCCTCCACCTGTACTGCCCCAGTGGGGCTAGCTGGGCGGGGTCTCACACCCACGGAGCTGAGAGATGATGGTAAACAGGTGTGGCTCAAGCCACCGAATTCTGGAAATCTGTTACACAGCCACAGAAATCTAATTCAGTCACAAAGGAAGCATCAGTGAGTTCCATGAAGTAGAAATGTTATAGAACTGATCATAAAGCAATAAGACCACAAGTTGTTAACAGTGTCAAAAAGCAGACAGAAAAAGACTTTCATGTGGAAAAAATTTTTTTAAACTATTAACTCTTGGATGAGTGGGGAAATACAACCGAAAGTATAGAATTTCTAAAAACAATAATGACGTGAAAACACTACACATCAGAATCTATGAAATACATTTAAAGCACTAATCATAGAGCAATTCACAATATTAAACATTTTTATTTAAAATGATGAAAACAAGTTAAATTCCCAACCCAAACAAAGCTTAGAAAAAGAATTAAGTAAATCAATAGATAGCATAAGAGAGGAAATAATAAAAATAAGAAGAGGTATTACAGGGTAAAGAACAGAAAAAACATAATTATGATTAGTAAACCAAAATCCTAATTTTTAAATTAACAGAATAGGTCATCCATTAGTTAATTGAGAAAAGAGAAGAAAACCAAAAAATAATAATAATAATAATAATAATAAGAGGAGGACTTCCTTGGTGGTGCAGTGGTTAAGAATCCACCTGCCAGGGCTTCCCTGGTGGCTCAGCGGTTGAGAGTCCACCTGCCGATGCAGGGGACACGGATTCGTGCCCCGGTCCGGGAAGATCCCACATGCCACGGGGCAGCTGGGCCTGTGAGCCACGGCCGCTGAGCCTGCACGTCTGGGGCCTGTGCTCCGCAACGGGAGAGGCCACAGTAGTGAGAGGCCCGCGTACCGCAAAAAAAAAAAAAAAAAAGAATCCACCTGCCAATGCAGGGGACACAGGTTCGAGCCCTGGTCCGGGAAGATCCCACATGCCGTGGAGCAACTAAGCCTGTGTGCCACAACTACTGAGCCTGCACTCTAGAGCTCATGAGCCACAACTACTGAGCCCATGTGCCACAACTACTGAAGCCCACGTGCCTAGAGCTCATGCTCCATAGCAAGAGAAGCCACCGCAATGAGAAGCCCACACACCGCAATGAAGAGTAGCCCCCGCTCATCACAACTAGAGAAAGCCTGCACACAGCAATGAAGACCCAATGCAGCCAAAAATTAAAATTAAAATTAAAATTAATTAATTAATTAATTTTAAAAAAACTGGCCCTGTTAGAGATGGAAAACTTAGACCTATTTCCATGGAAGAAATAAAGTTACCAGGAAACACTCAGCCCCCTGTCCCCCAAAAAAGGCAATAGGCACAGGTAATTTCACAGATAAATTCTACCAAATCTTTAAGGACCAGATGGTCTTTTTTTTTTTTTTTTTTTTGGAGTACAGTTGCTTTACAATGTTGTGTTAGTTTCTGCTGTACAGCAAAGTGAATCAGCTATACATATACATATATCCCCTCTTTTTTGGATTTCCTTCCCATTTAGGTCACCACAGAGCAAGGGACCAGATGGTCTTAAAGCTTTACAAATTATCCCACAGCATTGAAGATGAGGGGAAAACTTTTATATTCTTTTTCTAAAGCAAGAACAACATTGGTAACCTAACTATAATAAAGACAGTATGAAAGAAGACATTTACAAGCCAATATCACTTATGAATATTGATGCAAAAGCACCAACTAAAACATTGCCCATCAGAATACAACCCCATACAAGGAAAATAAGACACCACGGCCAAGAGGGATTTATCCCAAGACTCCAACGTTGCTTCACTATCAGACATTCCAGACATAAAATTCACTATATTGACAGATTTCAGGAGAAAAATCATGATTCTCTCCATAGGTGCAAAAAAAGCCCTGACAAAATTTAATGCCTGTTCCTGACAAAAATATAAACAGTAAGGAAAATAGATATTGATAGATACTTTCTTCACATAACAAAATATATATACCATTTCCTAAACCCATCACCCCCCTGAACAAGAGATGCTACTGTCAGCACTCTACAGAGGCATTAGCCACTGCAATCAGACAAAAAAAAATCAGTGAGGATCATAAGAACTGGAAAAGAAATGAAACATTCTCTATCTGCAGAGGCTACGATCGTCTACCTGGAAAACCTTAGAGCAATGCTGTGCAATTTAAACTTTTCGTGATGATGGAATGTTCCACATCCTCCATGTCCAAAACAGGACCCACCAGCCACATGCAGCTATTGAGTTTTGAAATAGGGTTCCTGTTACTGAGGAACCAAGTATTTGGTTTCATTTCATTTTATTTTATGTGCACACGTTATTTATTTATTTATTTATTTTATGTATTTATTTATCTTGGTTGCATTGGGTCTTCGTTGCTGTTCGCGGGCTTCCCCTAGTTGCAGCAAGCGGGGGCTCCTCTTCACTGTGGTGCACGGGCTCCTCACTGCAGTGGTTTCTCTTGTTGCAGAGCATGGGCTCTAGGCGCATGGGCTTCAGCAGTTGTGGCATGTGGGCTCAGTAGTTGTGGTTCACGGGCTCTAGAGCTCAGGCTCAGTAGTTGTGGTGCATGGCCTTAGTTGCTCCACAGCATGTGGGATCTTCCCGGACCAGGGCTCAAACCCATGTCCCCTGCATTGGCAGGTGGATTCTTAACCACTGTGCCACCAGGGAAGTCCCTGCACATATATTTTTATCAGCAATGGGCATTAAATTGTGTCAGGGCTTTTTTTGCACCTATGGAGAGAATCATGTGATTTTTCTCCTGAAATCTGTCTATATAGTGAATTTTATGTATAGAATTTCTGATAGTGAAGCAACTTCGGAGTCTTGGGATAAATCCCCCTTGGTTGTGGTGCTTTATTTTCCTTATATAGGGCTGTATTCTGATGGCCAATGTTTTGGTTAGTGCTTTTGCATTAGTATTCAACAGCTACAAGTGACTATCACATTGGACAGCAGGTCTGGCCATAGAGAATCAATGGGGAAAATGGACTCGAACAATAAGCGAGTTCACAAAGGCATGAAATTATCACACAGAAATCCAGAGCTTTATGTCCACACAAAATAACCCCCATCAACATCAGACACCAAGAAGATGAAACACTTTGGAATTAACCTAACAAGTGTGCAGAAGTCATTATTGGGACAATTAAAGAAATGTGAGTACAAATTGCAGATTAGAGAACACCTAGTATTGTATCGAGATTAACATCCCGATTTTGACTTATGCTTCGGTCGTAGGAGAATGAACGCCCATGTTTAGGAAACACACCCCTGGAATATTTAGGGTTGAGGGGGGCACCATTATGCAACTTAATCTCTGAAGACAAACATAGGAAACTGACTTTTGGGTGATCTGGGAGAAAGGAATGCAGGATTCACTGACCTATTTTTGCAACTTTTCTCTAAATGTGAGATCATTTCACAATAAAAAGTTAAAGAACTGAATTATAAATGCCACGCTCTATGACCTGGCACTTCCTTGCAGGAACTTGGGTCACACTTGTGCCTGTGAGCACAGCTTCTACGAAGAGCTTCTCTGTTATGTCCAGACTTTCTACTGCCTTCTAACATCACTAAGTTATGTCCGTCCACACGGCGGCTCCTTACATCCACCAAAGGGCTGGGCAGGTGGAGACAACCCCCCACACAAAGACCACAGAAGGTGCAGAAGGGTGTGTGTGTGGAGGGCTCTGTGCACACAGAGTGTCCCCAGGACACCGAGAAACGTGGGGTGGCCATCTCTCGGGGAGGAACTTGGAGCACTGGGGTGGGGAAAAAAAATTCATGTTTCAGTACATATCCATAAAAATTAAATATTTTAAAACTTAAATAATTTTGATACTGTCAAATACAAAATGGTACAGCCGGAACCCTGCTATGGGCTGAATTGTGTCCCCAAAAATAGATGCTGACATCCTGACCCACAACATCTCAGAATGGGACCTTGTCTGGAAACAGGGTCTTTGCAGATGTAGTTAGTTAAGATGAGGTCTTAGTGGAGCAGGGCAGCCCTAATCCGCTAAGACTGGTGGCCTTCTAGGAGGAGGAGGCAAGACACAGCCATATGAAGACGGAGACGGATGGGGGATGCGTCCAAAGGCCGGGACGCCAAGGGTTGCAGGCAGCACTAGATGCTGGAAGAGGCAGGAGAAGCCTCCCCTGGAGCCTCAGAGGGAGTGGCCTGATCTGATTTCTGGCCTCCAGACAGTTAGGGGACGCACTTCTGTGGTTTGAAGCCCCAAGCCTGTGTGATAGGCAGTCCTGGGAAAAGTAACACAGACCCTGAAAGCAAACAGGCCTGAGCCCAAGGTGCAAACATCAGCCCATCAGCCAGCCTGCAAGCTCCAGCCCAGGAGCAAGGACACCCACTCCCTGGTCGGTCCCTGTCACAGGATGTGGACTTGGCCCCACTGCTGTAGCCAGAAACCACCTCCGGCTTGTCAAGTGCAAACGTGGGCTCTTTCAAATGCTAATTGGGATGCATAGGGGGCCCCCAAAAGGAAAAGAAATAATGGGCAAAGCAGGGCCCTAAAGAAGCTGTGAGGGGAGAGAAGGGACGGGAGGCAGACAGGAAGCAAGGACACGGCAGACAGGGGGTCTGCACACACTGTGTCGCGTCTGTGCGCCACCCGAGGGGGTGGGGTCCAGACCAGAGAGCAGCGGGGGGGGGGGGGGTAACGGCGACAAAGAGCCCAGCAGAAGGTCTAGTGACCGCAGTGTCCGGCACAGGTAGGAACTCAGCCACACCAACATTTGCAGGGCGAGCCCAGGTGACCAGCACTGCTAAGCAGAGTTGTGTCCACCAAGAGAGGACTTTGTCAGCCCCGGGTGTCACTGGGGGCATCCACTCACCGGAGGAGCCAGGCAGGGCCCCACTTCACACGCAGATGCAGGAGCAGGTGCCGCGGACAACACGCCTCACCCTGGTTCCTCATTAGTGTCCTAGCTGTGCCAACACGCTCACACACATACACACATGTGCACACGCACACCCCAGCTTTGAGGAGCCCTTCTGCCTCCTTATTCACTTACCCCCAGACCAGCTTTGCCCTTTCTAGATGGGACGGAACAAGGCAGGCATCCTCACTAGGGACAGGAGCCACAGAGCAGGCATCCACAGCCTCAGGGCTGGGAGCGGTTACGCCGGAGGACCGAGAACAGAGACAAGTGCTCTGACCAGCAGGACTGGGATTCCGCTGTTGAGGTAGCGAGTCACTCATACACACAGGCAGAAATTCGAGGGAGGCTGTGGAGTTGGGTGGAATCGGGAGGCATATGGGTGTGAACTCAGTTTCAATCCAAGTGGCTACAGACCAAAGTGCACAAACGTGTGTGTGCACGTTCACGTGTTCCTTAGCTCCGTCCAAGAGCATCTAGAGTACTTTCCAAATCCTACCTCTCACTGAAAGGCACCAGGCTCTGCAGAGTGGCCACGTCCAGGGCTGGGCGGGGACAGCAAAGCCTGAACACCTTCAGTCCAGAGAGTAAGGATAGACCCACAAAGAGGGGCTCCCACCGGCCAAGGCCCAGACTCTGGGGCAGGAGCATGAAATAGGACATTGAATGAATGAATGAATAAATGGAGAGTCCAACAAGGAGCAAGACCTTTGGAGTTCTAAGGTTATGGCGGGGGAAAGAGGCATGGAGGACACGGTGCTGATGGACCATCACAGTGAACACTGCCAGAAACAAGCCACATGGAAATCATGCCCTCCCAATCCTGCATAGGTGAAAACGCGTGAACCCCCTGTCCTGAAGCAACATCAGACAGACCCAAACTGAGGTCCCCACGAGGCCATGGTCCCTGCTCTTCAAAAGCTGAAGGTCACCAAGTCCAGACAGAGGGGACAGAGATGTTCACATGCTGGCCTGTCCTCCAGGCCCACCATGCATCAAGACTGACACAGGGTCCACCCAGGTGGGCTTGGGGCGTGCTGACTTGTCATAGCGTCTTCCCTTCCCAAAAGACCCTACAGCACAGATTAGCTTTTATGTTGAATTTGCTTTGGTTTTTCCCTAAGAACTTGGTGACCCTCCCTCGGCACAGAGACCTCCCAGAATCCAGGGGGCAGGACCCAGAGGGAAGACCTCAAGGACTTTTTGCTCCAGGCAAGACCTCTGCTCTCAGATGGCGGGCGCGGGAGGTCTTCCTTCGGAGCAAGTTCCTCCCTCCCAGGGGTGCAGCCAGAGCCACAGCTCTGGGCCAGGGCCAGGGTCAGCTCTCAGGGAGAAGGCCTTTCCTTTCTCCCCAGCCATCTGACCTACCCCAAATGGGCACCCCTCACAGTGTTTTCTAGGAAGCCATTTCTCCATCCTCTGGTCCCCTGCGGCATCGAATGGGACCCCTGAGGCACTGTCACCCTCACTATGGCCGGGGTGGGGGTGGGGTGGGGGGACAAAGAACCTGGTGTGCTTTCCCGGCCGGTGACAATGAAAGCAGACCTCCCCTAAACCTGATGGCCCGCTCGGTCCCTCTGCCTGTGGGGACTCACCCCACGTGGCCCAAGCTGGGGCTCCAGGCAGCAGTGCCTGCTGGTGGAGCTGCAGCTCCTCCTCCAGAGTGTGCCCCCCAGGCCCATCCTGCCTGCTCCCCACAGCTGCCTGGGGCAAGCTCACTGCTTCTCTTCTCTGTGTGTATTTTCTCTGGAGCCCGACCCATGGGCTTTTCTACATTCTCTTTGAGATAAAAATCAAAAACAAATCTTTAAAGACCATCTCCAAAAACCACAGAATGGCTGGAATTAAATAAAAATAAAGCTTGTGGTTTTCCTTTCAGGAACTTCCTGCTTATCTGAAATGCACAGAGTCAGCAGCACCTCGGAGCCCGGACGGAGGTTCCCGGGGCCTCAGCCTTGGGATGGGGTCATCCCAGCAGGTGACTGGCCACCCTGTCCCGGTGTGCATCACGGGAGGGGGACAGTGGCCAGACCTGCTGGCCTAAAGCCAATGTACACGTGTGTGCAGTCCACGTGGGGGCTGAAGAGTGTCCCCAAATATCCACATCCACCCTGATCTGTGCCCAGACTGTTCTGTGTTCTCTTATGAGATGGTTGGTCATGTGTGGGCACAGAATAATAGCTCGGGAAGACAAAGTTTAAAAGACTCAAGGGTCCTAGAGATGAGGCCACACATGCAGGGCCATGGGGAAGCCCCCGAGTGGAAGCAGGAGCCGGGAGAGGCCTAGGAGAGCCTTTATCAGTTCCGGGGGCGCTGGGATTGTCCCCAGCTGTCTGGTCCCTCTTCCTAGGTGATTAAGGGCAAGGGGGAATGTTGGCACCGTGTGTGAGAGGTGGATAAAGAGATGGTGTGGGGTCTGGAAGCAAAAGGTTTCTTAAGATGTCAAGACATCACAAGGTACAGAAAATTGTAAAACATGATGAATACAACCTGAATATCAGGTTATGACATTATTTGGAAACAGGGTCCTTGCAGACGTAATAAAGTGAAGGATCTTTAAGATGAGATCATCCTGGATCAGGGTGGCCCTCAATCCAACGACTGGAGTCCTCACAGAGGAGAAACCACGCGAAGATGGAGGCAGAGGCTGGAGTGATGCGGCCACAGCCCAGGGACACCTGGTGCCCCAGAGGCTGGACAAGCCCAGAAGGATCCTCTCCCTTCCAGCCCCCGAGAGCCTCCAGAGGCAGCGCAGCCCTGAGACACCTGAATCTCTGATTCAGGCTCCAGACTGCAAGAGAACCAGGGTTGCCTCAGGCCCCCAGTTGGTGGTGATTTGTTGTTCCCTGAATCCGCGGTCCCAGAAACATTCCAAGGGATTTCAGCATCATCTTGAAACAGCCTTGAGAAACCAATAAAACTGTCCATTAAACTTTCCTTTCAGCTGCCAAGAGAGCACCTTTGGGACGACATTAAAATCTGGGGGCAGGAGGACGGAAAGGATGCTTTTTGGTGGGTGCTGTTAGTCTGCCGAAACTGGCACCACAGAAGGAGAATCGGGACGTTTTCACCTGGAAAGCCTGTCGTTTATGACCAGGTCCTTCTGACCGCGTCCCAGACCACAGGTTCCTCCCAGGCTCCGGGTAACACATACTGGGATCCACCCACGTCTGAATACAGCACAAAAGTCTCCCTTGCTGCAAGTGGAGAGCTTTCCCACACGATTAATTTAAGATGCTGAGACACATGGGGGCGAGGCATCTGAAACCTGCTCAAGATCTCTGCTGAATTCCAAGTGGAATTTATGCGTATCTACTGATTGCCAGGAATAGATCTATCACACTAACAACTGCAGTCCTTAACAGCACTCACACACATCTAGTGGCAAGTAACAGAACTGCAGGAACACAGGTGAAAAGGAGAATCTGGCAGCTTTAGAAGCAGTCTTGTGCTCTTCACAAAATTCCCACCTGTACTTGTCTCTCCCTACCCTGAAGGTCACTCCCTTAGAATGTATATTCCGCGCAGCCTCATCAGCCAGGAAGACTTTGTCATACCTTCTGATCCACAGCTAGTACTGTGAAATAAAAATGAGTTTTATTTTTAGAAAATTTTCCAAATGCAAACCATAACATAAAATTTAACGTGATTTTTCTTTCAGGCCATATTGTCTCAAAATCCTGACAGAGCCTCCTAGAGGTGGGGGCCGGGTACCCATCTGAAAATCACTCTTCTGGAAAAACTGACTTAATGATCATGAAAAGATATGGACTGCTTCACTTGCGTGTCATCCTTGCGCAGGGGCCGTGCTAATCTCTATACCGTTCCAGTTTTAGTGCATGTGGTGCTGAAGCCAACACCATGTGGAATTTAAACCGACACTCGCATGAATAACGCCGATGTCCGTGCCCCCTGTAACCAACAACCGCCTTAGGGGGCTTCCCCAATGGTGTTTCATCACCTCCTCCAGACCGACCCAAGTCTTAGTTTTTGTGCAGAATAATCTTTCTTCCTTGTATTGATGTGGGAAGAAATAATAGTTGTTTTCACAATTCACCATCCATACACGGTAACAGAAGACAGTCGCCTATCAGAACACAGCTTTGCTAAAAGTGGCTGGTTGGGAGGCAAACTCCTAATTGTACTTGGACGGGACAGTGGGTTAACTTTGCCAAGAAGGAGAGTTTGGAAGAGAAAAGAAGAGACAGACAAGGAATCAGATTAATTTCTTTTGCGCAGCAAAATATTCTATCAGCTTACGGCTATAAAGTTCTAACAACTAACAAGCTTTACTGAAGAGAAAAAAGAAACCACACTCTGGCCAACATGGAGCCCAAGGCCCAAAGCTGTCTTAGACTTGAAGAGATTGGAGCAAAAGCAAAGTCACTCGTGAAACAAAAGCAGAGAGGCTCAAAGGGAGCTGCACACATCAGTATTTTCAACGAATAAACATCCGTAGGCACCTGTTTGCTGGGAACCAAGAGAGAAGAGCAAAGACTAGAAAAAAGCAGGGAGTGAGGCGCGGGCCATGGGGACTAAAAGTCATCTAATTTTATCTGGCTTCTTTCCAACGGTAAAATCTAATCCATCATTTTCTCAGGGTGAAAGCTCTTAATGAAAATTTAGAGAGTGCAACTGAAATTTAGAATTCTCCGGGGATTCTGCTGGGAAGATGTCTAACAGTCACACAAAACTCACCGCAGCCAAACCTGCCAAGAGAACAGACCACATGGGAAGCCGTGGGGCTGTACCGTGGCTCCCGGACCTCCGTGCCCCTCACCACCACAGGAAACATCCTCCTCCTGCCGGGGAGGAGGGGGTGGCTCCTCCAAGACCCCAGTTTAAAGCTCTCAGCTGGTGAAACCCTGTGGGAAGGGCCGGATGGAGAGAGGCAGCCTCTCAGCACCACACACTTGCACCCTTGACACCATCCCCTACTGTCCTTACTCGGATGGATGGGGAAGGAGTCTCACTGGTCTCCCTCGTGCAACCATCACACCTGTCTAGTTCCAGACTTTTCCATCACCCAAAATTGAAACCCCACACCCATTAGCAGTCACTCCCCAACCCCTCCCCCAGCCCCTGGCACCTGCTGATCTGTTTCTGTCTCTCAATTTACCTGTTCTGGATGTTTCACACACAAGTGAACTCATGTCATGTATGTGGCCCTTTCTGTCTGGGCTCTTTCACTTAGAATAATGGTTTCAAGGTTCATCCACATTGTAGTGTGTCAGCACTTCATTCCTTTTTACAGCTGGATGATGCCCCCTTGTACAGATGACCACATTCTATTTATCCATCATTCGTCAATGGACACGGGCTGTTTCCACCTTACGGCTGCAGTGATTGTGCAGGAATGACCGTGGGCAGGCAGGTATCTGCTCAGGTGCCTGTTTTCAATTCTCTTGGGTGTGCACCCAGGAGTGGAGTTGCTGGGTCACCTGGTAACTCTGTGCTTAACCTTCTGAGGAACCTCCAGCCTGTTTCCCACAGCGGCTACACTGTTTTACATCCCCACCAGCCATGCACGAGGGTTCCAATTTCTCCTCATCTACGCCAGCACTTGTCATTTTGCATTTTTATTATAACCACCGGACAGGGGGCAAATGGTATCTCGTGGTGGTTCTGATTTGCATTTTGCCAAGTATCTTTTCAGGTGCTTGTTGGCCATCTACCTATCTTCTCTGGGGAAGTGCATTTTTTAATGGGGTTGTCTTTCTCCTGTTTCCACTCGCCTTTCTGTAGCCCTGTATGTAGGAGGCTTGGGCGTGCAGGGTCCCGGTACTCACGTGAGGCTTGCAGAGTCGTCCAGCATGCCCTCCAGTACACAGGCTGTGACCTTTGGTCAATGTTTGGACACAGGAGGAGGGGTGATCTCAGCCTTTTAATGATCTCCTGGGTGTTCCCTTGTTAAGGATCTTTGATCAAAGGACATTATCATCCAGTAGATTTTATATTTTATTTTCTCCTGGGAAGAAATGGATCCCAGTTATCCCAGAGCATAAGGAATGACCCAGAGGTCAGGTTGACACCTCAAGCAGAGTAACGTAAGACAGCAGCCAGGGCTTCCACACCATTGAAACCCAAGCCCACTGCCACCTTCAATCCCGGAGAGGGTTTGAAGAACCAAAATTCAACTGAAAAAGCCAGAAAACACGTAGCGATACCAGATGTCACCATTAAGCTTACAATAGTGACAAATAATTTTTCTACCACTTCAAAGTTGTGTCACCACGTCCATTCCCTGCACCACGAGCTCAGTATCCCCTTAATTATCCGCCTTTGATAAACAGGCAATTCGGATTTGTTTCCACAAAAGCAGGGCCCACGTAAAATTCTCAACAGATGTACTCCAAGCACACGCGATGCGAGAGCAGTGTTAAAGCATTTTGCATCTTAACTCTCTACGCTCTGGAGCGTCTCGCCCTGAGAAACCATCATGATTTAAGGGAGCTCCCCGAAATTCAGAAAATATGTTCTTCTGTATCTACATGAAAATACGGGTATGACCTCTCACACTCGCAACCTGAACATTAGGTTTCCAGTGATAAACATTCTAAATCATCTCAGCAAACCTCCGCCCAGCACATCTGCACCTGGTTAGGGTGTGGCTTCCAGAAGGAGGGGCAGATGTCCTGCACGCAGGTTGCTCCTAGCTCCTCCTGAGGGCAGAGGTCACCAGAGCTGGCTGAGGCCCAGTGGCTCCCGTTGGCTCAGGTGATGGAGCCAATGGACTCGCCGTTCTCTCTGAGGGCCAAGGAGATGACAAGTTCAGGGTACGGTGGGAGCACACAGCAAATCCCCCTTTTGTTTCCTATGTGGGACATTTTGAACCGAATTTAAACCAAACACAGGAAAAAGCTAAAATTTTTTTCAGTTTTCTGACACGTGTAGTCCCCAAGACGATGACACATCGCCCGCCCTGTAGAAGGCACGCCCCTCCCTTCTCTACAACCCTTGCCTGCCTTCCTGGGACCTCTCTTCTCACTCACCTTCCTGCCTGACAATGTTTTGTTTCTGATGAAAAGCCATCATTTGTCTGCCTAGGGGATCAATCTCCATCCTCCCACTCATTCTGGTGAGTTTTTGAGCGTGATGTCACACATAAGGGGAGGAGGGGCAGTCCCGGCTCCTGCCCTCACAGCCCCATGCCCCCTCCACCCCCATCGCCTCACCCTACCTCCATGTCTGGCCAAGTTACGGAGCCTCTGTGGTGAAGGAGGCTGTAGGGTAGGAAATACCTTTTCCTTTACCCTCTCAGGTTCAGTAACTGACGAGCGTGGACTAAACTGACAAAAGATTTAACAGAAGAAAAAAGTTCATTCGTATGCATATGGGAGCCAAGAAAAGTAGCTGGCTCAGTAAATGGTTTCAATTAGATGCTTATATACCTAATTTAATAGGGGAAAGGGAGCGGGGAGAAAAGCCTTCCTACAGGAAAAACAAGTCTCTTTAGGAAAGACAAACGGGTTTTAAGAGAACAATCGAAACATAAGAAGGTATGCGGGGCTTCCCTGGTGGCGCAGTGGTTGAGAGTCCACCTGCCGATGCAGGAGACACGGGTTCGTGCCCCGGTCCGGGAAGATCCCACATGCCGCGGAGCGGCTGGGCCCGTGAGCCATGGCCGCTGAGCCTGCGCGTCCAGAGCCTGTGCTCCGCAACGGGAGAGGCCACAGCAGTGAGAGGCCTGCGTACCGGGAAAAAAAAAAAAAAGAAGGTATGTGATAATGTCCCTGAGAAGGCACCTGGGATAGGATTTATTCACAGTATCTCCCCTGGGAGCAGACAGGCCCGACAGAAGGAATTTACAGCAGCCTTATTTCCCAGAAGTTGCTCTTATTCAGATGAGGGATGCTCCAAAAAGGCCTCTTTCTGCATCTATTGATTCTCGAATGCCTTCAGCTCAAAATAAACCTCAGGCCAAGGTGCTATATTTTGGCGCTGCATATCCTGATCCCCTTCACGGCCCTTAACCACACGTTTGCCCTGTCACCCAGCGATGACCAAGTCCCCGGGCTCAGCAGGACTCGCTGCCGCACAGGCTCCACCTGCTCTTTCCTCCAAGACCAGGCCCAGCAGATCTTTTAAGGGCCACTCAATCTCCCACATGAGGGTGATTAGAACACCCAGTGAAGAAGGAACCAAGAAGGGACTGTGGCCCCCACGGGAGCCTGGGAGCCCATTGTGGAGCAGAGAGGAACCGTGTCAGGTCCTTTTACTCCAGGAAGCCGGTGACAGAGGTGAGGAAGTGGGTGGCCGGACATGCCAGAGCCTCCCCCAACCCAGGCCGAGCCAGTGGCCCACGGTCCACGATACCCTAAGTACAGGTCACAAGAACACCCTCTGACAGAGGCTCTTCAGCTGGCTGCTTCCTGGAACCCTGGCTATACCGATGCTGCTGAGCGGCTTGGATAAGCATCCTGCTCACATGCGCTGCCTCCCCGTCACCTCCAGCATCCCGTCTCTCCAGGGTTTACTCTTCCAGTGAAACCATGGTTGTGTTTAGAGCCTCTGATAAAGTTTTGCAACAATAACAAAAGACAAGATTTCTGTCCTGATACATCAGATATTCATTCTTCCACTTGGAATAAGATGAATAAATTCCCCTCCCCTTCCAAAATAAATAAAGACACAAGCATTCTTAAATTCCTACACAAGACATGTGCTGGGAAGTGCCTGAGACCCAAATATTTTGTCAATTCAGTATGTACTGGGGCACCAAAAAAGACCAAGCAGCGAGTCCTTTTATGATCCTCTAAGTTATGTTTTGACTTTTGAGTTTATACACATCTTGTTTGTTTTTACACGGGACCCACTATATTCCTTCATATGTGTTTCTTTTCTAATATGAGAAAAACTAAGGAGATGAAATGGAATGTTATTACATTACAGTCCCACATGTTTCCACAGTCAAAGTCAGGTGGTTGGAAAGAATGGAGCTAGAACTGGTTCTATGGGATGGCGGTCTGGCATCCTCTAGATGAGTCCCAGCAGTTAGCAGTAGCTCCAGGACCTGGTTCAGTCAAGGCTGAAAGGTCCATCATCATCATCATCACCAACATCATCATCACCATCATCAAAATCATTATCACCATCATCAACACCAATATCATCATCACCACTATCAGCACCACCAGCATCATCATCACTATCATGATCATCATCACCATCACCACCATCATCATCATCACTATCATCACCACCATCATCACCAACACCACCATGATCATCACCACCATCATCACCACGATCATCACCACCACCATCATCATCGTCATCACCAACATCATCAAAATCACCTTGGGGGCTTCCCTGGTGGCGCAGTGGTTGAGAGTCCGCCTGCCGATGCAGGGGACATGGGTTCGTGCCCTGGTCCAGGAAGATCCCACATGCCACAGAGCGGCTGGGCCCGTGAGCCATGGCCGCTGAGCCTGAGCTTCCGGAGCCTGTGCTCCGCAACGGGAGAGGCCACAACAGTGAGAGGCCTGCGTACCGCAAAAAAAAAAAAAAAAAAGAACATTTATGAAAAGCCAGGAGCCTCCATCCTCACTCAGCATCCTCACTCATTAAGGACATGTCAGTGGAGAGTGGAGCCAAACATTCTTGTTCTAGGAAGGAAACAGGCTTTTCCACAAACCAGTTGTCACCAGGACAATGAGAGGTAAGGCCCAGACTGCCATACGGTTCCAGGCTGCTCCCACCCCAAGTGCTGGGAAGGTGACAGGGACAGCCTGGAGTGGGGCCCCCACCTCCCAATCCAGCACAATCCACTCAGCCCAGAGTATCCGCCAGCCCCTACAGTCACCACCTCGTCAGTGCACACACCCATGCTCCCCATCACCCCTCCTGCCTGCTCCCTGTGGAGCCTGGCCCTCAGCAGGAGCTGGTCACCCATGACTAGCACCACTGGGGGCCTCAGAGCCTCATGGGGATCCTGAGGGGCAAAGCAGGTGAAAGCAGTGGCTCAAGGCCCCGAGGCCAGAGTGAGGCCTCCCAGAAAAGCCAAAGGGGGAGTCTGAGGAGGCGACAGCCTGAACTCACAATCCCATTAGCTCACCTGAGAGCAGGCCTAGCGGGGAGACAGCAGGCTGGTTGCCCACTGGATCCAGGGAACGTGGGCTGAGCTGGGAGGACATGTGCTCCCCGACAGAGCTCAGCCACCAGGACCAAGGAGTCCCTCACCAAAGCAGAGCCTCGGCTCCCCCTGAGATGAGGCCTCAGACCGGGGGGGGGCTGCAGGGCTCCTCAACAGGTGCTCCACCAGATGCTCCACCAGATGCTCAAGGGTATTGGGCCTCCATCTCCCTCAGCCCTGCTTTGCTGTTGCTGCTTCTATGACACCACATGCTCTCCTGGCCCCGGGCTGCCATCCCCTCAGGCTCTCACCCCTTCCCTCTCTCTTTCTCCCTTTGAGGAGGACAGGAAGGACCCTGTTCAGTGCCTCTAGCCCCTCTCAATCTTAGGGGACGGAAGCAGGACATACAGAAAGGTCGTGGTCCAAGGAGCAGTCACCATCTCTCTGCCTAACCATGAGAAAAACATCTGACAAACGCCAGTTGAGGGGCACCCTACGAAATCCCTGACCAGCACACCTCAGAATGGTCAAGGCCATCAAAACTAAGCCAGAGGGGCTTCCCTGGTGGCGCAGTGGTTGAGAATCTGCCTGCTAATGCAGGGGACACGGGTTCGAGCCCTGGTCTGGGAGGATCCCACATGCCACGGAGCAACTAGGCCCGTGAGCCATGGCCGCTGAGCCTGCACGGCTGGAGCCTGTGCTCCGCAACAAGAGAGGCCGCAATAGTGAGAGGCCCGCGCACCGTGATGAAGAGTGGCCCCCGCTTGCCACAACTAGAGAAAGCCCTCGCGCAGAAATGAAGACCAAACACAGCAAAAATAAATAAATAAATAAATAAATAAACTCCTACCCCCCAAACTAAGCTAGAGACCCTATCCCAGAGGAGCCCAGGAGATGTGAGGACCACACATCACAGGGGCCTGGCATAGGAAGAGGATGCTACTTAACACTGTGTTGGCGTTGGTTCGTAACTGTGATGAGTGCGCCTCATGAGCGCAGAGGTTAGTGACGGGGGGTGTGCAGGGCAGGGGACACACAGGGACTCTGTCCTTCCTGCTCAGTTTTTCTGTAAACCTAAATCTGCTCTAAAAAAGTTTTAATTAAGTCTATAATTAATTTTTTTAAGTAGCAAGATGTCCCCACAATCACAGCAGCCCAGTCTCTCCAGAGACCCCAAAAGGTGAAAGGACCAGAACCCTCACAATCACCCAGTCTCTGACACAGACGGTGTCCTCTGGGAATCTCAAATATCTGGGCCTCAGCAAGACTGACAGGCAGAGTAACCTTGATTACAAATCAGATTTCCACAAGCTCACTTCTCCTCATAAAATTATACTAAATATTTTATGACGGACCCTCCTTATCTTCAACAAAAGGAATCAAAAAGCAGCAAATCAGTGGGGACAGAACACCAGAAAGGGCGTGAGTCAACCACACGTGGTTCACGAGGTGGGTCCAGGGTCATATGTTCTCACCCCTGACCTCTTGAAAGGGTACAGTGGGATATTCCAGAGGCTATGTACCTGACAGGCAAAGTCGGAACCGACTCAGCAGAAGCAGAGCCAAGAATGCAGCTCCTTTAAGAGATCTGCACAAACGTAAAACGATGGGAAAATAATGCTGTTTTTCTTTAAAACGTGATGTTTACATGTAGTGGATTTATTAAGGAGAGTTAAGAGGTCCTGAGACCGAATTTGAAAGCTAGGTCCGGCGTTTGCAACGTAGGGAGGTGATTGCATGGGCCTGTGGCTCCACCTAGTGCCAGGCAGGGGACACGGGTGGCCCAGCCAGCTAACCGAGGATGGAGCCACCTGACACCACCATACAAAGTCGTGGAGATTCAGGAGGTGTCTTTTTGGGATTCAGGTGAATGTAACATGAAACTCTGTCCTGGCAGGGCTGCTGGGACCCTCCTCCGCGATGCAGCTCCACAGACCTCGGCACAAGACCGGCTCAGAGACTCCAGACACCACGGGGAGCACTCTCACCATGCCATTGATGCATTTGCCCGTTAGAGATGGACCCCCCAGAAAGTGAGACTTGGCTACCTGCACAACCCAGGCCCTGCCCAGGACCAGGCCAGGGGGCTCAAGGAGGGGGGCGGCTGTGGAGGAACAAGGAGAGGCGGCCTCCAAGTTAGAACTCAGGGACTCACCAAGATAGGGTGGCAGTGGGGCCCCCCGTGGGTGTTGAGCAGCACCCCTAGCCTCCACCACCCAAACGCCACAACTACTCCCAGTGGGAGCCGTCATCTACACCCTAGCAGACAGTGGTGGGGCAAGATTGGATGTGGATCCCAGGAGACCAGCTTCACAGGTGTGCAAAAGGTCACGGCTCCTTTGCTGTGCCTTGATTCACCAAATTTTGTCTCCAACCCGTCCCTCCCCCTCCCTGCAAGCCTGCCCTACTTGCCGTCCAAGCCACAGGCCACCGGGACAGCGCCCCAAGTCCTTAACTGACTCATGCCGGAATACAAGCTTTGTCCACTGTCACCTGTCTTCCCAGCCTGTTTTACACAAAACTGCCTGGTGTCCACTCCATGACACACCTCAAAACGCACCTGGAACAATAATTAAGTAGCTAACTCAGGTTTCCAGAACAGCCCTTTAGGAGGGAGGGAGGGTGTCCCTCGAGAGGGGCAACGTGGGGAGGGGAGACTTGAGAGGGAGGACCTGAGGAAGGGTCCTGAGAGGGGGGGACATGGTTGGGGGGACCTGAGAGGGAGGACCTGAGAGGGGGGACATGGGTCAGGCAGAGGCACCCTGCCGGCTCTGTCGCCTGACTCTAACATCGCCCCTTTTTTCACGGAGTCCCGCGGCCAGTCACGCTCACCAATGCCGCCGTGGGAGTGTCCGGCCCCCTCAAAGGTCACCTACCATAACTTGACAGGAGCCTGGGAAGCCACATCAAGGGAACACCTGAGAGTCACAGACGTGACAACACCGGCTCCCTCCACGCCACACTTCCGCCCTGAGGACGCCATCGCCCGGCTCCAAGATGGCTGTGCCACGCACGACGTCGTACCACAGAGGCCCCGCCCCTCAAACGGAGGGCCGGCCCTCTGAACGCCCCGCCCCCTCCGCGCTTCGACCCGGAAGGGATCTCCCAAGGCGGCAGCGAGCTTCCAGTGCCACAGGCAGTTGAAAAAAGGGCCGCGGCGGGGATCGCGCACCTACCCAGGGTTTGGCGGCCCGGAACCTCCTGCAAGGCCTTCCCTCGCGGAGCCGTACAGTACTTTCTTCATGATAAACACCCCACGTTAACACCAGTAAGAGCGCCAGAAACCTTTGTTTGGCTCAAGCTTTCTAGATAAATGGGCCGTCAGCCTCCGTGCTAGGAGTCCTCGTCCAGTAAGGACTTTTGATAACGACATCTGTCGCGTGGGGTTTCCTGCCGAAATCCCGGCCGTGAGGGGAAACCCACTGACCCTGCTCTACGGTCCTGGCGGCCGAGGGGCCAGAGCCCCGCGGTGCGTGGGCTCCCCCCGAAGCCAAGAGCAGATTCGTCCTGGGTGAACCCGAGCAGCGAGCTTGGCACACCCTGGGGCCGTGAGCGTGGGGAGCGCCCGGCGGGTGTGCCCTCGGCGCCGCTCCCGCCCATCTCCACCCCGCCAGCTCCGCTGTCCAGTTCGCGCTCCCAAGGAGCTCCTTGCGTGGATTCCCGTTGGCTTTGTCCTCTCCCGTGTCACATGACAGACACTCCCCCCCCCTCCCCGGGAGATTTAATTCCAGGGGTGGGAGGGGTGTCTGGATCCCTCTAACTCTAGTGCCTGCCTCTGAGGCTTCAAGTTCTGCACCCCATCTGGCCAGAGCAGTCTGCACAGACTGCATCCCGCGGTGGCAGACACGGCCCAGGGGAGGGAGCCCCACGCTGGACCTGGGAGGGGTGAACGTCCACAGTCCCCATGGAGACCTCACCCCCTGGCACAGGACAGGGGTCCTTTCTGGGAAGAGAGCTTTGTGATAGTTGAGGGTGCCCATTCAGTCACTTGCACTGTGCAGTCACCAGAGCTTCTGCAGCTTCTGATGAAATGAGCAGATGGCCAGGGATTCCAGGTGTTTGAGGGAAGTCACTAAATGAAGGACACAACACCCACAGAGAGGGTGGGACCTGGGCAAGCCCCAGAGTCTCAGTTTCCTGTTCAGCACAGGGGCCAGTTCATCAGACCCACCCTAGACGGCGAGTACTGCTGGACATTGTCCTTGCCTTGGGAGGCGGCCCCTGCCTGACAGAGGTGTCTCCTCCCTTTGCTTTTGTGGAAAACCTCTGGGCACTGAAATTGTTTCTAGGAGGCCTCTTTCATCCACCCCCACGTTGTGGTCGTATTGCTTGGGACTAGAAGCACACGTGCTGAAGGTGCAAGTCCCACTGCGCTTGGCCACTGGCCCAAGGGCAGCGGGCGGGGGCCGGGGGGCGCTGATAGGCTGGTCTGCACCTGTTTCCTCTGTGAGGCAGCAGAGGTGAACTGCTCCTGGAAGTGGCCCACTGTGCTGGGCCAGCCTTGCTCCATCTTGTCAGGGGGTGCGTGTGTGGGGTCAGCTGTGAGACAGAGTGCGGGGGGCCCTCCACGCGACCCCAGCCCCACTCGCGTAGCTGCACGCTGCCGCTGCCCCATGCTCAGGTAGAATTCTCTGCAGTGCTGCACAGACCTGGGGAGTGCAAGTCAGAGGGAAGGCTGAGAGCCACGCCCAGGCCTCTGTGAGAACGCACTGGTGGCCCGATGTGTGCGTCTGCCCCACTCACCCACCTTCGTGGTGCATGGCCCTTTGGGGGTGCAGACCGGTAGACTCACCAGCAATGCACAGGACCACTGAGTGGCATCGGCCTCATCAGGAGGGGACCCCCATGGCCTGTGGGCACTGGAGTGTTCGGTGCTTACGCGGGTGCAGGCCCTGGGCCTGTTCCTGAGCCTCAGAGTCCTGAGATACAGACCATGTGCGTCTTCCTGTTCCACATGCTGGCAGGAGCCAGCATTACAGGAGGACTGGAGCGGGCGGGGAAGATGGAGTCACCTGTGGAGCACAGAGCCGTTAGAATAAACCACTTAACCGCAGTCACTTCCCTGAGACTTTATGGCTCAGACCTTGTGCCGACTAGAGCCCATGATTCCCTGGAATCATTTGTTGTATATTTTGCACACATTGAGTCTAACAGCTTAAATTATTTTTGAAAATCGTTTTCAAACATTCAAAGATTATCCAAGAACTACCTAGTTTTTTGTGAGCTCTGTTTAACTGGGTGAAATAAAGCTTCTTTGGTATCTTCCAGTCCCCGTGTTCGCCCCTGCTGGTTTTGTTTCCAGGGTCAGGAAACAAGTAGGCACATCCCCCGGGGCCACTGTCACTCTGCCTCAGGAGGGGGTCAGCCTGTTGTAACACCAAGGGTCCCACACCCACCCTGGGATGGAGTGCTGTCAGGCCGGGCCCCCGCCAGGCCTGGGTCCCGCAGCGTGGAACACTTGTCTTTTAGTTTCCTCACTGGAGGCCAGGCCAGTTGTATGTAGGGTCTGACCTCCCCAAGGTCTGAAGCGAAGCTGCAGACACAGGGGAGGTGGTCTCACTCAGGCCTCATCACGCCTGCACGTGGGGCCGGATCTGCCCAGGCAGGGCACTCCATTGCTGGGTCACCATGTGGAAGAGAGCCCTGGTCTCAGGAGGACCCTGAGCAGGGAGCTGACAACAGCCTGGGTGGCCACGCTGGGTCACCAGAATGCCCAGAAGGGACTAGGTGAGAGGCCGGCCTCAGCTCTGGCCCCGCCCAGCAAGGCCACGGGTTGGAGTGGCATTGGGACAGCACCAGGCTGCAGGTCCCATCTGGTGGGGGCGTATCTTGCCCCTGCTCCCTGAGCCCTCCTTGGGGACCCTGCCCAGAATGGGTCAGAGCACCCCATACACACCACTGTCTGATTCTTCCTGAGCACTAAACCCAGCACAAGGGGGACCCTGCCTCAGGGTCTCACTTCACCTCCCCCCATGCCCACCCTGTCCCCAGGAGCCCAGCCCACACCCCCGCCCCAGTCAGGAGCCCTGCAGGTGTGGGGCCTGGAGCAGCCATTTCTAGGCCAGTCAGGAGCCCTGTTGGTTCTCACCAGCAGCCCAGTTACTGGAGATAATTTCAGAAAGGCTGCTGGTCTCCCTGGATCTGCTCTGGGCAACTGCAAGGTAGGTCAGCTGGAGCACAAGCCGTCACTGCTTCTGGAACGTCCTCCTCCCACCGCAAATCACTGGGCCTTTGCTCATTCCAGACCCACCCGGTACCCCTGGGGTGTCTAGGGTTCACAAGCGCAGCCTCCCAGGAAAGCGAGAAATAGGAGTTGCTGGGTCCCCCAACTCTCACCAAGGACAGGAGCTTCACAGGCTCACATGTGCAGGCATGCGTCAGCTTGACCACCGCGTGGAGTTTTGGCCTCTGCCACATGGGGCCACCAGGGTCAGCACAGGGACCACTTCTGAACCCTGAGGGTCCACAGGGCAGCAGGTGTGACCAGCACTCATAGACAGGAAACAGCACCTCAGAGCAGGAGTGCAGACCCTGCGCCCCCACACAGCTCCCTCCTGCAGGCCAAGCTCCCGCCATCCTGATGACATGACGATGCCCAGGTATGTTCAAGTGTCATCACTAGGCCTGTGTGCAGCTCTAAGGCTGATTTCAGCTGTGGTCACAGTGGAGTTCTCTGATCCACAGAGGAGAGATCAAACAGCGCCCGCAATGCAGGCCCCAGAGCAGACCACAGGGGCCATGCCCTGCCGGGTCACACCAGGGCATCTCCCAGAGGACTCTCAGGACGCTGTTGGGCCAGAACCTGGTCCTGGGTTCCCTGTTCTGCCCACACCCGCAAGGGAAAGGTGTGGCTGGTGGCAGGCCCTGGCTGGCCTGGGTCTCAGTCTAAGTCTTGAACCAGTTCTGGGGGCTGACTCGACACCCTGCCCCGTGCCCCGACCCCTTGTGAGCTGGGCCCCCAGCCACAGGAGAGCCCCAGGTAGCCCAAGCAACACAGTGCACGCCCAGTCACAGGGCACCCAAGGGGCCAGGCAGGGGGGAGGAGGGAGGCCAGCATTGCGAGCCATCTGCCCTGAGGAGGACGCTGGCACCCTTGGCTCTAAGCCCCCCAACCCTCATAAATCCATAATAAAAATAATCCCTGCTTTTCCTAACATGCCCCAGTTCCCGAAGTGCCTCCTGATCCGTCATCACACTGATGTGCCAGAGGGGCCGGGGAGGCGCAGCTGACCTTGTTTTATGCAATCACAACAGGGAGGGCCCAGGAACCCAAGGCAGGCAGGGAACACCCCCTACCCTGTCCTGCCTTCTGAGTGGGCGCAGAGTCAGCCAGGGGAGGCTGCAGGAGCACCTGCCGAGGGTCTGGCCCCCGCTGCCCTGGGGAGCTGTGGGGTCTGGCCTCCGAAGGGATTGGTTGGTGAGCTGGGCCCTGCCACCCACCATAGCTGCCCAGTCTGCCTGCCTCTGGCCTGGGAATGCAGGGCAGGGGCCGGAGCAGGAAGCAACTCCACCCAGGCCCAGGTGGCCTGGCCAGAACAGGCTCACACTGTGGTGGGTCAGCTCTGGGCCTATCAGTGGACACTGCTGAAGCCCCACGGGGATGTAGCATCTTGACCCCATCCTTGCTATTCCCACCTGGCCTGGTGACTCCAGCCCATGAGAGGCAGCAGGGGCTGGGGTACAACCTAACAGCTGATGGTCTTTGGTGCTGCACAACGTGACAGCCCAGGAGCCCATCCAGCCCAGTGGGAGGACACGTCACCCAGGGCCAGAGCTGACCCCACACTGCTCCCTGATGCATCTGCCACCCTCAGCTGGTGCCCCAGCAATGGAGTGCCCTGCCTGGGGCTGGCAGAATGTGCCTGATGAAGCCAGATCCCCAGGGTCAACCCAGCCCTGAGGAGGGAGGGCAGAGTGGGGGCGGTGCCAGGGCCTGGCCCAGGTGGCAGGAGTAGGCGGGGCACCTGCCTGGGCTCTGCCCGCCTGTGTGCCCGGCTCACTCGTCCATCACTTCGCCCTCGCCATCACTTGGCCCTTGTCATCTTTGCCCTAGCGGTCACCGTCCAAGGTAGGTCTGGTGAACTGGCCCCTTGTGCTGAGCAGGAAACCGAAGCCTGGGGCTCTGGGGCTTGCCCAGGTACCATTGGGCTGACCTGGACCACCCTAACCCCCGAGGCACCCTTGCCTGTCCGTCTTCGGGCGAGGGCAGCCGCCCTGCGTGTCGCAACGGGCCGGCCTGACCGGTGGAGAGGACCCCTCCGTCCGCGGGCTGGCTGCGTGGGGAGATGCGTCCGTGCGCCGTGCGCGCCGCCCGCAGTGCCCGCCGAGCCAGCGCCGTGCGCCGAGGCCGGGGGCGCGCAGGTCGGGCGGCGGCGGCTGCGGCTGCGGCGGCTGCGCGCAGGTAGGGCTGGCGGAGACGGGGGAGGGGGCTGCGGACCGGGCTGCCACCGCCCCCAGCCTGGGAGGCCCCCGCCCACGTGACTCTCTGAGAACCTGAGCCGCCGGGTGGGGTGCTGGAACTCGGGGTCTCTAGGAGGGAGCCCCTGCTCGCCCCCCTGGCTGCCCCTGAGAAGTCCCCCTACTCCCCCGGCTCTCACCCTCGCTCCTGGCTGACCCTCCCAGGAGCTCCCTCCACGGCCTGAGGCAGGCGAGGTCACAATCCTGGCAGGACCTGCCCACACTTCCCAGGTCAAGGAAGTCGGTTCTCTGGCTCCCAGCCTCAGTGATGAGGGCAGGGGATGGGGGACAGCAAGGGGCTCCCTGGACCTCTTGAGTAGGCTGCAGCAGGGGAGACAAGGAGCGACCTGCCCTCACTTGACCGCAGCTGGCCGGGCCTCCTGAGAGGTCTGAACCTGTGGCCGTGACGGGCGGGCCCAGCCCAGCCCAGCCCAGCCCACCCCACCCCCACCCTCAGAGACGGGGCCAGGGGCTTGTAGGCAGTTCAGAGGAGACACTGGGCAGTGGGAGGCGTCAGGGGTTCCAAGTCTTGGACCAGCTGCTCAGCCTGGGACCCCAAAATCCCCAGCACTTGCCCCCAGCCCCCTGGCCAGAGATGCAAATAGCAGCCTCACTCTCCTGGCCCCTGGATTAACCTGCCCTCGGGGTGGGCTTTGCCCATGCAAAGCACGGGGAGGGTATGGGTGTGTGTGTCAGGGTCCCACCCCTGACATGATAGGTTTCTGCTACCAGGAGTGGAAAGTGGGTCTTGCAGGTGGAGGGTCAGGGGACCTGTCCTGTTCTGCTATTCCCCAGCACGGGGACATTAACCCACTTTCTCCAACCCAGAGGCCCAGCCTTGGTGAGGCTTTGCTGGTGGGTAGGGGTGGAAAGTTTTCTCTACAGTTAATGAGCCCCATGGGAAGTGGGAGGCAGGCATGCAGGGCCTCATTAGTGGGGCCTCAGCTCCAGCCCTGTACCCTGGTGAGTGGCATGGGCTGTGGGGACCTCCCTAAGCAGTGAGCTGGTGTCAGTGTGATAGGGTGGGGGCTCCCTCCCTCCCTTTGTTTGGGGGGTGGGTGGGAGGGGGCTCACCAGTGGGGAGGGAGCATCTGGAGGGTGATCGTAGGCTGGCAGCCCCCTGGCTCTGTTGATTCCTCCCATACCTCCTAGCCCCAGGCTGGCCACTTCCGAAGCCCCAGATGCCATGGAGGAGTGGGACGTGCCCCAGATGAAGAAAGAGGTGGAGAGCCTCAAGTACCAGCTGGCCTTCAAAAGGGAGATGTCATCCAAGACTATCCCTGAGTGAGTCCCCAGGACCCCATGGAGCCCTGGCCACACCCCACCCAAGGCCAGCCATGGTTTGCATCTCATTTCCCTGCTCTGTGCTCATTTGTATGAGCCAAGACCACACACAGCCCGACTGCCATCAGGCAGCACTTCTGAGGGAGGGCAGGTGCCCTTGTGCTCACCCCACCCTCCCCACCCACAGGCTCCTCAAGTGGATTGAGGACGGGATCCCCAAGGACCCCCTCCTGAACCCCGACCTGATGAAGAACAACCCGTGGGTGGAGAAGGGCAAGTGTGCCATCCTGTGAGGCCCCCACACCCCAGACTCATGCCTCCCTGTGAAGAGGACGACTCTGTAAAAGTGTGACTTTTATAAAGAGTTTTCAAGGATGTACATGCTTTTGTACATTTTCTAGGAGAGAGAAAGCAACACCCAGGCACCCAGTGTGTATCTGGGGACATCTGGTGTGGCTCCAGGGTGTCCGGTGTGGATCCAGCGTGTCTGGCACAACCCCAGAGTGTCCGGCATGGACAGGGGGGTCCAGCACAGCCCCCACGGTGTCCAGCATAGATCCTGGGGACGTCAAGTGTGGGTCAGAGTATCTAGCACACCAGGGTGGCAGCATGGATCCTGGGGGCTTGGTGTGGCCCAGGCTACAGCAGGTCCCTGATGTACAGGCTGCGCCGCACAGCGTTGGAGACGCCCTCCTTGAAGCGGAACCAGACGTCGCTCCTGCCCACCGCGGTGCCCATGCGCTGCTCGGCCGTGTCAGTCTCAGGGGCTGCGTGCTCTGCAGGGGCCACACAGTCGTTCCTCCACCCGACCCTGACCCCAGTCCCTCAACTGCCCCCACCTCCCCACACACCTGTGCTCGGGGCTGCTGCTCTCTTGACAACCACACGACCAAAGAAGTCCCTCTCGGGCTAAAGGAGATAAGCCGGTCAGGTTCACGGGGGCTGACCCACAGCGGACAGTCCCCTACCTGGGGGGAGGGCCCAGAGGCCATCTCCCAGGGAGAAGGGGTCTCGTGGCACCTCTGGGCAATGGCCCCCTACCCTCACCCCAGCGCGGACCCTCTCTGCAAGTGTTCCCTCCACCCTTCACCACCCTCACAGTCGCCTGCTCCCTGCCAAGGTCAGGTCCAGGGCGGGAGGTGCCAGCATCCTGCCCAGATGAGAAACTGAAGCCAGGTGGAACCATCATGAACATCAAGGAGCTGGACCTCCAGGACTTAGAACCATAGCACTCCAAGGTCACCCACCCAGGCCCACGTGGCCCCACCCTCTGGCCACCTAGCCCGCCCCCCCATTAGGGTTAGGGTTACCACACCTGCTCCTCCAGGGCAGCTCTCTTCAGGATGCGCTCCAGCCGCTGCTCGTGGCTGCACGGGGCAGATGGCTGCGCCCCTTTCTCCCCAGTGCCCCCCAGGGGACCCCCGTCCACCTACAGGAAGTCACGTACAGTGAGAGCTGACTGGGCAGGACCATACCAGGGATGGTGTCCACTCTGAGGGCCCTGCTCTGCCCAGAGCCTGGGGTGGCTCACCTGGGGGCCGACCCTAGCCCGGGCCAAGGCCTCCACCCGCCGCATCTTCTCCACTTCAATCTCACGGGCAATGAGCTGCTTGGCCTGGTAGGTGAGGGGCTTGCGGGTGGGCAGCTCGGGAAAGCGGCAGACATCCTCCACGTTCCTGCTCTCGGGGTGAGCAGGGCAGGGCAGGACACCAGGGCACTCAGTCAGCAGAGACGGGGCAGGAGCTACTCACTAGCACCGACCCCAACTGCCAGAATGCAACAATGCAGGACGAGGTCCGGTCCTGTCCCTGCCACACCCAGCTCTGTGGCAGCAGTGGTGTTACCCCCTCTGAGCCTCTGTTTCCCCAACTGTATGTGGGCTCGAAGAGGGCTGCAAGGGAGGAACTGACACAACGTGGCATGGCCTGGATTCAGGCCTGGGCCTGGGTGCTTGGGAACCAGCATCATTACTGCCTCAAGGATCTGCATCTGGACACCACTGCTGCCGGTCCTCCATCCCCACGACCCTCTCAGGACAGAGAAACGGAGCCCTGGGGAGCTCAAGGGCCCTCTGGAAGTAGCTCCCGGGGGCACTGAGAGGCTCTGCAGTAAACCTCAGGTCCCAGGGCTGTGCCCACCTCACAGTCACATCTGGGCAAGGAATGAGCTAGAACTGACTCTCCCACCCTCCAATGGGGAAACAGACTCACACCTCCAAAGCCATGCATTTAGACTCGCGCCGAGCAATCACCATGGCACTTGGAGCCCAGCCCCCCAGCCTCTTGCCCCCAGGCACCGCCACCCCAGGTGCTGTACAGACTCACGGCTCCAGCCTGTAGACATACTGCCCGTCGGGCGTGCGCTCCTGGCAGTAGGTGAGGCTATAGGCGAGCATGGTGCCCACGAGGCTGGCCAGCTGCTGTTTCTCTCGGGCGCTGTACAGCTGTGTGCTCACCTGTGGGACGGTGGGCAGCAGGCAGGGGTGCTAAGCGTGGCCAGGGGCCTGCCCCCACCAGGAGCCACGGCCCTTCCAGGCAAGGCACTCACGGGACGCAGCTTGGGTGCGAGGATGTCCAGGAGCAGGCAGAGGGTGTCCAGGATGAGCGCCTGTGGTGCAGCCTGGCTGCGGGTGGCTGGCGTGATGCCCGACACCAGCGTCTGGATCAGGTTGTGGGTCCGGCTCATCCGATTCTGGGCCTGGGGTGGAGGGCGGATGAGGACCAAGTCACCCAGGGCCCCGGTGTTAGACCCTGGGTATGGGCAGGGCGTGGGGCGCACCTCCTGCTGGCTGCTGGGAAAGGTGATCCTCGGCACGTGGCTGGAGGCAAAGAGCAGGTGGAAGGCCGGGGGCAGGAAGGGCAGGTAGCGCAGCAGCTGGAAGCTCTGGCCATGGTGGGCAGCCCGGCTCAGCAGGTCGTCGAAGGCCAGCCAGTCAAGGGCTATGCACACGGCTGCCAAGCTGGAGTCCCGCAGCCGCAGCCGCAAGAAGTTGTCGAATAGGCCCTGCGGGCAGGTGGACAGGCCAGTTCCCTGAGCCCCTCCAGCCTCACGCCCCCCCCAGCCCACAGCACAAGCACCACCCAGTGGGACCCTTCCCCTCCCACCTGCTGGCCAGGAAGGCCCACTCCGCCACCCCAACTCTGGTTTGACCAAGACCCTGAGACATGTGAGAAAGAAGCCCCCAATCCCTCCCTAAAGGAAGTTCTGTTCACCAGAATCAAGGACACAGAGCCCCCACTCTTGTTCCATGTGGGAATCCCTCCCCTCCGGCCACCACGCTGCCCTCCACACAGTGGATTTCCAGATTTGCAAGGATCGCCAGCTGCTAATCCAAAGCTGCTTAGCCAGGGAGGCAACTTACACCAGGCTTCCCAGGGGATGGGGGGCATCCGCCACCTGCTCTCCACCCCACGTGCACCCACGTCCCTGTTCCCACAGCTCACATCCAGAATCCAGCCCCTCCCGGCTGCTGTCAGGGCCCTTCAGGTAGTTCCCCAAGAGCAGCCAGAGTGACCCCATCATACGACCCCACGCTGGCCATCCCCCTCCTGCCAGGGTCAGTCCTTCCTCCCAGCCTGTCCCTGCTCCCACCCCTTCTCAGAAGCCTCCCGATGCCCCATGTCCACTCCCCACCCTCCCGCCCGCCTGTTTCTCCTTGGGCTCAGCACCATCTGAAGCGTGTCCCGCTCACTGTCTGGGGATGAGAAACACTGCCAGATGCTGGCCTCCTGCCCCTCAGCCCCCCGCAAAGGTTTGAGGTAGAGCATGGTTACCTGGACCACCTTTTCGTGCTCACCCGCAGAAGCGGCCACATGCAAGATGTGGTAGAACCGCTGAGAGGCCGCGGTCAGGGGCACCTTGGCAGCGAGGGGCCCTGAACCCATGTGCCCATCACCGAGCAGGAGTGTGTGGGTGGGCAGGGTCGGGTCCTGACCCACGCGGTGCCTGCAGAGAGGGCCCTGAGGCTGGAGTGGAGCCCCCGCCCCATCACCCTGGACCCAGCCCTGCCCACCCTATCCCTCCCGGCGGCACCAGCTTGTGTACGTTTACGATACCCTGAGGTCCCCGAGAAGGGACAGTGAGGGAGGCCAAGGCAGAGCCAAGCGGCCCCCAGGGCCGTGCAGCCTCACACCCCGTCAGCAAAGGCAGAGCTGGCTGGCATCCCAGGGCTAGGGTACTGCGGACGTCCAGACCGGGGCTGGCCTACCTACCTCCGGGCCTGGGGCAGCTGGAAGACCTCCTGCCACACGGAGAAGAGCCCCTTGCGCTGGTCCTTGAGGCCAATGCGTGTGGTCTGCACAGCCTGAACGCTCAGCTCCCGCTGGCCCCGCCCATGCAGGAACTGGACATGGGGTGGGGGGTGGGGCAGTGACGGTGGCTGACCCCCACCCGTGTAGACACGGCGGTGGTGCGGGGATGGGGGAGTGCTGGCTGCTGGCTGCCCCTGCCCCACCCCCGCCACGGGCACCTGCCCACCTGCAGGGCATTGATGCAGGCGCGGATGTCGTTGTCTGTCTTCTCGCAGAGGGCCGCCAGGGCGCCAGGGTCAGCCCGCATGCCCCGCCGCAGGGAGATCTGCAGGGAAGTGAGAGAGTGAGTGTCCCCCCGACCCCCACCCTAAAGCCACCTCCTCCCTAGAAACAGGGGTCAGCTCCTGTCCTATGGGGAGCAAAGGCCGAAAATCCCTGAGGAAGGACCCCGGTCGCTGCTTGGAACCACCCACCACCAGAGACCAAACTGTCCCAGCACCTCCACCCCATATTCTGGGACCAGGTGGGAGGCCGGGGGCCGGACGGCAGAGGGAGGGCAGCCCTCACGGACCTCCTGGAGCCGCTGCGTGAGCCTGGAGGGCAGCGTGGGCGGGAAGTGGAGCAGGAGCGCCTGCTGCTTCAGCTGCCGAAGGGAGGGCGCAAACCTGTGGGATGAGCGGTTTGCACAACGAGCCCACCTGGCCAGGGGCGCCAGGGTGCGTGCCACAGCCCAGCAGACGTGGGGCACGCCCACCCAGCAGAGACCCCGCCCCACCCCACTCACTGGTCATTGCAGATGCAGATGATGGGCCTCATCAGGATCCCCCCTTGCGCCCGGCGCCGCCGCCCCCCGCCCATGGGCACAGCGGGTCCCCCTGGCTCTGTCTCCTGTGGGCCCTGGCGGTCCAAGACGCTCAGGAGAACATTGATGGCGGCCTGGGGGGACACGCAGACAGTGGTGAGTCCCAGCCCCCACTGCCCGCCCACCCGGGCGCAGCACACCCAGGAGGCCCACCGTGGGGGCCCCGTCGATCTCATCGATAACCAGGCAGTTGGGCCTCCCACCAGCACCCAACACCGACTCCATCTGCGTGGCTGCCTCGATGCGCGTTCGGAAGGCCTCAGGGCTGCGGTCATCACTGGAACCAAGAGGCCAGGGAGAGGCTGTCAGGGCAGCCATGGCCTCAGCCAGGGCAGCAGCCAGTGTCCCCAGCAGGACAATTTCCCAGGGCAGAGCCACCACGTGTACAACTCACGGATGCTACACAAGGCCACCCCATGACACTGCGGCCAAATCCCAGTGAGCCCTGAGGATGGACAATTCCACAGCCCACCACCCCCAGGCTTTCAGAGTTGTATCCCAGGCTCGACCAGACACATCAGGACAAAAGGAGACCTGGCCCTCCCCCAACTCACCTCGCGTTCATCTCCACCACAGAGTATCCGGCATGCCGTGCAATCACGTGGGCCAGGGTGGTCTTGCCCAGCCCTGGGGGCCCACACAGCAGCGCCACCTGCAGCCGAGGCAGGAGAAAACATGCTGTAACCCACACCACCTCACAGACTCTAGGAGACCCTGGCCCAACCGCCAGAGACTGAAAATCCTATCCCACGAAGCTCGGTGCTAAGAGATGTTCTCCTGCCCTGCCCCAGTCACCAAAGGAGAACAAGTCCCTGCCTGCTGGTCGTGCAGAGCGAGAATAAAGCCTTGCATGAAGCAAGTGACGTTTGGACCTGACAAAGACACAGCTGTGACTGACGTGACTAACACCCAGAACCCACCCACAGTCCAGCGTAATCACTGTGGGGAGGTGCGGGGCCCTGCAAGGAGTGCTAGTCTTATCTAAGTCATTAGAAGAAAGGACTCAAATCCCAGCTCACATTGCTGACACTCCTCACCAAGACCCTGACATCATCCCACCTACAGCCTCGGGGGCAGTAAATGTGCCTCATGGCTCCCAGAGGCTGCAAAGGTGCCAGCCACCCAGAGAACAGCCCACAGCCAGGTGGGCTCACCTTCTGCCGGGGCCGCCCGCTTGGATCCAGCTCAGCCTCCAGCATCTCCTCTAGCACCTGTCCGTGGCTTTTCCACTTGCTGGAGGCTGTGGCCTCCTTGCCACCACGGGCCGGTTCCACACTGGGTCTGGGCTTCCGGGCGGGCCGCTCTCGGCCAAACACCACCAAGTCCCACAGCTTCAGCCACTTGAGGAGGCAGCGGTTGGTGAACTGCAGGAAGAGAGGCCCGGCCTGGGGGGGCGGCCACCAGCACCAAGGACTCCTAGTGCCTGCCCCTCATGTCACTCTACTGTCATAAGCCCAAAGACACACACAGTGATGCTGAGGCTGAATGACAAGTGATGACCGGTGAAAGGCTCTGTACTGGCCTCAGTTTCCCCACCTACAATTCAACGAGGCTGGTCAAATCCCTCCTCCAAATCCTGACACCTCTGTGGGCTGGCAAAATGAAGACCTGCTAGGCCCTAAGTTCTTTTCTCTTGGCAACAAAGAAGCCAGTCACACTTCACTTAAGCAAAAACAGGACCTCACATCGTCACTGAGCAGCTCCGTATAGCGTTGGGGTGCGAACTCATCCACCCAGAGGCAGTGCTGGGAGGCATCTTGGCTGTCAGCCGGCTCCTCCTCAGAGGCCCCCGAGGGCTGGGGCCTCTCCTCCACCTCCTCTGACCTAAGACTGGAGAGCATTGTGCCCTGAGCCACTGGGCCTTAGCTCCATGCAGGGATCACACCCCCCAGAATACATGCTGGTGGTCGGTCAGCAGTCCAAGGACCAGTGAGGACCTCAGAGGTGGAGGGGCCCACTGTGTCACCTGCACAGTGTGTCTGAGAGCCGCTGGGCCTCTTCCAGCAGTCGCTGCCGCCGCTGTGCAGACAATGGGGTTGGAATCAGGATGGCTCAGCCAGCCAGTCACCCCAGAGCTACCTCTCCCTTCCCAGCAAACCCCAGCGGACCCTACCTCGTTGTCGATCTTCTCCTTCAGGGAGGCAAAGGACACGCCCAGCAGGTCCAGCTGGCCACGGCCACGCCACCGGATGTCAAGAAGAGGGCTCTGCAGGGAAGGGAGAGCATCAGTCACTCTCCTCTAGGTTATGGGATTTCTACAGCCCCCCTCCCAACAGTGCTCAGGGACCTAGGTGGCATTCCCTAGTATCAATGGGCCACAAGGAGCCCCTTCTCACCAGGGACCCCAAGGGATCACTGGAATGGCAGCAGATCTAAGGTGGAGGAGAGGAGAAAAGGTGAAAAGAAGTAAGATGGAGAAGGAGAAGAAGAAAGGAGAGAAAGAGGAGAAAACTAAAGGAGAAAGATGGCTCTCCCGAGTGGAAGACTAGAGGCCAGATGGACCTCTAGAGGGGTTCCCAGGGTCAGGGTGGAGGATGTGATGTCCAGGCCCCCGATCGTGTCTGCACAGCACCCACCTGGACCCCAGTGCCCACTGGGTCAGCCCGAAGCACCAGAAAGGCCCGGTCGCCGCCGGTGGAGGTCACATTGATGTAGTCCTCCAAGACAGGGGGCCGCCTCAGGACAGGATTGCGGGCGGCTGGCGAGGCCTTAGTGAGACCCACATCAGCCTCGGTGTCCAAGGGCCTGGGAAGGGACCATGACCATCTTGGGGATTCTTGGGGAAGGGACTTGGATCCACTGCTGGCTACCCAGCCCTCCCACAGGCCCCCAATCCCCAGGCCTCAAGACCTTGTTGAAGAAACCGGATCCTTCCAAGATACTGTATACCTGTACCCCAAGCTACACACCCCTTGCCCCACAGTTCAGCAGGGACCTCAGGACTCGGTGGGGGGGTGATGTCCTGAGTCGGGGAGTCAGGAGGCAGCGGCTCTTCCATCTCATCGGACCTGAAGTTCAGTCTCCTGGCAGCCTCCAGCCTGGACCGTTTGACTTTGGGGGCTGGGGAGACACATGGAAGGAACAGAGGTCTTTCTCCAGCCTCGAACCCCATCCCTATGCTCTGGGCCCCCGGAAAACATACTAGGAGGCAGGGGTCTGTCCCCGTGGATGTCAGCGGCCAGCTGCCTCTTCCTGGCACCGCCCTTGCTGTTCCTTGGAGGTCCGCCTGGAGAGCAGTGAGTGGGAGCATCCCCTCCAGCAATGGTCTCCTCGAACGTCAGGCGGGGCCGGCCCACGGTGGGCCAGGGGTCCCTGGAAGGTGACACGGCGGTTGTCCCTGCGGAGAGAAAACTCACAGCAGTCGTGCAGAGCAGCTCGTCTGCACACACAGTCACAGCCCCCGAGGTCGGCGGCGCTGCAGGGCCCTGCTCTCCCTAAGGTTGTTGCTGCCTCCCGGCCTTCGCGCCTCCCCTCCGAGTAACCCTCCTGGAATCCCCGGGTGGGCCAGACCCCTGTCGAGCTACGGGGGACGAGGCCACGGCAGTGCCCACGCCTACCTTCCAGCTCGGCCAGCACCTCGAGCTCGGCCGCGAACTGGCTGTGGAAGTCGTCCTCAACGCCGTACAGCTGCCGCTCGAAGTCCTCCATGGCCGCCCGCCGCCGGCTGCGAACCTCCCGCGCCCCGCGCGCAGCTCCTGCCCGAAGCGACCCGGCGCCGCCAATCAACGGCCGGCGTACCCGGGCGCTCGCCATTGGCCAGCGGGAGGGGCGGGGCGTGGGCGGGGCTGCGCGCGCAGGCCGGGCGGGGCCGAGTCCGTACGTTGGAGTTGGAGCGGCGGGACCCGGGAGCTCTCCATTGGTCAGCACGGCCGCCCGTCCGAGCCGTGGGCAGGACGTGGGCGGGACTGAGCGCCCAGGCCGGGCCGGGCGAGGCGCACCTCTGTGGTCCAAGTGAAGGCTCCGGGGCCGCTGGGCCACGAGGCAGGGAGACGCGAGGGCAGGAGCCAGGGCCGGGCAGCAGCATCGGGGGCCCAGACGGCGCAGCTCAGCTGCAGGTCGATCTCGGAGTGGGCAGGGGCGCGGGAAGTGTTCGCAGTGGAGTCCGCCGGGCACCTCTCCGCCTGTGCCCATCAGACGCGGGAGGCGACGGTTCCTCGGAGGGGAGGCAGGGCAGGGGACGTCTACGTGGGAGAGGGAGAGCCCCATCCCCTGCCCTGCACCCCACCCCGGAAAAGGCCCCTATCGCGTGTCCGTGGCCCGTCTGGGAAGGGTTCCGTGGGAGCAGGCTGGGGGGCAAGACTGCTTCTCCCCAGGCCCAGGTCTGGCAGGACTGCCCCACAGCCAGAGCCTAGGGCAACACTAGCTCCCCTGATACTGGCCAGACCCCTGCTACTTGACACCCTGCTACTTGACTCAGAGGTGGGAGCAGGCACACAGTAGGTCTGCAAGCTTGCCTGACACAGCCTCGGTGGCTTCAGACCCAGGGCCCTGGGGAGCAGGGGTGTCCACGCCAGGTGGGCAGGACCCTGATGTGGGCTGGGCACCCCATGACCCCGCTCCATGTACTTGCCCTGCATTGCAGCCACCATGGAGCCAGGCAGCGTGGAGAACCTGTGTGTTGTGTACCGGAGCCGTGACTTCCTGGTGGTGAACAAGCACTGGGATGTGCGCATCGACAGCAAGGCATGGTGGGAGACGCTGACCCTCCAGAAGCAGCTGCGGCACCGCTTCCCAGAGCTGGCCGACCCTGACACCTGCTACGGGTTCAGGTACCCACAGCAGCCTCCGTCGGTGGGAAGCGGCCCACAGCCCAGCCACCACTGATCCTCTGCCCCACGCCAGGTTCTGCCACCAACTGGACTTCTCCACCAGTGGGGCACTCTGTGTGGCCCTGAACAAGGCAGCCGCAGGCAGTGCCTACAGGTGCTTCAAGGACCGGAGAGTCACCAAGGCTTATCTGGCTCTGGTAAGGCCCGGCTGGTCCTTGGAGCAGGAGACTCAAACTCTCAATCCACTTTGGTAGCCTCTGGCTATCAGGTGGGTTTCCCAGCAGTGGTGGGTGACCCCGTGAGCAGTGTGTGACCCCCTTCCTGGCAGGTGCGGGGGCACGTCCAGGAGAGCCGAATGACCATCAGCTATGCTATTGGCAAGAACGGCACAGAAGGCCGGACCCACACCATGTGCATTGAGGGCACACAGGGTACGGAGGGCAGGGGGTGGGGGCCAGGGGCACAGTCGTCCAGTGGGGACCCTGGGTAGGCTGGGGCAACCCGGGCAGGCGACCTGGGATTGGGGTGAACTCAGCCATGGAGCTGGCCCAGCCAACTCTCTGGGCTTTCCTTGCTCCCTTCAGGCTGTGAGAACCCAAAACCAAGCCTCACTGAGCTGGTGGTCCTGGAACACGGACTGTATGCGGGTGATCCTGTCTCCAAAGTGCTGTTGCAGCCTCTCACGGGTGTGTCCAGGGCGCGTGCCCAGGTCTCCTTGCTGTCTGCCGATGGTGTCCTGCCTCGGGCATCTCCTGGCACAGGGCACCAAAGTGTCCCCATCACGCAGGAAAGGAACCTGCCTGGGGTCTCCCAGCATTGCTGGCCAGGCTGACTCCTCCCCCACACTCAGCCTCACAGCCTGCAGCCTCTTGCCGCGTACGAGGTCGCTCAAGCCTGGGTTCTCTAGTTGACCAAGCATCGCCCTGGCCTCACCAGGGGCAGCCCCAGAAGTCGCTTCTGTTCTGAGTTCTGACGTCTTTGTGGCATGAAACAGGGAGGTCTGCTGCCCCCAGGGGTTGTGTGAGGCTTCAAGGACGGTGCTGGGCATGACGTGAATGGGTAGGGGGTGGGCATGGGGTGGCGCCCCCGCCTGACTGGCCCACTCTGTTCCCCAAAGGACGGACACACCAGCTGCGCGTGCACTGCAGCGCCCTGGGCCACCCCATCGTGGGGGACCAGACCTATGGACAGGCCTCGAGCCAGGAGGACCAGCCCTTCCGCATGATGCTCCACGCCTTCTACCTGCGCATCCCCACGTGCACCGAGTGTGTGGAGGCCTGCACGCCCGACCCCTTCGTGCCCACCCTCGATGCCTGCTGGAGCCCCCACACCCTGGTGCAGCCACTGGACGAGCTCGTCCAGGTCCTGCGGGCTGCCCCAGACCCTGACCCCACAGAAGGGGGCCCCAGGCCCTGCAGCCCCTCCACGCCCCTGCCCGGGCCGGGCCGGCCCCCACCGCCCCCTGCCAAGCTCCCTGAGACAGAAGCACAGCGGGCCTCCTGCCTGAAGTGGCTGTCGGAGTGGACGCTGGAGCCAGACAACTGAGAGCATCGTGCTGGGGTGGGGATGGCAGGCTGGGACTCCAAGGGTTGGGGGCTGTGGGTCAGAGTCCTGGACCCAACCCTGCAATGGCCAGGCCTGGAGCAGGGCCGGCAGGGCCAGCAGGGGGAGCCAGGCAGCTGCGATTCCAGAGGATTAAGCTCTTGGGCTGTGGGACCAACATGGGCCTCCCTCCCAACACCCCAACCCCCACAAACTGCCCCAGAGCACCTCCCTGGTTCTAGAGCCTCAACCCCAGGAGCTTATTTGTAGACTTCATCGGGGTCACCCTGGAAGAGGCAGAGCCAGAACCTTGGCCCCCCTCGAGGTGGGCTCCTCCTGGGCCCCCAGCCAACACCCCAGAGCACCCTGTTCCACGCTGCTTTGCTTGGACCCTCTGTGTCCAACACCCCAGCCTGGCTGGGTTCTCCATCTGCAGACCTCAACCCTCCTTGCTAGACCCGTCCGACCTTGTGCCTTTGCTTCTGCTAGACTCTGCCCCCTCCACCCGCATCCTGAACGTCTCACGTGGAGGTAGGTGTGGGCCACACTCCTCAGCCCCCACCTCACGTGCCATCCCTCCAGGCCTTCTCAGTGCTGCTCCATGGGGTCTTCCGGGCCCCTAATTGTGGCTGCTGCCTCCATCACCTGCCTGGCAATTTCCAGGCAGGACCTCAGCCTGGGAGCAAGGGCAGCCCGCCAGCCCCTGCCTCCTCCATCCCCACAACACGGCCACGCCTCCCCAGCCATAGCTGAGCTCTGAGAACTGGGAATAAACGCTCAATGACTGACCTTGCAAGTGACCATGAATGTGCCTGATGTGGGGATTTCAGGGGGGCTCACACCCCCACCCCATCCCTTCACTGGACAGACCTTTGCCCTAGACCCCAACAGGAGCCAGGACGGACCTTATAATCCTAGCTGCTGACCTGCCCGCCCCCATTCACTGAACAACCTGCAGTCCTGGTGTGGGGGCTGGGCTCTGAGTAGGGGACAGAGCTGGGTCAGCTGCATCCCTGGAGGACCCCAAGACCCCCAGCCAAAAACATCAGAGCATCCACCTGGTCCCACCAGGGTTCTCCGTAGAGCCGCGGCCCTCACAGTGCAAACCTTGGGGCCCTCCAACACCTCAGAATGCCACGGGAGGGCTGGCGCCTAGGCTTCCAGCCAGTTTGAGGTCACACACCATGTCCCTGTGCCCAACTAGGCCAGGCCCCTCCTCTCGGCCGGCCAAGGCAGACAGGCCCTATTGTGAGGCTCCTGGGCTCGCCCCACCTGTAACCGCAGCAAGCTCTCAGCCCGGGTGGAGCCAGAGGCAGCCCCCACCCCGACCCCGCATGGGGCCTCTGCAGAGACCCAGGTCCCAGCCTCTGCTCCCCCATCTCCTCATCTGTAACAGGATCGGAGGGACCCACGGGGCAGCAGCCTGGACAGATGGATGGCTACTGTGATGTGCCCAGCACGACACTTTCTCATCAGACGGGGGTGGGGTGGGAGAGCATCACCTTCCTGGCACTCCCAGCACCTCACCTCCTTGCTGAGGACTGCCCCACCTCTCCCCCCACCACCCTCCACTCCACCTCCTTCCCACTACCTTCACCCTCTGCCCTCCTCTCCCCGCCACCATCTACCTCCCCACACCCTAATGCCCTCCTCTGCCATCAACTCTTACCTGTTTCGCCCCCTTCTCAGCATTTCACCACTGTCTCCTCCTTAGGTCCCTGCCGAGCATCAGCCCCTCACCCCCAGTGTGGCCCGGCTCACAGACCCTGCTCAGTGTGTATAGAGAATGAAGGAATGGTCCCCAAAGGACTCAGGGCCGTGAGCCCACCTTGTGCAGGCTTCCCGCCTCTCCCCACGCCCCCTCGTCATGGCCCCACCCCCTACGCCTCTGGGCGGTGCTCAGCCACCATCATGCCTGCTGTTGCCACACGGGGTCACTGCTGACCCCGGCCCCTCATAGCCCTGTCCTCTTGAGACTGCGGTGACCTTTGGAAGTTCCATTTCCCATGGACACACCCAGTTGCTGCCCAACTGCTGGCACCTGCCAGAGGGTCTGGACCTACAGGGGCTGTGGCCAAGCCAGGACCACCCTGACAGCCCTTCCTTCCAGGGGCCCCCAGGGGCCCCTCCCCACCCAGCTCAGGCAGGGCTACCCGACAACACCCCAAAGGGTGGCCAGGTCTTCCTCCCTGTGCCCCAGCGACTGGCCACATGTTGGGGTCCTCCCTGGGGCACAGGTCCTGAACTCGGGGGGGCGTTTCTCATGCCAGGACAGAGAGAATCGTTTTTCTTCAGCTGGCTGGCATCACCACTGTCCCCCCGCTCAGGTCCCAGGAAGCTGCTGGTGAGGCCAGGGGGCCAAGGGTCACCCCCATCCCCACCCTTCTGTAGCCAGGAGTCTTGGCTGGGCCAGGACCCAGCCTCCAGGGCCCCCACCCCCGACCCCAGCCACAGGGACGGGAGCACACAGCCGCCGCCACCATGTGGCCCTGGGGCTCCAGCCCCTGCTTACTGCCAAATGGCCTGAGGAGGTCAGCCAGGTCGGGGCCTTGGGACCACCCTGACTGAGGGTCTGCAGGGTAGGACCAGTTGGCTGAGGAGGGGCCTGGGGGAGAGCGGAGGGCAGGCGTGGCCCGCCGCAGAGCACTGACCTGGGCATGACAGCCTGGCTCAGGGCCCATGGGCTGAGCCTGCAGAGCAAGCGACAAGACAGACAGGAAGACGGGTAGACTGGACAGACAGACAGGCAGCCACGGAGAGAGGGAAGGCAGGATGGAAGGGCAACAGGGGCCCATGGGTAGGAGCTGCCCCGGGGATGTTCCACGTATATTTCCCCTCTCCCCACAGCCTGGCTCCTCCCCCTGTCAGCCCTGTCAGCCCCTCTGAGAACCCCCAGGACCACAGATCCCGACCTTGCTCCCCACAGGTATGCTGCCTCTCCCGCTGGCCCCAGGACATGGGGTCCACCCAGTCCATCTGCCCCCCACAGCCTACTGTGGGGCAGCCCATGAGTGGTCACGCTCCAGGGGGCACAATGTCGGCAGGTCAGGAGCACACCCAAGTGCCCAACCCTGCCCCTGCTCACTCTGTGTGGACAGGGACAAGCCGTCAGCCAGCCTGGGCCTCAGTCTCCTCGTGTGTACAGCGAGCACTCTGCTGGGCTGCTGGCGGGGGCCGGATTCCACGAGCAGTACAGGACAGAGCTGGGGACGGGTGTGACTCTCTACAGCCCAGCACTTGCTCTGTTGCTGTGGTCATTTGTCCACCCGGGGCCTGGGGCTTCCCTAGAGGCCAAACCCAAATGGGGCAGCCAGCATCTGGCCTCCTGCACTCACTGGCCTATGGGGAGTGTCCTTCAGCCAGGCCTGGACCCTGGGGTGGGTGGAGACCCCACCACCAAGTGACATCCCACCCCCACAGACCCCTCAGCATCCAGAGCTCCAGCAAGCCCTCAGCCAAAACCAAGTGCTCCAGAGCTGACCAGCCAGCCTCAGGGGGTCAGTGCTAGAGCCCAGGGTGAGCCTGCCCACCTCCAGTGGGACCCGCCCCCTGGACCCCACCTCCCTCCAGACCCTGGGGGTCACCGGCCTCACTGCCACACACCCTGCCAGATGGAGCTGAGCTGGCCCTCCTGGTGGCCAAAGGGGCCTTGGAAGCCCATCCTGGGCCAGCTGGACGGGGAGTCACTAGACAGTTTTCAGGGGAGGGGGCTGTCACCACAAGCTCTGGGTGCCCTCCAGCTCTAGATGCTGCGGCTGGACTCCCATGGGGCCTAGCCAGGGGCCGGGGAGCGATCCTCAGCTGGTCCCTCCAGCTGTAGGTCCCCCAGGGTCAGCACCTCTGCTTGTCTGCGGGGCTGGCTCGATGGGCACGTGTGGCCCTTTGATGCAGGTGGTAGTTGTTCAGTGGCTGAACCCATGTCATGGGGGCTCAAGGCCCCAGAGCCCTCTTGGCCCTGCCAAGCAGGGGCAGATGTGGTGAAAGTTGGGGCCAAGGGCCAGCCTGGGGCCCCCAGCCTGCCCCACCTCAGCTGGGGAAGAAGTGTCTGTGGGCACCTTCATTCCCAACCCTCCCGCAGCCATACCTCCTGCTCTGCCTTGGAGACTTGCCCTGTGGAGCTGTCCCCGTCCTGGGCCCCAGGGTGCTGGGCACCAGGGCCACATGTGTGGCAGGCACAGCTCTCCCACTGAGGCTGCCTGCACACCCTCCCCGCCCCACAGTGCACACACGTGTGGACACGCATGGCCGGCTCTGCTCCAGTATCCACAGTACAGAAACACGCCACACGTCACGCAACCCAGGCCCCACAGTGGGGCCACGTGTGCCTAAGATCCCCGCAGGGGACACATGAACCACATGCACCACGTGTGCACACAGATGTGTGTGCTCCTGGGTGCACACGGATGTGCATGTGTGCTCACACACGGATGCCAGCACGCATGTCAAGTGCAGGTGTGCACGTGTACAAACGCAGGTGCGACCCTCAGGGCAAGGTCACGGCTGAGCCAGGCCCCTCAGGGGAGGGGTGTGTGCTCGGCAGCCGCCAACTGTGAGCTAAGCCTCCCGCTCCTGTGAGGCTGGGGAGCAGGTGCCCGCTGCTCTTGGGGCCCCCAGGGGCTGACAAGGCTGCGTCACCTGGTATAGCCCCAGCCCCTCCCCTACACATCTGCCTAGCAGGCGTCACTGCAGGAGTGGGTGGCTGGCAGGGCAGGGTGCTGAGCGAGCCATGGAGGTGAGCGGAGACCGTGGTGCTCCAACCCTGCACAACCCCTGCACCCCGAAGCTCAGTTGCAGGGGCTGACACAGAGCAGGGTGGGACCACTGGTGTCTGGAGCTCCTGGCGCCACGTCTACAATATCCCCGCTTCCGATATCTGCCGCCTGGACCTGGAACAGCCTCCTTCTAGGACAGACAGAGTTCTTGGTGCTCAGGTGAGGGGCGGGGGTGGGACAGGAGCCACGACCAACTGGACGCACAGGGCCCCAGCTGTGAGTCTGGCCTCTGTGCGGCCCTGGGCAGGTAGCTGAGCCCCTCTGAGCCTCCGTCTTGGCCCCCACTTGGGGCGGTTACCTCCCCATCTTCCTCGTGGGCCATGAAGAGTCCGGAGGCCCACAGGTGCCCCAAGCCAGCAGCCCGTGCAAGGCCGTGGTCCAGGAGCCAGCAGTGTGGACCAGGCTCCCTGGCGCAACCCCCTCCCCAGGCCTCAGTTTCGGTCTCCACCATGGCCAGGGCTGCCGGCAGGCTGCAGCATGGGTTGTGCCCGGGGCCAGGTCTGGGCATCCAAGGCCCTGAGAAGGGAAGGGGGCTGCCTGGGCCGCCTGGTGTGGGGGTGAAGCTGGGGCTGCACCAGAGGTTGGGGGCCAGCAGGCCTCTCACCCCAGCTGCTGCAGGGACTCACTGGGACTGCCGCCCACCCCCACCCTCGAGCTGTTGAGAGAGCTGTCCACTGGAGACACAGCAGCCCAGCTGCAGATCCCCTGAGCCCTGACCTGCGATAAGAAAGCCTGGATTTGGCCTGGCACCCCCTCTGCTGCTCCCTTTTGTTCCAGAGACACATTGCTTGTGGGTTGTGCCCTCCTGAAAGACGAAGAGACACAGCTACAGCCCAAGGTTCGGGGTCACCTGCCCTGCATGGCACCTGTCCTGTGTGACCCTGGGTGGTGACCTCCCCTCTGTACCCTGCCCCGGCCTCACCACCTCCTGTCTCCTCTCCAGTTTGACCCGGACCCTCTGCCTGTGACCCCCGGTGCCTTTCTGCCAGGATGACCAGTGGGCACCACACAGCCATGGGCCCCAGAGCAGGTGAGATGACTCTCCCTCCCCCTCTTGGGGGACAGCTCCCATGGCCGGCTCCTCGGGGTGGCAGGATCACTCTCTTTCCTCCTGAGCCTCTACTGGGAGTCCGGGAAGGGAAGGGGGCGGCACAGATGGGGCACTGGGGGTGGGGGTCCTGTTGGGTACAAGGCAGGGACAAGGGGGGCCGTGGCTAGAAGGGACTGAGCAACCGAGGAGCAGGAGAAGGTGGTAGCTGACCCCTGTCCCTCTGCTCAGGGGTTTCAGGGCTCAGACTGTGAAGACAGAGCCACAGGGGGTGGAGGGAGAAGGTGCATACATGTGGACACTGGTAGGCATGCATACAGGCCATCACATAGGTGTGCACATGCTTCCAGACACACAGTCACATGCCACCAGCTACACATCATCACATGAGTGTATACACTGCCACACCAGCAGGCACACAGGTCTACTGCATAGTCATGCATGCCATCCCACACATGTACACCCCACCACACTTGTGTATACACCACCACCACTGTACATACCATTAGGGGCACAGGCACACAGCATCAGACAGTTGTGTATACAGGTAGACACACTGCCACACATGTTCACCTGGTCACACAGCATGCTCAGACCCAGGCTGGCACACAGGTGACCAGCACCGTGGAGCGCCCAAGGACTCCATATTGGGGCTGTCACAGGCCCACCCAGGACACAGGGAGCCCTGGGGAGACCCACACTGGACGCTCCCACACAGATGCTTATGGCCTGTTCTGTTCCAGGTGCCCTGGTGAGCCCGGGCCTCGCCTTCCTGGTGTCACTCACTGCCCACTGCTCTCATCCCCAGGCTGAGGGCGCCACCCAGGGAGGGCTGGATGTCAGCAGGGCCAACCTGTGGGCCAGGTGAGTGCAGGTTTTGAGCCACAATCAAGTTTCCCCAGCAGATTCCTTGGTAGGCCTGGGTGGGGGTAAGAAGGAGGGACCATCTCCAGGGTCTGCATTTGACGGCCCAGGCATGGCTGGGGCAGGACTGACTCCCGGCTCCTATATGGGGGGCCTGGCCCTGCCTGCCCAGGTCACTCGCTGGAGATGGCTCAGGGCAGCTGGTGTCCTTCATCAGAGTCAAACCCACATGACTGGGACAGGACCCCAGGCCATCGCGGCTGGCCATCGTGGGGCCCGGGTCCCCCACCTCGGCCCGGCAGACAACCACTTTTTTTGTTTCTGGGGGGGCCGTGTCATGCGGCATGTGGGATCTTAGTTCCCCCACCAGGGATCAAACCCACACCCCTTGCATTGGAAGCATGGAGTCTTAACCACTGGACTGCCAGGGAACTCCCGACAATCACTTCTTGTCCTGAGGCCTCTCAGCTTTCTTCTTTCCGCCCCAAGCTTTGCTGCCCTCTTGGGTCCCAAACTGAGACTCTGTCCTGGTGGGGGTTGGAGGCCACTGATCTGCCATCAATCACTTGATCAGTCAGTTGACTGATCAGGCAGGGCTGGAGGCCAAACTGGACCAGCTGGGCCCAGGCTAAGGTCTAATGAGACCTGACCTTCTCCTGTGCACGGATCTTACTAGATTCACATCACGAGGAAAGCCTGGCTGCAGTCACCCAACAGGTGCCCTTCAGAACCTCAGCCATCGCTGGGACCTCAGAGCCCCAAGCTCTGGAACTGGGCCTCAACCAGACCCTGAGTCTGGACAGGGGCCACTTTTAAGCCCTGCTCATAGCTCAGAGCCCAGCACCAACAGGGCGCCCTCGGGGGAAATGTGTGGTATGCATATGCTGGCAGCCAGAGCCTTGCTGTCCACACGTCCTGTGTCTCTCACCCCCACCCTGTGTTGAGGAGTCTGACCTCCACCCCAAATGCTGCAGTCTGGGGCCCCTACTCCCTCTGCCCCTCACTGTCTGTCTCCTTTCTTCCCAGTGCCAACACCTCCCTCCTGCAAGGCTTCTGGTGCCAGCCGGCCAGTCAGCTGGCCCGGGACCAGCTTGCCGCTCTGATCAGGAGGATGGAGACGCAGCATGTCCTCCTCGGAGCCTGGCAGGTCAGCGGCGGCCCCTGCCGAGACTGCCTGGGTGTCGAGGGCAAGGGCAGACTCCCTGGAGAAGGGCCCCGGGGACGGGCAGGAAGGGAGGCATCCCCAGCAGAGGACCCAGGCAGCAAGGGCCAGGAATGTGGTGCCAGGACACGGAGTAGCTCTCCTGAGCACAGGGCCCTGTGCTGGAGAGCTGCACCGATTGTCTCTAAGCCGACACAAGATGCACCTCTCAGGTCACCCGACGGACAGGAAGTTAGCCTTTGAGGTGGGCTTCTCCCTCCCCTGGGTGATGTTCCAGTGTGGCCCACTTTGGACTGTTTCCAGGACTTCTCACCAATCACCCACAGACTCCTGCCTCTTCTTGGTTTGGTGAGGGCTTGCCTACCTGGCCTCCATCTGGCACCTGTGGCAGGTCCTCCAGGCTCCCCGAGGGCGAGGGGTCTTCCAGCCTGCTGGCCTCTCCTCCACCTGGGCTGTAAGAGGGGCCAGCTGAGCCAACCTGGACCCACAGCTGACCCAAGCGTCACCAGTCCCTGAGTTTAATAAAAGGAAGGAAGGAAGGAAAGCTATTATTTTGTCTTATTATAAAATTAATATAAAATTAGTAATAAATCTGAAACAACCCCAAAGTAGGCCAAGTAAGTGGGACAAGACATCCAGGCAGGGGTGCATTGGATAAGCAGACCCTCAGTGAGCCAGTGTGGTGCAGTGGGGGCTGGGGTGGGCAAGGGCCTGATGCCAGAGGGGAGGGGGCTCTCAGGCTGGGTTTGACCCGTTCTGAGGCCGGTTCTCGTGTGAAGGTTGAGGCAGGAAGAGGAAAACATGAAGTCCAGGGACAGAGAGCCAGCAGGCAGAAGGAGGGGACGGGTGGACGTGGGGACGGGGGCTGAGAGGTAGGTGGGGGACCCTAAGGTGGGCAGAGGGAGAGGGGCTGGGCAAGCCCCCGGCCGGGCAAGGAAGTGACATGCTGCCTGCCCTGCCCAGCTCAGCTGTCTGGCCAACCTGGCCACCCGGCAAGGCTTCCAGGGCGACTTCGAGCTCCACCCCACCAACCTGCTGCTCTTCTACGAGTGCCCCTCCCCGCCCAATGCCCAGCAGCGCGGGCTGAGCATGCTCCCCAGGGGCACCTCAGTCACTCGGAGGCCCCCCAGTTGGCCTCCCTCCTGACAGCCCCCCAACCTTCCCACAGCCTGACACAGGTGAGGGAAGCTGACTGCCAGGCCTTCGTCCACCACGCCACCCAGGGCAACACAGGGCTGCTGGCCAACCTGCCTGACCAGAGGGCCACCCTGCGGCACAGAGCCCTGGCCTGCCTGGTAGGCACCGTGGGCCGGCCGGGTCAGGACAGGACAGGTGACAAGCAGTGGGACCAGGCTCATGCTGACCTGCTGTCCTGCAGGGAGGGCCCCACCCCACCCGAGCCTCAGCACCTCCGACCTGCTGCTCCTCAGGGTCCTGGTGTGTGACATGGATGCATCCAGCATCATGGCTGCAGACCCCCATGTGCTGCAGAACCTGCAGCGCTGTCCCCAGCCGATGGCTGCCCAGCAGGCCGCCCTCAACAGGCTGCTGGCCAGCAGCAGGGCCAGGCTCGGGTGAGTGGGGGCCCATGCCTTCTACCCAGGCTTCCCCTCCTCCACCTGATAGAGGAGGCAGCCTGGGGATCAATGTCCACAGCCCCACTGACCTCTAACCTCTGACCCAGCTCCCACCCCACTCTGACCCTGCAGCCTATGGGGTATGGGTTTGGGGTGCCCAGAGGCCTGGGGTGGGAGAGTCTCTGCTGAGCAGGCCCTGGGAATGGCACTCAGGGAGGGTAGGTGGTCTGAGGGGTCTGGATGCTGCTCAGGGCCCGACACAGAGCCCCCTTCGCACACCAGGCCCCCGGCTCCTGGAACCTGGAGGGGCTGCAGGCTCTGGCACCCCTAGCCACGTACATCAGCCCCAGCCTGTGGATGCAGGTGCAGGAGGTAGGGCAGCGCCCCAGGGCAGGTGGGGATCCAGCCAACCTTCCACCAGCCTGCCCAGGCCTGATGGTCGGCCGGCAGCCACTCTGATGCCCAAGCGCTGTCCCCAGTCGCTCCCCGCCACAGAGTTTCTGTCTGTGGGGAGGAAGGAGGGAACAGGTAGCCCTGGTGGCCCTCCCCAGGGTGTGGACTCTCCAGGCCTGCCCGCCAGGCCGTGGGCCTGGACTTCTTTGGCAGCATAGTGGCCATAGTGGCAGCATAGTGGCCACGGGCAGGGCAGCTCAGCCAGCGTAAGACAACAAGAGAAGCCACCGCAATGAGAAGCCCGCACACCGCAATGAGGAGTAGCCCCCGCTCGCCACAACTAGAGAAAGCCCGCAGGCAGCAATGAAAACCCAATGCAGCCATAAATAAATAAAATTATTAAATAAATAAATAAAGTGTGCGATTCAATGGTTTTTAACATATTACATTATTAACTTTAAAACTGTGTTAAAATATGCATAACAAAATTGGGCAGGGCTTCCCCAGTGGCGCAGTGGTTGAGGGTCCGCCTGCCGATGCAGGGGACACGGGTTCGTGCCCCGGTCCGGGAAGATCCCACATTCCACGGAGCGGCTGGGCCCGTGGGCCATGGACGCTGAGCTTGCATGTCCCGAGCCTGTTGCTCCGCAACGGGAGAGGCCACAGCAGTGAGAGGCCCGTGTACCGCAAAAAAAAAAAAAAAAAAAAAAAAAAATATTGGGCATTGTAATCATTTTTAAGTTTACAATTCTGTGGCAAGAGTTACATTCACAGTGTTGTTCAATCATCGCCACTATCTATTTCCAAAACTTTTCCATCATCCCAAACTGAAACCCCTTCCCAAGGCCTTGGTAACTCTAATCTACTTCCTGTCTCTATGGACCTGCCTGTTCTGCACATTTCACATAAGTGGAGTCACACAGTAGTGGCGTCTGTGTCTGGCTCTCTCACTAGACACAGTGTTTTCAGGGTTCATCTACATTACAGTGTGTCAGCGCTTCATCCTTCTATAGCTGAATGATAGTCCATGGTGTGGATGGACCACATTCCTTTATCCGCATCTGCCGACGGTCATTTGGGCTGTTTCCATCTTTTGACTAGCCCCCACCTTTGCTCCACTGGTTCTGGGGGAAAGAGAGATGGAAACCGCCCTGCATATCTACACGCAAACTGTCCCCCTCCAGCATTAGAAGAGCCCTCCTTTGTCCCCCAGCCTCAGCCAGAGCCCTCTATGCTATAAACCCTCTCCATCACCCCAGCCTAACTGACCCTCATCCTGGCCCGATCCCAACAGCACTTATTATCCACATGCATTTTTTGTAAACGTTCTCTGGGGCACTGCAGTGAAACTAAGTTTATTTTGTATTTGTCTGGTTCTAATAATGAGTGAGAATGTTGAGATTTCAGGCACTGTAACCCAGACTTTAGTCAGGTATTGCCAGGACGGCGGGTGCTGGGGCCTGGAAGCCCACCAGGTACATCCTCTGGTGAAAGCCCCTCTCGCTAACACCTGGGCCTCAGGCACCTGGACATCACAGTTAACCCGCAGGTAGGTGAGGAATCATCAGGTAGAGCCCACATCAGAACAAGAATCCCAAGAAGAGCACAGGCTGGGATGGGTCCCCAGCATGTGAGATCATGCCCTGCCTGCGGGGTATTCTGGGGCTGATCCTGCCAAGGCACCTTCAGGGCTGGGCCCACGTGGGTCCTGGGGATGTGCCAGATTCCATCACTGGCGTTTTCTGGAAAGCCCCATAAAAAAGTGGTCATTACCTGTACATGACGACTCAAGAACTGAGTCCAGCCAGCTGCGGTTCTGTCTCAGGTAATAAAATCTCACAGGGAAATGGAGTTTTCTCAGGCTGGTCTTTGAAATAACCGCGGACTCTCTCCGAGAACCCCAGGGCTCTGCACTGAGCCGCAGCCTCGGGAGGAACGGCTCCTCATCCCCGTCACTCTCATTTTCTTCTCTTTTCAACAGACACTGGGCGTCTCTGCGTACCCGGCGCCCTTCTGGGTTCTTGGGCTGCGTCCGGAACCAAGTAAAGCAAGTCGGCTGCACCTCTCCCGGGGCGGAGACGGCGGGGCCCGCACACCTGGCTGGCAGGTGAGCCCGGGACCGCGAGTGAGGCGCCCTCGCCTCCCCGCCGCCCCTCTGCCTCCCGGCCCGCGCCCAGGCAGGGAGGAGAGTGAGAGGTGCCCGGCGTCGCCAGCAGGGGGCGCGCGCCTTCCAGACGCCCGGCCCCTTAGCCAGTCGCGCATGAGCCATGCGGACGCTTTCCGGCAGCGTGGCGGAACCGCTTCCCCGTTTCGCGGCATTTGGCGACACCTGCGCGCGGCGGCGGGCGGCAGTGTGGCACCATGGCGTCGCTCTTCAGCGGGGCCCTGCAGCTGACGGACCTGGACGACTTCATCGCGCCGTCTCAGGTGGGCGGCCCGGGCGGCGGCCGTGCGCGGGGAGCCCCCCCCCGCCGCAGTCTCTCCCCTGAGGGACTTAGAAGCGGGGGCTGCTGGGTCTCACAGCCCCGTAGCTTCCGCGTCCCCTTCCCGGGCGGCCACTGCAGCCGGACTCACCTAGCTTGGGGCCCGGGAGACCCTGCCGAGCTTCCTGGCCAGTTCCTTGAGTGTGAACAGAGTGGGACGGCCCCACCCCACTGCGAGGGCTTGGGAGGTGCTCCGCTGGAGTCACCGCGGTGGTCGTCGTAGGTGTCGCCCCCGGGGGGGGGGAGACAGAGCTCGCCCCCAAAGGGGACAGGACAGCTGCACTTGAGAGCCGGCCGCCCTTATCTGGTGTCCCCGCTTATCGGTTGCCACCAGCCAGGCAGGACCAGGGCTCGGAGGGCCATAGCTAAGCCGTCCCAGGAGGAGGAACGGGTGGGGCTGGTCCCGGCACAGCGGCAGGAGGAGCTGGGACAGGCCTCCCACCAAGGCTTTCTGGGGCTAGTTCCCTTTGGGAATGCGATGGCCAGTGAGGTGCTCTTGTTGAGAGAGACCGCGAGAACTCGAGTTGGGCAGAGAAAGGAACTTTCTTCCAGGAACTGGGCGGGGCCAAGCGTTCCTAGCGACCCCTTGGCTTCCTCCCAGCAGTCAATGAAAAACTGGCCAAGGTGCCCCGCCAGACGTTTACGCTGAGGAAGGTGAGGGTGGGGGTTGGTGCTGTCTGCAGACAGGTTAGCGTGCAGGCCCAGTCAGCACCGCCTCCATCTGACTGTGACCTGCAGAGCGACTCTTGGTCGGACAGAGTGTCTGACCAGGCGTAAGTAGGGTAAGTAGTGACAAGATCCATAGCACTAAGAGTGCTTCTGCTGCAGGAAGACCGGAATCAGGGCACAGTTTTCGTCCCAGGTGGTGGTGTGGCCATCAGGCTGCCCCTCTTCTTCCACCTCTGTGCACTCAGGTGCCCGCTGGGGTTTCTCACTGGTATAGGATTGCATCAAGCCCATGAGGGTGGATAAGAGGCCGGGAAGCGGCGTGGCCAAGATCCACATCGAAGATGACGGGAGTTACTTCCAAGTCAGTCAGGTAAGTGCCAGCTCGGTTGGCCTGAACCACGTTTCACTGCTCCGTCGAGTGACAAATGCAGGGGCCACAGGACCTTGCACGTTTCACCAGTCCTTTCTCAGATATGTTCTGCAGAGAGCTCTTTGCAGAGATGGCAGTTCCCGCATCCCCTCCCTCTTTCCTTCTCTCTCTGAGTTGTAATTGTGTAAGATTTTCTAGTCCAGACCACTTGTTCTTAGGGTACACCTGCTTCCTGTGTAATTTAGCAATGACAAGATCCTAATCCAATGGCGTTAAAATTTACCCCGACTGTTTGCCATTTGGACTCTCAAGAACATCAGTGCTGTCCCAGGGACCGCAGGCACCACCAGGCACGCTGGCCCGGGGATCCTGCCCAAGCAGGGGAGGAGCCACAGGATGGTTCACAGTAGGGCCAGACAGCAGGATCCATAGTTCACAGGGAGAGAGCCACTGTTCACTCAGCCCAGGGGGGTGACGCAGCAGCACACCACGGGTCCCACCCAAGCCCAGCACAGCACGGAAGACGGGGTCCTTTTTAGGTACCAAGTGGGCGCTGCTCCAGAGCAGCAGTGGTTGATCTGGAGGGAAGTCAGAAGCACATCAGCCCCCTGCTCAGCACAGCATCACAGCCTGGCCTTGAGGCCAGTCCAACCTGGGAAAATGCACTGAGCTCAAATTGTGGCTTTGGTGCTAAGTAAGGCCTAGTGATCTGGGCTGGAAGGGAGTTCCAGTCTTGTCAGCCCCCTGGTCACACTCTGGGCCCCTGAAGCTCGCCTGACCCTGGCTCAGACCACTCCTGTGTGTGCAGAGGGAGTGAAGGGGCTCTACTGGGATCATTTGCAGCTAAGAAGAGTTGCCCAGCCTGGAGGCTGGCTTGAACACCAAGTTCTGCAAATGTCTGGCCGAGTCTGACACTGTGACTGCCCCTTGTGTCCCTCACCCACTCTTCCGTGTGTTGGCACTGGGCAGGCACAGCCCAGGTGGGCACAGCCTCCCGCCATCTCCTCCCTCTGCCCGTCTCCTTGTTCCTCTGTCCTTTCTTCCTTAATCTTTGCCCTTGCCTTTCTTTTCCTGCTCCATTTAGAGCCTGGCCTTGGGCATTTTCCTGTCCCCACAGCCCCGTGAGGGCAGCCTGGGGACCAACGACTGTCCAGGGCCTCTGTGATGAGTCAGCTGCTTCTTTGCAGATTTAATGCCCGTCTCCCACCCCTGGCGGGCAGCAAGCCTCTTCAATATGATCTGACATGCCAGCCAAGTTTGTACCAAAGTTAGAATTTGGTGCCACTATGAAAATATAGAACGTGTGTATGTGTTTCTGCAATAAATATTTAATTTCTAAAAACTTAGAGCACATAAAGCCAGTAGTTGGTTGTCAGTGTTGTGAGACGGAGAATGAAGGTTCCCTGTGGGTCTCATCATCTGAGAGCTCCATGTCCTCACGCGGAGGGCCCTTGGGGTACCAGGTTCTTGTGCTTCCAGGATGGAGGGACGAAGAAGCTGGAGAAGGCCAAGATCTCGCTGGACGACTGCCTGGCGTGCAGTGGCTGCGTCACTTCGGCAGAGACCGTGCTCATCACTCAGCAGAGCCACGAGGAGCTGCGGAAGGTTCTAGGTGCTAATAAGGTGAGCGGTGGGGCAGTCTTTGGGATGCCACTCTAACCCGACATCAACCCCAGCATCCCTCACTCGTGTTGTCAGGGCAGCTCATCTTCTGGTGCCCTTTGTCCTATGTGACTCCTGACATTTTTAGGTCTCATCGGTGGGATCTCAGTCAATTACTTGTATTCTGACATTAGTGTTAACCCTAAACTTTAGGTTCTGCATGTTTGCAAAAATGACACGCCCTGATGGAGTTAGGCTTGGAATCTGTTAAACACACAGAGCGAGCGGCAGGTCCCTTGCTTTGCAGGTGGCGGCGCCTGATCAGCAGAGGCTGGTTGTCATCTCGGTCTCTCCCCAGTCCAGAGCGTCGCTGGCTGTGAGATTTCAGCTGAATCCTACAGACACCGCCAGGAAATTAACTGCATTCTTTAAAAAAATAGGTAGATGCTGAACCTTGGGTGAGCTCCAGCTTGGACACAAGGGCTGGTGGGGGGCTCATCATGCCCCGCTGTCACTGGGCTTAAACACATCAGAAACTCTATCTGAGGTTGACTTCAACTTGAAGTTTTGTTTTGATACGGAGAGCAGTGCCTTTTAATAGAAAACTGTCTGAATTCTGATGTTGCACTTCCCGAGTCTGGAATTTACTCACTCCTAATATTGTTTTTAAACTGTCACCATCAAGGCACATCTCCCAGGTCTGAGTTGTGTTCTGGCTCAGATCAGCTGGTCAACCTCTGCGTGCTGGGAACAGGGCTGGGAGGACGTGAGGTGAGCCCCGGTGCTGGCGGCTGCCCTAGGCAGCATGCAGGGTTTGGCCTGGTCCCTGGCAGCCACTGAGCTCAAAGGAAGGAAGGCCCAAGGACGCTGGGCTGTCTGCACACCAGCGTGTCACATGACGCCCCACGGGAAGGCAGAGCCCTGCTCCCGGGGCGAGGTGGGCAGCACCTGGGGCTGTGGCCATCCTTCTTGGGGTGAGGTGGGTGCTCCCTTGCAGGGGCACACTACGTGTTTGATACCACCTTCTCGAGGAACTTCAGCCTCCTCGAGAGCCAGCGGGAGTTCGTGCGGCGATTCCGAGCACAAGCCGATTCCAAGCAGGCCTTGCCCCTGCTGACTTCCGCCTGCCCAGGTATGCTGATGCTGCGGACCGATGTCAACAGCTGGACATGGGTGACGGGAGTGCTGGGGGAGGGGCTCGTCAGCAGGCACTGCCTGAGGGTCACCTGTAGTTGCTTCAGTTCCCGGAGGGGTGATCATAGGGACACCCGAGACATGTGTTGGCGACAGCAGAGTGGGGGCTCCTTAGTGGGCTCCTAACTCCTGTACAAGTCAGTCCACCCCAGAAAGTCACACCCCTGCCCTGCTCGCTTCCCCCACCACCCCCACCCTGTGTTGGCCTCAGGCTGGATCTGCTACGCCGAGAAGACCCACGGGAACTTCCTCCTCCCCTACATCAGCACCGCCCGGTCCCCGCAGCAGGTCATGGGCTCCCTGGTCAAGGACTTCTTCTCCCAGCAGCAGGTAACAGGGACGTCTTACAAAATGAGCCAAGACTGCAGTGGTCACGGACCCACACGCAGAGCTGTGCTCCCAGCCATGCCTGTGCTGTCAGCCCCGCCTCAGCCTTTGCTGCTGGGGCCAGGCAGCTGCACCACTGCCGTGTTCTCCACACAGCATTTGACCCCTGACAAGATCTACCACGTCACGGTGATGCCCTGCTATGACAAAAAGCTGGAAGCCTCCAGACCCGACTTCTTCAGCCAAGAGCACCAGACACGCGATGTGGATTGTGTCATCACAACAGGTGGGGGCCCCGAGCCTGCTGGCGCTGTGTCCCCAGTGTTAAGGCCCAGCACAACCCCCCTGGCTCGTGTCGGTCACCCCGTCTGTGAGTTGAGCAGCCTTGCAGAGGCTCCCAAATGCTTAAAAGAGAAATGAATGCCCACCCGGGAGGCAGACGATCCGGGGAGGGTCGCTGTCCAGGGACGCGGTGCCCTGCCCACTCCAGGCGCATTGTGAGGCACCCCAAGGTCAGGCGCGTCTGCCCCACCGCAGCACCGGGAGGCCCTTCAGAAGTGGAGTTGCCTCTAGCTGGGTTCATCCTCCTCCACTCACGAGCAGGGGCTGGACGTCTGGCCACTCACAGGTTGCTAGGGATGCAGGTGGTGGGGATCTTTCATGGTCTCTGTTTTTGTTGAGATTCAGCTGAAGAGCATCTGTCTGTGCTGTGGTCTCATCGTAGGAGAAGTCTTCAAGTTGCTGGAAGAAGAAGGGGTCTCACTGTCAGAGCTGGAGCCGGCTCCCCTGGACAGTCTGTATGTTGCGCCTGCCATGTTAGGGGCAGTAAGCTCGTCCAGCATTGGGGTGCTCTTGACCTTGGGGTCACAGGTGTCCTGGTGGGCAGCAGAAGGGACGAGGCAGGGGGCAGGCACTGTCCTCCCCCCTCTTCTCTGCCTCAGCTTCCTTCTGGTTGGTTTTGCATCTGCCCCATGGTATGTGTTGGTGTCCAGAGGTGGTTGAGTTCACGAGACGGCCTGTGGACAATTGGCTGATGGTTATCAGAGCTGACCCCAACTTCATACAGGTCTGAGCTCCCCAGAACAGGTGACATGACGGAGGGGACGGTCCTTGTCCCCCAGAGCCTCCTCCTGACACACCCACAAAGCCTTGGGAGTCTGTGACTCATCTTCCACTTAGAAAGCAAGTGTTCTCAAACATGACAGGCAGAGGTTACCCAGAAGCCTTGGTGGACAGCAGCCCCACTACCACCTGAGGCCATGCCCTCCTCCCCAGGTGCAGCAGTGTATCTGCCCAGGAGCCTACCAGCCATCAGGGTGGGGGCTCAGGGGGCTACCTGGAGCACGTGTTCCGGCATGCAGCCCAGGAGCTCTTTGGAATCCACGTCACCGAAGTCACCTACAGACCCCTGAGGTCAGTGGGAAGGGCTGGAGCTTGGGGCAGGGCAGCCTCTCGGGGCACCAGGCAGGAGTTGGGCCCTCCCCTCTGGCTCATGTGAAGGGGCCAGAGCTCTCCAGCCCTTGGTCTCCTCATCACAGGGCTCAGTGTCCCCTACCCACAGCACGGTGACCCAGGGCCCCAGAGGCCCATGGTGGCAGGACGGTTTTCCTGGAACAGGGTGTGTCCCAACATGAGTCCCCATTCCAGGGAGGGCGGGCTGGGGCCTTTGTCAGACCTTGGGAAGGTGGGGTTCCCATTCTACAGACCAGGAAACCAAGGCTGGGGCTGAGGCCACCTGCCCCACTCATTGAAGGGAGCTTCCTACCCTCCCCTATCACTGTCCCCCACCTGGGAGGAAGCCTGGGCGTGCCTTGTGGACAGCCTGGTCTGTGTCCCCTCAGGAACAAGGACCTCCAGGAGGTGACTCTGGAGAGGGACGGCCGGGTCCTGCTGCACTTCGCCGTGGCCTACGGCTTCCGCAACATCCAGAACCTGGTGCAAAAGCTCAAGCGAGGGCGCTGCCCATACCACTATGTGGAGGTCATGGCCTGTCCTGCAGGTAGCTGCAGACAGAGTGGGCCCTCTGGGACCCCATGTGCTGACACCCTCCCCTTGACCACACTTCTGCCCTTCCTTCTCTGCCACAGGCTGCTTGAATGGTGGAGGCCAGCTCAAGGCCCCCGACACGCCTGGCAAGGAGCTTCTCCAGCAGGTTGAGAGGATATACAACATGGTCAGGACTGAGGCACCAGAGGATGCGCCTGGTGTCCAGGAGCTGTATGGGCACTGGCTGCAGGGCGAGGGCTCAGAGCAGGCCAGCCGCCTACTGCACACAAGCTACCACGCGGTGGAAAAGGCTGGCTCCAGCCTCAGCATCAGGTGGTAGGAGGCCTCAAGGATCCACCCGGCCCAACACAGCCAGCACCGGGACTCCCAGGAAGGCGTGTGGCATCTCCAGCAGGGAAGTTGCCCGAGGCCCCAGGGCACACCCCCAAAATGCTGGATGAGATGTGGGGACATTGGGACCCACATAGAGATGGGACTCAGGACCCCCCAGCCAGTAAAGGTGACTTTGAGCCTGTGCCCACCCGGACTCCCTGCTGCCAGGGGCCAGAGGTTCCACCAACTGCTGGAACCTCTCCAAGGGCCCAGAGCCCTAGAGGTGCCCTGACTCCTCCTGGTTGTGGCGGCCTAAGCTGTGAGGGTTTCAGCTCGTCCTGTGGGGAGCTTAAGGGAGAGAAAAGGCGGGGGGGGGGTTCCTTATCCCCCATTTCTAGAGTCACCTGAAGCTGCGATGTGGAGGGTGGTGATAGGCTGGACCTGCCAGGCTGGTCAAGCTCACAGCAGAGCTTGGGGAACCCTGCCACACTGGGCAGCAGAGAACACTGGCAGGAGACAGGCACCTGGCCCATGACCCCAGCTGGGGATGGGTGCTCCCTCCACCTAGAACCAGGTGTTCGATGAAGCTGCAGTCTCTGGGGCTTGAGAACCTGTGTCTTGGGGGCTGAGTCCAGGCGGGAAGGACTCTTGCTATCAGGCCTTAGTGGTCTCTCTGGCTGAGTCCTGTGTCCACAGCTGGACCCCCACTTAAGGGGCAGGGGGAGGGCAGATTGCATTCAGCCCACCAGGCCTGGCCCCGAGAAGCTCACTTCTAGTAAAGGGAACTCTCTCTGAAACCGGTTTCTCTTCACGAGTGTTTACCAGCATCAAAAAAGAGGCCTCTCAAAGCTTTATTCAAAGTTCAGGAGCCCTGTGCATCCCACTAGGCTGCTTCGCAAACACCCAGGTCTCAGGGCTCACTGTGGCCCAGAGAGGGGCCCCAGGTGTCCAACACCAGGAAAGGCCAGGGCGCCCACCCTCTAAGGCTGGGCAGGGCTGAGGAAGGCTTGATCCTCCTCTGGGCCAAGGGAGGAGGGGCATGTGGCCCAGCCCACGTAGGGCTCACTTCGGCCGGGGCATGCTCAGGAGTCCCCACTGCAGCGCGAGGAGTGCCCGGGCCTGTGGCTGCAGCGGCTCGGCTGCCCGCTCAAAGCTCGCTCGCTCCCTGCAGAGCACTTCCAGGACTTCAGCTGGGGCGACCTTCCCCGTGAACTTGCGCACAGGCTCCTCTCTGCGGGGAGAGGGGCTTCGATGGGAACCATTGGGCAAGCTGGACATGGCGGTGGAAATGAAGCCACTGTCGGAGGACACTTAAAGAGCAGCCTCTCCCTGGTGCCAGACAACCCAATAACTAGTCCCCCGACACCTCCCTCAGCATCCAAATGACTGCCAGGGAGGCCCAAAGGACAACAGTCCAGCCCCGTGCCAGCCTGTTCAGCAGCGTGGCCCCTGGGGAGGACACAGGTCCTCCCGACACGCGCTGGCTCAGGCCCTGCCATGTGCTCCCCAGCCTGCCCCACAAGAGGGCCCGCACGCTGGCCAATACTCACGCCACCCTCAGGAAGGGGTTGTAAAGGAGCTCCTCGCCCAGGGTTGAGGGCACCGTGGGCACATCATCCTCATCCCTCTTCTGGAATGACCACAGGTCTTTGTCACAGCCTTGTCTGGCAGTTCCAGGCAGCTTGGCTCAGCTCACCAGTCTGGGGGCTTGAGCCTAGGCCCTGAGGGCAGGCACTCATGGGCCAGACCTGCAGGCTGCCCAGCTCCCCTCCCTCACCAGTGGGAGCCTTGGCTGGCAGAATGCCCTGGGCCAAGCCACGTCTGGTCACCTGGGTCGGTCATGGTGGACTCCCCTGCAGTGCCTCCCTGGTTCCAGTCCTACCCCACCCTCCAAACTTGCCACTGAGAGGGGAGGAGTGGTCACACCTTGGCCCACGATAGCTTGGCCTTCACGTGGTTGTTGCAAGGCTCCACTTTTTGTGCAAACTCGAGGTTACCCAGTGTGTGCTCGTGACCACAGAACACCTTCTGGAGAAAGAAGGCACTTGGGGTGCACAGCACCACCATAGGCAGAGATGGGCAAAGACACTCACCCCAGTGGCCCAGCTCCTCCGCCCTTGCCTGGTCCACCTGTCCCCATGGCTGGCAAGCAGTCATCCTAAACCCTGGCATAAGGCAGGTGCAGAGCGCACCGGTTATGTAGGAGGCTGGGCCCCATGAGAGGGTAAGGGGCAGGCTGCTCACTGTCTCAGGGGGCAGGGTGCCCAGGGTCTCCACCAAGCTGTGGTACATCTGCTGAGCTGTGGTCTCCAGGCGTGAGCCGCAGCCGGCCACAGACAATGCGTCCCCTGGGGAGTTGGGTGGGTCAGAGAAGGTGGATGGGGCAGAGGGAGGTGGGGTGGGTAGGCGCAGGGCAGCCGGTACCCGAGAACACGGCAGGCGGGTCCAGACACTCATCTTCCCACAGGAAGTAGCTCATGTGGCCCGAGGTGTGGCCGGGCGTCAGGAGGCAGCGCACGTGGATGGCCCCAAACTATGGCAGAGGAGCAGGTGGGCCTGTAAGGTGGTTGGGCCCAGGGCGCTCTCCCCACCCCTCCTGAGTGCACGCTCACCCGCAGCTCCTCGCCATGTACCAGCCTGCGGGTTAGCGCACAGATGCGCTCATCTGCGCCCAGCACCACCAGGCCAGGCAGCAGCCTCGCCAGCTCCGTGTTGCCCCGGGCGTGGTCCCTGCGGGTGGGCAGAAGCAGGATCACATGGGGTAAGGGTAGGGTAGGGGTGACACCCTCCTGCCTCAGCCCGCCCTGATGGCACTCACCAGTGGTGATGGGTGGTCAGCACAGTTGTCAGTGACACCCCCTCCCGGCCCACGATCTCCAGCAGCTGAAAGGGATGGGAGTTAGGGAGATGCAGGTGGTCCAGGTGGCTGCCTGTGTTGGGGCGCCAGGCCCGGGTGCACAGTGCCCCAGGCAGGGGACGGGCCTGGGGGTAGGGGAGATCCAGCAGACAATTACTGAGTGCCCAGCGCACACAGTACAGTTAGGCACCATACACAGGGAGAAGAGAAGACCCGAGACGGCTCTAACCTCAGAGGAAACCCAAGATAATCAAGAAACCCTAAACGCCAAATAACCAGAGATGAGACAATAGGGGAAGGATCTGGCCCTGGCAGCGTAGTCTGGAGAGCCTCTCGGAATACGGACTGACGGTCTCGGCCTACGATGCCTGGGCCCACAGCTGTGCTCCTGCCGCCCGAAAGCTGCCCTCACCCTTTTGGGCACGGCCACGTCCACGGCCACAGCCTCCCGCGTGTGCTCCTCGATGACCAGGTACATGTAGTTGTCCTCAAGCACAGGGATGACTTTGACCTTCATGGTCGCAGAGCTCAGCCACCCCGCGCCTCCTGAGCCCCTTCCTCAGGGTGGGACTACCCTCTCCAGACCCTAGGCAGCGCTGTGCGTGGGAGGGGTCAGCTCCACAGACACGCTGGGGGCCAGGAAAGGAACCGCGCTCCCTGCTCCCGGACTTTCCCGAGGGCCCTTGAGGAATCCCAAGCTCCAGGCTTAAGTTGACCTGCAGCTGCGGGGACCAGTCTCTCGCAAAGACTCAGCCCGTCGCAGGCCCCGCCCCCGCGCAGCAGGCCACACCCCCCGATTAGCCCGCCCTCTTCCGGCTCCGCCCCCAGCCACGCCGCTGCCCCGGTAGGCCCCGCCTGCCTCCCAGGCTCCGCCCCCTCCCCAGGTGCCCTCCCGCCGCAGCGCGACCCTGGACCAGCCCCTCTCCAGGTCCCGCCCCTCAACGTCCTTCCGCAGGCCCCGCCCACCCCAGGCCCCCTCCCTCCGAAGTACGACCCCGGCCCACCCCCTTTTCCGGTCGTCCACTTACCCCAGCGGGCTGAGCCAGCTGGTCGCAAGCACTGTCTGAAGGACAGCCGGACAGAGGCGGGCCTCGGGCGCCTGTCACGGGGCCTGGACGGAGCGCGCCGCTCACCCGGGCCGCCGCCAACGGCCGGCGGGCCCGCCTGGAACCTGCGCGCGCGGGGACCCGAGCACGGTGCACAGAGCACACGCGTGCGCGGGCGGGAGCGCGCGCGTGCCCGAAGGGGGCTGCGCGCACGTCGGGCCAGTCGCGCCCGGCGCTGCGGCGCCTCCTCCACGAAGCCCTCCTGGCACCGGGCTGAGACAGTCCTCCTGAGTACCCCGGACCCGGATTGGGACGTCTGAGCCCGCTTCCGTCAGGTTGAGGGGTGCAGGGATCTGTTCAGTTTGTTTGCCTGCCCTTCCAGTGTTCAGCATAGGGGCCTAATGAGTGTGCGAACCCACACGGTAGAGCAAAGCGCGCTGTGTGAGGACAACAGTAACAGCAGCGGCATCTCCATACCATGCGCGCTGTCCCACACCTCCCCAGGCTGGGCCCTTCTATGCACTCGTGGTTCCATCCGCGTCCCTGATAAATGCTGGGGTGCCGATCTGCGTTTCCCAGATGAGGAAAAGGAAGCCGGAAAAAATGGATCGCCAAATACGGAAGAAGTTGAGAGTTTGCACCCACCTCCCCAGCCACTGAACTGTCCTGCCTGCCCTCGTGGGCGGGGCCCCGGGAGGCTCCTGGGGACAACAGAGGCCTTGGCAACACAAACCACCGTGTTGCAGCAACAGGCCAGTAGTCGAGGCGGCACCGGGCTTGGGGCAGCCCAGAGTCCCTTTTGCCTATGGAGTATGTTGCAGCCCCAGGCCCCAGGCCAGGGGCCCCACCTCGGGCCACCAAGAATGTGAGTCCTCCCAGGACGCTGCTGCTTCTGGGCTCGGGGGTTCTCCCTGTTCCCTCAGAGACCAGGAGGGGTGTAGGTCCTCCCAGGACCTGGGCCTGTTCCTGGCTGTGGGAGGGCCTGCCCCAGCTCTGCCAGGCTGAGGGTGTGGGGTTGGATGGCTGGTGGCTTCATGAGAGTGGAGGCCACAGCCCAGGTCTCAGACGCACCTGGGGTATGAGTGGTGGTGCCTCCCTAGGTTCTGCCGCGGGCCGAGACCTGGCTGCCAGGAGTCCCTGGGGGTGCCCCAACCTGGGCCGCCAACCTTGAGACAGAGATTCCCTCAGATCTAGAGCTGAGTGAGGAGCAGCGGCTGCAGGTGGGTGTGGGGGCCCTCGGGCAGTGGCAGGAGGGAGGGCATCCCCAGGGCCCCACAGGCCCCACCTCTCATCCTGGCCATCCATAGGTCTGCAAGGAGCTGGTGGACCTGCAGATCAAAACCCATCGCCTGAAGGAGCAACACGAGGCTGAAATCTTCGAGCTGAAGAGTGAGGTGGGCACTGATGTGTGCCTACGTGTGCCAGCCTGAGGGCATGGGGGGAGGGTGCACACTTAGTGCCAGAACTGTGAGGGGTGGTGTGCCCCATGTGACTGTGCACGTGCAGTGTCTGCGAGTCCCCACCTGTCCTGTGTGTGCTGTGTCCCTGTGGATGCCCAGATGGATGTGACCTGGTCACCCCGCAGGTCCTGTGGCTGGAGAGCCGGGTGCTGGAGCTAGAGCTGCACGGAGAGCAGGCAGCCCTAGCAGAAGCTGATCCGGGGCACCGCCAGGCACTGGCACAGGAGCTTGGGCACAAGGCCTGGGGGCAGGGACACTCCAGCCACCACAGACTCCAGGTCACCATGAGCGCATGGGTGGAAGCTAAACTGGGGTCCAGCAGGGGAACAGTGAGGCTGAGACCGGCTCTTCTGTGCAGGCACAGCCCAAGGACTTCCTGACCGCTGAGAACGAGCAGAAGCTGGGGGATGGTGTGAGTGTGCAGCCACCTAGCCCGGGAACCTGTTGAAGTTTCTCCTAGCCCAGGGTGGAGGTGGGGCAGTGCAGGGGACCCAGAGCTTGGGCTCTCATCCAGCCAGCCCTTGTGTACCCCGCAGCCACAGGGAGAAGTAAATCGGGCGCCAGAGCAGCACAGGGCTCGGCAGCAGGCACTGGAGACGCGTGTGTGAGTGACTGCCTCACCTGGGACAGGAGGGCCCAGCAGGGCACAGTGAGCAAAGGAGCTGTTCTTAAGGGGCAGAAGCAGTCACCTGCCCTAGGCCCGGCTAAGCCTCATACCCATGTCTGCAGGGCAGCCCTGGGCTGGCAGCTGCAGGGAGCCCAGGAGGAGGCCAGGACAGCTGGGCAGCAACTGGCTGCACAAGCCTTGGTGAGGCCCACCCCTAGCTGCTTTGAGGTCTGGCTCAGCAAAGGCCCACCTTGCAGGACATAAATTCAGGGCCATCTCCACCCCCAGGTATTGTCTGCCTGCCGGGGCCAGCTCCACCAGGCTGAAGCAGAGAACGCCCGGTTGCAGCTGCAACTCAAGAAGCTGAACGAGGAGTACGCCATTCGACTGCAGCACTGCGCCCGAACCGTGGCTGTGAGCACTGGGCCGGTTGGCCCTGTGTTGAGTGGGAGGCCTCTGGGTCCTGGGGAGCCCGAGTCTGGCCTGGGTGTGCTAGACCACTTCAGAGAGACTCTGACCTTGTGGGAGACTTCAGACCCACCCAGCATACTGTCGTCAGACCAGCTCCATGGGGGGAATTGGCGGTGGGGGAGGTGTGGACCCGCCCCAGCCCGGCCATATCTCCTCCAGGGGTATGCAGATGGTGCAGGCCCGAAGCCTGCATCCACAGCCCTTCGGACCTTCCTGGAAACCACTCTGGAGGACATTCGGGGGGCGCATCACAGCCGTGAGCAACAGCTGGCCTGGGCTGCTCGCACCTACCGCAAGCGCCTGGCAGATCTGAGTCGGAGGCACGAGGAGCTGCTGGCTGGCCACAGGTGGGTCCCTCCCTGAGCTGGGCACCTGGGGTGGGATGGCCCTAGGTGACCTGGTGCAGGGCTTAGTGTGCAACAGGTGCCGGTGGATCCCAACGGGGCACCCAGGACCCCCAAAGCTACCTCTGGTGCAGCCACCTCAGACATGGAGCCGCCGCCCCTGCACACGGTCACCAAATTCGGCCACCTGAGAGAGGACCAGGCTAGGCTGGAGAAGCAGCTCCAGAAGCTCCAGGCCCAGGTGACCGCTCCCTGCTGCCCCACAACTCGCCCCAGGACCCATCCCAGGCTCAGCAAAGCCCCAACCCCAGGGCCTCTGAGCAGCCTGCCTCATTCAGCAACCGCTGTTCTTTTTCCCACAGAAAGAACCCAGTGAAGCCTCTCAGGGGGGCCCATTAGAGCCACAGTGAGTACCTGGTGTGGGTGCTGAGGAGACCCATTCATTTATCCTATGAACTAACTGCTTAGAGGGGTTCTGGTTGCTGCAGTGAACAAGGTGGCCCATCTGTATTCTCCAGTCTCGGTCTGCTTATGAGACACGAATAATCGCAGAAAAACCAACTGCCCGGAGAGAGGAGGGACTACCCTCCTGTATGGGAGGGGGCTACCCTTGAATGGGAGGGTCAGGGAGAGACCCCGAAGAAAGGACACTTCAGCTGAGACTCGGAGGACCCACAGCTGAAGACCTGTGGTGGCATGACAGTAGGAGTCTTGACCCCAGGACAAGGCAGGAGCAGGCCACCTGGTGACCTTCACAGCCTTTGCCTCTGCACCTCCACGTTCTCAACTGTGCAGTGAGCAGAAGCTGGGACAAGTCGCCTGCCTGGGGTTTTGGGAAACCCCCCAGCATGGGGGGAGGCGCCCCCATAAGCATCCTTACAGACACTGGGATCACTGTCCCAGCTGGCCTTGTGGCTTAGCTTTCCCTGAGTGGCCAGTGGCTGCCCCCATGCACAGATGGCTTCAAGCCTCACAGGGCCCATAGTTGAAAGGCAGCCCTATACTGTCCCAAACTCGCTCCCAGCAGGCACCTCAAGGACCTAGGGGCCCTGACTTGAGCAGGGTCATTGGTCAAAACCTGGGTCCATGCCAGCTTTCACGCCCACCCCTCCTCCTCCCCTCACAGGGGCCTGGAAGCTGCATCCTGGGCCCAGATCCGCCAGAAGCTACAGGACTTCTCCCGTGGCACCCAGGTAGTGGGCAAAGCCTGGCCAGAGGCCCCTCCTCACACTGTGCCCAGGCTCATGGCTTATGTTCCCCCATTCCAGGCAGAGCTGGAAAGGGAGAGAGCACAGCTGCTAGTCCGAGCCACGATGGCTGAGGAGCAGCTTTCTGAACTACAAGAGTACGTGGACCAGCACCTGGGCAGGTGGGCTCTAGAGGTGGGCTGTGTAAGACCCAAGGACCTCAGTCCCAGGCACTAGCAGCAGGGTTTGTCCACAGCCAGGTGGTAACTATGCCTAGTTTCTCTGAGCAGGTACAAGCAGGAGATCCTGAGGCTGAGGAAGCTGGTGGGTACAGGAAACCCCTGGAAAGCAGGGGCCACACCTCCAGCCAAGCCGCAGCACTCAAGGACCCGCAGCCGTTAGCTGGTCAACAGATAAACTTGGAGCAGAACTCTTCACAGCCAGCATGGAGCCCTCCCCACAGCACCCCCTTGGGAGATCATTCCACCCAGCTCAACACCCAACAAAAATCAGGCTGGAACCCACTGAGTCTTTATTGTGTCCAGTCAGCCAACCTGAGAATTGGGGGCTCCAGGTACGGAGGCAGAACTAGGCCCTGGGACAGCCTGCCCAGCTGGCCCACCACTGTGGACATCATAGGCCCAGACGCGGTCCAGGCCCTCACCCAGTACAGCCACAGGTTGCCAGGTGGGGAGGGGGAAGCGCCCAGACACCACTCGGGCTCCTGCAGGCAACTCTGCCTGTAGCTTGTCCTCCAGCAGTGGGAGCTATGGAGGAGAGGGAAGGTTGGGGTGGGCAGGGTGGAACACAGCTCCCCCTACCCAGCTCCTCCAGGCCCAGCACCTACACTGGGGATGGCTTGGGCTTCCCATGGGGTCAGCAAACCCCAGACCTACCACGCTAGGAGCCAGGAACACAGACACATTGCGGCAGTCCCTCAGGCTCACCTGCAAGAAGAGGAAATCACCCCAGCAGGGATTGGGGCCCCAGCAGGGAGGGAGGTTTGGTGGGCATGGGGTAACTGCAGCTTCTACGTCCCAGCTCCAGCCTGCCCAGGTGGCAGAGGTACCTGGCACTGTCAGCAGGGTGACCAAGCTTCCAAGCTAGAACTGGAAGCATGGAGATCAGGGTTGGGGTCTGAGGGGGTCCAGGACTCCCTGGATTACCTTCCAGAGGTTCTCACGGCGGTAGCTGACATTGCCCGCACATCCTGCCCTCCAGGCATGCAGCCACGCCAGCCCCACCAGCCATGGGTTTAGCTCATAGCCCACAGCTGGGCGGAGACCGCACTTGTGGGCAGCCAGCACCTGTGGGCACAAAGCGTCAGGACCAACAGATGGGGAGGTGCGTTCACAGGAGGGGTCAGCAAAGACGCTCCCCAACACACACGAACACGGTCCTTACAATCCTGCCGTCGCCAGAGCCCAGATCCACCATCTTTCCTGGACGGCCTCGCAGCAACGACAACACGTGGTCCACCTGCCTGGCACTCGCGCCAACATAAGGCACCTGTACAAGGAAGCAGATGGGACTGTGAGGGCGGGGGGCCTGCCTCCTGGGCTTCCTTTCTTAGAGTGGCCAGTCGGGTCCTACCTGAAGGAGGTCCCAACCCACAGCCGGATCAGCCCTGGAGTAGCTGCACCCTCCCCCTTAGCGCCACACTCCAGGCCCCGCCCCCAGCCCGGGCCCGCCCGGCCGGTCCCCACACCCCTTGGCCCAGCACCTGCAGCCGCAGCGGCACGCGGCGGAAGCCCGGCTGCAGCAGCAGCGCCCACACGGCGTAGGCGACCAGGCCCGAGCCCGCCGCCACCTGCAGCAGCTCCAACGCGCCTAGCCGCCGCTCGCGCAGCTCCGCCAACGCCTCGGCCGGGTCGTCCTGCTCCATGGCTGCGGGAGAGCGGCTCAGGTCCGAGACCGTCATGCCCCGGCCCGGACCTGAAGAGGGCCGTCCTCCCCACCGCCCCCGGCCTGCGCGGCGCCCCTCCTCCCCGCTCCGCGCCTACCAGACCCGCGGCGCCGCGCCGGAAGAGGCGGCCGCGGCGAGACACCGGAAGCGGCCGGGATCGCGTTCCGCTCCGTCCGGGTCCAGGGACCCTCCCGCGGGTTCCGGACCGCGGAGCCTTGGGGTCCGGGGCTACCCTCGCGGGTTCTGGCCGCACAACATCCTGCCTGTAGCCCGCGTCGCTCAGCCTCGTTGGCCCATGCCGCAGAGGGTTGCTGCGGGCCTGTCCTGGGCGCTGCGGACCCCTGGGGCTGCACATCCCAGCGGGGGGAGGCGCGAGGGAGGCGGTGCCGTGGATCCAGTTGACTTGGCAGCGGAGGCCCGTGCGGTGTGGCTGGAGGCCAGGGGCGGCGGTCAGCCCGGGGGAAAGGGCTCACCGGGGAGACGCCGCCCCGCACACCCCGATAGCCAGCCAAGCCCAGGAGCAGTCGCGGGGAGGCCACCCGGGCCCCTCCCACGGCTGAAGGCAGTTAGCCCGAGTGCGCAGGAAACCCAGGATGCGCAGGCTTCGGCGGGGGCGGGGGGAGTTTGAGCTTGGCTGAGGGGCAGGGCGGAGAGTGTTGATAAGGAGAAATTTAGCAGAACCGAGAAGACAGATGTTGGCTCTCTCTGAGCGTCATGGGAGGGGAGCCGGATGTGAGGTGCTGGGCGCTCTGGCAGCTGGCCCAGTCAGGGGGATGGGAGGAAGAGCCCCAGGAGCTGGGGAGACTACCTTCTCCAGAAAATGTCACACACACGAAGAAAGATTGAGTTCCCGGAAGTGACCTGATGAAGCCTGGGAATGGGAGAGGCAAGTGGCGGGACAGAGCCAGGACCCCCTCCTCACCCCACCCTGAGGCCAAACGTCCTTGAGTGGCAGAGACTTGTCTGCACACAGGCCTTGGCCTGCTTCTCATCCATCCACGGCATCGGTCAGGAGGGACGGAAGCTGCTTCAGACAATGCAGGCATGCTGGAGACCCCTGCCCCCATCCCCAAGTGCAGACTGCCGCAAACTTGGCCCCAGCCGCCTCCACTTGGGAAAGACAGGTGTTCCTGTGGCAGGAAACCCCGGTGCCCTGCTCCCAAGACCTGAGCACTGGAGAGGAGGAGGGCTGCTCCCCACCCCCATCTCAGAACATCCTGTCTCCTTCCTGGCTGTCACTGGGCCCTCCCCATAAAAGGAGGATGTGCACTGGGCTTACACAGCATCCCATTCTTGTCTCTTTTGTTCCTTGTATTATTCCTGGTGCCTAGAGCAGCACCTGGTACCTAGAAGAAACTCAGTAGAAGCTGGTCGACTGAATGAAGGCACCTACCCTGACTCCCCAGTGTGCACACCCAAAAGTCCCTCACCTTCACACCTGCACCCTGCTCCTCACCTTTGGGTACTGGGCACTCGAGTGCATACCTGTGTGAGTGCACATGCCCAGAGGTGCCCCAGAGGCACCTGCTCCCATAGCCCCAGCCCTCATGCTCACCCACACCGTTTCCCCTTGGCCACTCCCCTGTGGGCAGGCATGAAGCCCCTGGCCCAAGCCTTCCAGGCTCCTCCCAGAGCACCCTGGGGCTCCTCTGGCCCTGTCAGCCACACCCACTTCTGCCCTTTCTGCTCCTTTTGCTGGTTGCAAAGCCAACACTTTCTCTGGAGGAGGGTGTGTGCATAGGAGGCGCTTCCTGGGGCAGGTGGGCAGAGGCCAGTGTCCAGCCGAGGGCCCAGCCCAGAGAAGATGCCCTACATTTTTCTGGACAGATGGTCCCAGAGGTAGTCCACAGTGACCACACTGGGTGTGGCCATGGGCCTCTGTCCAAACAAGGCTGTGGGGAGCTGGCCAGAGAATTAGGGCAAGAGCCAAGGGTGAGGTGCTCCTCAGCGCTGGAGGCGAAACCCTCCTCGGGTCGGGGTCTGCATGGGCAGTGCAAAAGCCTCCCAAGATGGAGAGGAGGATGACAGGAGAGCACACTCACCTCCTCCTCCTCTGGTCTTTACTGAGATACTCCCTGGTGGGGAGAGGGGGAAACAGGGATACAAGGGTCTGCAGTCCAGGAGAGAGGTCCAGGCTAGAGATCCAAATGTGGGGTCGTCAGCATGTTGATGGTATTTAAAGCCAGAAGGCTGGCCCAGTTCTCCAATGAGGGAATGTCGGAATGTGCGTGGAGAGGAGGAGAGGTCTGGTGCCTGAGCTCTGAACAATCCATGGGTGCCAGTTTGAATTTGGGGATGCAAAAGGGCACAGCAAGGAGCCTCAGGAACAGCAGAAGGTGGGAGGAGCCCAGGGGAGCCTACCATCCAGGGTGACTGTGCTCCCACCCACAGTTCTCACCAGTCCCCACAGCAAGTGGCCCGCCCAAGTGAAAGGAGTGCGTACCCGACACGAGTGTAGCCTTAAGACAGCCCTCCCCACCGAAACTCCAGGGCAGCCACTGGAGTGATGCAGTGTCCACACAGGGCGTGGCAACATGAGGTACCTATATCAGCTGAATCTGGCAGAAGTGGCCCTGGGTATCCTTGTTCCTCTCCCAGCCTCAGTTCCTGCCTGCAGGATGGTGGGGCCCCTTCTCCAGTGAGGGCTGCCAGGCAGGGATGGGAAGTTGTTTCTGGGGCTCAGCCCAGGCACCCCACCAGACCTGAGCTGTGGCCCTCTTTCCCAGGAGCTATGGGGCTGGGTCAGCAGAGTCAGCTCCCTCTGGGTTCAGTAGTCCCACGTGCACCCCCATCCTGGGGCCTTTCAGCCTCAGGGCGGTCAGCTTTGTCCAGACCGCGCTGGCCCTTTATGTGGCCGAGGCTGGAGAGGAAGGCGGGGGCAGTGACAATGAGGCCAGTGGCGGGAAACGGTCCTTAGAGACCCCATTGTGTGCCCCCGCCCACTAGAAATGGGCAACAAGCAGGACCCTGCAGAAGAGACCCCACAGCTGTCAGGATGCTGGGCACGTTGCAGGGGTCTGTGGACAGAGGGGCCCATTCTTCCCCAGGGGCAGAGTGGGGCCAGGATGACTCTGCTGGGCTTGCAGCGAACCACGCAGGGAGGTCGGTGGCCCACCAGATTGCAGCCCCTTCCCTCAGGTTGGGAGTGGTGTCGCCTGCCTCCCCCTACAAGGGCCTCCACCCACCTCAGACCTTGGGTGTTATGGCCCCTTTTCCACTCCCACTCTGAGCAGTGGAATCACCTGGCATTGGGGGCAGCAGAGCTGAGGGTGACGTGAGTGGGGGGTCCCTGCATGCCCCCACCCAGCAGCAGCCCCTCCCCAGGGCGTGGGCTGGGTGGCCTTAGACATGGCACCACTGCTCCAGAGCCTCAGTCTCCGGCTCTGTGAAGTGGGAACTGGGCAGTGCCGGGGGCTGTGGGAGAATAAAGTGAAGTGAGGCAGGCCCAGGGCTGGGCTCAGGCACGAGCACCCGATGCACATTGGCTAATGCAAGCAGCGTTCTTATTGGTTATTGCTATTACCTCGGAAGCAGCTGGTACTGTGATACCATCTGGAGGCCAACCCCCCACCCTCCTACCTGCCCCTCCCCAGCACCCTGCTCCCAGGCCCCTCAGTCCAGCACCACCTCACAGGGGTGGAGGTGGTCAGCATGGGCAGCCGTGTAGGCACGGCTGAATTCCTGGAAGCGGGGTGCACAGCCCAGCCAGGCCTCACCGAAGCGGCTCCAGCCCATGAAGAGGAAGGTGCCAGGGCCAGGGTGGACGCCACAGTGCAGTGGGGTGCGAATGGAGGCCTGCGCATGGCCCCCAGGGCCCCCCACCCGGAAAAGCGGCAATGTCTGGCGGAGGACACGGGCGGCGGCCACGGTGATAACAGACTCCTGCAGCTCTGTGTCGTGGGCAACCCCGTGGATGGTTCCATGGATCACTGTGGGGACACATGTTGGCCAGTGGCCTTCAGGGGAAGGCAGGCCCCTGGCTCGCCCCACAGCGGGGACACTCACCAAAGTCGCTGGTGCACACGGCCAAGAGGAGCTCGGCATCACTGCAGGGTCTGCAGGCACCTGGCATGCAGGGGAGGTCATGAGTGGCAGCCCTGACCTCTCCAGGACTACCCGAGCCCTCCCCCAGCTGGACACAGGATAGAGAGGGCAAGCTACCAGACCCCCCTCAGGGCCTGATGGCAACTGGGGGTCTCAGGGACCATGTGTACACACCCTGAAGACACCCTGTACTTGGGGTGACACTGCAGGCTCGTGCATGCCTCACACACACGCACAGACATGGGCCTGGGGGCTGTGCCCAGCATGCAGGCAAAAAGACCCACCGAGCTGGAGCTCAAGGGTCTGGGTGCACGCGGCACATGCTCTTGCACACCCATCTCACAGGCAGCACCAGCAGGCGGTAACCCCTTGGCCTCCCAGAGCTGCTTCCTGGGGCCCAAAGTCACTGGCCGAGCCCACGTGGCAGGAGGTTATGGTGGATTCGAGGGTCAGGAGACAGAGCAGAGACCCCCATCCCCTGTGAGGTTAAGCTCCAAGCTCCCGGAGAGCAAAAAGCTGGGCCTGGTGCCCCGCCGGGAGGCGGGGCTGCATCTCCATGGTGACCAGGCTCACAGTGGACTTCTGTTGTACTGGGCTGGGGGAGGGGAGGGAGGTCACCGCTGGGCCAGGGAGCCCTGGACAGCTTTGGCCGTCATCCCCTCCCCCAACCCTTCAGGGACCAGGGGCCCGGGTTGCCCTGCCCGGCCTCCCCTTCCGGGATTCTGCCCTCTGTCAGCAATTTCCCTAACCCGCAAAGTGAGGGATTGCCCCTCCCCCCGCCCCACCTGTCCTGGCGCTGCTACTCACTAGCTGTGTGCCTTTGACAGGCTGCCTCTGTTTCTCTCTCTGTGCAGTGGGGAGGACAGGCAGGTTCCTACCCAGCGAGACCAGGGAGCGACTCCACGACTCCCACCTGTCCCCACCCAGACCTGCACTCACCATCCGCACTGAGGCCGTGGGCCTGCGGAGGCAGCTCTGGACGCCTGTCCTCCCGCAGTTCGAAACGGAAGGAGGCCACGCGACGGCTGATGTCGGGATGCGGGGTGGCCTGCAGGAAGAGGGCCCGGCGCTCGCGGGAACCCCAGCGCACGCATCGGCCCCCGGCCGGGCCTGGGCCCTCGGCCAGCAGCAGCTCCAGCACGCCGCCCGCCCGCTCCGCGAAGACTTGGGCGCCTGCGAAGGGCCGCGCCGGCCGCAGGCAGGCGATGCCGGGCCGCACGCCGGGGTCGGAGCCGCCCAGGGTGAGGCGCAGCGCCCCGGCCGGGTACAGCCACTCGATCCCGCCCTCCGCACAGGCCAGGGCGAGCTGTCCCACGCTGCCGGGCTCCTGCGTCAGGCCGCTGCGGACCGAACGAGCGGTGCTGAGGCGGGCGGCCGGCGCCCACACCCGGCCAGCCCGCTTCCCCTGCACACTCTCCCCGCAGCCATCAACAGCTGCGTCCACTTTGTGGAGAAGGAAACTGAGGCCCAACGTTCTGGGACTCGGCGGGGGGCGGGGAGGGCAAGGATTCGGTGCCGGGACGGAGCGCCCCCATCCCAAAGGGCTGGCGACACATCTTCCAGCCCCCTCCTAAGGGGAGCGCGGAGTCCCAGGGGGTTGGCCCGCGCGGGGGTCCAGCGGGGCTCGTACCTGCCTCTCCAGCTGCAGCGGTCCTCCGAGTAGCCGGCGCGGGCGGCCGTGGCCAAGAGGCCGAAGCAAAGGGCGCAGAGCAGCGCCGGGGGCGGCATAGCGCGCGGGGACGCGCGGGGGCGCGGCGGGAGCAGCCGGGGCATTGGCCCCGGCCCCGCGCAGCCCCCACCGGCCGCGCCTGCCGGCCGCCCACCCGGCCGGGAGCCTGGAAGCTGCCAGGAGGCAGTGGGCGGGCCGAGCGGCCAATCGCGCCGCGGTGCCCGAACTTTCCACCAATTGCAGCGGCGCTCTCGGGGGTGGGAGGACCAGCCCGTGGCCCAGGAGGCGCTGGGGAGGGGCTCTACTGCCGGACGTGTTCCGTGTCACCTCCTCGATGTACCCCCATACTTCCCCCCCAACACACCCCCCCGCCTCCAGCCTCGCCTTGCTTGCAGTCCTGGTCTGGCCACTGTCCTCCAAGCCCTTGGCCGGGGTGGAGGTGGTGCCCACTGGAACCTCTGGGAGAGGGGAGTTCATCTGGGTGGCTCTCTCCAAGACTGCTACCTAGGCTTCCATCCCCCATCTCTCCCTAACCTGGCCCTGGTGACTTCCCACCGGCCACGCGGTAACCCAGCGATGAGTGTCCAGGCACTGGGGCTGCAGGCACCGTGGAAAAGCAGGAGCAAGGACAGCCCTGAGCCCCAGAATCAAGCCCCTAGTAGGTTGGGACAAGCTGAAACGAGGCCCACTCTCATAGAGGAAACCCCGCCCCCAATGCCAATGTGTAGGCCAGGGAGGGGGTGGGGAGTAGGTTGTCTGGTGGGGACTGGAGAGAATGCCAGACAACGGGGAGGAGCAGACAGCCTTGGCCAAGGCCCTGAGTTGTGGACCCGGTGGATGGGACCCAAGAGCCTGGTGAAACCGTGGGGTCAGATTACAGAGGTCTTAGGCACAAACCCAGGACTCCAACCTCACACTGGAACCCTTGGGATCACTGAAAGCTTTAGCTGACATAGACTCTCTGCTGTCTGTGGGTGTGAAGTTGTTTTTTTTGCTTTTTTTTTTTTTGGCTGTATTGGGTCTTTGTTGCTGTGCGCGGGCTTTCTCTAGTTGCGGCGAGCGGGAGCTACTTTTCATTGCGGTGGCGGGCTTCTCTTGTTGCAGAGCACAGGCTCTAGGCACGTGGGCTTCAGTTGTGGCACACGGGCTCAGTAGTTGTGGCTCGCGGGCTCTAGAGTGCAGGCTCAGTAGTTGTGGCGCACAGGCTTAGTTGCTCCTTGGCACGTGGGATCTTCCCTGACCAGGGCTTAAACCCATGTCCCCTGAGTTGGCAGGCGGATTCTTAACCACTGCGCCACCAGGGAAGCCCGGGTGTGAAGTCTTTACCCCACTGTCCCCCCACCCCAGCCCTCCTGCTGCCCTGGGCCAGAAGTGCGGGCTGACGGATGAAGACAGATGGCGCCAAGGGGAAGGGGGGCATTGGAGCCGCTGCCAGACTGAGCGTACCACTGCCCCCTCCCCTGGCTCCAGGGCCCTTCAGGGCCAAAGAGGGGCAAGGCATCCTCAGGGCTCAGCTGGCCCCTCGCCCTGGGCAAGGTGGGGTGGGAACCAGCTATCAATCATGATAGCCCAAAGGTGGACACAAGCCAAGTATCCATTGACAGATGATGGGTAGACAAAATGGGGTCTATCCATACCGTGGAATATTATTCTGGTTTAAAAGGAAGGAAATTCTGCCACATGCTACAACATGGATGAACCTAGAAGACATTACGTTCAGTGAAATAAGCCAATCACAAAAGGACAAATATAAGTCTATTCATTTGAAGTACCTAAAATAGCCAAATTCATACAGAAAAAGTAGAATGAAGGTTGCCAGGGGCAGGGGGATGGGGAGTTGGTGTTTAATAGGGACAGAGTCTTCAGTTTGGGAGGATGAAAACGTTCTGGGGATGGTGGTGACGGCTGCACAACAGTGCGACTGTACTCGACACTCCTGCACACTTAGACATGGTTAAGATGGTAAGTTTTATGTGTATTTTACCCAATTACAAATTTAAAAAGGGGTACACAGGGCCTGGCGCTGGGCACATAGAAGGCAAAAGAGGCTCCACTAGAAGGAAGGGAGCGGGCACCCCAGTCAGCTGCCCTTGCTGAGACAGTGGGTCCACTTCTGGCGGGTCACTGGGGCCCTGAGTGCTCTTGCACAGGCCTGGGAGGCGGACAGTGGGCTCCAGGCGCCCTCTGGTGGCAGTGTGAGGAGTCAGCCTCAGACCCACTTCCCACCAGTCTGGGGCCCCTGGCTCCCCACCTTCCTCCTCCCCCGGAAAATGGGTTAGTGTCCGTGGGTGCCTGGAAGGGGTTCCTAAAGGGTGACCTAGTCTGGAAAGGACTGAGCTGGTCCCCTCAACACCAGGCTTCCCCTGCCTTCTGCCCCAGCTGATTCTTCAAGGGGCTCAGTGGTGATGCTGACTGTCACCCACAGAAGACCACAGAAGGCTGCTCTCCTCACAGCTCCTGGCCCCACGCCCTGTGGGTGCTTCCCTGAAGCACCCAGTGTCATAAGCCATCGGAGGTCTGCCACCCACAAGACAGGGCACCCAGAAGGCCACGCCTGGCCTTGCTTGCTGTGGGTGCAGGAGCAGACATGCTCAGTAAATACCTGGAGAGAGAGTGCATGGGTCGATGAATGATACCCCAAATCTCAGGTAACTGCCCCAACATCTGTGCTCGGTTTGGAGGCTCCTTCGTGCGCCCCCAGCTCCAGACCCTTCAGTGCCCTGACCCTCCAAAATGGGCCTCTCTGCATTCCCACTCAAAACCCAAGTCCTGGCAGAGGACTGGAGCAGATGCTGGGACAAGGAGCAGTCCAAGTGAGCCCTGCCCTCCAGCAGGGGAGGCAACCCCACAGGGTAAGGGGCACAGGTGAGGAGCACATGTGACCGAGGGGGGGCTGGGCTGGTCCCGGGCCTGTGGGAGCAACACAAAGGCCAGACAGAGGCAATGGGAGTGGAGGGATGGGAAGAGTGCCCCAGGTCTGGATGGAGCTTAGGGCCAACCAGGGACAGGAAGCTGGCCAGTGGGAGGTGGAACTTGGCTTCCAGGGGACAGTGAGCCTAGCTCCTGAGGAAATGGTGAGAAAACCCAAAGGGTCAATTTCTCCCAATTGCCCAAGACCTCCCACTTGGGCTCCCATTTCAGCAGAAGCAGGGGAGAGGGAGAGATGGGGGCTAAGCAGAGGCCAGCTCAGCCTTGCCCCTAGCTGAGCCTGTGGCCGCCCAGACCCCTGCAGCCAGGACCTCTTGAATGTGTGCTCTAGTTGGCCCAGGGCAGGGCACTGCACCCCTTGGAGGGGCTGGGAGCATGGGAGCAAGGGACAACGGGGACAGTTCCCACAACTGAGAGCCAAGGGGTGCCAGGAAGCTGCCACCAAGTGACACGCTCCAGTGGTGCCCACCATGAACACTGGCCTGGCATGCTCCTGACCAGCCTGACCTAGGGAGCCCTAGGGTGCTGAGTGACCAGCCCTCCCAGAGACCCCATCAGGGAGACAGTCATATCTGCCAACTCTTCCGGGCAGCCTGAGCTGGTTCCGCTTCACCTGCACACAACCCCACCTCCACTCCCAGGTGGAATCTGGCCTTGCCCACCTATGAGCCTGTACCTTGGGACACATAACAAGTTTCCTCCCTTGATGAGAAATCCACCCCCCTCCCCGCCCCACATACACCTTGCATCTTCTCTAGGAGCCAAAAACGCAGCTGCAGATTGATTTGCAGCTGAGCTAAAAATAACTGCTAGGCTCCAGCCAGGGCCCAGGAAAATATCCCATTGCTAGGAGACGTTACTGGGAGACCGCCATTGCTAGGCAACAGGGTTGCCATGGTGACAGCTGGGCCCTGAGTCATCCTCAGCCCCGGCTGCTCCACCCCGCTGCCCCTCGTGAGATGGGCCTGCGTCCTGGGAGGAGGGAAGGCAGGGAGCAGGGAAGGCAGGGAGCAGAAGCTGGAAGCAGCAGAGAGGCCTGCTGCCCACCGCCCGCCACCCACAGCTGCCAGGGCCACCCCATGCTGCGAGGTTCTCACTTCTGTGGGCGCCCATCTGGCTTCGGTGGTGAGGACTGGCAAACACACTAGTGGCCTTCCTACCCCACATGGTCCCCTCCCCAGGCACTCTCGGGGCTCCTGCCTCTGGGTGGAGAGCAGAGGCAGTGAGGGGCCCAGTGTCCATGTGGCCCCACAGCTTCAGAGCAGGAAGCTTCAGAGCCGGCCTAATCACTAGGGAGCACGGGGCTCTCACCACCTGTGCTGCACTAGGATCTTCAGGGCAACCCCTTGGACCCCAGACTCATTTTCCAGGCGGGGAACTACTTGTCTGAGGCCCCATCCACAGAGGGAAGATTTGGGCCCAGGCATGTGGTTCCAGGGCGCACACATCACCCCGGAACTCCCAAGGAAAGGCCTGAGGACCTCCTGTGAGGAGATTCAGGGAGTTTCAGAGCCACTGTCCCAGGCCTCCAGAGCCATGAGGGTGACCTCCATGGTAAGAAGCCCCATTCCCGGGCTTCCCTGGTGGCGCAGTGGTTGAGAGTCCACCTGCCGATGCAGGGGATGCAGGTTCGTGCCCCGGTCTGGGATGATACCACATGCCGCGGAGCGGCTGGGCCCGTGAGCCATGGCCGCTGAGCCTGCATGTCCGGAGCCCGTGCTCCGCAGCGGGAGAGGCCACAACAGTGAGAGGCCTGTGTACCGCCAAAAAAAAAAAAAAAAAAAAAAAGAAGCCCCATTCCCTGATGTGACAGTGGCTCTCTCTCTCATAGCCTTCCAAGGTCTCAGATCCTCACTCCCTCATGCTCCAGAGCTGGAAAGCCCCAGCTGCCTGGACTGGGGAGACTCCTCCATGCCTAGGCATCAAGACAAGGGGTGCTCCAGTTGAGGGGTGAAGGTACTCCAAGTGAGGGGATGCTCCTGGTGAGGGGATGCTCCAGGTGAGGGGTGCTCCAGGTGAGGGCATGATCTAGGTGAGGGACATGGTGCCCTCCTGGCCCTGGAGGGAGGCCAGTGTAGCTGAGACTCCAAGAGCAAGGGGCCGGGTACAGGGCAAGGCTGTGGGCTGGCAGTGCCAGAGACTCAGGGCTTTGCAGGCTGCAGCAAAGAGCAGAGGGAGCCCTGGGAACATGGGGACCGCATCTGCACTGTAAAGTGACCCCCCTGCACCTGGGAGAACAGGTGGGGGCAGAGGTGAGCAGGGCACAGGTGTTCAGGAGGCCCCCACAGCAGTATGCATGTCCCTCTGAGCAAGAGCTCTTCGCTCAGATTCTCCCAAGGCAGGTGGCCTCTCGGGCCCCTTTGAGGGCATAACTTGCCCTCTGCCTGGGGCCCTGGCACTGCTGAGGGGCAAGAGCCCCTCAAAGTGCAAAGTGGAGTCCTGCCTACCAGTCAGGGCACTGTCCACATCAGGGTCCATGCCAACCCACGCATGCTCTCATGGGGTGGAGGCTGAGCACACGCTGGACGTGACCCAATGGGTCAGACAACACTCTCCCGGTCACCCCGAAGTCTTCACGCACCCCCTGCCTGTCCCACCAAGCCTCCCCCTTTGATCAGTGTCAGCAGGACTCTTCAGTCCCTGCCACACAGAAGAGCTGCCTTCACCCCCACCAGCGTCCCATACACAGCCAGAGTGGCACCCCCCCCAAACCAGCCAGGGACAGGCCAGGCTGCTCCCCCTCCACTGCCCTCACCTCACACCAGCACCACGGGGTCCTGCTTCCTATCAAAATGTTGCAAACAACAGCTGGTTTCATTTTCTGTTAAGGCTCTCGGTGTGGGGGGGGGGGGGGCTGCCTCTCTGCCCTGAGGCTCTTTCCCTGGTGTAAAAACCCAGCTTTGCTCTCCCTGCACCTGGTCCTTCTGCCATCTCCACTCCCAGGAGGTCCCAGGATGGGCAATATTAGCCTCTGTCCTCTGCCCTGAGCCTGCTGGGAGGCCTGGCATCCCCAGTGGCCCAGACACCCTGCACGCCCTCCCACCAGGCCCCACTGCCCCCCCCCCGGCCTGCCCTATAAAGCTGCCACCACCAAGGCCTCCAACCCATTCCAGAGGGAACTTGCCTGGCTCCTTAGGCCTCAGGACCTTTGCACATCCCTTCCTGAACAACTTCGTCTGCCCTCTCACCCTTGGGGGACTCAGTTTAAGCGTCTTGTTCTCAGGAGCCCCACTCCCACCACCAACCTCGCGCGGTCACCATCACGTGGCCCTCTTGAACGTTCACCGCACTCGTCACTCTCTGAAATGATCTACTGGTCTCTTGTTTCTCGGCTCTGCGGGTGTGCAACTGCGCTCCTCACTGAGGGAGGTTCCTGGGCCTGGCACCCCGCAGGTGCGCGGGAGATGAGAGGGCCGCGCAGGGGGCCTGGCCACCGGCTCCGCAAGAGGGGCCGGGAGGGGAAGCGTCGGACGGCCGGCGCCCAAGAGCTCGAGTCCTCTCCAACCCGCAGGATTCGGGGTCCCCACGGCTCCGCAAAAGGCAGGGCTCGCTCCACCCGGCTCTCCCTTTGCGCGCCCAGCCCTTCCTTCGCCTTCCTCCCTCTCCCGCCTTCCCCTGCCCTCCTCTCCCCTCCCCGCCCCGCCGTGCGCCAGGGTTTGTTATTGTGCGGGCGCCCGTGGCGAGGGGAAGCGGGGTTGAGGGCCGGTCTGGCGCGTGCCCGCGCGCGCCGCCGCGGGAGCGCGCTGTGCGCGCGGTAGGGCGCGGCGGGGCTCAGCATCCTCAGCGCCCCCGCCCGGGCTCGCCAACCCGGATTGGCTACCGGCGCCGAGGCCGCGCGAGGGAGCGGCGCGTAAGGCCGGGCGGGGGGCGGGCGCGGCGCCGCCGGCGGCCGGGGAGGAGCGCTGGGAGGAGGGCAGAGGAGGAGGGCGGGGAGGAGGAGGAGGGCGAGGGGAGGGAGGAGGCGCCCGCCCGGCTCCCTGCAAAGCGGCCTTATTTATCTGGGCACAGCCTCAGCCTCCCCGGTGGGAGGCTCGGGGCGGCCGATCCTCTCCCACCCGGGAGCTCTTCTTCGAGGCGCGGCAGAGGGGGCCCGGCCAGGCCGGGCGCGGGGCGCGGCCGGGCCCTGCCTGCCAGACCAGCACCTCGGCCGCCTCCCCGCTTCGCCGGTGCCCATGCCGGGCTCCCCATGACGGGAGGACGCCCGGGGGACAGCGTGGCATGAGCCAGGAGCCCGGGCCCAGGTAAGGTGTGTGTGCCGGGCCAGGCTTACAGGGCGGGTAGGGGGCCAGGCCACAACACCGCGGAGGCCACAATGAGGACGAGGCGGGGAGGGGGCTTGGGACAGCGTCGCCGCCACCCCCGGAGGGCTTACGTAACCGCAGCCCCTTCCCTGGCTGCTGCAGCTGGGCCTTCAGCCCTGCCAGGCCTTCCCGCAGCCCTTCACCCCAGTGGCTGGCCTGGTCGAGGCCCGATCCCCGTGGCAACTGGACCAAGGCTGGGTGTCGGTGCCACTGTGCTGTTCCCCTGTGGAAGCCGAATTGCAGGACCCCAGTTGGGTTGGCTGGGTGAGGTCCTGGACCCCACTGCACTCTGGGCTCCCCACCCCAGCACCATGAGCCCCTGCCCCTGTGAGACAGGTGTTATATACAATTACACTCCAGGAGGAGCTTGTGAACGCGTGGCCCGGTGGCTGATCTGCCTCTGGACACCTGAACCTGGCCCTGTTTGGAGCTGCCACAGTGGGAAGACAAGGCGAAGGGAGGGGGCTGGCCACGTGCCTGGCTCTGGAGGAGGGGTTGGGCGATGTCCAAGGCTGAAGGGCCCCAGAAGGAGAACTGGGCACCCTGAGGCTGCTGGGGGAGGGTCTTGTCCTTCTGAGAGTTTGAGTGGGTGGGGAGAGTCCCCACCCATGACCCCAGAAGGAGAGAAGGCCTGGTTGTTGGAGCATCAGAGAACCCACAGCCCAGTGGCCACTCCTCCAGCCCCTCCCAGCCTCTGCACAAGAAGCCTTCCCTCCACGGAGAGAGCAGATGGCAGATGCTGCTTCACCTGCCGCCTCCGAGGACCCACTGACCAGGGTCAGCACAGGCGTCCCTGGGGCCAGGTGGGGCATGGGGCCCTTTCTTCCAGCAGACTCCTCTGAGGGATACTGGACAGCAGCCTTGGAGCAAAAGGCCTGAGCTGGCTCAGGACCCTGAGAGGTTTGGGGTCCCACAGGCCAGGGCAGAGGCCTGATGGAGACCCACTGGCTTGGCAGGAGGTGGCCACAGGGCTGGACCGAGTGCTGTCTGGGGAGGAGGGAAATTCAAGCCCCAGTCATAAACACTGGCAGAGCAGGGAGGGCTGTTCAGCCCTCAGGGACCCCAGGATTCATCTGGCCCAGTGCCTGCCTCATCCACGGCCTGGCCTGGCTCCCCCACCTCTACCACCCCTTGCCTTGGGAGGCCTATGGGCACCTCTAATGCTGGGGAGGTTCATGGGACAGATGCCACCCTGCAGCTCACACCCGCTTCCAGGGCACTTGCATGAGTCCTGTTTCCCACTGCTCAGAAGGAAACAAGTGGCCCCAAGGTCAGGGCACCTGGGACACTCAAGACAGCTGGGCCTCAGGCAGGCCTACTCAGCCAGGGAGACACCTCACCTAGAGGTCGGGGAAGGGGTTCCTTGGCTGGCACTGTCAGCTGTCCACAGCCCCCATCTTGTCACACGTGGGAGCTTGCTGCTGTGTCTCAGAGGGCTGGCTCAGGGGAAGAGCGATGGTGGCAGCAAAGGAAGCACTATGGGGTAAGTGGGTGGCCCAGAACCTTCCCTACCAGTGGCCCGGGAGGAGCCTTAGCCAGACCAGGGTGGGCTCAGGCCACATTCCTTCCCTTGGCAGTGTTTGAGGCACTAGATGCCCCAGGGCTAGGCCCTGTGGGGCTCAGGTCCTTCAGAGCAGAGAGGCTAAGATGAGGACTGAAGCCCAACACCCACCCCTGAGGCACCCGGCCCCACGTGGCTGAGCTGCCCTTAGTTTGGCCTCAGGACTTGGTCTGCTGAGCACCGACTCAGGTCTCTCCTGAGGCCCACGTGCTCCCTTCCCAGATCCCCCAATGCACGGGTGGGGCAGCCCGCACCCCAGAAGCATCTCCGAGCTGGGGGCGGGAGAGGAGCGCTGCTGCTAGGACGTGTGCAAAGTGGCAGGGATGTGAATGTGCCTGAGTCACAGGGCTTGTCATGGAATTTGTCAGCCTGCGCTGTGTCCCCAATCCCAAACTATCCTAGTTGTCACCCCAGCCCCTGGGGCCACTACTGCAGATCGACCTGATGTGAGTTTTTCTGACTACTAATGCCCTGCCCAGCTCCAGGGTCTTCAGCTGGCAGGGAGAACTGGTCAGTGCAGGTTCTACTGGGGCCGGGCCCCCCAGCATCCAGGGCACACTGCATTACATGGGGGCATCAGGGATGGAGGAAGAGACCTCTGAGCTTAGGGCCATGAGGAGTGGGGGGTTTCCTGGGCATGAGCAATCTAAAAGAGTGTCCCAGTGGTTGACATCAGCTTGCAGCCTCTGGAAGGAGCGCAGGGGCATGACAGGGGCACGCTGGGAGAGACCCCAGCCGAGGGACCCAGGCTGGGAGGGCACAGGGACTGAAGCAGAACAGAGTAGAGAAAGGAGTCAGCAGCAGGCTGGTGGGGGCCCAGGATTGCCCTCTGGGCCACCATGCCTGGCCTGAGTCTTGGGGTCAAATCCCAGCTTTGTACAGTTCTGAAAATTCACTCTCTGAGCCTCTCTCTCCCCACTTGTGGTCAGGCAGTGTTTGATGGGCTCAGACCAGCAGTGGGCGGGAGGGGGGGGCACGTGGTGCTGGGAAGAGCAGAGCAGGACCAGGCTTCCCTCCCTTCTGGTGCTTCCTGTCCCCTGCCCCCTGGGTCTGGCCAGATTATGGGGAACAGGCAGCCAGCTTCCTTAACTCTGCAGCTCTCAAGGTGGGGGGGACTCAGTCAAAAAGGAGACATGAGCTGTCCTCTTCCCGAAGGTCTGAATAACGGCAAGGCCCACCCCAAGCCCCAGGGTCTTGGGAGCCTTCTCAGGGACTCTGGCACCAACCCCTCCCTCCCCTATGGACACTGGCGTCTGTCACAACCAGGACTGACAAGCTGAGCTACAGCTCTTCCACTGACTGCCTTCCATCCCGCCTCCTGGGCCTCTGTCAGCTGCACCCCTTTCTGCATGACCCTGATAAATGGACTGCCATTCTTTTCATTCAGCAAGCACTGAGAGGCCACTCAGTAGTCATGCTGTCTGTCCTCAAGGAGTCCCCAGCCAAGGAGAGGCAGACAGGTGGACAGTGATGATAATCCATGTGATGGCGGAGACTCTGGATATGCCTTCTCAGTGCTGGGGGTCCCCCAGGGAGAGGCAGGGGCAGTGCTCACACTGAAGGGTGGAAGAGAAGGAGCTGGCAGGGTTACGGAGCAGGGAGGCCTACTGAGCAAGCAGGGGGACCAGCATGTGCCCAGGCAGAGAGGGGAGGGGAGGAGGAATGCAGGACAGAGGGTCTGGCTGAACTGTAGGGTCAGGACTAGAAAGGGGCCAGAAGTGAGGCTGTAAGATGGACTTGCTTGGTCTCGGGGCCCAGTGACTTGACTTGCAGAAGAGGCAGCTCCTTATGAAGCCCCAGCATGGCAATCTGCAGACCCTTAGCCTGGAAGCCACCAAGGTCTGGAGTCCTCCCGCGAGCCCCTGGGACACCCCCCCCCCGCCATGCTTCACGAGAGTCTGCTGGGGAAACACAGAGGCATGGTTAGCTCTCCCAAGTGGCACCCTGATCCAGCTCTGGCTCAGGCTGATGAGGACAAGACAACTAAAGTAGTGACCATCACCTCCCTCCTTCTCCTGGGGTGAACCCAGGACCCTCGAGCCCCTGCAGCCTATCCCAGGAGGAGGCCTCCCCCAGAGCTCCACTCCACACAGAGACACAACACACCAGGGGCTGAGGCTAAGAATAGTGCAAGCCTGGCCATCTTATTTTAAAAGCCTCTCTTCCTGGCGCTAGCTCCTGGTGCTTATCCCTAAAGGGGAAGTAGTCCCCAGTGCACTGGCAGCTGCCCCTGCCCCATCCTGGCAGGAAAATCCAAGCAGGTCCTCCTGGCCCCACTGGGTGCAGCGGGGGCAGGTACCAAGAAGGTGGGAGGCTCTTCAACCCGTCTGGCTGGGGGGGTGGGGCCAGGGTAGGGGCCAGGCAGAGGGGCCCTCATCCCAGCCCCCCAGGGACCTCTTGCCTAACTGGCAGGCAGACCCATTTCCGAAGTGAACAGTGAGCATTCTCCCAAAGCCCTGACCTCTGGGCTAAGGTGTGGCTGTTTCTAGTTTTGAGCTAAAGAGCCAGGGCTCAGGCTGGGTCAGAGGCTTAAGGATGAGGAGCAGCTGGAGCACAGGAAGACCATGGACAAGGTTGGGGAGCAGCAGGACCGCCTCTGTGGGAAGGCAGCTCCAACCTAGGGCATGGGGGTGGTGCTGACCAATAGGCTGACCAGTGCCTTCTGGCCGGGGATGGGGTGTGGGATGAGGGGCAGTCAGGCCTTGGACACGCCCCACAGGCTGCTGAGGGCCATCTTTGGCATGGCCCCTCCCTCCTGTGGACTCTTTTCCATGGGCCAGTTCCACCCTGAGGTCTGGAGGGTGGGGATGGGACTGTGGGTGTATGCAAATGTGAGCTCCTGTGGGGGACGGCAAGGGAGCCCCGCAGATGCCCGGGGCATACACGTGATCCCCCCAACTCAGGCGCTCCACGTGCACACCCATGGCTGGGAGAATTTTCAACCTAAATCGGCACTGCTCTTGAGTTATTTCTCCCCTGGTGCCGCCTCCGCCGCCTCCTCCTCCGGATCTTAGCCGAGCAGGCGTCTCCTCCCCGCGCCCCACACCCCAAGCCTCCAGGGCCCCTCCCAGCTCCAGCTGAACTGGGTTTGCCGGGCTGTACCCCTCCCTACCCCACCCCGCCGCTGTCCGTGGTGGAGCGGGCCGGGCCTGGCCTGGTCTCCTAGCCCGCGCGAAACAGCTGGAGGGGCGCTGTCCATGGTGCTGCCGCCGGGCGTCAGGCCGCCCGCACCTGCTCTGCAGGAAGCCGGCGTGCCCTGCTCTGGGGACACAGAAGGTATTCAGGCTGGGGCTACCCCTCTGTATCCAGCACAAACCGCAGGAGGGAATTGCCAGGATAGCCTCTCCACTGGCCCCAGGAGTGGGGCAGGGACAATTGTGGGCTTCATCCTGTCCCTCCATGAGGCACTGCTGTCCCAGGATGGTCCCCTCCTATGTACTGGCATTAAGCGATATCGGGCAGCCCTCATGTCAGGCCACCCCTTCCAGTGTGGGCGAACTGTACCTCCTGGGAACCTCCAGTTCCTAATCTGAAAGCGGTGGTAACAGTAGTGCTTTCCCCTGTGCCCCCCACCCAGGCTGCTGTAAGGTTGAAATACACAATTATCCCAGCGGGCATTCAGCAAATGTTGTCAGGGATGTCGTGTATCAGCCAGTGTGAGGCTGCTACTACCTGGTCATGAGCTGTAGTGAAGGGGCAGCCAAGGTGTGGGAGCCTCCTCTGGGGAGGGAGGCCCTGGGGTGGACTGCCAGCCTGGAAGTTCATGGCTACCAGGGCAGGAAGGCCTCTGGACCCAAAGCTGATTGGCAGCCATGAGGGCCACATGTTACAGTAAGACCCTTGGACCCAGCCCAGGATGCACCCCCTCCCCAGATGTGGAATACTGGCAAGTGTTGTCCTGTCCAGGGCTTGGACGCCAGTGGAGGGTGTGGTGCTGGGAAGAGCAGGGCAGGACCACTGGCTCCCCTCCCTCCTGGGGGCTCCTGTCCGCTCACCCTTGGGCCAGCAAGCTCACTATGAGCCATGCACTGCACGTAGTCCTTGTCACATGCTGTCCCGTGGGGCTTTGAAGTGAGGAAAGTGAGGTTTGGAGAAGGAAGTGGCTCCCCAAAGCCACACAGCCAGAGTGGGGTGAGCCACTGGGTATGCTCCCTCCTCGCTGAACGTCTGAGGTGGGGATGGGCAGGAGATCCGGAATGTGGGACAGATGGTAGCGCTGTGGGGGTCCTGCTGCCCCTTCTCTCCAGGGTCGTCTGTGCCCAGTGCCCTCTGCCACCCATTCACAGCCTTGGAGGCCTGAGGAGGGGAGCTGGGGGGTGGTCTCAGCCCCCACCCTGTGGGAAGCTCCCTACACACAGCCTTCCACAGCCAGCTCAGTGTCCATTTCTTGGCTCCACCACTTACTATGACCTCAGGCAAGCAACTCATGCTGCCTCAGCCATGATTTCCTCATCTGTACAGTGGGTACAGTCATCACATCATCGTCCTCAGTGGGTTGAGTGGAGGATTAAAGAAACAGTATGTGTGCGGGGCTCACTGTGCTGGCATCACAGTAAGCACCCTGGGAAGACACCTGCCCTTTCTCTGGGTAGATTCTGAGCCACAGAACCTCCTGTAGCCACTGAGATTCTCAGAGGCTAGTATGTGAGTCTCAGATGGCTTACTCAAAAACCACTCCAGACAGCTACGCAGGCACCCCATAGAGGAGTGGCCAGAGAATGCTCCAAACCCTCAGTTCCCCAGCCCCTGTCCAGCAGAGGCAGGCCTGGCAGACATTGATGGTGAGCAGCAAAGGTAAAGAGAGCAGTCATGGGGGAATGTCCCTCCATCTCTGTTCTGTCATCTGTAAAATGGGAGCCACAGTACCTAGGTATCGAAAAGCTCTGTGAGTGGGTGGAGGTTGAGCTCAGTGCATACAGTAGGTGCTCAAGGAGTGTCGTGGTCATGACCAGCCCTGCCTTCCTGTAACTGCTCAGTCAGGGAGGGAGGGACTTACACTCAGATCCTTTCTGTTGGGTGGTTCTGGAAATGGCATGGGAGGGGACGCCCATGGATAGAAAGGAGTCCAGTTCTGCCCTGGCAGCAGACTCACTACCCTCTCCTGGACCCTGTCTGCAGACCGAGCGAGGAAGATGTCGAGCCCGGGCGTCGACGGCGACCCCAAGCCTCCATGCTTGCCTCGCAATGGCCTGGTGAAGCTGCCAGGCCAGCCGAACGGCCTGGGCACAGCCAGCATCACCAAGGGCACGCCGGCTGCCAAGAACCGCCCCTGCCAGCCACCCCCGCCCACCCTCCCACCACCCAGCCTGGCTGCTCCGCCACCCCGGGCTGCTCTGGCCGGGGGCCTGTGCCCCCAGGCAGGGCTCCCCCTTGGTGGACCAGCCTTAGCCCCAGTGCCCGGGCCCCCGGTAGAGCGGCCGCCACTGGCCACAGACGAGAAGATCCTCAATGGCCTCTTCTGGTACTTCTCAGCTTGCGAGAGGTGCGTGCTGGCCCAGGTGTGCAAGGCCTGGAGGCGTGTGCTCTACCAGCCCAAGTTCTGGGCGGGCCTCACGCCTGTGCTGCATGCCAAGGAGCTCTACACAGTGCTGCCTGGAGGTGAGAAGGAGTTCGTGAACCTGCAGGGCTTCGCAGCACGTGGCTTTGAGGGTTTCTGCCTGGTCGGTGTCTCTGACCTGGACATCTGTGAGTTCATCGACAACTATGCCCTCTCCAAGAAGGGCGTCAAGGCCATGAGCCTCAAGCGCTCCACCATCACTGATGCCGGCCTGGAGGTGCGCACCACCACTGGCCCAGAAGGGCAGGGATGGGGGGCAGGGCCAGGCAGCAGCCACTCAGCATGTGGGGGGAGTAGGAAGAACCTTGGGCGCACAAGCAGCAAAGCAGCCAAGGGTGGGGTCGGTGTCCTGAGGAGGAGTGTAGCTCTGGGGTGGAGGGAGCAGGACTGGCTACATAATTTGGAGGACCAAAATGAAAATTCAGGTTCCTTGTTCAAAGATGACTAAGAATTTCAAGACAGCAACAGCAAAGCAGTCAATTAAATGCGAGGCCATGCATGCCCAAGAAGCTCACATGGGGTAGGGAGGATGCTGGAGGAGGTGGGAGGAACAGGGGCAAAGGTCAGAGGAGCAGCTGTGGAGGCAGCCCCTTCCCCAGAACCTGGACTCTTAACATCACATCGTGAACACCTATGGCTCTGAGCACCTGCTCTGGCCAGGCCCTGGACTCCCAGGCCCCCTGTGCTCTGCCTCCTCTTTTAGATGTTGTTCAAGTGTAATGAACACACTGTAAAGTGCACTTGTCAGAATACAGCTTGATGCATGTTTACACCATATACACGCTTAAGAACACAGCTTCCTGCCCCTCGGAGGGCTCCTTCTGCCCTGTCTCCTACCATCCTCACCACGCCCTGGGGGAAGGGGCGTGTCTGGGGAAAACCTGGTAGGGTTGCTCCCTGGCGAGGTGGAGGTCGGGGCCTCCTGACCCCACCCCGCGCCTGCCCGCCTGCCCGCCCTCAGGTGATGCTGGAGCAGATGCAGGGCGTGGTGCGCCTCGAGCTGTCAGGCTGCAACGACTTCACCGAAGCTGGGCTGTGGTCCAGCCTGAGCGCACGCATCACCTCGCTGAGTGTGAGCGACTGCATCAACGTGGCCGACGACGCCATCGCGGCTATCTCTCAGCTGCTGCCCAACCTGGCTGAGCTGAGCTTACAGGCCTACCACGTGACGGACACAGCACTGGCCTACTTCACGGCACGCCAGGGCCACAGCACGCACACGCTGCGCCTGCTCTCCTGCTGGGAGATCACCAACCACGGCGTGGTCAACGTGGTGCACAGCCTGCCCAACCTCACCGCACTCAGCCTCTCTGGCTGCTCCAAGGTCACCGACGATGGTGTCGAGCTTGTGGCCGAGAACCTGCGCAAGCTACGCAGCCTCGACCTCTCGTGGTGCCCACGCATCACCGACATGGCGCTCGAGTACGTGGCCTGCGACCTGCACCGCCTGGAGGAGCTCGTGCTGGACAGGTGTGCGCGTCCCCCACCCCGGGGCCATGGAGGGCAGGGCTGGGCGAGGCCTGCCGGATCTCTAAGCAGGGAGCCTAATGGACTAGTGGACAGGCCTATAGCTAGAGTAGGGCTGCAGCAAGGGGGGGCGGGGCCCTCATAAGAGGCCTGCCTAGTGTGGGCTATAACACGAGAGCAGGGCTGAGCTATGTCCCCCGAGTAGGGAATACCACCGAGGGGTCAGGTGGGGGCGGAGCCTGGTGGGGCGGGGCTATGGAAAGGGCGGGGCATGTTGGGGCAGGAGGGGAGTTCACGCCCGGGACACTTCGGGAAAAGGAGGAAGGGGTCGGGTGTTTTGAAGGTGGGCAGCCTCCTTCTGTTGCGACCACAGGTGTGTACGCATTACGGACACTGGCCTCAGCTATTTGTCCACCATGTCGTCCCTTCGCAGCCTCTACCTGCGATGGTGCTGCCAGGTATCAGCCCTCCATGCCTCCAGAGATTGGGGAGTAGGCAGGGGAGGTGGGGGGCACGGGGAAAGCTCCCACCCAGACAAGCCGCTGGCCTGCACCCGGCCCGCTCAGATCCTGTAAGGAAGTCTGGGATCCCTCCACACCCAAGCGGCCGACGTAAGCGAAGCGCAGAGTCCCCAGGGCCTCACCGACTCCGTGGGGAGCTGAGAACCCCCGTTTTGAACCCACCCCCTGCCCCCTATGGCCTGACCCCAGGAGTGGGGCTCCCTCGGGGCGCGAACGGAAATAGTTAACTCGCCCCGCCTTCCGCCCAGGTGCAGGACTTCGGGCTGAAGCACCTCCTGGCCATGAGGAGTTTGCGTCTCTTGTCTCTGGCAGGTGAGACCCCCCCTGCGGTCCTCCTGGACAGTGACCACCCACCCCCATTAGTCCGACTCCGCCAGCCCTGCCGGGTCCCCTGTGCAGACCCATACCTGGTGCTGACTCGCTGCGTCCCAAGTCCCAGTCAGAAGGCGGAGACGCCGGGCAAAGTTTAGCCCGGCCCGGTCCTGCCCGGTCCTGCCCGGCCCCCGAGCTCCCTCCCCCAGCCCCGCCCTCCGGAGCCCTCGGGCCGCGCCCACTCAGCCGCCGCCCCGCCTCCCGCCCAACGCAGGCTGTCCGCTGCTGACCGCCACCGGGCTGTCGGGCCTGGTGCAGCTGCAGGAGCTGGAGGAGCTGGAGCTCACCAACTGCCCTGGGGCTACCCCCGAGCTCTTCAAGTACTTTTCGCAGCACCTGCCCCGCTGCCTCGTCGTCGAGTAGCGCGGGGCCTCCCCGCCTCTCGGCCCCTCGCTCTCCTCCCGGCCCCGCCTCGAGCAGGGAGGGCGGTGGGCGGGTCAGCCCCGCGCACGCACGCACGCTCGGGGAATTTGTGCATGCCCCTCGCACCCGCAACTGCACGCCCGCCCTCCACCACGCCACAGCCGCCGTCATCGTTTGCCCGCCCGCTGGGTGCGGGGGGGGGGCTGGGGCTCGGTCCTGCGGGCGCTTTGAGCTCGCCAGACGGCCGCCCCTACCACCTTCCCCGCCACACCCCGCTCTGTCTCCCCGCTGTCCCCCCCACCCCTGGCAGGGCCCAGGGGGATTGAGGGGAGCTGGGTCCCTCAGGACACAGGGGCCCGGAGGAGACCCCAGGGCTTCCTGCATCTTCCACTGCACCGCGCCTGGAGCCCTCCGAGGGGTGCGAGGGGAAACAGGCCGCCGCCAAAGCCATGGCCCGCCCAGGAGCCCAAGTCCCACCTGCCCTTCCCCCACCTCATACCAGCCTGACCCCAGCGACCTCACCTCTTCTTTGCCGCTGTGTGAGACAGGCCGTGCTCGCCCCACCCCCATCCACAGGCCTAAGGTCCTTGGGCCCTGGCCAGGCTAGGGCAGAATTGGATGAGGAGAGGGACCGCTGGGCTGACAGTGACCCTGGCATAATCAACATTAGCCCAGCTGGCTCCAGTCCACCTCAACCCAGGGGTAGTACAGCTACCTTGAGAGACCTGAAGCTGGAGCGACCATCACGGCCTGCAGGCCTTGGGAGCAGTCCTGGGTGGACCCTGCCCCGCAGCCCCTGTAGCCAGCTGGGCCCAGGCCCCTCAGCATCACACTTCACCCAGGGCAGGTATCCGTCAGGTGGAAGTTGGAAAAGGGGGCCCCAGCCAGCGGCTCCGATCTTCCAGTGGCCAGCTCACCCTCAACACCCAGAGGAGGGAGGGCTCCTTTCTAGCCTCACACCCCTCCCCAGCTTCCCAAACTTCTACTTGTCCACATGGGTTCACCGTGTTCTGTCCAATCCCAAGATATTGGGAGGTCCCGGGGGTGCTGGCACATCTTGGCAATTACTAAGGAGGGGGCTGGGACCCCCTTCCATCCCAACCTTGAGCCCCAGGATATACAGCACCCACATCCAATCTTGGGACACTCCCCCCACCCCCCATCCGGTTGGAAGAGAGTAACCAGTTTCCAGAGAGCCAGAGAGTGAGAGAGAGAGAGAAAGAGCGAGCGAGAGATGCTGTTGAAGAGAAACAGTTCAACAGCCCAAAGATTTCCCTGCCCCTGGAGCGCTGGCCAGAGGCTCCAGGGCTGAGGTGGTCAGGAGCCAGTTTCTTCAGCCCCTCCTCCCCACAGCTCCCTAGTGGGGAGGGGCAGCTGTCCATTTGTCCAAAGTATTAATGCAACTGAAGCTGTGATATTTCCAACGACTGTAGGAGGAAAAATTAGGGGGAGAGAGGAAAACAAAACCAACCAACCCCTAAAATCATTTTCTTATTGTACATACGACCTCATTCTCCTGTATATGCGGAAGATATAACCTTATATTTGGTAAGTGTTTCTTGTGCTATTTTATCACGTGACCTGTTTATAAAAATATATATTAAAAAAGTTGTAAAAACACGTCTGAATTGGTTTTTCACATGTCTGAATTGGTGTCTGAAGGTGTATCTGTCCTTAGTGGCCCAAGTCTGAATTTTTGTGCACCTCTCAACTCATCAGACTTACTGGTTCTTTCAACAAACGTGCAGGTAACACTGTGCCGGACTGGAAACCCAGCAGCGACCAACAGAAGGTCCCTAACCTCTCACTGCTTCGGGGGGGAGAGACACTAAAATCATTACACATAACATTCCCTCCAAAATATCTAGGATCTAGCCCATCCTTCCAGAAGGGCAAAAATGAGGCCTGTTTCATGCACAGGGTAACTAAGGATAGGAATGGGTCAGGGATATCCTAAAACGGGTCCGCAACACCCCCTCCACTCACGGCCGCCCAGCAGGAGGTGAGCGGCAGGCGAGCAAGCGAAGCTTTATCTGCCGCTCCCCATCGATTGCATTACCACCTGAAACATCGGTCACATTACCGCCTGAACCTCCCCAGCCAACCCCGCCCCACGTCCCTGGAAAAATTGTCTTCCACGAAACTGGTCCCTGGTACCAAAAAGGTTGGGGACCACTGTCCTACAAGATCACACAGTGCAACACAGACAGACCAGGGGTCATACCCAGGAGAGAAAGGCAGGCTCACAGAGTCACTGATTGAGCCGAGCCGCTTGTGTGAACAGGTCTGGTCAGGCACTCGAGCTCTTGGAGACAGAGACAGATGTGATCCCTGCCTGGTTGAGTTCACACTCGTGTGCAACAGATGATAACCAGTATACAAAGGAATGGGTTGTGACAAGCGCTGAGGAGGTGACAGTGACTGGAGAGGCCACGTTAGACGGGGTGGCCAGGGAAGGCCTCTAAGAACGTGACATTTAAGCTGAACTCTGAAGAGGTTTAAGGACATTTGAGCTGTCCTTCTGGAGAGGACAGCGGGCGAAAACGTGCGATAGCCATGAGGCAGGGAAGAGCTTGCCCAGCTGGAAGAAGGGCTAGAAGCCACCGTGGCTGGAGGTGCGCGGAGAGAGGAAGAGGCCGGGAGTTTGGGATTTACTCAGCGCGGTGGGGACTTATGGGGGAACCTTGGGCCAAAGAGTGGTACCTGACTGCTGGGCGGGGTTCAGATCAGGGGGAACGAGGAACCGAGGGAGAGCCGTTAGAAGGCTGCTCCTGGGGTCCCGGGGAGGGCGAGAAAGGAGGCGGAGATGATGGAGGGATCCAGGACTAGTTTAGGGATGCCTGGACTTGCTGATGGACCTTGGGGCAGAGATGAGCACTAGCATTAAAATGCTGCGATAGGGGCATCCCTGGTGGCGCAGTGGTTGAGAGTCCGCCTGCCGATGCAGGGGACACGGGTTCGTGCCCCGGTCCGGGAAGATCCCACATGCCGCGGAGCGGCTAGGACCATGAGCCATGGTCGCTGAGCCTGAGCGTCCGGAGTCTGTGCTCCGCAAAGGGAGAGGCCACAACAGTGAGAGGCCCGCGTACCGCAAAAAAAAAAAAAAAAAAAAAAAACCACCACCACCACTCGAGGCAGAACCGGGGGAGCCCCTCTAACCTAGTCCAACCCCTCCACCTCCACCAGCGCAGCTCCCTGATCCGGAACTTTTGTAGAGTGTGCACCCGCCTCCGGCGAGGGGCTGGCAAGAAAAGGACCACGTCCGGCGGGGGGCGGGAAAGAGACGGGCTGCTTCCGGCGCGGCGGTTCCTCCCCGGCCCGGCAATTTTAGGAAATGGTTCGGGTGCTCTCGGAAGGAGAGACTTCTCCGTTCGGCTGGCTCTGTTTCCGCTGCCTCCGCTCCCCCACAACCTCCGCGCCGCCAGCCTCTCCTGCCTCCGGTCCCGCCAGAGCCCCCCAGGCTCCTTAAACACCTCGGTCCTTGAAGTCCCTCTGTGTCCCTCGCGCCTCTATAGCCTGTGTTCTCCGGGCTCCTCTATCCTTCTGCCCCCCTTTCAGAGGCCGACTTTGCGGACGGTGGGAACCACCTGGCTTCCCGGGCGGGATTGACTGACCGAACGTCCAGTGACTATCCTAATCTGGCAACTGGGGGGTTGGAGAGGTGGCCTGGCCTGGGACTGACGAGGTAGGGTCTTCCCCAGAAGTCAGACATGGGACTCACTGGCCTCAGGGCAGCTATGGCGCCTTCTGACTGCCCAGCCAGGGTGATGGAATTTGCCTGTCAGACTGACTGACTAATGGTGGACTGCCCTGGACTAAGCAGTTTTGGAGGAACCACCCAAGGTAAAGGCTCTGAACTGACAGGTCCCTACCCCCAGGCTGACCAGCCCTGCCACCTTCACTGACCTATCCCCACCACCTGTGCAGCCATGGAGAAGATGTCCCGCGTGACTACAGCCCTGGGTGGCAGCACGCTAACGGGCCGCACCATGCACTGCCACCTGGATGCACCAGCCAACGCCATCAGTGTGTGCCGTGATGCGGCCCAGGTGGTCGTGGCAGGCCGCAGCATCTTCAAGATCTATGCCATTGAGGAGGAGCAGTTTGTGGAGAAGCTGAACCTTCGTGTGGGCCGCAAGCCCTCGCTCAACCTGAGCTGTGCAGATGTTGTTTGGCACCAGATGGACGAGAACCTGCTTGCCACGGCGGCGACCAATGGCGTCGTGGTCACCTGGAACCTGGGCCGGCCATCCCGCAACAAGCAGGACCAGCTGTTTACGGAGCACAAACGCACGGTGAACAAAGTCTGCTTCCACCCCACTGAGGCCCACGTGCTGCTCAGTGGCTCCCAAGATGGCTTCATGAAGTGTTTCGACCTTCGCAGGAAGGACTCTGTCAGCACCTTCTCGGGTGAGGCCCTTGGAGGCGGGTCGGGCAGGTGTGCATCTCTGCAGGTGGCTGGCCTGTCTAGGCGGGTTGAGAAATGCTGTGTGCATCAAAGGCCCCCAGATGTGCTCTCAGAGGGCTTCCTGGAGGAGCAGCCAGCCGAGCTGGCACTGGAAGAGTGGGTGGAGGTGAGCAGGGGAGGGGCAGGGCAGGGTAGGCCTGGTGGAAGTGTGAGGGGTACCTGGAGTGTGATCACAGCTCTGATGCAAACTGGTTCAGCAGGAATCAAGGCTGAGTGTGGGATCAGGGAGAGAGCAGGGCCTGAGCAGATCCACAGCCTACCTGGGCAGCCGAGCAGAGAGTTTGTTTTGCTGTCTCCTCTTTCCTTGCCTCAGAGCTCCAGGCCACCTCATTGCACAAAGTCTACCTCCCGGGTCCTCAGCCCAGGGAAGCAGTGGGGAGTGGTGCACTGCCTGGTCGCCCCCCAGTTCTCTTCCCAGCAGGCCCAGCTCCCTGACAACCCCCTTTGAGCCAGCTCTCCCTTTTCACCTCGATGAGCCCAAGTGAAGCACAGGGCAGAGCCCAGAGAGAATCTGAGGGCTTCTTAAGACAGACCTTGAACTACCTGTGCTGGGGAAAAGCTGGATACTGCACTCAGAGGCTCTTGGTGTGGTGGTCCACAGGGGTGGACATGTACCCTCAAGGTGTCCAGTGCTCCGGGGCTGACCTGGCAGCTCCAGCTCAAGGTGTAGGGACTGGGCAGATCCTGGGGCATCCCATCCATGCCTCCGTGGGCCTGAGGCCTCCAAAGATTGTATTCGGCCCACTGAGACCCCTGTTCATTCAATGCTGATACCTGGTCCTGAAGCCAACCACAGCTTCGCCCAAGGACTGATATCAGGTGCAGAATCCAGGGAAAATTGAGGTCCAGGAGCCTGTGTCAAAAACCACCCAACGTCTTGTGTCCCTCTTACCAGCCCAGGCTATTGTGTCTGCTCTGCCAGGCCTCTCCTCGCCCCTGTCCACCCTGGGCAGGCCTTGGCAGTATCTACTCCACCCTCTAGGCCTCCTGGCCTGCGCCATGGGCAGGCATGTGACACCAGTCCACATTCATTCCAAGGGATCCCCCTTGGTTGCTCTCCCTCCTGGAGTCCCTGTAGGCTACCCACCCACCCACTCACCCCCAACTCTCCCTCCACTGATGTCCTGCCCACAGGCCAGTCTGAGAGTGTGCGTGACGTCCAGTTCAGCATCCGGGACTACTTCACCTTCGCCTCCACCTTTGAGAACGGCAACGTGCAGCTCTGGGACATTCGGCGGCCCGACCGCTGTGAGAGAATGTTCACGGCCCACAATGGGCCTGTCTTCTGCTGCGACTGGCACCCCGAGGACAGGTGTGGGGTGGGGTGGGGGCCGGGGCAATGGGGCAAGATGGGTGGGGCTTATGGAAGGGCTCTCTCACTGCCTCAAGACCTGTGAGACAGAGTGGGGAGCCCTCCCACCCCAAAAGAGGTCACTGAGGACCTCACGGGCCTTCCACAGGGGCTGGTTGGCCACAGGTGGGCGTGACAAGATGGTAAAGGTCTGGGACATGACCACACACCGCGCTAAGGAGGTGCACTGCGTGCAAACCATTGCATCTGTGGCCAGAGTCAAGTGGCGGCCTGAGTGCCGCCACCACCTAGCTACGTGCTCCATGATGGTGGACCACAACATCTACGTGTGGGACGTGCGCCGGCCTTTTGTGCCAGCTGCCATGTTTGAGGAGCACCGTGATGTCACAACAGGCATTGCGTGGCGCCACCCGCACGATCCCTCCTTCCTGCTTTCCGGCTCCAAGGACAGCACCCTATGCCAGCACCTGTTCCGTGATGCCAGCCAGCCTGTTGAGCGCGCCAACCCTGAGGGCCTCTGCTATGGTCTCTTTGGGGATCTGGCCTTCGCAGCCAAGGAGAGCCTAGTGGCCACTGAGTCGGGGCGCAAGCCCTACACTGGGGATCGGCGCCACCCAATTTTCTTCAAGCGCAAGTTGGACCCTGCTGAGCCCTTCTCAGGCCTCGCCTCCAGTGCCCTCAGTGTCTTTGAGATGGAGCCTGGCAGCAGTAGCATGAGCTGGTTCGTGGACACGGCTGAGCGTTATGCCCTGGCTGGCCGGCCACTGGCCGAGCTTTGTGACCACAACGCAAAAGTGGCTCGGGAGCTGGGCCGCAACCAGGTACGTAGGGCTGGGCTGAGGGTCATGACCTTGGTGCAGGGTCAGGGAGCTCCTCTGACTGCTGCACCCAGACCCTGCCCTGAGTTCAGTGCTCAGTTCTGGTTGAGGTCACCACTGGCTCTTGCCCCAGTAACTAAGGGTGTCCAGAGCCCCAAGTGGGCCAGATGCCAATGCCATTCCTGGGATGCAGGTCTGGGGTGCTGTGGGGCTGGAGCCCCCCTCTTCTGGCTTATCCTTGCTCTTAGACTTCCCGAGGTGTCCAGCCCTACAGAGAAGGCCCACACTGCCTCGCTTATCACCTCCCGGGGACCCCAGGCTCATTTCCATGTTTCTTTCTGTGCCTCTACAGGATCGAGGCTAGGGTTTTTGTCCTTCCATGGGCATCAGTTTCCCATCTGGGGCAGGCCAGGACATTGGGTCCCTGGGGCAGCTGAAAGCTGAGGGTTTGTGGTTCTATCCAGGCAGAGGGGGGCCTGCACGGGGCGCCAGGGACACAGGACCCCCGTGAGTGACCAGTGCCCACCCCTAGGTGGCGCAGACGTGGACCATGCTACGGATCATCTACTGTAGTCCTGGCCTGGTGTCCACCACCAACCTCAACCACAGCGTGGGCAAGGGCAGCTCCTGTGGCCTGCCACTCATGAACAGGTAGACACCTGGGGGTGGCTTTCCCCAGAGGGTGGGATTGTTGGGGCCCACCTATCCATCGGCCTTCCCTGCCTCCAGTTTCAATCTAAAGGATATGGCCCCAGGGCTGGGCAGTGAGACTCGGCTGGACCGCAGCAAGGGTGACGCACGGAGTGACACAGTGCTGCTGGACTCCTCAGCCACGCTTATCACCAACGAAGGTAGGCTGGGAGCAGACGCAGGGCATTCATGGGAGTGAGACTGGGGCCTCCCAGAGTGAGCTGGCCCTGCAATGCTCTCCCTCCCTGTGGCAGATAACGAGGAGACCGAGGGCAGCGACGTGCCTGCCGATTACCTGCTGGGCGATGTGGAAGGTGAGGATGACGAGCTGTACCTGCTGGACCCGGAACATGCTCACTGTAAGTAGGGGCTTGGGGAGGGCTGGGGCCAGGAGGCGGGGCCAGAGGCTCATACCCTGCCTACCCACCCTCCCCGCTTCGCAGCCGAGGAGCCCGAGTACGTGCTGCCCCAGGAAGCCTTCCCACTGCGCCACGAGATTGTGGACACCCCACCCGGGCCTGAGCACCTGCAAGACAAGGCCGACTCGCCCCACGTGAGTGGCAGTGAGGCAGATGCAGCCTCCCTGGTGCCTGTGGACTCTTCCTTCTCACTCATCTCCGTCTCACACGCACTGTATGACAGCCGCCTGCCGCCTGACTTCTTCAGTGCCCTGGTGTGCGATATGCTGCGCTTCTATGCAGAGCAGGGCGACGTGCAGATGGCCGTGTCCGTGCTCATTGTGCTGGGTGAACGCGTGCGCAAAGACATCGACGAGCAGACCCAGGTGGGTGATAGGGTGTGGGGGGTCTCCCTGGAGCAGCTGCCACCCCCAGGACTACCCCTGCACGCCCCGCTTGCACCCGCCCCTCTGTCTGTGCCCAGCACACTTGGGGGAAGCTCTTCAGTGTGCCCGAAACCCTGGTCTCTTACCTCCTTCCTCCCCTCCCTGCACCACCAGGAGCACTGGTACACGTCCTACATCGACCTGCTGCAGCGCTTCTGCCTCTGGAATGTGTCCAACCAGGTGGTCAAGCTCAGCACCAGCCGTGCCATCAGCTGCCTCAACCAGGCCTCCACCACCCTGCACGTCAACTGCAGTCACTGCAAGCGGCCCATGAGCAGCCGGGGCTGGGTCTGCGACAGGTGCCACCACTGCGCCAGCATGTGCGCCGTCTGCCACCACGTGGTCAAGGGTCTGTTCGTGTGGTGCCAGGGCTGCAGTCACGGCGGCCACCTGCAGCACATCATGAAGTGGCTGGAGGGCAGCTCCCACTGCCCCGCCGGATGCGGCCACCTGTGCGAGTACTCCTGACCCGCCTGCCGGACCTGGATGGGTGTGCTGGGCTTGTGAACCAAATAAAGGAAGCGGGAGACGTATTCTGAGGCTGCCTGTCACCGGTCGCGTCGCTTACGGTCCAGTCCCCGCGCGGGCGACTCTGGTGGGCGGGTGGCAGTGCGTCCACGAGAGCTGGCAGTAGCCAATAGCAGCTCTTGGTGTGACCTTCGTCCCGCCTTCCGGAAGTGCTCCCTATTTCCAGGACGGGCCAAAGGAAGCCGCTTCCGGGAGCCGGCCTGTTGCCACGACGACGGAGCTCCCGGCATGCCTCGCGGCGGCGGGCTATGGCGTTGGGGGTGCGGCTACTCCTGTTGCTCGCGCTCTGGACGCTGGTGGTTCCGGCCCGGAGTCTCCGGGAAGCAGGCGACGGAGGGTGGTGAGCGGCGCCGGGTGGCAGGGCGGAGTGGGGCGTGCGGCGGGGCGGCCAAGGGCACTGACCAGCTGTATCGGCAGGCAGCAGCCCGGGCCGGGGGCGCCGGCGGCCGTGGCAGAGGAGGAACGCTGCACCGTAGAGCGCCGGGCCGACCTCAGCTATGCCGAGTTCGTGCAGCGGTAAGTGCGTTCTCTTGTGTGGCCACACCTCCCACGCCCGAAAACCCTGGGGCTCCGTCACCCTGCACCGCAGAGGCCGCGCACTGGTCGCCGGCCCGTCCTCCCGGACCTCCTGAGGCCTCTTCCCCTTGAGCTCGTGCGAGCGCGTGTGGGCGGGGGCGGAGGATGGGCGCGGATCAGACTGAGGCCATGATTCCGCCTTTTCTTCTAGCTACGCCTTTTCCAGACCTGTCATTCTGCAGGGGCTCACAGACAACTCGGTGAGTGCTCACGGTCCTCGCGACCACCACTCGCCCGTGCTGAGCTTGGCCCCTGAGTACTTTCCCCGCACCCACAGAGGTTCCGGGACCTGTGCTCCCGTCAAAGGCTGCTGGCCTTGTTTGGGGACAGCGTGGTCCGGTTGAGCACTGCCAACACCTACTCCTACCAGAAAGGTGAGCTGCCCCTCCCTGCAGCCCAGCCTGCTTGCCAGCATCCTGAAGGTAGCACCAATCAGTCCTGACCAACCCCTTTCAAACTGCAGTGGACCTGCCCTTTCAGGAGTATGTGGAACAGATGCTGCACCCCCAGGACCCCTTCTCCATGGGCAATGGTGAGCCAGACGGGTGGCCATGGGGTGGGGTGGGGTGACTTAGGAGTACCCAGGTGCCAAGATCCCTGCATCCTCCTGTGTTTTCTGCTGTCAGACACCTTGTACTTCTTTGGGGACAATAACTTCACGGAATGGGCATCACTCTTTCGGCACTACTCTCCACCGCCATTCAGCCTGCTAGGTACCATTCCTGCTTATAGCTTTGGAATTGCAGGTGGGTGCCCTGCAGGACCAGGGGACTTGGGAACTGGGTGGGGGAGGATTAGGCTTGGTAACCAGCTGCTCATAACTCACCACACAGGTGCCGGCTCTGGGGTGCCCTTCCACTGGCACGGGCCCGGGTTCTCAGAGGTGATCTATGGCCGAAAGGTCAGCACAGGGTGGGACTGAGACTTTGGGTTCACTGACCACAGCACAAAGAGTGACCTTGCTGCTCCCACCCTCAGCGCTGGTTCCTGTACCCTCCTGCAAAGACACCTGAATTCCACCCCAACAAAACCACACTGGCCTGGCTCCGGGACACATACCCGGCCCTGGCACTATCTGCACGGCCCCTGGAATGCACCATCCACGCTGGTGAGGTCAGTGGCTGGCAGACAGGGGCCAGGCTGGGCTGGGCCAAGGGCCCCCAACCAATCCCTGTGTCCCCCCAACTCCCAGGTGCTGTATTTCCCTGACCGATGGTGGCACGCCACACTCAACCTCGACACCAGCGTCTTCATCTCTACCTTTCTCAGCTAGCCAAAGGGGGTGGCTGGGGAGCCCGTCGCACACCAGCACATGCCCCTATAGTGCTCACAGATTTTATTACAGGGACAGAGGTGGCAGTGGCAGCCTCAGCCCAGCCCACTCTCACCCGCTGTTTCTGGCCCAGAGGGGGATGGGGGAGGCTCATGACCCAGCAGAACTGATGGGGGTGGGCTTGGGGACACCAGGACAGGGATCTAGGGAAACAAACTATGTACAGCGGCTAGAGACTACTGCCCAAGGCCCTCCTGAGCCAGGGTACCAGGCAAGGCGGGTGAGTGGCTCACACACCCGCACTGCCTCAGTAGTCCTCCACCCAGCCATTCTCGGAGATGAACGCGTCAATGACCTCTTTCATGGCCAGGTTGGGGATGAGCTGTTCCTGGGTCAGGGGGCTCCGAGTCACAGGGTCGAAATGGCCCACACGCTGCAGTGACAACAGAATCAGAATTAGGAGGTGCTCAGTGGGTGTGGGTCCTGCTCCCACCTCCCATGGGCCCTCACCTGCAGGTGCTCCTCAATGTCCTTGCGGTCATAGGTGATACCACTGGGTGTGATGCAGGGCTCCCGCATCAGCTCAAAGCTGATCTTGCCACACAGGTAGTCGGGTATATCTCGCTTCTGCAGCACACAGGGTCAGGTCAGGGGCTGGGAAGGGGCACTGCTCCGACTCCTGCTACCCACAGACCCCAGAAGACAGGCAGCTCACCTTTCTCTTCTCGTCTACCTGGGAGAAGAGCTCATCCATGTCTGCCAAGTACTTGTCCTGCAAAGAACCAAGCAGCTATATGTGGGCCTGACACCCCATCTCCCTTCCCCAGGCACCAAAAAGCACAGACCCAGCAGGAGCCAGGGGCACCTCACGTCCGTCACACGCATGCAAATACACACAGGACCCACACTTGGGCTGGGGCACCCTCACATGCTTGGCCTCAATGCAGGCCTGTTGGGCCCGGAGGTGGCCATCGTCCTCATCACCCTCATGGTTCCGCTGACACTCTTCCAGTTCCCTGGAGGTTGACCAAAAGCTGATCAGAGATGGGTCTGGCCGGGAGGTCAGACTCCACTCCAATCTTAGGCTCATTCAGGCCTCATTCCCCTCCATCTCCTGCGTGCCAGAGTTGCCCTTCAATAAATGATTGTGTTCACGACTCAAGAGTTAACCTAGAAGTGGTGACTTCGGGGGGGCGCCTGTCATCACCACAGCCCACCTCTCACGCTCGGCCATAATGAGCTGTGTGAGGTAAGAGTGCAGCTCGTTCTCCTGGTGGATGCGCCGCTCCTCAATGCTGTTCCAGCGCTTCTTCTTCGCGATGCGCAGAGCACTGGGGATGTCGTCCCCAAAGTTGAGCCGCTGCTCCTTGGCCAGGTTGTAGGCTGGAGGAATAGAAGATTTGGATAAACCTCCAGCCAGTCCACCCGCCTGGTCCCAGGCACCCTGGCACCAGCCAGCCTCTAAGCCCACCTCGCTGCAGGTTGGCAATAGCCTCATCATAGCTCTCCATCTCCAACTGGCATTGTCCCAGGAAGAAGTGTGCCTTCACAGACTGCCCGTCCAGCTCCAGGGCGCGCCGGCAGTCAGCCAGAGCTTGCTCATGCTGCTGCATCTTCAGGTAGCACAATGCCCGGTTGGTGTAATACACCGCCACCAAGGGATTCCGGGTCTGGAGAACAAGGGCAGACCAGCCAGCGTGAGGGAATGAGCTCAGCCTACCCCCTCTGTCCCAGCTTGAAGCCCATAGCTGGAATCAAGACACTACAGGTTTCTCAGCTTCCAAGCCTCTGGGTTCTGAGGGAGGGTGGAGCCTACCTGAGCCCACCCTCTGGACTCCAGTGAGTCTTGTGAAGGTAGCTTTTCCAGATCTGTGGAAATCACCAGCTTTGGGCCTGGACTCCTCAAGGGGCAAGGGTCCCTGGCCCCCAGGCGAGTGGGCCTCAAGCACTCTGAAGCTCCCACCCGCCACAGTTCTCTGGCAACCAGCACTGGTTCGGGAGCCGTGGCCTTGGCCCCTTTGGAACAAGATCATCACTGAGTTCTCAGAGCCCAAGCACCACCCCCCTCCGAAAGTCGGGCGGGGGCGGCCAGACAGGGGCTCCGGGGAGGACGCTGAGGCAAGCCGCAGCCCGGCCCCTCCCCTGGCTCGGACGCTGGCCCCCTCCCGCGGCGCGGGCGCACTCACGATGGCGCGGCCATAACAGGCCGCCGCCTCCGGGTACTTGCGGCCCACGAAGAGCCGGTTGCCCTGTTCCTTGAGCTCCTGCGCGCTCGGGCTCTTTTCCGGGCTCCCGCCGCCGGCGCTCAGTCGCGCGCCGCCCTCCTTCTCCTCCTTGCCCTTCATGGCGCCGCGCGGCCCGGCCTGGGCTCCGCTCCCAGGCTCCGCGCCGGGCCCGCCCTACGCCCGCAGCCCGAGCCCGCGATCCGCTCGGGCCCGGTCCAGCGCTCCGCCACCGGAACTTCCGGCCGTGCAGGTGGGCGGGGCCAGCGGGAAGGATGGCCTGCCAGCGGGCGGGGCCGCGCGTGCACCAGACGCGAGGCGGAGGAGGGGCGGGGGCGGGGCAGGCGGGGGAGCATGCGCTCGCGGCAACACGACGCGCGGCATCTGAGGCCTGAGAAGCGCCGAGGTCGTCGGGGCAGGATCCCACTCGGGCGCTCCGACGCCCCGCCCCCGAGGCTCCGCCCAGGCGCGTGGGGATGGCGACTGCCCGCGGGCTCGGGCTGTGAGGACCCGAGCAGCTGGGCTGCTGTCCTGGGGTGCCACGGGGAAGTGCTGCGGGCGCGCGCGGCTCGCCCCCAGGGGCGGCTGGAAACCCTGGAGCGATGGTAGGGCGGTGGGGACATCGGGCGGGCGGGCCGACCCCTGTGGCTCGGACTCCCCGTCACCGCCCTTCCCCAGGTATCGAGAGAAGTTGCCCGCAGCCATCGAGGGCCGGGCGGAGAAGCACGTGACGCGACGAGCCGGATCAGCTGCAGGCGTGGAAACTGGCGGTGAGAAGCTTCCCACGTGGGGGACGGAGCCTTCCGGGGCGGGACGTAGCGCCGTGGGCGTGGCTTCCTCCTGGGGGCGGGGCCCCTAGCGAGGTCCACAAGCCGTGACCCCAGACCCAACCTGACCACCTAGGGGCCGCTTTCGGCCGCACCTGCAGCAGCTCGTGACCGCCAACTCCCCGGAGCTGGTGGTGCAGCGCTCGGCCGCCGCCTTCCGTCCCCTGTCAGACGTGAACGCAGCGGTCACGGAATTGTGCGCCCTCCGGGGCGCGGGCCCGGCTGTCACCTCGCGTTAGCAGGGAGAGCTGGGCGTCCCCCCGGCGAGGTCGTGGGCGGGACCTGGCGTGTTAGTGGCCTTATCTGTGAAATGGCCAGATGGCCAGATACGTGACACCGAGAGTTGTTGGGAATGGCAGCCCCACGCCATTTACTTCCCGCGGCAGTCCTGGCTGCCAGAGCTCTCGAGGTAGCAGTCTTCATGTCTGATGAGGCAGTGGCCGCAGCGCCCGATCTGCCAGCCCTGCAGTACACCCTGAAGCACCACCTGCTCTACCTGGGCCGGGTGCAGGAGCGTGCCACAGCCCTGAGCCAAGGTGCAGTCTGTTGGCGGCCAGGGAGGGCATCCAGGACTCTGGTCAGGGTGATGTGCAGAGTTATCCAGCAGGGTAGGGTGACTGGTGCCCCTGAGCCCCAGACTCCCTCTGCACCTCCCCAGGCAGTGCCTCAGGCTGTGGACCCCTCACCGTGTGGAGACAGCACTGTGGATCTGGGCTGTAGGGCAGAAGCTGTGCCCTGACCTGCTGCCTGACCTCGGTCCCAGCCTGGCCACCCCTGAGGACACCAGGCCAGCCAAGAAGCACAGGACCCAGGCCTACTGACTTGGCTGTGGCCCAGGGCTTGCACACCTACCCTGTGATCTCAGGGCACAAGTCTTTGGACAGGGGGCTGGCTGCTGTAGGAGCTCAATAAATGCTTGCTGAACTCAAACCTGACTATGAGGCCCATGACCCTCCCCACGGGCTCCCATCTCCCATACAGAGACACCTCATGCTGGGTGCAGAAAAGCAAGGGGGAAGCCCAGGCTGCTGCTTGTGTGGAGGGAAGGGCCCTCACAGTTTGATCAGTGAGTTGGGGGGAGAACAGCCCAGCCCGCAGTGCCCAGTACAGCTACCTGGTGCTGTGTAAAATATTTATTCATTCTCCAAAAAGGCTCAGACTGCAAGTCTCATGGGAGAGGCCAGGGCAGGGTCTCCTCTGGGGCCACCCTTGGGGACCTCCACCACTCAGCCCAGTCCAGCAGTCCTATCCCTCCAGGCCTGGGAGGGGGCGGCCAGGGCTGGTGTAAGGCTTGGCCTGGAGTCAGTGGGCCACAGGGGCCACCTGCCCCCACCAGGAAGAAGCAGCCTCAAGACATACATTCACAGAGGACGAACATGCAGGCCTCCCTAGTGGCTGGCCCACGGATGCTGCGCCCTGGCTGGTGTGGCCCTGGGAACCCTTGTCAGGGTGGCGGGGGAATGTGGGCACCCAGCAGGTCGTAGGCAAAGATGTTCCAGAAGATGGCGAAGAGCAGGAAGGTGCCATAGGCAAGCAGCACCACCCACCAGCCACACTGGTCTCGCAGGCGCTCCTCATAGCTGCGCAGGATGGTCAGGCCCATGCTGACACCCACCACCGCGCCCGCCAGGTGTGCCATGAAGCTGGGCTGTGGGCCCGAGGCAGGCAGTGGCGGGGAGAAGCGCAGCCACACGGCCCGGCCCACCTCGGAGCTCACTACAGAGGGAGGCAGCAGGTGAGAGGCACCCTAGCCATAGGCTGAGGCCCCTCCACCCTGGCTCCCTACTTACTGCACACCAGGGCCAGCACCATCCTCAGCAGCTTGTAGGGACATCTCATCCCAGCCCAGTTCTGATGGGGTGTGAATAAAAAAGGCTGTGAGGGAGGCCTTATGGGCCCCTCCCCGCACCCCGCCGCAGGGGCTGCCCCGTTACCATGACGACATTGGCCAGGTGTGCAGAGCACAGGGCGTAGACCCCGCCGGAGCCCCCCACCACAGGGGCCCGCATGTCAGTAATGGAGACGGTCAGGGAGCCTGTGTGAGCAAGGGGAGAGCTGTGAGGGTGAGGCCCACCAGTGAGGTGGCCAGGGCGCACGCACCTGCCTCACCTGCCAGCACACCAGCCAGGTAGAGCAGGCTGATGCGGAGCAGGCCATGCACCATCTCCAGGGGCACCCCGATCATCAGCTGCAGGAGTGCGTTGAACCCCAGCTGCTCCAGCCTGGCCGTATGGGGCAAATGAGTGTGAAGGGTGGGGTCCGCCAGGGGGCTACCAGCCCCCTGCCCCCACCTCGAGAGACTGAGCCCTCCCAATCCAATCTGAGGGGTACCAGAGGTGGGCCCACTCACCCGACGTGCATGAACATGTAGGTGAGAAAGCGCCAGGCCCGAGCACGGTGGCCGGGGTGGTATACGAGGGGGCTTTTCATGTACTCAGGGTGGTAGGTCTGCAGCACCCACTTGTTGAGACGGGCCCCGTAGCACAGGAACACGATGATCTGGGAGGGACAAGCGTTGGGGCCAGGCAAGACCAAGGATAAGAGAGGCTCCCGGGGTGGTGGGCGGTGGACGGGCAGGCCCACCTGGGCGAGGGTGACCGAAGCCATAAACACGGGGGGTGGGCAGCTGCGGTGCCGGTAGAAGTACCAGTGGCGGTCCACCTCTCGGGGCAGGATCTCGTAGGCCACGTAGCGCACGAACCGCTTGTAGACACCCAGGCCTGGCTCGTCCAGCAGCCCGTCCTGGGGCAGTGCCCGTTGTCCATTGGCGATAGCCCGCTTGAAGCTGCTTGAGCGCTTGCTGCTGATCTGGGGGGCGGGGCCTAGGCATAGGCCACCATACTCCCCCCAATGGCCGCCCCTCCTGAGTGGTCCACCCAGCTCGTCCATCACAGGGTCTGAAGCCCTGCCCCATGGCTATAGCCCTCCCCAATGGGAAGGGCAGGGAGGAGGGGCCGCCTGCCCAACCCACTCCAGCCAGGGCACTGCGCCCACACCCCAGCTGCCCACCCACTGTGGCACTGACCAGGTCCACCAGCTCCTGGTAGCAGACCTGGCCCCGCTCGTTGCTCTGGGCCAGGGCCACCAGCATGTCCAGTTTGGCCGGGTCCAGGGGCAGCTCATGGCGGTGCACCAGGCCAGCGAAGGTGTCCGCGCCGATGAAGCCGGTGTTCTCAGGGTCCAGCTGCTGGGGTCGGGGGGCCAGCGGCCAAGGTCTGAGGGTGGGCCAGGCCCCACGACCACAGGGCTGAGCCACGTCAGGCGGGAGAGGCAGGCTCCGAGCACCCTGGGTCCAGGCCCCTGTGCCCACATGGTCCCAGGAGCTAGCTGTAGGCACCGGTACCTAGGTCCCAGGCCTCCAGCTCCGCTAGCTCTCCAGCGGTCTCCCCACCTCATTTCTGCCTTGCCCATACTGGAAGGGTAGGGCCAAGGTCTGAGGGCAATCACCAACCCTCTGGCCCTTCCTCAAGCGCCCTAGTCTGGCTCGCCCTTTCCTGGGGTCTCGTGCAGGGGGCCAAGGTCGTGCAGAGAAGGGGCTGCGCTGAGGGTCTCAGAACTCCGTCCCCCCGGCCCACCCAAGGGCGGAGGGCCGGCAACGGGGGCGGTGCCGGCGCCCCCCACCTCTCCACGCACCTGCTCCTGGATAAGCTGCAGCAGCGAGCTCCTGTCCATAGAGCCAGGCCGGGCCGGGGGCCTGGGGCCGGGGGCCGGGGTCGGCGGCCGCGGCCGGGAGGGGCTTCTCTGCGGACTACTCCGCTCCGCCCCGGCCCTCCGGCTCCGCCCACTCCGCTCGGCGTCGCGTCACGGAGCCGCCCGCCCCCGCCGCACACGCCGCCGCTGCCAGCCCAGCCACTCGCGGTCAGGACACGCGCGCGCCCCGCACGCGGACGTGCCCGGGCAAGAACGGCGCGGGGCGCTTGGCTCCAGTGCCGGCGCCCCCGCCCCGCCCCGGGCTGCAGCTCTTCGTCCCGCGGGGCAGCAGCCGGGAAACTGAGTCACGCGCGGCACGCAAGCCCCTTCTGCGCCCACCCCTTTGTCCCGGGCTGGGCCTCAGAGCCGATGCCACCTCCTCGGGGAAGGCTTCAGAGAACAACCCACTGCTGGGGACTCCCCGCGCCGGGCTCCCTGAAGGCACCTCCCTCCCTGACATGCTTGCCCGTCCTGGCAACAAGAAGGCTCCACGGCGCCAGTGGCGAGCACTGAAGCCAACAGGGCAACTAGCAGGGTTGAGGGAGGTCCCTGCAGCAGGCCCTGCTCAGTGGGTGGGGACCAACACAACTTGGGCTGGAGGTTCCTGACTATTCCTGTGGCCACAGTGCTAAACTGACCCATGAACATGGGGGTGGGGAGAGCCCCCAATGGACAAGACCGCAGCTGGGATGGAGAGGAGCCCTACTTCCCAGGGAGGACAGGTAGACCCCCTACAATAAGGAAAGTGACAGGCTATGGGAATGTGTAACCATAGCAACCCCTGACAGCACCGCTCAGAACGCCTGTGCAGCTGAGCCTCAGGACAGATGCAGCAGCTAGAAGCAGCATCCTGCCCTGCCCAGCTTTAGTAAGAACTGCACCAGGGGTCCTCAGGTCACTGGAGCTGGGGGGCCAGCGGGATGGTTGAAACAACTTCAGGGTGTGACCCCCAGCCCGTTGGGTCAGGCCTGAGCATCGCCTGCCGAGAAGGCAGCTCCCCTGCCTCTAGAAACAGCTTGTCAGGGCTGAGGGAGGGGCCCTGGCCCAAAGGCCTGCCTTGCAAAGAATGACTAGTTACAGGAAGTAGAGGGGGTACTTGTGTGGCCAAGGTCCTCCACCCAAGCACACCACATACTGCCTCTGCTCCACGCCCAGAATGCACGCCAGAGCGAGCACCTAACCTCCAAGCTGAGCCCCCTCCTCAGCCCAAGAAAGGTTCTCTGTCCCCTTGTCCTTAGGCTGGAGCTCTGGCTGTCTCCTGCCCAGTGGGAGGGGCAGAGGCCTCTGGGTGGGGTGTGAGAAACAGGGCAGCTCGCCCAGACCAGGGTCACCTCGCGCACCAGGACATTTCAGCACATCCCAGAACCCCAGATCCTCAGCACACCTCAGCCAACCTGACAGGATGCTGAGGCTTGGGTAGTGGATACACCTGGCTGTAGGGAGGGGTCACATCAGGGGGGTCCTCAGGTATCAGGCCCCCTCCAGCCTCTCACCCTCAGGCCAGCATGGACCTCAATGTACCTAAAGGCTCTGAGGCTGCGGCTGGGCCATAACTGGTCCTTACCCTGGCCTGAGACCTCAGGATGGTGACCCAGAGAGGAGGCGGGGGGGGGGGGGGGTCAGGAGCAACATTCCCAGCCCACACCCAGACCAAAGACACGTTTTAGTTAATTCAAGAAGTTGGGCTTCCCTGGTGGCGCAGTGGTTGAGAGTCCGCCTGCCGATGCAGGGGATACGGGTTCGTGCCCCGGTCTGGGAAGATCCCACATGCCGCGGAGAGGCTGGGCCCGTGAGCCATGGCCGCTGGGCCTGTGCGTCCGGAGCCTGTGCTCCGCAATGGGGGAGGCCACAACAGTGAGAGGCCCGCGTACAGAAAAAAAAAAAAAAAAAAAAAAAAAAAGAAGTCATCCTCAGAAAGCAGGACCCAATATGGAAAAGACACAAGTGAAGTTTAATCAGGAAACCCAATCTCATACGTCTTCTGGGAGAGGCACAGCCCTGGACCTGTCTTCAGATTGGGGGTGGGGGCACGCACAATGGTCCAGCCATTTCTTGCCTCCACGCTCCTGCCTTTGGCCCAAAGCTCTGCCTTCTTACCCACTTCATACCCTCTGGCCACATGGGACCAGGAAGGAGGAGTGGAGCCCTGAGAATTCGGGTCTGGGGTCACTGACTTCCTCACCCACACCTCCCAGTCCCTCCAACACGATGCCCACAGAAGAGGGTCATGCCCGGCACCTGCAGCAAGGCCGGACACAGGCTGCTGGGAACCGGGGCCACCCTCGGGGCTGAGGCAGGGGTGGGGCAGCAGATGGACTGTCCTCAGGAGGAAAGTTGAGAGGGTCTCTATCCCCCACCAAGCAAGTGGCCCCACACCAGCACCCTGAGATCAGACTGCAGGGTCTGGGACCTCATCGGCTCTTCACCAGGACCCTGTAGAGTGAGAAGCTGAGAACGGCAGCGACGGCAGCCCCGACGGCCCCCAGCGCCACCCGGAGCCAGAAGGAGGTGGTGTGCAGCTCCCCGTGGACAAGGTGTCTGCAGGAAAGAGGGGAGTCTTGCTGCTGTAACCCCACCTCCGTCTCCTACAAAGTCCCAGAGCCCCACTCAGCTGCTCCGTGTCAGTGCCCAGCATGGCAGGACCCCCAGACTAGAGGGCAGCCTGTGAGCCCAGGCCCCACGGGCCCCACCTGGGCATCGGCACGGGCACCAAGGCCCACCCTGCAACCTTGACTGACTCCAGTCCTGACACCACAGCTGTGCCACTCTCATGGGACAGGGAAGGGTCTCCCACACAAGGGCTTTGATCCTGGTACCCACGGGAAGGCGGCCATGGTGGCGAGCCGGGTGAAGATGGCCAAGCGGGGCTCGACTGGGCCGGCACAAGAGAACAGGGCGGGGGCGGGCAGCCGGTGCCTACGGCAGAACTCAGTCGGAGACAGACCAGGCAGCAAGACGCCTTCGGACAAGTCAGCCTTGGAGGAGACGAAGAGGCAGGGGGTCTGCCTGTCCATGTAGTGGCGCTGCAGGGGGAGGGGCCATGTGAGTGTGCTGGGGGACACCTGCCCACAGCCCTGCTACACAGCAGGGCCCCCAGGGTGGGCGGGACCTTGCCTTGTAGACACTGGCGCACAGCGAGAAGGACCTGGGGTGGCTGCTGTCAAACATCAAGCAGGCGATGTCACAGGTGGCGTCGGCCGAGGCGGTCAGGAGGCTGTCTGCACCCACCTCACACAGCTGAACAGAAAGGGTGGCCTCAGAGGGGCACAGGCTAGGTCTCCCAGGGCCGCGTTGGGCGGCTCCCTCAGCGTGCACGCTCTAGGCCTACCCTGGTGAGCCCCGCACTCACAATCAGGTACTTCTCCTGCCCGTTGACCTGCACGGTGTCGATGGTGTAGGCAGAGGGCTCCCCGGCAGGCTCCCCAGCATCCTGGTGCAGAGGAGGGATGCCCCTGGAACTCACTGCTCGGACTCTTTCCAGAACCCCTGGCCCCCAGGTCCACGCACGGCACACACGGACACTCACCCCCAGGCCATGGCCGAGGAAAGCCTGCAGGAAGGAGGACTTGCCCACTCCGCGGGCCCCCACCACCTTGCACAAGAAAACGTTTCTCTGTGTTTGTCCCTTCTCCTGGTCCAGCCTCTTCTCCCGGGTGACTGTGGGCAGGGAACAAGGATGAATATGAGGGAGGGGCTGCCGGGGAGGCACTGGCTGGGGGCCGGTGTGAAAGCGGGCACCCACCTGTGATGGCGTGGGCCTGGGAATCCTGCTCGCAGAGGGTGGGGAAGCCCAGGTAGCCAAGGTGCTCAAGACAGTGCTGGACGTCCAAGTAGGTCACCAGACTGGGGACGGGAGAAGTGGGGATGTGGCGTTACAGCAGGGCAGAGGGTGAGGCCATGTCTCAGTGGGTGAGGGCTGCACTTACGTCCACTGGCAGAGATACCCGTGCAGGGGCAACCGACCGGCCTCGGTGCGGACCGTGCGAGGGAGCTGGGGGCCCCAGGGAGCAGCAGGAAACACGCTGAAGAGGCTCTGCAGCTCTGCTGGCGAGAGGGCACCATCCCGGTCCTGCGGGCAGAGGAGCTGTGGTGACACGTGCAGGCGGGAGGCTGAGGCGGGGCTCAGTGGGGCCCAGCACCCTCACCTGGTCATGCTTCTCAAACATCCTCTGCACAAACTGGTAGCCGCGATGGTTGAGCTCGGTGCTGCATCCGGGGGGCACACGGAGCCTGCGGGTGCCAGGATGGGGGTGGGGCTGTGCACACCTCCTTGTGCTCCGCAGGGCACCTCCTCCGAACACAGGCCGTCCAGGCAGGCAGAGTCCCCCCGCCAGGGAGAGACGCCCCGATGGCCCCCAGCATAGGGTCCAGGAGCCCCAGGCCCCATCCAACACAGATGGGAGGCGAGCCCTGAGCCCGAACGCCACTCACGGTGGGCAGAGGTAGTTGGCCGTCAGCTCAAGCGAGTCGCCATAGCCAAAGCGCCTCAGGATGGTCCACGTGGTCTCGTGGCGGCCTCGCTGGATGAAGAGCATGTTCAAGAAAAGGAAGCCTGCTCAGGAGAAGCAGAGAAGGGAGTAACACCAGGCACAGCCCGGCCTTGCCCCACACCCCACGCCCGATGTAGGCAGGGTGTCGGGCCTCACCGTCCAGGGTCAGCCGGTCATCCCGCACGCCTCCTGCCACATTCTTGCTCACCACCATCTTCACGTCCTCCAGGGCCTGCGGGGCAAGAGGGTGCCCGAAGCAGGACATCTGCTTCCGAGAGAAAGTCACTGTTAGTCAGCCAGCTGCCCTCTCCACCCGTCACAAGGGCAGCCGAGGCGTGGGGTGCGGCTGCAGCTGGGAGGGTGGGTACCGCCAGGAGACAGAAGGGGGCGCACCTGGAAAGCGTTGAGCTCCTGGTCACTGAGCACCTGGTCCATGTCCTGGTCTGAGAGCCTGAAGATGCGTGTGAGGGCCTGGGCGCACTCGGGCATCAGCTGTGGGGACAGCGGCTCAGCACCCCCACCGCTCCCTCCTGCTTGCCCTCCCCACCAGTGCCTTCGGCCCACCTGCTTGGCCTCAGGGTCATAGAGGGGGGCCGTGGGGTGTAGCACGGCCTTCTGTGCGTAGTAGAACAGCTCTGAGATGTTTTTCAGGTTCTTCGCCGAGCACTGGGACACGTGGGAACAGACTCAGAAGGGGAGGCAGGGAGGCCCCCTGTCCTCGCCTCTGCAGTCCTGGCACCCCCAGGGCCCTGCCTGCTCACCTCCACACAGGTCTCGATCTCAGGGAACTGGCTCATGATGGGCAGCACAGCCTCCATGGAGCCCCCCGGCCGCAGGTCCGACTTGTTGCCCACCAGGATAATGGGGACCCTGGGGGAGAGACCCACGGTCACCAGGGATCAGGGAGCTGGCGGGGCCCAGCCCCCCTCCCCAAGCCCTGCCTATTACCTGGGCCCCCTCTTGGTATCCCCATTCACCAGCGGGATCCATTTGGTTCGGATCTAAAAGGTAAGACCTGGCCATGAGGATGGGGGCCTGCCCGGCCCACAGCTCCCATGTGGAACTCTCACTTGGCTCGAGGAGAGATGGGGGAGATTGAGGGCCACTGAGAGCCAAAGTCACGGCCGCTGGCAACAAGACCAGTGGGGAAGAGCAGCGGGCAGGTAGGACCTCATCTGATCCTAGCAGTTCCCAAACACCCACAAAGGGCCTGAGATCAGCAACTCCTCCCGCAAGCCTAAAACATTCAGACGCAAGGCCATCCACGCTCTCGGCGGGAGACAGGGTCATGGGAACTCGGGGGAAGCTTTGGGGGCCCTGGCCAGGGTGGCTCCGTGAAGCTCCCCAGTGGGGCCAGCCACGGGTGCAAGTTGCCCAGAACCCGGGTCAACTGAGCGTCCGCCTGTGGTGTGTGCAGAGAACAGAGAACAGGTGGACGACCAGGCTGGGCGCCAGTGACAGAAAGCTAGGATGGACAGAGAGTTCCCTTGCTCACCTTCTCAATGGTGGTCTCTTCAGACACGTCATACACCACGCACACCACGTTTGCCTGTTGGGGGCAGGGAGAGGGACGTATGGTGGGATCTGAAGCTCCCTGCTCCACTCACAAGCTGGACAGGAACGGGCTCAGAGACTGGGGGAGCCCACCCTTCCAGCTGCTCCCAGGCCGAGTCACTGGCTGTTGGCTACGCACACCTCAGGCCAGCCCTTCCCTACCCACTTCTGCTGCAGATACCAGGCCCCAGTACTGCAGCTCTGGTCAGCGAATCCCCTGAGGGCTCAGGACACAGCCACCCTTAAACTTGACTCCCCAGCCCCAGCCTCAGCCCTTCACTCCCTGGTCACTACAGGCAACAGCAGACAGAGGACAACAGCACAAGGTAGGGGATGATGGCAACACAGTGGCTGCGGCCTGTACCCTTGCCCAGTAGCACCCCCAGGACACAGCAGATGCTGCAGGGGCAGCAGCCCCACCAGGAGCTTGGTCCAGGCACAGGTCCTCCTGTGCAGAGCAGAGAACTAGCTGTGCAGCCCACAGCCCTGGTCGTTACACCCGGTGCAGTCCAGAGGCCCAGGACAGTGGGTTGGACTAAGGAGTGGGGAATGGGGGTGCTGGGCACAGAGCTGTCCAAGGGATCACTTTCAAGGACTTGGAGACTGCTCCCCAGGGTCCACCAGAAGAGGGAAGGCTCGGCACGGAGGGCTGTGGGCTGGCCAAACACGCATGCAGGAGGAAGGAATGGGTCTTCCTCCTGGCTCCCAGCAGAGTGCGTCACGGGGACCCCAAAGACTCTCAGTGCTAACAGGTCACAACAGAATTAGCGAGGCTGCGGACACTCTGGGCACCTTAATCCAATCTCTCAGAGAATGAAGCCGATCAAGCCAGGGCAGCCATACCCCCAAGGCCTGAGCCCTGACCCCCGTGCCCAGCACCCCCTTCCCCAGGACCCACCGTACCTTGTGAATCTCGTCCTGAAGCTCCTCGACTGTCTGCTCAGCCTCTGGGTGGAAAAAAGAGACCCTACTGCAGACCTGCCGGAGACGCCCGCTCCTGGGCGCAACCGCGGGCGGGCGGTCCCTCTACCTGAGTAATCCACGATGTGGGTGGGCACCTTCTCTGGGGTGACGTCCGCGGGAATGGTGATCTCTTCTGCCCGGGGGGGAACCTGGGGCAGACGCGGCCGTGAGGACAGCCGCGAAGGGCGGAGGGCGGCGGCGTCCGGACCTGGGCCCTTCTTGGGCGCGGGGGCGCGCTCGGCCTTACCTCCTCGGGGAACTCCTCGCCCACCAGCGACAGGATCAGCGACGTCTTCCCCACCTGGGCTGCGCGGGTCGGCGCGGTCAGTGCGGCGGCCAAGGTCGCGGCGCCTCTCCCCACCCCGGCCCCAAGATCACCGACCAGGCTCGACCCCCGCCCGACCCAGGCCCAGGCGCCTACCTACCCTCGCCCAGCAGCAGGATGCGCACGTCCCGCTTCATGCTGGCCGCCGGGAGCTGCGGCCCGACCCCGGTGCAGGCCCGGCCCCCGCCCACGACTGCGACCCCGACCCGCGCTATAGCTGCGCCTGCACTTCCGGCCCCCGCCCGCGCAGCCGCACTAGCGAGGCGGGCGGGCCAGACCGGCGTAGCTGCCCGGCGGCGCCACCGCGTGGGCGCGCCGGGCACTGCCGGCGCCGCGCCGGCCAGGGGGGCGGGGCCTTTGCCCTGTGCCGCCCCGCCCCCGCAGCTCCTGCTCTGGCTCCCGTGGGTCTTGCAGGGGTCAGGATCCCTGGCAGCGAGCAGGAGGTCTGTAGGTTGGGCAGAAACTGAGCTCAGGCAGTCTGGAGTGACCAGGAGACAATGCCTTAGTGCAACACCCACATTTATTTGAACTGTACAAGGTAGAAACAGAAGTCCAAAGATAAAGAGGCAATAAGCACTTCATACATGTTCAAGGTCTTGATGATTTGCACACACTCCTGGGCAGCCGGGTGTGGAGGGGTGAAGCCCACCCAGCCATCCTGGCCCAACACAAGGCCCCCGGCCAACCCAGCTTCTCAGCCAAGCCTCTGCCCAGGCCAGGTGCCTGGCTGACCAGCAGGGCAACACCTGACCCCGCACTCCCCACTGGGGGTCAGTGGCCTGTGACTTCCCACACCAGTATCTCATTGTGGGCCGCCGTGAAGAGCAGCCGAGCAGATGGAGCAAACCTGCACAGCTGCACCGAGTCATCATGGCCAGCAAAGTCCTGCACGGCCCCTGAAGCACAGTCCACCAGCCTCAGCACACGCTCTGCCAGGGGACAGCATGGGGTGGGCTGGGGCAGGTAGGGTGCTGTGGGCCCTGTGCCTGTGTCTGTATAGTTCCAGGACCCAGGGTTCCTCCCACCCTGGCTGTGTCTCCAGCTGGGGCCAGTGCCTCATTGGAGGAACCTGGCACCCCACACCCCTCGTTTCCTGACCCTATCTAAGACTCCCCTGGAGCAGGTGTCCTCACCCCACTTTCAGGGGCAAGGGGTACGGCTCAGTGTGGGGGCACAGGTGTACCCACTGGGTCCCACTCAAGACACCAGCACTCACCAGAGAAGCCAATGGCCATAAGGTGGGCCCCAGGGGACAGGCTCATGGACACAGCAAAGAAAGGCAGTGGGATCTTCTCCATTACCTGCAGACAGCAAGCGTGAGGCACTGGGCGGGGGTTCCCGTGGCCCCGAGATCTGCCCCTCCCCAGCCCTGGGTCCCTCAGGCTCCCAGAACCACATGGAGGGGTGCACGTGCCTGCTTCTGGAAGAGGCTGTAGAAGACCACCTCATGGTGCACGCTGAGGCCCGCACACACCAGCAGCGCCTCATCCCAGGGGCAGAAGGCGGCGAGGGAGGGCGGCAGGAAGCCGGGAACCTGTGGAGGGCACAGCACATTGTGGCAGGGTGGGGGGCACACCGCCCACAGGGCCACCGGGACTCTTACCTCCGTGAGGGCGGGCGCTGGGAAGCTCAGCCAGTCCACGAGCTCACAGCGGTCCTGCAGCCAGTTGGAGGCCCAAACGCTGACCTGCTGGTCCCCGCTGGCAGCCAGCCACAGGTCCACACCCTCTGCCCCGAAGTCTCCATACTGGGGGCATAAAGGCTGGTAGGTGCCGCCTGCCCTGCTCTCCCATCCCCTTCCCTGCCAGCACCCTCGGTCAGGCCAGGCCCTGCAGGCTCACGAGGCTACTTCACCTCTCTTCTCGTGCTCTGGATGGTGCAGATCGGGGCTCCCCGATGGTCACTCAGCACACGGAAGGTCATCCCCGTGCGAGGGCGACTCACAGCCACGAGCCCATCCTTGTCTCCGGAGAGGATGGTCTGACCTGGGCGAGGCAGAGACCACGCTGTTACTCGTGAGCCCCTAGCCCTCAGCCCAAAGGTGTGACCTGGGCCAGGCAGAAGCCGTGCTGTCACCGTGAGCCCGGTCTCACCATCAGCAGAGAAGGTGATGGCCGTCAGTGCAGCCGAGTGGGGATGCATCTTGAGCTCCATCGCTATGCGGGGGATGCTAAAGAGCCGCAGCGTGCCGTCACTGTAGCCTGCTGCCACCCACTGCTGTTCTGGGCGTTCGCAGGATGGGGGGCTCCAGGACAGGCAAAGGCAGCTCTGGGGACCCACGGTGGGAAAACATTAGCACTCCCTTGGGGAGGGGGGAAGGGGCCCGGGACCAAGGCCACAGACAGACACTAAGGCTGGAGAGAGGACAAGGCTGCCGGAGCCCCAGGCATGCACCCCAGCCCCAGGCGCCCCCCGAGTACCTGGCTGAGCACCTGGAACTGGATCAGCAGCTCCATGCTGGCCACGCTCCACACCCTCACGCTGCCATCGTCACTGCACGTGGCACAGTGGGACTCGCTAGGGCTGAAGACCACCTCGTTCACCTGTGAGGAGCCACCACCCTGCCTGAGGCCCGTGGCCCTCAAGCAGAGGGAACACAGCATGGCCAGGTCATTCATGAGAGCATCCATCTCCCCCTTGAGCCTACCTGGCCGCGGCCCCCCATGTGGCACAAAGAAACTGTCCTGACCTCCCTCCCTCCCAAGTGTCCCCACACTAGACCTGGGTGGAATCCAAATTGCAGGAAGCCCACCAGTCAGTTGAACTTGACCATCCACTTGCTGGGACGTCACAGAAGGAACTGTCCTGACAGAACCTAGAACACGGGACTCCCAGGGGGCCACTCCTGGGCCTCATCACAGCAGGGGGGGTGGGGCTGAGATTGTCGTGTGTGTGTGTGTGTGTGTGTGTGTGTGTGTGTGTGTGTGTGTGATGTGTATCAAGGGAGAAAGCAGTTGTGTGATTACACAGAGTCAGGATCTCTGGTGTAAAAAAAAGGAGACAGGCCGTGCACCAATGAGGTAAAAAAAATATCCGAGTCCTGAATGGGAATTTCAGGTGTTAAGTATAAACTCCTGATGCATTTTATCTTAGAAAAATAATAATTTAGGTCTGTTTGGCTGAGAAGTGATGGGCCCCTCTGGGCCTCAGACCGTGACCTCTAAGCCCATTTCCCACTGGAGGGGCCACAGGCTCTGGAACAGCCAAGTCCGGTCTTGGGCGGAGCTGCAGAGGGAGAGGCTGGAGCACCTGTGGTCCACAGAAGAGCGGGACCACCAGTGACCACCAGCTCAGGTCAAGAACTCAGCACCCTCGAGCTCAAGCCCTGGTGGGTGGATAAACTCATCCTATCTGTACCACAGAAGCGTATTTAGCAGTAAATAGGAGTGAAGCACTGACACTCGCTACAACTCAGATGGACCTTGAAAACACGATGCTCAGTGAGAGCAGCAGATAGAAAGCACCACGGAGTGTGTTTCTGTTCACAGGGACCATCCAGAACAGGCAAACCGACAGAGACAGAGTCGGTGAGCGCCTGCCAGGGGCTGGGTGGTGAGTGCTTAATGGGTGGGGGGTTTCCTTCTGGGATGAAAGTGACTGCGGTGATGGTTGTACAGTTCTGCAAATGTTTCAGAAACCATTGACGTTACATGGGTGTGTGGCCCACAGGTTATACCTCGACATAAAGCCATTACCAAAGAAAAAGGAAACATGTAACCCTCACTACCTCACACAAGAGTTTCTTTCTTGGCTACTGTTACACCTGAACAAATGAACGTAGAATTTTTTTAAAAAAGACTGAGGAGCCAACTTGAAGACCGTGCCACCAGCCGAGGCCGGGACTCCATGAGCATCAAGAGAAAGTGACGGTGGGGAAGCCAGACCCACGTTTCCACCCACCACCGCTAATAGCTCTCAGAAAGTAACACATTGACTGCTGCCGGGGAACCTGGTCTACGAGGGAGAGACTCATCTACCTGTGCCCTGTCCCAGCCCCGGGAAATCTGAGAGCTCTCGAGGCCACTTCCCTCCGGAAGGAACGAGGGATCTGACTCCTGCCACCTGCAACTCCTGCCGCCAGACGAGGGCATCACTGGTGGGAGACACAACGCTCCCAGAAGGAAGTGACGTTGGGACTGGCTGGCCCTGACTAGACCCTGGCCCGGCTTCCAGACCCCTCGGACCCCAGGGAAGCATGTCCAACAACAGTGGTGGAAGACTTCAGGGTGGATGAACAGTTTTCTTCAACACGTAAATTACAAGAGAATAAAGTGGTGGGAAAGAGGAAGGGTCAAGAAGGCCACAGGGCCTGGGGCTACTGCACGCGGACACGGCATGGACCCCGTGCCCACGGGGAGGGGCGCGTGGTTCCGGGGGTGCAGCTGGTCCTGGGAACGCCTGGACGCTCACAGCTGCGCTTGGGCTGGGAGCACCCGGTGGGTGGGGATGGAGGGAGTGCGCGGCAGCTGCCCGGCCTGTGTGGGCTGGGATCCCCTCAGACATCCTCGGTGGCAAGCCGGTGGCCCAGCGGACTCACCTTGCTCCGGTGGCCGCTGATGAGTCGGGTGCTTGTGCCCTCAGCCCAGCTGACGTACCAGAGTGTGCCCGCCGTGGTGCCCACCACACCCATGTCCATGCTTTCGTGGAAGACTGCACTCACCACGGCCCCGTCAAGGGTCAGCTCACGCTCCATAAACACAGAGCTAGACCTGGAGGGGCAGGGGGTCAAAGGGGTGGCAGCAGCGAGAGCCGAGGGAGCCAGGTGGTTTGGCCCACGGGCTCTGGCCTTGCCCGAGCATGTCCCCTGGGGGACGGGCCCAGCTGGCAACAGAGTGCCAGCTCCCAGACACACTGTAGACACTCACCTGGCCCCGGAGCCCTTGCGCCTCAGCTCCGGCACGGCCCCCACGGCCCACAGGCGCAGCCGCCTGGTGTTGCTGCCACTGACCAGACGCGCGCCCGAGCACAGCAGCACTCCTGGGGGACAGGAGATGCCGTGAGCCACGTCCCCAGATGCCTGGGACTCAAGACGGTGTCCACCGCCCCAGCACTGGGACTCCCAGGGAGAACCGAGCCCCAAGCTGTCAAGGGTCACGGGGGTTCCGTCAGACACCCACCGATCTCACCGTCGTCCGCCTCCCAGGCCAGGAAGCAGCAGCCGGCACACATGTCCCAAACACACACCTGGCCAGCATTGGAGCCGCAGTAGAGCAGGGGTGTGGTCCCGTAGCAGAGCGAGGTCAGCTCGCACCCCCCCACCTCCTCAGGGATGGGCTCTCGGTGGGCCTGGAGGGACACGAGCGCGGTTTGGGTCAACAATGCCCTGGGGTCTAGCCAGACCCCATCCTCCAAAACCTCCTCTGAACCCTGGCACCTGGAGGCTGACGTCGCCCCCACGCTGCTGCAGGAGCCACAGGGTGACGGCACCCTGGCCCACGCAGGCGAGCTCGCCAGCGTCCCAGGGGTTGAAGGCCATGCCGTGTACTGGCTCTGGGAGGCACGTGGAGGATACAAGCTCGTAGGTGGCCGTGCTCCACAGGGCCAGGGTGCGGTCGCCATAGTCCCCTGGGGGAGATGCACAGTGACCACATCAGCTGCCCAGGGTTCCCAGGACAGGCAGGGGAGTCCAGAGACCACCATCCTCCGCCCCCGCCCTGCTGACCCAGCGTGACGAGGAGCCTGTCGTCTGGCGAGAAAGCCAGGGCCTGGACAGCAGTGTCGTGGTGAGAAAGGAGCTGCCGACAGGAGCCCCCCGGCACGTCCCAGACACGGATCTGGCAGTGGGAGGCAGTGCTGCTTCGGCCTGAGGCAGAGGCCAGCACCTGGTGGGCAGGCGGGTGGGTGGTCAGCAGGAAGGGTCCAGTCCACGGGCCCGTTCCCGCTCTGGGTAAAGGGCTGCTCTGGAAGCGAGAGCCAGCCGCACGCAGTTCAAGGAGCCAAGCTCCGAGGCACACATCAGCCCTGGGCATTCAAGGCAGGCTGCACGACACGCACCTGGGCATCGTGGCTGAGGGCCAGCGTGGAGATCTCCTCAGGGTGGCCAAGCCAGTGCTGCTGGACACCAGAGTGCAGGTCCTCCACCACCACCAGGCGACCACACGTGTAGGCGAAGAAGCCTGTGGGCAGGGAGGAAGCGCCCGCCCCGTTGGCCCCACAGCCCCAGGCACTCGTGCCCACACCCCCCCAACCCCACCCCAAGGAGAACTCCTGCTCACAGCAGGAAGTGCCACCAGGAGGACACGCCCGCCCTGCAGCCCAAACCACCTGCAGGCGCCTCCATGGGGCCTGGCCTAGGGGTGGACAGAACTGAGCCCACCCTGCAGCGTCTGGGCCGCGGCCCCCACCTGTGTCTGGCCTCCAGACCAGGTTGGCTCGCCCATTCCCGTTGTAACCCATGACGGCCTTCAGGTGCAGCCGCTCATCGCCGACAGCAGGGAAGGAGAGGCCCTGTGAGGAAGTGGACCCAGGACGCTGGCACCGGCCCACCCGGCCCAGCCCCCCCACCTCAAGCTCTGCCCATCAGGCCGGGTGTGGGACTGAGCCTTGGGAGATGTATGCTCCCAGGAGGAGGCAAACGGCAGGAACGTGGGCACCGAAGTCTGCACGCGGTGGCCAGCAGGGCTGGGAGCCTGGCATGCAGCACGCAGATGGGGAGGCAGGAGGAAGAGACGGGGAGGCGCCTGCCGGGGGGGAGGTGAAGGGGAGCCAGGACCATGGAGTGAAGCGGGTGTGTGGGCTCAGCAGGACATGCCTGGGTCCAGTCATCGCGTGACAGTGAGAACCTTAACCAGCCCGGTGAGAGCATGGGGCTCAGGGCGGAGGGGTGACCCGTGGGGTGACTGCCACCAAGGCCTGGGCTGCTGTCAGCTCTGGGAGCTGCCCCAGGGAAACACCAGGGAGCCTGTGTCTACCGGGGAGCAGGAGTACCCCCAGACACCACAGGGCCATGCCACCTGGACCCCTGGGCTTCCAGGATATCCACTGATGGCAGGGGCTATGAGGACGCCCCACCCAGCCAACCTTGGCCAGCAGGGAGGCCTTGTAGCGAGCTGTGAAATGCCGATAGGAGTCCGGGCGAGTGGGGGGCTGGGCCCTGGCTCTTCCAGTGCTGCAGGCACCTGTCAGGGAAGGGAATGAGACTGTGAACCCCCAGGGACCACACAGTGACCCTCCTTGCAGGCACCCTGCCCTGGCTGGTCAGACGCTTGGGTTCAAAGGGCACAGATAGGTGAGCCACGTCTCATCACCCACCTGGCCCAGCAGGGGCCTTGTGCTCTCCATTTGCCCTGTAGGTGACCATCCCTTGTCTGCCAGGGGCAGCCAGGTCTGTCCTTAGGCCACCTGGAGTCCACGTGGTATATGCACCTGGGCCCTGGTCCAGTTATAAGTGACCCTGCCCCACCCTGCTGCCCCTCCCCTGCTTACTGGGCCAACCACGGGGGTGGGGAGGCCTGCCAAGGTCCCAGGGGCCCCCCGTAGCCCCCCAGGCCCCATCACCGGCCCTGCCAGCCTCCTTCTGCACCAGCACAGGTGGGCCTGAGGCCTGGCGGAGACCCTCAGGGCCACGGCTCTCATCTGACATGGAGAAAGTGCCTGAGGAGCAGGGGGAGACAGTGAGACGAGGGAGCACAGCACCCCCGTGCCCCTGCCCCTCCCCCAGGCCAGGAGCAGCAAAGCATATCAGGACAGGAGCCAGACGCACATCCCCTCCAGGCCCTCCCAGGACCCCTGCCCTCACCATCATGGTCCTTGGGGGGCCTGGCACAGATGTCCAGCCAGGGTGGGGACGCCTGGGATGGCATCGGCACCTGCTGCCGGGGAAGCCCATTGGCCCCGGACACCATGTCCTCCAGCTGTCTTGTACCCAGGCCTGAGGACGGAAGGAGCTCGGCTGAGCCCAGGTCCCGGGGAGGGCAGAGCAGGAGGCGTGCCCAGCCCCTCACGCCCAACCAGCTCTGCATCGGGACCCCCAGGAAAAGAACAGCGCTGTGCACCCACAGCGGTTACAGTGCTAGCACCAGACATCATCATGGAGCCTGCCAGTGTCGTGGGACCACTCACCAGCTTCGCAGGTTGGGGGGGCCCCAGGAGAGCCTTGGACGCTGCAGAGGTGACAAGAGAGATGGTCGGGTGGGGCGGAGGGGTGCAGAGGGAGGCCTGGCAGATGCATGTCGAGGGCAGGAACTTGCCTTCCTGGAGGGGACTTCTCAGAGGGGGCCAGAACGTCCCAGAGGAAGATGGCGTCTCCCACGCTAAGGAGCTGCTGCTGGTCGGGGGTGAACACCACGGCCCGCACAGGTTCTGAGTGGCCGATGTACACCTGAGGGCAGCAGTGTGACATACAGAGGCCACCGAGGCACAGCTGGAGACACCTGGCCACCAGACTGCAGACGGACCAAGAGGACCTCGTGCAGTGTCAGGCCCCAGCAGGCATGGGAGAACCTCAGGGACTGTCCTCCACCCTCCTTCCTACCCGCTGTGCACCCGCCCAGGGCACACACCTGGCAGCCAGGGCCGGCCTGTGCTGAGTAGTCCCACACCTTGATGGCCCGGTCGGCGGCTGTGAGCAGAAAACGGCTATCCCCGCTGAGAGCTAGGACAGAGCAGGCCGCAGGGGGGACACAGGACAGCTGTGAGAGAGGGTGATCGCTGAGGGAAAAGGTCGGAGCACACAGGACCACCAGTTGGGGGAGCCCCCTTCTCACAGAACACAACCTCTAGGGAGCAGCAAGCGGCCCAGGGCCTCCCCTCCTCTGGACACTGCAGGCACCAAGGCTGGAGCCGGGAAGGTGGGGGAGGCCAGGCCACCAGCCACAGTCTTGGGCTCACCTTCCGGACCAAGCGGCCCGACGTGGCATCTAGCACTGCAACCATGTTAGAGGACGTGGACACCAGCAAGTGGCCAGGGGGTGCGGGGCCAAAGCAGACGGCCACAGCTGAGTCCAGGCGGCTGCCAGCCAGGTCCAGAGTGCTGATGTCAATCCTCAGCAGCTGAGGGAGAGCAGCAAGTGTCCTCACCATGATCTCCGGCCAGAGCTCGAGGCCCCAGAGCTGGGGCCCGGGCCGTGGGCAGCCTTGGGCATCCATCTGGCAGGCTGCCCACAGCTCACATGTCCTCTGTGCCATGAGGGGCGCAGGGCCCAGGTCCTTTCTGAAATGAGCATGGCCTCCCACCCAGGGAAACACGCAGCCGCCAGGGTCAGGGTGCCCACGGGGTCTGTGGGCCAAACTGGCGTGGCTCCGCCCTCACTGCACACAGGGAGGGTTCCAGTTGACTCACCTCATCCAGTGAGGTTGTGTCCATGATGGTCACCGTGTACTTGGAGGGACCCACAAAGGCCAGCAGGCGGCTGTCCCCACTGACCACCAGGGCACTGGGGCTCGGGCAGGGCTCCTGGCACACCACGTTAGCTGCCGGCACATGGGGACAGGCAGTCAGCTGGGTTGGGGTCGGCGGAGGGCACCAGAACAGACACTGGTCAGAGACCTACTGGTGTGGAAAACACCAGCCTGGGCTGGGCAGATCCCACAGCAGCCAGCCCATGGGGCTGGCACCAAGACCCCAGTGGGCACCACGGACTGCCAGGAAAGCTGGGGGCTCTCCCAGAGTGACCACCAAGTGACCATCTGGCTGGCCTGAGTTACAGTGGCCATGGGAGGGGGCCGACTCCCCTGCTGGCCTGGTGCTCAGGCTTCATGTACTCACTTCCTCCTGGGGAAGGGTGGGCACAGACTCTCACCGACCTTCAATCTTGGGGGGCTGGTGAGTCCTAAAACCACACTTGGCTCTGGGGGTCTCAGAAGTGCGACTGTGGAACGCAGTACCACAGTCGGGGGTGCCACGTACCCCCACCCCCGCAGGAACCTGACCAGGGGATGGCTGGGAGGCCAGAGTGGGGCTGGAGCTGGGCCTGGGGGCCTGACCTGCCACACGAAGGATGCGGCACCGGGGTGTGCCGCTATGGTACTGGGCCAGGGAGCCCCGAGAGCAGGAGCTGAACAGGAGGCTGCCGTCGGGGCTGGCGGCCAGGCCGGTGATGGCTCCGCGGTGACACCTGCACACACGAGACAATGCTGCCTTGCCCCTGAGCTGCACTGTCCCAGACCTCCTGCAGAACCCCCAGGGGCAGCAGAGGGCGGGGCTTCCTGTAGACGGCCCTCCCCCGCACTGCCCGGTCTCCCACACTCCCCAGGGAACCCACAAACCACTGGAGCTTCCACCTTGATCGTCTGTAGGGCCAGGGCCGGCTGGCCACCCACCTGTGCTCCACTAGGACCTCGGTGGCCTCCAGGCTGAAGGAGCGGACGGCCCCGCTGCTGAAGCCACAGAAGAAGGTGGGCTGGGTAGGGTGGAAGGCAACAGCACACGGGGCCTCCTCCGGAGACACAAAGTCGTACAGCTGGAGGACAGGGCCATGTGAGGGTGGACAGGCTGGGGCGACCAGCTGGCCACAAGGCCCGAGAGCCAGTCTCTCTCCAAGTGCCTTGAACCTTCAGGCCCCAAACATAGGCAGAAGGACCCAGGGCCCCACCCACCGGGCCTCAGTGTGGCCTGCGGCCCTCCAGTCCCTCCCTCCTGGCTGGCTTCCCTCCAGTCACACCCCACCTGCTGCAGGGTTGCTAGGTCCCAGATGCGGACAGTGTGGTCCTGGGACACAGTGGCCAGCTGTCCCCGGCTGCACTCAGTGGCAAGGGCCAGCACCGGGGCGGCGTGGGAGCGCACCAGCACGCTGTACTCCCGGGACGGGATGTCCAGGAAACCCAGGTGGCCCGAGGAGGTGGTGGATAGCACACGCAGGCCGTCAGGGCTGACGCGGACGGAGCTGATGGGGCCCTCGTGTTCTGCAGGCAGGGTGGGTTGGTGACCGCCCAGGCCCGTAGTGGGGTGGGCCCGGCACCTGGGCCAACCGGGGCAGGCTGACCGTATCCATGCTGTGCCTGTGCCCAGCCCCCCTGCCCAGGACACTGAGAAATGCGCTTCCCTGCTGCCTGGAGCCCCAGCTCCCTGTGAGCCACAACAGGTGCCTCCCCTGTGACCACCCACTTCTGGGCTCAGCAACAGTGGACCCCAGCTCAGGACACAGCCCCTTGGAGCCCCATGACTGCCGTCCAGCCCGGGGACACGGCCCTCCTGCGGCAACCCTGGTGGCAAGGTGATGTCGAGGCCCCACCTGCCTCCAAGAGCACAGAGGAGAAGTCCAGGGGCCAGAGGCGCAGGTAGCCGTCCTCGGAGCCCACGGCACACTTGGCCTGGGAGACGCTGAGGCTGCTGATGGCGATGCCGGGGCCTGAGTGGGGGGAGGCACGGTCAGCCCAAAGCGTCAGGGCCGCTCCTCCCAACACAGCAGGACCTACCTACCTGAACTGAAGGTCTGCTTCTGTGGGAGGGGGCCACCGGGGGTCCGTGTGGGCAGGAGGCGGCGAGCACACCGCACAGCCATGCGCTGGTGGTCAATCTCCAGGAAGTGGCCGCTGCGGCTGCAGACGTAGCTGCCCAGAGAGGCAGAGGTAACAGGTGAAGGCGGAGGGGCCGAGGGGCGGGGCAGGGAATGGGCGGGCCCCTCCCATTAGGGGAGGGAGGGTGGGGCTCACAGTGTGTGGCCGTCCTGGGCCTGCCCGAAGGCCAGGTCAGTGAACTCCAGCGTGTGGTGCTCCCCCAGGTCCACAGGGCAGGAGCGCAGCCCCCCACCTCGCAGCCGCCACAGCCGCACGCTGCCCCGCCCGCACGATGCCATCCTGCGAGGGGTAGGAGGTTAGCCAGGGAGGAGGGGCCAGCTCACAACTCGCTGGTCCCAGCACGGAGGGTGGGCAGGCGGGCAGCCAATCACCTGGTTTCATCGAAAAAGGCCACCTCGAATGCCTGGATGTCAACGTCGCTGTGCACCTTCGTGAGGATGATGGCCTCTCCGCCTCGCCCCACCTGGGCCGTGCCCCACACCACCACCGTCTGCAACAAGTCCGCGCTGAGCACCCACCACCCGCCTGGCCTCTCCCACAGAAGCAGGCGCGTTGGGCTGCAGGGGGTGGGGAAGTTGGCCCCTGCAGCCCGTAGGAACCTACATGTGCCCACCCGGGGCTTCCACAGACATGTGTATGCAGAAAGGGGCAGAAGACACAACCACGAGTGGAGGAGAGGCCCCGGGTGAAACACCCAACTTCAGAGATGCCAGCACGCTAAACATGCCCAGCTCAGGCGTGGGGGACTTGCCACTGAAGAGGGTGAGGCCAGTCAAAGGCCAGCTCCATCCACGAGGGAATGAAACAGATACTCTGTGGCAAGTATGGCGCAGTGGTGCCTGGCGGGGCTGGGGGAGGCCTGCGGGGGACCCTTGCTGCCTGCATGCACCCCAGGATGGGCTGCCCCACCTCCCCGGCCTGGCCCGCTTACCATCCGCCCGTGGCGGTCCTTGCCGACACCACAGAGAACCTCCCCACTGTCAGAGAAGCTGCGGATGGAGAGGTGGAGGTCAGTGTTGCAGGCACAGCCCCCACCCGCCTCGGAGACCCTGCACCCACCTGAGGGAGCAGACGGTGTGGACTGGGCTCTGGAACAGGGACAGGCACTCCTCGGTCTGGAAGTCCCAGAGACGCAGCATGCTGTGGGGCCGTGCCTGGGCTGAGGCCAGCAGGGAACCGCTCCCGTCCAGCGCCAGGGCAGAGACCTGGGGGGCAGCAGGGTGAGGGAGGGTGTGTGCCTGCAGAACAAGCCACCCCTGGGCCAGGGTGCCCACCTTGTCTGTATGGCCAAGGAAGAGACGCTGCTCCCGGGTGTTGACACACAGAACGACGATGACCGCATGGCAAGGGTACACGATGGCGGCCCCATCCCGGGTCCACAGGGCCTGTGCACAGGGGCCGGAGGCTGAGGTCACAGGCTGGTCGGCTTCATCCCCCCACCCCAGCACTCCCCTAAGCCCCACGCACAGGAGTCAATGGGATGCACGTGCCAAAAGAACAGAAAGAGCTCAGGTGCACGTGGGTATGGGCAGGGCTTCCTCTAAGCCCTGTCTGCAACACAAGAAACTTTGGGATTCAGGTGACAAAAGGCCAGAGAGCCCACAAAGACTCGGAGTTCGTGTCCTGGAAGGCCTGGCGAGCACACAGCCTCCTTTCCTGCTGCTGTCCCTGCAGGGTCCCACAAGTCTCGCCCATACCCGGCCCCACTTGGCTGGACGACACGCATCAAAGCTTTAAAGGGAAAGCAAGGGCTCTCAGGTCTCTGGAAGCTTGAGCAATTGGACGAGCACCGACCCGGCTGGTGTTCACGACACAAAGGGACGCCTGCGACGGGATGTCATCACGTCAAGGAAGCACCGAGCGTGTGAGGATGCGGGCAGGGCTGGGCGTCCGCAGCGGTAAAGGGACCCGACGCCTGGGAGAGCTTGGCTGTCCACACAGCCACCTCAGGGAAACACGGGGTGTGCCCACTGTCCCCTCTGTGTATCTGACACTTGCACGACCCAGCAAGAACAGAGGACCCCTCACCCATTTGGTGCTGTGACCCCCAAAGCCGATGACCCCCTTGAGCCTCAGGACCGGATCCGGGAGGAAGCTCTGAAATAGGCAGACTCACAGTGAGACCCCGAAATGGCAAGGCTCCTGTCCCACCAGGGATGCCCCACCCAGAGCTGGTGCCTGCCTCCCAAGAAAGCCACCTGGTTCTAGTGCCTTCTGCCAGCTGCTCTATGGCAGGAAACCAGAATTCCAATCACATTGCTAGACCCTCCAGGTACCCCAGTCCTGCGCCTGCCTGGAGCCTGAGCCCACCCCCCACCAAACCACTGGGGCTGGGGTCAGGGCACCAGCCCCCTCCTTACTCTTTGTTGAAAACGATTCTTGCCCAAAGCCGTCTCCTGTTGGTTCTGCTTTCTGCCAGGAGACTAGATAGGAAGGGACCATCTGCCCCACGCATGTTTCCAGTGGACAGAGGCCCAGCAGCCCTCCACCCACACCTCGTCCACATCCCACCCCCCTCGGTGGCACAGTCAAGCCCCACCTTCCTTGGGAAAAGCACTCACCTCTCGTGGGGACGCATCCTCTGGGGCCGTGGGCTCCACAGTCGTCTTGTGCACAGACACGTGAAGGCTGTCACTGGCCACGTGCTTGTCAGTGGCCTCCACCCAGGCCAAGGGCTCCTGGCTACAGCCACTGGGGCCACCCACACTAGAGACCTCGGAGTGCTCACAGGACACGCTGACTTCTGGAAGGGGCCTGGGCACAGAGGGGGCCTGGCGGGACTTTGGGAGGACAAGTGCCTGTTAGCACCCTGTGGCCACCACCCTCAGCCCCATCTCCGAGGGCACAGGGCACTCACAGCTGTGGGGCCATGCTTCTGGACCATGAGGGCCAGGCTGTCCTGAACAGGCTTGCTGAAGGCCGCCGGGTGAGGGAGAAGCCGAGGCACAGGCCCCACTAAGACTGCAATTGAGAAGAACCCACTGAGCAGAGTGCAGACAAGCCTGTGAGGACGTGGCCACAAGGCCCTGGGCAGGGGGCAGCAGTGGGCCCTGGCCTTGCCCACTCTGCAGGAGGGAAGCCACAACAACAGCTGCAGCCTACCCTACCATGGTCCCCGGCCCCCCTTCCCAGTTGGAAAGCTTGAAGCCACCAGGCACCCTAATCAGAACCTCCCACATTGGGTCTGGGGCCTCGAGACAGCCTCCCCTCACCCTTGCAGGCATCATGCTGCTGCATTCACCTCCCCAGATGCAGAATCAGGCCCCCCTCTCCCGCCGAGCTCCATGGGCCCTTCAGGCCTGAACCTGGGTCACCGCTGGCCCCACAGGCCCACCTGCCTCAGAAGGGGAACAGCTCTTCTGAACTGCCTCGGAGGGTGTTTTTGAGCTGTCGCTTGGAAACCTCGGTGGGGTGAAAGGACAGTCAGCTTCCGGGGCGACCCTGCCGTCCCTCCACCCGGCTGTCCTCCCTCCACCCGGCTGCCCTCCCTCCACCCGGCTGCCCTCCCTCCACCCGGCTGCCCTCCCTCCACCCGGCCACCCTCATGACAGGCAGAGCTGCTCACCGGATGTGGACATAGTGGTCGTGCCAGCTCTCCCCTTTAGGCACCGGGAATGCCATTTCTCGAGGTATGGGGGTGATGGGCAGTTTTGCACGCCGGGCTTCAGCGACAGTGACAGCTACGAAGAGCAAAGTCCAGGGAAGCCCACCCAGCTCCCTCTCCCAGCCCAGACAAGACAACACCAGGTGCCAGCCAGCAGGGTACTGCCTGGCCACCAGCCCAGCCACCACCTCCCCCAGCGGCTGCCTTGGGAGCTGGGAGGCTCAAAGATGGTACAGCATGGGCATTTTCACCAGGGAGGGTGTGGAGGCCAGCACACAGGGAGTTAGTTAGAGCAGGCGGGCTGCAGGGTAAGCACACCTTTAGCCCTCACCAGGATTGAAGCACAGGTCACTGGTGTAGAGGTTCCTGACCAGCAGGCTAGCACACAGCCTGATGCTCTTGAGATGACTGTAGCGTTGGTTCAGGTAGACCAGGAGAATGTCGTGCAGGTCGAGCTGCAGGCAGGTCCAGCGGGCAGCAGGGGAGCCCACACCTGCCAGGTGTGCAGGACAGGAGCAAAGGTCAGAGCCTACCCCCTCACCAACTGGCCCACAGCACTATCTGTCCTCGGCCTGTCCCCACTCTCATGGCCACAGCCACGTGCCCCTCCACCCAGGCTGTCCCTGGCCTGCCTCCCCCCTGAGCCTTCTGGCTGGCTGCCTCTCCCAGACTATCTGTGACCCGTTCACACCTCATCTGCATGTTACCTTTCCTGGGTGTCCCAGTCTCACAGATGAAAGGGAACTGAAGCCATGTGGCTGTGGACTTGAACTCCTTAAAGAAGTTGGAGAATGACACTCGGATGACCTGGCTGCCCTGTGGGTATATTATAGCATGGCCGTGAGGAGAGGAGACTGCAGCAGGAGTGCAGGGCGCCCACCGGTAGCTCCCGCTCTCCAGCTTGTAACCTCGGTACACAGGTCCAGGTGAATGACGAAATGCTTGGCGGGCAGAGGCCGAAAGAGCACGTACAGGTAGCGTCCGGTCAGCCCCAGGGACTGGGTGCTGGTTTTGGGGAGCTGGATGTAATTGCCAGCAGAGACAGGGCCCCGCACGCGGTACACCGTGCACTTGAGGGTCTTGTCCTGCAGAGAGACACGGGAGGCGTGGCGTCCCGCTCAGCCCCACGGAGCGCAAGGAGGGCTGCAGCAAAGCGGCCCAGGAGACAGAGGAGAGGCCGCCGCTCCTGCTGCCAGGAGCCCCGGCCCACTTACCGTCACGACGGCCACGTCGCCCTCTTTAGAGGACCGCTTCCACTCGCCCACCTTGAAGTGTCTGAAGACGTTGAGGAACGGCTGCTGCCACACTGGGGGACACGGGGGCGTGAGGTGCCAGACCCACCGCGGGTCTAGGGAGGGGGCCAGGGCAGGGTCTGCGCGCTCCCCAGCTGTGACAGCCAGCGCAGCGCGCGGACTGGGCTCCGGGAGAGTCTCAGCACCAACCCGTCCGCGGCGGCGCCGGATCTCGGGCCCCAGACCCCGGCCCTCCCGCCGCGCGCCGCTACCTCCGGCCATGGCGCCGCCGCTCGCGCTTCCCGCCTCGGCCGCCGGGCGCCTCACGCAGAGCACGCAGTGCGCGCCTAGCAACGGCCGCCTGGCAACGACGCCACTTCCGCCGTCACGGCGGCAGGGCACGTGATCGCGCTTCAGGGACGGGGACTGTCACGTGACCGCGCGACGGGGCGGGGACTGGTGAGTGACCGCTCTGGGGGTCCGGACCCCCACCTCACCAGCTGTTTCTCGGGGCGCCCGAAAACCTTGCCCGACCACTTACTCTTCTCTGCTGTCGTGCCCCGGGGCATAAGGGGCCTCCGCCCCCAGGCCTCTGCGGCCACTCCCAAGCCGGGACCCCCTGGGGGTACGCTAGCGCCACCAGCTGTGGGATCCGGGAAGGTTCCTGACTCCCTCTGGGAGGCATCTTTGTATAGGGAATGAGACGCAGCCCAGAAATTGTGACCTGCACTTGGCAGGAGCTGTCCCCACCTACCCTGTTGCTACCTAGCCCTCTGGAGGCACGTGTGTCAGACGCAGGCAAAGTCACCTGGCCCCACAGGTAAAGCAATGTCCTACAGGACCCCGAGGGCTCCCCACCAGACCTGGAGGATTCAGAGACAGCACCAGGCATCCTGAGACCTGACCGCAATTCTGGGTGGCTGGGGCGCCATCTCAGGGCCAGTTATGTAACATTTCTGGGTCTTGAGGCCGGGTTCACACACCTGCCAATGACTACGGGGTGTCACGTGGGGCACGGTGGCATTTATAGACTTCTATGCAAAATGACTTGGCCCAGGACACAGGAAGGCAGCTGGGCAAGAGAACAGGGGGGACCAGATTTAGACAAAAGCTTCAGCTGTGAGGAGATGAGGCTACAATGGAAGGTTGGGCTGGGCCTGGTGCTGGGACACAAGCGCCCCCTCCCGCATCCACCCCCCCCCCCCAAGTAAAGGCCTTTCCAAAGGGCAGTTTCTCAACTTTATTAGCCTGGAGCTCCTCCCTGCCAGCCCCACAGGCTGGTCCCCGGGCACAGTGAGCAGGACTGAGGTCAGACAGTTTCAACCCCTGGCCTCTGGCAGCCTGGAACAGCTGGGCCAAGGGGTCAGCAGGAGCAAAAGTCCAAATTCTGGCACTTCAGGTGTGGCCGGCTCCTGGCCAGACCCAGGGTGAAGCACGGCCCACCGCAGCGGGTGGACAGGGCGCCGTGGTCCTCTCCTGGCAGAGGGTCCAGCGTGGGGCAGGGCCAGGCCCTGCACGGGCACCGTTCCTTCCAAAGCTGTGACTAGGAGCAGTTGGTGATCCTGGCCAGGAACTGCTGTGCCCACCACTCGTCCAGGTCGATGGGTACGAAGTCTGCGGGGGAGCAGAAGGCTGGGCAATGATGCGCCTCCCAGGCTGACCAGCATCTCCCACCTCGAGCTGACCACAAGCCCCTCACCCAGACCCCAACTGTAGCAGACGCTGGGAAGAATTGGGTCAGGCTCCAGTCCTCTTCCCAACCCCCTGGGGCTAGAACCTGGCTGAGCCAGATCAGGGTTGGAGGAGGTGGAGGGGACACCCTGAGGGCAGGGGAGGGCTCACTCTGCAGCCGGGGGTTGGGGGTCCTCTCCACATATTGCACTGGCCTCGGCCCGCTCTCACCGGCTGGGCCACCACCCAGCTGCTGCTCCACTTGCTGCCAGGCTGTGGGGAAAGGATGGTCAGGCTGAGCCAGGCCCCTGGCACCGTGTCTCCCACCCCAGGGCATGGTGGCTACCCTGGACCCCAGCCCAGAACCGGGAGTGGGCAGCCTGCTGGACGGTCACAGGAGAAACAGGCAGAGAACCCAGGAAGAGCCCAGGCCTCTGGCAACTTCGAGTGAGGTTACAGTGGGAAAAGGACCAGTGGCCCAGGTCACACCCTCGGGCCTCAGCACTACCTTCGGACACAAATCGGACGTTCTCCTCGTGAGCCAGTGTGTAGGTCTCCTGGGTTCCCTTGAGGGACGGGGATGTGGCAGGTGGCCGCCGGCCATTCACCCGATTGAACACGAGCCTCGGCCCTGGACTGCAGGAAGGGGGAAGAGATGGTCAGCAACTGTCCCAAGCCCAGGTGTTACCTGGCAGAGCTCCCGGAGCAGCCTCAGGCCACCCTCACCACCCCTGGGCCAAGCCCAGCCTGGGCACTTCCCTGAACCACAGGAAGGCTGTGTGCTGCAGCCAGTGGCCAAGGCCTTTCTCGTGCAGGCCTGCACCCCCAGCAGCTCAGTTCACAACTGCAGCCCCCCACCCTGAGCCAGGCCTAAGACTGCGGGGGTGGAGTGGGGCCTCTCTGTGTCCCCAGATCCCCTGCAGAGCTCCATGCTCAAGGCACATAGGCGGCCCTCCAAGGGTCTCAGGCACCCCCACTGCCACCAGCCACCCACCTCCCCTGGACCAGCCAGGCCTCCATCAGCCCAAGTTTTGACCTGAGTAAAGGTCACTTGGCCCAACCCCACCCACCAGGCGCAGTTCTTGGCCACTTTCTCCCCCACAGAAGTCTCTCCATCTCACGATGCCCCCCAGTGTGGGATGAAGGACCCAAACAAGAGCTGGCGGCCTTTGCCCTTCCCTCTCCCAGCTGCCCCAGGTCCCCAGGGACAGCTCCTGGTCTGGCTAGACAGCACCAAGTGCTGAGTGGGCCATCCTGAGTAGGGAGGGTGTGACTGCATCCCTGGCCCACCCCTGCAGGCCCCAGATGAGGGGCTATGCTCTTGCCCACGGGGGCAGGAATGCTGAGTGAGGAGATGGCCCTGGGTGCTGGAGCTCGCCCTGGTGGGCATTCGATGTCCAGGTGGCCACTGGGCCCATCCCGGCCAGCCGGGCCCAGGGCATTGGTTGGGCTGCCCTGGCCAGTGGCAGCTGGCCCAGCCCTGTGCACATGAAGCCCGGGACAGGGCCATGGAGAGTGCGGGGCCCACACCTACAGCAGGAGGTGGGAGCCGGGAGTCCTGGGCTGCACGTGCCACTCCGCCAGGCACTCGCGGTCCCGCCGGCCTGCTCGCCATCCTGGGCTCAGGTGCCCCACCGCCGCTGGGGTTTCCTCCTCAGTTGAGAGGGGCACTAAAATAAAGAGGAGCGTCTTGAGGGGCACCGGTCCCACCAGCTCCAGGCTGGCAGGGTCAGGTGGCCACATAGAATGTGGAGGGGCAGGGCTCCTCCCAGGCCTGAGCTATACCAACCAGAGGGCATAGATATTTGTCCTTAACTGGAACAGCCCCTCGCCTGCTACCTTAGCCCTGCAAGGCCGCAAACTCTAGAAAAATTTGGAGACTGAACATCAAAGAAGGAAAAATAGAATTGCAGTCAAAGGCTGTAAATCGCAAGTACCTAGATGGTGGCCTGGCCAGGGCTGAGAAGGGGCCCCAGCAAGCGGGCACCTGACCGCCCGCTGCCGGCAGTTACATAAGGCGGTTCTGCGGGCCCTCTGGGGGAAAGGGCACAGCTCCCTGTGCACCTATGGACGAGTCCAGCGTCCATCTTCCCCACCCTTCTCTGTGCCAGCGCCCAGGGACTCGGCCCGCAGGAAAGCCCCGCCCACAGGCAAGCTCCGCCCACAGCAACAGCAGCACCGGAACCCCTGCTAGGTGCCTGCTGATACAGGACTCGCTTCCTTTTACTTAACCCCCTTCACTACCCTCCAAGGTAGACCACCCACCCGTTTTCAGCCCAGGAACCTGGGCTCAACAGAGAAGTGACCTGTCCAAGGTTACATGTGGTGAGTGGGTGGCAGCATCAGAACTCTGTGCCTGTCTGACCCCAAAGCCCACAACCCAGTACAGCTTCCAAGCCCCCTCCCCCACCGGTCCACCTCCCCTGCACCATCAGGTGGCCCCATTTTATCTTCTCCCTAACAGTTGATCTTATTCTCTCTCGCTGGAAGGGAGAACTCATCAGGCACAGACTCATGTGCCCTGTCTACCACCACGGGCAGCGCCCGGCTGGAATCTGAGCCCGGACATGTAGCAGGTCAGATGCTTTGAGCACCTGTGATGCACCAGGCACAGAGGGTGCAGCAGTGGCTCAGACTCCTTCCTCCTGGGCAAAGTCTGGGTGAGGGAGGGTGGACAGGAAGTCTGGGTGGAGTGATTTCAGAAGTTTCAGGGGCTCCTGGTGTGGAGGACATGCTGGCTGCTCTGGCCTCCCAGCAGGAGTACTCTTCAAGGTCCCTGAGACTGGCAGGGGGCAGCTCAGGGAAGGAGTGACCTCATTGGGAAGGGGGGACGACATGACCAGCACACACTCTGCCTTCCTGCCGCTCCCCTGCACTCACAGTGCCACACAGGACTGCAGTAGGCTGAGGGACCAAGCACCAGCACCCCCCTGAACCCCGGGACCTGGCAGGTTGCAACATCTTAAGGGCTCTGCTCTGTCTTTCCTATCTCTCTCCCCAGCACCCTAATCCTGCCACAGATGCACATTTCCTTCCCCATTCCCCAGCAAAGGGGCCATGGAGGAAGCAACAAGTTTCTCCAGGTAAGGTGTGGGGGGAGGGCTCCCTGCTTGGGTGATAGGGGTGGGGCTACACACCGATGCCTTATTTTCTCCCCTGGGAGGTAGGGCGGCTGTGAGGACCAAGGCTGATGTCACAGGCAGTGTCACAGCACAGCTGGGTCCTGGGAAGTGCCCCCCAAGGTCCCACTCACCCCTCTCCCCAGGAGGCACCTGTGGCCGGCCTGGAACATTTTCCTCACTAGGACCAGTCTCAAAGTGTCAACATGCTCCTAGCAGGAGGCCCCTAGAAAGGGCCTCAGCCAAGAAGGGTCCTCACAGGCTGCCCCCACCTGTGGCATCTGAGGCCAGTAACTGAGGGGGAAGGGCACGCTGTGGCCTGCAGCACACAGCCCCCACCTCTTAGCCAATCCTGGAAGCTGTTTGTCCTCAACTTGGGAAGAAATCCCAAGGCCTGGTCAGCGCTGCCTCGGGGCCCTGAGTCTGCTGCCCCCACCCATCCACAGCCCAGCTCAGGAGCCCTCAGGCCTGTGTGGGCCTGGACTAAGCCCTGGACCCAGAACATGCATAGAATAAATGAAACCAGAAGCCAGGACCTGAGCCAAAAAGTGAAAGGTTCAGTCCTGGGGGATGGAGAATATGACCTCCAGGTCACGGTCACTTGGAGGCCAAAGTGGTTGAACTGAGCCTCCTATGGCAGAACTGCTGGTCAAAAAAGGCGGAAAAACCACAACTCCAGCAAGCCCCAAACATCTGCGGGGGTCTCCGTGCCCAGCCAGGGTGTTTGGGGTGAAGGGCAGAGGAGAGCAGTGGCCTGGCAGGGCCAGAGAGAACCACGTGCACTTCTCCCCCAGCTGCCCCGCAAGCACGGCGCTGGCAGCCTCCAGCCGCAGGCAGAGGCAGGCCACCTGCGGGCCAGCGTCCTAGGCCACTGCGCTCCCGCCCTCTAGGGCGAGTCCCCAGCAGCTCGTCTCAAGCCTTGGCCTCGAAGCCCAAGGTCGGCCCAGGCACCTGACTTAGCCGCCTGGAGCCCCTCAGATCCAGGAGCCGGTCGGCTTTCTCCCGACTCGGGGTCCGCGGGATCCCAGAGGACTCGGAGGTGTGTCACGCACATCCGGTCCAGCCCCCTCGGACCCAGCCAGGTGCCAGGTGAGGCGGAGGTGCGGTGCCAGAGCTGCACGCGCGGGCGGGGTCGGCGTGCTCCGCCCCCTCCGCGCCCGCCGGAGCATGTGGCCCGGTCTCCGCTAACCTTTCCCCAAGGTCACCCTCAAGGCCCCGCGGCGGCCGGCGGGGGAGGGGAGGGCCGGGCTCCGGCCGCGGCCGCGCGTCTCACCTCGACAGGGGCCAGGGTCCCGGCGGCTGCGCCCGTGGGGGCTGCGGGGTCGGCGGCGAGAGATGCCGGCATTTCAGGAGCTCGCCGAGCCTGCTCTCCACCTGCTGCTGCGTGGGACCTGCAGGCACGGGGAGGGCGCGTCAGCCGCCGTCGCGCTGGGGGCGGGCAGCGCGTGCGGAACTCCGGTCATCCCCTCCCTACCTTGCCCGCCCCCGCTGCGCACCTGTGCGCCGCTGCGCGACCAGCTTGCTGGGTCCCTTGGTGATGGTGTACATGGTGCGGAGGGGCCGCAGCGCGCCCGCGCCCTCCGCGCCCTCCCCGCCCGCCGGCCCGCGGCCAGATCTCGCGCCCTCCGCCCGGCTGACACTCCGCGGGTGCCGAGGGCGCGGCCCCTTTAACGGGCGGCCGGCGCTGCGGGGAGGGGGCGGGCCCGCCACACACCCCCGGCCCTTAAAGGGCCCGCGCCGAGGCACGCGGCAGGGGTGGCGCTCGGGCCTTTGGGAAACTGGCTGGATCCGCGGCGGGGCCCGAGGCTGGGGTTGGGCGGCCGCAAGCAGAGCCCGCCCCTCTGGCCCAAGGCCTAGGTCAAGGAAGTTCCCTGAGGCCTGGGCCGCCGTCCGCCACAGGAGGCTAGGGGAGCCATAGGCACACAGACGTGGCGAGGTTCTGGCCCAGGCCCTCGGTGATGTCCAAGGAGCTGAGGCATTGACAGACGCTGGGAGTGAGCTGTGTGGACCCTGGAAGCAAGGGTATTCCCACTCACGTCGGAGACCCTCCTCCAAGGTGCCTGGGTGGGCCTGGGCCAGTGCGCCGGTTCACCCAGTCATGGGACTGAGGGGGTCAGAGATGAGAAAAGGCGGTCAGCCCCCGGGTTTGGGCAGACATGACGCCCTGGGAATCTCCCTTTCATCCCATGGGGGCAGGAGCAGAGAGTACACTCTGCCGCAGCTCAGCCTTCCATGCTGATGTTTGTCCCCAACCCCAGGGAGGCGGGAGGCCGATTACCAATCCAGGAGCATCGTGGGGGGTGGAGAAGGCGGGTGAAGCAACCCAGCTTATGTCATCCCACAGGGGAGAAAGAGCACTTACTCCTCCAAACCCCCCAGGCAGTGGGGTCAGCCGCAAGACCTACTTCAGTGACAGTGCCTCAGGAGGAGCCAGACCTGCCGGAGGAGAGGGGCTGCTGTGCCCTAATCTGCCAGGCAGCCCCTTCCCAGGGGGATCTACCCACAGGTTTCCTTCCTGAGGATTAGATAGAGATGCCCCTTCCTCCCAGTTCACAGGCTGCTTAGGGCTGCCTCAGGCTGTCAGTGGGGGCAGGGTCATCACAGGGTCTCACACACAGCAGCCTGGGTTGGGGGAGGGGGAACCACAGAACTCTTGGGTTTGTGAGCCTGAGGGCCTTTTGGATTCTGCAGGAGGCACCCATCCTCCCTTTGGTTGAGTTCAATCCTTAATGCCCCCCCCCAAAAAAAAACTCTGCCCAGGGTCATCCAGGGGGTGTGTCATCCGCCTCAAAGGCTTGTGCAACCACGTTGGTCCCTCAGGGCTCCTGCACTGCTCCCACAAGTATTTGGGGAGGCTCAGTCGGGCCAGCACCAGAGCCTGGGGTGTGTCTCAGTCTGGGAGCCGCTGCCCCAGGGGGCAAGGAGGCTTCCCCTCAGCACTGTGGCCCAGTGGGCTCCTGTAGGGCACCTAGCCCAGCTCCCCCCCCACCCCACACCTGAGCGGGCCTGAAGCCTCCCACCCAGGCAGGGCTGAGAAGCCAGGTCAGGGGCTAGAGCGCGTCTTTCTCCTCGTATCACGTCCAGACAACAAGTACTGTGTACAACATGGCGGGGGGTGGGGTTAGGGTTAGGGTGGGGGCAACCAGCAGGAGGATGCCCCCACCCCACTACCCCATGTACCTGTGTGGCTGCTGGTTGAGGTGGGGGGACTGGGCCTGCTGGGGCTCCTTCAGGGAAGTCTGCTTCCTGGGGCAGCTGGGCTGCCCTTCCTCCCAAGTCCCCCATAGCCCCTTGGCTCTGCGTCTTGTTCTACCCACGGCCAAAGGATAAGACCCCTATCCCCGGCCCCAGCTGCTCGCTCTGTGGGGCTGGGCTGAGCAAAGCCTGTGACCCTGAGAGGGGAGAGCATGTCCAGGGAGTCTGGGCATGAGCACACCCCCTGGCCAAGCCGGACCCCCTTTCCACCCGAGGTGCCCATCCCTCGTCCCTCCCCCCAGCTGTGTCAAGGCCACCACGCTCCTGCCCTGCGTCATCTGTGCTGGCTTCCCTGGTCTCCCTGGTGGCCTCGAGCACAATGCTAACTCACTCAGGCTGGGGAGACCCCGCAGGGTGAGGGGCCTGGGCGGGCCTGTGTCCTGAAGGCACACGTTCTTGCAGAAGGAGCCAGGCCCTGGGGTGGGGGAGTACCTCCCGCCAGGTTGACATGAGTTGAGAGCTCCTCATCTCCCAGGCACCCCCTCAGGCCAGCGTGAAGAGGGGAAGGACAGGGCCTGTTGATGAGCAGATAGGCCTGGCCTTGATGGTGGCCAAGGCTGCTAGACTCTAATGTCCCAGCCCTGCCTACGGGCCTTGTCTGAGGTCAAAGGTTGGGTCCAAGACCCCTTGGAAGGGCTCCAGGAAAGAGGAGCAGAACAGGAATGGTCCCGACAGGCAGGAGAGGAGGGGGTGCAGGACAGGCTGGGCCTTGGGGAGAAGTGAGAGAACCCAGAGGTCCCCAAAAGACACTGAGCTAAGGGAGAGGGGAGCCAGGGAGAGAAAGGCCCGGTTGTAGGGGACAGGCAGCAGAGGAGGGCAGGGAGGAGGGTGGGGCTGATCTCCCCCTGAGGCACCTTTCCGGCCTCACTGCTCCCAGGACTCAAGTGTGAGACCTGCCCTGGCCCCGGGACAGAGCCAAGGGGAATGGGGAGGGCCCAGCCAGAGCCTGGGAGAGGTCAGGGTCTGGATGGGCCTGCAGTCAAGATCTCAGTTTGGTTCTCCTGTTAGGGTAGGAACCCTGGCCAGCCTGGCCTTCCCTGGACTACACTGTCCATGACGGCGGGCCAGCCTGCTAAGCCCCTGTAGAGACAGCGTCTTGCAGCCAGCAACATTCCCTATTGTCAGAGAGGCTGGAAACCCATCCTGGAGTTGGAGTCATGGGCAGTTGAAGAGGAGGCAGGGGCCTCACCCAGCAGGCTGAAAAAAATGGGTGTCATAGCAAGGAAAGGCCTTCACCTCACTGACCCCAGTTAACCATAATAAAAACAAGTACGGTTTTTCTCTTCTAAAAGGCTCTAAATATGATACTAAAGTGTCATGTTAGAGGAGAAAGTTTAAGTTTTCAGTCATCCTCCATCACTTTCCAGATCTGAAATCCATGCCCTCACCAACCCAGACTAGAGGATGGGCTTCTGCCAATAAAGGGTGATCAGTGGCCCCCAGGAAAGGCTCTGGCTGGATGCTGCCACACCTGCCACCAAGTTTCTAGGGATTGCCCATTCCTTTTTTTTTTTTTTTTTTTTTTGGCCTCATGGCTTGCAGGATCTTAGTTTCCTGACCAAGGGACTGAACCTGGGCCCTAGCAGTGAAAGTGCTGAGTCCTAACCACTGGACCGCCAGGGAATTCCCAAGGGATTGCCCATTCCCATACCCAAGTGCAGTGACTTGAACAGTGGACCCCCAAAGATACATCGCCCAGAACCTCAGAACATGACCTTATTTGGAATAATGGTCTTTGCAGATATAATTAAAGCAAGGATTTCGAGATAAGGTCATTCTGGATTAGGATGGGCCCTAAATCCAATGATGAGTGTCCGTGTAAGAGAAAGGAGAGGTATATTTGGACACAGAGAGACACAGAGAAGACCAGGTGGAGACAGAGGCAGAGACTGCAGTGAGGTGGCCACAAGCCCAGGAACGCCTGGAGCCACACAGAAGCCGGAAGCTGTGATCACGAAAGGGCTTCCTGTAGGGCCACTGGAGGGAGCTGACATGCTTATTTTAGGCCTCTGGCCTGCAGAACTGTGAGAAAATAAATTTTTGTTTCAAGTCACCAAGTTTTGGGGTAATCTGTTATACTAGCTCTAGAAAATTAATATACAGAGGGAAGTGGTAGTGGGTGAGGGTGAGGGAATGGGAGGGGAAGTGCCCAGGGTGCAGCACTGGAGGGCTTGGGAGGAAGTTCAGTGAATGGTGGGCACGTGGGCCTGGACCTCAGGAAGGAAGCTGGACCCTGCTGTGGGCTCTGGACATCATGGGGCAGCACTAGGGGGGCTTACTCCACAGCCCTCTGTAGATGAGCATGACTAGCAGGAGAGGCCCCTCCGGCTCCAACAGTAATCGCAGGAGACACAACCCTAGGAGGTACGTACCACTGAGCACAGGCCCGGGTCTGGGGCACTTCCAGGTGTCCCATGTTCAGCATCCCCTGGGGGACTTGGACCCTCCCAGAGTCTGACACACATCCGGCACTTTATAGGAAATGTGTGCTCACACTTCATGCAGCTCACACATGCTCACATGCGTGCATTCACACACACACGCACTGTAGCAAAGGCCACCGCTTGGCTGCAACCAGCTGCTTCTGTCCCAGGCTCTGAGCTTGGTGAGTGCGGAGGGCAGGTGTCAGTTCCCCCAGCATCCAGTCCAGAGTGATGAACGTGGCAGGGGGACGTCAACCTGAGGTCAAGTGCCGTTAAACAGAAGATGTTGCAGGGCCTGTGGGCAGTTCCTCAAGCAGCACCATACAACATGGGGGAAGCAGGCTCCTTCCCTCTTACAGGATATGAGTGTAAAGGAAAAACTTCTTTTTCTGTACTCACAACACTTCTGACACCAGAATTGGGGGGGTGGTTCTTACTGGCTCTCTAGTGAGAATGCTCTAGTTCTCTTTGGACACCAACTGGGTGTCTGACAATTTAACTGGATTCTAACTCTAACTGCGCAGCGTCCGTGCAGACCCACGGGCTGAGGGCTCAGTCCCTCAACACCACCCCCCACCCCCACAGATGCCAATGAGGAGTCCAGGCCGTCACCTGTGCTTCTGACCAACCAGATGTAAGTCAGGGTTCCCACTACCCCCTCCTTGGGTTCCATAACTTGCCAGAATGGCTCACAGAACTCAGGGGAATATTTTACTTATATTTACTGGTTTATCATAAAGGACACGACTGCGGAACAGCCAGGTGGAAGAGATACCCCGGGAAGGTGTGAGGAAGGGGTGCGGAGCCCCCACGCCCTCCCTGGGAGCCACCCTCCCAGCACCTCCAAGTTCACCGTCTGGAAGCTCCCTGAACCCCTCCATTTGCGGTTTGTATGGAGGCTCCATTACAAGGGCAGGGCTGATTAAATCATTGGCCATTGGAGATTAGCTGTGTCTCCAGCCCCTCCCCCTCTCAGGAGTCAGAAGTCTGAGTGGGGCAGAAAGTTCCAACCCCTTAATCACAGGGTTCCCCTGGCAACCAGCCCCCATCCTCCAAGAGTCACCTCATTGGTATAAATCCAGGTAAGGCTGAAAGAGGCTTGTTATGAATAACATATGCTCCTCTCACCCCATCACTCACGAAATCTTCAGGGTTTTAAGAGTTCTATTCCAGGAACCAGGACGAAGACCAAATATCTGTTTCTTATTATACTATAATATGACAAGGTGGCCCATGCCCAGGAATGCCATGTTAAGTCAGCAGGAAGCGTGGTGCCTCTCGAGTGGGCAAGGAGGGCTGAGGGGCCTGGTTGGTGAGGCCTCAGATGACCACTGATCATTACAGGTGAGGGTCAGGGATTCACATTGAGGGACACCTCTTCTCCACCTGGAGACACAGAAAATGCTCAGCCAACAAACTAGGAGGTGAGGCAAAAGTGAGTCAGGTAATGAAAGCTCAGGGCCATGAAATGGGAAAGTCAGCTACGAAAAAAGGGGTGGTCGTAATGCAGAATGCCAAAGGGGCTGTCTGGAGGCTGGCCCACTGAGTGGAACTTTCCCATCTCCCGTCCCTAAGATGCAAGGTTGTCCTCCTTTTCTGACCACTTTCAGACAGCGGCCTCTGGTCCCACTCTGCATGCCCCCTCAACAGCAATCCCAGGCTAAAGTCTCGGTTAGTGCCACTCTCAGAGCTCTTGCCAGAGCGACGTTGGGTATGGGGGGAGGGGTGTCTCACGCGAGAAAAAGTGCCTAGCAAAGGAGATAAGCTAGTCCTGACTGCAGAGCACGGTCTCCAGCCTGCTGAAAGGGCCCCTTCTGAGACATGGGCCCCAAGAAGACAACCAGGGAAGAACCGTGGACACAATAAATCGGCCTCCGACTTGACTCAGAGGTCACCGACCCCTCACAACATCCGTGAACCCTAGGCTAGCGCTGGTTATCTCAGTGTCACAGAGAAGCCCTGAGCATCACAGGCTCAGTTCCGGCAGGCCCGCCCCTCCCGGAGCCCCACCCACCGCAAGGAGCCCCGCCGAGCACAACCCCGCCCACATAAGAGCCCCGCCCCCAAACCCCGCCCAGCTGCAGCCCCAGCCCCGCCCCAGCGGAGCCCAGTCCACCACAGGGAGCTCCGCCACACAACCCCACCCACCCGCAGCCCCCGCCCAGCCAGGAGCCCGCCCCAGCTACAAAGGCCCTCCCATGGCCCCGCCCCCACAATTTCCGAATGCCGCAGTTGCCATGGTTTCCACGGAGCACGCTAGAATCCAGTCGGCTACAAGCCCACGTAGCTCATCCCCGCTCCTTCCCCTCGAGCGCTGGGTGCCCGAGAGACACCCCGAGACCCCCCCACCATCGCGGACCCCGCCAAACCTGGTGCGCCTAACCATTAGCGACGCATGCGCGCTAATGTCTCTGCGCGGAGCCGGGGAAGCGGGGGTGGGAACGGTAGTGGGGGAGGCTGGTAGTTGCGTCACAATCTCCTAAGTCTCGCGGGCGAAGTCGTTATCAACAGCGCCGCTGGTGTAGTGGTATCATGCAAGATTCCCATTCTTGCGACCCGGGTTCGATTCCCGGGCGGCGCAGCTCGTATTTTTTTTCTTTCCCCTCAACTCAAAAAAACCCCGACAGATTTCATAAAGGAAAGAAAAACTAGAGGGAAGTATCCCATTCCGATGCGACACGAACGAGACAACTTTGGAGTAACAAGCGCTATGAAAATGTGCCAGGACAGCCACGGGCACCGGGTGCTGAGCCAATGGGTGCCTGTAAACCAGCCCGCCAAGCTCCTCGCCCCGTCCCCCTGCGGAGGCCGCGGCTCGCTACCCGCCTCTGCGGCTGCGGGGCCTTTAAGGCGCGGCGCGTGTCCTCCTGGGAATTGTAGTCCGTTGGGGGGGGTGTGGGGGGGCGGCTGCTCAGCGGCCAGGCCACAGCTCCCGACGGGCCCCGCGGCGCCGGACTACCACTCCCGACGGGCCCCGCGGTACCACAGCACCACTCCCGACGGGCCCCGCGGTGCCGGACCACCAGTCCCGACGGGCCCGGCGGTGCTGGACTAACACGCACAACGGACCCCGCCGCGCGGGACTAGAAAGATGCTGGTGGCGGCGGCCGCCGAACGGAACAAGGAACCCATCCTGCGCGTGCTGCGGCAGTACGTGGACCCGGCCCAGCGCGGCGTCCGCGTGCTCGAGGTGGCCTCGGGCTCTGGCCAGCACACGGCCCACTTCGCGCGGGCCTTTCCCCACGCCGAGTGGCAGCCGTCCGACGTGGACCAGCGCTGCCTGGACAGGTACGGCGGGAAGCCGGGACCCCGGGGGTGAAAATGTGCCCCGTCCCGCTGCCCTGGATCCCCACGCTATTGTGATCCCTCTAAGCCTCCCCCCAGTAGGGTTGCAGAAACGGCTGCACAGGCCACCCCACCCACGGGCTGCCTTCCCGCAGCATCTTGGCCACCACTCAGGCCCAGGGACTGCCCAACGTGAAGGCCCCGCTGTACCTGGACGTGAGGTGGGATTGGGAGCAGTGGGGCGGGATCCTGCCGCAATCTCTGGACCTGCTACTCTGCATCAACATGAGCCACATCAGCCCCCTGAGCTGCACCGAGGTCTGTGGGACCGTGGGTGAGCTACCCAGGGGCCACCCACCTGAGCCGTGCGGCATTCCTTCCCCTACACTGGGAGGGAGCGGGATGCCAGGTTTGCCCCGAATCAGAGACAGGGCACTCAGGCCCGGGGAGGTCAGGCTGAAATTCCAGTCCCGGGCCCAGGGCTCTTTTGGGCCCTGGGGAAGGCTCCTCACTGCTCTCCTGCTTCCCCCACTTCCTAGGGGCTCTTCAGAGCAGCAGGACACCTGCTCAAACGCAAGGCGCTCCTCATCACCTATGGGGTGAGTGCTCCTGCCTGAGACGGGCCTCTCCTGGCAGGACCACCCCAGCCGGCCTTGGTTGTCCCCACCTTTCAGGACTCCTTTCTTTTCTCCGTATTTTCAGTTGCCCTTTTTCCCAGCTTCCCATTATCACTGAAACACACCCAGGCCCTCCCCTCTCCAACACTCCACTGTCATCTGCCAGTCTTTCTGCACCCCGTTGGCTCAGCAGCTGGTCCTCAGCTGTCCCCCTCTGGGAAGCAGTGAGGGGTGTGTCCTTTCCATTCTGTGGGTGCCATCCTGCAAGTCTGCCCAGTGGATGACAGGGGATGGCTGAGCCTGTGGATAGCGGACAGAATTGTGTTCTCCGTCTCCACAGCCCTACGCCATCAATGGGAAGATTTCTCCCCAGAGTAACGTGGACTTTGACCTCAGCCTCAGATGCAGGTCAGAGCTGGGTGGGTAGGGGGGCAGGTGGGCTGGGTGACCCGCAGGCCGATTCCACCTCCTTCTCTCCTGCAGGAACCCAGAGTGGGGGCTGCGGGACACGGCCCTTCTGGAGAACCTGGGCCAAGCCAGCCAGCTGTTCCTGGAGAGGATGGTAGGTGGGGAGGACTGTGGTCACACGCAGCCTCCCTGGGGACCAGGAGCAGCTTCTCCAGCCAAAGTATCTCCCCCAGGTGGACATGCCAGCCAACAACAAGTGCCTAATTTTCCGGAAAGAGTAAACCCCTTCTCCGCCATGCCTGTGTTCCTGGGACAAACCCAGATCACCAGAGCCCCTACCACCCGGGGCCAGACTATGGGGACTGGCCCTCCCCAGACTGGGGATTCTTAGCCAGTGGCCACAGGGCTGCTAAGAGCCTGGGAATAAAGTGTTTCCTGCTGTCCCATTGCTGGTATCTGCCATGCCTCCTCCTGGGAGCACCCCTGCATGGTGCTGGGTGGGCAGGCTGTGTCTCCAAGGGTTCCATTCTGGGGACAAGAAGGGTCTGGCCTGTGGGTCAGGGCTTGGGGGCATCCTGGACTCTGCTGCTCCGCTCGGGCAGAGAGGGGAGGGAGGGAGGAAGGACCCAGGAACTGCTGAGACAGGACTGAGCTGGCAGCCTGGCCCTCCAGCCGTGGGAGGTGGCACCCGCTTCAGAGGCTGGTCCTCACTGGTGCTCCCTGGTGACCTCAGACTGGAGCCAAATCCCCGTGTGGTGGCAGGACCCCCAGCACAGGCAGGCTATGAGCTCCAGGACGCTTTTATTCAGGCGGAGGGCGGGGAGGGCGGGGAGGGCGGGCCCGGCCGGGAGTGGGTGGTTTGTGGGGAGGGCGGGGCGGGCCGGGTCAGCGGGCTAGTCTTGGAAGCGGTTAAGCAGCTCGCAGGCCTTCCTCTCTAGCAGCTCCGAGATCTTCTTGACGCGCTTCTCGCTGGCCGCGCGGACGTAGCTGCCCGCGTCCAGCATGGCCACGCCGTCTCGCACCTCGCCCATGATGACCAGCGGGCTGTCGCCAGCCGTCACGTTGGGGCAGGGGCAGGCCCGGTCCATACCGCTCAGCGTCACCTCCAGGTACTTGGTGCCCAAGAGCCTGAGGCCCATCTTGTCATCCTTGAGCACGTCGTCCAGGGCCACGCGAGCGATGCCGCCGCCGCCCGCCTCGGGCTCCTCCAGCACCTCCGTGAGCCGCCCCACGATGGCGAAGTCGCTGCGGCACAGGCTGAGCGCCAGCTTGCTCCGGAGACGGCAGGCCCGGCAGGCCGGTGTCCGCGGTACGGGGCAGGCGTCCTCGCAGCTCTCGCGGGTCTCGAAGTTGTTGCCATTGCCCTCGCAGCCGCTGTACTCAAAGGGGTGGCACTGCTGTAGCAGCGGACTATAGGCCCAGCGCGGCTCCCAGCCCTGGCAGGGGCCCTGCACGGCCGGCAGCACGCAGGCGTCCCTGGGGCCACGGGCGCAGGCCTGCTGGCACGCCTCATAGGTCTCGAAGCCCTGGGCACCCCCGGCACAGCTGCCAACTGGGAAGGTCATGCAGCCGCCCCGCTGCGGGTCAAAGTGCCAGAGGACCTGGCCAGAGGGGGTGCCGACACAGGCCTGCGTGGTGGGCAGGCATTGGGCTGGGGCGGCGGCCACTGGGGCCCCGTCCTCGGCCGGCTCCCGCTGGACCACGGAGAGCGGGAAGTCGGCCCGCAGCAGGCCAGCAGCATTGCGTGCGGTGCACGTGTATAGGCCGGCGTCCTCCGGCCTGGCATTGTAAAGCACCAGCTGCCCGATGCTCGTGACCACCACGTTGCCATACATCTGGTCTGGCCGCATGATCAGGTTCTCCCGCTGGTCACTCTGCTTCTCCCAGGTCACGGCGGGTGGCGGGCGGCCACTGACGTCGCAGTGGAGGCTGGCTGTGCCCCCTACATACACTGCCTGTGGGGAGGGGCTGCTGTAGAGGGCAGGCGGCACCAGGGCATCCCCGGGTGTCGGGCGGGCGGTGGTCTCGGGGGGCCCGGGGCTGCTGGGTGGCCTGCTGAGGACGTGCTTGCAGGGCACGACGTGCAGGCGGAGGCCACGCAGGCAGGCCTCGGCGTCCATGTAGCAGCGGTTGTAGTAGGTGAGGCCGTCCGAGGCGCAGGTGAAGCTGGGCTCCTTCTCACAGCGGTCACGGCAGCGGCACACAGGCTGCCCATCCCAGATGTCACAGTCGGAGCCCTGCTGTGGGCACACGAAGCCATCACATGAGGCCGCCAGCTTGGGTGTGGCCAGGCCGCTGTCAGGGAAGCGGGCTGCCACGCAGCTCTGCAGCCCACACACGTTGGTGCAGCACTTCTCAGTGGCAGCGCAGTCCTGCGGAGGGGGCGGGGGCGGACAGCTCAGCGGACACCCAAATACCCCTCCCCCTTCAGCCCTGCCCCAGCATGCCCAGCGAGGGCAGGGGTGAGTCCCCTGCTGCCTCTCTCTGAATCTGTTTCCTGTCTGGGAGCTGAGCAGGTTTGCAGGTTTGCTTTCCATCTGGACAATGAACTACAACTGTCTGGCGCACCCATCACATATGTCATCTCACTGGACCTCACGGAATCCTCAGACCCCTGGCCCCAGAGCGGCTTTTTTTGTTATGCCATCATACACATGAGGACACTGAGGCTCGGGGAGGACGGAAAACGTGCTCAAGGCCACTGCAGTGGTGCAGGGCCGGGCTGCAAAGGCGGGACCTCCAAACAGGTTCCCGCCGCTCTGCCCCGCTGGACCTGAAAACAGCTAATTGCAGGGTGGGGGTGGGCAGGTCTGAGGACTGAGAAGGGGGACTCCAGTTTTCAGACACATGAAGGCAAAGACTGGGGGTGGCTGTCCCCAGGGCCCCTCATACGGAGCACAGTGTGAAACCCCAGCAGAAGAGTGGGGAGCCCGAGGAGGAAGTGACTTCCAGGGTTGAGGGTCCCCTCTGCAGGCGAGGTCTGGGGCGTGGGGGGGGTCCGGGCTTCTCCCATGCTGACCAGGGGCCCCCAACGTACTCTGTCTCCCCCCAAGCTGGGCCAGTGGTGACAGTGCCTGTGCTCACCTGGTCTCTGACGCACTCACGCTCACAGGTGCTCTGGGCGTCCACCCACAGGTTGGGGCTGAGCTGGTTGGGGCACACACCCGGGTGGCTCCCGGGCTCCGGCGGCAGGCTGGCCCCCGCAGTCAGCCCAACCAGCAGCAACAGCAGCAGGAGTGGCCTCAGGGCCGGCATGGGGACCGAGGGACCAGGGGGTGGGGGGTGTGGCCGCTAGCCCCTCCTCAGACCCTGCCGATCCCCACTCCCTGCAGGCATCCACCCTCCCAGATCTGTGATCTGTGCCCCTGCCCTCTGCCCCTGGACTCCCCTCTGTCCCCCAAGGTCGGAGCTCACAGCAGACGCTCAAGTCTCAGGCTGGGTGGGTTCCGGGTCTCTCCGAGCTGAGTCTGTGCCTGTGGCACCGGCCCCTCCCCCTCCTGGCCACTCTGGTCAGCTCAGGGCAGGGGGCGGGGAGAGGAGAGGAAGGCTGGGGAGGGGCCAGCGCCCAGGAGCACAGAGACACTGGCCATGAGGGTCACCAAGGGGCGGAGAAGGGCGGCTCGGCCGGAGAGAGGAGGGGGAAACGCTGTAACCAGAGCCCCTCCTCCCTGCAGGCCCTGGGATCAAAGCTGCCCTGCAAGAGGGGGCAGGGCTGGCCAACCCCTCTGGCTCCCCCATCCAACCCAGGGCCTGGGTCTTCCCCAGAGCAGGCCAGGCTGGCCTGTCACCTGGTAGTCACTACATCCAGGCAAAGGTGCAGGGGCTCTTTGTTAAGCCCAGCAACGGTGGGGTTCTGTTCCCTTCCTAAGGAGGATTCCACAACCTTCCCCATACCCCTTCTCGAGGTCACACCATGCCAGCAGGTCTTGGGGTCAAATCTAAACCCTTCCTGCTGGAGGTGAGGCCTTTGCAGCACAAAGGTACCTGATGGGCATGGCCTGGGGGAGGCTGAGGCATGGCACAACTTTGCATTTAGAGAGCCTGCTTCCTGCCCCTGCTGAAACCCAGGCACCTGTCTCCTGGTCCAGGCCCTTCCTCAAAGGGTTATGGTGGTTGCCAAAAAAGGGGGGTACTAGAGCAGTGGGCAGGGAGGGAACGGTCTGTGTGAGCGGGCCGGCACAGGCGCTGGTCACAAGGACTGTGGACACTAGAGACGCGGTGAGGGTGTTTACTTGGACTGATCTGAATCTCAGCGGCTGTGTGTGGCCCTGCATGGGGTAGCGCAGTCCTGAGAGAGACCAAGGGCACCTAAGAGCACCCTGAGAACAGCGTGTCCCAGGATAGCTTAAGGAACTGCAAGGACCCAAAGGTCTTCGCCTGCCCCTCCAGGCCCCTGTAACATTCAGGAAGGATGGAAGCTCCTCCTGGGCGTGGGGGCAGCGGGGAGATCAAACGCAGCCACTGCCAGCATGTGCTTTTCCCAGGGGTCTGGGGCCCCAGGAGTGCCTGCTCTGAGACTGGATGGGAGAGTGTCCTGCGACCCTGTGTCTGACTGGCTGACCTGAGAGGCAGGGTAATAAGAGCCTGGTTTGGTCCAAATGAGACCAAGAGACACCAGGTGTGGAGACCACCATGGATCCCCTGCCCTGTATAGCCACAGCCAGAGGCAGCGGTCTCTAAGCGTGGGGGCTACCTTCAGAGCAATTGCCCCCCTAACCCCAGCCCCGCTGACCTCCAGGGCATCTGCCGCACCCCTGAGCTGAGCCCTACATACCCTTTTAAGTGGGTGGTTCTCCCACTGAGGGTGCTGGCCCCAAGGCCTGGGTTCTCAGTTGTGGTGAGTCTCGGGGGACAGTTCTTCTGGTCTGCCACCTGCTCAAGCAGCAGAGGGAACCTGGTAGGCCCTGCCCAGGGCACTAGTGAGGGCTCAGTATCCCAGGTTCCGGCCCCGGGGGCAGCAGGCAGCAGATGGTCCCAACGGCCATAGGTTGAACTACTGCACAGGCAGGAACAGCTGGGGAGAGCTGCTTCCAGGTCCACCTAGAAACGCAGGGAGGCCTGAAACCCTTCGGAGCTCAGCAAGGCAGTCATAGGGGATGGAGCGGGAACAAAGCAGCCCTCTGCAGTGCCACCCCTCCACCTGCCATTCAGCCCAGTGGGTTAAAGCGACTTTCATTCACTCACAACGCAGCCTGGAGGCCAGAGCTGAATTATGTTTACTATACAAAGAAACTAAAACTGTCCAAAACGAGCCCAGGAATAGTGCAAGTGTGGACAGCAGCAAAGGGTAGTGTTGATATGGTGAATGCAGGATCGTCCGTTTCCTCAAAACAATGTCCAAACAAGGGGCTCCTGCTGGCAGGACAGGATGGGTGGGGCCTCCTCTGCCCACCCAACCCTGCTGGCAGCCAGGCCTCAGCCAGGATCCTGCTCACAGGCGCTGCAGCCCCTCCCCACCTCACCTCCCATAACAGCAGCCCTCGGGGCACCCACCACAGAACAGTCCCGAGCAAGGGGGTCACAGGCCAGGGAGGGGCCCATGGGCAGGAGGTAGAGTTGAGCACCAGTGACCTGTGGCCACGTCACCAGCCAGGTGGACGGAAGGAGGCCAGGCCTCCAGCTCAGGCTGGCCGGTGGGTCCTCGAGGAGGGGCTCAGCGTCCACCACTAAGAAACGGGTGAGAAAGATTTTGGTGGCGTGTGACCTCACAGAGGGGTGAAACTGGGTGAGGAGCAGCTATGGGATCACACCCAAGGTCAGAAGACAGAAGCTGGCCAGAGAAGGGTCTAGACACCCCAGGAGGCAAGTGGGGCAGGCTCAGTCCAGACTTGCCCAGGGCCTGGTGGCCCCAGTGAGCACTGTCTACAAATAGCTCTGTGTCAACTCGGAGAGACGCTGAGCCAGTTTCATGCAGCAACAGATGTAAACGGAACTGAAGGTGCAGAATCACAGAAGGAAGGTTGATGGCCCCCACGTGGGGACAGAGGGAGCTGGGGAGGGACGTGCGAGGTGCACCCCGCTTCCCCTTTTCCAAGCAACGTGGGAACCTGCGAGTCACCCCTGGCTCTGAACCCGTAGCTCCATGACACACACGGATGTCATCCAGGAAGGCTGGTGGGAGCCCTGGAAACTGCAGCTCCACCACGCAGACTACTGGGGCCCGCACCCTCAGCACATGGCGGGCACACTGACCACCATGCTCAGAAAGGCCAATGCATGTAGCTGGGAAGTCCAAGATTGCTGCCCAAAGCTTCCACATGTTCTCCACTGGCCCCCACACAGCCCATAGCCCCATGTGAAGTGTTATCTGAATTCAAATTCAAGCCTTGATGGTGGATTCTTTCCCATCTTTGCCTCAAACACCTCCTCTCTCCCAATGTCCCAAAGCTCGTCCCCTCAGCTGTCATGGGCTCACTGCGTGGTTGCACGGAGGCTTCCCTGCTGGTCCTTTAAAAATGTACAAAAGGGGTGAACCATCTTTTACATAAATAAGGAAGGGAACCTGGTCTCCCAGTCCCCAGGGACAGCCCCCTCAAGGCTGGGGCCAGGCAGAGCCGCCTCCGGGGGTCTTCGCAGCCACACCTCGGGGTCCTGGGCGTGATCCGCCACCATCCCAGCAGCATGGCCCTCCACTGTCCCGTGGAGCTGGTCTGGCTGAGACCACCAGCCTACTAGGGGCATCCCCACGCTTCCCAGGAGGGACTGTGTGGCCAAAGTTTTCCCTGCACACAGCGCTGGGCCCAGCGCCCAGCCGGGAGCACTCCCCAAGCGTGAGCCCTCCCAGAGTGCATCTGGATGGGCACGGCCTGCCGAGCTAGGAGATCTTGCAGTTGCTCCGCGAGCAGTTCTGGGGTGGGCTCTGGGGTGGTCGGATGGACTTGGACCGCTTGAGGCTGTTGCCCTTGCTGCCGCCGCCCCCTGCTCCAGTAGCCAGTGAGTAGGAGCGCCCATGCATCATAACAGCGTTCATGCCATTGGCCATCGAGAAGGACTTGAGGTGGCTCTTGATGGTAACAGGAAGCGGGAGCTTGTCGATGAGGTGCACGGGGGTGCAGGAAACGATGGCCCGGCAGCAGAGGTCCTGCAGACTGAACACTGCAGGTGGGGGTCAGAAGATGGGGGGGCGGGGTCAGACCGTGGGGAGGAGGATCAGACCATGGGCAGGTGGGTGTGAGGCGCAGGGAGATCTCGGTGGCCAGTGGCAATCTCGCCAGCAGGTAAGCCCAAGTGACGCCTAGAAGGGGCTGGGGACTGGGGAGGTCTGCAAAGCTCCCAGGGTTCCTGAACCAGAACACCCCTGGACCCTGCCCCTGCCCCAGGCATGCAGAGAGCAGCCACTGGATGCCCTGCTCCCGTTTCATCCCCGGAGCCACGGCACACCGAGATGCCCTGGGAGACCCTGCAGGGCTCGGCGGCTAGACCTCCAGCCCCTCAGCCTGGGCGACTACTGAGCTTCCCTGGCCGCCTTGGCAGCTCTGCTCTGGTGGGACTGCTGAGTCCAAGGGCCTGGGAGGCGGAGCCTGGAACCTGTCTGCCTGCTGCGGGTGGGACAGGTCAGTCACGGCCCCTCCCCTCCTGCACCACACCCCCAGCCCCACAACCAGCCCCGCTGGGCACACTCCTCACCTCGGTTGGGCCTCCAGATCTTCTCCATGCCGTGCCGCATAAGCACGATGCGGGACAGCTCAGTGAAGGACTCGATGACGTTGAAGTTGCACAGTGGGCTGACCTCGAAGAAGGTCATGCAGTTCTTCTCTGCGTAGGCACGCGCCTGCTCTGTCGGGACTTGCCGCTTGAAGGCCAGGTGCAGCCGGTTCCCAACCAGGATCCGGGGGACCCCGGGTGCGTGCTGGGTAGCGCACAGGACTCAGCAGAGGCACGAACGTGGGACGCCCCCTCTCTGTGCTGCCCCCCCCGGGGGCCCTCTGTCGCTTCTGTGATGAGGTGGGGCTCCTTGGGGCACAGGACCCCACTGGGAGAGTGCCATAGCAGTCAGTGCATGAGAAGATGCAGAGCCGGGGCACAGGAGGGGCTGAAAATGGGGGTAACAGAGTCTCCTCATGGGGGATGGGAGCGCACATGCTGGGGAGGGGTGACCCTGGAAGGGGGTGTCCACAGGAGCACACCTACCTCATCGATCTCCTTGATCCACCGGTCAATGCCGTCGAAGGACCAGCGGTTGGTGATGTCATACACCAGAAGGATCCCCTGCAAGGGAAACGCGGGCATTACGAGGCCCAGGGGCCGCCCGGATGAAAGGGGTCTTGTTCAGGCTTGGCCCTACACCGCTCCCTCCCAGCACAGGCAGGGCCAGGGACACTGGGGCACCAGCCAGACAGCTGTCTGGTGAACCATACAGTTTACTCAACAGGTGGCATCGTGGGAAATGTGCTTTGAGCTTTCCTCTTTGTGTTTCAGGGCGGCTCTGTGCACAGGGCTCAGCTAGCCCTGTCCCTGTCTCTTCACCATGGCTTGGCCCTGTGGCCCTGGACGCTGTCCGTGTGTGGGGGCCGCCTGACTGTCAGGGATCTCGTGGACTCAATACTGCCTCCTACCTCCCCTTGAGGACTCAGCTGGGGCAGAACTGGCATTTTTTCAGTGTCTGTCCTCCAAGCACGTTGTATTACCCTGTGATCATTTAAGTCACTCGACCTAAGGTGCACACAGGACCAGGTATGGTGAGGGGCTGTATCGCCACACTACCCAGCAGTGCATTCTTCCCGGGGGGGCACCGAGCAGAGGTGTTTCTGAGTTTTCCAACCCACACTTGCTGAGGACTCAAGTCACTCTGGCAGCTGCCCCCACAAGCCACACAGAGGATGTGCTGCAGGGACTTTCCTGTCACGTTCCTTAGAGACCAATTACTCCATCTGCCCAGCTCTCCTTGTCGTCTGTGCCTGGTACATCTCAGCGAGGACCTGTCACGAGCCTCAGGAAGGCAACTCCAGCAAGTGAGTGTGGCCCCCAAGCCCACTGCCTGTCTCTGGCCTTACAGCCCACCCTGAAGCAGTCTCCGCCAGAACCCAACCCCAAGCAGGACTCACACCCCTCCCCACCCCAGGAAGTCTTCTTCATTCAGCCCACGTCTCTATCACACACAGGGGAGGAGAAAAGTGCAGCTGAGATGGAAGGAACAGGGCACCCTCCATTTCAAAGTGAGGAATTTTAAAGCCTTTCCCCTTAAAAATGTCCTTCAAATTCCAGAAGATGAGGTCCTGTTAAGACAAAGGTTGAGATTACTCGAACCTATCCTGGTGGCTGCTGCTCCCTGGATGGAAAGTCTTACGCAGAGCAGGGCGGAGCTGCCTGCTAGGGAGGAATGCCAGGCCTGGAGGGGAATCGGTTGCTGTGGTGGTCGACAGAGTACACTGACAAGGAATTCATCCTGTTCCCAGGGGCACAGGGACCAAAGCCCTCTCCCGTGGTGTTGGGATGGGGGTAGAGCCACCCGCCTTCCAACTTGGAAACCCCCTTCTAAGAAATAATTGAGGACTTATCTAAAGACCAGCCTTGCCAGATGCTCATCACGGCATTGCTCGTAAGACAAAGATCAGGAAACAAACTAAACATGCGGCCCCCGGGGCTGCTGAGCAGTCCAGCGAGGTGCAGACTCCCCTGGCAGGCAGGCAGGCGATGAAAGTAAGGATTCACTTGAGAGCACCCGTGCTGATCACATGCATAACAGACTGCAAGGTGACAAACAGGGATCCCAAACGTTACATACAGGGCAGTTTTTAAAAAAATACAAGTATAGGGGCTTCCCTGGTGGCGCAGTGGTTAAGAATCCGCCTGCCAATGCAGGGGACACGGGTTCGAGCCCTGGTCCGGGAAGATCCCACACGCTGTTGAGCAACTAAGCCTGTGCGCCACAACTACTGAAGCCCGCGCGCCTAGAGCCTGTGCTCTGCAACAAGAGAAGCCACCACAATGAGAAGCCTGAGCCCCGCAACAAAGAGTAGCCTCCACTCACTGCCACTAGAGAAAGCCCGCGTGCAGCAGCGAAGACCCAATGCAGCCAAAAATTAAATAAATGAATAAATAAATTAATTTTAAAAATACAAGTATAAACACTCCACACACCACACAGAAAAGGTTTCCACAGACGTGACCACACATGGAAGGGCTGGACGGGGACTTATTTTCTTGCTTATGCTTCCTATGTAATGTTTATTAATTTTTTTATTTTTTGGATTCTACCATCTTTATTAACCTATCAATGTTACATTTTATACATAATATCTAGTTGTGTTCTCAAAGGGATCTACTTTAGGGGACTTCCCTGGCGGTCCAGTGGTTAAGACTCTGCACTTCCACTGCAGGGGGCATGGGTTCAATCTCCGGTCAGGAAACTAAGACTCCACATGCCGTGTGGTGGGGGGAAAAAGAAAAAAAGGATCTACTTTAGTACATCGTGTTAATAGTAAAAAGCCAAGTAAGATGGCTGAACTTCAACCTAGCATTTTTTTTTAAATAAATTTATTTATTTATTATTTTTTGCTGCGTTGGCTCTTCGATGTTGCATGTGGGCTTTCTCCAGTTGTGGTGAGCGGGGGCTACTCTTCGTTGCAGTGCGCAGGCTTCTCATTGTGGTGGCTTCTCTTGTTTCGGAACACAGGCTCTAGGTGCGCGGGCGTCAGTAGTTGTGGCTCCTGGGCTCTAGAGTGCAGGCTCAGTAGTCCTGGTACACGGGCTTAGTTGCTCCACGGCATGTGGGATCTTCCTGGACCAGGGCTCAAACCCGTGTCCCCTGAATTGGCAGGCGGATTCTTAACCACTGCGCCACCAGGGAAGTCCCCAACCTAGCATTTTAATATCCTCTGGACAAGGCAAGCTAGAAAAGTCAATCACTTTGTGCACATGTAAGAGTAGTGTTCCAAAATGACTAGGAAGCTGCTACTTTTAAGCAGGGGAGGAAAAAAACCTTTCATTTTGGTCTTTTATTTCCCCAGCAAATTATACTTTCAATTAACAGCAACAATGATATCATAAAAAATACTCTGCTTTTAAAATTTCTGTACTTCAGTACGAATTAAAATAGTAGTATTGGAGTCTTTTGGGAGTGTAACTGAGCCTCTTTATCAATAACCCGGTCCAGGTTGGGTATAGCCCTAACAGAAGGGAGGACGGCTACGTGCATAAGGATTAGACCCACTTGGTACTTCCAGGAGGTAGAGTGAAACCTGATCTTGGTTGACAGGACCTGGGTTGGCTTGGAGCCATACTGGGTTGTAAGGCAGGGGCCACAGTGTAATTAGTGGGCTGTAAGTCTATGGAGGGTGGGTAACTGCTCGCCTGGTACTGCTGAGCCGGGTGAGCAGGCAAGTTACTGAGACTGACCAGAAAAGGCAGGAGCCGGTGCCTGAGAAGTTGGTTGCTGGCCATGTCTCTGGAACTGCTGAGGCTGTTGAGGTACATTTGGCCGATACAGCCTGAATACTGAATACCATTCTGCTGTAGTGGCTGGGAGGTGCCTGTGGCTGCTGAGTGCCATGGCCGGCCTGCTGCAGGTACTGCTGGCACATCTTGACCTTCACTCTGACCTGCTTGAGTCTGAGCTCCTGTACATGGTGGCTGCTGTGGCTGAATTCCTGGTGGGTAAGCTGCAGAGGAGGAAGCAATGCTGTTGCGAGTTCCTCAACAGTCTTCTTTCTGCAGGAGCACTGGGTGGCCCTGAAACCTGATCATCTGTTAAGCCGAACGCTGACAGGACATTTTTATTGATTTCACCTTGGTTTTTTTTTTTTCCCTTAGATATTTATTTATTTTATTTATTTATTTGGCCACGCCGGGTCTTAGCTGTGGCATGCAGGATCTTCGTTGTGGCATGTGGGCTCTTAGTTCCCAACCAGGGATCGAACCTGGGCCCCCTGCATTGGGAGTGTGGAACCTTAACTCATTATGGACCGGAGGATTTTTGCAGAAACTAACGCCTGTGGTTGGCAATTTTTAGTTTGGCCGGCCAAAAAGTTAGTTCTGTTATTTCACTAACACTTTGCAGGTTATCACATTCAATAGTTACACCTGACAAACCTGTAAAGTCCTCTAATTTTTGAGAAATGTTGTCTTCGATCCACTTTTCTGCAGAAGCAAAGGAGTTTCATTTTCACGTGCCGTAGCAGAATCAATCACTAAGGTTTTTTGTCTTTTTGTTGGTCTACTATTCACATCGTCTGAATCAGAACTATATTCTGAAGAACTGTCATCTCCTGAGACACTAGTGCATATGTCGCTTGGACAATCAGAGAAAATATCTGCATAAAATTCACCGAAATATTCTACTTCACTCAAAATTTCGCGATGCATCATTTTTGAAAATTTTACATTTATAATATACACAAGGTTGGAACAAAAACCTAACGGAGCAAAATGTGAATGATAACGACAATCGTTAAGTTGTATAATGAACCCATGATCATTTTTAAGCTCTAACAACTTTGCATGGTGATGTTAATTGTTATCACTCTCTAAAAACATATTGATACATCTCCGGTCAATAACGTGTTAACTGCTTGACCACCAAGGGAGTCCCTCACCTTGGTTTTTTTTTTTTTTTTTTTTTTTTTTTTTATTAGTTTCTGCTTTATAACAAAGTGAATCAGTCATACATATACATCTGTTCCCACATCCCCTCCCTCATGCATCTCCCTCCCTCCCACCCTCACCTTGGTTTTTGAAAGGATCAAAAGCTGACATACTTGCTGCCATAACCTGAGTAGACTGTTTTCCAGAAGAATCAGAAGCTTTTTTTTTTTTCAGTACGCGGGCCTCTCACTGTCGTGGCTGGCCTCTCCCGTTGTGGAGCACAGGCTCCAGATGCGCAGGCTCAGCAGCCATGGCTCACAGACCCAGCCACTCCGCGGCATGTGGGATCTTCCCAGACCGGGGCACGAACCCATGTCCCCTGCATTAGCAGGCGGACTCTCAACCACTGTGCCACCAGGGAAGCCCAGCAGGCTTTTTTTTTTTAATGTCCTTTTCTAGCAGCAGGCTTTTCTTCCCTACCATTCACAGTATCATTTTCAGGAATGTTGGTGGACGGTCCTGGTTCTCCAGGTGGTTCCAAGCTATCCAATAAGTGATTCACTTTATTTAGAAGTTCCAGCAGTTCTCGATGAAGGTATTTCACCTGACTTGATTCAAGGGGTGTTGGTTGGCAGCTAACAAATAATGTCGGTTTCAGTATCCTACTACACTGAATTGCAAAGGAAAGGTCAGAACTATCAAAAACTGTTAACTCCATCTTCATGTTTATGTTTTATTGTAATTTCATCATTACTCAGAAGTTTTCCTCTGAAGAGTCGCTGCATCAATAGCACTAATTCATCATAAATATTATCTTCATTATGAATGGGATTCGCTGAATATCCTCCCCAAGTTGAGCTTTAATGATTAGCTTCCCACTCAGATTCAACTGCCCAATCATGCTGGACTCCAGGATGTTCTATATATAAAAGTCTAGAGAAAGATGGTTTGTCCAGGTCACTGCTGCTGCCCCTCCACAGGTCTCTGCTGATCAGATCGGTGCGAGGCTGCCACTGCTGGACTCTGCGGCATTGGGGGAAGGCTGTGGTCACAGCCCACTTGGTTGTCCTCCCCAGGGCTGCTGCATCTTGCCGGCAGGCTCTCACGGGCCCCGGCCAATCACACAGACCCACCAAGCCTAGCGAAAGCTCGGGCCAGTACTGGCAGGTGGGGAAAGAAGAGGGGCGGGCCTAAAAGCTCAAGCAAATGAGGAGAAGCCCATTTCTTGGGTTCAGGCTTCAACTGCACCCTGAGGCTGTTGAGGAGCCTGCCCCTGGCTGTTTTCCCTGGCTGGCGCCAGCCTCTGCCCACCACCACCTAAGTCTGACAGGGCAGGGTGATGACAGAGAGGTCACAGGAGGAAGGACACAGAGCTGGTCACACTGCAGACGGGGACCAAAGTGATCATGGGCTTGGCAGGGAAAAACACCTAGGGTCGACCACAGGTGGGATAGTTGAGAAACCAAAATGAGGCTCCTGGTTACCAGGACCACCCCCTCAAAGGACTCCAGATCAGCTGTGTATCTCAAAGAGCCAGAGGAGGGGCAAAGAGATTCTCACTATATTTCTTTTCTTTTTTTTTTGCTTAGCTTTTTAAAAGTTAGTAAGTACTCTAGGGTATAAATAGAAGCTCTGGTCCCTTAACCCGCCCAGAAATCACCTGTCTTTCAAGCATCTCCCAGGCGTTTCCTAACCCGGACTGGGTCATGGTGCAAACCGCCTGGCACCAGCAGGGCCCTTCCCCCACAGCGGCCAGCACCTTATGCCAGGCTCATCAGCTAGCACTGCTGTTGGGTTTCAGGTAATGCACCTAATTTTATTACAAACATCAGCGATATAACTCGAGCTGTAAGAGAGAATCTGGATGTGTAGCTTGGGCCTAGGAGTGCGCACCCTTATTGTTGCCAAGGTGATTTATTGAGCTTATACACCAAAAAACGCACAGGTTTTAGGTATGAACAGTTTGATGACTTTGGACAAATATATATACCTGTGCAATCACCACTCCAACTAGAGCACAGAGGTGCGGTTTTTAATTAAGTTAGTTTTGGAGTGAGTAATGCATTTGTGTGATAAAGCTGCCAAGGAACCAGAGACTGTGGCTGAACACACCTGCCCACGCTCATATATGCATGGGCTCTGCCCAGAAGCCAGTGCACTGACAAGGGGAGCAGCCGTCAAAGCTGCTGACCCACAGGCGCCCCACCCAGGCGGGGCCAAGTGGCAGGCTGGTGTCCTAGTCAGCACGCACCCAGACCACTCCCCACGTGAAACCCGAAACCCTCCCTCCAGGAGGCCAGTGCCTGACTGAGCTCCCTCTGGTCCTAATCCAGCTGACCCCAAACCCAAACTAAACAGGACGTCACCCACCCCTGGCTTCCTCCACACGCGCAGCCCCAGGGGAACTGGCGCAGGGGACCACTCTCCCCCTGAGCGGGAAGCATGGGCCTCCTGGGCCACGAGTGGCCACCTCAGACCTCGGCAACAGAAAACAAGGGCCACAAGACAGAGGGCCAGGGGTTGGTCGGTGGCTCTGTGGCCTAGGCCCTGAGAGATCTGCAAGGCCTCTTTGTTCTTAACCGAGGGTAGGAGGGTGACAGGAAAAACAAGACTTGGGAAGACAGTTATGGCAGTCTGCACCATCGGGCCGCACAAAGCCACGCTGGTGCCAACTCCGGAAAACACCAACCAAGCAGGATGGAAACAGGAAAGGCGAAGCACTACTGTTTAGGTAGGAGCACCCACGGTCAGCTTTGCGGCCAAAAACCACCCATCCACCCACCATCCAGGCCCGAGATGCGCACTCAGAATCTGCAACTGGCTCCTACAGCCCAGAAGCAACAAGAACCTCTGGAATTAGCACAGAATTAAGCGCAAGTAACGACACATACACACTGACTGCTGATTGCTCTGGAGAGGATGTGGACGTGGTAAAGGTGTTCCCTTCCCCAAAGCGCGTGCTCTGGCGGATGCCCAGGTTCTCAGGCGTGCCCTTCTGTCCTGCTCCGTGTTCACATCCGAGCAAGCGGACATCTGAGCCCGTCCAGGTTCAGTCTCCCAGGACCTTCCTTGATATTTCCCAATCACCCAATTATCATAACCCAAGGTAACTACTCCCCTTATCTCTTCATTTTCTTTTTTTATCGAAAAAGTAACAACGTGTGTGCCATAAAAAACTGGGAAACATTCAAAAGCAAAGGGAAGACAACAGAACTCATCAGTAATCCCATGGTCCAGAAATAATGAACACCTCCCCTCGGAACATGGCTTTCTCACTTCCTTGTATGTATGAATCATTGTCAGGGTCCCTCCTCTACAGAGGGTGGCCCGCGGGACACACTCCTTGGTGCTCAAGCGCTCCCCGTGCGTCCTCTGAGGGCCCGGCTGTGAGGGCCTTGTCGTTCCTTAACCTTACATCCGGTGCCATCCACACCTGAGGGCTGCTGTCCCTGACCACCTAGCACCAGCTGCTCCAGGTGGAACTGCCAGGTTAAGCACCACCTCTGCGGCCCCTCACACCAGGCACACACTGGGGGGTGGAGCCAGCGGACAGGCAGCACCACCGCAGCACCACCGCAGCACCACCGCAGGACGGAGCCTCTGAGCCCAGCCTGAGGGCCCTCCACCCATATTCACACCTCAGCGGGAAGGAGGCGCTCTCACCACCCCTGAGCGTCTCCGGCTCAGGAGGTCACCTGAAGACACCATCGATTCTTGCTCACCAGGCAGAAAGGACGCCTGGGGCTCCCCACTACCCAGGCCAGATTGAAGGGGTGACAGGCCCCACACAGCCAGAGGCCCTGACACGGGCCCATGGGCCCCCTGGCAGAGCACCCTGTCTGGGGAGAACGGTTGGACAGGGCTGACTGAGGGCTCTCCTCAGCAATTCCAGAAGCCCAAGGGGTCATGGCCCCGCCCTGCACAGACAGGGCTGGTCTTGAATCTAGTCCCCTCACACTGAAGCAGCGAGTGGGTAGCTGGTCTATTCACACAACTGCTTCTTCCCCTCCTTCCAGCCTTGAATCACAAACAGACCCGGTCAGCGTGCAAGCCTGTCGTAGGGAGCCCAGGAGACACAGAGAAGGATGAGCAAGTCCCCAGGCCCCCCAGTGAGCCCCCTCGCCCCTGCGCAGGCCACAGCTTAGGTGCTCTTCCAGGGCAGGCCCCGCCCGGGACAGCGCCCATCTCCACTCCCTGCTAATGCCCTGCCCTTTAGGATGTGTGGCAGCCCCTCCCATGGCGGCTCCAGCTCCCAGTCCCGCGGTCTGATGAGTGATCCAGACCAGCTGGCCCTGGGAGCTCCAGCAGCCTCCTCACTCAGCACAGGGAGAAGTCACCTCTGGTGAACCAGGTGATGGGGGACCTCTCCACAGTACAGGGTTCCCACACACCTCCCGCAGCAGCTCTGGGCAGCAAGGGCCACAGGAGCTCGTGGGGCCCTGGCACCCTCTGAAGGCTGAGGCCCCTCCACTCGGGAGCATCCTTGTTTGGGCTCCTGGATGGAAGGCTGATGTTCAAACATAAAACTTCCTTGGAAAGAACCCTGCACGTGGTGTCTGACAGCACCACACGTGTGAGGAGAGCGGCCCCTCTGGAGAACAGCCCCGGCAGCACCGCTGGTCTTACCTGTGCGCCCCTGGAGTAGGACCTGAAGATGGTGCAGAACCTGCCCTGGCCCGATGTGTCCCTGAAACAAAGGGGGTTGGGGATGCGGCCCGTGGGACCCCAGCATGCACAGCATGACCCCCTCCTACTCTGCTGCACATGCTGGCCAACCTCCATGGGCCTGGGCACCCCAGGAGACTGCACTGCGGGGCTGGGGAACCCCAAACATGGAGGGATTTACATCTCAACTTTGAGGTTCTGGAAATGCCCTTAACGTGGAGCCCAGTAAAGGGCGAGGCGAGAGGGGCTATGGCCCCTGTGGAAGTGAGTCTTTGTGGGCAAAGGGAGCTGGGCTCTGCCCGAACAAGCAGCCCTGGGCCTTCTGCCTCACGTTCCAGCCCATGTTTATATAGGGGCGGTATCAACAGCTAGACTACTGACACGTAAACAGGGCGGCTTCCAGTCTCTTTAAGGATTCCTGAGTCACTTCACTTGGCTTCCCAGCCCGCGCAACAACTGAAGTGTGGCAGCCAGGCACCTTGGCCGCACAGCCTGACTCACCAGAGTTCCAGCTTGACCCGCCGGCCGTCCAGCAGGATGGTGGTGGTCTTGTAGTCGATCCCTGCAAGGAAGCAGAGGGTGGCTGAAGGACCCACCTGGCCAGGGCCCAGTCCCTGAAGCCAAGGGGAAGTGTGGCTCCAGCCCAGGGAGCCCAGTGACCCCAGCTGGCCACCCTCCTGTCACCCCAGAGGCCCAAGCCGGGTACCAATGGCACCGGCCAAAGGGAGGGCAGCTGGTCTCAGCATCGGCCCACGTTGTGTGCTTCTCAAAGCTAATGGGTTTTCTGAGTTCTTGAGTTCACCGCAGCTCCCAGGTACTGACAATGGGAGTGTGCTTGGAGCATGATTTAGTGGTACAGTAACGTCTAAAATGCCATTTCTCTGGAGAGGTATCTGGAGAACCTCTGCTTGCCATGTCTTTAGTTTTTATTCTTTATACTTTTTTAAACTGAAGTATAGTTGAATTATGTTTCAGGTGTACTGCAAAGTGCTTCAGCTATACATATATATCTATCCTTTTTCAGATTCTTTTCCATTATAGATTTCTATAAGATATCGAATATAGTTTCCTATGTTACACAGTAGATCCTTGTTTATTATTTTTTCATACTTTTAAGCGAAAAAAGTCAGTTCAAGAAAGGTGGTTAGGGCTTCCCTGGTGGCGCAGTGGTTGAGAGTCCGCCTGCCAGTGCAGGGGACATGGGTTCGTGCCCCAGTCTGGGAAGATCCCACATGCCGTGGAGCGGCTGGGCCTGTGAGCCATGGCTGCTGGGCCTGCGCGTCCGGAGCCTGTGCTTCGCAACGGGAGAGGCCACAACAGTGAGAGGCCCGCGTACCGCACAAAAAAAAAAAAAAAAAAAAGAAAGGTGGGTAGGAGCAGGGCCAGTGCTGGATGCATTACTTTAGATGTAAGATCTTCAACTGGTTTATGGGCCATCAGGAAACTTCCTAAAAGCTGTCTTTCCTCCTCCTCCCTTAAGCCTTAAAGATGTCATCAGCTTCTTGGCTGTTTATAACACTTGCTCTAAGAAGGCTTGGAAATGGGCTTTTTTGTGTGTGTGTGTGGTACGCGGGCTTCTCACTGCTGTGGCCTCTCCCGTTGCGGAGCACAGGCTCCGGATGCGCAGGCTCAGCGGCCATGGCGCACAGACCCAGCCGCTCTGCGGCATGTGGGATCTTCCCAAACCGGGGCACGAACCCGTGTCCCCTGCATCGGCAGGCGGACTCTCAACCACTGCGCCACCAGGGAAGCCCGGAAATGGGCATTTTTAATGCAGACACTGCTCTCACACATTGTGTGTGCATGTGCAAAGCCAACCTCAGAGAGCTGCACGTGAAGCCTCTACCCCCAATGTCCTTCCATCTGGCTAACTTCTAACCATGTGTCAAAACCTGGCTCCCACCCATCAAAAGACACTCAACAGAATGAAAACACAATCCACGAAATGGGAGAGAATATTTGCAAATCACATATCTGATGAGGGACTGATATTCAGAAAATATGAAGAAATCCTACCACTCAACAACAACAAAAATCCAATTAGAAAATGGGCAAAAGACTTTCTCCAGGGCTTCCTTGGTGGCGCAGTGGTTGAGAGTCCGCCTGCCGAAGCAGGGGTCATGGGTTCGTGCCCCGGTCCAGGAAGATCCCACATGCTGTGGAGCGGCTAGGTCTGTGAACCATGGCCGCTGAGCCTGCGTGTCCAGGGCCTGTGCTCCGCAACTGGAGAGGCCACAACAGTGAGAGGCCCGCGTACCGGGGAAAAAAAAAAAAAAAGCTCAACGTCACTAATCAGTAGGGAAATGCAAATCAAAACCACATGAGAGGGACTTCCCTGGTGGCGCAGTGGTTAAGAATCTGCCTGCCAATGAAGGGGACAAGGGTTCGAGCCCTGGTCCAGGAAGATCCCACATGCCGCGAAGCAACTAAGCCCATGTGCCACAACTACTGAGCCTGCGCTCCAGAGCCTGCAAGCCACAACAACTGAGCCTGTGTGCTGCAAGTACCAAAGCCCACGCACCTAGAGCCCAAGCTCCCAAACAAGAGAAGCCACCGCAATGAGAAGCCCATGCACCACAACGAAGAGTAGTCCCCGCTTGCCGCAACTGGAGAGAGCCTGCGTGCAGCAATGAAGACCCAATGATGAAGACCCCACGCAGCCCAAAAATTAATTAATTAATTAATTAAAATAAAGAAAAAACTACATGAGATACCACATCACACCCATTAGATGGTTATCATCAAAAACCCAGAAAGTAAGCAGCATTGGTGAGGATGTGGAGAAATCGGAACCTTTGTGCACTGCTGGTGGGAATGCAAAAGGGTGCAGACACCATGGAAAACAGTATTGCATTTCCTCAGAGAATTAAACACAGAATTACCACGTAATCCAGAAATTCCACTTCAGGTTTATACCTCAAAGAAGTGAAAGCAGGAAATCGAACACGTATATATTTGCACATCCATGTTCACTGCAGTATTATTCACAATAGTCAAAAGGTGGGTGCAACCCAAGTGTCCAAAGATGGATGAAGTCCATCTGTACAACAAAATATTATTCCACCTTAAAAAGGAAGGAAAGGGACTTCCTTGGTGGCACAGTGGTTAACCATCTGCTTTCCAATGCAGGGGGAACATGGGTTCGATCCCTGGTCTGGGAAGATCCCACATGCCGCAGAGCAACTAAGCCTGTGCGCCACAGCTACTGAGCCCACGCTCTAGAGCCTGAGCACCACAACTACTGAAGCCCACGCACCCTAGAACCCACACGCTGCACCTACCGAAGCCCGTGCACTCTAGGGCCCGCATGCTGCAACTACCAAGCCCGCATGCTGCAACTACTGAAGCCCACACTCCTAGAGCCTGCGCTCTGCAACAAGAGAAGCCACCACAATGAGAAGCCCGCACGCCGCAATGAAAGCCCACACGCCGGAACGAAGAGTAGACCCCACTTGATGCAACTAGAGAAAGCCCGTGCACAGCAACGAAGACCCAATGCAGCCAAAAAAATAATAATAATAGTAAAAAATTTAAAAAATAATAAAAAAAATAAAAAGGAAGGAAAGTCTGACACATGCTACAACATGGATGAACCTTAAAGACATTATGCTCGGTAAAATAAGCCCTACACAAAAGGACAAATCCTGTATGATTCCTTCTAGGAGGTCCCTAGAGTATCAGATTCAGAGACAGAAAGTAGATAGAGGTCGCCAGGGGCTGGAGGAGGGGGTGGGGAGTTAGTGCTTACTGGGGACAGTTTCAGTTGCGAAGATGAGAAAGTTCTGGAGCTGATGGGGGTGCCACTGAACTGTACACCCAAAAATATTTAAAATGGTAAATTTTATGTTGTGTATATTTTGCCACATTTTTTTTTTTAAGTGAAAGAAGATTCTCCTGCACATATTCTCAAGCTAAAGAAACACTCTTCAGGGAGGAATAGAACTCAGGCCCGTCTCCACCGTCCTTCCTCTGCATCCACCCCTCCCCCCAACTGTGTGCTGATAACCCACTTCTTTGGGTGGAAACTCTTGGAATTCTCTGTCAAACAGGAAGCTCAGATTTGGCCCAGGACACCCTCCTTTCAGTCCTGGCTCTACAGCTGCTGTGAGCTGGGCCCCATGAGGACAGTGTTGGAAACAGCAACTTCCAGGAAGGCTGTGGATGGGGATGCCCATCCTCTATGCAATGTCACCTCCATGTGGTGGATCAGCCCAGCAGGCTCTGGCCATAGGGACTGGACACCCTCCGCCAAGGGCAGCCCCCATGAAAGGACCCCGACCGAGGTGGCACCATGGCCCAAAGGCCCAGCCTGGAGCTGCAGGAAGGAGCGGGCGCCCAGGAAGGGCCCAGGAGGAAGCAGGGCACAGGGAGCGGGGCTGCTGCCCTCGCCCACCTCTGGGGAGGACGCCAGCCTCTGCACACCGTGAGGCTTGCACAGCTGGGCGCCTTGCCCACCCACCACCTGCGCCTGACCGACCCCTTACTCACGACTTCAACTTCAGAAAGGATGACCAGTCCCCACCCTCCAGGGGCTCTGCTCAAAGCTCTGCCAAATGCCCAAGAGAGACCTGTGGAGACAGGCACTCAGAGCCAGGAGCGGGCACCATGGGGGGTCAGCTCTGCTCTCCTCCCAGCACGCCCCCCGGCACCTCCCACAGTCCACCAGCTGGGTCAGAGGGCTCCCGGAGAACAGGGATCCCAGGGAATGGGCCACTAAACCAGTGAGACTCCCGCCCAGGAGCCCTCCCTACAGTGCAGCACTGGCACCCCCAGAAAGGCTGAGCAGCCTTATGAGGGGACTGAGGGCGGTGGACGGCAGGTCGCCACAGCAGACGGCAGTGTCCAGCTGAGAATGGCCAGGGAGCCGGCCGTGCAGAAAACACGGACAGCCCGCAGGCTGACATGCTCCCTCGGAGGTCAAAAAAATCTCAAGTAGGGGGCTTCCCTGGTGGCGCAGTGGTTGAGAGTCCACCTGACGATGCAGGGGACACGGGTTCGTGGCCCGGTCCGGGAAGATCCCACATGCCGCGGAGCGGCTGGGCCCGTGAGCCGTGGCCGCTGAGCCTGCACGTCCGGAGCCTGTGCTCCGCAACGGGAGAGGCCACGACAGTGAGAGGCCTGCGTACCACAAAACAAACAAACAAACAAACAAACAAACAAAACACCTCAAATAGGGGACTTCCCTGATGGTCCAGTGGTTAGGACTCCACACTTCCACTTCAGGGGGCAGGGGTTTGATCCCTGGTGGGGGAACTGAGATCCCACATGCTGTGCGGTGCAGCCAAAAAATTTAAATGAACAAAACAAAAAAACTCACATGTATTTTTCACGCTTGCTCTGCTTCTCACCTGCCCACCTCCCAAATCTGGATAAAAATGTACGGCGTGCTTTATAAATTCATAGAAAATACCGACACGGCAAGTCCAAAGAGAGGCCTCCCCGAAGAGGCAGCACCTCCTGCAGGCAAGGACGGTCCCAGCCAGGCTCCACGGCTGAACCAGCTCCGACAGCTCTTAGGTCTCAATATCTGCTGTTGCAGAACTTCGATCACCTCTCTCTCACCTCACCCCACCCGTGCTTGAGAACGTGAGGAACAGAGGTTTCATGGAAAGCATCTAACACCTTGTACAGCACAGGCATGACTGCTGAGAACACAAACCAGCTCTCAGGAGCTGGGGCAGCTGCCTGGTGCGCAAGGGGGCAGGGGCAGCTCACACAAGAGGAGGGGTCCCCAGGTGACCAGGCCTCAGGCTCTAGGACTGCAGACACTCCTTGATGGACACAGGGCTTGGGAGGCCACCAGGGGCCAGAGAAGACCTCCTGTGTCCCCACTGGGGGCCGCCCAGCCACTTGGCCCCTGGCTCGGGGGTTCCTGCTGGCCCGTCACAGCCCAGGCTTCAGCTCTCTGCACCTCCCGGACTGTCAGCCCCTCTCATCTGAGGTGTTCACAAGTTCTCAAGAAGGTCTTCCTACTGTTTCATGGGGTTTCTGAAAGGAGTGCAATTCACTTGACACAAGAGGCTTTTTAAACTTCTACTGTCCACCAGGCACCCAGCTGTCTCGGGGAGCACCCGGCCAGGACTTGCAGCCTGAGCATTCAGATTCCCACCGACGCGTCCCTGCCGGCTGGGTATTCACGGCACAGCACCAGTGGCTCTCGCTCTGAGCCGAGACCCTGACCCACCCCGCACAACGTGCGGGCCCCACCCTCACACCACGTTTTGCAGGGATGCTTCCACCTTGTGAATCACCGGAGACTGTGTCTTGTTTGTTCAGAATTTTAATGAGAATTGTTCACCATTTTGGAAAAAAAAATCACATCACCCACAGTAATACCTATACCAGGTACAGTTTCCTTGTCACTTTCTCAGCATCTAGTACAACTGTCCCCAAGCACTGACTTGCTTAACCACAAACGATCTTACGACATCCCACTGCACCCCCTTCTTCCTCCTTTACGTTACCGAAGTATGTATACGTACGTGTGTGTTTTAGCTCCTAGTGTGGGTAGAACAGATGATCTCCTAACTTCACTCCTTTCCAGGACAGTAAAGGGGATGCTGCAGAGCAGTGGTCCTGCCGGCCTCCTGACCCCATTTCTGCGTCGCTGGCCTTGCACCCAGCAGGGAGGAGCTAGGCACCAAGCAGCTCACCAGCTCTGGGAAAATGTGACAGGCTGGAGAGGCAGGAGCACTGTAATTGCCTGGCTGCTGATGCTGCCGCTTGTGCAAGAGGTGCTTCAGAGCACAGATTCAGAGATGGGGGAGGCAGAAGGAAGAAGGCTACTAAAAAGGTCACTCAAGTTTCATCTTTTCTTTTCTTTTTTTTTGTTTTTAAGATTTTTAACAAATATTTTCTTTTATTTATTTATTTAGTTAGTTAGTTTGTTTGTTTGGCTGTGTTGGGTCTTCGTTGCTGTGCGTGGGCTTTCTCTAGTTGCGGTGAGCAGGGGGCTACTCCTCATTGCGGTGCGCGGGTTTCTCATTGCGGTGGTTTCTCTTGCTGCGGAGCACGGGCTCTAGGCGTGCGGGCTTCAGTAGTTGTGGCGCACTGGCTTAGCTGCTCCGCAGCATGTGGGATCTTCCTGGACCAGGGCTCGAACCCATGTCCCCTGCCTTGGCAGGCGGATTCTTAACCACTGCGCCACCAGGGAATTCCTCAAGTTTCATCTTGACAGCTGCCCACATCCTAGTGATTTAGGGAGTCTACCGGGCACCCCCACAGGCCCCCCGAGACAGGGACACACAGGAGGAAGGCTGAGCGCTGGGTGGCACTGACCAGCAGGACACACCCCTGTCTTCGCAGCCTCCCACATTCGGGCATGGGGCGTTTCCACCTGAGTGGGGCATCCACAGCCACAGCGCCAGCCTGTCAAGGACAACCTGACCTGGTGCAGAAGCCACGTTCCTTGGGCTCCTTTTCTCCCACACGGCCGGTCCTCCCTCAGGAGTCACACTTCCCACATCTGTTGGCACCAACTCAGAACAAAAGACCCCTAGAAAATTTATCTTCACTCCACCCCTAGGAAATTATCAAGTAATCAGGGCAAAGGGAACAAACCAAGTTAGTTCTCAGCTTCAGCTTGTGTGTACAAATCAAGACTGCAGATGTTTTAAAGCCTAGTTCTCCATCACTCCTAGGGAGCAGGAGCCAGTGAGAATGAAGACCACTAGGCACAGCCTGACTGACCCCGGGTGGAGGCATTTCCCACATACCTGTCCAGGCTCAACTCAGACCCACCTGCAGGGAATGGCAAGGAGGGATGTCCCACCACACAGCACATCCCTCAACCTCTCTTCTGTCTTTATGTCTGTTCAGTTGACACTAAGTGCCTAACCATCCAGCTACCTTCCAACAACATGAAAAGCCACAGGACAACTTGTTAAAAATTCATAACAAAGAACAAAAACTGAGTGATAAAAGATTGAGTTAGGAATGAAAGAGAAAATGTTAATCAATGCCTTCCTCTGCAGTATTAAATCCAGCACCTAAAACTGGCACACAGCTCCCAGGCAGCGTGGCCCCAAGCACACGCCCTTGCAGGCAGCAGGGGAGCCCGCAGTTTCACGGGGTGGGGAGGGCCTGAAGATGCAGCTCGGTTCCCATGCTGGAGGAGTTGGTTTTCCAGTAGAGCTCCCAGACCTCGCCTCCTGGACCCAGTCAGGGTCCCCATGCATTTCCAACACGAAGCCAACGCACAGCATCAGGGCGCTGCTCCCAAACCCAAGACAGGCAGCCGCTGTTCTTAGTGTTACTCCTTAGGGAGGAAAAATAAGGTCTCGCCGAGTTCCCAGAGACACACAAAAACAAAAAAATGTCTAGGTCCTCTTGGAACCAGAAAAAACTTCCAGTGACACAGGCACACACACAGAAGTGTCTGGGACCCACACACTGCCGTGCAGGCAGCCCTAGGCTAAGCGGTCCTCCTGGACATGCCTGACCATCCTTTACGCATCCTCCCAAGGGGGAGGCCACAGCACAGGCCTCTGTCAAGGCCACACACCTCGCACCATGGCATGCATGGAGACAGAGGAGGGTCTCAGAACAGTGTGTGGGCACTAGCAGGTGGGCACAGGTCCTGCCTCCCGGCACTCCCACCCCAAACATGCCCCTCCCGAGGGTAGTGGGATCTGAGACTGGCTTCTGACCCTTGGAATAGGGCCAAGTGACGACGTCCCCTCCGTGATCACGTTGCACGGGACTGTCCTGCTGCTCCGTGAAGCAAGCCGCGCCGGGGAGAGGGCCGTGGCCAGGAAGGAGGGTGGCCGGCTGCTGCTAACAACCACATGAGCTCGGAAGGGATTCCGCCCCAGCCCACACCTGAGCACAGCCTGTGAGAGACAGAGGCCCTGTGAGGCCCGGCCAAGCCATGCCCAGATTCATGACCCACAGGAACTGGGTGCTAATAAGTAGGTGCTGTTTTAGGCCACTCAGTTTGTGGTATTTCTTGGTTGGGTTGAATTCCACAGACTGGGACTTCCAAACAGCAGACATTTATCTCCCACTGTCTGGAGACCGGGAGTCCAAGACCACAGCGGCTGCAGATTCTGTGCCTGGTGGGGCGGCCTCCCGCTGTGTCCTCAGGGGCAGAGGGGGCGAGGGAACTCTCCAGGGTCTCTTTTACAAGGACAACAACGCACCCTCCTGACCTGATCACCTCTTGAAGGCCCCACCTCCTAAGACCACCACCTGAAAGTCAGGTGTAAGTGTGTGAATTTGGGGGGACACACGTTCAGTCCACAGCAGTAACTAATCCTGGCAGTATCTCACAAAAATGCAAACGTGCACTCCTCCGACCAGCCTGTAAAACCCTACCAACACAAAATAACAAAAAGAATCTTTCATCAGGCTGTGGTTGGAGAGTCCTAGTCCCTGGAACCTGGGGACATGCTTCCCACAGGGCAGAGGGGCTTTGCAGATGTGATGGGTTATGGGCCTCAAGAAGGGAGAGGACCCTAGGTTACCCGGGTGGGCCCAATGTCATCTGGGGCCCTCAGAGTGGGGACCCTTTGCCAACGAGTCTGACAGATGAGACGGAAGGAGGGTCCTGACCTGGCTTTGGAGGTGGAGGAGGGGGACATGGTGAAGAGTTCAGGTGACCCTGAGAAGCTGGGACAGCCCTCTGTTCACAGCCAGCAAAGGAACAGGGACCTTGGTCCTACACTGTGACTGATCACTACACCTACAGAAGAGTAAGGTGACGAGGTACAGCAGCAACAGAGAGGGAACGTCCCAGGGTACCAGTAACCGATGGTATTCACCTCAGCATCGTTTTCGATTATAAACAGACTCAGTACAGGCTAAAAATCCACCCACTGGGAGGATTTAACAGGAGGTGATCCACAGGATGGAATGCTGTATGGCCCTCAGCATGGCAAGGATGGAAGAGCGAACACAACTCTCATACCCTCCTGATGGGACAGAAACTGCTCAACTGCTCTGGACCACTGGGTGGTATCTACTAAGGCTGCACCTGCAGCCCAGCAATCCCACCCCTCACTGCTTCTCAGACAGAAACACAGACATTCACTCACCAAAAACACATGTGAGAATTTTCACAGCAGCACTACTCAGAGTGACCCAAACACGGAAAGTCTCCCAAAGCCCACGTGCAGAGTAGATGAATACACTGCTGTCCTCACGCGTGGAACGCTGCACACAAAGGAGGCATGAACCACAACTACACACAGCGACGTGGCTGAAGCCCACATGACACGGGGAAAGAAAGAAGCCAAACACAGCTACACACCGTGTGGTTCCGCTCATAGAAAAACACCAGAAATGCAAACCAGTCTGTGATGTAAAGGTCAGCGGTGGCCAGGTCTGGGGCAGGGGGTGTAGTCTGCAAAGAGTGGAGGGAGGTGATGGCTTCTCAGGTGAGTGCACCTGTCAGCACAGCCACTGAACTTCAGGCCTTACACAGATACAGGTTCTTGGTTACATAAATTATACCTCAATAAAGCTGATTAAAAGGGAAAGAGGCTGACAACAGCCGATGCTGGCCAAGAGGTAGAGCCATAGAACTCTACATGTTGCCGGTGGGAACTCAAAATGAAAGGTCACTTCAGGACCCAGTCTGACCACTCCCTGTACGGGAAGCAGACACACACATGGCCAGCAACCCCACTCCCAGAGACACGTACACATGAGGATTTGTGCATTTGAATGTCTCATGTCACTGAACCAGACATTTACAAAGGGCCAACATGATAAATGTGTATTTCACCACAAAAAAAATTTTTTTTTAATTTTAAAGGATTTGTACAAGAATGTTCATAGCAGCATCATTCACAGTAGCCAAAATCAGGAAACCCAAACCGTATTGATAGGTAAATGGACAAACAAACCAGGTGCCTGCGTGCACAGGAGTGCTACCAGGGATAGGACGGCACTCGCTGCAGTATGAGAATGTGAATGGACTTGCTGAGCTGAACGAGCAGATGAGAAAGGCCATGCTGTATGGTTCCACTTACAGGAAGCACTGGCAAAAGGAACCTAGAGGCACAAGAAGCAGGCCAGTGGGGACCCAAAGGGGCACAAGAGAATCACATCTAACGTGCTGACCATGCGGACGTTCTAGGGACAAGGACGATCTGCTGGCTCCAGCACCTGCCCTTCTCCAGACAGGGTCGGCACCATGGGTGCATGTGCCAGCCTGCCGCCAGGGCTGCTCAGGAACAGAGAGGACACAGAGGACACCTCATACAATTCAAGATGTCCTTGTATGCTGGCACGCGGGATGGGGAGCAGCTCGAGGGCGGTTTGTGGGCTGGTTTCCTCAATGCCTTAAAAACCATGCCAGACCAAACCAAAGCAAAAGCTTTCTGCCATCCATAAAGAGCAAGCACACTTCGCACACAACACCTGGCGAAACACGGAACATTATAAAAACAAACACAACTCCTCATAACCCCAAAACTCAAAGGTTACCATTAACATTCTCCTAGATTTCACTCGACGATTCTGTCCTTCATCTTACGTACATTTATACACTACGTAATTCGACATGCTTTTTTCCCCACTTAACAAGATAACAGAGAGATTTCCCCATATCACTGAATATTCATTAAATATTGTTCCAAATCAGCATTTTTAAAGGCCCTATAATATCTCACTCTACAGATATACCATATGTCCCCTGCCAGACCCCTGGGCTGCTTCAAGTTTTTCATTTTTATTTAAAAAAAAAAGAAAAAAGGCCTTGCTTTTCTCCACTTGTGTCCCCTATGTTCCCTAGGATAGACTCTTGATCACTTGGTGGAAAGGGAAGTGTCTCACAGCTTCGGACACAGGCTGCTGAGTCCCCCGGCAAGACGGCAAGCGCCGTCAGACTTGCTCTGTGAGGAGCTCCCGGGTGAATGTTCCATCCTGCTGGATTTTAAGGTTAAACATCTTCCCATGTATTCTTCACCAGAACCTCCTCTCTGAAGGGTCTACGTGTTGCCAAGTGACTTGAAGTAAGGAAGATACTCCCAGCAATGACAACACGACCAAGCTGTTCCTACCTGTTGAGGGGCCTCATCGCTGCCGACTGGGACCCAAGCCGTGTGCACAAGACTGTGCGCATGTGTGTGCCTGAGCATGTGTGTGCCTGTGCACGTGTGAGCCAGTGAGCGTAGGCCGCGCTGAAAGGGGCCTCTGCCAGCCACGCTGCACCGGAGCCCGTGCTCAAGGACACACCTCCTCCTGCCCCAACTATGTCAGCAGGAAAATCAGACTCAGCTCCCAACACACTCCAGCAGGTGGACCAGCAGGTGGTTTGAGGACCAACAACATCGGACCCGGGAAGAGAGAGAGGCCTAAACAAGGGGAAGCATAGATCAATGCAAAACAACTGGCTAAAACTAGGGGACTGTTAAAAGCCACACCAGCCCAGGGCTTAGGAGGTAATGGCCAACAGCGGCAGGTGGGCAAAGTGGCCAGGCAACGCTGCTGCCGAGTTGGAGCTCCCAAATCCTCCGCGGTGGCTTCTGGACCTAAACACAGACCCTCGGCACCCTGTTAGACATCTCCGTGTTCCAAGGCTGCATAAAGCATCTTATGTCCCTGTTATCAGCCCTCCCAGCGAGATGTCGCACAGACCTCATCTGCAGGCACCCACCCTCCCTCTGCCCAGGTGATGGACAACCACTGCGCGGGAAGGTGCAGGCCGGCGACAACTCAGCTTACGCCCCCAAGAACCGCTTCAGTCCCAGCGCATCTGCCCAACCCCAGGGACCACAGTGCTTTGCTCTGATTCACACAACACACCGGGTGGCCTCCCGGGCTCACAAACATGTGTTTATCACCAGCCAAGACCTTTGCCCAGAGGTGACACTGACTCCCTCGCCCAGACCTGGCACCTGGCTGCCTGTGGAGAGCCGGTCCATGTCCAGGGCTCGGGCCTTCTCCACTCTGTTCTTCCTTTCTGGGGATGGGGGCTTCCTCTCTGTATGCCGGCCTCATGACACCACACCCTCTGCACTCCTTGGCTAAACCTCGGTTAGACCCCTCCTCACTTTCCTTCCCTCCTCACGATTCTGGAAGCCTGTCTGACAAGCAGCCCTCCTCCTGTGTGAACAGCTTTCCTCTTCTGCGTTCTAGCCAAAGGGCCGTGAAGAGCCGAGGCTGCCTGATCATGCCCCACCGCCTCCATTAGCATCAGTTTACCCCATCACCTCTGTTCCCCTGTCCCTCCTCTACCTTCTGAAAGACATATGTCCACAGCCAACGAGGTCCTGGACATTCTGACCTCCGCAGAAGAAAATCGTGCAGCACTGTGGACACCGGAGTCTGCCCGTCACTATCAGACCTCAGTCATGACTGGAAAACCTAGGTTACCACCTTACCCTCAGAGTTCAAGTTCACTTTATTTACTTTTATTTCCCAGCTCATTCCCAAAGGACTTAAAGGGCCCACCTTCCCACACTAAGGGTGACCCCGCACACCCGGTTTTGGCGCGGAGGGCCCCATCTCGGTCTCTGATGCCTGCACTCAGTTCCAACGCCCTTCTCCCCAGCGCCCAGGGCAGTAAATCCAGGCCCACCCGCCATCTCTCCCTCCCTTCGCGCATTCCTTCTGCAGCTCACTCCAAGTCACGGACACTGAGACCTTCCCCACTTTCTCCAAGCGCCTGATGGACGACGCCCTGACTGATGTGGCCCCAGGCCCCACGACACCCTGTGAGCAGCGTGTCCCCACACTAGATGCTCCCTGCTCCCCAGCCTGGCTGCAACCCTGCCTCCTCTTCCTCCTCCTCCTCCTCCACCCAGGCCCAGACCAGGTAAGTGGCCAGCTCTTCACGGACCAGCCACCATGCACCTTGCCAATTCCAATTCAAATAGAACAGGAGCCAAAAGTGCCCCAGGACCCTTCCCACCTGCTTCCCCACCCCCTCTTAGGGTTTCCTTCCTGAAACACACTTCTACCTGGTTCATCATCCAAGCCACAAACGCTCTTGCTGATGGGAACAATGATATCATGTGTGCACGACACAACACAGCAGTGTTGCTAGGACCACGCAACCCCTCAAGGGAGACCAGCTCTGCGCTGCCCGCGCCTGCCACTGAAGCCTTCGCTGTCCTCTGCTCAAACTTACAGCATGTGCTGAAAGCTGGGGAAAGGCTTCCTAAAACTGAAAATATTCTAGCTACACACTTAACTGTTACCTGAAAATCTAGCAAAAGCCATGCCTATCCAAATTACAAATCAACCTAACTAGCATAATCCAAAGCAGGTACCAAAATCCGTCCCTCAAAGCCTGCCATCCTCTTGGGTAGGGTAGGTTGGTTTTTACACCACATGCAGCACGTGAGTACCTCCCACAAAGGGGCAGACTAGAGGAATCCCGCCAGGCGTGCAGATGGGTCTACGTGTGGCCCTGTCTGGCTTCCAGAAACTTCTCTGGAAACTGGTGGTTTGCTGTCCTGGTTAGTGGCTGACCCTGGGCACTCCTGGGGCTCTGCTGGCACACCCAGGAGAGAGGCAGGCAGAACAGGAGCACTGCAGTGAAGTTAGAACAAATGGGCCTTGCTGACTGGTCCCAGGCCCCAAAGCAGAGGGAGGGGCCCCAGGACCTGGGACAGAGATGCCAGGAGGGCAAGAAAGTGCCGGGAGAAAAGAAAGAGCTCAGCTTGGGATGCACTGAGGACAGGAAGCGCTGGAGGGGAGGGTTGTGGTCATCAGAGAGAGGAGCCAGGCCCAGGCCCAGGGTGGAGGCGAGGGTAAGGGCCCAAGAGTGAGTGGTGAGAAGGGGTCACCCCCGCAACCACAGTGCCGGGCTCCTGGCAGCCAGACTCTAATTGCGGGAGCTCAGCGCCCAGCTGCCCAGCGCTGCCTGAGCCTCGGTTCTTCACCTATAAAATGGGAGGATACTGGTGCCTCGTCCAGGGTGGTGGGGAGGAAAGGATGAGGAGTGCCTGGCACACATCACATTTGGGCCCACACCTCACCTCAGAACCTGGCATCTCACAGAGGAAAGGCAACCCCAAAAAAATCACCCAGAAAAGTGGGTGAGATCCAGACACAGGCACCCAGGCAAGCACAGAGAAAGAGAAGGGACTGGGAGGGGTCGCGTGGTGACCATCAGCACAGGGGTGCCACACCAGGCTGCTCTCTGCACCTCCCGCGTGCAGCTCTCAAGCTCGCACTGGGGACAAAGCAGTGGAGAAAACACCAGGCGTGCAAAGTCCAGCACGAGAGCATCTGAAGATGCAGTTTCCCTTAGAACTTCACTGAGGACAGAAACCAACTTCCAGCCAGAGAAACACCTGGAACTGTCCAAGGACATGGTGACTCACTGGCACGCTGGGGCGCAGGCACACAGCATCACTGGGTCCCGGAAACAGAAACAGCCAGCAGGCCCCACAGGTTCAGGGCAGACCTCCACGCTGGCCGTGCTTTGTGCACACCCGTCACAGTCACCTTGATCCTCCGGCCATCAGACCTCCTTCCTTCCTTCCCCCACGCCCTGGGCTCAAAGGAGGCGAGCTCCCACCAACACTGACCCCAAGGAGTGGACAACGAGGATGGAGTTATGCCCACTCTCTAGCCTTCCAGGACGTGGGCACATCAACCACGATGTGTTTTCCTGTAGGCCCCCAATCCTCCACGTGAAGACTCTTGGGAACCAGGATACGGAGAATGGAATTGCCTTAACGGAGGCTGTTCACCGCCCTCGGTAGAGTGGGAAGGGCCCAAGCATGGCAGCAGAACGCTTCCCGAGCTCCGGGGCGCACCCGGAATGCTGCCTCGGTGCCAACACTAGCCCAGCGCCCCAAGGGCCCACCAGCATGGAGCAGAGTCTGGCGCTGCACTGGGGAGAAGCTGCTTCCAGAGCCTGGCCCTCCCTCCTGCCAGCTTCCACCATGCAGACTCCTGCTAACTAGCCAGCGGCCGGCCCTCAGGAGCCTCGACAACGCCGCCGCCGCCAAGTCCTGACGCGGGCACAGACCCCTCCCCTCAGACCACTACTGGGTATTAAGAGAAAGGAAATCAGAGCTCCCGAGGGGAGCGAGCTGATGCCCTGACCGAAAGGACTGTCTAAAAGGGGGCTCTCCTCACCGGTCTGGCAGACGGCCCTCCCGCTGGCCCAGGTCACTGTGAGTCCCTCCGGTCTCCACCACCTCAGGCAGGCCTCAGCCCTGCTTCGGTCAGCGTGTCACAGGAAGTGCGGCAACACATCACTCTCCGACAGCGGGGACAGGAGGCGGGTCCCCCTCTCCACCTGTGGCTGTGTGTCCCCGAGCACTCGCTGCACCCGGCTGGAGGACCCTCGGAAGCAGAGATCACGTCCTGGGAAACCGCTGCCGCCCTGACGGAGCCCAGGCCCTCACGCTCTGCCGGACACAAACCGCCAGCCTCCTGGGCGTGGGGCTCCCGGGAAGCAACAACACCTCTGGGGAGGCAACTCAAGCGCCCACCATCTGCATCTGGAGGAACACCTGGCAGTGGCGGCGAAGGGGCCGGCTCAGCCCCGGAGACCTCCCGCTTTCCCTCCCGCCCCTAAAACGAACCCAGGGCCCTGCTTTCCCGGCCTTCGCTGGGGCTGGGAGCATGTGCTCGGGGAGGCGGCACAGCCCCCAGCAGGAAGGGTGCTCGGCCAGCCCAGGTAACCCCACGACCCTAACGAGTCCTAAAACGAAAGAGTGGGAAAGCAGCGCCCACACTCTCGGCCGCTACAGGCAAGCAGTTTAGCAAACAGCCGTCGCTCGCGGTGGTCAGGCGGGACCGACAACAGCCCAAGACACAAAGCCACAAAGGGTGTGCAGAATGAGAACGCCAAGAAGCAGAATTCCTCAGGAAAGACAGCCCAGCCAGGAGCACGAAGGTCCTCGGGGCGGGAGGGCCCGTGAGCCTGGGAGGGGCCGCAGGGCAGGGGTAACGGCCACAGGACTGCACTGGCCCCTTCAACCGCGGAAGCTGAGGGGAGCTCAGGCAGGTGCCAATGACGGGTATTTGCTGTGTATTTTGGCCACACGTCCAGAAATCCGGAGAGAACGTTTAATCCCGTCAGGAACGGGCATCTTCCTCCACCACAAGGCATTGATGCTCTGAGCCCTGAGCCAACGGCTTGCCTTTGAGTACACCCAAGTATGCATACCTGGTGCGGACCCTCGACCAAAGAAAAGCCCTTCTTCCTCTGGAGGCCCGCGGCCAAATCTCCGCCCCCAAAGACGCCGCGGGCCCCAGAGGGCCTCGGCGAGCTCGGGTCGCTGCTCCCCCGGCCCCCGCCCGGCCCCGGCTCGAGACCAGGCGGACGGCAGGTCGCCGGGCGGCGCCAGGTGCGCGCAGCGGCCCGCCGGCCGGCCTTACCATTACTGTAGGCGTACGGGGACTCGGCCGCGCCGTCCTGCAGGCTCTCCAGGATCTCACCCTTGCCCACGTCGCTGTCGCCCACCAGCAGGAACTTGAGCAGGTAGTCGTAGCTCTTGACCGGGCTGCCCTGCGTCCCCATCGTCGCTCACGCGCGCGCGGGCCTCGCCCGCATGCCCACTGCGCCGCGGAGCCCGGCGGCGGAGGCCTCCGACCGACCTGCGGGCGCCGACGCGGGTGAGCGGGGCCGGCGGACGGCTAGGCCGCCCCGCCCGCACCTGTTCCACCGCCCCCGCCTGGCTTCTTCTTGCTCAGCCTCAGCGCCGACGCCGCCGCCCCACCGCTTCCCGCACAGCGCCGCGCAGACCCGCCGCTCCGCCCCGCCCCGCGCGCCGCCATTGGCCACCTGCCACCTCCCTTCCCGCGACCATTGGCCGTTGCCCACATCCGTCAGCACCACTAGCGCCCCAGCCCCCTCCTCGCTTCCCAGACTTCGCTGCGAGACCTCCGCTCGCCCCGCCCCGTCACCGCCCCGCCCCGACACTGTTGCCATAGGTCACCCATTGCCCCCTTCCCGCGGCCATTGGCCCGTGCGCACGTCCATCACAGATGCCCCGCCCCCACCGCTTCCCACGCAGCTCTGCGAAGCCTCCGGTTGCCCCGTCCCATCGTCGCCCCGCCCCTCCTTCCAGCCGTCGCCATTGGCCCTTCGCCTCCCGCTTTCCCAGAAACAGTGGTCCGCCTGCACGTCCGTCACAGCACTACCGCCCCCGCCGCTTCCCGCAGAGCATCCCAGACTCACCAGCAACCCTGCCCACTGCCTCCGCAACTCCTTGGCCTTCGCCCGCCCCCTCCCCTTCGCCATTGGCCACCGCTGCCGATCTTCCCAGAGCCACTGGACCTTCCGCACGTCGATCACAGCCCTTTAAGCCCGCCCTGCTCACCCCGAGCTTCCCGCTCCCTTCCGAGACGCTCACCAATCAGGAACTTGGAACTCCAGGTTGTTTGCATACGCCCCCTTCCTTCCGCAGACGGAGCAGGATAGTGGCGGTCCCCGAGTTGAGGGGACGCGGCTGGGTCCAGCAATACTGAACCCCCTAGAAAGCTGTGGCCGCTGCTCCCACAGAGACCCCAGAAAGGACAGCGGGACCCAACCGGAACAGCGCTCTCGATAGCCGCTGTCCCGCGGCGGGGGCGCGGCGGGGGCGCGGCGAGGGCGTGGCGGGGGCGTGGCGGGATGAAGGCGGCCAATCGGCGCTCGGAATGGCCTGGGAGGCGAGACTTCCGTTCCCGCGTGGGGGGCGGGGCCGAGGGGCTGTTGGGTAAGATAAGGTGGGGGCGGTGGGGTGACGCAGGTGTGCTGGCGGGGGCGCAGGGTCCCCAGCGCGGCGGCTCTGCTCTGGCCCCTCGTCTGCCCCTCCCTTGGGCAGGGCCTGCAGGTGACAGCGGCGCTCCGAAAGCCCGACGCTGTGGAACGTCGGGGTCAGCGGGCTGGTGGTCCTCCAGCTCCAGAGACGACGGCAGCCTGGGGTCAGGCCGGGTGGGGGACCCAGGAGGGCCCAGGAAGAGGGTCAGGGCGTGAGGCTCTGAGGCTTGACCAGGGGCCTCGAGGAGGAAGTGACTTTGGGGTTGTTTACAGAATGGATGGGTTATGAAAAGCGTATGAAGTCGTGCGAAGATACAGTTTTACTCTGCAAGATGGAAAGTGAAGCAAAATAATACCCTTTTCACATATCAGATTGGCAATGTCGCATGTGGGCCAGGATGTGGGGAACAGCTCTCTGGGAGGGAGGTTGAACAGCCTAATAATTCCGTATCTCATTGAGCCTGGAGAAATTCTCAGAAATGAGCTCAAAGAATTTCACTGTAGCGCTGTGGTGATGGTGAAAGCAGTGAAGCCATCTGGAGCCCCCGACAGGGTGCCATTAAATCAACCAGGTTCACGCAGCCCCTTCGATGAACAAGGTAAGATGCAGGCAATACCGACCTGAGAACACAAGTAAGCAAATGATAGTACAGTATATCCAGTGTAACTTCAACGATTGTGCTTTAAAAACTTAATTCATTTCATTCTAGATTTACATATAGCGAAATGTAATGTATGCACAGGATAAAACCTGGAATGATGCTCACCAAATGGACAGCATCGTTTCCTTTGGGGTTGGAGGTGGAGAGTGATGTTCTCGTCATTGATAACATTTTCACGAGAACATATTCACATATGACATGTAATTGACAACTAGTAAGTCAAAAAGTTCAGCATAAAAGTACCATAAAATGCAGCAATTTCTCTCCTAGAGGAATGAAAATATACATTTACACAAAAACTTGTGCATGAATGTTCACAGCAGCATTACTCACAATAGCCAAAAGGTGGAAACAACCCAAACATTCATCAGCAAATCAATGCATAAACAAAATGTGGCCTATCCACACAATGGATTTTCATCCATAAAAAGGAATAAAGTGCTGATACCTGCTACATTTCATTTATGTGAAACTTCCAGAATAGGCAAATCCACAGAAAGTAGATTAGTGGTTGCCAGTGCCTGGGGGAGGGGGAAATGGTGAGTAACTGCTTAGTGGGTACCCTGTTTCCCTTTGGGGTGATGAAAATGTTCTAAAATTGGTGATGGTTATACTACTTGGTAAAGCTATTAAAAATCCTTGAATTGCACACTTGAAATGGGTGAATTTTATAATATATAAAATATGCTTCAATGAAGCTGTTAAAAATAATAAATCAATCAAAAGGATACATTGTCCAAGCTGAGCCACTAGACTCAGCTGGACGAGGCACTGAGGGTGCGTGCTAGGGAGAGGCCACGTGTGAGTTGGGGCTCCCTAAAAAGCAGATCTGTGCAGAGAGAACAAGCACATCATCATAGTGACCAGGCCCCGAGGGCTGCACTGAGGACAGCTGGGCTGGCACATCTGTCCAGCAGGCGAGAAACGGCAGCAAGAACTCCTCCCAAGGGATCACTGAGCCTGGGCTGTGTCTCCAGCAGCAGGTGGTCTTCACAGAGGGCAGACCCCTGCCTGGGTAGGGCACAACACCAAGTGACCACCCCCCACAAGCTGCAGATAACCCTCACTGGGCAGTGGGCCATGTGGACTCTGCTGTTTCACTTTGGTGGGGCGCCTGGGGAGCCTTCCTGAGGAGCTGGTCTCTCTGTTGGGTGGGCAGCAAGCACCTGGGCCTTTCTCACCTGCCTTCAGGGAGAGGCTCTCCTGGTATTCTCCTGGCCCTCTGGGACATTCAAGAGCAGAGGCTGGCCAGGGATGGGCAAGGCCACCTGCTCATTCGTAATCCACAGAGTGGCCAAACACTGGATGATGGCTTACAGCAGACACGGCCCCCAGCGTGTACAGAAAGGGCACATGGGGCTTCCCTGGTGGCACAGTGGTTGAGAATCTGCCTGCCAATGCAGGGGACACGGGTTCGAGTCCTGGACTGGGAAGATCCCACATGCCGCGGAGCAACTTGGCCCGTGAGCCACAACTACTGAGCCTGCGCGTCTGGAGCCTGTGCTCCGCAACAAGAGAGGCCGTGATAGTGAGAGGCCCGTGCATCGCAATGAAGAGTGGCCCCCACTTGCCGCAACTAGAGAAAGCCCTCGCACAGAAACAAAGACCCAACACAGCCAAAAATAAATAAATTTATTTTTTTAAAAAAAGAGAAAGGGCACATGCACCCACAGCACAGTGTTTACAGAAATGACAGCCAGTGGGCGGAGTCTTGTTAGCCTTCAGCTGGTGGGGGCAGGGAGCTGAGTCCCCACCACCTGCCAACCCCAAACATGGCCAAGCCAGCCTCTCTGGCAGAGGTCACTACACCCAACCTGGAGCCCGCCTCAGCCTGGCTTTGCCTACTCCCTGCTTTGAAGTCACTGAGGCCCCTCTCTGGGGCCGGAAGCCATGTGGGGCTGACATGTCCTCGGTTTCTGAGGCTGCCCAGAAGGGATGATGGGTGAGAAACTATTATCATTCCACTTTGCAGAGAATTTAAACCAAAAGCACCCTTTGTACATCAGGACTTCCCCCGAAGGGGCTCTAGCAGCTGTAGGCCCCGCTGCCTGGTTCTCCATCACCAGGGACGAAGTGAGGCCGGCTGGGTCCTTCCCAGCACAGCTTGTGCAGCAGGCGTGACCATCCCTAGAACCTGTCCACGGAGCCTGATCCTGGGAGCAAGACTCAGCAACCTCTGTCAGGTGCTTCCTGTCCTCCTGATTTACTGGTTTCCTGTGCTGCTCCGGTTCCCTCTGACCTCCGACCTCCCAACCTCAGAGCAGAAAGGCACCGCAGGAACCCACAGGGTCTGGGGCAGTGGGGCCCAGTCGAGGGAGGGATGGCTGGAGGGGTGCCATTCCCTACTGTCCAGGAGGCCCTGTGGGTGGAGGAGCTGGCCTCCAACGTAGCTGCATGCCCTTCTGCAAGGACGCTCTGGGACCCACTAAGTGCCAGGCCTGGCCCAGGGGACCTTGGAGGAACCTCAGGCCAAGGACAAAGCAGCCCAGAACAGCCCTCCGCTCCCAGGTCCTGGGTCAGCCCTGCGAGGCGCCCAGGTGTTGGGTGGTCGAGGGTAACTCTGAGTCCCTCTGGAGGCCCCAGAGGTGTCTGGTGAAGAGCCCTGACAGTCTCCCCTGCAGTTCCCACACCCACTGGCTCCGAGCGAGGATGGGGGCTAGGCCTCCAGACTCAGCCTCTGTCCAGGAGGGAACAAACGAGTGGTCTGGGGTGTCTCCTTCCCCCCACTCCAGGATACCCAAAGCTGTCCACTCTGAGAAGGGCCTGGGGACCACCCATTGGGGCAAACAGACCTTGGCCCTGTGCCCTAGGAGCTCTCACACGAGTGTCAGTTACTTGACCCCCAGTCCAGGCCTGCTGCCAGGAGAGGCCCCACTCAAGTCCTACAGGCAGAGGCCGTGGAAAGCTGTGTGCACCCGGCAAGAATCAATGGTGGACGCTGCCAGCTAGTGGGCCAGAGGGGGAGGAGGGACAGGACGGTCATGTGGTCGAAAATATCTCTGTACTAATCACTTGTTATGTAAAAGGGAGAGTAGCTTTGCAGAAGAGAACCTGGTGGGTCAGGTTGACGTCACTGGTTTGGGCAGACACGGTGTTCCTCCCAAGGCGATGCCTGAGAAGGACACAGTGGCATTTACATGTTCCCACTAAGAGCACAGGAGCGGAATCTCAAGAATCATCAGACGAACCCCACATAGGGACAGGCTACCAAGTGACTGGCTGGATCTTTGAGGACCCCAGTGCTGGGAAAGGCAGAGACGGCTGTGGGGTGGTTGAGGGCAAAGGGTCCTTGAGACTGGTGCCCAGGAGCACGGGAAGCGAGGTGGCCCCACCCATGCTCCTTGCCATGCCCTGGTTACACAGGTCAGTCCTTGGCCTTACAAGATATACATACACTGGGCATCTTAGGAGCACAATTAGGGGCAACTGATGATCAGATGGTTTAGAAAAGTTAGAGCATGAGCACGAAAAAGCAGCTGTGGCAGAATATTAGCCCCAGGAAATTTGTTGAAGGTTGTGATGTGCTAGCTGTTTCTTTGAGTTGAAATCACATCAAAGTAAGTTTTCAAGGACGGGAGGGAGCTGGCGGGAGTGAACTATGTGGCTCAGACTGCCTGCTTCAGCAGCTCACCGCCCCTCTCTGAGCTTGTCTCCACACTGGAAGAGCACGGGGCCCTTCTCTGTGGGTGGCCGTGAGGACCTGTCTGGGAGGTGGCGGCCCCAGCTGAAAGGGGAATCGTCCGCTTTTCAGGGCAGTCTGAGGGTCAGCCTCAGAGAAGTTGTAGGACAAGGCTCTGCCAGGTCAGCGTGGCAGGGGTGGTCAGAGCCCTGGGTTGAGGATGAGGAGCCACAGATGAAGACTGTCCCTAGGCAAGGGCTGTACAGGTCCAGGGACGACACACAGGATGGGAGCAGCCTAGGACATGCAGGTGGCACGTCTTGGTGGCTGCTAGTGGCTGGAGTGACCACTGTTCCCTCGGCCAGCTCTGGTGCCAGGCCTGGGCTGGCCCTCGGGAGATGGGCAGGCAGCCCCGCACCTGGCACGAGAGGGACAGCTGCCAGAAAAGGCCTGGAACACAGCCACCACTGCCCAGCAGGCTGGGCGGAGCAAGGGAGAGGATTCAGCGGGAGGTGAGGCAGGCCCCACGGGCCGCCTCCGTGTCTTGGCATCTGGTGACTGGGAAGGTGGCCCCAGAAATGCAGGTGATGGAGGCTCTTCTCAGCAGGCTCTGGGGTGTGGTCCTGCCCACCAGGAGCCATGTGGGGCCCTCTGCTGACCCTCAGTGGTGATGCAGGCCTGGCAGTTGCTGAGTGACCTCTTTGGGCTCCAACCCCTCGCCTCCATAGCCAGTACAGCAGGCACAGAGGAAGCCACCTGAGGGTCCCTGGAGGCTGCAGGTCAGGCAGAGTCCATCAGAGAGAGCCCCTTCCTGTGTGGAGTCCACAGGTTTCAGGTGGTGACATATATCTATCAGAGCTCACCCCTGCTCCCAGAGAGGGCTGCACCCCTGCCCCCAGCCCTGCCCTGGGAGCTCCTCAGGCCACGGCAAGGCCAAAACTGGAAAGCAAGTGGCCCTGGGTCCATCCGTCCACACGAGGACATCTTCAAGAGGCCAGAGCCTTTCGTACACACGCACCAGACCTGCAAAGAGGCCTGCTCTAGGGGACAGGGAGCCCAGTGCCCCACAGCTTGGCAATAAACAGGAAACAGGTATGGTAGTCATCTCAAGACAAACAGTGGGGGCCAGCTGTCTCGCCACCCCAGGAGAAGGGGCGCCTCCTCAGACCCACTGCCCACGTGGTGATGGGAAGGCAGAGCGCACACTCCAAATATGTGGGAGGCTTTATTGTCCCAGCAGAAGAGACAGAGCCAGTACCCCTCCTGCCCGACCCTGGGCTGGTGGGGACTCCTCCAGGCCCGCTCCCAGTGGCCCACAGCCAAGGAGCGTGGGTGGCAGAAGTGGGCAGTCCCAAGTGCCTGGGATGGACAGAGAGCGCTGCCCCGCTGCCTACAGCATGAACATCTCCAACTCCACGATGACACACCGTATGTGACGCCACCCGCATCTTGAGGCTTCCTCCCCCTGGGGATTCTGGGGCTCACACCCACACTCAGATTCTGCCTGCGGCCAGCAGGCAGATGCAGCCTGAGTGCTAGGACCCCTCCCTGGGGGCTGCAGGAGCATCTGCCCAGGAGAAGCCAGTGAGCGAGATGGAAGATTTGCAGGGGTACAGGGCAGGAACGGGGCAGCTGGGTGTGTGGGTCTCTGCTGACAGATCCAGGCACCCCATGTGGCCTGGCTTCACACAGGGACACCCAAAGCCCTGAGGGCAGCTCCTCCTGCAGAGCAGTCTCTCCAGGAGCATCAACAAGCCCTGTGCGAATCAGGGCGTGAGGGGCGCTGCTGCCCAGCTTCCTGGAGCTGCTGGACTGCACTGGGGTCAGCAGTGGCTTGGGTCCCCCAGACTGGCTGTGGCTCCACTGAGACAGCTGGAAGGCACTGGGGACCCAGGAGGGCATCCCCCAGAGAAGGAGATGCTTGGGGGCCAGAGTCTCAAGGACACTTGAGTGCACCCTGGGAAGGATCCCCTCCACCTCATGACAGGGTGGGGCGCCAGTGAGCAGCCAGAAAGACCTGCCAGCCCACCCCACTGGGAACGGGCATGGTGGGCAGAGGCAGGGCTCTGCACCCCCTCCTAGGGTCTGGGTATAGACTGGGGTGGGGGGCAGGACGGGGCTCCTGGATAGGCCTGGGGGGGCCAGTGTGCACCAGGTTAACCGTGCCATCAAAACAGGTCAGAAGGGGGTTCCCGAGGCAAATGTGCTGGTGCTGGAGCGTGGGCCGCTGGCCTGACTGGCCGTTCCCGCATCCTCCTGCTCACTACTCCCACGACCTCAGAGTCAGGAGGAGATGCGATGGGCAGGGCCCCGGCAGGGCCTGCAGAGGCCCCAGACAACCAGGGGCAGGAAGGCAAAGAGCAGGACCATGTGCTACCCTGACACCCTGGCAGGAGGTGGTGCTGGGCCGGCTGGTGGCCAGGGCCCCTCAGTCCTGCTTGTTCCCTCTCTGCCTCCAGGGGTAGATGAGCTCCCCGAAGAACAGCTTGCGGCACAGGGAACCCCAGGAGTGCTTGGGGTGGCAACCACAGGTGGGGAGGCGGTAGATGTGCACCACGCGACTGTAGGGCAGGGGGTTTATCTGGAAGCACAAGGGCAGCGGTCAGCCAGGACACAGCCCCCAACTCCCTGGGAGTCCAGCTCTGTAGGCCCAGCAGGCCTTCGTGGGGGGTCCCCGGGCTGGACAACCGTGGGGCAGGGCCAGCTCTGTGCCAGATGCGTTCTCGCCTGGGGTACACGGTGGGGTGAGTGGCTTGGGAGGCAGGCTTGGGCCACGGTCAGGCGGGCTCCACTCTGGCCCGGCTGTGGGGCACCGACCCCTCCATTCCAGGACTCACTCAGCTCCCTGGAGCCTCCTCAAGTGGGACTCAGGACACCCTCAAGAAAACCACACAGGGCCCGGCTGCCTCAGCATCTGGCCTCTCCCCTCAGGCCAACCGGACACGTGCAACCAGCAACACCGGCACCTGGTCTGCTCCCTCCCGCAAGACAGTCCCCAGACTGCTTAAGATAAAGGAGCTCAACAGAGTAGGCCTCAGGTGTGTCCCGAGGCCTTTGCCAAGTCTCTGCTATTCTGCCTGGAAGGAGAACCCGGGGGCCCAGGGCAGGAGACAGGGATGCAGGCCCAGCAGGCAGGTGCCCTGGGTGGCTGAGGGTGTCTGGCACAGCATAGGGGACCCCATACATGGGCCCTGCTGGGGGAGGTTCCAGGCACAGAGGATCATGGTGCCCAGAGGCCTTGGGGGTGGGCAAGCCTCCCCCTGGCCCCACCCCTCAGCTCTGCTGGGCCCTCCTGCCTGCACCTCACCCAGGCCCGTGAGGCCCACACCCAGGACGGCACAGAACATGCCTCAGAACATGGGCGGCCTCATGGCAGGCAACAGCATGAGGGCTGCGTGGAGGCCTTACCTGCATCAGGAGGCGGAGGGGCCTGCCAGTCTCGTGCTCCAGGACTCGGAACTTCACACCAGCTATAAGGAGAGCAAGGTCCCCGTGAGGTAGGGTGGCCCTCCAGGGCTCCCAGGGCCCCACAGGCCGCCCCCACCAGCACTCCTGCTCCGAGCGGCACTCCGAGGGCTACAGGCTGCCCGGGCAGCAGCTCGCCTCTCCAGCCCGTCCTTCCCATCTGCCTCCTTGAGCTGCAGCCTGGCCCTCGTCAGGGCCTCCTGCAGAACTGCACTGAGAGACCAAAGCCGCGGGTCTGGCAGGCGGGGAAAAGCCGGCAGGTTGTGCTGCTTTCTGAGTAGGATGGGGTTTTTCCCAGAGTGGACGAGGCACTTGCTGGGTGGTGGGCACCCTGCTGGCATCTCAGTGCCTTCCAACTGCTGTGTGCACAGGCTGACTCAGGGACCCACCACACTCTGGCCTGCAGTGTGGGCTCTCAAGCCTGGGGATTCCCAAGGCGGAAGGTTCTTGAAAGGAGAAACAGGAGCTAATTATCAATTGATGAAGAGGCCCCAAGGCAAACTCGGTGGAGAGAAGAGGCGGCATCTGTGGCCTTTTATGTGAAGTTAAAAGGACTCTGCTCCAGCCGTGAGCTGAGGGCTGGGAGAGGAAGGTGCCGGGGCCAGGCTCTCCACCTGCCTGCTTCCAGGCGTGCCGAAGTGTGGGTGAGGGCTGGGGGACCAGGGAGCATGGGCAGCACTACACATGGGCCCCTGGCCTGGGCCACCTGGGGGTCTGTGGAGAACATGGCTTGGAAAGAGGGTTTGAGGACATCCAGCGGGCAGACTCAAGGCCCAAAGCCCAGGGAACACGCACATTCATGTCTTCTGACTCGGAACTGGCTGGGAGCAGCAGCCGTGAACTCTGGCGTGCGGCTGAGCTGCCGTTTGCAAACTAGTCCAGGGCCTCCTGGGCATGCTGGTCAGCTCCGGGGCCGTGCCAGCAACTCCCCAAGTTTCCTGTTATGTTCAAAGCCCCTGAACTGGATGAGCCAACCCACAACTCAGTGACCAGTTGGGTCGGGCCTCCCTAGGCCTGCAGTGGGGACAGCCTCCTGTCAGGGGCATCTGGCCAACCCGTGGCTGGTGTCAGCATGCAAACAGGGGCATCGCCTGCAGAGGGGATGGCAGGAGCAGCTGGGCTGGTGCGTGTTGTCCCCGCAGGTGGTGGCCTGCCGGGGGCGGGGCGGGAGGCACGCCTGTCACACAGCTCTGGCCAGCCCGGCGTCCTCCACCCTGGCTGGTCCCCTCCAGGAGGAGGAGCACCAGCAGGCACACACAGCTCCACACAACCACACGAGACACGTCTTTTCTGAGCCACTTTCAGGCACCACCTACAGGACTACTGCAGACAGACCTCAGAGCAAACGTCCACACTCGTCACAGGGGAGGCTGAGGAGGCGGGAGGGCTGCCTGTGCGGCCTCTGAACCTGAGGGCGGGGGGCCTCTCCCTCCGGCTCACGCCCCGGGACCAGGCTCTTGTCCTCCCTGCCCGCCCCACACACTGCCGCATCCAGGGCCCACAGGTGCGCCGCCTAGCCAGCACGCAGACCTACCTGCGAGCCTGTAGGGCCGGCAGAGCCGGAGGCCGAGTGAGTACAGGGGCAGGGAGTTGATGAGGTCCACAAGCAAATGGATCAGGCCCTGCACAGCGACCACCAGGAGCCGGAGCTGCATCACAGACAGTGCTCAGGGTCTCTGACCTGGGACTGTGGCCACAGCCACACTGCATGCCCCTGAGCAGAACAGCCTAACAGGTCCCAAGGAGGGGGCAGGGACCCCGCCCTGAACCTGAGGCCTGAGCACAGGGAGGCAGGGAAGCCGCAGGCTGGAGCGGTCTGCCCTGCTGCCAGGTCAGAGGAGGTGGTGCTCCAACCCCGGGAATGCCACTGGGCCCTCGGCCCAGCCACCTGGGGGCCACTCCCCTCCTGCTGTCTGCACTCGCCTCCCCCATACCACGGGAGACCCCTGCCCTCTGTGAACCCAGCTGTGTGTCCCAGAGCAGTAGTGAGTGGTGTCCCCCCCGAGTGGGACCCCTGACTGTTACAGGGCCAGCACACACGCCCAGAGTCCAAAACAGTCACACCCCATGTGGCTGGCAGGGATGGACGACCTGCCCATAGCTGCTGGCAGTCACCACTCCAAGCACTGTGGGCTAGGTCCACTGGCCAGGTGACACGCCCAGCACCCACATGGTACACAGCACTTGGCTCACCAGGGTGAACACCAAGTAGTACAGGGCCGTGGTGGGCAGAAGGAAGACCAGGATGGTGAACAGCAAGGTGCCGATGAACAGCTACAGGGAGAAAGGACGCCAGCATCAGCAAAAGCCCCGTGCTGGGCGACAGCCCTGCCAGCACTGGGCACACCCCTGATACCCATCCCACCAAATCCGTCCTGTAATTGAGCAGAGATGGAACGCCTGCCGGCTTCCTGAGACCACTTGGGAAAGCCCGCTCAGGACAGCTCTCTCCAGTAATGGGAGGGACACCTGCCTCCAGACCCGGTGACACATGGGGTGACAGGGGTTGGGGACACCAGCTGATAGGGTATACAGCCCGTACACCAAAGATAGGAGGGTGGTGAAAATTAGGCAGCAAAAAACATGCCCTGGAAGGCAGCACTCAGGGTCCCTGTGTCAGGTCTGAGCAAGCTAATGGGACTAGCCAGAGCCAAGCCCTGTGAGAGGTCACCTTAAGCGCCTGCAGCCCGGTGGCCTCCCGAGAGCAGGGTCCATCCCCGCCTGGGCAAGGTTCTGCCCTGTCTGAGGTCCCGCATACACCCTACCCCTTGCAGCTCCCCACAACCCCTGGAGCCCTGCAGAACAGGAGTGAGGCTGCCTCTTGTGGTGCCTGAGCAGCTGCGCCGGCCCATCCGAAGGGGCAGCTGGACTGGAGCTGGAGCCGGTACCTGGTCCAGGTCATAGGAGCAAGAGTCCACGCGCTGGCGCAGAACATTCCACTTCTTCCCTCGGAACAGGCGCCAGAGTGAGGACAGGCCATGGACCTTCAGGCAGTATAGCCTGCAGGACGTGGTACCATCAGAGCTGGGCTGGTGACCCCATGCCCACCCGGCCCCGGAAGCCTGTCTGTGGTGCCCAGGGCTCGGGGGTTGCACTGGGTCAGCCCGCAGGGGTGGGGGGGTGCACACCCACCTGGCGCCATAGACATAGAAGCAGTAGATGTGGAAGGTGAGGAGGGCTATGATGTCTGAGAGGATGGACAGGGCGACCGTCAGGCCCAGGCAGGCTGAGAGGCCCACGTGCCACAGGATGCGCTCAATGAAGGGGGACATGAGGTGGATGTAGCCTGGTGGGATGGGGGTCAGCCTTGAGGGGGGAGCCCAGGGAGGTCCTGGTCCCCCCAAGTCCACCATGAGGATGGCTGCCCCAAGCTTCTGGAAACTGTGAGTGGCCAGCACAGCATAGCAAGGGATGCTGGGTCAACAGGAAGCAGAGACCAAGGGGACAGGGCCTGGCTGGGCCCCACTGCCCCCCCCTCAGCCAGGGTCTATGTCCCTGGGGGCACAGGCTTCAGGAGTCAAGGTGCAGGTCAGTGGGGCTGGGTGAAACCCTGATGCGGCCCGCCTGACCGCTGGCACTCACTGATCCACAGGTGGATGTGGTACAGGAAGAAGCGGCCCAGCACCTGGTCCAGCGGCCGGTTCATCTTGAGCCCAGCGGGTGCGCCCATCAACCACTGTAGCAGATGCTGGAGCTCCTCGGCCACGTGCTGCGAGGATACATGAGGGCCACACCGTCCATCAACTGGCCCCACGTCGGTTACCCATCTGGGTGACCCTGAGTAAGAGTGAGGGGGTCAAGCCCATCAGGGGCCCCCGTAGCAGGCAGACGGGGCAGAGGTGGGTGCTGGAGGGTCCCGCAGAGGGAAGAACAATGTCAAGCGAGGACCAGAGATAGCACAGGGACCCTCACAAGCGAGCAGGGAGGCCGACTGCTGTCCTGGCCGCCCCAAGAGGAAAGCTGTGCCAGCCCTGGGAGGCAGGCCTGCAGGACTCCTGGCCTCATCACCAACACTGAGGCCACAGGACTGACATCCCTGCCCCCCAGTGTGCCACCTCCCTCCCACGTACCAATGCAGGCCTTTCCCAACCCTGGGTGAAGGCCTCTGCCGTGTCAGGAGCAGTGAGAAGGGGAACAGAATGTTCTTTACAAATAGACCTTATTTAATATTTAAAGGAGAAGAGCTTGGCAGCAGGAAGAGGCTTTCATTTTTAAATTAAATATTTATATTTCTGAGCAATTTTGCAAAAGGGAGGCCTAGGATGAAGCTGGCCAAAAGGCAGAGCATGGACGAGCAGGGCGAAGCAGCCAAGCCCCCTCCCCAGCCCCTGGGTCCTCCCTCCTCCCTCCTGGGCCAGGCCTCACTGGGAAGCTATGGGACTCTTGGCCTGTAGGGGCTCCTGCTTGCAGGGTCCCGGCCTGGCCACAAGCAGGCCCAGTGCACACTTGTGCCTGGACGCTGATGACAGCAGGCAGCGGCTGAGCCCACAAGGACCTCGCAGCCAGGCTGCAGCGGCTCTACCACACCCAGGGCCAGGAGCCCCACAGAGGCCTGGGCAGAGGGGGTGGGGGGGCACTGAGGGACCAGAGGGCCTGCCCTAGGCAAGAAGACATTTTCCCAACAGAAGGGACAGGGCCTCCGAAGGAGGCAGAGAAGACGAAGGCTCAGAGCCAGCATGGACAGACAGTGGGAGGATGACTGTGGAAGGGAGAGGAGGCTGGGGCGGCGCCCAGGCCCTGGGAACGGCGCACAAACTGTGCAGGGCAAGTTCAGGAGCACAGCCGATGAGCTGGTGCCTCTGGCTCTCAGCATGGGAGATGCAGAACTGGTGCAGGGAGCAGGGTGGGAGGCTGAGCTCGACCACACAGACACCGGGACACACACAAGGTCTCTGTGATGCTGACTGTGCAGAGTGCCCAGGCCGAAAGTGAGCCACCCTGAAGAGCCAGGAGAGCAGAAATGGTCATGCACGGTGGGGAGGCAATGGGGATGCCATGACACTGAGCCTGGCAGGGAGGTGGCTCCCCCTAAAAGTCTCCAACACAAGGGGGCTCCAGACAGGCCACCTGCAGGAAGAGGCCAGGAGCTGGAGGGCCCAGGTCTACACAGCCCCACCTATTCTGTAAGACACAGCAGCTCCTAGGGGACTTGTCTGGGGTCAGGGGTGAGCTGCTCTGGCTGGCTGAGGGGCCTCTGCTGCCCCCAGGAAGGGTCCTGCCCCCCAACCCTGGGAAACAGGTGTTCAAGTACACCTCAACCAACTCACATCAGCCACAGGGATGAGGGTATCAGCCAGCTGCCCGATGAGGTCCTTCCTGTGGAGCCAGGACAGCAGCATGAGGCCAAGGGCCACATCCAGGAGCACAGAGACAAGCATGTTGGCCTTCCTGGAAGGAGAGGTCCAACAGGAGCGAGTGGTGAGGGTGGCATGGCCAGAAAGGGTCAGCTTGGGCAGGTCTGCTGTGGGGAAGGGGCTGGGCCCGTGGCACGTCTGGCCACTGTGGAGGAGAACAGGGCAGGACCCGCACCTCATCAGCTGGGCGGGGTTCTTAGCCTTCTGGGTGCTGAAGATGAGTGTGAGCTGCTCCAGCCGGTGCCTGAGCTGCTCGCACGTGGAGAGTTTGCTCCAGATGAAGGACAGTGGCCACAGCTTGAACACCCTGCGGAGGAGGGGAGAAGGATGGGCCTCCGGGTCCTCTGGGGTTCTCCTGCCCGCCAGGGAGGGAGGGCCGTCTCAGCCGTGGCCAATATCCCTCAACGTGCAGAGAGGAAGGGCCCTCGTCGCCCCAAATACCACACTCCTGAACTCAGCAGGGCAGGGACACGGGGGGAGGACCCAGGTGGGCAGCCCAGCAGGGGTTGCGGTCGCTCACGACCATCAACTGGGAACGCAAGGTGCTGACTCCAGGCACTGAAGCTGAGTGCCTGCCGGACGGGTGTCCGTGTCAAGGGTTTCAGTTGACCTGACTGCTCAACGAGAATGATCTCTCACGCAGCAAAGAAAGCACCAGACACTTCACAGACATGCAGGCATTGAGGGGAGATGTTCTCAAGCAAAGGTGGAGAAAGCGTCCAATGGCAACTCAGAGCCTGGCTCCCACCCAGAGCCCCACTGCCGGCAGGAGGGACCTAAAGGGCTCGTGCAAAGTGCAGAGCCGCCAGATGACCACGCTCAGGCCCTCGGGAGGAAGGAGGTCTTGACCTTGAAGGTTTGAAGCTTCTGTCCTCAGCCAAGCCACTCTGACCCAATTCCAAGAGTGAAGTGTGGTCCGCACTGCACCCCCCGTTCCAGTCCAGTGGAAGGCAGCCTCGCATGGGCTGCAGAGACCTCCATGCAGGGTCTCCCCGAGGTTCAGACCAGCCCTGGGCAGCACCTGCACCTGCCCTGGGCAGCAACAGCCATGCCCCACATGGACGTCACAGGGCTCCTGACCTCCGCCAATAGCCAGCACCTGCCTGCCTAAGGGGCAGATCGGGATTCAGGGCACTCGAGCGGTTCATAACCTTTCTTGCATTCTTTGAGAGCTGACAAAAGGAATTTCTCTTCCCAAAGTTGCACCTAGGCCCAGACACACTTTCACACGATTCATCCCAAGGGGCTGTGAAGCTCTGAAACCCACCGCTCAGGTCAGGATACCCAGCAGCCCCCACAGCCCAAGGTGGTGTGCGCACATAGCTGCTGGGGTGTCTCTGCAGGGACAGGCCCAAGCGTTACCAGAGCTCCTGGTGAGCCGGCGAGGCCAGTCCCCAAACCTGACAGCCGAACCCCTGGACCTGAGGATGCAGCACAGTTGTCCCGTACCAGGCGGTGCCACCAGGGAGGTGGCTTCTCACAGAGAGAGGGTCTTGTGGCTAACTCGTCAGAACACCCGCGTGCTGCCCCAGCATCCTCAGGGCCCCCAGGGGCTTTTACAAATCCCTCGGCCAGTCCTGCAGCCAGGAGTGTTCCGGTAATTCTAGACAGCGGCCCAGGCTGGGGACCACGCCCCCAGCCCCATAGACAGCGAGTGGATGTTGTCCCACAGCCTCCCAGGGCTGCCTCTCCCACGAGGCCGGGGCCAGGGAAGCAGGTGGGCCTGTGGGTCTGCAGGAGGACAAGCAACTCGCCAGCAAGGCAAACAGCGGCCCCTGCGCGGCAACAACCCAGGTCTGTTCATCATCTAATTCTCCTTTCAGGGGCCTGAGCTGTCTGAGGGTCACCATGTATCCCTACTCAGTGTGTCCCACACAACCACAGGGGCTTCCAGGAAGCCTAGCTTTGCCACAGGAGCGAGGGGCACCAGAACAGAAACCACCACTAGGGTGTCCTCTGAGCTACAGTGCAGAGGGAGCATGGGATGAGAACCGGGGTGCAGGGGGCAGCCGTGAGCCTCAGAAGGGCCATCTGGGCCTCCATGACCCCTGCACACCAAGGGGTGGGCCTAGGTCTCAGGGGCCCGACTCTCCCTCACCTGGCCCAGGGGCACCTACCGACAGGCGCTGGCAGCCGAGACGAGAGACAGCAGGCAGGTCAGAAAGAGGCAGACAGGCCCTGCCGCGCACTCGGCCAGCTCCACGAGGATGCTGGCCTCCACGCCCTCCGACTGCCAGTGGCTCAGCCGCACGGGGCCCTCATCGAACTGGTCGCTTTGGAAGAGTGCCTCGCTACGCGCCACTGTGTCAAAGACAGCGGCCAGGCCCCCCGCACTGGCTGTGGTGTCCCCGGCCTGGCGGTCGGGCAGGGCCGCAGGCGGGTGCAGTTGGGACAGCAGCACCTTGCGCTGGTCGTAGAAGATAAGCATGACCTGGTCCTCGCCGGAGGCGGCGGGAGAGGCGGGCCCCTGCCAGCGGGTGGTCTTGCAGCTCCAGGACTTGCTGCCTCTCTCCCGGCATAGCTGGAACCAGGGCTTGTGGGAGAAAATGGCGCCCAGGCCCTCCAGGAAGGGGCCCAGGCTCTCCTCCGGCTCTTGCCGGCGGTGGCACCAGGTGCCCAGCACAGTCACGCCCACCTGACTGGCCTGCTGCACCTGGGCCAGGAGCTCCTTGACCTGGATGGGGATGAAGGGAAAGTGCACCACAGCCAGGACCACGGCACTGCTCTGCTCCGGGACCCAGCGTCCAACCAGGAGGCCGCTGTCCGCCGAGGCACAGCACGTGGGGAAGAAGGCCTTGAGCACCATGCCGGGGCCGCTGGAAGAGAGGAGGGGCTCAGCTCAGAGCTGCTGCCAGTGCCACTGTGCCCCGAGGACCCGGGGTGGCCCTGACAGACACATCCACGTGGCCACTGGGCCCATAGGTGGGGGCGACCCAGCTTTGGGTCTGGTCACGAGGCTGGCAGGGGGGCCCAGCTGTCCACCTCTGCCCCTGGCTGCTGTGAGTACAGGCCCAGGCCACTCCCATCCCTACCCTGAGGCAGGGCAACGCTTCCCCCTCCAGACACAGGCAGGCTGATACATGTGAGGTCACGTGACCTGCTCAGCACTGCTCACAGGCTGTGCCGGGGTGAGCACAAGGGTTTAATTTTTGTTTTTAGGGAACTGATTCGTTTCTGATGTGTAGCACATGGAAAAATCTACAATCTCATTAACAATTAAAGTAAGTTAAATTAAAAATCTAACAAACCTTGATTTACTTACTAAGCTAGCAAGAATAAAGATGAACATTTAAACAAATTGCCGCTGAGCTGAGGGAAATCAGACGCGTCCACACTGCTGGCAGCTGTGGGCATTGGTACAGGTGCCCAAGAAGATGCCTGGGGACATGCCTGGTGCCAAAGCCCACCTCCCTTCCCAGTGAGCCCCCTGGGGGAGCCTTGGTGCTCAGGGAACAGGTTCAGCTCCATGCGGCTTCTGCTTCTTTCTACCCCAACCCTCCAGCCTGCGGCTGTGCCCATCCTTCCCTGGGAGCCCCATCCTCTTGTCACAGCTGAGCACCTCCTTCAGGACTACCTATTCCCCCAACCAGGTAGTGTTCTAGAAATGGGGGTGGGAGAAGTTGGAGAAGTTCTCCAGCCCTGGAGAATGGCTGAGGGGACACCAGCCTTCCCAGGACCTCTGAGCAGCAAGGACATCCCCAAGCAGCTGCAATTCCTGAATCCTGCGGGACTGTGAGCCCTGCCTTGCACAGGAGTCAGCTCACTGCGGATGTGGATTCTCAGTAAGCAACTCATTTCCCACCTGAGCCCTCCTAGAAAGGGCCTGATGGGCAGGAGGTTCACCTTGGAGCTCGCCCTTTCCTAGACACTAACTACCCCACTGTGTCAGCGCAAAGGGCAGAGCAGCTGTCCTGAGCTAAGACCCCCAAGTTGGAGCTACACCTGAGGGAGGGACACAGGCCTCAGACTGAGCCTGGCCCTCCAGGCCCCAGTGCTCAACAGGCCCTCGGAGAGAGGGGGACAGAGAGGGACACACATGGTGGGGAGGTGCGACATTGAGGAAGCCCTTTCCTGAGGGTCGGGGGGCTGTGGGAGGGGCCTCAAATGCCCAGGGCTTAAGAGGCAACTGGTAGGACTTCCATGGTGGCGCAGTGGTTAAGAATCCGCCTGCCAATGCAGGGGACACGGGTTCGAGCCCTGGTCTGGGAAGATCCCACATGCCGCGGAGCAACTAGGCCTGTGTGCCACAACTACTGAAGCCCGCGCGCCTAGAGCCCATGCTCTGCAACAAGAGACGCCACCGCAATGAGAAGTCCATACACCGCAACGAAGAGTAGCCCCCACTTGCTGCAACTAGAGAAAGTCCGCCCACAGCAACAAAGACCCAACGTAGCCAAAAAAAAAAAAAAGGCAACTGGTGGAGCCGCTTTCCTCCCCTGCAGTCCAGAGCGGGGCTGGAGGGGCGAGGCTTCTCCCACCTGTGGGTTTTGACTGAAAAGCGTCCCTCTGAGTCCAGCAGCAGCTGGACTCCCAAATGCCTCTCCCCCCCAGAGACCAGAGAGGGCAGGAAACATGGGTGTCAGCAGGGGAAAGCCTGGAGCCCAAAGGCAGCCCCAGGGCTAAGTTCCTGTGGCCATCAGCAAAGGCATCAAGGACCACCTTGTCTTCCTGACACTTCTACACGGGCATCGTGAGAGGCACAGAGCAATTCTGCCTGTGAGAATCCCAGTACATCTCGCTTGGTGACCACCATAGGGGACCAGCCATCATGGTCCAAGCCTCTCAGCACCAGCCTGTCGGGACCCACCAGCTCAGCCAAATGACACAATCACACCCTGCTCAGGGACTCCTTTCACAGGAGCTAAGGAAAACTGCCGAGAGCTACTGTCAGAAAATAAACACAACTGGCCTAACAGTGAGCAGATGCTCTGGGCGAAGCTGGTTACACGGTGGGTTCACTTTCAGAAAATTCACTGAGCTGTACACATACGATCTGTGCACTTTCTTTGTGTGTTTTATGCTTCATCTACAAAGTTTACCTTAAAGAAAAAAAAAAAGCTCCTCATGTCTGGGGAAGAGCAGAGGGCAGAGGTTGGTGTTCCCATCTGTGGGGTAGTGAGAGAGAACTCTTAAATCACGGGGTAAGTTCCCATCCCCACCACTACCTCAGCCTCTGGGAGTGACCAACACAAAGAAGTCCGCTCAGATCAGACAGCCAGGAAAAGATGAAAGAGGAGGCAATCGATAGCAGAGATGCAGATGGGAGAAAGCGGGGCAGTAACACGCGGCCGTGTGCGTCTTTAAAGACTGTGATAAAAACAAGGGCACAGGCCTGGGAAAGCTGCTTCTGTTATGAATGACACCTGGTTCCCTGTGACCCAGCCCATTCCAGATCAGTCACTAGAACGACCCTCCCCGCATAACCTGAACTCAACCATCTACCTTGTGAAGTGGACATCCTGTCATCCTCCACAAGAACTGATTCAGAGCAAAAGCCCAGTTATGACTAGCCAGGGACATCTCACTGGCTAAAACCATCCTCTGCGGAGCCTCCTGGTCACTGTTCCTCAGTAGCTCACAAGAATTCATTGTTACTCCATGTGTTCGTGTTTAAAAAACAACAAGCATTCAGTAAAGAATGCTCTTCCCCTCTCTCATTTCAGAAAAATGGACACGAATCTCGGGCTCTGTTTTTTGCCCTGTACTGCAGTCAGGAACAACTGTGAAGCTCTGACAGCCAGTTCCATTGACCATGAATGCCCTTCCAAAGGGTCCAGAGAGGGACTCGGGTTGGGGTGGGCCAGAGGGAACCGGCCGGCCGCCCTTCACCCCACAGGGCGGGGGTCCCGACTCCCCGCCAGGGCATCCACGCGGCCCGGCCACAAACCCGGGGCTGGGCGGGCGGGCTCCTGCAGGGGCTGGAGGGTCCTCACTGCCCTCCCAAGTCTCAGGCCCACCCTGGCCGGCGGCCGGCGGCCGGCGGCGTCCCCATTTTACAGATGAGGAAATAGAGGCTCCGAGAGGCAAAAGGCCTGCGCCGCCTCCGGGAGGAGGCTCCGGAGACCCTCGGGCTCCCGGGCCTGCTTCCGCGGCCGCCGCGGCAAGAGTCGGGGCCCACAGCCCGGCGGGGGCGGCTCCCCAAGGTCGCGCCGCAAGGACGCCGGCCCGCCCCCCGATTGCTCACCGGCTGCTCCCCGGGTCCGCGCCCTCAGCTGGCGGGGTCGGGATGGGGTTGGGGACCGCGTCGGGCGGGCCCGGGCGGTCAACAGCGCTCGCCGCCCCCAGCCCCGCCTCGGCGGCGCCGCGGGACACGAGCCCCATTTCCGTCCGCTCCCGGCGTTGCCGCGCGACGGTCCGACCCCAAAGGCGCCCGGGCTGCCCGCCGGCCCTCGCCCGAGCGTTCCGTGCGCGCAACGTTCCGGGCCCCGGAGCCCGTGGCCCGTGCGCGCAGCGCCCTTGTCCCTCCTGCGTCCTTGTCCTCCCCATGCCCTGTGCACAACGTCCTTGTCCCCCATGTCCTTGTCCCCCTCGCAGCATATTTGTTCCCCCTCCAGTCTACCCACAGTGTCCCCAACACCCCTGCCTTCCAGTTCCCCACCTTCCCACAGCCACCAAGCCTCCCCCATGCCTGGTTTCTTCATCTGAGGGATCCAGTAGACCTGACATTTGAGGGTCCCAGACCTCACCTTGTCTCCACCATCCCAGGGTGAAAGGACCCCCAGGCCCTGGGTGGGGTCCCAGAAGAAGCTGCCACCCCAGCCCCAGACTGGCCCCTTTGCACCCCAGTCCCTGCAGAGGCCAAGTGAGCTACAAAGGTTGGAGGCCCAGGGTCTGAAGCCATCTGATCTGATGGTCAGGAGGCAACCCTGGCCCCTCCTGTTCCAGGGGACAATACCCCTAGCACCAGCAGCAACTACTAAAGTTTACAGAGCACCTGCCCCACACACTTCCTTACACCGACCCACTTAATACTGCCCCACCTTTGCAGGGGCTGGGACATATGGAGGGGACCTTGTCAGGCAATGGCCTAAACCACAGACCTCTGAGACCATCCCCTCACCAGCCCCCGGGGGCAGGACTAGGGACTGGCCCTTTCCCCTGAAGACCACCCACTGGAACTAGGAGCCTGGCTGGGCCCCTGACTCAGAGTAACCCCACACACCCCCTACCCCTTCCGGCCCCATTTTCCTGCTATTTTTAAGCAGCAGGAGTCTGTCCTCACAGGAAGGCTCTTCTGCACTTGACCACTGCCCAGAACTCTCCCAGCAACCCCACCCCTGAGCATGGAGCTGTTTGATCCTCATTCGCAGTGGAGAAAATGAAGGCTCAGACAGTGTCACATGGGAGAAGTGGACCAGGAGCATGGAGGCTTCCAACCCAGCCATGTGTCACCCCAGGGCACCTCCGGGGGGGCCCCTCCTCTGCTCCCCCCTTACCTCAGCTGGGCCCAGAGAAGCTTCGGGAGGCTTGGCACCTGGGGCACCTCTGAAAATGGTGGACAGTGCAGGGCCGCACCCCTGCCCAGGCTGCCCCGCCCAGCCCAGCCCAGCCCGGCCCTGCCCGCCCAGTCACACCCTCCCTGCCTGCCTCTGTCTGATTAGGAGGCTGGGGCTGGGGCACCTGGTGGGAGATCCTGCCTGGGTAAGTGCTGGTAGCTGGCCCAACACGCTGAAGATCTCCAGGCTTCAGCTGCCAGCCCCAAAGCGCAGGCCTCTTGGGCCTTGGAGGCTGGGAAGCAGCTGATCCAGGCAGCGGACCAAGTCTGAATCCTCTCCAGGAAGAAGACAGGAGGCCAGGCCTGGGCCCGACAGCAGTGCTCAGGAGTGTCAGCAAATGTACAAGGTCAGGAAGGCATGGCCAGCAGCCCTGGAGGACCCTGCAAACCCTGAACATTCCTCCTGTCATGGTCCAAACTCCGGGGGCTGGACCCACGCACAGTGAGGGGCTGCTCCCGTTCAAGCCCACCGGATCAGGCCAATTCCAAGTAGGACTGGTACACTTTGATGTAGCCGTCCTCTGCGTCCGCCACCATGAGCTGGCCCTGGGGTGCACAGGCCACACCCAGGGGCCACCTCAGCCCCTCGGACACCAGGCAGATGGGCGCCCTGGCCCGGGGGAACAGGGTCACCTGGCGCTGCTGCTTGTCCGCCACAATGACACTGCCCGCTGCGTCAGTGCACACGCCTGCCGGACTGCCAAAGTGGTGCCCAGTCAGGTCCCCCAGGGAGCACAGGGGATGGCGGGCACTGCCAAACAGCCACACGTCCCCGAACTCCTCGCTCACAGCCAGGCCCCCATCGGGCCCCAGGCCCACCCAGCAGGGGCCCTCCAGGCCCAGCATGGAGGCGGGGGCCAGTGGCTCCAAGGCAGGGCCCAGTGTGAAGCTGTGCACGGCCCCGGGCACGTAGTCTGTCACCAAGAGGTGGTCAAGGGTATCCACAGCTAGCCCCGGGGGCCAAGAAGGTGCCCACTGTCACCCAGTGGCCTTGAGGTGCTCGGGCAGTGTGCTGCAGCACACGGACAGCCCTGTGGACCAGGTCACTGATCACCACGAGCCCAGCAGCTGTCACAGCCACGTCCTCCGGCACGAAGGCCCTGGCCCCTGGCACAAGGCAGGGCAGGTGGCAGATGGAGCGTCCCTAGAGGTCCAGCACATGGATGCAGGGTGCAGTCCCAGCCGTCAGGAAGAGCAGGCCATCTGGGGAGCAGTGCAGGCCCCAGGGCCCCCCTGCAGCCCCTGCAGGCACTGGGATCCACCCAAGCAGCCGGGGCCGCCAGGAGTGAGCGGGGTCTCCAGGCAGGTCCAGCGTGAGGCACGGTCCCTGGGACGCGGCTGACCCGCTAGTTGGGGAGGCCCAAGAGGTCATGGTAAGAGGCCAGAGAGCTGGCGGGTGGGCAGACATCACAGTCCCAGCCTCTCTGAGCCAGTCCTCCAACTGGGCCAAGTTTGGGGCTGCAAGAGAAACAACACCCCACCATGTGCCAAGCAGTGAGACGGCGGTGCTAGTTCCTCCTGTTTTACAGATTTGGCTCTGTTCCACCAGGTCCCGACCGCCAGCCGTGCCTCTGGGCCCTATTTTCCCAGGTGTGGTCCCTGAACACAATTCTGGGAGACACATGACCCAGGAGGGCTGCTGTGGGTTTTGTTCTGAGGCCGGAATGAGCTCAGGGGCATCTAGGTGTCCGAGGTGGGGGGAGGGGTGACAGATGAGCAGTGTCTCTCAAATGCCTCTGCCCACAGAACCTTTCCTCCAGGCAGGGAAAGTGGCCCTTGTTGGGGGCAGCCCAAGCCCCTGCCCATTGCCCCACACAGCCCTTGGAGACTTCCAACTCCTCAGGGGTGAAGCAGGGGTCCTTTCCTAGGCCTCTCTGGCTGTGGGGAGGGGTCTCCTACCTGGGGGGCTCGCGCTCTGTTGCTGGAAACCAGAGCCTGAGGGGGTGGGAGGAGCCACCTGGCAGAGGAGGGGGGAAGGGGGGAGCGGGGCAGGGAGGCAGAGCTCTGGCTGGGCCACCTGTGAGCAGCACCCAAGGAAGCTCTGAGGAGTCTAATCACTCAGCTGCTGACCCCACCAGGTACCTTCCAGTGTTGCCACATTCCTGCCTCGGGGCCTGTGCTCTGGCCTCTGGGACATTCTTCACGCTGCCCCTGCACGGCTGGTTGCACTCACGGTCCTCTCAGCCCACCCTCCCCAGGGGGCTCAGGGTCTCCACCACCTGCTGTCACAGGGGACAGCACCGCCTCCGTCCCCCAGCAGGACCGAAAGCTCAGGACCTGGGGGAAGGGGCTGTGCCCCCGACCTGCTGGCTGGGTCACTCACCAGAGTCCGGGGCGGGGGCCTCCAGGGGCTGCATCTTGCACCCCCACAGACTAGACAGGTTGGGTCCTGTCTCTCTGATCCTGTTTCTGCACCTGTGAAGCTGGGGTCATGCACTGCCAGCCGGGTCAGGCTTATGTCTGTCCATTGGGTGATGAGAAGTCGGGGTGCGGTAGCCAGGTAGGGGTGCTAATGGGAGGCCAAGGTGGGGTGGGTCTCCCTCAGACTCAGGACCTGGGGATTCTCCAGACACCGCCTGACTCAGCCCGCAGCCCCTCCAGGAAGCCACTGGAAGGTGGGGGTCAGCCATGTCTGTGACCCACAGCACTCCCTACCTGACCGCCTGCACCCCAGCTCTGGACACTGCGGAGGGGCGGGCGGCGATGCTATCTGCTACTGGCGCGGTTAATGGGGCGGCCGCAGGTCCTGATCCGACTGGCCCCAGCCCGGCTGGCCCAGCGTGGGGAGCCAGGCACAGGCAGGAACTGCCCTCCCTGGGGCCATTGCTGAGTGGGCGTGGAGGTGTGGCCAGCTCCCAGGAACAGAAGTGATTCGCTGGGTCCGAGGGTCCGCCGGGCACCCCTCCCCGCCTGCCCCCCGTCCCCCACCACCGCCTGTGGGAAAAGCCAAGTCTGGTCGTGCTGGGAGGGAGGCAGCGAGCTGTGAAGGCCACCGATGCCTATCATGGCTGCAGGGGCTGGCAGGGGCCCAGTGGAGGCCACGCTGGGCGAACAGCCCTGGGCCACAGAATGTGGGGGCACCGTTTAACCACAGAGGGAGCGGCCTCCTGCATGAATCTGACATTAGGCCTGTCCTGCCAGATGGGGGCTGGAGCATGTCCAGGGGTCCCTGCCCACAGCCCATGTGCAGAAACACAGGCCTGACCAGGGCTGAGACCGTGCACACCTGCCTCCCCCTGCCCCACTCTGCCCCCCCATAGAAAGCTCCCCACTCTCTCCCCAGACTCCGGCCCCCCAGGGAGAGCCCAGTCCACAAGAGGAGGTCCGGACACTGCCCCCCTGACACTCAGTCTGGGGACATTTCTGCGGAAGGTGACGCTAGACCAGCGAGGGATGAAGGAGGCCCAGACGGGGTGTGAAGGTGGTTTCCATTTTAATGTCCACAACTGTGATCACTAAAGAGCCATGACCCTCTGCTGTGCCTGTGTGCCCCCAGAGATGGGTGTGGCCACGGCGGGTGGGGTCTGTCCACGGGCATGCTGGGACAGGTGGGGGGCCAGGCAGCAGGCATGGGGTTGGAGAAGGGCCCCTGTCTGTTAAGGACAGAGATAGCAGCAGGAGCTGTGGTCAGACCTCGGCACCCGTGGGGTTCTGCAGGCCAGAGACAGCCTCAGGGGGCCAGGAGCCCCCAGGCCCACCGCGGGTGCCCCAGCTGCCAGGAAGGACAGGGTCCTCTGGGGCCTGGAGGGGAAGACCCGGGGGAGGGACACTGGAGTCAGCCTCACACTTGGTGGTGTGGCTGGACAGAGGCTGGGCTGCCAGCATGCCGGGTGGCTTGGGGGTCCCCCGGACCAGCATGGGGCCCAGCTCCGGCTGCCCCCAGAGCCCTGGGGGCACCTCATGCCCCTTGGTGGGTGCCCGTTTCACAGAGAGGTCGAGGGGAGTGTCAGGTGGCCGCACGGCCCGCTCCAGTGCCTGGTGGATGGTGAGCAGCTCCCGGCGGATCTTCCCCAGCTGCTCCCGCAGAGGCCGTGGGGCCAGGCCCCCAGCAGGCACCAACTGGCCCAGGCGCTGTTCCACCCTGGCACAGTCGCCAAGGGCGCGAGTCAGGTCCTCGCCCACGTGCCCAGGGCCCCCCAGCACCAGGCCCAGCGGTTGCTGGGGCAGGGGGGCCGCAGGACCAGGGGTCTCAAGGTCACTTAGCTCCTTGTCCTCAGGCCACAGCATCACGGATGGGCCGGTCCTCAGGCTGGCGGGCAGAAGCCAGTCAGGAGGCTGTGCTGCCCGCACAGTGCCCCACCCCCTCACTCCCCTGTCCAGCCTGGCGCCCTGGCCTAGGGCCTCGGAACCCCAGAAGGAAGGACAGGTTGGCTCTCTGGTCTCAGTCTCCCCTCTGCGGCCTGAAGCCCCTATTCCTGGTGACTGAGCTCCAGCTGGGGACCAAGCCACCCTCTCCCCCAGCCCTCTTCCCACCTCTCCTAACACCCCCACGACTGGGGCCCCTGACACCCACCTGCTCTGGGAACTGAATTTCATCCTGCTGCAGGGGTCCTGCGGGGGTTCTGGCCTGCCTCCCAAGGCCAGCTTCCTCTTGGGGTCGCTCTGGGCAGGCTGCTCCAGCTCCCCCTCCTGCCCCGGGTCCCTGAGAGCACCACGGGGCCAGGGCCCACCCAGCCCAGGCACTGGCAACTTCAGCAGCCCAGGGACCAGAGTCTCGGGGGGCCCTTTGGTGGGGGCGGGGGGCTTGGCAAGGGCAGTCTTGCCTGCCGGCAGCCCCAGGCTATGCTCCAGGAGCAGGGGGTAGTACAGGCGAGGGACCAGGGCCGGGCGCTCGGTGGTCTGTGGGGCAGGGAAGGCAGTGGCCGGGGGCAGCAGGGGGCTGGCTGAGGCCAGAAAGGGCACGTGGGCGGCAGCAGCCAGGGAGGGCCCCAGGTAGGAAAAGAGGCCCGGGCCGAGAGGGTAGTTGACGCCCAGCAGGGACAGGTGGAGGCTCTGGGCCTCAGGGAACTCCCCGGGGGTGGGCGGGGGGTAGCAGGGCACACTGCCCTCAGGGCCCGTGGCAGGCGCGTCCACCCCGGCCGTGCTCCTCGGGTCCCCACCTCTCCCCGGCTTCCACGACTCGGCCAGGAGGCCACCGAGGCCCACACCCTTCTGGGGGTCCCTGACCTCAGGGAGCAGTGTCTCTGGGGACCCCTGGGCCCCTGGCCTGGGGCCCCCAACCCAGCGGTGCAGGGAGAGAACGTCGGTGACCACGTGGTCGGGCGTGGCGGGAGCGTCCAGCGCTCCTCGGGGCCGGCCGCTGGGGTCCATGGGGTCCGAGGAGTCCACGGGGTGGCCTGGGGTGGGTGCACGTGACCGGGGCGCGGCCGGTGCCCGGCGGCAGGCCCAGTCGGGGGAGTCCAGCAGGAGGGAGAGGGAGTCCTTACAGAGGCTGTACTTCATGTGGTTGTAGAGGTGGGACTTCTCCAGGCAGGTGAAAGGGCACTGGAAGCACTTGTAGTTGTAGGGTTTGCCCCAGGGCCGTGGGATATAGTGTGGCTTCTTAGGCTTCCTCGCCCGGGCCCGTGCCCCGGGGCCCAGGCGGCATGAGCCTGCCTCTCCGGACATGGCAGCTGCTAACGGGCGAGCCCCGGCCCCATGGCCACCTGTGGACAGGACCTCGGTCATTGCCAGCCGCCCCCAGCCGATGCCCCCTCCCCTCCGTCACAGCTCGAGGCTAAGCGTCCAGGCACTGGCACCCGCCCCATCCCCCTCCCCGGTCTCTGCCAGCAGAAGTGGCCTCCCTGCCTCACTCTCTGTAGGGTCAGCAGACACATGGCAGAAAAAATGCAGGACAGGGCCTCCCTGGTGGCGCAAGTGGTTGAGAGTCCGCCTGCCGATGCAGGGGATACGGGTTCGTGCCCCGGTCTGGGAGGATCCCATATGCCGCGGAGCGGCTGGGCCCGTGAGCCATGGCCGCTGAGCCTGCGCGTCCGGAGCCTGCGCGTCCGGAGCCTGTGCTCCGCAACGGGGGAGGCCACAACAGTGAGAGGCCCGCATACCGCAAAAAATAAAAAAAAAATAAAAAAAAAATAAAAATAAAAAAATGCAGGACACCCAGGTAAATGGGACTCGGGTAAACAGGAAATACTTTTTTAGTGTAAGTATGACCTAGCCAATATTTGGAATGTGCACTCAAAAAATTATTTGTTGTTTATCTGAAATTTAAGCTTAAGTCCTGTACTTTATTGATTGACCCTACACGCATCTCGCCCCTCAGGCCTGGCCAGTCCCCAGCAGGCCCATTTCTGGTGTGATTCCATCCACGCCCATCTCCCCAACACCAGCAGAGCCCGGGTCTCCGTCTACCCCACGGGCACTGGGTGAGTGACCGGAGGAAGCCAAGTATGACCAGACTCACTCCTGGGGACACGGCCCTTCCTTGTCTTAACCCCTCCAGAGACTTTCCTGCCCGCCGGAAAGCCAAGATAAGAGCCGTGAGATGAGAAACCAGCAGAGGTTCTGAGCGCCTGTTTACACAGTGTCCCTGCTCTGCAGGGCGTTGGGTGGGCACTGTGGTCTCTGAGGGAGCCAGCCTTGTGTGGGCCAGGCCAGGCTGGGGGGCGTGGATGTCCAGCATGGCCTCACGGCACAGCCACCTGCTCAGCCTGGCTCCATCTGGGTGGCTGCCGGCAGGTCGGCAGCCGAGCCTGCAGCGGCAGAGCTTGGCCAAGACCCTCCTCTCCCCATGCCCCCGCATGCTTGCTCAGAAGCCGCTCTGCACTCCATCTGGGCTGCCACCTGGGCTGTCCACCGCCCCAGTGTGCGCCTCAGCCGGGTGCTTGGCGAGTGTGTGCACACAAGCGTACAGCTCCCGCTGAGCCCTCCTCACTCAGCGCCTGGAGGGACCACCTCTGCACGGCTGGGCTGACTCAGAACAGAGAGCAGGGCGGCCTCCAAAATGCAAGGGGCCCGGGCACACGAGGCTCACACTCCACTCAGAGTGGACGGGGTCACTGCACACATGAATGCACTCGGCACGGCCGGGGGTGTGAACAAGCACAGGGCACATGCACACACACACACGCACACCCGAGGACACACAGGGTCACAGTCACGATGTAGACACATGTACACTTGCCCTGCTCCCGGGGCTCAGGGACGGCCAGGGCACTGAGCAGGGCAGGGCAGGGCTGGGGTAGCTGGGCAGCCTTTGGGAGCAGGTCGTCCTCCCTGCTGGCCTTCGGGCTCTGCACATGGCAGGCAGTCATGTCTGCTGCCCCCAAACACTGGATGGGCACCCCCATTATGGAAACAGCCACAGGGGTGGAGAGGGCTGCCTGTCGAAATGGGCCCTGCGGAGGTGGGGTTGTCATAGCCATGGCTAGGGTGTGGAGGGCAGGGTGAGCAGAGGCTAAGTGACTGGTTTGTGCAGGGATGTCCACATCAGGGAGGGGACAGGGCCCCCAGAGGAGCACCCGGTTGGGAGGAGGGGGCTGTGCTCAGGAGAGGAACTGGGGCTCCCTTAGGGGCTGCAGACACTCCCTGGACTTGGTGGTGGGTGCAGAGGCAGGCCCCATCCCTGCCCCCCACCCCCCCAAGATACAGATGACAAATGGGTGTGTGTGCTCTGGAGACAGAGGCGGCTGTGCGGGGGCCATCGATCACCCAGCCCTGGGAGCCACACAGCTGTGCCACCTGGTGCCACCACCCACCCCACTTCCCAGCCGGGCCCCTGGGCTGGGGGGGCTCCTCCTAGGCCTCTGGACTAAGGGGGCGAGGGGCCCCTCCTGTGCTCCTGCTTCAGATCAGTCACCTGGCTTGGGGTGGGGGGGCTTAGTTGGGAACCATCTCAGCAGCTGCTGACCCCACAGGGGCCCAGAGAACACCTGGCACCTGCCCAGCGTGCTTGTGCACAAGCAGAAGACACCCCCAGACAGCAGCACACCCCCACAAAGTCACATTCATTCGCACGTGTGTCCCAACCCGTGACTGGGTGCGTGTGCCCAGGGCGGCCTGCACCCCGTGTGCCTGCGTAGACACCTGGTCCCACTAACCTTTCCCTGTCTGGGGGAGAACTGGTGGCACACCAGGTGCAGGAGGCCTCACCCAGGGTGGGAGAGGGGGCACCCAGCGCTTGGAGCCACCACCAGCCACCAGGGGATTGATTATAGCTCACTCATCCCGGCTGGCGCCCTTGGGACTTGGGAGCACCCCCACAGGGCGTGGTACAGAGGAGGTGACCAGGCTCCTCCTCGGCTGAAGTCGAGACCCCAACTCCCTCCCCGCTTCCCTCCACACACAAGCCCGGAGGGCGCCCTCCTACAGGGATGGGGCTGCTGCGCCCTGATGGTCCCGGTGCGCCGAGCTTGGACGCCGCGAAGTGGGGGACGTGGGGACTGGGGTTGCCCCGCCCGCGCCCCGACAAGCTTGGCGTCCCGCCACTCCGGCGCCCCTCACGCCCTGCCGGGTCCCCGCGGCCCCCAAACTTCCGACCCGCCGCCGCCCGTGCCCGCCGTACCTGCGCCCTGGACGGAGCGGAGCCTGCGGCGCCCCGATAAGTCAGCGCGTGGCCCCGAGACCCCGCGGGAACTTCTCGCCCCGCCCGGCGCCCCTCCCCGCCCGGCGCCTGCCGCGACCCCGCACCCCGCGGGACCCGCACAAGCTCTCGGGGCGCAACTCGGACTCCGGCCTGGGAAACTGAGGAGCGGCCCCCACGCGGTCTGCGGTCACTCACTAGGCAGCGTGTCCCCGAAGCCTCCGCCAAGGACCGCGTCCCCCCGACGCCGACTCGCACCTACAGAAGTTGGCGGCGGGAGCGGCCGCGCGTGCGCCACGGCGCCGGGCTCCGGGGGGCGCAGCGACCTCCGACCCGGGCTCGCGGTGGGGGTGGGGGCGCGAGCGCCGGCAGCGGTCCCCCCCCACCCCGGCCACCTCAGGTGCACCCCCGTCTCTCCCACTTCCCTGCCCACAGTCGCCCCCTCCGCGCACTCACCGGCCTCGCGGGCCCGGGACCGGCTCAGCAGTCTCCGCCGCGCCGACAACTCCTGGATGGAGCCGTGGCCGGTGACACCAGTGGCACCACCCGAGCAGGGCAGGGACGGGCAGCGTCGCGGCAGAGCCGAGAGTGGAGACGCAGGTGTGCTGCCGAATGAGGGGCTCCTGGCACCGTCCCCGCCCCCGTCGCCTGCAGGCTGCCGCGGGGGTGCGCAGAGGCAGCCAGGTCTCCCGGGGTCCCCGCAGCGGTGTGATGGGGTGTCAGCGGCCGAGGACGCAGAGAGTGGGGCCGTCAGCACTCATCCGTCAGGGCAGGGCTCTGGCCCCTAACAGCCCCTCCGCCTGAGCCAGGGCCTCTGGGCTGAGCCCCGGGACAGGGGGACCTTGGAGAACAGAGCCAGCCTGGGGAGGGCTGCAGCCCAGCCCGGGAGGGGACAGAACTTAGCTCGGGGAGGGCTGCAGCGGAGAGCCGGCAGCAGAGCCCAGCACACACGGTGGAGCAAACCTCCTTTTCTGGCCAAGATTTGCCTGCAGTACCCTTCCCTCTTCTCCAAACAGGAGGCTGAATGGGTCTGCACCCCCAAACCCCTGTCCTGCCCACTGACGGCCACCGGCTCAGAAAGAGGGTCACATGCACTCACTCCCCCTTTCTAGAAGCATCACCCCCCAGCCCCCACTCCTCACTCCCCTGGCAGGTGCCCAAGGAGGGCTGCATCTGCCTGCTGTTGGCAGGACTCCTCTCCACTGGCTGTCCCTCCTGGGAGGACCCGGGTGAATGAGGCGGGGCCTGGGAAAGGGCCCACCAGAAAACCCCCGCCCCTAATGTCCTCACGGCCAGAGCTGCTCCCAGCCCCACCTCCCAGGGTACTAGGCTCCATGTTGATCTCCGAACTGTCCAGACTTAACATAACAGTCTGGAGCCCACTTCTCAGCTGGGTCCTAGCGGAATTTCATCTGACCAGCCAGGACCATTCCAGAAGTGGACACAGATACTCAAGACAGGCCAGTCACATTTCTCAAGAAATTTGTGCCTTTGTTCAGGGGAATGTGCCTTAATCCAGAGATGAGTGATGTGCCATCTCAGGCATGGGGTGGGGTCTGCCATCGTCGGAGGGGTGTGTGCTGCCCCAGGCCCACTCCGTGGAGGCACAGAGGTCCCCGTGAGGGTCTACTTGGCCTTCCCTGTAGGCTCAGCTACAGGCTCCTGGGGTATCCCAAGCTCAGCTTGGGGGGCTGGGGTGCTTTGGGGAAAAAAGGAGTATCCAGTAGCGGTCTGTGGGATGGAGAACACTAGGTCTAGAGTCTAGTGCCTCCTGGGCCCTGTGAACCTGGCCTCAGTTTCCCCAGCTGTGCAGGAGGGTGACAGGCCATGGCCCAGTTGTTGGGGCTCTGGTCAGCCACGACAGACGTCTGTAAGGAGCAGGGTGCCATATCCTGGGGGTGCCCAGTGCAAGGACACTGATGTGAGGGTGACTGCCCAGTGCCACCTTCCCTGACACAACCTGGGGGACCCCATTTCTCCCCGTAAAGTCCACAGGGCAGAGCGGGGGTCTGGAGGACTGCTGTGGGTGGCACAGCCCACCAGCCTTGTCCTCTCTGCCCGCCTGGCCTGGCCCAGCTGACCAGCTGACCGTGCAGGAAGCCCCAGGCCGGGAGACAGCTTGAGCGGTCGTCACGCCAGCAGCCCTGTGGAGAGTGGGGGCCGGGAGGCCTGCTCCTTCTGCACACAGACCCCACTCCGGACATACTCAGCCAGGCCCGGGCCCCTATCTTGGGCACTGCCCAGAGAGGGCAGGGGGCACAGGTCACCCTGAGCCAGTGGGGGTGGGGGTCTCAGGGACGGCTCTATGCTTCCTGGCCCTGAACTGCTGACTCCTCCGAGGGTCTGGGGAGGCCATGCTGCCAGCACAGGGGTCGGGCTGGTTGGAGGGTGTTACCGTCCTCCAAGGGAAGGGAGGGGCCTCTCAGCGTGTGGAGGGGACAGCCCAGTGAAGCCAGGTGACCAAGGAGCACCAGAGAGCGGGGAGGAGGCCAGGCCTCAGCATGTTGGGAAAAGCAGGAGTCCAGGGACGGCAGCTCAGCAGAAGCCGTGGAGGCCGCCTCTGTGGATGGGCCTTTCCAGAAGTCTGGGTGGGAGGAGAGGTGTCGGCACCTCCAAGGGGCTCAGCACCTGAGGGGCATGACTGGGCTTCCAGGAGGGGTCTTGCCAGGGGTGCAGGTGGGCCCTGAACTTGCTCCAGGGGTCCCGAGAGCTTGGCCATGGCTGCAGCCTAATGGCCTGTACACGGGGGTGCGAGTCAGGTCAGCCCATCAGGTGCACAGACTGTCTGCCGCTCTGCAGCCAGGCGAGGCCGGACAGCAGTGCCAGCCCCGGTGCCCCTGTGCTCTCTGCCTGAGGCACTCCCAGGCACATCTGCTCCCTCACAGCTGGCACACAGTGTGCCCAGGGCCTGTCCCACTTTCCACTCAGGAGTGGGGCGTGATGGTAGGTCATGACCCACCCACTGGACCCCACCCTGCAACATGTTGGGGAAAGCTTGGGCCCGGGGAGGTGGCCCCTGCTCCCTGAGGCAGTGTCAGGGATCCCTGAGCTTTGGGGCTTGGTCCCCCATGTGACCTGAGCCCTGAAACCCCTGCCCCTGCTCCTTGGGCATCAGTCCCCTTGTCTGCAGATTGGATGGTGGAAGACTTGGTCTCTGGGTGCTTCTGGCACCAGTGGGGTCCTAGGGAGCAGTCTTCTCTCCTCAGCTTGTCCTGGTGCAGGGTGGGGTGGGGACACGCAGCCCCTCCCTCTGCCCCCAGCCAGAGGCATTGTGGCCATTAACGTCCTCTGCCTGCTTGCCCAAGGCCGCCCGCCTGTCACCTCCATTAATGCTGGTACTTGTGCGCCAGGGGCACATGGGCAGGACGGACAGTGGGCCCAGGGAAGGCAGGGGGATGGCGGTGCAGTGCCTAGGGCAGGCCTGTCTCCTCCCCTCAGTGTCCACACACGGCCTCACCAGGACAGGTGTCGGGGCTGGGCCAGCCTCTGCTTACCCCATGGGTAGCGGGAAGGCGGTAGAGCCTCTAGGCAGGGTCTAGAAGCCACTGGGAGGGGTCAGTGCCATGCAGGATGATGGCCATGGCTCATATTCACCCTCTCGCTGATGAGCTCTGGGACACATGGCAGCCCTCAGAGTGTCTGAGGGCCCCTCCACGGGCCAGTGCGTGAGTTATCCTTGGCACTTCCTTCTCCTTGCCCATTTGAGGTGGCCTCAGGGACCCACGACTTGGTCCAAAGGGGCAGGGTTGGCACTTCCCTGGTGGTCCAGTGGTTAAGACTCTGAGCTCGCCAAGCAGGGGGCCCTGGTCAGGGAACTAGATCCTGTGTGCCGCAACTAAGACCTAGCACAGCCACATAAATAAATAAATAATTTTTAAAAACTCAAAAAACCCACAGAGGGGCAGGGTCACACCTGAGGGCCCTGGGTGCCAGTCTGAGTCCAGTGAATCTGAGAGCACTGGGGAGCCACAGCAGGTTCACAGCAGGTCTGTGAGGGAGCAGCAGAGCCAGAGAGATGGTGCTGGGTGACCGACTGTGTGGAGAGGGCTGCAAGCAGGTTTGGGGAACTCCACTATGAACCTCTGAGGGGTGGGTGGAGTGTGGCCCATGGCGGGCACATGCAGGGCCCAGATATTCTCCAGGGAGTGTATGGGAGTGCTGCCCAAGCTGGTCCAGATATGTAGGGTGGAGCGGGCCCCCCTGAGGGAAAGGGCATTGGCTGGGAGGCTCCTGGCACCTGGGACCCCAGGAGGCCTCTGGACCCAAACCTGCTCACTGCACCCCTCCCCCAATTAGCTCCCTCCTCTGGAAGTCACCCGGCCCGGCGCTCCCTGCATGCTTGATTAGCGGCCACCCTGGGGTGAGGTGGGGTGGGGTGTGATCTGATCCTCCATCTGCCTCAGGCCCTGGGATGGAGAGGCTCCTGGACGCTCTCTGGAGGCGCCAAGAGGGGCTGCAGTGGGAGTGAGCTCCCCACTATGAGAGGCATGCCAGCTGGGGCAGGGGCCTTTCCAATCACTGAGGGAGCAGCCTGGCCAGGCAAGTGGGAGGAATGGCTCAGGCCGCCGAGCCCCAACCCAGAGCCCCCACCCAGCTTCTGAGCTGCCCTGGCAGAGCAGCGCCCGGGGCCGACAGCAACCATATGTTGGAAGAGGAGCTGCGCAAGTCCCTCCGCGGCCCCCGGGGCCCAGCCTTCCTGGGCCTGTCACAGGCGATTTTCCCTGCCTGAGTGGCAGGCCGGCCAGCGGGCGGGGCGGGCGGGGGCTGCAGAGCCTGTGCGTACTCTGGGTCTGTCCCCCACGGCTCTCGACACTGACCCTGCCAGTCGGGGCAGACGCAGGTGCCGGGCCTGGAGTGGGAGACCCCGACATTCCGCCAGACGCCCGCCCCTTGCGGTCACCCCTGTCCAGGTCAAGGTCGGGGGCCCAGAGAGGAGCCCGGGAGAGGAGGTGGTCAGCGGGACCAGCCCCGCTGCTCCGTCGTGGGTGGGCGCCCAGGGCAGGCGGGAGAGTCAGCCCAGCGCCCAGAGCCCAGAGCCGTGCGGAGGAGGCGGGAGGCCGCGGCTAATTTGTACACTAAGTGCTTCTGACAGGGATGCCTCACAAGTGAGAACACAACACCACCCGCCTCAGGAAGGCCACCGCGGCCAACGGGTGGGCAGCCAGGCGGCCTGGGGGAGGGGCAGGAAGGGGGTCATGGGGGGATCTGGCCCAGCAGAGACCGGGAGGGGACCGGGGTTGTGGGGAGTGGGGGTGGGCTCGGGACGAGGGGCCCCTGTGGCTGGAGGGTCAGAGACACAGCGGGCAGTGGCTGAGGCGGGGAGCGGGGCCGGGCGGTGCGGAGGCGGCTTGCCCTCTTCCGACCCTCGTCCACCCCTCGCACAGGCCTGGGTCCAGGTGCCACCTGACGAAGGCCGAAGGCCCAGCAGGCCAAGTCCACTCCTCGGGCCGGCTCCCCCTCCTTCTCCCTCATCACAGTGGCTGCCCCAGGCCCTGACCCCTCCCCTGGCCAGGCCCCCACCTCAGCCCCCACCAGCACCTCCCCATGAGCTGCCGCGTCCCCACCAAGGGTCTCGCCTGCGGGGGGCCCCCAGCTCCCATTCCCCTCAGCCCCTCCCTGCTGGAGCAGGGGTGCCAGGGGAGTGGGCGCTGGCTGGGGTGAGCCGGGGTCTCCAGGCCAGCCGACGGTGGGCACGCAGCCCCCACCCCACTGTGGAAACCCCTGACGGGCCTCTCTGATCTCACTTCCTGGGCCATCTTGGGGCTGGAGGAACATGGGTTCAGGCTGCCCGGGACGTCCCAGTGGTGACGGGGGAGCCCAGCCCCCACCCCACGGGAGAAGGTCCGGCGTGGCCGCGCAGCTGTGGAGCAGGGCGGGCATCTCTGGGTGCTGAAGGGAGATGTGTTGTGGCAGCTCCCCTGCTGCCCGAGGCCCGCCTGGAGCCAACACTGCTGGTGGCTTTAATTGCTTTCACATACGATAGGCTGGCCTGTGACAGGCCTCTTACACCCGCGGAGCGGCCTCTGCACCCCAGCTCCCCTCTCGGCTAGGAGGCCGGGCCTGCTGCCGTTCCAACCTGGGAGCCCAGGCTGGGGCTGCAGGCTGTGTGCATGGTCCTGGCCGCCATCTGTAAAATGGGACAGGAGGGAGGGGGCACAGGACCCCACCACCCGCGGGAGACAAACTCTTCTCCCCGCCCCTCACTCTGCTCCGCCCACGACTCTGATGGATCCAGACGGGTGCCCTGAACGCAGATGTCTCCCTGGGAAAAGCCGAGCACACATACGGTCCTTCTGACGCTTCGTGGGGGCCGGTCTGCCAACCACTGTGGGGTCTGGCCTGAGCCTCTGTCCTACCTGGATACCCAGTCCTTCCTGGGATGCAGGCAGCTGGTGAACAGGGTACCCCTAAAGGCTCTCTGTGAGGCTGGCCTGGGCACTGGCTCAGCCACCCTGAGGAGCTGTTACCAGGTGGGCCTTGTTGCCCTTCAGCCCCTGGAGGAGAGGTGAGGGGCCAGGAACCCCTGGGAGAGACAGATGAGGAATCCTTACAAAACAAAACATTTTTATTTGGTCCATCAGAGCCTGAGTCGGGAAACACCCATGGAGAATCATCCTACAGGGATGGTACTGACAACTGATAAAATAGTCTCTGTGTCAGAAGAGCTGCCGTATGTACAGGGTTAAAAATACTCACAGCTCAGAGTGAAAGGAGAAATATAAAGGAGGCCCAAAGGGGAGTCTAGTGCTTCTGGGTGCTTCTCCAGGTGTAAGCCCACCCCCCACAAGTCCCATGGGAAGTGAGGGGCCACAGACTGGGCCACCCGCTGCCTGGGGACTGCAGGACAGTGAGGCAGGCGGCCCAGGAAGCCGGCCTCAGTCATCCTCAGGCAAACACAGAACTCAGGGCTGAGCAGCCAAAGGGAGGACGCTGGGCTTCTGAGGTGTGGAGGGGCTGGGAAGGGCCACACCCTGCATGTGCCTGGACAGGGCTGGCCAAGGATTTCTCCTGGACTGTTCCTCCCAGCAGAGGTCAGGTGGTGCTGAGGACAAACCCCCTCACCAAGCACAGGGCTGGGCCTGGGCTCAGGACCACCTGACCCACTGCCCCAACCCCAGCCTGGGGCATGGCTTCGATCCTGGCTGGCGCTCCAGGAATTGCATAGTGTCCCTCCCCACCACTGCTTGAGCCCATGGTCGCCAGGCACCTGCCTCCTGGGACACTGCTGGGACTCCAGGAACCCCTGCTTGCCTCATGAGGGCTTGGAAGGAGATGGGACCTGGGGCAAACTGCGGAGAAAAGGCTCCTGACCTCGTGCCCCACAAAGGGGGTGGGTCCCTGCTCTCACCTGGGGTTCTGGCCTGACCCCACAAGGGGGGGTGGTCCCTGCTCTCACCTGGGGTCCTGGCCTGACCCCACAAGGGGGGTGGTCCCTGCTCACCCCAGGTCCTGGCCTCTGACCCCCCAAAATGGGGGTGGTCCCTGCTCTCATCCTGGGGTCCTGGCCTGACCCCATAAGGGGGTGGTGGTCCCTGCTCACACCAGGGTCCTGTTCTCTGACCCCTCAAAACAGGGGCGGTCCCTGCTCCTACGGTGGGGTCCTGGCCTCTGATCCCCCAGATTTGGTTTTGTGAATGGAGCTCTTTGCTGCCTCACCCAGGCAGGAGGCCCCAGGCCATGGGAAGGTGCAGCCTTACCTTGGCCCTGGCAATCTGAGCCAGACCTCAAGGTGGGCTGGTCAGAGGAGCTGGCACACAGCTCCCTCGAGCTAGAGGCTGCTTCGAGGTATTCTGCTTGGTGGCTATGAGGCCCTGGGTAGGAGGGAGGGGCAGGAAGGAAGGCCCAGGGGAAGCTGCGCCATGCCGCTGGCGCTCCCTGGGTGGGGGTCCTGAGATTCTGGTTCAAGCATCCTGTGTTGGGGTCTTCCTCGTAAAGTGCGTGTGGGGGCAGGCAGGTGGGGGCAGGGTGGTCACAGCGGCCGGGGCCCATGCAGGCCAGCGACCTCGGGCGTGAGTGGGGGGCTGTGGCTGCCCTTGGAGGCCGTCCAGTCACTGAGGAAGGCCTGGGCCGCCTTGCGGTGCGCCAGGCGGTGGGTGATGGAGAAGCCGGCGTTGCCCTCCAGCTGGGACAGGATCACCAGGACCTGCCTGGGGGAGGGGGGCCGATGAGGGCCTGCGGAGGCTGGGGGCCGCGGGGCGGTGGGGTGGTGGTGGTGCGGGGGTGCCCACCTGTGCAGGGGTGGCACACTGTCCTGGGTGCGCAGGCTGCCACGCGTGGACACCACGTTGAAGCTGTCTGAGCAGTCGCACTGCACGTGCAGGTAAGACTTGGGGTGCCGGTTCTCCACCACCACGATAAGCCCCGCCCAGCCGTGCGTCAGGTAGTAGCAGGTCATGCCCTCACGTCCCTGGGTGCAGGTAGTACAGGGGTGGGTGGGTGGGCAGCCGCCTCCCTCCCCCTCCCCCCTGGACCCACACCCACCTCGTGCCGCTCGCCCCTGCTCTCCGTGAGCAGGATGATGGCATCCGCCAGCGTGGTCGGCTGGGCCTCCACAGGCTCCACCATGACGAGTCTTGAGCTGTACACGGCCAGCACGTGGCCGGGCGGCTCCGGGGTGCCGCGTGGGACCCCTGCTGAGAGGCCGGAGACTGTGGGGGGCACTGGGTGAGGAGAGTGGGCAGACATCCCCACTGGGTGCAGGCAGGGCTGTGCTGGTGTGGCAGGGCAGTTACCCTGCAGAGTGGCCGGAAGGCGTGGGTAGGGGTCCATGCTGGGCCTGGGTGGGGCAGGGGTCCCACCAGCGGGCCTGGGTGGGGGTTGTGTGGGCAGGCGTGGGTCGCTCACCCTGCACGGCCGGTGGGCCCGGTGCGGGGCCCCAGTGGTTGAAGGCACAGCACACCACGGCATACTCGCCGGGCTCCAGCATCACGTCGCAGTTGACAAACTTCTTGACTGCACGCTTGCTGTGGGCCAGCAGGCGGCCCAGGCTCAGGCGGCCACCGCTGCCGAAGGAAGCCCGGAACACCAAGACGCACAGGTCCAGGAGGTGGCTGTCTACCGAGTCCGTGCGCCTGCGGTGGCCCGCAGGGGTCACGGGTGGCCAGGCCCTGCCCAGCTGTCCCGCCCCTTCCACCCCGCCCCACCCTGCCCTGGCCAGGCCCCACCCCTGCCGCCCTGCCCCCACCCACCTGCTGCCCTCCTGGAAGAGGGCAAACTCCAGGGACGCTCGCTCCAGCACCGTGAGGGCCGTCACACCCACTGGCCCGCTGGCTGAACTGGGGAAGCAGCCCTGCACCCGTGCCTCCTGCCAGTCCGAGTGCACCTTGCAGATGTCCACGGAGTCAAAGTACCTGGGCAGCAAGCGAGAGGACGGCCCTGCTGAGCAGCCCCCACCCTCGCTCCAGACATGGCGCTCATCCCTGGGCAGGGTAACCCCAGTAGGCATCCTGCCCATCGGGATCTCTTGGGATCAGTGTCCCAGAAGCCCTGGTCTTGGCTGTTGCCTGTGGACACCACCATGGGGCGTCAGGCCGTAAGGCTGACCCACAGACAGAGCCCTGGCAGAAACACCCCGACCCTGTGCTGACCCGGATTCCAGGATGGACCAGGCCTCTGGTTGGCAGGAAGGACAGGACAGGCTCCCCGGGAAAGGACACTGCATACACTGGGGCGAGCAGGGCAGCCATGGGGCCGACACTGGACGTGGCTGCCCAGCATCCAGTACCTGATGAAGTCGCTGTACTCCATCCAGAAGACGCCTTCACTGCTGCCGTGCGGCATGAGCTCGCTCCGCAGATGCCCTGGCCAGTGAGGCCACTCATCCGACCAGCTGCCGTTCCAGGAGAAGCGGCCCCACGGGTTACGAAGGCGCAAGAGCCTGCGGACCACAGGGCTGAAGGCCACGCCCCTGCCCCCACGCCCCTGCCCCCACGCCCCTGCCCCCACGCCCCTGCCACATCCACACGCCCACACGTACCTGGAGCTCTGGACGTCACGGACGTCCAGGATGGAGTAGGCGTGGCGGGGGCGCAGGCCCAGGCTCTCATAGGCAGCATCGTCCACCTTCATGTTGCCTCCCCCACAGGAGGCGCCCATGAGGAACCTGTGCAGGTAGAGCAGCCCCGCTGACCGGGGAGCCCCTCAGTGACGGGCCTTAATGACGGGGGGGGCTGGGCTCACTCTCCAGGGGACCCCTGCTGGCCCAGACCTGCCTCCGGGGAGATGCAGCACGAGATGGGGGACCCTCCCTGCCTCTGGGAGACCCACGTGAGGCACATGGGACTCAGAAAGTGCTGGCCCAAGAGCTCAGAGGGCTTGGGCTGGGGGCAGGCAGACCCAGGGCCTTCGGAGGCCTGGTGAGGCCAGCTGATCCTGCCAGCTCAGGGCTGCGGCTCCCTGAGGGGTGGGGCCACCTAACTGACCAGCAACAGCTGAGTGCAAGGATCCTAGCACCAATGAGCTCTCTCCCAGGCCTGGGGTCCGGGACCCTCCCCAGACACTGGCCAATGCGTGCTGGGGCTCAGAAGCACCCCCAGCTCCCCCCACCTGCCTGTCCTGGCTGCTGCCGCCAGGCGCCTCTGTGGGGCTCACTCCACACAGCTCCATGAGGACACTGATGGTCATCAGCGGCCCAAGTCAGGACAGGGCCTTCTAGGTACAGGCCAACGGACAGCATCCTGCCTGCTGCTATCCTGCCAGGGCAGGTGGGACAGCCAGTGCAGCAGGGGAGCCAGGCTCCAGCTGGGGTCAGCCCATGCCCGAGATATCTTGTGAGATGTGGTACAGGTCAGAGGGTGCTGGCCCCGCCTCTCCCACTAGTCCATGCCCCAGCATGGCCGCCCCTCTTACCCAGCCTCCTTAGAACTCAGCATTTTGGCCCAGATGAGGTCAGTGTCAACTGGTTCCTCGCGGGGGTTAGTGGAGCTGACCTGCAAGGCCAAGCTCTCACAGGGGGCGCCGGTGAGCGTGGCCAGACCCTCGATGGCGCGCCCGGCCTGGAGGGCAAAGTAGGAGCCGTGCAGCTTGGCCAGAGCCTTCTCGATGAGGGCCACCCACAGCTGCTTGCGCTGAGCCTGCAGGGGGGGCTGGAGTTGTGAGGCCTGCTGCCGCCCGGCCCACGCCTGCCGCCCACCCCGCGCCCGCCGGCGCCACCTGGGAAAAGAGGAGGAAGCCGGCCTCGTCGCAGGGCAGCATGTCGTCCACCAGCACCGTTGTCCATGTGCCATCCTTGCAGAGCCGCACCTGGTAGGCGCCCTCTGCACACAGGCTGCGTGTGACCATCACCCGCTCGACCAGGTCCGGCCGCTCGGCCAGTACCGCCAGTGCACTCAGGAACCTGCGTGAAGTTGGGGCTCACGGAGAACATGGCCCGCCTGCCTGCCGCCCACTGCCCCCCACCCCCCGAGTAGGTGCCCCAAACTCACCAGCAGTTCCCCAGGAGCCCCTGAAGGATGTCTGAGGGCCGGAGAGTGTGGAACACGGACCACGAGGTACTGTGGTCCCTGAACACAGAGCAGTTGATCTCATGGGGCCGCAGCCACTGTCGCACACGCTGCTGGACGCTGTCGCCCGCGGGGAAGCCCACAGACTTGGGTCCAGGGGGGAAGCTGTCATCCACAAAGTTCACGCCATTCTGCAGAGACCACAGCCACAGGCTCAAGTCAGGCTGGACGCACTGCCCAAGAAAGCACCCTGCTGCCTGAGCCCCAGAGGAAGAGGTGGGCACATGTGTAGCTCCCTGACCCCTGTGGATGGCTTGGCCAGGCAACAGGTCAGTGGCAAGTATGTGAGCCCCAGGGAGAGGGTGCAGCACCCAGCCTGTAGGCTGCGTGGTGGGCATGGGTCGCAGGGAGCCTGGGTGGCCTCCCTGCACAGCCCACTGCACCGAAGGCCCCAGGAAGAAAAGTGGGGGGACCTGACGGGCAGGGCAGCCAGATCACAAGCTCCTGGATGGGTTGCCAGCAGTGACAGAGGGCAGCAGCATGAGCGGGGACGGACACCCTCTCCAGGTGCCCCTGGGGGTGGGTTATGCCCTGGGCCCAGGCCTCCTGCAGCTCCAAGGGAAGAAGGCATGAAGGGGCACCCCAACCCTGAGTTTCAGCAGGGTTTCTGCGGCTGCGGGAAGCACCAGGCCTGCCTGTTGGCGTGAAGCCGCTACCTGTCCCCACTTCCCTGTGGGGCCACCATCTGCAGGAACTCACAGCGGGGCCGAGGGGTCAGGACCACGGACTGTGGGGTCATGGATCCTTGTGGACACAGAGGGAGAAGGGCCCAGCACACTCAGGCAAGCAGTGACCTGGTGGCCCCACCCAAGTTCAGGGCCGGCCGGTGCTCTGAGCTTCGGGAAGAGGGTCCCACCCTCCCCCGAGCTGGAGAAGAGACAGCGGGGAAGGACAGATGATGCAGAGGGGCCTCACCTCCCGGCAGAAGGCCACAATGTTCTCCCATAGGGCCTTGGCCTCGCCCTCGTCCGTCTGCCGCCGCTTCTCCACGTGCATGCTCTCCCTGCGTCTCAGGGGCGCTGCGCCCCGGCGCTGGGTCACCAGGAGCTGGGGGGTGTGGCAGGCGGCACAGTGCTTGGCTCGGGGAGTGTTGAGTAGGGTGCAGGCAGGGCAAGCCCACTGGCCCAGGCGCTCAGTCGGTGCTGTGGGAAAGAGGTGGCCAGCCTTGTGGGCCAAGCAGGGCCCGGGCTTGTCCGCGCTGCAGTCGGGGCATCGGGTGGGAGGCTCGCCGTGCTCCTGGAAGCCATGCAGCTTGGAGCAGCCGCACGCCGTGCAGCGGGAGGCAGCTGTGGGGTTCCTGAGCGTGCACTTGGCACACGACCAGGTAGTGAAGTCAGGGCTGGAGGGGCTAGCGGGAGTGTAGCGCACGGTGTCGCCGGCCAGGTCAATGACGTCGCTGCCCGGTGTGGCGCCACCAGCCTCACAGTGGGCAGGGCTGGCGGGACCAGGTGGGCGCAGCGTGGTGCCACCCTCAGCTGCCTCTTCCTCCAGGAAGCTCAGCCGCTTGCTCGACAGTAGCTCCGCCAGGCGGGAGGCCCCGGCCGCAGTCCGCCCCAGGCCCTGGGGGTGCCCCTTGGAGCTGGCAGAGGGCGAGGGCTGGGTGGCCTCAGGCACCGGTGGCTGCAGCTGGGGGGGAACCTCGCGGCGGCTGCGAGGCACGGGGTTGTTCTGGAGGGTAGGCGAGAAGGGGCTGAAGGGTGGCCCCCGGGGGGGCTCCTGGTCCGCAGCAGAGGGAGGGTTGGCATCGGCGCCTTCCCCGGGCTGGGGCGGGGCAGGCATGACGGGGAAGCCTGCGGGAGCCACGACTTCTGGGACCACCAGGGCCTCGGGAGGAATCCTGGGCAGCGAAAGTTTCCGCGGCCCCCCACAGGCCGAGCAGGAGCTGGCCACGGGCGTGTTGTGCAGTGTGCAGCGCTGGCAGGCCCAGCCACTCCCGGTTGCGGCCGTGCCCCCCTCTTCCCCCTCCACCACCTCCGGCCGCCCCCCAGCTGGCTCCATGGCCGCCAGCCCTGCCGTCCGCGCAGGCCCTGCCTCCTCCCTGCAGCTGCCCTTGGGCTCCGGCAGGACCCCGTTGATGACGGGTAGCAGGGAGGCCCCGGGGACGGGCTCAGGGGCAAAGCCGCACACTTCGCAGGCCCCCTTGCCCAGGAGGTTGCGGAATGTGCAACGGGTGCAGGGCCACTTCTGTTCCTCCACGCTGAGCCGCAAGATCTGGTCGAGGTCAGGCTTGTGCCGTGGGGCCTCGCAGATGGAGCACTGGCGCTGGCCGGCCGGGTTCAGGAAGGTGCAGCGTGCGCAGGACCACTCCCCGACCGCAGCCATGGGCCCGGGCGAGTGCGTGTGGCTGCAAGGGAAGGCCGCGGTCAGTGATTTTTGACAAGGGTGTCAAGATTATTCAATGGGGAACAGACAGTCTTTTCAATCAATGGTGCTGGGAAAGCTGGGTTTAAATGCTAAAGAATGAGCCAGAGCCTTACCTCATGCCACATTCAACAATTAACTCAAAATGGATCAATGACCTAAATGTAAGAACGAAAACTATAAAACTCTTCGAAGAAGAAAATGTGAGTAAATCTTCATGGCCTTGGATTTGGCAATGTATTATTAGATATGACACCAAAAGTACAGGCAAACAAAGGGGAAAAAAAAGAACTTCATCAAAATTAACAACTTCCGTGCTTCAAAGGACACCATGAAGAAAGTGAAAAGATAACCTACAGGAGAAAATATATGCCCATCATCTATTTCTGATCAGGGTCTAGTATCCAGAATATATATAAAGTTCTTATAACTACACAACAAACAACCTGTTTTTAAAAATGGGCAGAGATGGGGACTTCCCTGGTGGTCCAGTCATTAAGACTCCGTGCTCCCAATGCCGGGACCTGGGGTTCGATCCCTGGTTGGGGAACTAGATCCCGCACGCCACAACTAAAAGATCCCACATGCTGCAACTAAGACCCAGCACACCCAAATAACTAAATAAGTATTATTTAAAAAATGGGCAGAGGACTTGAGGAGACTTTCCCCCAGAGATACATAAAAAGCCCATGAAAAGATGCTCAGCACCAGCAGCCATCAGGAAAATGCAAATCAAACTAGTACAAGGTACCACCTCACACCCAACAGGGCAGATGGTAACAGCACTGGTGAGGATCTGGAGAAACCACAGGCCTTCCCTACATTGCTGGTGGGAATGTAAAATATTACAGCTGCTTTGGAAAACAGTTTGACGGCTCCTCAAAAAGTTAAACAGACTTACCACAATTGTGACCCAGCTATTCCACCTCTAGGTATATGCTCAAAGAATTGAAAACTGGTGTTCTTCACAAACACACATCCACACATGTTCATGGCAGACCTGCTTACAACAGTCAAAAGGTGTAAACAACCCAAGTATCAATCAATGAATAAATGGATAAACGAAACATGGAATATCATTCGGCAACCAAGAAGAACGAAGCACCAACACACAACACCAACGAGCCCCGAAAGACACAAGAGGCCACGCGTGGTGTGATTCCATCCACAGGAAATGTTCAGGACGGGCAAACCCAAAGGCAGAGAGGAGACTGATGGTTCCTGGGGGCTGAGGAGGGGGGTGGGAGCAGGGCTCTGGGAGCCTCTGGGGTGGGCAGAGCTGGCCCCGCAACCCGCCTCTTAAGGACTAACCCGGGTGCGAGGGGCGTCCACACTCCACACACACAGTCTCCTACCCTGACTGTAGCTGCTCTGCTTGGCAGAAAATTCAACTGTTCTTTATAACAAGGCATGAAGCTTGGGCTTCTTATGGTATGTTTGTGCCAAATCCTTCAGGAAGAAAGAAAACTTCCCTCTTCTAAAAAAAACAAGGGACTTCCCTGGTGGTGTAGTGGTTAAGACTCCACACTTCCAATACAGGGGGCCTGGGTTCGACCCCTGGTGAAGGAACTAGATCCCACATGCCGCAACTAAAGATCCGCATGCCTCAATTGAAGATCCTGCATGCCGCAACTAAAGATCCGCATGCCTCAATTAAAGATCCTGCATGCCGCAACTAAAAGATCCCACATGCTGTAACTAAGACCTAGCTCAGCCAAATAAATAAATATTAAAACAAACAAACAAAAAATGTCCCCCGAGCAGCGCAACTGTTCCTTGGCCCAGAATAAACTGTGAAGCCGCCTTCTCGGGCGTGTGGCTGAGACTCACAGGCTGCCCACAGCACCCAAGTGGGTGGACGGGCCCTGGGGTGACCAGCACGGGGGTGGGGCCTGGCCAGGTCAGCTTTGGCCTTGGCTTCTGCACTACCAAAAGCCTAAGAAATCTGCCTGGAGGTGACTGGAGCCTCCCCTGCTGCTCCCCACTGACAGAAGGGCCCACAGTCAAGGCGTGGGCACATGTGTGCCCACACAGACACACACGTGCACACACACGCTGGATCCCAGGCAGCCTCCACGTGGGCCCCAGGCTCAGAGGATGGTCTTTTGCCTTGGGTGCCCCACCTGGCCTGCAGAGCTGGTCTGACCCTTTGTGGACCACCTGATCCTGGCAGGGGTGTCCAGGGAGAAGACTCGGGCCCCTGCCCCCAGCACAGGACAGGTGGGCCTGGGGCCCTCCTAGGACACACCTGCCCTCAGTTCCAGGCCCCTGGTGGTCCCAGACACGCTGAGCAGACACAGGACGGGGAGAGAGCCCAAGTCCCACCCACTCTCATGACCCAACAGCTGGCCAGTCCCTTGGCCGGATGAACATGAGGCCACACCCAGGACACACAGCAGGTGACACCTGGAGGCGGTGGGAGCTATGCTCCCTCAGGGACCCCTGCGGTCCACACCTCAGTCCGCACCTCAGCGTCACCAGGTGGGCAGAGATGAAGTGGCTCTGGGGTCAGCGACCAGGTGTCCAGAGGAGCCCTGGGCCTTTGCCCCCACCCCCTCAACTACCCTGCTCTGGTCTCCACACACAGGGTCACCCTCACGGCCACCCTGATGTTCTGGGGACCCAGGATCTGGATCCCTAGAGTGTCTGAGGTGAGGCCAGAGCACCAGACAAAGCCTGGAAGAGACCAGCATACCAAACTCCAGGACACGGGCGTCACTACGCACGACAGGAAGGCCAGCCAAGTGGGAAATGGACACCAAATACCTGCTTTGCCCTCAATTCTCTGGGGCTGCAACACTCAGCTCCAATTCAAAAGGGAGGTGATGGAAGGGCCTGGGACACGCAGGGTCTGCAGGAGCCTGGGGATGGCCTTTTCCTCCCCCAAAAAGCTGAGAGGAGTAAGTGTTGTCCCCACTCAGGGACCTTGCTCGGTCAGGCCAGCAGACCCAAGCCCAGGCTCCCAGGCAGGATGTGGCCACCTGATCCCCTGCTGGTTCTGAGGTGCACGTGGGCCCCTCCCTCTAAGGTCATCCTCAGCCAGCCTTGGGCTGTCCTCTCCGCCTCTGTGTCCCCAGGGGAGGCCCGAGCTCGTAGGTGGTGGATGCCCGTTACTCCTCAAGGCCTCGCGGCTCCTGGCAGGGCTTGGGGGTGGGTGTCATGCCCAGACCTGGAGGCTCTTCAGTGAAGGATGGGCTGCGTGCGGCGGGTGTCCACACAATGCCCGGGGCCCATGAGAGCAGGGGAAGAGTCAGCCGGACCGTCCACAGCTGCATATCCACGTGTCCAGGTATGGGTGTGGGGAGGGGTCCTGGCAGCCGGCCTTTCTGCCCCTCTTCCTGCATCTGTGGCGCCCAGCCCGCCCGTGCCGCTCCTTCTAGTGTCCGTGCTGGGTGTCTGGATTCCTCAAGGTCACTGGCAGCTCTTCCCACAACTTGCTCCCAGGGGCAGACAGTACCTGCCTGGAGTGCCAGGCTGGATGCGCCAGCCTGCGGAGAGGCCTGGCGGGTGGCCAGAGAGTGAGAGAGGACGCTGCCCGCCCAGGCCGCTGGCTGGTCAGCGTGAGCCAAGATCCAACAGGCACACACGCGCTGGGGCACAGGGTTGCCACCTCTGCTGCTCGCCGCAGCCCCCCCGCCCCCCAACCCAGTAATTCTACCCCTGGCGATTTATCCTGAGGACATAAATAGGCAGAAATAAAATGACACGTGTGCATGGAGAAAGGTGTGAAGAGGTGCACCCGCCACTGGGGATAAGCTGATCAAACCAGCACGAGCGACCACCTCAAACCACCAGGAGGCCAGGATCAGAACCGCGGGCGGTAACAGCATTGGGAGGGTGGGGAGAAACCAGAACCCTCCCTGCCTGGCTGGTGGGGATGGGAAACACTGCAGCCACTGTGGAAAACAGACTGGCGGTTTCTCAGAAAGTTAAACATAAACTTACAATAAACACGAGCAACTCACTTCTATGTATCTACCCAAGAGAAGTGAAAACACACGTCCATGCAAAAACCGGTACACAAATGTTCACGGCAGCAGATTCATAAAATCCATGGGCAAAGAACCCAAATGTCCATCAACTAATAAGCAGATAAACTCCACACAGTGGAGCACCATTCAGCCATAAAAGGAGTGAAGCACTGATACTACACCGTGGATGAGCCCAGAGAACACAATGCTCGGTGAGAGAGGCAGACACAAAGGTGTGATTCCCTTGACGTAAAACGTAAAATGTCCACTTTTGGTCTCTGTGGCAAATCCACAAAGACCAAAAGCGGATGAGTGATTTCCAGGGGGTGGGAAGTGACTGCAAATGGGCAGGAGATGGGGTCTTGGAGATGCTGTGAAACTGGATTATGCTGATGGCTGCACAACCGCACACGTGGACTAAAACCACTGAGCCACACGCTTAGGAGTGGAGGATCTGGCGGTAGGTTACGTTACACCCCAATAAAACACGTCACTCTAACAAGTGAACTGAGGCGATTTGCTAACTCCTGGTCCCTGCCACCGTCTGCTTCCCAGCACATCCCTCTGGACCTCAAGCCCTCATGACTCCATCCACTAGGGTAACTCAGACAAGACCACTCATACTGCCCCTGAAGCCTCCCAGGAGGCGGGTCCTGCTCCCACACGCCTGCTGGCCACCTAGACGGTGAGCTCAGGACATGCGTGGGGCCCACAGACACCAGGAAACTGTCCTGCACAAGTGAGCTGTGTCTGAGAGAAGTGACAGCCAAGGGCGGCTGGCAGGGGCCTTCGGGAGATGGAGGAGGGTGTCTGCTACCCACTAAGTCCAGGCGTAGGGGCCCAGAAGAGTGAAGCTACCTCTGGCTGGAGGTCCGTGGACCCTGAGTGTCTGCTGTGCACCAGGTACCTCTCCCTCCAGTGAGGCCGAAGGACGGGGCAAAGGCAGGGGCGTCAGTGTGTGCGTGGCTGACGTCGGAGCCCAACCCACCCAGACGTGAGCAGGGGGCACAGTGCCCGGGCTGCCCCACCCCCGTCACACCAGCACCCCAAGGGGAAGCTCTCCAGGTGATCCAGGGCAGCCTGGGCGGGTCTGAGTGCAGCCAAGGCTGCAGCTGGTGGGAGCTGGCGTGTGCAGCCTTGCCAGCGGGGACCCACGCCCCCCTCTGCTCCCTTGCAGGCAGCCACATCAGAGCAGGGTACCACGCACGGGTGGGGGGCCAGGGCAGTGCCCCCCATATCCCATGGGAAGCGAGCCAGCATTCTCAGTGCATGCTGTGCCCCTGCCCCTTCCCACCCAGCAAGAAGCTCCAGCTCCAGCAGACAAGCAAGCCCCGGGCTCAAGGTGGGCTGCAAGGGTCCCGTCCCAACCACCTCCGACCAGCCAGGCAAGACCTCCAGCCCGGCTCCAGGAGGGGCTGGCATCTCGGGCCTTCTCTACTGACTGAGCAACCCCTGAGCCTCTCAGGTGTCTGGGGGGGATGTGAGTCGCCAGAGGACCCTAAGGAACAGGGACCCCACTTCTCTGAAAGTCCCTCTGCCGAGGAAGGGGCACCTGACAGCAGCACCCGCCCCTCAGGGTCCCTTGGGGCCACGCCATCTCCACCTTCTTACCTTCGGGCCCGGGGGCGTGGGGGCTGGTGCTGCTGGGGGACCAGGGTGTTGCCCCAGACAGGCCCCCCAGGGCCGCTCCTACACCAGCCGGCCGCTGCCGGGGGCCCTGGGTAGGGCAGTCCCCTGGGGAAGCCGTGGTCCGACTCGGTCTCAGTGGCCAGCGAGGAGGCGGAGCTCCCCATGGCCCCTGCGACAGTGGCCACGCTGAGAGCCGGGCCTGGTCACATGTGGCCGGCGGCGGCTGGCGAGGTGGAGCATGGAGGAGGGCACCCACGCAGGAGACAGGGCGGCCGGGCTGGTCCGAGTCACACAACAACAACAGAAATGACACAGAGAATAAAGAGAGAGAAGAGACAGCGTGATTCACAGGCACCAAGCCCCCCAGGAGCCCAGGGAGGTTCCCAGCACACAAGTGGCCTTGGGGTGGCAAAGGAGAGCCCAAAGTAGGGGTCCCCACAGCCAGGGTCCCAACAGGGCTGCAGCCCCGGCACACAGCTCGCCTCCGCCCTGGAGTGGCACCCCCTCTCTGCTCCCACAGGGGAGGAGCGGCTGTGCCACGGTCGCTGGCCAAAAGGATATCAGCCTTAAAAGAAATGACTTAGGGCTTCCCTGGTGGCGCAGTGGTTGAGAGTCCGCCTGCCGATGCAGGGGACATGGGTTCGTGCCCCGGTCCGGGAAGATCCCACATGCCGCGGAGCGGCTAGGCCCGTGAGCCATGGCTGCTGAGCCTGCGCGTCCCGAGCCTGTGCTCCGCAACGGGAGAGGCCACAGCAGTGAGAGGCCTGCGTACCGCCAAAAAAAAAAAAAAAAAGATTTAGTGGATATTTAGCCGGAGAAAAGAAAAACAAGGGAAGAGAGCCCAGCGGGGCAGGCGAGCCCTGGCAGGACGGCCTCTGGGAGGGGCACTGGGTGGCGTCCAAAGTCACAGGGAGGTGCAGTCACCACCATGGCCCTTCTGGAAGGACAGCTCCCCCCACCCAGAGATGGGTGACCATGGAGGGACCCGGGAGGCTGCCCACCTTCCACGGGGAGGCCAATGGGCCCAAGAGCATCCGCCCTGAAATGGGAGGCCAGGTGCATCTCATTTCAAATAAGGCAAGTTCCAGTCAGGTTCAGGAAAGATGCCTGGGCCAGGCTCTGGGCCAAGGTGGGTGTCCAATTGGCTTTTTGGCCAAAGAGGTGACCAGCAGCCCTGCCCCCACCCCCAGGTCCACCGTCACCCAATGACACCCTTCTCCCAGCTTCCAAACAAGTCCCTTGGACACAGGGGCCAGCAGCAGGGGTGGAAATGGTGGACGCGTCCTTGCACAAAGGCAGGCTGGAGGGCGCCCAGGCCTCTGAAGCACTGGTCCATGCTGCATCCAGGGGACACGGGTGGGGATGCCCACACCTGAGTGGCTAGCAGCCCACGCAGCTCTGGAGGCTGGAAGGGTGGGAGAAGTCTGGGCCTCTGCCCCATAACAGCTTCAGTCAGGCCAGCTGAGGCGCCTGTAGCAATACCGTTCACCTGGACCCTTTCCTCCAAGGGACATGGACAGGATAGAGCAGCGTAGGGCCCGAAAGGCCTGGAGATCCCCAAAGTCACTTATCACTCAGGCCTCCTGTGCTCAGTACGACCAGAGCTGACGGTGGGGGCAGAGGCCCCAGTGGCCTTTAAAGCCGACACTGCCCACCTGGACCCTGAAGGGCTGAGGCTCCTGCTGACAGGAGTGCCGTCCAGTGGGAGCATCACATGAGCCTCAGGTGTCATTTCTAACCCTCCGACAGCCACGAAAGAAAGGCAGGACAGGTAAACAGAATCTCTGTAGCACATGTTACAACACCCAACACGTCCAATGTGCTGCCAGGTCAGTTTGGAATCAGGATGAAACCTGCGTGAACCACGTACCACCTATGTTGAGTTGAGGTCCTTCCTCTACTGTGGTTGATGCTCACCTCCACGAAGATGGGCCACACTCCAGGGGCAGCAGCCATGCTTGCCCAAGGTTTCCGTACTGGGCTGTGCTAGAGCACACTCCCAGTGGTCACGGCCACCTCAAGCAGGGTCACTCAAGACACCTGCCTCTCCCGTGATTACGAGTCGGCCACCACAACAACTAGAAGAGCCCCCAGGCTCCTGAATCCCACTCCACATAGGAACCCTTCGTGGGAAAAGAGCCCAAGCGTTTCTGACACTCCCCTTTCACAGCCAAATCCGGAGCAGGTGAGGGCTTGAGCTGAAGCTGAGCCCAGTGAAAGGTGTCCATGGAGCAAGACTACTCAAGCCTGGGTCCAGGCCGGTGTCCACTGTGAGAACAAAGGACGGGTGGGGGTAGACAGTCTACCTGCAGCCAGGTCAGGGCTGGCATCACGTGTGCCTGATGCAGGTAGAGCCGAGGGAAGAGTCAGGACACAGCCCTGCACCTCCCGGGGGCCTGTGGGCCTGGCTCGCTGGGAGGAAGGAGCACCAAGGTCCTGTGAGGACCCGCCTGCTCTGCACTGACGCTCTTAGCCTCGGGGGACTGAGCGCTCAGGCCTGTCACAGACACTTGGGGTACCGCATGTGATCAGCACACGAGGCACCAAGCGGGGCCAGCTCTGCACCCAAGCCCGGCAGCAGCTGTACCCCACGTGCCAGCCTCCCGACACACCTTCAGGAAACTCCGACCCTGCAGTCAAGAGGGTTGGGGGAGGGTGACCTGGAAGGGCCCCTCTGGGGAGTTCTGGGGATGGCAGCACCAACAGCCCCACACCCTGCTCGGCCCGCCGGGGTGATGGGGAGCCCTGGCTGCCTGGCCCAGGCCCTGTGCCCCCGCCCCGAGTCAGGTCCTTTCAGCCATGCCTTCTTGCGTCCTTCACTCACTCGCCAGCGCCCAGGCCACCTGGGCCCCGATGGCACTGCCCAGGGCCGCTCCCTGGCTGCTCTCTCTCGGGAACACTGCAAGAGAATCGCGTCTCCCGGCAGAAGCCTGGGCTCAGACGCTGCCAGCCTCCCGAGGGCCCGAAGGGTGGGTGTGCCTATCCCACTGCCCAGACCAAGCCAGTGCTTCCTTGCCCTTATTCGGGAACTGCTTCCCTAGATCTGAGCGGGATGGTGGCCTAGATCTGGCCTCAGGGAAGTGCAAGCACAGGGCTATGGCAGCCCCCCACCCGGAGTTACCAACACTCCCCAGCGGCTGGGGACAGCACGGGACCCTCCCCCAGAGTGACAAGAGCATGAAGGGCCGGACGAGGGTGACGCCTCCTCAGGACTCTCTCTGCGTGGGACGTGCCTGTCTTGGTGGTGGCAAGCCGGGTCCCGGGGGTGACGCCCCACGGCCTCACCCAGCTCACCTCGTCCCACTGCCCTCAGGGCACTTCCCGCGGCGGGTTACCCGACTGAGGACTAGGGTTGAGCCAACACCTGGCAGAGGCTGAACCCCACGTCCAGGGCGGGGAGGCGCGGGAACCTTACTCCCTGTACCCCCAATGCTCCGGGGGCTCCCGTGAGTCCTGTGGGCATCAGCACAGGCTGCCCCCGCTAGCCTGCGGGGCGTACACACAGGGCACCAGAGTCCCGTGGGTCAGCCAGGCTCTGCAGACACGGGCCGCCTGATGATGCTTCCACATGCGTGTACACGCTTCGCCCAGCCGTGTACACGCTTCGCCCAGCCGTGTTCACGGTGTACGTGCCCGACACCTGGCTGGTTTGCCACGTGCCAACTGCACACCACCTCCCACCCAGGGCCCCGGGCGGAAGTCTCGTTAAATCTCATCTCATAACGACGGTGCTTTCACAACTGCAGCAACCCCAACAGGCCGCCCCAAACCAGCCCAGACGGGGCATGGAGGGAGAGCAGCCGTGAGGGGACCCCAGGCTTTCCCAGAGCATTGCTCCCTGTGCCCGGGTGCCCCAGCTGCACCCACGAGACGTGAAGCCTGGTACTCCTGCCTGAGGGAGGGACAGGCCAGGACAGTGAATGAACCCACCTACGTCCCTTCCAGAAACCAGGCTGGGACAACACCCCCCACCCATGCCAGGAGGCCCCTGTCCCAGCACGGGTGGGACAGCATCCTCCCACGGCCACCCTCGAGGGGTCAGGCACCCATATCAGCAGCTCGGGGGCCCAAACCCGCAAGGTGGGAGGGCAGTGGGGTGCAGAGTTAGGGGCTGGGCCACTGGGGACGTGGTGGCTCTACCTGGGGAGCACCAAAGGGACAACAGACACAGTCCAGGAGACATGTCTGCCTTGCAGTGTGCCCAGAATGCCGGGACCACAGCCCCAAGTTTCAGGGGCATGGCGGCCTGCAGGGCTGTGAGGACCAGGGTTCTGAGGGGGGTGCCCACACCGCTCCACTGCAGCCGTACAAATCCACGGTGCTCGTGCCTGGGCTCTGCTTTGGGAGGTGAGGCTTCGTGGCAGGTTTGCCAAGAGCACATCCACCCAGAGGGAATGCCCTGTCCCTCTCCTGGAATGGTCTGGACTCTGGCCCCTGGAGCAGCAGCCCCAGCCCCCAGGCTTATCTGCAGGAGCCAGAGTCCGTTGGAGAGCGGTGTCAACCGGCCACATGGCTCTGCCTGCCACCCCGAGACCGGGGCCAACCCCAAGGTGAAGGCCACACAGAGGCCGTCCCACCTCCGCTGCCCCAAGGAAACACTCCCATGGGAACTGGCCAGGGACTATGTCCCTTTAGAAGCTGCATCTGTCCCTCACCCAGAGGTTGGAGGCCCCAGGGGCATGGCCTGATTCAGCTGCTCCTCGCTACCTGGCCCAAGGCCACAACTACCTCTAGGCCAGCCAGGGCCATAGGGAACAAGGCCCCCCTCAGCCTGGCTCTGCCCATGGTTGGGGCCACCAGGGAAAGGTGCCCAGGTGGGGCAGGGCTCTGGGCAAGTAGCCAGTAGCCATTGAGACTCATCTGGACCCAGGTCCTGGAACCACCTGGCCACTCCAACTGCCCACAGGGCCCATGTCCCCCTGCCAGTCCTTTCTAGGAGTGCTGTGAGGCCCAGATGCGCCCCCCCCACCAGCTGGGCCAGAACCCCACAACAGCATCGTCAACCTCTGAGAGGAGACTGTGGAGGTTCTGCTGAAAATTGCTAACAACGCCCCTAAGAACCAGGTCCAGGAACAAAATGGTAATGAGCACTCCCTGTCATCCAACTTGGGGAGAAATGCTGGAGTCCCAGATCCCTGCCTGCACACACTCTAAGGTGGCCGCTCTGCTGGCGTTTCTGGACTTCTCGGCCTGTCCAGCACCTCAGCCCTGAAGCATCCAGCCACAGGCCAGAACTCAGGGCCCCACTGGTACTGGTCACATAAATGACCAGCAGGTGTCAGGTGGGATTTGCTCTGCTTCTAGGGCCCCTGCTTTCTGGGGAGGGAGGAGCAGAGACAGGCCCCTCAAAATCAAAGCCATGGGTGAGGGGCAGCTCGCCAGCACGGAGGCTGGAGGACAAGCCGCGGGGGTCTGGGCTGCCTCCCAGAGGGGACAGGGTCACGGCGTGTCCTCCGTCTTTGGAGTTGTACCTGCCTCCGTCGTACGTCGTGAAAAAGGAAATTATTGTCAGGGAATCAGGGATGCCACCAGGACCTCGTTTCTAGTTCACGAGCTCAGTGCCGTCTGATGGTGAGTGTGCTTGGTTTTGGCACTCTGCCACATTTCTGTTCGCCAAGTGGCAGCAGGAGCAGCCCTGGCCCGGGCAGCCCAGTGACCTCGGGCCTTGAGCGTGGCAGAGCCACCTCACAGTGAGGGCACTGGAGCCTCCAGCTCACCCCAAAGGGAGGCACCTTTTCAGGAGCTGCAGGGGCTCCAAACACGCGGCCTTTCCCCTTCTGTGGGGGGAGGGGCAGGAGGTCCTAGCAGTGTGGATGTGGGGGGGCCGGGTGTGGGAGGACGTCCCCTGCCCTGGCCTTGGGCCAAGACGACCCAGAGGAGGAGAAGCCATGGATGCCTTCCTCGGGGCAAAGACACCATGACTCTCGTCAACAGCAGCTATCAACCCATTTTCCTTCTGATATTTTGCAGCACCATCCAGGCACGTCCCCCAGCCTGGCCACCAGGGAAAGGGGGTTGCAGCCTTTGACCTCAGGGAAGCAGACAGCAGGGTGTGGAGCAGTTGCTCAAGCGAGATGGTGCTGCCAGGACAGGCAGTGAGGCCGTGTGTCCCACTCGGTCTTGTGCGAGTCCACCCTGGGTGCCCCAGACAAGTCCTTACTGGAGGGACGGCACATCCTGCAGGCATCGGGAGGCCCCATGCTGCTCTCCCACAGCCCCCGGCTCCCTGCACTGTCCTAGCAGCACCAGCACAGCCATCTGCAGAGTGACCCAGGATGACAGGGTGTGGCTGGGCAGGTCTCCAAGCCCGAACTCCACCCACAGCCTCCTTCCAGCTCATTCAAAGAAGGTGGAGGCCAGTGACTCTTCCTCATCCATGAGAGGCTGAGAGGGGCCATTCTGGATGCCTCCCCCTCCAACCCCGGAGTTCCCCTCCGAGTTCAGAGCTGGGTCACCAGAGCTGCCTGCCAGCGAGCAGCTGACAGAGGATGCTCCCTGACCACCCTGCCTTGGTGCGAATGGGGCAGTGCTGGGCACAGGGGAAGCTGGGGACAGCCAAAGGGATACCACAGGCCTGCTGGGCATTCTCGGCAGAGCGGGACAGGGGGTGGGGGGGAGTGGTCCCTGCCTGCGAACTTGGCAGAAGGGATTAGGCAAGAGAGACACAACCATATTCCTGCTTTGGGATGCTCCTGTGGGTGCCGGGTGGGAGGGCCTGAGGCAGTCCAGGCAAAAGAGCAGAGTGAGGAGCCAGCTGACCCGGAGCCCACGGAGAACCCTTGGTCAGGGTCTGGGCCGCACCACTTAGGCTCTTCACCAACCAGCTCAGGCCGGTGAAAACATCTGTGGTTTCAGAGAATTTTTAGGACAGCAGAGTCCTTCTTCCCAACTCCATGTATAAAAAACAAACCGCCAGTGGTGGAAGGAAGAGGCTGAAAGGCATCCTCGTGGATCAGAGACCTGGATGTGCAGCCCCATCCAACCCTCCCCAGCAGCCACGGCTGCCCCTCAGCCTCGGCCTCCGGGTCTGTAAAGTGGGGCTTAGTAGAGTGCTACCTGAGAGACAGGGGCCCAGAGAATTTCATGCAGGGCCTGACAGCAAGGGTACCCCGTCAAGAAGGGCAGAGGGGTTTGGAGCCATCCTCCGGATGCAGGATCGGAGGGCCCAGCCACTTCCTGCTCTCAGAGCCTGTGGTCTGGGGGGTCTTAAAGCAGAGACACAAGATCCGAGACCGAAGGTCCCTGTCTAAAGCTGTGCAATCACTGAGCTTTGGGCCCAGCGGGGCTTAAGCCTGGCTCTCAGTAGGTCACGAGGTCACCAGCCTGGCTGCTCACGGGAAGCAGCTCTAGAGAGTTTCAGATGCAGAAGAAAAGAGGGGTGCTCCTCCCGGGAGCAGAACGACCTGAGAGGAAGTAAGAGAAGCTCAACACCAAGGCCAGGCTGAGCTGGCCTCTCCAAGACCTGCTCCCACCAGCCAGGCTGCAGAGTAGTGGCTCTCAGGCTCCCCATCCATCTGGGGCCCTCCTTCTGCAACTTGGGCCAGGGAAACACTACCTCTCTCCCCACATTTGAGAAAAGCAGTCAGAAGTGGAAGGATCGACTTACCCCCTCCCCCCAGCCTCTGGGAGGGAGGAGCTCTGGGATCTCCAAAGGAGGGGCTCCCAGGAAGAGCTCGGAACTACCAAGCACCCAACTGAGCCCGTTTCCCTCACAGGACGCCATGGCTCCGAGCCACAGGACCCCAAACTCCCAGGCCTGGCCTCACTGGGGTCCTGCTGCCTGGAGTCCGGTCACAAATTCGTGTGTGTTAAGGGGTCCCGAGAGCCAGCCCAGTCAGGGCCACTTGACCACACAACAAGGCTGCACTGGTCAGGATCAGAAGGGCCCCTCCTGTGGGCAACAGAAAGAGCTGGCTCGGCCGGCAGCCTAGCAAACATTCTCAGGGCCACCATGGGTAACTTTTCGGTTCGCTCCAGCGCCAGCAAGAGAGGGACGGGAGGAGGAAGTGTGGTTGGTGGCCAGTGGGCACACAGGGCGCGCCTGCTCCCCCACTCCACGGGGCCGCCCCGGGACACATCCCCTAACGTCGCCGGGGCCGGGACACTGCCCGGAGGTAAGGGCACTCAAGGGCAGGAGGGGCTGAGGCCGCCTCCCGTGTCCTTAGCACCCTGGGCTGGTCTCCCCCTGCTCGAGGTCCCGCCGGCTCCCCTCTCCAGCAGTGCCCCCAGGCCGGCCGGGACCGGCCAATGCCCAGGAGGCGCCACCCGTCGGCCACGGCCCCTCGGGGGTCCAGGCCGCGCCCCCGGCCCTGGCCTGGCCCAGGAGCGGGACTCACCTCCGCAAACCCGCGGCGCCTCCTCAGTCCCCGCGGCCCGGGCTCGCTCGCCTGCGCCGGCCGGCCCACAACTTGTTCTCGGAGGGCGGGCGGGCCCTCTGCCGCCGGCGCGCTGCCCCGACGGCCTCCCGCGCTGAGTGGCGGAGCGGGCGAGCGCACCGACCCTGCCCGACCCGTCCCGCGCAGCGCCCTGCGCCGCCTCCGTAGCGTAGCGCCCTGCCGGGGCCCCGCGGCTACGGCGCGCCCGGGGCGCACGCGGCGCTGTGAATCCCGCGCCCGGACTACCACTCCCACAAGGCGGCGCGGCGCGCGAGGCAGGCCGGGAGGCGGAGTCCGGAAAGATGGCCAGTAGCCGCCTCGACTGGCGCTCTCCGACTTCCCGGAGCGCCCAGGGAGGTGGCCGAGCCTGGTCCCGGGTGGCGCTGCGTGCTGAAGGAGGCCTCGACGGGACCGGGACTACAACTCCCAGAACGCCCCGCCTGGAGGAAGGGGCGGGACCTCCCCGGTAGCGGTGCTTCCGGTTGCCGTGCAGGTAGGCGCGGAGCTGCAGCCGCTGACCTCTCTCGGGCCCCTGAGGTCCGCGGTGCCCGCAGTCCCGCCAGCTCCCTCACGGGGTCCTTCTGGACTTGTGTGCTTCCTCGGGTCCCCGCAAACGCTTCATGGTCCGAAGCTCCGGTTCCCTGGGACCGACCTGGGCTGACCCAAGGCCGCGCCACTCAGTGTCACTTGGGCACGTTGCTTGTCTGAGCCCCCGTTTCTCCTCGGCCACCGGGGAAACCAGCATCCCCGCGCCGCTGGGAGGACGGAGGGAGGCGCAGTCTGGCGCCTGGCAGGAAGGAAGCCGGTGTGGTGAGCGGGGAGCCTCTGAGCAGAATCCGCCCCCATTCGCAAAGAGCCTCCTCAGGGGCGGCCGCTCCCTGCCCTTTGGGCAGCCGGAGGTCCCTCTGTCGCCTAGAGGCTGTGGAGGCAGCGGGACCTGCTGAAAGCGCTTTGGTGTCAGCGGTTTACCAGGCACAACCGAAGCACGGAGAAGCCACAGCGGGGAGTGGGGATGCTGAGGGCGGAGCTCCAGGGACCCTGGTATTTAGGGGCGCGTGGGGATCCTGAGAAGGCACGGCCCATGCAGGAGACACGGAAGCAAGGCCCCTGAGCTAAGACAGATTTAAGGAGAGTGGTTGTGGTCCAATTCTGCCTCCAGATGGAGAGGAGTTTTGCAAGGGGAGGTTAGGTAATGTTTGCTCCAGCGTCCAGTCAGTAGGACCTTCAGGGACAGCGCTCAATGCTCCTGGAAAACCTCCATCTTACTCTCCAGATGCTGCAGCCAGGACACCCACGTCCCAATCGTAGGTGCTTGGGCTCAGACAGCCGAGACAGAGCTGCTTCCTGAGTGCCTCTGGGGACTCAGCCCACCTCCAGCTTCCTCACCTGCACGAAGGTGACAATGACAGGCCTCTGACCAAGGCCTGGTGGCTGCAGAATCACTAGAGGACGGAGTCAAGGGCCGACTCCTAGTGGTGGCTCAGTGACCACAAGTCCCTTTCCTTCCCAGCCCCCTTCCGTCTGCACTGCCTGGGGTGATTGGGCCAGAACCGGTGTCCACAGCTCTATAACCTCCCAACAAGAAAAACAGCCGAAGTTGAGCCTGGTGACCTGATAGCTGAGGTTCCTGCCAGTTCACTGCAGGGCTTTGCAGAGCCAGTCCCTACGTGAGGGTGGGGAGAGAGCAGGAGCATCCCAGCTCTCCCCAGTAAGGGGCCAAGGCCTGCTGTCATAGGGGAGAAAGCCCAGTCACCAGAAGAGGGCCTCAGGAGGATTCTTCAAGACTGTCCCAGGAGGGAACTGGAAGGAACAGGTTTCATGTGCAGGGGCAGCAGGAGGACCAGAGCAGTGAGACCAGGGACGCATCTGTATAGTCAACCTGTGATCATCTTAGATGTTCTCAGGCACATAGGTGTAAATTTTAAGTTAACTATAAAGCAGAAGATAAGTGACCTTCAGGAGATAGCCACCCAGAGGGGAGAGGGGGTGGGGGGTGGCATTAGTTCAAGTGTCCCTGTGCAGGTCTCACTTGCGCTTTTCGCGGCTTTGGGACACAGCAGTGAACAAATGCTCTCAAGGAGTGGAGGTTCTATGGGGATGAGGGCACAGGGACCCTCCGTGGTGTGACAGGCACGTGGGAGCTGAGGCCAGCAGGCGGCTGAGGACAGGACACACCTGTGCTCTGGCAGGTTTTACCTAACGACCCGTAATCACCTGCTTTGTGAGACGCCCTCACAGGGCCTCCATCTCCTGGTCTCTGAACCACCAGCAGGTGGAGCGACAGGCACTGGCGCCACAGGGCTGGGGGTGAAGGTGGGCACCCCTTCCTTTAGTGTGGACAGGCTGGAGCAGGCTGAGCCAAGGACCGGGGCAGTACACGTGGGGCACGAGGAACCAGGGGCTGGGGGCCGGCTGTGCAGCCACCTGCCAGCACTCTGCTTCCAGGGGAGGGGCAGAGTCTTGCTCTGTGCACTTTGGCCAAGACCTCGAAGGGTGAAGCCGGGGCTCTAGCAACGTGAGGGAGGAGCTGACTTGAGACAGGATCTGCTTTGGGGCTGGGGGTGGAGGGTCCCCACACGGGAGAGATGCACTTTTTTTTTTTTTGCGGTACGCGGGCCTCTCACTGCTGTGGCCTCTCCCGTTGCGGAGCACAGGCTCTGGACGCGCAGGCTCAGCGGCCATGGCTCACGGGCCCAGCTGCTCCGCGGCATGTGGGATCTTCCCGGACCGGGGCACGAACCCGTGTCCCCTGCATCAGCAGGCGGACTCTCAACCACTGCGCCACCAGGGAAGCCCAAGAGATGCACTTTTGACACTGGCCTCCCGTGTACCCCACAGCCCCCTCCAGCACTCTCTGGGCACGCTCCGCCTGGGCCACCCTCTGTAAGAGGCTCTCCGGGAAGCTCTTCCTGGGCAGCAGCCAGGCACTGCCATTTCCATTTACAATGGGTTTTTGTCATGTGTTCTCCCACCCCACCCTGTCCCAAGGGGGCTCTGTCTCTAGTAGGGCTGGGACCCCTGCAGGACCAGGGCAAGGATCTCAGCCTTGGCTGGTGGGACCAGCTGGACTGCAGACAGGCCCCCACGTTTAAAAGTGGAAATGGAACGGGTTGGCAGGCCTCAGTGGGGTACGGAGAGGAGCCCCTTCCTGGTTTTGGCTTCACCTGATGGAAAGTCCCCTCCCCACACCCAGCTTCTCCTCCTAGGCAGAGACGGGCCCTTCAAGCTCCCGACGGACAGACCCGGGACATCACCCGGTGTCAAAGCAGAGGCACTGGCCTCCTCCCAGGTCAGCAGAGACGTCCCTAGTGCAGCAAGGCTAGGGACAAGGCCCTCCCAGGCCGCCACTGACCTCCTGAACCTGCTGGAGCACCCCGGCAACCCCAGTGCTGAGCCGGCCCCCTTGTGCAACTCCACCAGGAGTCTGGGGGTGAAGCCCGCATCCCAGGCCCCACCACAATGCTGCCCTCCCTGGGTGCCCTGACCACGTGGCCCACTGGTTGCACCTGGCAAGCACTGGGCCCTGGGGGTGGCCAGGTCCAAGTCCCAGCCCCACTAATGAACTTGATGATGTATGTATTGACTCTGGGGAGCTACCCCCTCTGAGCCCCAGGAGCATGCTTGAGGGCCTGCATCCTCTCCAGGCCCTCCCCCGAATCCTGGCAGGGATGCCGGCTCTAGGCAGGAACTCCTGCGACACATCCACACCCTCCAATTGCCCCTTCGGTGCTACTCACACAGCACCCAGGGCTCCTGGCGACCCTCAAAAGAGTCTTAATGCCACACCCCCAGCTGAGGACAAGGCCTGGGGGCCCTGCTTGCTGCAGGCCAGGCCAACCTGTCATCACCCGGGGGCAGAGTGGGCAGCAGACCTGGGCTCAAACTCTTCTCTGCCCCAATGGGTGGTCGGGTGGGGACTCAGTTTCTCCATCTGTGTCTGGTACACAGGTAGCTCAGTGCTAGGGGGTGGGAGATGTCTGGGCCAGGGAATCAAGTTTGGGGGACTTTTAGCTAACAGCCCACCTTCAAGTCAGATTTGGTCACTCACCCTTAGAAGCTCCTTGGTGGCATCCCCATGACTGCAGTGGCACCTGAGTTCTCCTTCCCTGGCTTCCCTGCCAAGCCTTTCCTGCCCAATCCCATGGTGCCTTTGCCTTTCCTGTGTCTTCCTTTGGGTACTCTCTCTGCCCCTACCCACTTCGGCCTGGCTGGCCCTCAGCACCATGTCAGCAGCCAGGCTGCACTTGGGGGCTGTGTCCTACCATGAACACATGGCCCTGGGGCCCCACCATGTCGCCCCACCCAAGGAGCATCCCCAGTTGGACTCCCCTGTGGGCCCAGCCAGGAGGGGGAATCCTGCCGCCTCTGGGAGGGGTTGGCCGGACCAGAAGGCCTCCTGCTGTCCAAGCCCAGAAGATGCCATGGGGAGCTCCTGGCCCGCCCCTCAGCCCCCTCAGATGCAGCACCAACTTTCATCAGTGCTGGGGCCCCTGGCCTCATGCTCCTACATCATCCAGGCCACTGTTGCTCGGCCTGGAGATCTTTCTCGAGGGGGTGAAAACAGGGTCAGCGTGCCAGCCGGTGCCCGGCGTCTGCGTGAAGGTCTCAGAGCAGCTTGTGTTCACAGAAACAAACCCAGTCTGTGTGGCGGGGCACAGCAGGACGGGGAGCAGAGTTCCAGTGTTTATTATCGTACATATATATATTTCATGTGTATACACAGATAGTTTTCTCTCTGAGAAGTATTAAAAAATTGATCAACCTTCAATCTATAAAAAATACCTACTCTACACGATAGAAAAATCTCTCCTCCAAGTTTACATTGATTTACACCCAAAGCTTTCCCCAAAATATACAATACGAGGCAACGTCTTAAATCTTAGTGTAGAAGGTGGGCCACGTGGAGGGTGGAGGGACACAGAGCCACACACACGCTCGCTCACGCACGCACGCACACACACACCCTCACGTATGCGCTCGCACACAGCAGCGGCCCGCCTGTGTGCAGGGTCTTGGCCCACCTGGGAGCACCCGGAGGCTCCTGGCTGGCGCTCAGGCTCGGGGGGCAGGCCCAGCAGCCCCTGTGGGTGATGCTGCTGCTCCTGGCAGTGCAGGTGCCAGGCAGGGGCTTCCTTGAAGAAGCCCCCAAGCCACCAGGAAGGCCTTGAACTGTGTACTTGTGAGAGCCTGCCCACCCCAGCCTCCTGCAAAGTGCACCTTGTGGAGACAGGACGACTCCTAAAGACCTCAAACTCCCAGAGGAAACTGGTTCCAGACGTTTGGTTTCCTCAGGCCAGCGGAGATCCGCACAGGGAGGAGAGGACACACCCCTGCCTGAACCCCCAGGGTCAGAGGGGAACAGCAACACCCACCCGATGCAGACAGCACGTTCCACGCCATGACTCTCAAGTCACAGGAGGGTTAGCGCCTAGGGTTACTGCAGCGAGGGGCTGGCCGTGAGCACAGGCCCATGGCCTAGAGGCCCCTGGGCCTGAAGCTGGACCAAGGGGCCCCTTCTGGTTGGGTGCCAGCCTGAGCAGCTCCAGGAAAGCTGGGGGGGGTTGCCTGCAGCTCCTGGCCAGACCCTGACACACGCCTCTCCTGCTTGTCCTCCCCCTGCCCCACCATGTCTGGTGCCAGGGTCCTGGGGCTTCTATGCCATCCAGGAGCAGCTGAGACTTGGACGGTACCAGGTCAGGGTGCCTGGCGGGCACAGGGAGCAGCACCCCCGGCAGGGACCCATTTCGTTCCTTTCTTCCCTGACAAGGCAGGAAGCGTGGGCGAGGTCACAGAGGGGTTCACCCCAGCCTGAGAGACTGTCCCTCATTCTCTGCAGAAAGGAGGGCATAGTGAGAGGCCAGAGCCACCGCGGGTTCCGGTCCTAGCATCCCTCCTCCCCCGCCCTGCCCTGCCCAGCTGTGTGCTCCACGGTGGGTGAGGGACCTCGGTCTCGGCCGCGTGCGTGCTGTGCTGGAGCCCCGCCGAGTGGCACTACTTGACCTCCAGGATGGACGGGTTGGTCTCCATGATGGCCACGATGATCCTGTCGATGTAGTCCTGCAGGCGGAAGTTGATCTCCTCCTGCTTCTGGATGGCGTCCATGAGCTGTGGGAGGAGTCAGGGGTAGGTGCCAGGTGCCCAGACTGCGGACGCCCGCAGGGGATGGGGCGGGGCGTTACCTCGTCTCGGGAGACGGAGCTGATCTCTGCGGCCAGAGACTCGGAGAAGGCCGTGGAGAAGAGGTTCTTGGCGCCCTGGATGCTCAGGTTGATGATCTGCCCGTTGAGCTCGTCATTCTGCTCCTTCAGGCTGCGGTTGTCCTGGGGGACACAGGGCGTCGTCACTCCTGGGCCGAGGCAGGACCACCAGCTCGGGCACCGGCTCCCACACGCCCCCATGTCGGCTCCCGGAAGCGTGAGCCCAGCCCGCACCTGCTTCAGCCTCCGGACCTCCTGCTCCAGCTCACTTTCCCGCGTGCGGCTGTTGTACTCCTGCAGGCCTGCGCTGCTACTGCGGCCCCTCCTCTGCTCGGCCTCCAGCTTGAAGAGCTGCAGATGCTCCAGCTGCTTGCGCAGGTCCTCGATCAGCTGCAGCAGTGAGGGTTGGCTCAGCTTGGCTTCAGGACCTCCGGGGCGGTCTGAATGCCAATGGGGGGGACCCCGGGGCTCTGTGCTCACCTCCTGGGTCGCCTCCTTGTCCCTCTGGAACTGGTGCCTCTCATGGCTCAGCCTGTCCCCCAGCTTCCTCCTGTTCTCCTGTTCCTCACTGAGCCGCAGTGACAGCTCCTCAATCTCATCCAGCAGCTTCTGCTTCTCCTGCAAGAACGAAACAGTTGCCGGAGACATGCCCGTCTGCCATCTATCCATGCAGCTCTCCTCAGCTGTCTGCGCCTGACACGTGGCAGGTGGGCCTGCGAGGCGCCCGGGACTGTTGCTGGGAGGAGGCCAGAGCCCAAGTGCTCTCCGATGTCCTCAGGGTGCAGAGTTGCCCAAGGGTCCCTGGGTGGGGAGGGGACCACAGGGCACAAGGGGTCAAGCTGAAGTCAGCCTCTCAAGGACCTCATCCTAGATTCAAACCAGGGGTTAATCTATGCGTGACTCTCCAGGCCCAAGGATGCCGGGAAGCCGGGCAGGGTTGCGCATCTTCCAGCAAAGGGACGGCCAGGCCCTGCGTCTCCTGGCTCCCTCACCCCCGGGGCCGCAGGGCCCGGTGTCACCAGCCTGCTCTCGAGCAGCACAGCTCCCTGGCCTGCAGGCGCACCCCTTGGCCAGCCGGCGCACCCCTTGGCCAGCCACACCCCCGCAGGCCCATCGGCCAACAGTGCGGCTGCCCTGCTTTGGAGAACCTGTCTCAGGTCCCGATGGCCCACAGGCACCCAGGGTGGAGGGCGGAGAGAGCCTGGCCGGCAGCTTACCTCCTCCAGGCGCTCGATGCTGGCCTTCAGGCAGGGCATGCAGGACCTCAGCTCACTCTTCTCCTCGTCCAGCTGCTGCAGCCTGGGGCACAAGAACAAGGCTGGGACCCGCAGAGCTGTCCCCTGACCACCACACGCACCCACACAAGGGCCCTGGGCCAAAGCTTCTCATGAGCCAGGATGGTGTCTCCACACACCTCTGGTTTACAGAGAAGCTGCAGACACAGAGCGAGTTCCACGGACCCTGAGCCCCTTTCGGCTTCTCCAGGCATCTGCTCACCATCATGGCGTTCATCACACCCACAATGGAAACGCAAATGACCAACCCATGGACTCAACACAGCTTTCCCACCAGCGCTCCTTCCCGTCCGGTGTCCCTGCACCACATTAGCCGTCATGGCTCCTCTGTCCCCTCTGGTCTGCTGCAGTCTCTGGACTTCCCGGGCTCTTCATGACCTTGACAGTTCTGAGCAGGTCTGGTCATGTATTTGGTAAAATGTCCCTCAGACTGGGTTTGTCTGGTGTCTTCTCGTGACTGGACAGGTTGTGGGTTTGGGAAGAATCCCACAGAGGAGAGGTGCCCTTCGCATCACGGGTGATGTTGACCTGGATCGCCTGGTTGGGGTGTGTCTGCCAGGTGTCTCCTCTGTCTAGTTCTCCTTTTCCCATCCCTTCTCTGTCGTCTGGAGGCCAGTCATGGGGTCCAGTCCACGCTCCAGGAACCCCCGAGCGGGCATGTCTGTGTGTTATTTGGTCTCCTCTGCAGGAGTCCACGTTGGGTTACACTCTGGATGGCGGTTCCTACTGTGCCCTAGCTATGCCCACTGGGAGCCATGACACACTGTCGTCTGTGTGTGCTTCTGTTCAAGCACCTCCTTGCTTCCTGGCACTCCAGGCTCTGCCGGTTTTCCTCTGTCCCAGCCACAGACCCAGACCTCCAAGGAGCCCCAGTTCCTTCCATGGCCCCGCTGTCCTCACCCCCTCAAGATCCCCAGGGAGCTGAGGGAGGCCACCAGGGTCCAGGCACATGGAGCTGCTAACTGAGGTGCAAAGAGCAGGCAGCGGTGACCCCGAGTCCCATCTCGCTCTGTGAGGCCCTGTCCACCTCGGGCCCCTGCAGCTGCTGTCCCACTCGGCCAGCAGGATGCTCCCTGCCATGCAGGCTCTGGTGCTGGCAGACACGGGGGGCAGGACGGCCCACCCCTAGGCACCCACAGCCCGGTGGACAGGGCCCCACGGAGAGGCTGTGGCCTGCAGGTCCACTGGACGGCACTGTGCCGAGGCCCAGGAAGAAGGCTTTCCCGGCAGGTGACACCGCGGGCCTGCCCCCGGGGAGGCCTCCCGTGCAGGAAGACCCCAGCACGGCTCTGTGTGCGGCCCCTCCTGCCACCTCCCACTGTTGAAAATATGTCAAAATGTATTTTCCAGCTTTAAGAGCTGGAGATAAACACATGCTAAAGAGCCTAGAGTTGTCGTTCACGAGTGTAAAACGGCTGCACGTTGAAGGCTGAGAGTGGTGCCCGTTCAGTTAAAAAGACTGTGAAATACCTGCCTCCCCGTCACTACCCACCCAGAAGCAAGCTCTGCAGAGGGAGGATGAGCAGGAACCTCCAGGTGACTGTTAACTTGTAGACATCTAGGTTCTCTGCTGGTTTTCTTTGACAAACAACATTTGAGATCCACGTGTCACCGTGAGTGGTCGCCCCCGGCCTGAGTTCCTGGTCCACTCCTGTGCCTTTGTCGGGTATCTGCACAGAGTATGCTCCCCTTTTCCTGACTCATCTAAGGCTTATGCCTCCAGGGGAGCATAGGGGTAATTTTCTCAAGTTGCCTTAAAAAAGGATTTTGACTTCGATTTTGAATGGTGCAGCATCCACTGGAGAAAGATTAGAGAAAGTGACATCCAGGTAGTGTCAGTCTTTGCCTTCAAATACTTTGTGGCCTTCAGTAGAGTTTTTTAGTTTTCTTCACAAAGGTTTTTCCACTGTTCGTAAAATCAAATTTGTTCCTAGGTATCGTGCCCTCCTGGGGTGGCCAGCTGTTGTGGTGAGAGCCCAGCTGCATTTCTCATCAGCCCTCTCCCCTACCGGACCTGAGGGTCCCCCGTCCCCCTCTCCCCAACCTGGCCCGCGTGTCCCCCGTCCCCCTCTCCCCAACCTGGCCCGCGGGTTCCCCATCCCCACTCTCCCCAACCTGGCCCGCGGGTCCCCCGTCCCCACTCTCCCCAACCTGGCCCGCGGGTCCCCCGTCCCCCTCTCCCCCACCTGGCCCGCGGGTCCCCGTCCCCCCTCTCCCCAACCTGGCCCGCGGGTCCCCCGTCCCCACTCTCCCCTACCTGGCCCGCGGGTTCCCCGTCCCCACTCTCCCCCACCTGGCCTGCAGGTTCTCAATCTCGATGCTCTTCTCTCGCTCCATCTTGCACAGGAGCTCCTTCTGCTTGCGTGTCTCCTCAAGGACCATCTCGCAGGCTCTCAGCTCCTGCTCCTTGAGCTGCTCCTCCAGGGCATTGGCTCTGCAAGGCCGAGGGGGAGGGGAGAAACTGTCCTGAGATGCTGCGCCCGGAGCTGGAGAGAGCGGCCCTGCCCAGAGCGGGGACGGGAAGGCACTGAGACGTCCCCCAATGGCCCACAGCTCTAGTCAAGGGCAGTTCTGAAGCAGGACATGTATCCCCCAAACAGCCTTCACCTCACAGAGGGTGCCTGGCCTTCAGACCACAGCACAGCCTTGACGGCAAGGACAGTCCCCATCATTCCCAGGGGGACTTACCCCCATCCTGGTCTGCACCCACAGTTGCCTCCTGCTCGCTGAGTGTGGGCAGGAGACACTCCCGGGCACAAGCCCACCAGGTGCCTGGCCCCAGGGCACCTCGCACTGATACTCCAGGCTGGAGACATGGTGTACAGACCCACCCCACCCAGGTCAGCCGTGGCAGACTCGAAGGCAGGTATAGCAAGAACATGGGGACAGAAGGAAGGTACACATGGGGACCCTGACCCTGGCCTCTTCCCAGACCACCACTCCCACGTGCAGGAGACAGCAATGGACCAAACCACAGACAAGGGCTCTGGGCCCTGCCTGTGGATGGCCGGAGCCCATGCCTCCAAGCTGCCCATCCACACAGGGCTTCTCATCTGCTTTTTGGTGCTTCGCACCCAAGAGTGAACAGACAGCCAAAGACCACCAGACATCACAGGAAAGCTCTTAATACAAAGTGGCCAAAGCAAACAGAAAAAACGACCTGAAGGAGATACATATCATGTGGGAAACACCACAGAAGCCCTGTGACTATCACCCTCAGAGGCCTGAGACACCACGTCCACGAAACAGGAGCAGCTGTCGCAGAAGGAATGGGTAACAGAAGTAACTCTTAGCAATTAAAACTACGACACGACAAAATTTTAAATTCAATAGAATAACTGAAGGAGAAAACCAGATGATTACACAGAAAAAAAGAAAAATGAGAAAATTAGAGAATAAAGAAGTAAAGAAAATGAGAAGGAAGGTCCGTAAGGTCTGATATCTGATTAACAGAAGTTTAGACCGACAAGAAAATGGAAGAAACTCTGAGAGACACGTTTTCCAGATTTAAAGGCTGGAAACCGTGTGCCCTCAGCACAGGAAACAACAAGAGACCCTCACAGCGTCGGGAGAGAACAGGACCTCACATAGCAGTGAGCCCAGCGGTGCCAGGGCCCTGGTCACAGATGGGACAGACGGCAGCGGAGCCGGCTCCCAGGGACCCAGCTCCCAGCGGGATCCCAGACTCAGCCACACTGTCGATGGCGGGGGTGGCGGGGGGACACGACACAACCCCGTTTTCAGACACGTGAGGCCTTAGGAAGCCTGGCTCCTATGCTGCGAGCAGGGCCTCTGCTCAGAAAGCGAGTAAGCAAAGAAGAAATGCGGGATCTAGAGAATAAGAAACCAGATGTGGAGAAAGCAGGTGGAACTCCTAGGATGGAGGGAAAGGAGAGCAGTGTGGCGGGTCAGTGCGGCTGGGAAACGCCAAGCAGCAGCAGCAGGAGTGTGTGCTTGGGGGGAACTTAGGCAAACACTGGCAGAAACGGCCCCAGGAAGTGGATATGACAGGCCCTGGGGCTGGGTGGCCGGGCAGGGCACAGAGTGTGGACTTTCCACCACAAAAGTGGATAACTGATAAATGCCCGTTGGATGAGACGAACCTCCGGTCAGCTAGAGAAAGGAGTCTGGTGGCCCATCCAGATCTCCCTGGACAAGGACAGGGAGGGAGTAAGGAACGTCCTGCAGACGCAGCGCTGGAGCCCCAGCCCTCGCACGAGCAGGGCCGACCCCACCCCTGGCTCTGCAGCAGGGCCACGGGCAGGAAAGCAGGTGGCCCCCGAGCTAGGGTCTCGACCACACAGGAGAACATGCTTCTGCTGCTCTGTTATAGCAGCGGGCGAGGCGCCCAGGATAACACAGCACATCCCGGTTCCCAGCCTCCAAGAGCAGGAGGACAGGTCATGAAGGCCCATCTCGCCCAGGAGAAGCCACAACAGGAGGCCAGTGTCCCCCAGAGCCTCGGGGCCCGTGTCCAGCGCTGGTACAAGTGCTCGGAGGGCGAGGAGCCCGGGGCTGCAGAGGGTTCAGCAGGGCCAGGCTTCGCCCAGACCACACGCCGTGCTGCCAGCCTCTGGACCTCTTGAAAGGGGTCTGTGACCCCCAAGCCTCCGCCTGCACACGGGCCCAGTCCCTTGTCCTCTGCAGGAGACGTGCTGCAAACTGGGGTGAGGTACACAGCGTGACTGGCTTCCCAACACCAAAAACCACACCGTGTGCTGTGAAAAGTCTGCAGAACAGGAGATGGGGAAGCACCTGCTCCCTCCTTACACCCACTTCCACACGGCTGTTATTTCTAACACAGAGCTCGCGGCTCCCACGTGGGGCTCGGTCGCACTGCTACGCCCCACGAGGACCCCATGCTTCAAGGGTAGGTCAAGTACCCGAGCACAGGGAGCTCTGGAGGCACTGGCCCCGCCCCAGAGCCCTCCCTTGCTGCCTCGGTTTCCTGGTCCAGGAGATGCGGAGATGAAGCAAGCCTGCGTGGGGTGGGGGGCGCGCCTTTGGTCAGGACGGGTCTTGGAAGCGGGGCACACGCCAGACACCCCCAGATGGGAATCCCAGCCGGGCACTCTGCAGGCAGGGTGTTGGCCCCGGCTTCTCCTGAGAGGTCCCTCCCTCGCCCTTTCCTCTGGGGAGAGCCCTCAGCGGGAGCCTTGCTCACCCCACACCATCCAGCGAGCCGGCCCCCAGCAGCTGAATGGAGGGTGGTGCTCAGAGAACCTGAGGGGAGGAGAACGACCACAGGGACCACAGGGCGGATCACACCCCACAGGCACTAAGAGGCCTGCGCTCACCTGTGCACCAGCTGGAGGTTCTCCTGCCTCAGCCGGCTGTGCTGCTCCCCGTTGGCAGCCGTGTCCTTCTCCAGCTCCGACACTCGCTTCTCCAGGAAGACAACCTGGGGAGCAAGATGGTGGCTTGAGAATCAAGGGGGTGGGACAGTGTGTGCCCCACGCAGACTGTCCTGGAGGCCATGCCCACCAGGCTGGAGACGCCCCGTGAACGAGGCAGCGCAGCCCCGTGGGCACCAGTGAGGACAGGGAGCACGTGGTGCCCTCGACCCTCAAAGGCAAAGGAGCTGAGGGGCCGCAGGCAGGGCCACTGCTCCGCCAGACACAGCCCACAGAGGCGGCTCATGCTGGGGACTCGAGTGACAGAAAGGCCCGGGGTTTGGAGCCAGACACGCTCAGCAGGCGGTGGGAGGCATGACGGCCAGACCGGAGAGCTGGGGAGGGCTCTGCAGAGCTGAGGTGTTGGAGGTGCTGTAGAGGTCCAGGAGGTGGGGGGCAGGGTGAGGTGGGCGAGGGGGACAGAAGGAGGTGGGAGAGAAGGGGGGGGGGTCTGTGGCCACCCTGCCCCTGCACTTCCTGGAGCTGGTCCTGGAGCCCCAGGGCCTTGGCCACGGGGAGGCTGCCCTGCCCCCGGCAACCTCTCAGGGGTGGCCGATTCCACCGTCCTGGCTCTACGATCACTGCAGGCTGCGGGCCCTCCCGCTTCCCCGGCCGGCACCTCTCCATGGACAACGTGACACCTCTCCTGTTCACCCCGCGGCTGCCAACCCGAGGAAACCCGCCAGAGATCACCAGGGCTGGTGGACGGCACAGCCCTGCCGGCGCCATCACCACCTCCCACTGTGCCCTCTGCGCACCTCACTCAACACACCCACCGGGGGCCTGCACCTGAGGCTGCTGAGTTGTCCACACGTGGCCCTCTGGCCCTGCCATCCATCCAGGGCCTACCTTGTCAGCAATGTCCTCTTCCATGCCCTCCACAGGGTCTGGGGGAGGGTCTTGCAGGGCCTCCATGGTCAGGGCCCCTGACTGATGCAGGTGCCTGGGGAGAATAAATGACAGCCCTGTCCAGAGAAGGTCCTTCAGCAGAGCAAGGAGAGCAAAGAAGGGGGACAACTTTGTGGCCAGGCCTGTACACATGAACACCCCCAGGCTGGTCTGGAAAGCAGAACCCAGCAGCAGGCGGGCAGGCCTCCACCGAAGGGGACTCCGGGCAGGACACCACTACCGAGGGCTGGGTGAACAGGCCATAGTCTGTGGAGCCCAAGGGGCCCGGCCTCCTTCCCTACCAGCTACTGGGCCAAGATACTTTGAACCTGGGCAGTAAAACAGGACGTCACTCCTCTTGGTGACACGAAATAATCTCATCTTCCCCGAGCCTTGAAACATTAATTCAAGGTCACGACCTGTGGGCACACCGTGACTTCCACGCTGTCTCCATCTCTGACTTCCAGGCGCACCTCTTGGGGCAGCCACGGCAAGACACACTTGGGGCCTCAGGGGGCCGAGCGTGAAAAGGGCACAGGCCCTTGGCTCTGACACATGCGGGAGGCGCCTCAGCGCTGTGTGACCCCGAGGAAGCTAGGCACCCTCACTATGCTACAGAACGGGGATCTGCAGGCTGTCACATAACTAAGGACACAGCACAGAGCCAGTTCAATAAAACACTATTAAAAAGTACACTCTCAGGACTTCCCCGGTGGTCCAGTGGTTAGGCCTCTGTGCTTCCATTGCAGCAGGCCCGGGTTCGTTCCCAGGTTGAGGAACTAAGATCCCGCATGCCGTGCCACATGGTCAAAAAAAAAAAAAAAAAAGTACAGTCTCTTTATCAAACAGATCAAGTTCTATTTCCTTTTCAGCACTGACTGAGCTTGCGCATTCCTTACATTTCTTTTCCAGAAACATTCTCAGGGGAACAAAAAGGAAGGGCATCTTTATCCCTGTAGACCACAACCCCCAACTGTGCCCTGGGGGGTACGTATCAGCGCATTTCTGTGGATTTCACTCAATTCCCCGAGGGTGCTGAATCCCAAGGGCCAGGGGAGGACAGGCCATCAAGTTGCCATCTAATCACTCCTCTTAACATCCATGACCTTGACCTAAACATGAGCTCCTGATGCCACTCCTGGGGCAGGAAGCTGCCCACCCCAGATCCAGAGACCACCCTGAGGAGGGGCCAAAGCCTGGGGGCTGGCACCGGATCCTGATCTCAGACCAGGGGTTCAGGCATTTTCCAAGGGCTGAATCTGGGGTTGGGGTGTGTGGCCACAACATGTAGCCACCTTAGGGTAAGGCCAAGGTTCCTCCCATGGTGGGTGGGGAGATTGTTTATTTAAGCCCATCCTGGCTCAGGAGACCCACCAGGGGAAGGCGGGGGATGCCTGATCCACCCCAAAGGGAGTCAGGTCAAGCCTGGCCGGTGGACGGGACTGCACCCTAAATGTCACCCGACCCCAGACCTGCTGTCGCCCTGTGGGGTCCCCAGGCACAACGATCCCAGAGCCATCTGCACCCAGGCGAGCACACAGCTAGGTCAGAGGCCTGGGCTGAAACGCTACCATAAGAGTGAAATGACAGCAAGCATTTTGAGTTTCCTTGGAAGGCTGGTGGCAGTTCTAAGGGCAGAAGAGCAGCAGATTCAAGGTGCACGTGTGTGTGAGTGTGTGTGCACTGACTGCAGACGATGCCTGTTTGTAAACAACAAACACCTGCAGGCTGGCCTTTTTTATACCAAAGGGTATCTGCAAAGGAAGATGAATTCTCAGAGCAGCAGCCGCAGAGGCCAAAAGCCGAGGAGCTGGGCCCTGGTGGCGCCAGGTCCATTCACGTGCCTGGTGTGGGAGCTGGGAGGGCAGGTCAGCTTCCTTAGTCTCACCAGCTGCAGGCTGTTTGGGTAAAAGGTGGAGCGAGAAGGGAAGTAATGCTGAAACTATGATCAAAGCATGGTCTGGAATTACTAGGAGGCTCCCAAGACCCAGGTGATGGAGAGAGCAAGTGAGGAGGGTGGGCCTTTGGATTCACCTCTGCTTCCCCTGGACCTTCAGCCCTTAACATGATAGGAAAAGAAAAATAAGTGTTTTATGTTCTCAGGGACAGAAGCAGGAAAGTAGACAGCGCCAGAGATGAGATGTCCAGGGCGCCGGACGCTGGAGGAGAGCCCAGGCGGCTGGCACCTGAGGGGCAGCAGGGAGGAGCTCAGATGGGGGAAGGGCGGCCCCCACCAGACGCCCGACTCAGGACTGCAGGCCTCCAAATGGGCTGCACCACAGCCTGTGAACTACCTGAAGGTCGGCAGCCAGGCAGGACCCCGCTCAGAGGGAGACCTCTAGCAAGAGAGACAGAACTCAAAGAAGGGTGGGGGAGCCAGAGCAGAGAGGCTGCCGTCAGAGGCTCCGGGGGCAGGGGCTCCGGGGGTAGGAGCTCCAGGACCAGGAGGTGGGGTGGAGGGCTCTGCGGATCGCGCTCCAGAGAGGCCCGCAGAGCTCAGCGCAGGCACTTCCAGACTGGAACAACGCCTCTCACTCCACCCAGTGTAATTAACAGCGGAAAGGACGCACAAGATTCATCCTGAAATGTCTGAGCTTCAGGGACAGGGAGAACATCTTTTAAAAGCTTCCAGAAGGGAAAAGCAGTCACAAAGAAAAACTAGCAAGCACTAGACTGTCCTGCAGCAGCATCAGGACTAGAGGATAATGAGCAACGCCTTCAAAATGGCTAAACGGAAACCATTTCTGATCTAGAATTCTACCCCAAGCCAAACCACAGGAGTAAAATGTCCAACAAGGGCTCAAAAATTTATTTCCTGGGCACGTCTTTTCTCAAGAAGCTACCAGAAGACGTGCTGGATAGAAAATGGAGATTAAAAAAAGGAAGAAGGGGCTCAGGGGGAGAGATGATCCAACACCTGAAACAGACACCAGGACCCGGCGTCAGGGAGACACACGGGGCCGCAGCCGTGCAGCCCACACAGCACGGGTGGAGAGGGTTAGGGCTCTGGGGGAACCATCCACGCAGCGGCAGGGCCAGGCAGTGGAGGCAGAAGACGACACAAATAAAAACATAAAGGCAATCACTGCCTCCAGGAGAAGCAACAACTCATCTTAGAAAGGAAACCCAATAACACATCACATGGCTTCCTGTGAAGAATGCTGGCGTCTTACAAGCCTAGAGCAGGCCTGGCAGGAGGGGTGAACGCATGTGCTGTTACCTCTCACTGCAGGAAGCCAGTGGCAGCTCCCAAAACTGAAAAATGAAGAAATGGTCACCAACGCTTGTTCTTTAGAAGCTCCTCCACCTCCTCCTCACCTTGGGGAGCCAGCAGGGGTGGAAAAGACACAGCCCTTGCAGGAGGTGGACCCAGACCCGGGCTGTGGCAGCAGGGCCCCCGCTGACCCTCCCCACCAGGTTAGCCTACAGCCCTCACATGGGGAAGACTCAACTGAACAGGAGGAAGGACAAAAGTTTTCACCACGGACCCCCAGCCACAAACCCAGGCCCAAATCTACTGCTTTGGAAATTCTTTTTACAACCCGTCCCCTCAAACTATTTTCAATCCCAAACCATGAGAAGTAACTTTCAGAAGTTTTTTAAAAAATACCTTGAAAATAGTATTTTCTAAACAAGTTTTTAAAGCACTGTGACCAGTGACACATTTCTGAAGAGCACCTCAGTGGGCACCCAGGGTTCCTACCTTGCCACCTTCTTGCTGGAGAGCCGCTTCGATGGACTGCAGAAATCAAAACAAACAGGAAAACGGTGTCAGAGAACAGACAGGGAGGATGGAGAGGAAGCAGGAAACTCAGGCGAAAGAGATATGGGGCGGGGGCGCGTCCGCAGGCATGCAGCACCCGCTCCCGAGGCCAGCTCCATGCACGGAAAGGCTCGCTCAGCAAAACATTCAGGGGCACGGGGACAATCTTGGGGGCCTGTCACCTAGTCCCAGCCCTCAAGGAAGTTTCAGATGGTGTCACAACCGGACCTCGGTTCAGGGGCTGGCCCCAGCGCCTGGACCCACAGGTGGCCACACTGGGTTCGAGCCATCGGCACGTCCCAAGTGATTTTGGAGCCACACTGCCCTCCAAAGGCTCAGCCGTCAGAGGCTCCACACAAGGCGTGACACGGGCCCACGTGTACGGGAAAGCTCTGTCGTCGGTTTTAACTCTGGCACTGACATTTCACCCTCTACCAGCCCAGCTGCGCAGAGACTCGCAAAGCTTTCCTGCCGCCGTTTCAGGACAGGTAAGTCAGCCCCATGTCGCCTGCCTGACGTGATCACCTGCAGTGGCAAAAGGGCCAAGCTTACCGTACCCCTCGTTGTGCTTCCCAATTTAACTGCTAAACTATTAGTTTCAACCTATGAGGACAAGAACAGTATCACGGCCAGACAGACACACCCCGTCAGTTACCGTGACCCCCTCAAGCTGGGGCAGGAAACCCTGTCGGGGGAGACACGCTGTTCCCGTCACCAGCAACCGTACCCAATACCAATGCACTGCCTCTCCGCTCCGGGCTCATCCTGCCTACCAGCTCCTGGCCCCTGCGATGCTGCGTCGGCAGAGGGTGCTGGACAGGGACCCAGGAAAGGGCCTGCTTCCAGGTGCCCCTGCTGCCTGGGCAGCACCAGGGTTTGAACTTGGGCCCTGATCCCCACACTCCCGAATCCCACCTGGGCGGCTGCCCCTGACACCTCCCAGGCAGTTCCGTGGTGGGAGTCCCTCTGGTGAGACCTCTCTCAGCGAACAGCTTTCCTGGCAGCCAGAGGGTGGACTTCAGCAAGTTCTAGAAGGTGCGGCTATGCCCTCTGCAGCCTGTGGGCGTGAGCCGCTGCTCCACCCTCACAGCTGCTGCCCCGTCTCCTCCTGAGCTCTCCTCCCAGCCAGTGCCACGTTACTCCAATCCCCCGTTACAATGGTCACTCTCTTTATTAAACTTTCCTATTCAAGTTACTGTGTGGTCCCCTCTTTTGACTGGGCCCTGACTGATGCTGTACATTTTAACACAAGTCTAATTTCATCCTGAAGCAACAGGAAAGGACAGACCACTGTCCAGTGTACTGTCCCCCTTCAGGGGCTGGCATCACTTGCACCTCTGGGTAAAGCAGACTTCTCAGTTTCTACAAAATGAACCGTTTTACAGAGGCTCCCAGGTATGTGGAAAATATGTATGTTCTGAGATTCAATGGGGAGAAATTATATCAGACGTCAAAGCTGCTGTCTGAATATGGTTTGGACTAAATCACCTTTCACCAACCACAAAGCATGACCAAATATGTTTATTTTGAGGCAATTCCATGGAAACCAATGGGTAAGATTCACATCTCCTTAAGTGAGTGTGTAGGGGAAAGTTCCTGACTCATTATAACGAGGATTCTGATGGCATATTAGTCCCCTTGTTAGTGCCTGTCTTAGGGAACAGGTGGCTGAAACTGGACGTGAGATCCCCTGGACTTGCTGGCTGGACTCGGCCACATCCCGGTCTGTTCTCTGCCCCACAAAGCCTGGAAGAGGCGACTGTGGCCGCCCTGGGGCAGGTCCTCAATGTGGGAAAAGATCATTTCCACATCAAGAACGTTCGGAGGGTGAGAGCTGAGATACGGAGACGGCAGGTCCCTGCTCGGGAAGGACAAATGACCATCCCCACCAAGCTGAGCGGCCATCCTGGAGCGCTGATCACTGGGCTGAACACGAGGGGTAAAGGGAGGCTGGCGGGTCTCTGGAATCCCCAGTCTCCCTGGAAGCCCCTCAAAGAGCACCTCCAGTTCTCCTCAGTGCTGCTGGCACCCCCAGCTCCCCTCTGAAGCTGCCAATCGGCCCTATCCCTCACCTGACCAGGTGCTGGCTGGACCCAGGCCCGAGCTCTGAGCTACACAAGTGCAGGAGGAAGGGCTGAACCAGCACCAGGGCACGACCGGCTGTCGGTCGCAGGGCCCACCAGGCAGACTGAGCGGCCGAGGCCAAGCCCCAAGGGCAGACGGCAGGCCTGGGAGGAAGTGTACATGCCAAAACCATTAGGATGGTTCACCTTCCATGCAACTCCCACCAGTCCAAGGCCCCTTCCTCCAGGAAGTTGCATGGGAGCCCACGGCACTGGTCGGCACATCCCACCCCTTCCTTGCTGCCCGCACAAGAGCGCCTGGCAGTCCCTTACTCCCTCCGCTGGGCTGGGGCTGTGGGGTGCACCACACGAGGGCCCATCTCTCCTCCACACAACACACTAATCAGCAATCTGCCTAACGGACACGTCAGCGTGTGCAAACCACCCAAAATGTTTCCTGCAGCTGGAGCCTGTGAGGCTGTGAGGAGCCAGGTGTCTCCTCCTAGAACTCTGACTGGGGGTGGGTACAGGGGGCGGAGAGGGAACCAGGAGATGAGGAGAGGGAGAGGCAAAGAGCAGCAGGCATGCTGGGCCCAGCGGCCTGTTCCGGGGACAGAGCAGCCAGTGACCCTGCCGCTGACAGAGGCTGCACAGCCTCCCGGAGACCAGCTCAGGGCAGGGCTCACCCCGATTCAAACTGACGCCCCTGAAAGCTGCTCACAAGTCTGCACCGAAGACCTACTCTCACTTAATATTTCCCAGTGCTGCTCCTTGTGACTCTCAACTTCAAACATCTTTTAGTAAAACGGAGAAAGCACCTCTTTCTAAAAGCAGACTTTCTCCCACACGCTGGCTGTCCTCAGGCAGGGCAGAGGCAGGGGACTGGACCGTGGCATGCACACAGGGCACCAGACCAGGAACAGCACATGCAGGGCAGGGGCCGGAGAAGAGTCCGCTGTCCGCACGCCTGCCCGGCCTCTGGAGGAAGCCCCCGAAGTGGGCCGGGCACAGGGAGTGCACCTGGGCCAGGGCAGTGGGGGCAGCTGCGGGCAGGCAGAGTCTGCCTCCCCCGGGTCAGAGAGCAGGCCAGGCACCGCACAGGTTACCTATTCTTTTCAAGATCGTTCAGGCGAGCAGAAAGATCCTCAAGGCGGTTGATTTGTTTGTGGCACTGGCTACAGTAAAACTCAAAAGCCTCATCCGTGAGGATGCTGTGCAGCTTGGCGGCAAGCGGGTCAGCGCTGGAGGGACGAGAGGTGTGGCTTCAGGAGAGAGCAAGGATCGGGTGGCTGGACGGGGTGAGCTGTCAGGCGGATGCCGCGGAGGCCTCTGTCACCCTCGGCACCACCTCCGGGACCCGCAACACCCGGCGCAGCGGCTGGGGGCACCTTCCTGGTCAGGCGCTCAGAGGACACAGGCGCAGCCCCGCAGCTCGTTGTAAAAGAAGAACCCTGCTTTGCCAAGAAGTAAATGACTGGACACACTGCATCCTCCTTTGTCAGAAACAGGTCAGCGCGAGAGCAATGCACACGGCCGGGGGGCGGCTTACTTTCTGTTCTGTAACCCTGTCAGTAACTGTCTAAAAACCACCAGAACCAAGAACTATGGGTGGATGACTTTCATTAAAAACTCATAATTCCGTTAGCCGCGCCACGACCTAATCTCAGTGGGCTTTCAGGGCAGTGGTAACGGCAGCCACGTCTTGCGGGTATTAGGACCCCAGGCTACAGAAAAGTTAAAGTGAGACATCAATCGTAGCGCAGAAGAAACCCTGCGGACATGGGATGAGGGACGGACACACGGAACAAATGGAGAGATCACCAAAATGGGAGACACACGCCCCGCGGGGCCACAGCCCAGCCCTCGGGGCAGCACCACTTGGAGCGCGTCAGGCAGCCCTCCTGGCTTGGCCCCCGCCCAGGCCCTCGGCATCTGCTGTTGGCACAGCTGGAGAGTTTCCAGAACTGGGGGCAGAAGGGAGAGGTGACTGACATGTACAGGCTGTCCAACCAGGCCAGGGTCTCCCCAAGGGGCCGGCATATCCCCTGACCCGGATACGAGGGTGGGCGCTTTCTCCCAGGGCCTCCTGCAGCCCGAAGAGGCAGGAGAGCCGGGCAGGAGCCAGCTCCGTGAGCGAAGGTCCTGCCCTTTACATGCCACAGTTGAGTTTATTCAAAGCCGGAATTTTCCAGAGAGTTTGGGGATGTCAGGTGATAAGAAAATGAATCCGAAGAGCCATTTGTGATGTTAAACCTCCCTCAGAGGCCAGTCGAAGGGCACAAACTTTCAGCAAGAGGAATAAGGTCCAAGGACACCACAGATGATAACACCATGCAAGCAGACCTCAGAAATACTGCGGGTTCACCTGCAGCCCGTTGCAATAAAGTGAGTGTTGCAATAAAGTGAGTCATGCGAAGTTTTTGGTTTCCAGTGCATGTAAAAGTGACGTTTACACTGTACCGTAGTCCAATAAGTGTGTAAAAGTATCACATCTGAAAAAACAACGTAGGGAATTCCCTGGTGGTTAGGACTCTGCGCTTCCACTGCAGGGGACACGAGTTCGCCCTCTGATCGGGGAACTAAGATCCCGCAAGCCACACGGCACAGCCAAAAAATTAAAATATTAAAAATTGAAAAAGAAAAGAAAAAACCCATGTGCGTGCATACCTTAACTAAAAAATACTTTATTCCTAAAAAATGCTCACCAGCATCTAGGCCTTCAGGGAGCTGTAATCTTTTTTTTTTTTTTTTTTTTTTCTAAGTAGAAGGCTGCTCCCTGTTGGGGAGAGGAGCTCTTTCCATTTCTTTTTTAAAATTTATTTATTTATTTATTTATTTTTGCTGCATTGGGTCTTTGTTGCTGTGCGTGGGCTTTCTCTAGTTGTGGTGGCTTCTCTTGTTGCAGAGCACGGGCTCTAGGCACGCAGGCTTCAGTAGTTATGGCTCATGGGCTCTAGAGCGCAGGCTCAGTAGTTCTGGTGCACAGGCTTAGTTGTTCCACGGCATGTGGGATCTTCCCCGACCAGGGCTTGAACCCGTGTCCCCTGTACTGGCAGGCAGATTCTTAACCACTGTGCCACCAGGGAAGTCCTGTAATCCTTTTGCAACAGTCACATCAAGGATTGCTGATCACAGGTTCCCACAACAAACAATTATAATGAGAGTCTGAAATATTGTTAGAATTACCATAATGAGACACAGAGACACGGTGCAAGCAATGGCTTTGGAAAAATGATACAGGGCTTCCACAGGCCTTCAGTGAGTAAAAAACACAAAGGGAAGTGCAGGACAAGGTCCACCTGCACAGCAAGACTGACTGCTGAGCAGGGTGTCAACACTCACACACACACACTCACACACTCTCTCACACTCACACTGTCTCTCTCACACACACACACACACACACACACTCTCACACACACACACAGCCTCCCTCAAGCTCAATGCAAACCACAATGTGATCCACAAACAGCACTGTGAAACCCGTAAAGCCGAGTTTCCCAACCCCAGCTCTGTGCCCTGGGACTCGGCTGAGGCCCCATAAACGGGGAGTGACTGGGACCATAACCGATGAGAGGAACCACAGCCAACTGTTATCCCGATAGAAATCTTAAAATTTTGACTGTGGCATTGTTCAATTATATTACAGTGAATAAAACAAGTTCTCTGTGAACCAAAAGGGGACCCTCCCCCTTAACGGAACGTGAAGAAACAAGGCCCTGGTGCAGGGCTGTTACCTGGGGGTAAGGAAGACGGGGTCTCTGCAGCCGTGCTCCCCGTTGCAGAGGGTCTCTGGGGACAGCTCCGCCTCACTGCCCTCACCATAGTCCTCGAAATGTTCCTCGCCTCCTATCACCGTGACGACCGACTGGCTGTGCAGGTGGGACCTGCAGAGGCAAACGAGTGTCAGCTGCTGACAGGGGCTGCGGGCACCCCAGAGCTGCGGGCGTAACCTGAGCCTCCAGCAGAAACGTGCGGTGACCACACGTGTGAGTTCGTGTTCTAACAGCCACACTAGGGAAGGTAAATGCGCAGGTGAAACTGACTTTAACAATGTATTTCACTTGGCCCAACATACCCAAAATCATCACTTCCAAAACAAGATCTTTATATTATCTATGTCCTTGTGTCATAATAAGCCTTCGAATCTGGTGTTTGCTGCACCCTGGGCACATGGCAGGTGCTCCCCGCCCCAGGGCTGGGCCACCACCTCACCACGGACCCCCCCAACCCCTGAGATCCTGTGAGCAGGTGCAGGAGCTGCCCCTCAGAGGGGCAGGCCTGGTAGTCAGGAGGGGTCAGTCTCCGTCCGCTGCCCAGACCCACAGTCGCACGACACGCAGCACAAGCTCCCCGAGGCACCTGACCCCAATGGTCTCGGGACGTCCGACTGCTCTCTGAAGAGCGCGTCTGAGTCTGACTGCCGCCCGCCTGCTACCAGCCCTCACCTTCTCACACAGAGACAGGAAGAAATGATTCCTTCCGACAGACACCATTTCACACTAAGCTGCTTTCTGCTTCTGTAGATGAGCTGCTTCGTGGATCCACGTGCCCAGACCCCAGGAGAGGAAGCTGCCCCCAAAGTGAGAAGGACCATGCGCAGCCTTCACGGGCTGGACGTGGACGCCCGTGGGCGGCGAGGAGCCCAGCGCCTGTCCTCGTGTCAGAGGGGATGCGCGCTTGGTGCTGGGGACCCGGGGCAGACCACGCAGCCGTCACGCACCGCATCGACAGAAAACGGGTGACTTTAGATTATAATCGGCAACCTCGCGGCAATTCAAGATTTTCTCATTTGACACCAACGTGACTTCAACGAATCCTGAGGGCAAGTCGCTGCTTAAGCAGCAAAACAGCCCAGAGCCTAGAAACTTCCAGAGAAAAACTAAGACCTCATAATGGTTTCCCAGATCTGACACTTCAACTTTGATTACTTGACCCAAATTGAATTTAAAAAACTTAGGGACTCCCCTGGTTGTGCAATGGTTAAGATTCCACGCTCCCAATACAGGGGGCCCGGGTTCAATCCCTTGTCAGGGAACTAGATCCCACATGCATGTCGCAACTAAGTGTCCACATGCCACAACTAAGGACCCCGTGAGCCACAACTAAGGAGCCCACAAGCCACAACTAAGATCCAGTGCAACCAAATAAATAAATAAATATTTAAAGAAATTTAAAAGAACTTACCTTATTACCTTAAAAAATACTGATCAGGGGCTTCCCTGGTGGCGCAGTGGTTAAGAATCTGCCTGCCAATACAGGGGACATGGGTTCGAGCCCTGGTCCGGGAAGATTCCACATGCCGCAGAGCAACTAAGCCCAAGCGCCACAACTACTGAGCCTGCGCTCTAGAGCCTTTGAGCCACAGCTACTGAAGCCCGTGTGCCTAGAGCCCGTGCTCTGCGACAAGAGAAGCCACCACAATGAGAAGCCTGCGCACCGCAACGAAGAGTAGCCCACGCTCACCACAACTAGAAAAAGCCCGCACGCAGCAACGAGGACCCAATGCAGCCAATAAATAAATAAATAAATTCTTAAAAAAAAAAAAAAAAGTACTGATCAGGAAGCTACAGCGAACGTGGCATCCCCAGCCCCATGCATTCTACCCTCACACCTCCCTCCTTGGTCACTGCAAGCCACTCTGGGCTCCCATCTCCACACGCTGGGCTTGGCCCCTGGTGGCCCTGGAAGGTGTTCCTCCAGTCCCAACAGAGCCCAAAGGCCGAACGTGCACGCACGACGCCCCCTTCCCCACCAGACGGTCACCGCACACCACAGCCATCAAGGAAAGCCCCCAATAAATGGAGCAATAAACTATGTTCAAAGACTGGGAGACCCACAGGGACAAGATGTTGGTTCTGCCCAAATAATCTACAGATCCAGCAAAATCCCAACCCAAATCCCAGCAGGTACTTTTTTCCAGAGACTAACAAGCTGAATCTATATAAAATCCACATGGAAATGTGAAGGCCAAAGGTGCCAACGCAGCCTTATAGAGCGAGGCTGGAGGGTGCACATGGCTGAACGGCAGGACCGGCGGGCAACAAACCTGGAGCAGAAGGACTAAGCGGTGCTGACCTGCACAGGGCACACAGGGCCAAGCAGGGCGTCCAGCACAGCCCATGCACTCGGCCACCTTGTGGGGCAGTGAGGAAGGAGGGAGCTTCAAAACCGAGCCTGAGCCGATGGACATCTATACAGGAAAAATGACCCCTGCCTCGCACCATGCACAAAAACTCCCTTACGGGGAGATGAAAGAGCTGAAAACAAAGGCAAAACAACAAAGCTTTACAGAAAAGCAGAAGTAAACGTCACAGTGATGTGGAGTAAGCAGAGATCTCTGCAGCAGAACACAGACATGCTAACCACAAAAGACAAACAGATACACTGGACTACAGTAGAATTAAAAACGTCTGTTCTCAGACACCCCAGGGAAGTGAGAAGATGACCTGCAGAGGGGGAAAAAGATGCCTGCAACACACCCAGGACAAAGGAGTCCCCTGAGACAGAGGAAGAGCTCCCACAATTGAAGACGGAGGAAAAGACGGCCCACGGGACCCGGGGAGGCCAGATCCACCCACCGCCTGTATCCACAGAGGCAGCCGACGCAGAGCTGAGAAGCAGTGCTGGGACCATCGGGCCATGAGCCTGTTTACTATCTGGCCTCTACGGAAAAGCTTGCAGAGTCCTGCAATCAACAAAGGGGCGAAAGCCTGGAACAGGCACCGCACAGGAGAGGGTCTCCACGTGGGCAGCCAGTGCAAGAAAGGCACTGCCCCCGTCAGGCACCTGGGAAACCCAAGTGAGGACCACCTGCTCTGCACGTCCTCAGACAAGAGGCGTGAAGAAGCGGAGGATGCCAGGCGTTGCGAGAATGGAGAGCAGCTGGAACCCGCAGGCGGCTGGCAGGCAGGGAGCTACCAAACCCCACCTGTAAGTGTCTGACCTGCAGTAACCCTTACAGAGGAGCCTGTGCCCCAGGTGCGCCCTATGCCACCAAGGAACAATCCCGGCCACCAAAAGACGTGATGCTTACATGCAGCAGCTTTACTCATGAAACCAAAACTGTGAGCAAACCCAATGCCCCAATGCCCACTGACAGGAAATTAGGAAGCTGCGGGCATTCACACAGTGGAACACTCAATAATAACCAGAATAAACCACTCACAACGGTGCACACATACACGGATAAACCTCACAGCCACGATACCAAGTGGGAGAAGCCAGCTGGAGAAAGGATACACACTGTGTGATGACCCTTGAGTGAGGAACAAACCATGAGCCAGGGTACCAGGGAAGGAGCCAGTGGTGGGGGGGGGGTGGCGGGAGGGCTGGTGCCTGGGACAGGCACACCGTCTTCAATTAGGGAGGAAAAACAGAAGCTCTGCAGGGGCCAAACAAGAAATGAAACGAAATAAAATAAGCAAAATTCCAGTTTCAAGGCCTCCTGGGGAGTCCAGGGCAGAACTGCCAGCCGTCACCTGGGCCCACATGGGCCACCTGGCACCTGGCCTCTCTGAGCCGGCCCTTCCCCCTCACTGTCCTCAAAAGCGTGGAGTCAAGGTGCCATAAAGATGAAGACGTTTGAAGTGTGTCTCACCCTGGGTCATAAGAATTGTGATGACAAAATCCAAAAGACTAAGCGAACGTTTTCTCCTAGGATTCCTATCTGTACAGAGGAGCACCTCCTGACGGAGGCTGCACGGTCAGCTGGGCGCAGGTTCTTCCCAGGACCGCAGCCCTCTGCAGGCTCACACTCCCCTCTGGATCACCCAACATGAACCCCACCATGACCCCATCTGCCATCAGCCCCGGGCCATGTAGCTAGGAACAGACCTGCCCGGGAGCAGCAGCAGGGCGCCGTGGCCGGGCTCCTCCGTGGCGTCCAGGCATTCAGGGGGCACCAGGGTGCCTGTGTCCTCATCCGTGAAGGTCTCACACTCACTGTAGGTGCTCTCGGAGCCCATGTATGCACTGTCTGTCACCTCGTTGGCCTAGGAGAGAGAGCCAAGAGTCAGTCCCGGGGCCCGGGAAAGGACCCTGTGGAGGGGGAGCTTGCACGTGGGAGATGTCCCTCCTATACTTCTAAGCAGAAGCCAGTAGGTTACAAAACACTTCAGTATTTTCAAAAATGAAAAACAGGCCCATGTTCAAGAGCAGAAAAAATGACTGGAGTGATTTTTAAACTCAGTTATAGAAATATGCCTAAAACGGACACAAAGTATCCCAACATCACAGGATACATGCCAGAACAGCCCGTTTTGTGGCTTTCCAGCACTGGAATGAATTCTACTCCAGGAACTAATGTTCAATAATGTAAGACTATGCCTTTTAAAAAGTCCCCATCAGGCTTCCCTGGTGGCGCAGTGGTTGAGAATCCGCCTGCCGATGCAGGGGACACGGGTTCATGCCCCGGTCTGGGAAGATCCCACATGCCGCAGAGCGGCTAGGCCTGTGAGCCATGGCCACTGAGCCTGAGCATCCGGAGCCTGTGCTCCGCAGCAGGAGAGGCCACAACGGTGAGAGGCCCGCGTACTGCAAAAAAAATAAAATAAAATTTAAAAATAAATAAATAAATAAATAAAAAGTCCCCATCAATATCTGCTCTGTACGTGCAAGCTATTGTTTTGAAATTCAATTACGTGGTCTAACCTCAAAATACGAACTCATCAATTATTTGACCAATTATGTTTGCTGGTTAAATGTCTACTTTCCCGGACTTCCCTGGTGGCGCAATGGTTAAGAATCCACCTGCCAATGCAGGGGACGCAGGTTCGATCCCTGGTCCGGGAAGATCCCACATTCCACAGAGCAGCTAAGCCCATGCGCCACAACTACTGAGCCTGCGGTCTAGAGCCCATGAGCCACAGCTACTGAGCCCACATGCCACAACTACTGAAGCCCACACGCCTAGAGTCCTCTCGTGCTCTGCAACAAAGAGAAGCCACCGCAATGAGAAGCCCGCGCACTGCAACGAGGAGTAGCCCCTGCTCTCTGCAACTAGAGAAAGCCCGCGCGCAGCAACGAAGACCCAACACAGCCAAAAATAAACTAATTAATTAATTTTAAAAAGGTCTACTTTCCCACTAAACACATCTTTGTTTTTACTCTTGTGGACCCAGTACCGAGCACAGGGCTGGGCGTACAGCAGACAGTAGATATTTGTGGATTGTCCAAATGAACTTAAAACTGAAGAACCATTAAACAGGCCATTTTCAATTTACAATCTCAGCTTTAACTGAAGTGCAACTTCATTGGTTAGGAGAAGTAGCCAACCTTTCATGCTCAAAAGAGTCTGAGGTTAACAATTTGCAAACAAGTAAGAATTCAGAGAAGCAACTGGAGACGGTGCACTTTGTCCTCGGGCTCTGGTGTCACAAGATGAGGTGGGGGGGGCAAGAGGGCCCCTGACGGCTGTCTCCGCGCCTGCGCCCGATGGAGACCCAGGGCCCATCCTCGGTCTGCTGTCCACCAGCTGTGTGACCCCAGCCCGGGCTCTCGAGCGTCCGAGCTGTGCTGCCTCATTTGTAGGTCAGGGGCTGCAGTGTTGATCTCAAGAGGTCGCAACCACTCAAGACAGAGATCACACAGGCAGGTGCGAGAACAGAGCCTGAAAGCTGGGGGCTCACGTGTCATAGGTGGTGCAACCCCCACGTCCTGCACATAGGACAGAATGAAGGAGGGAAGGCACCCAAGGTACCTACTGCAGGCATTCCATGACGCTCATTTCCAAGGGAAAACCCGATATTCCTTGGAATCTCAGGCAACTAAGTAATTCACAAAGAGCGTTCACTTCAAAATCTGAAATCAGGAAATCCTTTCAAGAGGCCCCCACTCTCCTTCTCCTCACCACCAAGCAGGTGGCTCTGGGCTCAGCCTGCAGGTAGGGACACTGTCTGAGCCAGGCAGGCTCCTCCATGTGCGAGGCTGGGCCCGCTGCTCCTGGGCCGAGGGACAGCTGCCCGGAGCCCTCCCCTCCCCTCTGCTCGCCCTCGACCCAGAAGCAGGCAGGGCCCACACACCCAGGACTTGGACTGGGGGTCTCAGAGATGCCTTCCTGTAGGGGACAGAGCGTGACTCTTGAGGTCAGCGTTTAGACAGCCAACCACCGCCACTTCCAGCAGAGGCTCCTCTGGCCAGTGTGGCCCCAGGTCCTCGAAGGCAGCGGGGTGCGCAGAAGCGCCAGCCAGCTCGGTGCCGGGGGAGGCCCGGAGCTCAGGCCTGTTGACCTCACCCGCAGTCATGTTGCTGAGGCCGGGCTGCAGCCGGAACCCTCCCTGGGGCCTGGAGGACAGTTCAGGGTGGAAGTAATTCCTCACAATGCAGGACGAGGCAGATGCCATGCAAACCCGACTGCGCCCACACCTCGCAAGCAGACATGCCCACCTTCCATCCTCATTCCTAAAGCAAGCCCGGCCCCGGGGCACACAGAGCAGCCCAGGGGCAGGAGGCCCAGAGGCTCCAAGAGGACCCCAGGGAGGGCCAAGGGGACCGGGAGGACGGGGCCAGCTCGTTTCACAGACACTGCCCACCTGCTCACCCCCTGAAGTCCAGGCTGTCCTGAATAAATTTCAGCAAGCCAGATAGTTTTCTAGGGCAGGTGGGTGAACACCTGCCTTTTAAGAGGGCAGAAAACTGTCTGTGAGCGTGGTCCACTGGAGGAACACCGAGGGCTCAGAGAGGCACCCCAGCGGCCCCCATGTGCCGCCAGACAGGACCTCGCTTTGCCAGCCCACCGTCTATGCCGCCAACTTAAAAATGATTACAAATTACATGTTAGGATAAGCTCATGTGGAAATCAAAGTGCACATTAGAAAGCTTGGCTGTGTTTGCTCACTGGTTAACAAACGCTGGGCCAGTGGGTGGGCAAGGAAGCCCGTGCTCACGGCCATCAGTGAGGGGCTCAAGGGCACCCAGGCCTGCCTGGGGCCCTCGCTGTCCGGTCACGGTCCCTCCAAGGGGAACAAGCTGCTGGGCAGACCGTGGCTGGTGTCCAGCCTCCTCTTACCCTTAGATGCCAGCCTGGCCAGGGCCTGGCTCCTCACACCAGCTCCAGGAAGGGCGCGCTCATGGAGACAGCCTTCCCATGGAATTGGAGCGCTGGGGACTCTGTCCAGACCGGTCGTCAGCTTCCAGCGGCCTTCTATTTGCCCATTGTGCTGAGGTTCTGCAAAACCTGTGTGTCCACCTGAAGGTACATCACTGTCTCGGAAGGAGTTTAACCCACTCCCAGATATGCTCCATTAAACCCGCTGCGCTAGCTGGCAAGGGGGGCAAAGTTCAGGAAGTGCTTGCTGGGCTTTTCATAGTCAGATCTCAAAACAGAGCGGCTTTTGTTCTTGATTTTCTAACCTTTCTGATAAGAGTCTGAACAAAAGACCTATTTCTCCATCATCTTATTAAGGCCAAGAGTTGGAGGAGAAGGGAGGGCCAGAGAAGGCACAGCAGAGACCATGCTTATCGTTCCGCTGGCGCCTGCTCTCTGTGACTTTCGCATCGCCCCTCTAGAAGTCCTGACACACGCGCGTCCCCGCGGGCATCAGGTCCTCTGCCAGTCCGCCCTCCACCTCGCTCAGACTCTCAGACCCGGAACCTTCTTCTCATTACCAGAACGTCAGCGACAACCCTCATTCACCGCCCCGCCCTTCCCCTTCTCAGAATCACCACTTTCTCCTGGGGAGAAAAGAATCAGAAACTTTCTCCTGGGGAATTCCCTGGATGTCCAGTGGTTAGGACTCTGCGCTTTCACTGCCGAGGGCCCAGGTTCAATCCCTAGTCAGGGAACTAAGATCCCACAAGCCATGTGGTGAGCCCCCAAATTTTTTAAAAAAATTTTCTCCTGGGAGCTCTCCTACAAGCTGGGGCCAAAGGGATGCTCAGTCAAACACCGGAAGTCACGGGTCCCCCAAAGCGTCCCCTGCAGGAAAGGACTCGGGAGCAGCAATCCACCAAGTGTTACTGCATAGTGCACCCTGACCAGCACTGCTGTGTGCCCAGCCAGAAAGTGTTCAACAAAAGGCTTATTTATCTCTGAAGATCGCCAGCAGAGGGTCTCCAGATGTGGTATTGGATATAATACACATAATCTTCACTCATATTGTTATGGGACTTACTGGGATTACACGATTCAAAAGCTTTTTAAAAAACAGCTTTCGGGCTTCCCTGGTGGCGCAGTGGTTGAGAGTCCGCCTGCCGATGCAGGGGACACGGGTTCGTGCCCCGGTCGGGGAAGATCCCACATGCCGCGGAGTGGCTAGGCCCGTGAGCCATGGCTGCTGAGCCTGCGCATCTGGAGCCTGTGCTCCACAACGGGAGAGGCCACAACAGTGAGAGGCCCGTGTACAGCAAAAAAAAAAAAAAAAAAAAAACAGCTTTCTACAAGTTTCTGTATAGCACCTAATTCCACTCCCCTCAAAATTACATCTAAAAACCTTGAAAAGGGGGCTTCCCTGGTGGTGCAGTGGTTAAGAATCTGCCTGCCAATGCAGGGGACACGGGTTTGAGCCCTGGTCCGGGAAGCAACTAAGCCCGCAGAGCAACTAAGCTGTGTGTCACAACAACTGAGCCTGTGCTCTAGAGCCCGCGAGCCACAACTACTGAGCCCGCGTGCCTAGAGCCTGTGCTCCACAACAAGAGAAGCCATTGCAATGAGAAGCCCGCGCACTACAACGAAGAGTAGCCCCTGCTTGCTGCAACTAGAGAAAGCCCGTACGCAATGAAGACCCAACACAGCCGAAAATAATAAATAAATAAAAATAAATACATTTATAATAAATAAATAAATAAATAATAAAAACCTTGAAAAGCATAAAAACACACGGAGGAACTTTTAAGACCTAACACTGTATGATTCTAACCAGCTCTACGACATTCTGAAAAAGCAAAACAATGGAGACCGTAAAAGATCAGAGGTTGCCAGGTGCTAGTGAGAGAAAGTGACAAATCTGGGGAGCAAAGAGGATTTTTAGGGCAGCGAAACTGCAATGGTAGATACATGTCATGAATTCATCAAAACCCACAGACCGTACACCACCAAGAGTGAACTCTAATGTAAACCATGGCCTTCAGTTAGTAACAATGTATCGACATTGGCTCACCCTTTATAACAAATGGAAGATGTTCACTGCGGGGAAACTGTGTATGTGTGAGGGGTGTAATGGGAACTCTCTGTACCGTCTGCTCCATTTTCTGTGGAGCAGAAAACCTAACACTGCTAAACTGTGAAGTATATTAATTCTTTTAAACCAACCAAAAAACTTAAAAAGAAATATTCCCTCCTTGTTGAAAAAAAAATTAAGATCTAAAAACCTGAGAAGCATTCCTGCTGCATACTCTGAAACGTCTGGTTCCCACCCACGTCCTCGGAAGGTGACAAGCGCGAGGTGGGGGCTGGCACACCTGAGAGTTGAGGCACCATAAAGGTGGGAGGGCAGGCTTCCCTGGTGGCGCAGTGGTTGAGAGTCCGCCTGCCGATGCAGGGGACACGGGTTCATGCCCCGGTCCGGGCAGATCCCACATGCCGCGGAGCGGCTGGGCCCGTGAGCCATGGCCGCGGAGCCTGCGCGTCTGGAGCCTGTGCTCCGCAACGGGAGAGGCCACAACAGTGAGAGGCCCGCATACAGAAAAAAAAAAAAAAAAAAAGGTGGGAGGGCCACACTTATGGGATGCCAGGGGGGTCCACCGTGCAGAGGACAGGAGCCAGCGGTCGGATAGCACCCCAAGTCTGCTCCTCCCAGGCTTCAGGAGGCAGCCCCAGCGTCAGCGGGCCTCACACTTTTGGATCAAATGTGTTGATGCCTTTTACTATCCTGAGTAACAAAACTCAATGTACTAGTTCCCTGTGGCTGCCAATTTCTTTTTTCTTTTTTAAATTTAATTTAATTTAAATTTTGGTGTTTTTTTTTTCCTTTGGCTGCATTGGGTCTTCGTTGCTGCACGTGGGCTTTCTCTAGTTGCGGCAAGCGGGGCCTACTATTTGTTGTGGTGCACTGGCTTCTCATTGCAGTGGCTTCTCTTGTTGCGGAGCATGGGTTCTGGGCACACAGGCTTCAGTAGTTGCAGCACGCAGGCCCTAGAGCACGCAGGCTTTAGTAGCTGTAGCACATGGGCTCAGTAGTTGTGGCTCACGGGCTTAGTTGCTCCGTGGCATGTGGGATCTTCCCAGACCAGGGATCGAACCTGTGTCCCCTGCATTGGCAGGTGGATTCTTAACCACTGTGCCACCAGGGAAGTCCCAGGGCTGCCAATTTCTAAGTACCATAAACTGGTGGCTTAAGACAACAGGAATATATTTTCAGAGACTTGGAGGCCAGAAGTTGGAAATCAAGGTGTCAGCAGGGCTGAATTCTTCCTGAGGCTCCAGAGGAGGACCTTTCCTGCCTCGTCCAGCTCCTGGTGGCTAGGGGATGTCTCGGCTGGTAGCCGTGTTCCTCCAGCTCTGCCCACGTCTTCATACCACCTTCTCTCCCGTGTGTCATCTCCCTTTCTCTTCAAAGGACATTGGTCACTGGATTCAGGGCCCACTCTACCCAGCATGATCCCATCTTGAGATCCTTAACTTAACGAGATCTGCAAAGACCCTTTTCCCAAATAAGGTCACATTCACGCGTTCCGATGTACCTTTTGGGGGGTACCATTCAACCCATGACACCCACATACACATAAAATACAAAGAATCAATATAACGCCATGGAAATACGAGAGAACGAAACGGACGACATTGATGGTAAAGTGTGTGCTGGTGTGTCAACGGGCAGGAGAGGTCTGTTGCTGGCCGACCACTAAGTGAGGAGACGGGGTTCTCTAGACGCTCTGAACAAGAAAAGCAGGCTCTCCCCTGACCTAGCTGCACTTGTGGAAAGTTCAAGGTGTGTCGTTCCACACAGAGCCTTCCACGCCTCGCCATCCCACAGTCTCGGGGTCTGGCAGCTGACTTGACAGCTGACACGTCAGGGTCCTGCACACCCTCAGCCCTGCCCGGCCACACCATGCCTCACAGCCAGCACGCGTCCCAGCTGGGCACTTGGCCTCCATGTACCAGGACTGGGCCTGGCACCACCAGGCCACACACAGAATGAACACACCAGCTGTTGCTGAATGGGGGACGCAAGGTGGGGTGGTCCCTGCCCTCAGGGGCTCAGGCCCAGGTGGGACTCTGGGACAAAGCTGTGAGGGGTGAACGCTCCCAGGTGGCTTGGAGGCCTGTGCTGGCAGAAGTGAGAGACAGTCAGGAAGTGAACCTGTGTCATCTGAGGGGTGACTAATACCTGGGCAGTTTCTCAGAGCAGGGAACAAGCTACAGAGACACAGAGGAGGGCAGTGGGATCTTGTGGGGTGTTACCATTCACAGGGACTCTCAGAAGCTCTTCATTTCACAAAGGAGCCCGTGCTCTGGCCTTGCTTGGCAGTCTGGCAGAAGGGGACAGCAATGTCACAGGAGAGCCTGTCCCTCTGCTGACAACAGGCCACCAGCCCCGGGTGCACAGCAGGGTGAGCAGACGCCTGCCAACCACAGCGTCCCCACCAGTGTCAGAATGAGCCCTGCCTGCCTGCCCTTCATGGCATTCCCCACAGAAACAGCCGTGGAGATGACCAAGAGGCACATGAAAAGATGCTCAACATCATTAATTATTAGAGAAATGCAAATCAAAACTACAATGAGGTATCACCTCACATCGGTCAGAATGGCCATCATCAAAAAAATCTACAAACAATAAATACTGGAAAGGGTGTGCTGAAAAGGGAACCCTCCTGCACTGCTGAATGTAAGTTGATACAACCACTATGGAAAACAGTATGGAGGTTCCTTAAAAAACTAAAAATAGAGCTACCATATGACCCAGCAATCCCACAACTGGGCATATACCTGAGAAAACCATAATTCAAAAAGAGACATGTACCACAATGTTCACTGCAGCATTATTTACAATAGCCAGGACATGGAAACAACCTAAATGTCCATCGACAGATGAATGGATAAAGAAGATGTGGCACATATATACAATGGAATATTACTCAGCCATAAAAAGAAACGAAATTGAGTTATTTGTAGTGAGGCGGATGGACCTAGATCCTGTCATACAGAGTGAAGTTAAGTCAGAAAGAGAAAAACAAATACCATATGCTAACGCATATATATGGAATCTAAAAAAAAAAAAAATGGTACTGATGAACCTAGTTGCAGGGCAGGAATAAAGACACAGACACAGAGAATGGACTTGAGGACACGGGGTGGGAGGGGGAAGCTGGGGCAAAGTGAGAGTAGCATCGACATATATACACTATCGAATGTAAAATAGATAGCTAGTGGGAAGCAGCAGCATAGCACAGGGAGATCAGCTCGGTGCTTTGCGATGACCTAGAGGGGCGGGATAGGGAGGGGTTGGAGGGAGGCTCACAGGGACGAGATATGGGGACATATGTATGCATATGGCTGATTCACTTTGTTGTACAACAGAAACTAACACAGTATTGTGAAGCAATTATACTCCAGTAAAGATCTATTAAAAAAAAAAAATTTGTGGGCACCAACGAGTGAAGCAGGATTTAGGTTACATGAGGAAGACAGCGTGTATCTGTCAGATGCCCGCTCAGCTCTCCCGGGAAGACCACTTGCCTCAAAGGTAACGAAGTCATCGAACTCCTCGGGGCAGGCTGGCGGCTCCTCGTCGGGGGCAGGCGTGACGCTGCAGAGCTGGCCTTCGGGATCTGCTAGAGAAAGAAGACCCGGCTCAGCAGGTGGCCCAGAGTATCCCCAGAGAGGTCAAGCGGGAAGGTGTGTGCGTGGTGGACGTGAGCGGGACCTAGACTGGCCATGAGAAACCCCGGGGGAAGGAGGCAAGCAGTGCAGCCCCGGGGAAACAAGGCTTTGGGCCAGACTCCACGTTTTATTTATTTATTTTGGCCACGCCACGCGTCTTGCGGGATCTTAGTTCCCCAACCGGGGACTGCACCCAGGCTCTTGGCAGTGAAAGCGTGGAGTCCTAACCACTGGACCGCCAGGGAAGTCCCACACTCCACGTTTTAAAGAATCTGTCTTGTCTGGGGAGGTGTCAGTGTGATAACATCTGTCCAAGGTGCTGGACCCATGGCAGCTTTTATTTTCTCCCTTTTTACTTAACTTTACCTTCTACAATACATTTTATTTTATAATAGGTTTGAAGGAAACGCTATCATTTCATGCTGGATAACGCTGACGTCAGCACCAGAGACCCCACTTCTCAAACATGAGCCCACAGCAGCGGCCCTTCTGCAGGAAAAGCTCTGCTCCCACGGCCTCTAGGCAATGTCAGGGCATAGCCGGTCCCAAAGAGCATGCAAGACGCCTATGTTTCCTGAAGCTGCTTCATTACTGTGATATCATAAGAAATATTTATTTGGTCTTTGTCTCCATTGGTTCCTGGCACAGAGCTCCAAAAACCCCGGGGATTTCCTGAGTGCAGGGGTGAAAGGAGCATCTTTTATTCATAACAAGCCCCTTTCAGCCTTACCTGGGTTCACACCAGTGAGGTGACTCTGAGGATGGGGGCTGGTTGCCAGGGGAACTTTCAGCCCCACTCCTGACCTCTGACCTCCCAGGATGGGGAAGGGCTGGAGACGCAGCTATCTCCAACAGCCAGGGATTAAACAGTCTTGCCCGTGTAATGGAGCCTCCACACAAACCCCAAATGAAGGGGTTCAGGGAGCTTCCGGGTTGGGAACACACTCAGATACCATGAGGGTGGCACATCCCAAACTCCATGGGGACAGAAACCTCTCCATGCCAGACCCTGCCCCATATACCTCTTCACCTGGCTGTTCATTTGTAACCTTCATAATACCCTTTATAATGAACTGGTAACAGTAAGTAAAGCGCCTCCCTGGGTTCTATGAGCCATTCTAGCAAATTATCACACCTGCAGAGGAAGTTGTGGGAACTCTCGATTTGCAGTCAAGTCAGACAGGAGGGAGGGTGACCCGGGCACCTGGGGAGTTGGTGTCCCAGGTGGTATCCACAGAGCACAGAGGACTGCGTGGTGAGGAAAATCCACAACACAGATCACAGCAGTGACTACTCAAACACATCAGTTCCTTGTTGAGTGTGTTTCACGTGACCTAACAAAACATCAGTCACTTATTTGTATGGAGTAGAGGCCTTTGAGGGCCAAGTGGACCAGCAAGCCTCCTGATGCTCCTGCGAAAAGGACTCTGAAGGGTCAGCAACGGCCTCCTTAGCCAGAGGACGCTCTTCTCTGGCATCTGGACACCACGCCCACAGCTGGGCTCTGAGGCTTGGGGCCACAGGACAGTCTGCGGGGGGGGGATGGATGCTGCTGGACCCCTCAGTGGCAGGACATGTGGCTATGTCCTGTTTTTGAAGAGCTCTCAATTTGAACAGAATAATCATGCTTCCCCTCGACAATCAAGCAGATTCAAACGTTTACACGTTCAGTAGCTGTGAGATGCTGCTCCAAATTCAAGACTGCAAAAGCCCTTTGGCTGCTTCCGTCTTAAGAATCACAGGTGATGGAAACAACCTAAGTGTCCATCATCGGATGAATGGATAAAGAAGATGTGGCACATATATACAATGGAATATTACTCAGCCATAAAAAGAAACGAAATTGAGCTACTTGTAATGAGGTGGATAGACCTAGAGTCTGTCATACAGAGTGAAGTAAGTCAGAAAGAGAAAGACAAATACCGTATGCTAATACATATATATGGAATTTTAAAAAAAAAGTGTCATGAAGAACCTAGGGGTAAGACAGGAATAAAGACACAGACCTACTAGAAAATGGACTTGAGGATATGGGGAGGGGGAAGGGTAAGCTGTGACAAAGCGAGAGAATGGCATGGACATATATACACTACCAAACGTAAAATAGATAGCTAGTGGGAAGCAGCCGCATAGCACAGGGAGATCAGCTCGGTGCTTTGTGACCGCCTGGAGGGGTGGGATAGGGAGGGTGGGAGGAAGGGAGATGCAAGAGGAAGAGATATGGGAACATATGTATATGTATAACTGATTCACTTTGTTATAAAGCAGAAACTAACACACCATTGTAAAGCAATTATACTCCAATAAAGATGTAAAAAAAAAAAAAAAGGGAATCACAGGTACTTTTGCTGCTGTTGCTTTGTACCGTTTTCTCCAGGGGAGTGTAGCTCAGACAGTGGCTGGAGTGAAGGAGCCTCAGAGCGTGGCAGGCTGGACCTGGACCTGGACCCCGTGCTCGCTGCCCACCACGCCAGCCCACAGCCCTGCAGCCCCTCATTGGAGGCCTGGTCTTTGATGCAGGTGAACTATGGCAGAACCATGGGGAGAGGGTGACTGTGGACGGAAGCCTTTGGTGTCTGGGGCAGGGAAGGAAGAGGACCACTTACCCAGGCGCAAAGCTGTAAAGCGCTAGGCTGACTCTGCCTATCTTTCCACTTTCAAATGTTAAGTCTTGCCTGCACTTCCAAAAACTGAAACAGAGAATTCAAAACTCTCAGAAAGCAGCCAATCATCTTAGCCACAGTGGACATGTGCTCAGATTCCAGGGGTGGGTCCTGCCCCATGCAGTGGAGGAACATGTGAACACAGGTCGCATTTCTACAATCTCGATGGGAACTAAATATGGTTCTTCTATCAGTTTTCTCAATTAAGTATCAGTTTTTACTGTTTATTTATCTTATTCTTCCAGAGCCTGGGGGTGGGGGATGAGCCAGAGCAACAGCCCATTTGTAACAACCCCCCTTGATTTCATTCTATTCCTGAAACGAGGCCTGTGGCGAGGACTCCTGCGCTCCTCTGCAAAACTGGGTCAGTACACGAAGTTAGCGCTCCACTCCCAGACGCAGAACGGAAGCCTGACAGACACGACAGGCCGACCATGGCCATGGCAGGCGTGCCAGCAGGAAGACGTGAGGTGAGCTCTGGCTGAAAGCAGTTCAGGTGATCATGCTCCGAGTTAACAATTTCAAAATCGTCTCTGACTTGTTTTCATTCTAATTTTATTTTCACTCTCCATTCCTAACAAAAGTTAAATGATGATGTCAAATTACCAAAAAAAAAAAAAAGGAGAAGCAGGGGGATTTCCCTGCTTCCTGGTTAGGACTTTCCCTGGTTAGGACTCCGCAATTTCACTGCCAGGGCCTGGGTTCAATCCCTGGTTGGGGAACTGGGATCCCACAAGAAGCGAGACCCCCCCAAAAAAAAACCACACACAAGAAAAACAAAAAAAACGAAAAGCAGGGCCCACAGCCCTGACCCACCCAGCAGTTCACCCACTGTGTGGGGAGGGGCGTCCCCACCAGCACTGCCCACTCCAGAAGAGGCTAAGTCTCCTGAGGCACCCAAGCTGCCCAGCCCAGCCCCCTGGCCTTCCTGCAGCCCCAAATGTGCAGCGTGGCCCCAGGTCCCCTTCCCAGATGCTCTCTGGGAGACCTGTGTGCCCCCAGCTTCGCCGTCCCCCGAATCCCATCACTTCCCGGGGTTGTCCGGGCTGTCCTCCACTAGAAAGCCAGCTCCACAGGTGCTGTGTCCCTGAGCCTGGAATGGTCCTCTTGGCAAAGCCAATGGCCCTGACAGGTCTCAGCTGCCCCCTCCCACAGCCGCAGCCCCTTCGTCTGCCTGATTCAAGCTCTCATCACGGCAGCCTCCCCTTAGCCTGCCCACCCGAGGACCCCACCCTATCTGCTGGCCAGGCTGGGCCCCTGCCCAACCCTGCCCCCCACCCCCCACCCTCTCTGCTCCCTCTGGCACACACTTCAGGAGTGGAGTCTGCTCTGCATAGGCTAAACTGGGGCGGGGGACACCAGCTGCAGTGTGGCATCACGCTGAGACCGAGCCTCACCCTCCCACACCACCGCGTGGGACGCTGCTGTTCCAGAATATTCGTGCCACTGAAGAATCACAGCACCACTTCCTGGAGCATTCAGGCTAACTCCGGGACAGCCTAAGAAGCTTTTATTTTTAATTACAGTGGAAATGTTACCAAAAAGGAATGCAAAAATAATGAGACTCAGTGATGTGTGTGGGCCCCAGAGGCGGAACTTTCACCAAGTTGTCCTGACCTGGGGACTTCCCTGGTGGTCCAGTGGTTAACAATCAGTCTTGCAATGCAAGGGACACTGGTTCGACCCCTGGTCGGGAAACTAAGATTCCCACATGCCGTGGGGCAACTAAGCCCATGCGCCACAACTAGAGAGAAGCCCGCGCACCGCAACGAAAGATCCTGCGTGCCACAAGACCCGACGCAGCCAAAAACATAAATCTATTAAAAAAAAAAAAAATAGTCCTGACCTGGAGGCTCTGATTCAGCAGGAAGTGAGGACAGGAGGGCCCCCAGCTGCAGGGGGAAGGGCCCAGGCCAAGGCAGGGAGGGAGGAGGGGTGTGGCGAGCCCCATGTCAGCACCAGGTGGAAGGCTGACCACAAGGGACAAGCAGGACCCAGGAGACAAGACATTCTCAGACAACCATCTTCTCTCACCAGGTTGATAAATCTATGCACACGAAACTTCGAGACACGTGCAACCAGGGGACAGCCTCGGGGACAGTAGCTGGCACCCCTCCGGCTCAAAAGATGGGGGTCACTCTGCTCCCACGCCGGGGCCTGACGGGCTGGTGGCTGAAGAGCTCTGACAGTGCACTGGGTCGTGCCCGCCTGGTCATGAGTTTTCCAGGGAGCACATTCTGACTCCTGAGGCCCAGGGTTGGGACCCCCTAGGTCACGACCCCCCAGGAATTCCTACAGCTGAGCTTGCTGTTTCTTGTCACCTGTGGGCCTATCAGAACAGAGCAGCCACTGCCCAGCAACAGAATCAGGAACGTGGGCTCAAAGAGGCTCAGAGAGGGCCTCAGAGCCACACAGATAGCCCCGGCACCATCTCTTGCTGGCCACTGTCCTGGTCTCCTTCCTGCCCACGACCAGGGGCCTTGACCCTTCAGAGAAAGCCCAGTCTTGGCCCTGGCTGGAAGGTGCCCCGTGGCCAGCAGCTGCTCCGTGGTCACCCCAGGGAGTGGTCCACACCACTCCCCCCGAGGCCATGGGCTGAGGGTGGACAGCAGCATGCCTAGCCTGGCTCATGTCAGGCCAAGTGTCCCAGCAATTCCCATAAGTTCTTAAATTCTAGAATGTTCTGCTGACGTCCCAGTAGAGCACTCAGGGGCTTTAGCACCGTCTTCCCCACAAAATGGCTTAGTCTCTGCTTACCTGAATATTCAATTTGTTTAATTACTGTGACCCCATAAACACTGATCCCCTCTGGCCGAGAGTATTCCAGAAGCACATTTTCCTCTTACTCCACGTCTTGTTTTTCCTGGCATGAGTGACTGCTTGCTGGTGTCCTGGGCTTGACCCCTATGCACCCACCACCCTCCCACCCCCAAGCCCTCGGGCAGAGCTGCGAAGCCTTCTCCAACGACCCACCAGTCCTGGGGCCCTGGCTCCCATCACCGCCAACCTGCGGCCAACCCATCACATAGGGTGAAGGTGAAATGAAGCTGCTGAAGACAAGACCCCACGGAGCCACCTCCTCCGGGACATGTGATCTCCTTACTGACCCCCGGGACTGAGACCAGGCAGCCCAGCGCGGCGGCTCCAGCCCCACTGGGTCTGGACACCCACGGACCCAGCGGGAAGCTCTCAGGCACACGTGGCACACGCGTGAAAACCAGTCACACGGCAGACCTCAAACTCCAGGCACAGCACAGAGATCTCATTCTCTGACTATCACACACATGATTAGGTTCAAATTATTGACAAGATCTTAAAATACATTTAGAAATTGTTTAAAATAATTGATGAGTCAAAGAAAAAATCACACTGGTTTGTTAAAAACTAAGAGAAAAAAGCCTACACCTAGAGTTTCCCAAAGGTTAACCGAGGAAGCTGTGGGCGGACAAGCCAGCCCCCCGCGTCCTGGGCGTGCCTGTGGTGGCCCCGGTGACCTTCCCGAAGGCCTGGCTTGGGTGCCTGCTGTGGGGCGGTGAGCACACCATACCAGGAAGCACCAAGACACACTGGAGGTGGAGAAGCAAAAATCTGCATGAAGCCACCAAAAAATTTTGTCCAAGGGATGAAGTTTTAAACAACTTTCTGTTTTAACCACACACCTAACCTCCAAAAAATCACTGAAGGACTACAATCCACTGGTTACACAGATCCAGACACAGGCACGAAGCCTCCGCCTGCGGACTCAGCCTGGAGCCCAGGGTTCACCTCGCCCACCCCACCCCCAGTACGACCTCTGGGTGGTACTACCCAGCTCAACACACGGGCCTTGGGACTGCCCCCAACCTAGACCAGCCTCGCGCCAGCCGGCCCCCAGAGAGGGCTGCCAGCCCAGAGCTGGCCGGTGCGGTCCTCCAGCCCGGCCCACCCACCACACTGAGGGCAGCTACATAGCCTCGCCATGTGCCGCGCTCGCGTGGGGTCCCCAGGCTGTGCAGGGCCTCAGACGGCGTGCATGCAGACTGACTGGGAGAAAGAGCCAGCGGGGACTTGGGGTTTAGGAAACCTTGCCCACGTGACACTGCTAGGCAATAACTTGGGGACGGGGACAGACAAGACAGATGACACTACCAACAACTGCTGAGAAGACCCAAGTGCATCCATCCCTTGACCCAGCCCCATCAGGTAACTGATGGCCTCGCCCAGGTCTGCACGTCCTCCTTTTCCTCTGCCAAGAGCAGGAGGAGGGAACGAGCCTGCGACTGGGACCTCTCACCACCCTCACCCCAGCACGTGGCCACAGATGGGGAATGAGAAGGAAAGCTCTATTCAGAGCTTTGGGATTTTATTTAAAAGGACAGCATATGGGCAACCAACTGGTGAGAGTGTGAAATGTTCGCTCTGGCAGTTCTGTACGAAACTAAGCTCACAGCCAGCACGCAACCAGCCATCCCATCCCTGGGCACAGGCTCCAAAGCCATGACAACACTGTCCACACAAAGACTTGGACCCCAGCGTCACTAGAAGGTTCATTCATTGCGGCCCCAAACTGGAGACATATTACTGTCCATCACCTGGGGGGCGGACAGACAAACTGCATAGGCATGCAGGCGAGCACAGCTCCACACGGGAAGAGTGCCCTGACACGCGGCAGCACGGGTGAGTCGCAAGCATCACACGCGGGCGAGCACAACACAGGAGTGCGGCCAATGGTTTATTTATGTGACGTCCACGAGAGGCAAGGCTAATCCATGCTGACAGAACCAGCCAAGGAGATGCCGGCAGGAGGGAGGGGATCACTGGAAGGCCGGCAGGGAGCTGTCTCCGGGGGCAGTAAGGCTCTGGGCAGGGGTCTGCATCCCAGCAGGAGAACATCAACATTCACAGAAGGGCACACAAGATTTGTGCATTCACAAAAGGTAAATTTTGACTCAAAGTAAGACTGCAAACGAATACTGAACTCTAAGTAATGACTGATACACAGGACAAGGTGTTTGGGGGAGTGTATGGCAGTATACCTGTCTAAAATGCATCCCATTTAAAAAAAAAAAAGATGGATTGTTGGACAGATGTATGGGTGGATATATGATATATAATGACACAAACGCAGGAAGATGTTCCCTGCAGACTGTGGATGGCAAACACACGTGTGGGTGTTCACTGTGTAAGTCTTGCAATGTTTTTGTACGTTTGGAAGTTTTCATTAAAAAAAACAACTTCTGGGGACTTCCCTGGTGGCACAGCGGATAAGACTCCATGCTCCCGATGCAGGGGGCCTGGGTTCGATCCCTGGTCAGGGAACTAGACCCCACATGCATGCCACAACTAAGGAGCCCCTGAGCCGCAACTAAGGAGCCCATGTGCTGCAACTAAGAAGCCGGCAAGTCACAACTAAAGGAGCCCTGGAGCTGCAACTAAGGAGCCAGGCTGCTGCAACTAAGACCTGGTGCAACCAAATAAATAAATAAATATTAAAAAAAAAAACTTCTGGGGGAAGGGGCAGTAGACTTCTAACATTACAAATAAGTAGCTGAGTCAGTGAATTCTGGAGGACAGTGCATGAGGAGCAAAGAACGAGGTGGGAGAGAGGGCCTCCTGAAACCTGGGGTGTTTCAGGGGCTCTAAGGAGGAGGAGGCTGTGAAGCTCAGCAAAGGGAGCCTGAGGAGTGAGGGTCACTAATTGGGGGGTGGGGGGCTGAGGGAGGGGGCTGAGGAAGGGGTGAGGCGACAGAAGCACACGGTGGGGTGACTGACCTCCATTTCTGATCGCTGTGATCCCTCGGTAGAAGTCTTCGAAACTAATCACGCCGAGCCCACTGGGATCCAAGTACCTCGTTAAGTCCTTCACCTGCAATGGCCAAGTGAGAATGTTATCGGAGCCTTCACACTTCGGGTGGTGGTGGGGTCGTGCATGTGACATCTCACCACATTCAGAGAAGCAGGCGGCTTGCAAGGGGCAGTGCTGAAAGTAAGGGCCATCGGGTCCTCTGACTGGAGTGCCAGCAACAGCTCCAGCCAGGGCACAGGTGGCATCTGGGGAGACGCTGCCAACAGTGCCCAGAACCATGAACCACGAACCACGGAATAAGACCCTGCTCTCAGGCCAAAAGCCATGCTTCTTGAGTGTGCTGAAGTTTTAGGCATTACTGCAGTCAGGATCCAGGCGCTATGCACAGCACAGACCTGCCCATCCTGACAGGGACCCCAGCCGTGCAGAGGCCTTAGTAAAACTGACTCCAGCAAGTAGACCCTGGACATCAGAAATAATAAAAAGTGGGATAATTCACACATGATGTTCCAGAGAATGAAACTCTCCAAAAAGAAGATAAGTTTCTGTTTGTAAGTATAAACTGGATTTCATCAAAATTTAATACTTTTGCTCTTTAAAAGACACCCTTAGACAACACCGTAGATCAACTATACTCCAATAAAAATTAATTAAAAAAAAAAGACGGGTTTCCCTGGTGGCGCAGTGGTTGGGAGTCCGCCTGCCAGTGCGGGGGACATGGGTTTGAGCCCTGGTCCGGGAGGATCCCACATGCCATGGAGCGGCTGGGTCCGTGTGGCACAACTACTGAGCCCGTGTGGCACAACTACTGAGGCCCGCACGCCTGGAGCCTATGCTTCACAACGAGAGAGGCCACCATGATGAGAGGCCCACGCACCGCAATGGAGTCCAAAAATAAATAAATTAAATAAATAAAGATTAAAAAAAAAAGACACCATTAGTATAACTAAAAGACACAGACTGGGAGAAAATCTTTGCAAATCATATATCTCATAAAGGACTTGCATCCAGAAGGTATAAAGAAATCTTAAAATTCAGCAAGAAGACGAACACAATTCGTTTTTTTTTTTTTTTTTTTTTTTGTGTTACGTGGGCCTCTCACTGTTGTGGCCTCTCCCGCTGCGGAGCACAGGCTCCGGACGCGCAGGCTCAGCGGCCATGGCTCACGGGCCCAGCCACTCCGCGGCATGTGGGATCCTCCCAGACCGGGACACGAACCCGCGTCCCCTGCATCGGCAGGCGGACTCTCAACCACTGCGCCACCAGGGAAGCCCCACAATTCGTTTTAATGGGCAAAAGATTTAAACAGACATTTCATCAAACAAGGTATATAAATAGCTGATAAGCACATGAAAAGATGGTCAAGATCCTGAGTCCTTAGGGAGATGCAAACTGAAACCATAAACGGCTGTAATGAAGACAACTGACAACAGCAAGTGTTGCCGAGGAAGTGGAGGCACAGGAACCTCCGACGCTGCCAGGAAGGGTGGGAAATGGTCTGGGAAATCTGGAAAACCAGGGCCAACCACACAACACAGAAACTCTACTCTTAGGGATCTTCGCAAGAGAAAGGAAAACGTGGGTCCAAACAAAGACGTGTATACAAATGTTTACAGCAAGCGGCATTATTCAAAACAGCCGAAGAGCAGCAGCAGCCCAGATGTCCACCAGCTGAGGAACGGATAAACACGATGTGGTCCCTCCATACAATGGACTACTCTTCAGCCACGAAAAGGAATGAAATACTGACACACATACAACATGAAAGAGCCTCAAAGACATTCTGCTAGATAAAAAGCCAGGCACAAAAGACTACAAATTATATCTTTTCACTTACAGAAAATTTTCAGAAAAGACAAACCTACAGAGCTCAGTGGTTTCCTGGGATTCTGGGGTAGAAGCAAGGGTTGACTGCAAACAGCACAAGGGATCTTTCTGGGGTGCAGAGATGTTGTAAAACTAGGCTGAGGTGAAGGGCATGACTCTATAAGTTTGCTAAAATTCACAAACTGTACATTTTAAATGGATGAATTTTTTGGTATATATGTTATACTTCAACAAAGCTCTTAAGAAACAAATGAATAGAAAGGTAAAAAGGATTCAAGGGAAACTGACAAATACTGAAGTAAGGCAAAGAAGATCTAATATATGGATATTAGAAGTCCCTCAGAAGAAAAATCAAAGCAAAGAACAAATATTAAAACTATACTTAAGGGACTTCCCTGGTGATCCAGTGGTTAAGAATCTGCCTTCCAATGCAGGGGACACAGGTTCAATCCCTGGTCGGGGAACTAAGATCCCACATGCCTCAGAGCAAGTAAGCCTGCGTGCCACAACTGCAGAGCCCATACATCACAACTACTGAGGCTGCGCACTCTGGAGCCCATGCACCACAAGTGGAGAAGCCCTCATGCTGCAATGAAGGTCCCACATGCTGCAACAAAGATCCTGCACGCCACAACTAAGACCCGACACAGCCAAATAAATTAATTAATTAGCCAAAGCAATCTTAAGAGAAAAAAACAGAGCTGTAGGAATCAGACTCCCTGACTGCAGACTATACTACAAAGTTACAGTAATCAAAACAATATGGTACTGGCACAAAAACAGAAATATAGATCAATGGAACAGGATAGAAAGCCCAGAGATAAACCCACACACCTATGGTCAACTAATCTATGACAAAGGAGTCAAAGATATACAATGGAGAAAAGATAGTCTCTTCAATAAGTGGTGCTGGGAAAACTGGACAGCTGCATGTAAAAGAATGAAATTAGAACATTCCCTAACACCATACACAAAAATAAACTCAAAATGGATTAAAGACTTAAATGTAAGACCAGACACTATGAAACTCTTAGAGGAAAACACAGGAAGAACACTCTTTGACATAAATCACAGCGAGGTCTTTTTTGACCCACCTCCTAGAGTAATGGAAATAAAAACAAAAATAAACAAATGGGACCTAATGAAACTTAAAAGCTTTTGCACAGCAAAGGAAACTACAAACAAGACGAAAAGACAACCCTCAGAATGGGAGAAAATATTTGCAAATGAAGCAACAGACAAAGGATTAATCTCCAAAATATATAAACAGCTCATGCAGCTCAATATTGAAAAACAATCCAATCCAAAATGGGCAGAAGACCTAAACAGACATTTCTCCAAAGAAGACATACAGATGGCCAAGAGGCACATGAAAAGCTGCTCAACATCACTAATTATTAGAGAAATGCAAATCAAAGCTACAATGAGGTATCACCTCACATGGGTTAGAATGGGAATCATCAGAAAATCTGCAAACAACAAATGCTGGAGAGGGTGTGGAGAAAAGGGAACCCTCCTACACTGTTGGTGGGAATGTAAATTGATACAGCCACTATGGAGAACAGTATGGAGGTTCCTTAAAAAACTAAAAATAGAATTACCCTATGACCCTGCAATCCCACTACTGGGCATATACCCAGAGAAAAACATAATTCAAAAAGACACATGCACCGCAATGTTCATGGCAGCACTATTTACAATAGCCAGGTCATGGAAGCAACCTAAATGCCCATCGACAGACGAATGGATAAAGAAGATGTGGTACATATATACAATGCAATATTACTCAGCCATAAAAAAGAACGAAATTGGGTCATTTGTAGAGACGTGGATGGACCTAGAGACTGTCATACAGAGTGAAGTTAAGTCAGAAAGAGAAAAACAAATATCGTTTATTAATGCATATATGTGGAATCTAGAAAAATGGTACAGACAAACCAGTTTGCAAGGCAGTAACAGAGACACAGATGTATAGAACAAACGTATGGCCACCAAGGGTGGGAGGGTGGGATGAATTGCGAGATTGGGATTGACATATATACACTAATATGTATAAAATAGATAGGTAATAAGAACCTGCTGTATAAAAAATAAATAAATAAAATTCAAAACTATACTTAAGAAAAATTCCCTAGAATAAAAAAAAAGTTTTTAACTACGTATTTGTTTTTTCCCTCGAGACTTTATTTTATTATTTTTTTAATTGAAGTACAGTTGACTTACCATGTTTCAGGGGTCAACTACCTATTGAGAGAATATATCATGTCCCTAAGAATATCAACTCCCATCCCCAAAAGATCTCATACAAGACTTATTCTGGTGAATTTCTTAGACTTTAAAGGAAAAGAAAAAAATCGTTTGAATATGCAAAAATCAAGTGATTGGGCTTCCCTGGTGGCACAGTGGTTGGGAGTCTGCCTGCCGATGCAGGGGACATGGGTTCGTGCCCCGGTCCGGAAAGATCCCACATGCTGCAGAGCGGCTGGGCCCGTGAGCCATGGCCACTGAGCCTGCGTGTCCAGAGCCTGTGCTCCGCAACGGGAGAGGCCACAACAGTGAGAGGCCCACATACCGCAAAAAAAAAAAAAAAAAAAAAAAATCAAGTGATTTATAAAAGAAAATTAGATGATCATTAACATTTCTGGCAGCCACACCAAGTAACAAGGGATATTCGAATTCCACCAGCCCATGTGTTGTTGAGGACTGGGATCCCCAACACGACTGAAAAAGATATAAGACTGAAGATGCCAGGCAAATACCCTATAATCCTGATTTTGAATTTTAAGTACCACCATGAAGCATCACTCATGATGTACTAAAAACAAAAGAATCACTTTCTTTTCTGTCCACTTAGTAGTCAGCACCCCTCGCACCCAGGTGAAGGTATTTACATTCCAATTCCCATTAGAGGGAACCAGGACCCTTGGGGAAGTGCTAGGGAAAGGGCAGGCTGAGCCTGGACTATCTTGTCATCCCTGAGAGCAAAGATGCTGTGAAAGACTTTGTCAGGTCAACGTCAAAGAACTCAGGAGCCAACCTGAAAGTGAGCTGACCTGAGCACTGACTGGACACACAAAACTCGCCTCAACCCACAATGGAGTGACTGCAGTAAAAGTCACCGCTCATCACTGGAGACACTAGGGAACCCACTTATTACTGTGAAAATTAACCCATAAAGGGAAAGAATCAAGCGGTGGGCCTGCCTTCCCTACACAGGCATAATAGGGCCACAGTATATGAACGAGGGCAATAGCTCTGTACAGAGCATCCCAGCTACTAAGCGCAGCAGCGATGGGATCAGAACAGCAGGTCCTGCCCGCGATCCTTGGTGAGGGAACAACACGTCACACATCACACAATACGATGTTCAGCGCCCCCAAGGGCACAGAAGACACACCCAGATACCACGTGTCTCCTGATGGAACCGTGAGACACTGCCTGAATCCACCTGGAATCCAACTGCCAATTTACAGGAAATACAATGATCAACGTGTGTTAACAATACTGAGGAGTATAATCAACAAAACCCAGTCCGTGAGACCCTTGACGGAGACAGACAAGGGACCTGCTGTCTTTAAGGGAAAAAAAGATGGAGAGGAACCTTTATTAAGAGACTCAGGAGAGGGACGTCCCTGGTGGTGCAGTGGCTAAGAATCCACCTGCCAACGCAGGGGACACCGGTTCAAGCCCTGGCCGGGAAGACCCCACATGCCGCGGAGCAACTAAACCTGTGCGCCAAAACTAGAGCCTGTGCTCTAGAGCCCGCGAGCCACAACTACTGAAGCTCGCAAGCCTAGAGCCTGTACTCCTCAACAAGAGAAGCCACTGCGAGGAGAAGCCCGCGCACTGCAACGAAGAGCAGCCCCTGCTCGCTGCAACTAGAGAAAGCCCACGCACAGCAACGAAGACCCAAAGCAGCCAAAAATAAATAAATTAAATTAATTAATTAAAAAAAGAGAGACTCAGGAGAGACACATCAACCTACTACCATGCAGGGAGTTTTTGGATCTGGACTCAAATTTTTAAAGCTTTTAATTGTATTTATAAGATAACTAGAAGCTTGAATACTGACTGATGCAGGATACTGAATATGGATTATTTGATGATATTGAGGAATGGCAGTTAATTTTTATAGGTGTGACAATGATATTTTGGTAATTTTTCCAAGCGCATTGTTTTTTTTTTTTCTTGGCCACGTCATGTGGCATGTGGGACCTTAGTTCCCCGACCGGGGATCGAACCCATACCCCTGGCATTGGAAACATGTAGTCTTAACCACTGGACCGCCAGGGAAGTCCCAGCGCATTGCTTTTTTGATATATACTTATTGAAATATTTAGAGGGTAAGGCATATATGTGGTTACATGTATGTACCCGGCTGGCATGGCTGAGAAGTGTCAGGGCAGGGGGGCGCACACCAGGGAGGCATCACACAATTCTCTCTAGTTTTCTATAGGCTTGAACTTTCCATAATGAAAATAAGACAGAAAAGGAGAAAAAGACCAAAGAAGAGCAAGAAAGAAAGAGAGGAAAGATGGGGGGAGGAGAGGGAGCAAAGGAGGAGGCAGTCAGCCAGGGATAGGGCAGACCTTGGACCACAAAGCGCTGACGCATGGACAGGGCACACTCGGGGAGTGGTACAGGCAAACAGGGCGCTCAGTGGTGGAGAACCCACTCCGGCCAAGGCACCCCACAAGCACTGTTCTGTGCTGGGCAGGCTGGTGGATGCTGCCACAGTTAGCCCTCTCCCCCATCTGTTGACGTGCATGGACAGGGACCAGCTCAAGCCGACTGACCCACAGCTCAGGATTCTCTAGCCTTCCCCCATCCCAGGGCCCGTATGCTCCTGAGACACTGGGCTTGGAAGTCCACACAGCAGCTGACTTCTTGAGACCATGGAGTCTAAATCCTCCCTCCTATCTCACGAAGGCCTTCATTCCTAAAGCTCTTCGCTTGCTGGGGACCTGAAATCCACAGTGGCCAATCTGTCCTTCAGATTCCTAAGGGGACTTCCCTGGTGGCCTAGGGGTTAAGAATCCGCCTGCCAATGCAGGGGACACGGGTTCGAGCCCTAGTCCGGGAAGATCCCACATGCCGTGGAGCAACTAAGCCCGTGAACCACAACTACCAAGCCTGTGCTCTAGAGCCCACGAGCCACAACTACTGAAGCCCATGCGCCTAGAGCCCGTGCTCCGCAACAAGAGAAGCCACTGCAATGAGAAGCCCGTACACCACAACGAAGATCCAACACAGCCAAAAATAAATAAATAAAATAAATTAAAAAAAAAAAAAAAGATTCCTGGGCTTCCCTGGTGGCGCAGTGGTTGAGAGTCCACCTGCCGATGCAGGAGACACTGGTTCGTGCCCCGGTCCGGGAGGATCCCACGTGCCGCGGAGCGGCTGGGCCCGTGAGCCATGGCCGCTGAGCCTGCGCGTCCGGAGCCTGTGCTCCGCAACGGGAGAGGCCACAACAGTGAGAGGCCCGCGTACCGCAAAAAAAAAAAAAAAGATTCCTAAGAATTTCAACAATGAAGCTACCAATTGGACACAAAGTACCAAGCTGTTCATTCCTAAATATTAACCAATGCTTTTTAAACAAATTATTAAATAGTTACCATGTTAGAAAGAGCAAGGATGAATCAAAGCATTCATTTTTTTTAAAGTCCACTTTAGGACTTCCCTGGTGGCACAGTGGTTAAGAATCCGCCTGCCAATGCAGGGGACACGGGTTCGAGCCCTGGTCCGGGAAGATCCCACATGCCGCAGAGCAACTAAGCCCACACGCCACAACTACTGAGCCCGGGCTCTAGAGCCCGCAAGCCACAACTACTGAGCCCGAGTGCCACAACTACTGAAGCCCGTGTGCCTAGAGCCCGTGCTCTGCCACCAGAAAAGCCACCGCAATGAGAAGCCCGTGCACCGCATGGAAGAGTAGCCCCTGCCCACCACAACTAGAGAAAGCGCATGTGCAGCAACGAAGACCCAACACAGCCAAAACTGAAAAAAAAAAAAAAGTCCACTTTATTTTTCTTTATAATTTGGAGGATAAATTAATGTCCATGCAGCTGATGATTAGGGGATCGTTCTATTCTCTAAGCCCAAAGTACTCCATTCAGAGGCCTTCAGGAAAAACAACGAGCCTGGAAATTAAGAACCTGCCCTTTCTTGCAAAGAAGGGACAGAAAACCAAGCTCAGAGAAGTACACCCCATCCAAGCCAGCCAACACCCGTCGGGCAGGCAGACACAGGAGACCACAGAAACACCCCAGGAGAGAACCCCACTCTGCAACCAGCTGCAGGCAGACGGGCCCAGCTTCCACGTGGTTATTCTAACAAGAGAAATTTACTGGCAAATTATATTGTTTCTGTTACAGACATGCAGACATAATCTGCAGAAGCCAGAACAACTTCTCCAACCACAGTTAACTCCAGCCACAGAAGCCCCAGTCACAAAAATCATGGGAAAGCACAGCCCTTCACAAGGAGAGTGACCCTCCTTCCTGCACCTGCTTGTTACCACTGTCCTTGAATTGTAACATTTTCAAAACAGCCTGTCTTTTATCAGAAGCACCTCAACCTAATTAACATTTACAGAACACTCCAGCCTACATAAGTAGAATCCTGACAAGTGTACATGGAACATTTATCAAGACAGTCTATATACTGGGCCATAGAACAAGTTTCAAAAGACTCAGGTCTCAAGTCAACATCATTAACCATTAGGGAATGTAAATTCCCACTGTAGTGAGGTGCGTGTGTATCTGAATGGCCAGAATGCAAGACTGGCCACACCACACACACCAAGTGTTTGGAGGATGAGAACTGGAATTCTCCTACACGCTGCTGCCAACTGGAAAATTCCACAACCACTTTGGGAAACTGTCTGGAAATTCCTAAGAAGGTTAGCCTTATTCCTACCACACAATCACACAAAAGAAGTCATTTCACTTCTAGGTGTTACTCAAGAGAAATGAAAGCAGACGTCCAAAGCAAGACTTGTAGATGAAGGATAACAGAAGCATTATTTGTGATGGCCAAAAAAATGGAGACAACCCAAATGTCCATCGACACAAGAATGTATAAAATGTGGTACTCCATGGGGGGAAAAAATAAGCAGCAGCAGCCATGGTGACAAGAAGCAAAATGCTCTAGGGCCTCCTATAGCAATTCATAAACTTCACACCGACGTGCGGGTGGGCAGGCGGGGACGGGAGAGAAGCTGATGGTAGCTGGTCCCGAATGTCCACAACGAGGCCTGCAGCTCGCCCACCTAAAGGCATCTGACCTTCTTTCTAGGAGCATCTATAAAGCAGCTAAACTACGTGCCGTATATATACAACGGCTTTCCCTGCTGCCGAGAACTCCTCTCAGCTGTCCTGGGCTGCTCTGCCCAAGCACCTGGAGGGACCAGCCAGTGCCCGAGGCATCCAGACGTCACCTGCCTCTGCACCTGGAGGGGTGATCCTAGATCACCTGTTACGATGACCTGATTAACTGCCCCTGGTTTAAGGGGGAGGGCTTAGAAAATTCTAAAATGAAAGCATCGTGCTGGTCTTAGATGGACAAGGTCATTCCTCATGTATCACATTCAGGAATCCACTTTTGTCTTTAGACACACGTGTTGCAGTGTCACCAGCCGTGTCCTTTGTGGATGGAAGGTGCCCACTCAGAGCCCAGCTGTACCCCGTGACTGGGAGGCTCTTCTTGCCATGCTTTGGGACAGGGACACCAGAAGCTGCCGTCTCCCTACGTCTGTCATCGCTAGGAGTTTGGAGGCTTGCTGTTTGAAGATTTTGGTGCGGGAGGTGGGGGTCAGGGAGGCTGGGGTCTGGGGCAGGGGCACCTCCAGCCACTTCAGGGCATGCAGCCGTTCTGACCACCTTATTTCTTTAACAGCTTTGTGGACATACAATTCACCAATTTAAAGGGTACAATTCAGTGGTTTTTCGTATATTCACAGAGCCGTCTCCATGTTATTTATTTATTTATTTGTTTGTTTGTTTGTTTGTTTGTTTGTTTTTGCGGTATGCAGGTCTCTCACTGCTGTGGCCTCTCCCGCTGCAGAGCACAGGCTCTGGACGCGCAGGCCCAGAGGCCATGGCTCACTGGCCCAGCTGCTCCGCGGCATGCAGGATCTTCCCGGACCGGGGCACGAACCCGTGTCCCCTGCATCGGCAGGCAGACTCTCAACCACTGCGCCACCAGGGAAGCCCTCCATGTTATTTTAAAGACAATAAAATCTTTAAATGCACATGAGAATACTCGGTAAAATAGTCAAGTGGAAACACTTAAGCTTTATGCAAACGTGCTGAAAAGATGAAACAGAATTTACAGGAGTAACAGAGAACATATCTGTTCAACTTATGCAACCCCATTAATCAGGGTGAAGAGGAGGCACTGCTGGACACAGAGGCCTCTCCACCCCTCCCTGCATCTCAACTCCCAGAAGGGGCACCCCCAAGGGGCTACGAAAGGGTCCGCCTCACGGCTCTTCTCTGGATCAAGGACGATCAGGCCCTGCTCCCGGACATGTGAGAGCAGCATGCAGTGTGCCCTCCAGCCTGTCACCTCTCTGCACATAACAGAAGTGGAGGCGTCATTCCTTACGGGACACCCCTGGACTCCCAGCCTAACCCAGGCCCCTTAGAATAAGTAAAGGAGGAAAAGAAGAAACCGCACAGTTATCCAGCACAGGTACGCACAGGTATGCAGCTCAGCAGCCGCGACGCTGCAGGCTGGAGCAGGACAGACTGCCCCCACTCCCGCCCGCCTGGCTCCATTCGGAAGCCCTTCTTTCTGCTCTTCAGCTTCGGATGGTTCTGGGGGTTCACTGCCTCTACGTCTAACTAATGTGCTCCTCGTGCTATTTCGTGGCTTGTCAAATTTACATGCTGCATTTTGGCCTCCTATGGTGAAAAGCAAGAATTCAACACCACCCTCCTACCCCAGTTTAGCTAGGCCTTCTGCAGTATTCACATCATGGAGTACAGAAATATTTTTCACTGGAGAGCACTGCCTTTCTTACATAATTTCTTCCTCTGCTTAGCAATTCCCTTGCTTTCCATGCCTCCACTGTCCACACACCTACTGCTCTATGCAACCTTCCCCAGACCCCCACCCCCCGGCCCCACCCGACTCCTGTGTTTCCTCATGCCGCTGCTCCTAGCCCGCGTGCCCACCTTCCATGCTGGGAACCCTGTGTCCTCCTTTCTTGGTGCCCCTCATCTCACCGAAGCCCCTGAAGCTTCGTGAGGAGGAAGTGTGTGGTGTGCACCCTGAGCATCCTTATCTGAGGCCAGCACTCTCCCCTTACCTGGGCAGGTGCCTGCACCTGGCTGTAGGGTCGAAACCTGTCCCGATGCAGTGGGAAGGCCACCCACCCCACTCCTGCATGTGCTGTGGCCTCTGATACCAACCCCATCGTAATGCTTTGTGTGCGGCCTGTTTTAATCTCCCTTCTCTTTATTGGCAGGATTCGCCATATTTGCTGGGGGTACTTTTTCCTCACAGGAAGAGCCCTTTCACCTGGAGACACAGTCCTCCTGAAGGTCCCTATGACGGTGTCTCTGGGCCCCTCGCCACAACTGTTGGTCCGGCAGTGCGCCTTATCTTTCATCTCCTAGTATCTCTGCCTTTTAAAGAACTTTCTGGGATGTATTCTTGACTTGATCTTCGTTTTTAATTTATTAAAGAAATGCTTTTATATCATTTTTAATTTCTGAGGGTGTGTTCTAGTTCTCTGAATGTGATGTGTTCTTTAATCTGACAATATAAATTGTTTCATTTTCCAAGTTTTCTTCTGCTCTCTGCACTGACTCTGTTCCCTTCAAGTGCCTTCCACTTTTTCTTTTTTGGTTTTGGTTTTGGTCTCTGCCTTTCTTGTTGGAGGCTCCCCTAAAGTATCTGAGGTCCCTGACCATCCCTCTATACTTAAAAGTAGTCACTAAAAAGTTGACGAGCTGGGCTTGTCGACTGGGGACCTTACTGCAGGTGCCTTGGGCAGAGACCTGGCTCTGTGTTGTAGCTGCTCCAGGACTGGACGTTGTGGGGAAAGGGTCCTGAGAGGGCTTGTGAATATGATGGGATAGCTGTGTGCGGCAAACATGAAGGCCAGTGCGTGTGTTAACTGTAGCAGACAGCTGGTCACAAAGAAGTAAGCTGTTGTGCTGTGAGGGCCACGTGGCTGGACCTGAGGGTGGCCAGTAGGACCCAAGGGCTGTTGCCTGCCAACCACCAGCAAGAAAACAGGGATCTCAGCACTACAACCACAAGGAACTGAATGAGCGTGGTGGAGGACCCTGAGTCCCAGGCAGGAATGCAGCCTGGACAGACACTGGGCAGAGGGCACAGCCAGTGCAAAGGGCCGGAGGAGGCGAGCCCGTGGCACACAGGGAGCCTCAAGGAGGCCAGTGGCTGGAGCAGAGGGAACGAGGGTTTGGCAGCAGAAAGGTGGTCAGTGCCCTGGGAGAGCTCCGAGCACAGGAGTCCCAGGATTTGCCTTAACACTACTATCTGGTTGCCTGTGAGCCAAGGCTGCAGGGTGGGGCAATGAGGCAGTGCTCCCACAAGCCAAGCAGAGCAACAGGCGAAGCCTGAGAAGTGGTGGGACTCTGGACGTATCCTGACGACAGAGCCAGCAGCGTTTCCCAATGGATCAGAAGTCGGGTGAGAGAAAGACATTTTGGCCCGAGTCGCTGGAAGGGTGGGACTGCTGTTTACTGAGATGGGGACACTGCAGGTGGCACTCAAAGCTTCAGCCATGAGTCTGAGACGTCCATCTGACATCCCAGCATGAGCCCAGCATCCGGGAGTGCCCCGGGCTGGAGAAGCGATGTTGGGGGTCATCAGCACAGAGGCCACATTTACAGTGTTAGCCTGGGAGTGAGTGAGACCGAAGTGGGAGGAGCAGCCCTGGGCCTCCAGCCCTGGGTGAGGAACCAGCGAAGTGAGACTCAACAGCCAACGGTGTTCAGTGCTGCGTGCGGCAGGGCAGGCCAGGCAGGTGACGCACAATCACGAACCAACGTAACCATGACAGCGCAGGCGTCCAGAGCATCTGCGGCATTCCTCACTCTGACCTAGAAATGGGGCTGCCTCGTTGAGCCTTCACTTTCCGAAGGCTTCTAATGCCTACTGCTACTTTACCTTCAGAAAGGCTATGATGGCACGCTTTCAAAAATCTTTTAGTTGTGATAAAATATACATAAAATTTACCATCAACCATTCTTAGGTGTGCAGCTCAGTGGCATTAAGTACATTCACACTGCTGTGCACCATCACCCCCAGCATCTCCAGAACTTTCTCATCTTCCCAACTGAAACTGTCCCCACTAAGCACTAACACCCCACACCCTCCTCCAGCCCCTGGCAACTTCTATCTATTTTCTGTCTCTGAATCTGATGTTCTAGAGACCTCATAGAAGGGATCATACAGGATTTGTCCTTTTGTGTCTCGCTCATCTCACTGTGCAAAATGTCCTCCAGGTTTGTCCGTGTTGCAGTATGTGTCAGAATGTCCTTCCTTTTTAAGGCTGAATGGCAGTCGCTGTATGCATACACCACATTCTGTTTATCCATTTATCTGACCATGGACACTGGTGCTGCTTCCACTTTCTGCTGACTTGTAAATAGTGCTGCTATGAACAAAGATGTGCAAATATATAATGGTATAATTTTAAGAAGAAAAAATGTACATGCAGTGTGATTCTAACACAATGACATTTAGCAACCTGGGTAAATATTATCATATTACTTCTCAAGAGAGTCTACATGTAAAACGCTAGTGGTTTTTTCCCATTTCCTAGTCTCCCTCCACAGCTACTGAAGCACTTTGAATTTTATGTCCTCTGTTTGAAACTGGTTGTTTTCCTTTCTTGGATAATAGACACTTTCCCCTACTCTATGAGCGTCCTGTGGCTGCTATAACAAATGACCACAAACTTAGTAGCCTAAAACTACAGAAACCTATTCTCTTACAGTTCTGGAGATCAAAGTCCAAAATGAGTCTTTAGGCTGAAATCAAGGAGTTGGCAGGGCTGGTCCCTCCTGGAGGCTCCAGGGGAGAATCTGCCCCCTGGCCGTCTGGCTGCCAGCATTCACTGAGGCTGGGCACCCCAAGCCCGACTTCCATCGCCACACAGCCAAGTCCTCTCCTCCTCCCACCTCACTGTTATAAGGACCCTTGTGGTTCCATTGAGGGCCCACCAGGATAACCCCATCTCAAGACCCTTAATTTAATCACATCCACAAAGTCCCTTTTGCCATGTAAGGTAATGTTCACAGGCTCCAGGGAACAGAACCTGGATGTCTTCCGGGGCCACTGTCAACCTACCACACCCAACTTACTTTTTTAAAATAATACTTTATTGAGATACAATTTCCACCCTTACTGTTTTAAGTCAATCCACTCCTCTTGGAAGAAATTCAGCTTACCTGAATGTTGATTTTATTTTACCTTATTAACATTTATTTATTTATTTATTTATTGAAGTAGAGTTGATTTACAATGTTAATTACTGCTGTGCAGCAAAGTAATTCAATTATACATATATATATTCTTTTTTATATATATTCTTTTCCATTATGATTTATCACAGGATATTGGATATAGTTCTCTGTGCTATAAAGTAAGACCTTGTTTATCCATTCTTTATATAAAAGCTTACATCCGCTGACCCCAACCTCCCACTCCATCCCTCCCCCAACCCCCTCCCCCTTGGCAACCACCAGTCTGTTCTCTATGTCCGTGATTCTGCTTCTGTTTCACAGATAGGTTCATCTGCATCATATTTTGGATTCCACATCTAAGTGATATCAGATAGTATTTGTCTTTCTCTTTCTGGCTTACTTCACTTAAGTATGATAACCTCTAGCTGCATCCATGTTGCTACACTGAATGCTGATTTTAAACCTTTATTCTCAGCCGTTTGGCAGAGGCCCACTGCCATGGTCCATTTTGCTCAATGCTATACCCCAGGGTGAGAATGGTGCCTGGCCCATGGCAGGTGCTCAGTAAACATTTACTCAGTGAAAGGAGGGCTCTGTCACAGGGACCAGCAGCTGGACACAACAGTGGGGGGCTAGTCGAGACCCCCTTAATGTGGCCAGATCAAACCATGCCCCAGAAGAACACCTGCATCTCCCAGAGCAGGTGGCTGCCCAGAGTGGACTTTCATGTCCCCCTTTATGGGGACAGACCCCCACCTCCCCACTGGGGAACCAACGTCCTCTTGGACCCTGTGCTCTGCCTCAAGGAAAGGCCTCTCCCTCCTTGGTGGAGCAGGCAGCCCAGAGTCACCATGTAGGGACAGTGCCTGAGAAAGACACCACCACAGAAGCCCAGGCTGCTACTGGTGGCCCCTCGGCCCAGGCTGGCATGGCATGAGTCGCCCCTGAAAACAAGCTCTTCACAGAGTGAATCACGCTGATTAGGATGGACTTTCTCATAAAAGTGTGGTACAACCCTCGCTTTGTTCCCAGGAAGGTCACACAAGCACAGGCAAGAGCTGGGGGTACACATTTCAGGGCCTTCCAGCAGCTACAGCTCCAGAACATGGCAAAGCCTCTGATTTGCACATACTCACTTTTCTAGATAAGAAGAGACACTGCACCACAGGCCATGTGAAACAACAGATAAAACCCCTACTTTAAGGTACCTGACCGCCCTTGGCCCTAAGGATGCCCCTGTGTGCTCCAGACGGTTACAACCCAGGGCACTGGGTAAGCACAGCCCAGGACCCAAAACTCTTTCCCTTGTGCCTTCAGCTCCCTCCTGGGTGTATCTGAAGGCACAGATTTACAAGTGGCACAAGGACTTCATTATGTGATCATTCTGCTTAAACAAAGAGCTCTGAGATGGTTCTCTGCCCCCTGCAGGCTGCCCAGGTGAGCCAAGCCCCCCAGGTGAGCTGTACCAAGGGCGACGTTGGGAAGACGGCCTGCGAGCGTCACTCTTTAAGTCCCCGGAAGAAGACACCCTCTACAAGGAGAGCTGATGCTGCAAAGTCACCACCAGAGACAAGGCAAACCTCAAGTAGCGCCCCACCCTCGCGTAGCACCAGTGTTTTGCTTCACTTGGAGAACCAACTTGTGAGTGGGCCAGAGAGGCCAAGGCAATCGGCAGGGGAAAGAAAAGATGACAAGACACAAAAGAACATCCTCCCATGCAGGTCCCAGAAGACCCAGGAAGACCAACACCCTCACCCCAGGACCATCAGGACATACCTCCTCCACTCCCCACACTGCACTCAGCACAGTCTCTCCCCCACCCCACCCCATCCTGCTCGCTGGGGCTTTGACCTGCACCTGGCCCAGGGTGGCACACGGCTGGGAACAAATGCACCAGTGCCCAGAAGACGGGCTCTCTCCTGCAGCCCTTCGGGTCTTCTGGCAGAACCGTTTCCCCACAGGAAACCCAGTACAGGAGCCAACAGTTACCTGGTTCAGCCACCTGACTGGGGACAACGCCCCTCGGATGTCACTCCCCAGCACCAGACCAGGCCAGAAACAGCCACACCCATGTAGTCTGTGGTTGGGTTTCAGTAGTTTTGTTTTGTTTTGAGATTTGTTTAAACCTGAAAGCGACAGTTCCTAGATTGTGACAGTACCTAGGACAAATCTTGAGAGGACTAAAAAAAAAAAACTCCAGAAGCTCTAAAATGTGAAGCGTTAAACCTTGGAGCTAATAAAGCTAACTGTAGAACTGGCCTAATGTCTATGATCATCACAATTTTTTTTTAATTGTCAAGAGATCATGCAACAGTGGAGAAAACTTCTAAGTCAGCACAAAATGAAAATTCTTCAGGCTCTCATTCTGTCCACTATCATCCTGTTTTCTCTGCCTTCATCCTCTGCACTTTGCTCTTTAAAAGCAGAATGCTAAACCAAAACAAAGACAGTATTTATTCCTTAATGATACAGACTGATGGCATCCATCTGAAACATATAAGAAGGGATAATAGCACAAAAGAAAGGAACTCTACAGAAACTCATAACATTTTTACAGCTCCATAGGATTTTAGAGTCTGCTTGAGCTGACCCCCACATCACAGGTTAAGAAATGGAGGCTAGTCAGCACTCACTGTGACACAAAAGATACACACACAAAAATACTGTTCACTAACACTTTTAGAGAAACATCAGGTCAAATACACTCATAAGAAAAATGCAAGTTAAAACTACACTGATATATCATTGTCCCTGTATCAGACTGGTAATACTTTTCTAGAGGACAATTTGGCGTTAAAAACATTTAAAAAATCATTTAAGATCTATACATGTTTCCCCAGCAATTCCATTCTTAAGACTTTAAGCTAAAGACATAATAAAGACTGTGCAGGAAGATTCAGCTAGGAGAAAGCTTGTAACAGCAGAAAAATGAAAACCTAAAATACCAAAGACAGAAGATTAAATGAATAAATTCTAGCACATTCATTCATATGATGGAAAAGTAGGCATTAAAATCACGTTGTAGGAGTAAATCTACCAACATTGAGAGATGATGACAATATACTGATTTAAAGTAAATTAAAACTGTAAGTTAATTGTGACTCTGGTTTCATTTATCTCTCTTATATAAGTAATGATTTAAAGCCTAGAAGGTTGAAATGATTCACAATGCCAGATGGTATTTTTATTTTCTCCTTTATTTGCATGTTTTTATGTAAATGTACATTACCTTGTTATTGCTTTAAAGGCAATACCAACCTGAGAACAGGTTCTTGATTCACGTTACAAATGCTAAGATTCCTCCGAGAAAGTTCTTAGTGTAAAAGAGAAAGCCAAATGTTCCTCTAAATGTGGATTAAGCCCCATTAACCAGTACTTCTCGCAAAAGGCATCATAAGGCAGTTTTTAAAAATAAAATCACCAAGAGGAAAATGTCTGGCGATTTTGTGGCTTTTCTCTCCTCTCCAGCCAGAGTGAATTGAATCACGCTGATAAGGGTGGACTTTCTCATAAAAGGGCTTTCTGTTTCCCACAGCAAAAAAGTCAGCCTTGTTTTTCCTGGATTTTAGTAGAGTAAACCAACCCACCCAAAGCTGGAATGAAACACAACCGTAAACAAGTGGAAAAAGAAGAAGGGCGGGTGGAGGAGGGGAGGAGAGGGAGGCACCTGCCCTGGCAGCGTCTCTCCTGACTCTTGGGAGAACCACACCAGACAAGGGAGACTGTCCTGAGGTCCCCTCTGTGGTCAAAGAGCCACTTGATAAGCAGCCAGCGGAGCCAGAGCTCCTGCCCAGAGGGTCGCTCACAGGCGCTGCCCATGAACCCCACGCACACAGGGGAAGCACAGCTCTGTGCTTTCCCACAGCTCAGCAAACAGGGCCGCTCCGACAGCACAGAAAACAATTGATCTCCCCCCGACTCACTTGGAGAGCTGCTCCCAGGAAAGCACCACCACCTGGACCGTGGACAGCTGAGCAGGAGAGCCAGCTCCTGCACACAGCCCTGTCCAGCCTCTGCTCCTCTGCAAACAGCAGCAGCCTTCACGAGAAGTACCCAAGGCTCCAGAAGGAAAGGAAAAAATGCTTTAATTCAAAGTATGTGCACCCCCGGCCCCCCATTCTCCCCCCCAAGCACCCCTCACACTGCCTGGGCCTGGGCGAGGCAGAGGGGCAGGACCCAGGAGGGAACCTCCATGGTGATCGCCGCAAAGGAAGCCTGTGTCCAGGCCCAAGCACTGACTTTCAAGCCTGACCAAAAGACATACTCGTTTACTGATGACTTAAAAAGGCCACAAAGGCCCCACTAATACACCCAGCTAGCGAGGCCCCAGTCACCCGTCACCACAGTGCCCTGGGACTTTCTCCCTAGGAGGCAGCACCCCAAAGTGGAAAGTAATGGGACTTTGGGTCTGACAGCTCCAGGTTCAGATGCAGCCTCTCTCAGCAACTGTGTCTTCTCAGAGCGGCTCCTCAACGAGCTCCTGGTCTCACCCTCGACACACCTGCTCGGGCAGGACAAGGGTTTTCCCTCACAGCCAAGCTCTCTCTGTTCCTGGTCCCACCCCAGAGGGTGGGACGAAAGTGCCCACGGCACAGCGGGGCCCTCGGGTCACTGTGTGCAGCCAGGGTCCAGATGCACAGCTCTGGGGCAGAAGTCTCCCAGTGATGCAACAGCACCTCCTGGGCACTCGTTAGGGATGCAGACTCTCAGGCCCCACCAGGGACCTGCTGAAAAGGGGACCTGCTGGTGAGACCTGGCACTGTGTTCTAACAAGCCATCCAGGCCATCCAATGCCACTGCAGCTTGAGACCCTCTGAGCAGAGGGAGGAGCAGAGGCCTGGCCCCAGAAGGACTTCACGGGACCAGACAGGACGGGGCTGAAGCAGCCAAAGACCTTGTTTGTTAATATGTAACTCCAGGGGATTCCCTGGTGGCACACTTGTTAAGAATCCATCTGCCAGTGCAGGAGACACGGCTTCAAGCCCTGGTCTGGGAAGATCTCACATGCCGTGGAGCAACTAAGCCCGTGCGCCACAACTACTGAGCCTGCGCTCTAGAGCTTTGAGCCACAACTACTGAGCCTGAGCTCTAGAGCTTTGAGCCACAACTACTGAGCCTGCGCTCTAGAGCCTTTGAGCCACAGCTACTGAAGCCCGCGCACCTAGAGCCCATGCTCCGCAACAAGAGAAACCACCACAATGAGAAGCCGGCGCACCGCAATGAAGAGTAGCCCCCGCTCACCGCAACTAAAGAAAGCCCGCACACAGCAACGAAGACCCAATGCAGCCAAAAATAAATAAATAAATAAATTTATTTTTTTTAAAAATGTAACTCCAACCACCATCCCCAGAATCCCCGAGACACCCACAAGTGGGAATATTAACCCCACCTCCAAAACACAGTGCCATGTAGGGACCCTCCTATTTCATAGGTTGTGAATCTGAACCTGGTTTCCTCCTTCCTTAAACACACAATCAAAGGGCAGAGTGTGTTATTACATCACAGGAAGAGGGCCCGGGGCCACGAGTGTGTATGGCTCAGGATAGGAGAGAGCAGGGCAGGGCGAAGTGCTCCAGCCCACGCATGGCGCCACCAACTGGGCACGTCCCAGCTCGCAAGAGAGTCTGTGTACAAAATCTCTTTGTAGTGGAAACTACAGAGTATCCAACGTAAGGGATTATTTTATTACCATTACAGGAAATTTCAAATCCATATTTAATTTTTGTGACTTGTCTATCTGTGGGTCTTTAAATAAATAAGCAGCATTTTCTCGGGGAGGGGGTGGATGTGGAGACAGGACACGCCCCACTGTCAACAGCAACTGGGGGAGATTTCATGTCCTAGGATGTACACTTCTGGAACATTTGTTTTTTCAGTAATGGACAAATATGACTTCAGTCATCAGGAACATCAAAGCCTGAAGGAACAGGGACCCAAGCTGATCTTCTCAGGTCTCAAGAGGCGGGATGAGGAAGAAGGTGGGTGGGCATGGACAGAGCTCGCCTCCCCAGCTGTGCCGCCCAGACTCAGCACACAGCACCTTCAGAAGTGAGTCTGTCTTTCCTTAAGGGATAGAAGGGTCTCACTGTGTCTCTTGAGCAGCTTCGTGAGGAAGATGCATCTCCAACTTTCTGAGAAACCGGAGGCAGGACGCTGGGGCAAAGCAAGGGGCTCTCTTCCAGCAAGAGGGCATCCTTCAGGAAGTTAGAGTACCAGTCAGGCCACGGAGCACCCACCATCACCTGTCCTCAGGGGAGAGGGGAAGGAGGGGGAGAAAGGAGCCACCTGGTCCACTTCTCCCTGCACTTCTGGCTTCCACAGAAACCAGTTTCATCCCCAACATGGTATCCCAAATCTTTTGAGCCACTTAGTAAGTTTTCAATACAAAGAAAAGGAACACAGCGAGGTAAGGTCCAGAAATATTTTAAGCAGTTCCCAATTTTTGAAACTATTTACAAGCTCCCCACATGTAACATTAATAATACAACATAATAACACTTAACACATAACCAGGTAAATGTAACATGGTTTTGGAGCATGACTATACTTAGGAAGTGAAAAGGTTAACACTGAATATGCTACTCATACATACAGAATTGGAAACAGGAGACTCTTAGGAGGCAGAATAAATGTTTTTCACAAAATAGAAATTAATTAAAAATCAACCAAAGGAAAAATAGGGTCTGATCTGTTGAAGGGTCCCAAATAATCAGACACGGCAAAAACAAACACACAGAAACCACAGACAAGAAACAAAGCCTCCCTTTAAAAGAAAAGTATTTACTCTTCCTACCCAATTTCAAACAGCCCCCAAACCATTAATTCCTAGAAGGCAGGAAATGTGTTCCTAATTTCTTTTGGCAACTCCCCCTAAAAGGCCAGCACTAGCTTCCTGCACACCTTTCAGGTAACCACACACCGCCCCAGGGCCCTTGAGCCACAAGCCATAAATATACATGCAGCTTTTTAAAGTTCCTCGAAGGGCTCCCCTGGTGGCGCAGTGGTTGGGATTCCGCCTGCCTCTGCAGGGGACACGGGTTCGTGCCCCGGTCCGGGAAGATCCCACATGCTGTGGAGCGGCTGGGCCCGTGAGCCATGGCCACTGAGCCTGCGCGTCCGGAGCCTGTGCTCCGCAACAGGAGAGGCCACAACAGTGAGAGGCCCGCGTACCGCAAAAATAAATAAATAAATAAATAAATAAAGTTCCTCTAGGGTGTCCCAAAGGGAATTAAAATCTAGAGAACACGGCTCTGCACACAGTGAGCCCTCAATCACTCAGAGTACCCCCCACCCCATGTCAGCACCACACCTGCCCTATTCACTGCTCACAAGCACCTGTGAACCAGGCACTGCCAGGACCCTCACTTGGACAGAGGCCTGGAGCAGGTGAGTATCTTGCCAGGGCCCCCAGCCTTTGGCCCTCACATCCCCTTCCTCAGCCCCCTCTGCGTTCTCCATCCCCCGGGGGCCTCAACATTCGTGTTTTCCGGAGGCTTCACTGGTGACTCCAGGACGCCATCAGCCACGGCTGGTCGCCCACACCACTCCCCCTTGTCCTTGCTGACAGACCCCCATCCTGTCCGGGTCTTCCTTCCTTCATCCATGTGTGTCTGCAAATACCTGGGAGGTCCCCCAGGCACGTTCATGGTGGGCAGGTGGGAATGGAGACAGAGATGACAAATAGCAGCATAAGTAAAACATGGACTTTGCTAGATGGTTTAAGTGCTAAGGGGAAAAGCAAAGTGGGGAAAGGGAACAGAGAATGCTAGAGGCAAGGAATGTCCTGTTAGTGTGGGGGACGCCCAGCAGGCAAGGCTGCCTGGAGCCAGGCCAGCAGAGTGGTCCTGACTGGTCAACCAGTGGTTCTCACACGCCTCACCCTGCAGAGTGAATGCTGTGTCCCTAACAAGCCTCTGGGCCCTGCTGCCAGTCCAGGGACCCTACTTGCAGGGACCAGCACGGGGAGTGCCTACAAGCAAACTGGCCAACAAAGGCTTGTCCCGTGTGAGAGGACACACTTTGTTCATTCTCGGAACCTGGCTGTGTTACATGCTGCTGAGTCCTTCTACATACTGACCTCTCAGATTCTACGTCCAGCCCAGACTGGTCTCTGAGCTCCAGGCCAGAGAGCACTGGACATCCACGGAAATGCCCCCCAGACCCAGGCCTAGGCCCTCCATCCCACCCACACTTATTCGGCCACAGGATGGGACCATTACTGCCCCCCGGGGTCCCTTCTAGCCTCCCCCCACTCCATTCCCTTGAGCACCACCTAGTCCAAGCGGTCACCAGCCTTGGCCGAACCCTTCACCGGCCTCCTGTCGGGTCTCCCCGTCCACCCCTGTCCTCTCCAAACAAACCATCCTCTGGAAGAGTCAGTCTCATTTCCGACCCTTCTCTACGTAAACTCCTTGGTGCCTTCAACCCACCCTGGGACTAAAGACCAAATCCCCTGCTAGGCCTGGCCCAGCACCTCCTCTGCCACGGAGGCTCCTCGTCCCCCACAAGCGCCCTCTTTCCTCCCACTGAGGCCTCTCCACAGGCTGTGCCTCCACCTGGAGCGCTCTTCCTCTCGACCCTTTGCTTCACTAATTCCGCTCAGCCTCAGTATGTAGGCTCAAGAGTTACCTCAAAAAAAAAAAAAAAAAAAAAAAAAGAAGAATAAACAAGAATAAACCGACTTCCCTGAGGGAAACATTCCCAACTAGGCTGGATTCCCTGTTACACAACCTCAAACACTCTGCTTCTCCTGCGCAGCACCTGTATCAGCTTGCAGCTCCTGGGGACGACCTGTCCCACGTCCTGAGGAGGGCAGGAAGCAGGCCAGCCCTCCTCACCACCATGTCCCCATGTCCCCGCACCCACGGCACCGCCTGGATGGGGAAGGTGCTCACAGATGCCACTGCACACAGGTGCTGAGTGAACGAATGACAGGTGCCCGAGCCTGAAGCCACTCCTGGGTCCCTCTGACGGTTTTGTGTCCTTGAACACATATAACATCCACCTTATAGATGGAAAAATAGGGGTCTCAAACATGAAAGAACACTACATCCAGAGGCCACGTGCTACAGCACAAAGGACTCCTAGTGTCCTGGGCTCAGTTCCCTGGCACGTGGGTGCCGGCGCCCTGGGGTCACACTCCCAGCACCGTCCAGGGCTGAGCTCCTGCAAACCGGGAAGAGAAGGACCTGTGGGCGGGGAGCACTGCCTGCAGGTTCTCCAGGGACTGCATTTCAGAGCCAGTAACAGGAAGCCCTCGCTGAGCAGCTGAGATATTTCCAGAAGCACAGCCAAGCGCTTTCTGCCTCCTCTCTTTAGTACCTACTTCGGCTCCCACAGAAAAGCTCTGAAATGCCAAAAAAGCCTGAGTAAACCTCTTCCATATATCTATGACTCCAAGCACAAGGCAATAACCTCCATTTCCCCATCACAAAAATTAGCTCTTGCTTAGAACTTAGGTAAACGAAAAGTGACCCGTGTGGCTGGGGGTACCGCAGCATTACTCCTAGTAGAGAAACACTGGAAAAAATAAATGCTTACCAGTCACAGCACAACAACGTAATGGAATATTCTAAGGTTAGACAACCTAATTTCATGTTTGTGGACTTTGTCAAAATATGAAAACTTTCACACACGTCAAATACAGATGAGAAAGGCTAAGTCAAATCATCTGTTGACCCAGATTTCCCGCAGATAACATTTGGGGGAGAATGGAAAGGGGCAGCAGAGCTTGCATCTGGTCCTGTCCCCCCAGCCAGGGGACAGTGACAAGTCCTGCTCTGCCTGGGTCACAGGATGACGGTGGAGCACACAGAAAAGCCTGCAGGCAGATGCCTAAGCCTGTCTTGACAAATGCATGTCTGGGACGCTGAGGAGAGAGAAGGGCCAAAACGGAGCTAAATGCAGAACACGGGAGCTTCTCTCCACTCCCTCCCGAAGTCCAGGAAAACACAACTCCAGAGGCAAGGCCCCAAGGTTCCAGAATATGCACAGGAACGGACAAGAAGGAAGTTGATTAGAGCAGAGAACACAGAGATGTAAGCGCACAGAGGGGATGCCAGACGACCCAGCACCGGGCGTCATACCTGAAAAGAAAAGCCTGGTAGAGGGTCTAACAGGGAAGACCCGGCAGGGAGGCTGACTTAAGAGATGCAACCACAGGTACTCCCAGAGGTGGGAGGTGAGCCCCGCTGGAGCCCAGGGTACAAGTAAAACAGTCAGACCCCGGCAGACAGGCTAGAAAGAACTACTGACAGGTATGCAGAAAACTGAGCAAAGGAAAACATAATGTGATCACTAACTCCAGGAAAAGCAAAAGGCTGTATTAGAAAGGAAGTGTAATCACAGCACACTAAACGGGTCCGCCATCAAAAATATCTGCAGTCAAAATAAGACAAACTCAGAATGCCTACTCAGCCAAGACTGGGATTAACCGTGTTGAAAGAATGGAGGAGATGGAAGGGAAATATGTGGGTGTACCTTCCACAAGAAAAAGTCTATAGAAAGTACCTAAAATTGGAGGAAAACACTAACAAAGGAAACAGCCAGGAGCCTGGGAGCAGGAGGTGGCAGTCAGGAGAATTCAGCTACTTTCGGCATATGACATGCGGTATACTATGTGACTTTTTAAACTATACACATGACAAAAAATCAAACGGAAACGTAAAATTAAAATAAGTAGGGATTTCCCTGGTGGCGCAGTATATAAAACTCCACGCTCCCAATGTACAGGGGCCGGGTTCGACCCCTGGTCGGGGAACTAGATCCCACATGAATGCCACAACTAAGAGTTTGCATACCTGAAATAAGGAGCCCGCCTGCCGCAACTAAGGAGCCCACCCGCACAACCAAGTAAATAAATTAAGAAAAAATAAAATAGGACTTCCCTGGTGGCACAGTGGTTGAGAATCCGCCTGCCAATGCAGGAGACATAGGTTCGAGCCCTGGTCCGGGGAAGATCCCACATGCCACAGAGCAACTAAGCCCATGCGCCACAACTACTGAGCCTGTGTTCTAGAGCCCACGAGCCACAACTACCGAGCCTGCGTGCCACAACTACTGAAGCCCACGCGCCTAGAGCCCGTGGTCTGCAATGAGAAGCCATAAGAAGCCAGCCCACCACAACGAAGAGTAGCTCCCGCTCGCTGCAATTAGAGAAAGCCCGCATGCAGCAATGAAGACCCAACACAGCCATAAATAAATAAATAAATAAATAAATATTTAAAAGAAAGAAAGAATATAAAGTAATTACCAAACACACGTAGCAAGCTGAAGTGAGAGAGTAGCAGGGACATGGCAGGAAGAATGGGCCAAGGTGGATAGACTTCTCCACCGGGGTCCTGGCTCCTTGTCTGTGCTTTTCTACCAGACAAAGCAGAGAGGGCAGAGGGCAGCCCGGAGGCCTCCTGAGGGGCTGGCAGAGGGGGCCCCAAGTAAACACTGGTGAAATTAATGTCCAGATAAATACAGCAGTAAGGAAAAGAGGGATGTTAAAATATGACTGGGGTGCATGGTCTTTAAAGAGATGCAAACATTTTCAGAACTCTCTGGGACAGTGGCTCTCCAAACATGACCTCAGGACCAGGGGCAGCAGCATCGCCAGGAACTGTGCCAAGGAAACAGGCCCCACTCAGACCAGATCAATTAGACACTCTGGGGCAGCCCAGCAGCCAGTGTTTACGGGATCTACAGGTGATTCGGATGCGTGTAAACATGTGACATCAGGCCACAACTCAGCCACTTCAGGAGTGTATGACAGCTGTTCTCAACCAACCAGTGCAGGGACCCCAGGGGACCCTAGTGTCTGAGGAAGGGGGTTCTGCAAGATCAATGCTAGTTCCATAACATCCTAAGACGTCCTTTGCCTTCTTTCATCACACTTTCTCCCAAATGTACCGTGGAGTTTTCCAGAGGCTACATGACACAACAGATCACTTGCAGAAGCAGATATTAAAGAAACCAGCTCTCATCAATCAAGCCAGACATTTAAGACATTTGCCAAAATGTAAGATAATGCCACTTCTCTCACTATTTTAGAAAACAGTTATTTTTCCAAAAAATGCCATTAATGTTAACATGTGATAATTATTTTTTAATGAACTAATAAAAAGATACTTTAGGGACTTCCGTGGTGGTCCAGTGGTTAAGACTCCACGCTCCCAAAGCAGGGGGCACAGGTTCGATCCCTGGTCGGGGAAGTAAGATCCCACATGCCGCACCGCACAGCAAAAAAAAAAAAAAAAAAAAAAAAAAAGATACTTTAAATGTTTTTAGTTTTACTTTCTAATACAGCAGAGACCAACAGAAATAGCCCACATAAACAAAGGCTCTTTGGTACTCAACAACACTGAACAATGTACAGGGGTATGAGACAAAAAGTTGATGAATCAGTGGTCTAAGGCACTGACAACCTACATACACAAGGAGTCTCCTGCCCATCACCCAAAGGTCACAATATATACTGTACCATCTTTAAAGGCTTTCTACATCACTAGGAGTGACAACAGGATCTTTGTGGCTTAAACCAACCCCACACAAGTCCATTTTGCTGCACTCTGTTGATACCTAAAACCCACAGTGAACGAACCTCAGGACCGCAATGTGCAACACCTGCCATACACACTCAAGGCATGTGTATGTACACACTCCACAGCAGCACCCAGCCATTTTCATGACAAAACACAAAGCATAAAATACATGAAGTTGCCCTGAAACAAGAAGTTATTTTTAGGTCCCTAAGCATTTCTAAGGTCCTTTCACATATTTGTTCAAGTATGGGTTCATCCCATTTGAGTACTGTCAGCAGAGAGAGGAAAGGGGCTCTCTCTAAATTCCCTTCTCAGTGAGCCTGTGGGCTGAAGAAGATATTCACGCCCCTTGGGGGAGCAGAATCTCCTGATAAATAAGAATATGGTTTTATCACAAGCTATTCCTAGTTTAAGAGGAGTTTTAATTTCCCATTTCAACCCCTGTGTCAAAGAGAGGGGTCATTGCATACCCTGTGTACTCGATGAACCAACAATGCTAGACGGGGCACTGAGTCAATAAGAAGGAAAACCTGGGTGCATAGGTGTAACATTCCTTTCACTTGTTTGGGAACAAAGGAGTTTTTTTGTTTCTTTTTGTTGGCTGTTTTTAAGATTGATAAAAGCCACACAACCTAACATTCCGTACAAGATGTAGTATAGATTACATCAATGAGCTTCCCATATTGTATTTTTCCTTTTATTTTTAAATACGTCAAACTCACTGAAAAAGTTCGAGGAACACAAGAAACACCTACATCCCTCCCCTAGAGTCAGCAATGACTAACATCTTTCCACATTTGCTGTAAGTCTCTTTCCACACACGTGCTTTTCCTGTGGGACTGCTGAAAGTAAACCACAGACGTCCTGATACCTCTCTAACCCTGCCACCATGTATTTCCTAGGAACAAGACCCCCCTACATAATGACAACAGTATTATGACCCACAAGGAATTTAACACTGTTATTATCAAGTGTTCCATCTATACTCAAAATTTCCCAACCATCCCAATAATGGCCTTTGTAGTTTTGTTTTTGTTTTCTTTTAATCCAGCATCCAGTCGAGGGCCAGGCCTTGGTGGTCATGATTCTTTAGACTTCTTCAATCTACGTGCCTGACTCTTTTAATGACACTGATATTTTATTTTATGTGGGGTTTTAAAATATTTATTTATTATTTATTTAGGCATCACCAGGCATTTATTTATTTACTTATTTACTTATTTATTTATGGCTGCACTGGTTTTTGTGCTGTGTGCGGGCTTCTCATTGTGGTGGCTTCTCTTGTTGCGGAGCACGGGCTCTAGGCGTGCAGGCTTCAGTAGTTGTGGCTCACGGGCTCTAGAGCACAGACTCAGTAGATGTGGCATATGCGCCTAGTTGCTCTACGGCATGTGGGATCTTCCCGGACTAGGGATTGAACCCGTGTCCCCTGCATTGGCAGGTGGATTCTTAACCTCTGTGCCACCAGGGAAGCCCTGCACCAGGTCTTAGTTGCAGCACTCAGGATCTTTAGTTGCGGCATGCGGACTTCTTAGTGTGGCATGTATGTGGGATCTAGTTCCCCGACCAGGGATTGAACCTGGGCCCCCTGCATTGGGAGCGCAGAGTCTTATCCACTGGACCACAGGGAAGTCCCACAACACTCATATTTGAGGCGTCCAAGCAGCTGTCCTGTAGATGCCCTACAGCATGTGTCTGATTTTTTTCTCATTACTTGACTCAGGTCAAACATTTTTGGCAAGAATGTTGTCCCTCCCACTGCATCCCATGGAGGGGCATTGTCTGTCCACTACTGGGGAGTCTGAGTTTGATCACGTGCTCAAGGCGGAATCCACCAGATTTCTCCAACGTAAAGAGAGCTTTTCCCTTTGTAATCAATCATCACTGGAAAGACACTTTTGACTGTGTGAGTATCCTGCCGTCCCTGCTGCCAACAAAGTGTTTAAACCACGTTTTTTGACAACCACTGATGATCCTTGCCTGAATCAATTATTACCTTGGTGGTTGCAAAATACTGATTGTCTAAACCTTTCCGACTTTCTACCTTAACTGGCATTTGTCTATAAGAAGCCCCATGCCCCCCCTTTGGAGTATCACTATGAGTGATTTTTATTCTCTGTGCCATGGACTTTTTAAATTCAACGTATCCATGATTGTTATTCTTTTTTGTGCTCAAAATGCCCCAGATTTGTCCATTAGGAACCCATTCAAGCTGCTCTTTTTTCTGACATGTCCCCATCAATTTTTGAACACTTCCTTGCTTTCTGGTACAAGATAATCCAGGCTCACATTGAATTTTCCCTGCCCAGAACCTGGAATACATCATTTCTCTAAGGATCCCTGATCCCTTTAGTGGAAAATGGTATTTGGCAACCAAGATCTGGGGACTAGGTGTACTCAGTGCTACTGGGGTATCATTGCCCCTAGACCCTCTCAGGAAACAGGGTTAGGAATGTTTGTTAATCATGTATTCATACTCATACCTCCGATTTAAATCACCAGACAGCAGGGTCCTTCCTCACCTCTTCTTCACATTTCATCTCTTTCCTCCCAGAGAACCCTGGTTCCCAACACCAGTACATGTGCTCATTTTATCCTAAAATACGGCCAAAGTCACCTCAGAACTACTACTCTGATCTATCAACAACAAACCTACTCTGTAGTATATTTCTCTGTAGTTCTTTTTTTCTTCTGAATATATCCCACTAAAGGAATACAGAGTGCTGTGTGTGTGGCTGAAATTACTCTTTCTTATGTGGTTATGTTATTAATTCAATATACTTCTAGGTTCACCTGTTTCTATTTGAATTCAATATTAGTCTTTTTTTCTATCATTGTTGTTTTACTTTTTGAATATGCAGAATATCTGCATGGTTCAAAAAGTCAAAATTATATAAAAAGGCATACTTGGATAAGTTTCACTCCCATCCAGATCCCTTACCCCTTGCCCTCACCTACTTGGATAAGTTATTTTAATTAGTTTCTAGTCTATCCTTCCTATGTTTCTTTTTGCAAAGAGAAGCAAATATATATAGTCAAAATTTTTTTCTATTGAAGTATACTTGACTTACAATATACACATATTCTTACTTCCTCTTCTTTCTTATTTCACACTCTTTCTCCCTTCTTTTCTTTTCAGTCAGGCCCTGTCCCGGAGCCTCTGACTATGGAAACCTCGGACGGGTTGAGGATCAGACTAGAGGCTGAGAGGGTAGGTGAGGAGAAGAGCCTGCTCTGGGGGTCAGGAGGGTCCTTCTTCTTCCTGTCAGTTCCTCCTCCTCTGAACTGAAGACTGAAGTCCATCACTCAGTGTTCTGGACCTCAGATCTTTTTTTTTTTCTTTTTCTTTTTTAAATTGGGGTAAATTAACCATTTTTAAGTATACAGCTCTGTGGCATTAAGTACATTCACACTGTTGTACAACCATCACGATTATCCATCTCTGGCACTTTTTCATCTTCCTCAACTGAAACTTTACCTATCAAACACTAATCCCCCGCCCCCAGCACCCACCATTCTACTTTCTATCCCCATTGTTTACTCTAGCAGGCCTCCTATAAGCACCCATTCTTTCCTACCGCATAGTATGCATATTAATTTGTATCAATACTTTCTTTTTTCACTTAATACATCTTAGAAATAACTCTACCAGTTCATAGGAATCTTCCTCTTTTATTTTTGCAGCTGCACAGTTCTCAGTTAAGTTGATGTACCTTGGTTCACTCTTCCTGGGTGGACATCTAGGTTGTTTCCACTTTTATATTACAAATAATGCTGCAATGAATAACCCCGTGCATCTGGTGTTTTGCACCTGGGGAGGTACATCCTCAGGGTAAATGACTTTTATGTAGGAAGTGGGACTCTGAAGCTGAGGGTAAATGCACACACAGATACTGCCAAGCTCCCCTCCAAGAGGACTGTACCACCCTGCACTCCCACAGCAATACGACAGCATGCCTGTTTCCCAAAGCCTCACCAAGAGAATGTGTTCAAGCTTTTATATATATATACGAAGAGTGAGAAATGCTATCCCAGCAATTTTAATTTGCATTTCTTTTATCATAAGCGAAGCTGAGCATCTTTTCATATATTTAAGGGCCATTTGTGTATCTTCTTCTGTGGAATGTCTTCATATCTTTTGTTCATTTTTCTATCAGCTTTGGTCTCTTTTCCTTTTGACTTTTTTTTTTTTTGGCAGTACGCGGTCCTCTCACTGTTGTGGCCTCTCCCGCTGCGGAGCACAGGCTCCGGACACGCAGGCTCAGCGACCATGGTGCATGGTCCCAGCCGCCCCGTGGCATGTGAGATCCCCTCGGACCGGGGCACGAACCCGCGCCCCCTGCATCGGCAGGAGGACTCTCAACAACTGCGCCACCAGGGAAGCCCCTCCTTTTGACTTTTAAGAGTTTTTATATCAGCCTTTTATCTGTGATTCACATGTTTTTAAAAAATCTTATTGAGAGCTCCTACTCCAGAACACTGGGGCCAAAGAGGTGCCCTGGGCTGGCTGTGCTTCCCGCTTCTCCCAGATGAAGACCTGTGCTCCTGTGCGGGCATGGTCAGGAGCTCCAGGATGGACCTGACACAGAGCCAGCCATCAACTCTGGCAGAGCCAGGAGGCCAGCCATCCTCTGCTCAGATCTCTCCCGCAACTCACACCTTCAAACCATCCTCATCTGTTTGTCAAGTGAGAAAAATATTCTCACTGGTTGAAGTTTTTAAAGGTACTTTAGTAGGCTTTCAAAGGAAATGCTAATCTCTCTAATCAGTGTAAATTTTTATTTACTTTTATTGTGGCTCAAGCAATCTATGAGTAAAATTAAAATTACCATTAAAAAAAATTTTTTTTTGGCTGTGTTGGGTCTTCGTTGCTGCACGCAGGCTTTCTCTAGTTGTGGGGAGTGGGGGCTTCTCTTGTTGCAGAGCACAGGCTTTAATTAAGCATGCGGGCTTCAGTAGTTGTGGCATTCGGGCTCTAGAGCGCAGGCTCAGTAGTTGTGGTGCACGGGCCTAGCTGCTCCGCGGCATGTGGGATCTTCCCGGACCAGGGATCGAACCCGTGTCCCCTGCATTGGCAGGTGGACTCCTATCCACTGCGTCACCAGGGAAGCCCAAAATTACCAATTAACTTGACAAATATATAAACAACAAGGTCCTACTGCATGGCACAGGGAACTATACTCAATATCCTGTGACAAACCATAATTGAAAAGAATATGAAAAAGAATATAAATATATATACAAAACTGAGTCACTTTGCTGTACAGAAGAAATGAACACATTGTTAATCAACTGTACTTCAATAAAAAAATTTTAATTAAAAAATTCAAAATTAAAATATATATGATTAATCAGTTCACTGGCAGGAAGCTTAGTCTAAACAACAAGGTTTATAAAACATCCCTGGATTGCTAGTGACAGTAAAATGCTAAGCCACTGTTCTGTTTACTGATCCAGTGACTTATGGCAATAAAAGGCCTTTACAGTCCTGAACAATGCCTCTGGTCCAAACACATAAACGACCTGCCAACAGATGCAGCCAACAGGTGCCACCACATCATTCATAACCGGAGTTTTAGGCTTTAAGCTGGTTAAACTCGCTTAAAGAAAAATCAGAATAACGTATGTGAAATAAAAAAGAACAACGGATCATGAAAGCCTCTGACATCCACACCATGGATGAGGTGAGGTTGGGTGAGGTCCCAACACCATAGAGCCCTAGTTCAGAACAGGGATATGAACAGGCAAGCTCACTTCTGACTACAGCAGGACTATTTACCTGTGGGCACAGAAGGCTCTAAAACTTTTGTAAATGCTTTTAAAAATTATCCAACAAAAGAAAAAGCAAAGTAGGTCATTTAACAAACTAGAATTACAGGAGTTATATATCCTTAAATCCTTCTGAAGACATGCGTCTTTAAAAAATAGTTGGGACTTCAAGAAAATAGCTAAAAATACCTGGGATTTTAGAAATCCCAAATAATAGACACACAGACACTGTATGCAAAAGGACTTAATATGCATCGTGACAGTGCTTCAAGTAATTCACAGCTAATAATACTAAAATGTTATTGGCCCTCTGGTTTGTCTCATATTTAGAGCAGCCATCCAGGACACCTTGCCCACAATATGTCCCTGCTGAAAGGGGGCAGCACCCATTCCAGGCTTGCTGCTCTCAGCCCAAGGTTCCGCTTGCCCAGCAAAAGGATTACAGACAAGGAGCCAGGACAGCTGATCCATCAGCACAGACAGGAAACTGGCTCAACATTAGCTCTGGTTTTGAAACTTACGAAAAACACACCACCACAAGATTGTAACCAGAGTAATACCAACTTGCCAAAAACAAGTATTAAATATTTAGACAGAAAAAACAAAATGTACCTACTGAAAAAATTTCTTTTTCTCCCTAACCATGATACTGAATCCATTTATACTAATTGACTAATCTCAAAAGCTTTTGAAACTTCCAATGCAATCAGTGCAATTCTTTTCACCAGGAAGTTCTTACTTATGTTAGATGCTGATGAAAGCTCAATGCCAACCTTCAAGAATTACAGGCATTTTCTCATATGCATTTCTCCAAATATCAATAAAAATTAAAGGGCTTCCCTGGTGGCGCAGTGTTTGGGAGTCCACCTGCCAATGTAGGGGACACGGGTTCGAGCCCTGGTCTGGGAAGATCCCACATGCCGTGGAGCAACTGGGTCCGTGCGCCACAACTACTGAGTCTGCGCACCACAACTACTGAGTGCGCTCTCGAGCCCGTGAGCCACAGCTACTGAGGCCCGCGCGCCTAGAGCCCGTGCTCCGCATCAAGAGAAGCCACCGCAACGAGAGGCCTGCGTGCCACAACAGGGAGTGGCCCCTGCTCGCCACAACTAGAGAAAGCCCACGCGCAGCAACGAAGACCCAACTTAGCCAAAAATAAATAAATAAATTTTAAAATTAAAATTAAAATTAAAATTCCATCTTCAATAAGCATCTGGGGCTTCCCTGGTGGCGCAGTGGTTGACAATCTGCCTGCCAATGCAGGAGACATGGGTTCGAGCCCTGGCCTGGGAAGATCCCACATGCCGCGGAGCAACTAGGCCCGTGAGCCACAACTACTGAGCCTGCGCATCTGGAGCCTGTGCTCCTCAATGAGAGGCCGCGACAGTGAGAGGCCCGCGCACTGCGACGAAGAGTAGCCCCCGCTCCCCGCAACTAGAGAAAGCCCTCGCACAGAAACGAAGACCCAACACACCCAAAAATAAATAAATAAAGACATTAAAAAAAAAATAAGCATCTGAACATGCTAATTCAATGTTCTATGCAGTTTTAAAGTTTACTAGAAAATCTGAGTTTCTTTAGATGTATTTTGTATATTGATCTAAAACCTTAACAGAGTCAAAGTAAAACCTGTAAATATTTTGTCTTTCGCGTCTATTTACATTTTTTATTTCTAAAGATGACAATGAAATTTTTTACTAGATTCCTTTTTATACTGTTTGAAATTTATGGTATACGTACAGGCACTACTTTTCAGAATAATTTAAATGAGTAACATAATAGAAAATTTGGCCAATACTTCAAATAAAACCACCCCATTTCCACCACATGCACCCACACAACGAAAAATAATTTTTTAAAATACATTTATTTTATTTATATATTTTTGGCTGCATTGGGTCTTCGTTGCTGTGTGCGGGCTTTCTCTAGTTGCGGCAAGCGGGGGTTACTCTTCATTGTGGTGCACAGGCTTCTCATTGCAGTGGCTTCCCTTGTTGCGGAGCATGGGCTCTAGGCACGCAAGCTTCAGTAGTTGCAGCACATGGGCTTCAGTAGTTGTAGCACACGGGCTCAGTAGTTGTGGCTCACGGGCCCTAGAGCACAGGCTCAACAGTTGTGGCACACAGGCCTAGTTGCTCCGTAGCATGTGGGATCTTCCCGGACCAGGGCTTGAACCCGTGTCCCCCGCACTGGCAGGCAGATTTGTAACCACTGTACCACCAGGGAAGCCCCCCAAAATAATTTTTAATACTTCCTTCAAGGCTTTTATTTTCACATGGATAACTTTTACCCAGTTAAAATCGTGGTATACATACAATGAATTTATATACGACTATTCACTTATATCAGAAGTGATAATCTAGGCTACTCTGGAGACTTTGCAATTATCATAAAAGTACTTTCAATGGCCACCTAAACAGTCTTCAGTGGGTGCCTAACCCTTTTGTCTGATATTTCTATTATAATTAATGTTTAGACCCTGTGCCCAGAATTTAAACGAAATAAGTGTTTGAAAAGGAAGCAACCCCTAACTTGGTGCCCTTTACAATGTGGTCTGTGAAGTCCACGTGGAATTTAATTCTTCCTAAATGTTAGATCCTACACTGGAATAATCCCACATGACTCTGAATCTCCCTGAGGACAAGTAAGCCTTAGGCTTCCATTAAAGTACAGCTGGTCCTCTGTATCTGTGGGTTCCACATCCACGGATTCAACCAAGGATCAAAAACATTTTGGGGGCTGGGGCTGGGGGGACTTCTCTGGTGGTCCAGGGAAGTTAAGTTAAGACTCCGCACTTCCACTGTAGGGGGTATGGGTTCAATCCCTGGTCTGGGAACTAAGATCCCACATGCTGTGCAGAGTGGCCAAAAAAAAAAAAAAATTGGGGGAAAGAAATTCCAGAAAGTTCCAAAAAGCAAAACTTGAACCTGCCACCTGCTGTCAACTATTTACATAACATTCACACTGTATTTACAACTGTTTATGTAGCATTTACATTGTATTAAATATTATAAGTAAAACAGAGATGATTTAAAGCATATAGGAGGAAAAAATTATAAAACAAAACAAAACCAAAAAAATCAACAGAACATTGTAAATCAACAATGTTTCAATAAAAAATATTATAGAACAAAAAATAATAAAGTATATGGGAGGATGTGTATAGGTTATATGCAAATATCACACCATTATGTATAAGCAATCCATGGATTTTGGTATCCAAGGTGGGTAAGTCCTGAAACCAATCCTACCCTCCATACAGAGGGACGAATGTATACATCTGAGATCTTCAATTTTAAAAAACAGGTCAAAAAGCAGGTTCAAAACAACAGACATGGAATTATACCATTTTTGGACAATGAAGCATTATTACATATATTTTAATTTACACATTAAATACTTAAATAGTTATCTCTGGATGGTGGATTATAAGTGATTCTTATTTTTATATTTTGCTTACTGGTGTTACTTACTTTTATTTTTTTAAACAATGAATATCTGGGACTTCCCTGGTGGTCCAGTGGCTAAGACTCCATGCTCCCAATGCAGGGGGCCTGGGTTCGATCCCTGGGCAGGGAACTAGATCCCACATGCCGCAACTAACAGTTCGCATGCTGCAACTAAAGATTCTGCACACTGCAACTAAAAGATCCCACATGCCGCAACGAAGGTCCCCCATGCAGCAACTAAGACCAGGAACAGTCAAATAAATAAATAAATAAACATTTAAAAATAATAATAGAAAATAAACAATAAACATCTATAAAAATAATTTAGCTTCTACCCAATATGACCTCAGTTGTGTACTTCTAAACAGTTATGTGTGTGTATATAAAAAAGTCTGGAAGGAAATGCACAAGAATGCTAATGCTGTTTTTCTCGTGATAGTGGGATTATTGGTAATTTTTTGTTTTATATTTTATAACACTCTGTATTTTCCAGTTTTTAAAAATAATAAGCATGTGTTACTTTTATACTATGAAAAAGGCATTTTTTAAGACACTAACAAAATTGCCTGGGATCCAAGCACAGAAAGGAACGTCATCTGCCTTTTAGCAATTCCTCCAACACACAGACCCAGACACACACACACCACCAGCTCTCACATGCATCTGCTCCCACACGCACACTCATTCTCTCTCACACACACACATGCAAACCCAAGACTAGGACAGAAACTGGAAAGGAAACTGAAGCAACTAAAAGGTGTGGCCAAACGTCCCCAGGGAGTTCCAACTGCCCACCAGCAGAGGAATGGAAAGGAATGAAAAGCAGGGAGACCTTCTGTGCATTGACACCTCCTCCAGCAGCCTCCTTTTCCAAGTGCTGAGGAGGATGGACAGGGCCCACAAGGTTACTGAAGGGCATTCACGGCTCCAACGTGCAGGGCTCTCTGGAAAGGACCCGTGACTGTTAAAATGTAAATGCTTAAGTGAGTATTATACTGTGAAAATAATCTTTACAATTATAACTTATTCCTTTGAAAAATAACACCAAAAGAAATGAATCCTTTCTCACAATACTCTCACAGTTTATTTTACAATTTCTGCTTTATGATAAGTTGGTGATGACTACAAAAGCATCAGTCCTCTCAGTACGAAGGGGTCACATCAACGAGGAATCTTCATAGACAGTCAAGGCCTTAAAGAAAACCTACTGCAACTTCAGAACTAGTGCCTGGGCACATCTGACTATAAATTCCTAGTCAAGAAAATACAACCAGAAAGCTCCTCTGTAGTCTTCTTTCCCCTTTCAATTCCTGCCAACACTGTGTTCTATTACACCACACCTGATCTATCACCAGATGAGGTAATGAGAGCCAAACACACCATGACATTGCTAAAGAAAGAGGGACACAAAAGCCACCTGTATTATGAATGGGAACTGCTTCTATTAAAAATTCAGATAATCCACTTAAATAATTTAAAACACTTCCTTCATAAACAGATTACATGAAAGATACTGAAAGCGCCACCTTTGAAAATTTGACGATAATCAAGATAATTGAGTTGCGACCATCAAGGACAGTAATGTGACCGGCCTAAGAGACTCATGAACTCAGTATTTTGAAATCTCAAGGTGGAAAGTACAGCAACTTATGGTCTTTATTGCTGTTACCCAGCTTATCCAAACTGTTCCTACAGTTTAAAAAAATCATAAATGTTTAAAAAAGAATTCTTATCTTTTAGAGATATATACTGAAATATTTATGGGTGAAATGATATGTCAGGTATGTGCTTCAAAAGTAATCTGGGGGTGGGGAGTAGGGAGTTCACAAATGAGCCAAGACTTCGGAAACTGTGCAATGGCTTGGGGGCAGGTAGAGTGTTTCACTAGACTATGCTCTCTACTCTTATGTATGTTCAATACTTTTCATTTAAAAAAATTAAAAATATTTATCATGAGGTAGAATTCTTCACTTTTCTCTAAATTATTTCACTACCAAGGAATATTTCTTCTCTTTGCTCCTCTATAATGTATTCTGACATTGGACTTGGAAAAGCAAGACTGAGTCATAATAAAGGCTAGCAAAGCTTACACAGACACAAAAATTAACCTTTTGCTACACTGTTAATTAGCTGTTCCAAAACAAGAGCTCTCCTCCACCATCCCAGGAAGCCTGTCCAAGTCCGGTACTTAGATCACATCCAACACTGCTTCTTCCTGAGAAGTCTGGGGCAGCAGACAGAAGGGGCAATGCCACAGGAGATCTCCCTCACTTGCCCATCCCCACCAAATCCTGAGTCATCCTGGCCTTACCCCCAAACTTAAAATTCCACCAGGGGCTACCAGAACAAAGAATGTTGACTCATTTCTACTTTGTATTTAGAAAAAGCTCAGCCCCCAATAACAACCCCAATTTTTTCCCACTGTGATCAATAATAATGATACAACAAAAGGTGGTTCTCAAATGAAAATGGTTTTATTAAGTCAATAAGATGAAACTTTGTGGGATTATTTAGGGACACCAAACCTAGGAAGTTGAGAGCCACCTAAACATTATGAGCCCAGAAGACCTAGGTGTAGTCCCTGTTATTGCACTGACAATCTGTGAGGCCTTGGAAAGTAACTTAACCTTTTTGGGCCTCCAGTTTCTTACCTGTAAAGTGGGATGAATCCCTTCTGCCTCCTACCACCTCAGAGAAAGGTTGATGATCCAGTGAAAACATAAATGAGCCTCATATAAGCTATAAGGCACTCTATTAAGGTCAGATTATGGTAAAGAAGAACAAATGTGCCATTTTCCTAACATTCTTGATTGGTGTAATGAGGAAGGGAATGTTTGCAGAGAAGACACATCACACTAATGAGAAACAACCAAGGATACCCAAGGTGCTCTCCAGCCGAGGGGCAAGAAGGAAAAGCATCAAAAAAACTGAGACCAGGACTTCCCTGGTGGCTCAGTGGTTAAGAATCCACCTGCCAATTCAGGGGACACAGGTTCAATCCCTGGTCTGGGAAGATCCACACACTGTGGAGCAACTAACCCTGTGCGCCACAACTACAGAGCCTGTGCTCTAGAGCCCACGGAGCCACAACTGCTGAGCCCACGTGCCACAACTACTGAAGCCCGCGTGCCTAGGCCCCGTGCTCCCCAACAGAGAAGAAACCGCAATGAGAAGCATGCACACGGCAACAAAGAGTAGCCCCCGCTCACCACAACTAGAGAAAGCCCACATGCAGCAACAAAGACCCAACGCAGCCAAAAATAAATAAATAAAATATTTTAAAATTTATTAAAAAAAAAACAAAAAACGTAGACCAGCAATCACAATCCATACTAACCATACAGGAAACTGTCAGTCACATATCTCTCTTTCTGTCCATTACACTGAGATGGAAGACCTGTCCTGAGCAATGTCTTCAACCCAGAGCTAAACAGGAGCTCACAATGACCTAGACGCCAACATTCAGGATGCCCAGAGGGACATGCCCACGCTGAAAACTCAACAAGGAGCCCTGACTCAGGACGACCCAGTTCTTTACATGACAGCTCAATGGACACTGTGAATACTCAGGGGGCACACAGATCCTTTATAAAGGTTCTTAATGTTACGGCAGACACTCTAAATAGCAGGTTGTCCATTTTACCTCTTGGCTTAAACATGCATATGTACCTGAACACCCACTTAACAAATACCCACATGTATGAAAAGTCAATAAAACACAGAAACTAGCAGATCAACCTTCTGTGATTTCCCACTACTAAGTAAACTATTTAAAAATGAACACCAGTAACCTATTTGACGTCTATCTGGGTTAACAGCAGAACATACACAGCCCTGCTGCTGTCTCCACGTGAACTTTCGTAAGTACTGAGATGGGGGAAGGCCTGGATCTTAAGGCCCACCTTCTCCCAGAGCAGCCGCAGCCCTGGGAGCTGCACAGGACTCCTGCCACACTGCCCTGTGCATTCCCGTCACCTGTCCAGCACCTCACCTGTCTTACAAGGGTGGAGATGGCCCTAATGGAATTCTGCTCGAGTTTGTATTCACCACTGTGCTCTTAGGCTCATTCCCCTCCCTATGGGGTTCATCCCTTTCCCCTCCGCACAGAAGGTATGGAAATGATCGTTGTTCACGTTCATTGTCTCCCCAACAACGAATCTACCTAAAACATAAGCCAAACATACACAGTAAAGTAACTGCGCTCAAAATAGATTAACATGATCTTAAGCGTACAAGTGCAGCCTGGCCTCTGCAGACCGAAGAAGTGAATTACTTCAGCCAAAGCAGACCTGGGCCCTCAGTTGGGGGAACCGCTGGCACTTCTCCATCCAGGGAGCACTTTTATCCGGCAGCCTAGGGGCATGTCCCCACGCCAGGAGCTCCTCTCAATTTAGGAAAGATCCGCTTGTGTGGCTTGGGATGGCAGGGAAAGAAACTGACTCCCGGGAACAGAACCTCTTTAAAGGGGGAAAAGGTGCTTCAGCGAAATTCAACCAGAGGTGAGAGCAGACGAAGTGAATCAAAAGAGAACGCGGGACCTGCACTCCGCGAACACCGGGACCTGCACTCCGCGAACACCGCGCGGGGCCCGTCTGCCACGCTGCGAGTTACCTGTTCTGCCCCATAGACGGTGGCGAACTGGACGAAGTCTTCGATGCGGACGAAGCCGTCCCCATCCCCGTCCAGGGCATCAAATACGGCTCGGAGGCGGGGGCCGTCCTCCGGACACCCCGCGGGCTCGCTCGTTAGGGGGCGGGTCTGGCTAAAGTCCGAGGGCCGATCCGGGTCCCCAGGACCCAGCTCCAGGGCCGGCTCGCCCACCGCGGGGGACGCAAAGGAAGGAAAGAAGTCGACCTCGCCCCTCAGGTGATGGCTGCGGCTGAAGTCCTGCGCGCAGACAGACGCGCTGTGCGGGGGGCCGTCACCCTCCGGCTCCGTCGTCCAGGAAAAGAACGGGCCGAGTTCCGGCAACGGCGGGTCGGGGTCGGAGTCCCGGCTCGAGCGCTGCGGCCGCCGCTCCCGCCCTGGAGCTTGCCCAGCATCCGCGCCGGCCGCGAGGTCCTGCGGGCCGAGCCCAGGGCGCGGGGCGGGGGCGGCGGGCGCTCCGGACCCACCGGGCTCTGGGTCGGGGCCCGGGCCGCCCGCTGGGGAGGCCGGCCAGCTCGGGTCCATCTTCATGGGCGCGCCCCCAGCCGCGGCGCGGGCCCGCGAGGCCAGTGATGCGGCGGGCGGCGCGGGCGGCAGACAAAGGCGCTCAGGGCGCGGCGGCGGGCGCGGGCATCCCCGCGGCGGCGCGGGCGGGCGCGCGCGGGGCGCCCGGACTGCTCGGGCTGGCGCTCGGGCCCTGCTCCGCCTTCGCCCATCTTCGCGCCGCGCCTCAGCTGTCCTCGGCCCGGCGGCGCGGCGGGCGCGGGCCCATGGCGGCGGCGGGTGGCCGAGGGAAGTCGAGGGGGAGGACGGGGAGAGGACGCCGAGGAGGGGGACGCCGAGGAGGGGACCCTGAGGAGGAGGAGGAAGAAGACCCTGATGAGGAGGACGACGCAGAGGTGGACGCTGAGGGGGACGCAGCCCAGGCGGACGACGAGAAAGCACCCGAGGTACCGGAGCGCACGCCACCGCCCTCGCCCCGCCCCCCGTTCGGCATGACGTCAGCACGTCGCGCCGCACGCTGGCCCCGCCCCTCGCAGCTTTATTATAAAGGCAGGCGCCGGAGCGGCTGCGTGGTCTGGGTTTTTCGATCCTTCGCTGTATGCTGACGTGTGGGAGCAAGAGGTGGGTGTCCTCGGAGGCTGTGGGCCCGGGCGTGACGTCATCGACCCACGCACGGGACGGATGGACTGAGTCCTGCAAGTGTAAAGCGCTCCCACAAATTGATAAGCAACGAACACGATTCTAATGGGGCGGGGGAAGTGCAAGTTGCGCCCTCCGCAGACGCCCGCCGCGCGGAGAAGTCCAGGCGTTGACCTGCGGCAGCAAGAGCAGCCACCGCCTGAATGTGGAAGGGCTCTGAAAATGAGGTCCATCACTTGTGACCGAAGGAACGCGTGGCCAAACACTGAGACCTTTTTTTAAATCTATGACAAGGGCTTTTTTCCCCATAGGATATCCAGTGTTCATCACCGGTGTACAGTCAAGCCTCCCAAGCACTGCGGCTGTCTTTGACAACTGACATCTGTTTCTCTAGATGTCACTATCGTCAGTGGGGACACAGGGCGCCAGGCAGCAACATGGGAACCTTGAAGCAGGCATGAAATCGGAGACATGCTGGATAGGAGCCGGTGAGCTGCCAGGCCTCAGGCGAGGTGCACTTAACATTACAGGCTCCATTTAGAGCCTGTAATGAGATGTATCGGGGAAAGCACCAGCACTAGGTATGTTCATAAGCATCTTTGGCAAGAACCAAAGGAAACTGAACCTGTTTCCAAGTGTACCGTGAGGAGCAGTGTGTTAATTAACTGATTCATCTCCCATGACAAAATCCCAGGGCACGTGGCACCAGATTTTGTGAGGTTGGCACTGGGGAAAAGAAGGGCAAGGGAATACCGCCCCGCAACCCAAAAACTATATTCTCAATTTCTTATAAGAGCTGTATGCTTTCATGAGGAAGATACTGCATTCAAAGAAAATAAGTTATCTCCAGTTTGGCAAGAATCTGAAATTGGACTGGTGCCTTTGGCCAGATACAGTTTTCAGAGGTAATTATAGTGATGTGTCAACCTTTCTAAATAAGGGTATTAATATGGGGGAGGTAAAACCAAATGAGGCGAGGGCTGCGCCCTGAGGAAGCAGCACTCCTACTGCTGCTGTGCCAATTCATGAAAAATCTTCATTCCTTGGCTGGCTGATGCACCCAAACAGAACCCCAGCATGGAAAGCATGCACCTTCCTGCTTAGAGCACTTCAAGAAACTCTGTTCCTGAAATATTAAAGGTAACAAGTTCCTGGGCACTTGGACTGGGCGTTTGGACCTCGAGCATCCCCTATAGACATTGTTTTAATATATGAATTTATTTATTTATTGTTGGCTGCGTTGGGTCTTCGTTGCTGCGCACGGGCTTTCTCTAGTTGCGGCAAGCGGGGGCTACTCTTCGTTATGGTGCGCGGGCTTCTCATTGCGGTGGCTTCTCGTTGCGGAGCACAGGCTCTAGGCATGTGGGCTTCAGTAACTGTGGCTCGCGGGCTCTAGAGTGGAGGCTCAGTAGTTGTGGTGCATGGGCTTAGCTGCTCCATGGCATGTGGGATCTTCCCGTACCAGAGAGCAAACCTGTGTCCCAAGCACTGGCAGGTGGACTCTCAACCCCTGCTCCACCAGGGAAGTCCTCCCTTTAGACATTTTTGATCTCTAACATTCAAGATGAAATGAACCAGCTCAAGGGAAGCAGCCCCTGCTGCCATTTTAACCTGCTCCTCCATGCCCACCCCGTGCACATTTTAATTTAGCCATGTAACAGGTACACAGAAGAGGAAGGGAGAGGGTGGGGTGCAGCTTACATCTGTTGGCTTTTGGGTCTGAGTGAATGTCTGTGAAAACCTCCCTCTGTGAGTCTTTCTTTTTGAAAGGTACCTGGGTTAAACACTTATCTTTTGGAACTCTCAAGCAAATGGGTCTCCTTGATCCCTCTTCCCTGGTGACCTTTGACCTATGGAGAAAGATGGGAAAATGAAGACCAGCAAGGTGACTCAGCAGATTCTTAGCTGTGTAGCACAGCCCTGTTGGACCTGACAAGGGAGCAAAGGGAAAGTAGGTCAAGAAGCCTCAGTGGAAGAATGCACGTCTCTCCTGGGATAGGGCCTCTCCACCACCTGGGTGAGATCTGGCCACTTACAGGAGGAAGGGGAAGGTGACAGGCAAGGCTAAATTTGATCACAAATCTATCTTATTTAATGCACATTTTTAAAAACCAGGAGGAAATACACCAAAATTACAGTAAACATTACATATGATTTCCCCCATTTTTGCTAGTCTGATGAACTTAAAACAGCAGCTCATCTTGCCTTATTTGAATTTAGCTGAATGCTAATGTGGTTGAGTGTTTCTTACTGTGTTTACTGACCACTAGGATCTGTGAAATGCCCAATTGTAGCACTTGCTTTTCTTTTGGGTTCTCTGACTTTTTCTTTAGGTAAAATCCCTCATATGTTTTTTTGTTTTGTTTTGTTTGTTTGTTTGTGGTACGCGGGCCTCTCACTGCTGTGGCCTCTCCCGTTGCAGAGCACAGGCTCCAGACGCGCAGGCTTAGCGGCCATGGCTCACCGGCCCAGCCGTTCCGCAGCATGTGGGATCTTCCCGGACCGGGGCACAAACCCGTGTCCCCTGCACCGGCAGGCGGACTCTCAACCACTGCGCCACCAGGGAAGCCCCCCTTATATGTTTTTGATGTTGCAAGTATCTTCTCCCTGCCTGTGACCCGTTCATGAACTCTGCCTGTTGGGGATGATTAGACATAAATCTTTCATTTTGGGTAGTCAAACCCATCATTTTTATCCTTGGTGGCTTTGCTAATCATAAGGAAAATGGACTTTTCTATAGCTGGTGCTAGTTGTCTGTACAGAAACCTTACAACTAGATCCCTATGTCATATCAGATACAAAAATAATTAGAGTGATCAAAGACATAGCAGTGGAAAGCAAGGGAATTCCCTGGCAGTCCAGTGGTTAGGACTCCACGCTGCTGAGGGTGCAGGTTCGATCCCTGGTCAGGGAACTAAGATCCTGCAAGCCACAAGGTGTGGCCCGAAAAAAAAAGCAAAACTTTAAAACTTTTTTTTTTTTTTTTTTTTTTTGCGGTACGCGGGCCTCTCACAGCTGCGGCCTCTCCCGTTGCGGAGCACAGGCTCCGGACGCGCAGGCTCAGCAGCCGTGGCTCACTGGCCCAGCCGCTCCGCGGCATGCGGGATCTTCCCGGAGCGGGGCACGAACCCGTGTCTCCTGCATCGGCAGGCGGACCCTCAACCACTGCGCCACCAGGGAAGCCCAAAACTTTAAAACTTTAAGAAGACATTGAAAAATATCTTTATGACCTTGGAGCAAGAAAGTTTCGTACACAAGAATAAAAATTACAAACCATTTTAAAAAAAGACAATGACTTAAAGTTAAATACATTAAAATTTAAGCTTTCCAAAAGTAAAGGTACACAAATCAAATAGAGGGTGGGAGGGCTGGGGGAGAGGGAAATTTGTTGAAGTGAAGGAACCATTTCATATATTGATTGTAATGGTGGTTCTATAACTGAATGTGTTTGTCAAAATTCACAGAACTGTACGCTGCAAAGAATGAATTTTACTGTATGTAAATTATGCCTTAGTAAAAATTAATTTAAAAAAATTTTCCTTCTGTTTGATGAAAGACACACTTAGTCTGCTCATGCTGCTGTGACCAAATGCCATATACTGGTTTGTTAAAAAGCACATTTATTTTTCATAATTCGGCAGTCTGGGAAATGCAAGATCAAGATGCCAGTGTTAACCTAAAACAATTAAAAAGTCAGTTATTTTACCAGCAACATGGGTTTATTCAGAAGCTGCAAAGAGTTGTAATTGGAGACATGCAACTATGTCCAGCAAAGGAAAGGAAATGCTTTTTTTTATAGGGGAGAAGGAGTTGAGAGGAGCTGTCATAAACAAAGAGCCCATTGGAGGAAACTGGGAGTTCTAGGTGCAGTGGCTTTTCATTGGCTGAGTTGTGACAGTCTTTCATTGGCTGGACTGTTGCTGGTCAAAGAGAAATTGTTTCTTCCGCCTGCTGGGTAGTAAAGTAGTATCCCTTCCTGCTGGGACACGTTGGGATCTGTGCTGATGTTAAGTGGTATGTGCATGAAAGCTCCCCCTTCTGGCACCCTGGTTCCATTTTGATGAGGTTTCCTCTTACTACTTTTCACACCTGCAAATTCCTTCCTGTTGAGAGCTCTCTTCCTGGCTTGTGGTGAGGGTCTCCTTCTAGGTGTGTCCTAGCATGGTGAAGAGAGCCATCTCTCCCTCTTCCTCTTTTTATAAGGCAGCAATTCTATCATGGGAGGTCATCTACATGAACTCATCTAATGGTTATCTCCCAAAAGGCCCCATCTCCAAATACCATTGCTTTGGGGGCTAGGGCTTCAACACATGAATTTGGGGGGACACAATTCAGTCCATAGCAACTGGGAAGAGATATTTAAGACAGATGTAACTGACAATGAATTTATTTCCAGAATACACAAGAATTCCTCAAAAAACAGTAAAAGAACAGCAACCTAGTAGAAAAATCAGCAGTGAATACAAAAAAGCAGTTCCAGAGGAAGAAACTCAATTGGCCACTAAACATATAAAAAGATGCTTAACCACACTGATAATCAAGGGAATGAGTAACGATAGCATTTGACATCAATCAGTAGAAATTAAGTCTGATGTTAGCCAAGTGTGGGGATTCACAGAACTAATACAGCTGAAGCTCTGTGTCCCCTTAACCTGGCACTCCTGCTTCTCCACCTTCAGGTCCAAGAGGAGGCAGGAAAGGGGTGTTTGAGGCAGCCCTGGTTTCCATAGTCCCGTGAAGAGCTTGCTGGCTGGCTGAGGGGAAGTCTGTTGCGATGGAATACTGAGCAGTTTCAGCAAATGGATCACATCCTCACACAACCACATGGGCAGACTTCTAAAACAAGCTGTGTGAGAAAGCAAGTTACAGAACAGATACTGTGTAATACCGTTATTGCAAAGTTTCAGAACACATCATCAATACATATATTGTTGTTGAACACCTTCATTTGTAGTAAAAATACCAAAACGAAAATGGGAATTATATTGAGGGGGGACAGAGGAGGAAAGTGGTAAAAGGTAGCTGTACCTGTAACATTTATTTCCTCCAAAAACAGGCAGACTGGGAATAAACAGGACACAGTACCAATATCCGGTAAACATGGCGGGTGAGTACACGTGCGTCCGGGCTTGTCCACATATTTTAAGGATTTCATAATTAAACACTTTTTAAATTCAGTAAGTAAATCCTGTACCCAAAGTCTCAAGATATCTACCTCTATTTATAGCTTTTCCTTTCGCAAGTATGTCGTTAAGCTGTTTGGAATTTTTTTTTTTTGGCTGCGTTGGGTCTTCATTGCTGGCATGGGCTTTCTCTAGTTGCGGCGAGTGGGGGCTACTCTTTGTTGTGTGCGCGGGCTTCTCATTGAGGTGGCTTCTCTTGTTGCGGAGCATGGGCTGTAGATGCACAGGCTTCAGTAGTTGTGGCACATGGGCTCAGTAGTTGTGGCTCACAGGCTCTAGAGGGCAGGCTCAGAAGTTGTGGCGCACACGGGCATAGTTGCTCTGCGGCATGTGGAATCTTCCCGGACCAGGGCTAGAACCCATGTCCCCTGCCCTGGCAAGCAGATTCTTAACCACTGCACCACCAGGGAAGTCCCTGGACTTTTTAAAAATGTGGTGTAAAATAGGGACCCACTTTTGTTTCTCTCACTTAATGAGCTGGTTTCCCAGAGCCATCTGTTCTTCCACCACCTATTTGTGAGACCATCCCTATCAACCATTTGAAGATTGAAAGTAATTTGTGTCCAAGGTGGAGTGATGTTGGGAACCCAGACCAGAGAGTTGTGGAGCAGTTCTCGGGGTGTCTAAAGAAGCCCACCTCCCACGGGGACAGGATGGATACTTCTGTGATAGGTCCCTTCTCAGCGAGCACTACAGGCTGTGCCGGGCCGGACATCTGCACTTGGAGCAATCCCTCCACCCAGAGCTCCAGGAGGAGCCAGCCCGCGGTCAAGGGGAAGCCTCTCAGCTGGCCAGTGGTGGACGTAGTGCCCAAGGGAGGCCATGGATGTGCCCTGGAGATGGATAGCAGGCAGGGGCAGAGCTCTATTCTGGAGGACGAAGAGACCTGCCACAGGGCCGTGATGGGGCCAGAGCAAGGGAGGAGCAGGGCCACCAAACAGCCTGCCACTGGGCTGCCCAGGAAAGGGGTCTGGACCTGGCTGAGGGCCCAGCACCTCTACCTCCTGTCCCACCTTCTCCTCCCACCCAGAAGAGGCTGGCCTCCCCCTCCCAGTCCTAAGCTGCCATCCTGGCTGGGTCACCTGGGGATGAGGGGGCAGGGAGAAATGAGGGGGTTTCCAAGGGGCGGGAGGAGGCGTTTTACAGGCGATGGGTATGTTCATCCTCTTGATTGTGGTGATGGTTTCACGGATGTAGAAATGTCAGAACTCACCAAACTCTGGATTTCACTCATGTGCAGTCTTCTGAATGTCAATTATACCTCAATCAAGCTACAAACTGCTGGCCAAATATTTCAATTTACAAATTTTAAAAACTACATATACATTTTGTGTAGGGTAAGTAAACTGAGAGCAGAGTCAATTTTAGGTCTAGATCGCACGCACCCTCCCCATGGCCTCCTGAAGCCAAGAGCACAGTCCACACTCGTGTTTAATGATATTTATTCAGTGGGGAAGGATTTTTTTCTCACCTTCAAGCTTAGTAAAGTACATTTCTTAGAGTAAAAATAGACCATGAGTTTGTAAGGCACAATTTAATTCCTCCTGACTCAGCCGAGGTTTGGATGATTTTCTTATTTTAACATTTCACTCTGCAGTTGCTGGCACCTGGTCTCCCATCTTCCTGTGAGGACAGGCATCTCCAGTCCCCACAGCGCCCACATCCCACACCTCCCACGCCTCCCCTGCAGCCAGAATCACAGCCCACAGCCGGGGGATGGGCGCCGAGCACCAGGCGGGGAGAGGATGGTACGCAGATTCAGAACTTCCTTTCTTAGCCTCAGGTCACATTTTCCAGAGGTGAAGATATACTTCACACCATTCTCCTCCCATGGGGTAAAAATTGTCCAGATTACACGTGATGGTGGAAGAGTTAAACGTTCATTCTGCACGTTCCTAACTCCTTCTTTTTTTTTTTTTTCTTGATTTTATTTTCTTAAGTCACTTATCTTCTTAATTCATTTGTTTTTTTAAATTAATTTATTTATTTTTGGCTGTGTTGGGTCTTCGTTTCGTTTCTGTGCGCGGGCTTTCTCTAGTTGTGGCGAGCGGGGGCCACTCTTCATCGCGGTGCGCGGTCCTCTCACTGTCGCGGCCTCTCGCTTTGCTAAGCACAGGCTCTAGACGCGCAGGCTCAGTAGTTGTGGCTCATGGGCCTAGCTGCTCCGCGGCATGTGGGATCTTCCCAGACCAGGGCTCGAACCCGTGTCCCCTGCATTGGCAGGCGGGCTCTCAACCACTGCGCCACCAGGGAAGCCCCCCTAACTCCTTCTTCAGCAGACACCTGTCAGGTGCTGTCTCATTGAGATGCTCTGACGTAGGGGTGTGATGAGGTGCCCCCCAAATACTCCAAAATGTGAAAGTAAAGTTATCCTCTGGGAGTTGAGGAACTCCATACTAATAACACGTCACCTAGGAAATAATGCAAGATGATCAGTAAATAAATGACTAAAGAGTTATAGAAACCTCTGTCTGCTGACAGGGTAATGTAGGTCTAATCCCAGAGACCTGAACCAGGATGCAGCGGTAAACATGAAATCCAGCAATCCCATCTGAGGGGCTGTTCCCTTGAAGGGCCCGATTAGCACAAGCAAGGAAAAGGGAAGTCCAAAGAAGGATCCGGCCCCCCACGGCCCCTAGGACAGAAGAGCCTAGTTGGGCAGAGCTCTGGCCCAAGAGGTGAGCAGGGAGCCTCTGCCATCTCCCACTGGTCCTCAGGTTTTGCCAGAGAGGGGACCTGAGACTCATGCGATCTCACACACACACACACACACACACACACACACACACGTTCTCAGCACGCTGGTCTACACATTCGTTTCTAGTGAGTGTGTTTGATGTCAGTCAGGACCCACATGGGATGCCTGCTCACACGCGTTTTCTAGAAGCAGTGGGAGTTGCCAGGTTCATATAATGCAGTCAACCCTTGGCCACAGTTTATTGAGCGAGAGCCAGTCCCTGACCCGAAGGGAGCACTTTTCCCAAGAACCGGGATGTGTGTCTGACAGAAGGAATGCCGCCACTCTTCAGGGGGCTGGGCTACAGCTTGCACACAGGGCAGCTAGGATCTGGGCATAGAGAGCAGAAGGGCAGCGAGGGGAGGGGCAGGTTCACAGGGCAGGTCAAGTGGGAGAAGGAAGAACCCCCGAGCCCTGGGCCCCAGCTTCGTCCCCAAGCTCCAGTGCGTCCCACCCCTGGAGCCTGTGAACTTCCCAGGATCTCCCCCCACATCCCCTCTTCGTATCTGTTGCAGCATCCAGCACAGACCAGCCTAAGTGCCCAGAGGGATATGCCCCAAGGGGCCCACGCCCAGCCCCCTCCCCGGCCTGGGAAGCCCTGACCCCAAAGATTCCCTCTGCCCTGCTCAAGAGGACACGGCTGCCCGGCTGCAACATGATCGGGCCTTGGGGCAGAGCCAGGGGTGACCAGGACCCCGCCTGGACACACAGCCCAGGGTGGGGGCGTGACCACTGCAAGGCAGGCTCGGTCTGACCCACATGAGAAGGACAAAGTGATGTGAGGGTCAGAGAGGGGAACATCTGCTGAGCCTCCAACTGGCAAGGTGCTCGGGGATTTACCATCTCTCCCTGCTTCACTCAGCGAGCCCACGTGCATGGCCGAGAGGAAGTTCCGGAGGGAGAGTCATTGCCCAGCCAGGGCACCAGGCAAAGGGCTCAGTGTGTACCTGGTGGGTGGATAGTGTCTGGGCGAGGTCAGCCTCAGCCTCCCAAGTCTCCTCCTCCATCGGGGTGGCCCAGCCCTGGCAGGTCCCACAGTGCCCGGGGCCACCAGAGATCTACATGTGGAGGATGCCAACCAAGGGAACAAGAAACAAAGCAGCACGACCTCCAGCCCTTTCAGTGGTGACCCGCAGACAAAGCACAGGCAAGCCGGTGAGTTTTACTAAGTTACCATGGCAACAGGAGTCGGCAGAGAAACTCCCCCAGGTTAACAGTTTAGTTAAGTGAATTTTAAAGTTCACTGCATCATGGTGACGCCTCGGGGATACCTTGTGTGGCTCACAACACATAGGGGTCATTCACATATTCATTCAAAAAAAAATGTACAACGTGGAGCAGGGGCTGGAAGGCTGCACCCCAGTGGTGGGCAGCCCTATGCTGTAGCCATGATGTTTCCTGTTTATTTTTTAAATTAACTTATTTATTTGTTTTGTTTTTTTTTTGTTTTGGCTGTGTTGGGTCTTCCTTTCCGCACACGGGCTTTCTCTAGTTGCGGAGAGCAGGGGCTACTCTTCGTTGCGGTGCGCAGGCTTCTCATTGTCGTGGCTTCTCGTTGCAGAACACAGGCTCTAGGCGCGCAGGCTTCAGTAGTTGTGGCACGCGGGCTCAGTAGTTGTAGCTCGCAGGCTCTAGAGCCCAGGCTCAGCAGTTACGGCGCACGGGCTTAGTTGCTCCGCAGCATGTGGGATCTTCCCAGGCCAGGGCTCGAACCCGTGTCCCCTGCATTGGCAGGCGGATTCTTAACCACTGTGCCACCAGAGAAGCCCGGCCATGATGTTTTTATGTGTAGTTCTGAAAAGACGTGAGGCATCCTCATGCCATGGAAGGGGGACTTGGAGTGGGCGGGGTCTGTAAATCAGCTTCCACAGCTGAGGTTCACACATAAAAGATGATCCTTCCTTTCAGAGAACCTGGCATTTTCTGAGGGAATTGTAGAGATTGTTAATGTGGAAGGGGACAACCTAGTTCTCTGCCAACTGCCACCAAGTCCGAGTGCCACTGCTGGGGCCGGTGTTAACCCCCTCACCACGTGCACCTGGCCCTCCTTGCCAGCCCGACCCAGAGCCCACCTGGCAAGTGACACGCGCCAGGTGTGCCCATGACCCACAAGCCCCCGGCAGGTGTCCTGGACCTGCAGGACGACAGCCGGGGCTGGTGGACTAAGCCAAACAACGAGGCAGATTCCTTACAGCCAAACTGACCACCACATGCAGACGATGAGCATGGGCACGGACTTCATGATGTGTGCAACTGTGATGTTTAACTTTGTGTCAACTTGACGGGGCTAATGTATGCCCAGATAGCTGGTAAATTGGTATCTCTGGGTATTTCTCAAGAGATTAGCATTTGATTCAGTAGATGGAAGACCTGCCCTCATCAGTGTGGGCTGAGGAAGGGCAAGTTCCCTTGCTCTCTGCTTGAGCGGGGACATCCACCTTCCAGTGCCCTTGGCTGTCGGAGCCCCTGGTTCTTGGGCCTTCGGGCTCAGACTGAATCACACCATCTGCTTTGCCGGGGCTCCAGCTTGCAGTTGGCAGATCATGGGACTTCTCAGCCCCCACAGTCACATGAGCCAGTCCCTATAATAAATCTCCTCCTGCAGATCTATATATATCCTACTGGCTCTGTTTCCTGGAGAATCCTGACTAACAGTAATGAAAGGCTCACTCCTTTCATTCTCTTCTGTCCTCCTGGAGCTACGCTGCTGTTGAGTCCCAGGCCTTCGAATGTGGCTGGCGGGACACCCTCCCCAGGGCCTTCTCTGTCTCCTCCAGGGACGGCAGGCCTCAGCTCTCTGGCACGTGGGGTCTGTGGTTGCAGCTCCCCAGGAACTGCCTTCACGGTTCTCTTTCCTCCTCCCGTGGCATCACGAGCACCCATCTGCCTGCCTTGCTGGTAGACTTGATGCCACCACACCCTGGTCTCCGTTTAAATGGCAAGCGGAGCTCCTTCTGCCCGGTGGCCTCCCTGCCATGCCCCTGCACCCATGAAGGCGGGAAGGAACTCAGGTGGGTGTGGGTATCTGGGGCAGAGGGCTCAAGCTCAGGACTCTAGTGGCAGCACCAGGAGCTTGCAGGGCAGGCAGCGCCCCCCGCCCCCCTCCAGGACCAGCTGTGGAGGACACCCCTCCCACCAGGGGAGCAGACAGCCTCCCCTCGCCTCAGGGTGGGCTCCCCCTGCCTCAGGACCAGGGCATCACGCATTAGGTAAAAAGTGTTTTCTAAACTCTTCACAGGAAAAAGACAGGAAGTAGACACACCACTAAACGCCCGGATCACCAGTGATTTTGTTCAGGTGCCCTCCTCCTCCTTCTAAAAACATTTGTGAAGTCCAATGAATAGATGTTTTCACAGGAAAAAGATTATTTTTTAAGTAAATGCATTTTCTGGCAAAACTCTTGGACCCGTGCTTATGCAAATGGATGGTACAGGTGGGGGCAGGGTGGGAGGCAGGGAGGAAGGGGGCACCCAAGCCGCATGTCCAGCCAGAGGGCAGACCGACAGCTTTGAGCACCTTGAAGTTTGTAACAAACAGCACAGAAAACAAGCCCAGGATCCAAGTGGCCCCCTTAGGTCCTGGCCTGGGTGTGTGTCAAAGAGTGGTCATTGGGGAAGAATTGAGGGCCCAGAGATCCCCCAACCCCTGGGCGTGAGGGAGGGTGCTGGTGACAACGGGGACAGGCCACCTGGAGGACCTAGAAAGTGAGCCCCTAAATGACCAAGGACTAAGTCCTCTGGGGATGTCCCAGCAAAGGACAGACTCCAGGGCAGGTGGGGAGCAACCCTGCCCGTCACTGGAGGCCGGCAGAGGTCCCTTCTGCAGCCCACACCCCCTGTGATAGGACCCAGGACACAGGTCTTATGGAGAGGCTCAAACACGCTCCTCCAGCTTCCCTAGTTTGGCATTTCTTTGCCAAGCAAAGGTCTCAAAGCGGGAGAGCAAGGAAGAGAAGACAGCCTGAAATGACCCCTTCTCTCCACCCAGGCCATGGGAGCCACCTCAGGACACCCACTGGATGCAGGCAGGAGGGGAAAGGAGGCCAGCCTAGGCAGGGGCTGGGGTGGCGGGACAGCCCTGACCCTGGGTTGTGCAAGGGGGACACCCCTGCGTCCTGGCCTCCTCAACACTCTCGAAGCCCTGGAACCCAGACCTCCCCGGCGTGTGTGAGCAGGTCAGCAGGCCAGCCACACTGCCTAGTCCCTGCCGCCATGCATGGGAGACGGGGCCATGGGGAGGGAATGTGGATGCAGCACGGTTCCTAGAGGAAAGGCCAGTCTCTGCTTCAGTCACTCTGTTGGAATTGTCAGGTTTGGCGCTCAGGCTGGGCAGGCGGGAGGCAGGTCACAGGGATCCGAGAGCAGGTGTGGACCAGCTCCTCTGCAGCACACTGTCCCCTGCCTGTCAGAAATGCCAGCAGACACAAGGTCACTGGAGAGCACTGAGGGGCACCCACCTCCTGCACAGCCCTGGGGGTGTGAGTGGCCAGGCTGCGGCGGGCAGCAGGCCACCAGGCCGTGTGTGTCTCCTGGAGGTGGATACAGCAGCCCCCTCTGCCCCCTCCCAGCCCTCCTCACCCCAGCGACCGGGGGGCCTGCCCGGCACGCACACCCTCCCGCCGCCTGGTCGCCCGCATGCCCTGGGCACTGAGAATGTGTCTGCCGGCCACCAAACCACAGATGGCCAATCAGCAGCTCCTGTCCTACAAACAAGCCCACCTCTTAGACTGGGGGTCTCCACAGAAGCCCACGCCAACTGCAGCTTCACGGTGTGACTGAACGCTGTGAGCTCCTGGGTGTCCACCACCCCCCAGGACGGGACAGGAGCCAGCCAAAGTCCTAGAATGTTCCTGCCACCACCCTGCGATGGGGACCCAGGAGGCTTAGGGGCCAGGTCCCAACCAGGGCGGTTACATCTCCTCAGCCATCCTCAAAGGAAGCTGCTGCTCAGAGGACTAGGATGAGCAGGTCTCAAGGGCTGGCCACACCCCTGGGACTGGTGAGGGAGGAGGGGAAGCAGAGAGCAGTGGCACCTTCCCCCACCCCCATGGGCCCAGCAAGCCCTCAGGCCCCCAGAGAGGTTCACCCAGGGGAGCTCCCAAAGAGAGACAGGGTTCCCAGCCTCTTCAGGCAAGCCATACAGGTTCTGGTTTTCAGGGAGGCCCCGAGGTCTGCAGTGCAGCTCCGTGGGGCCGGCCCCTCCCAGCACCACCCATTTGCCCCGGAAGACTCGAGCCTTGCCCTATGTGTGGAGCAGGGGAACCCAAAAGTGCCCGAGAATACATCTAGAAAAACATGTAAGAGACTGAGGAGAAAGGCATCAGGCCCAGCACAGTGACCATCAGTCCACCAGGTGGGTATTTTGGGGAGGGGACCAAGGACACAGGTGACCCCTGAAGGTGGGAGTGGCACATCACCTAGAGCTTAGCAGAGAAGGATGAGAAGTCCGCCAGCGACTGGATGTCGTTAGGGAATGTCAGCCAGGCCCCACCATCAACCACCAGCAGGGCCCCCGTCACATAGGATGCCAAAGGGCTGGCCAGGAAGAGGGCGCTGTGGGCGATCTCCGTCTTGTTCCCCAGCCTCTGCAGGGGGCTTGCCAGGACCTTTGCCCTCATGCTGGCCTGTGGGCCACCTGGGAAGCAGCGGGAGGCTCAGCCCCTGTGGGCCCCAGGACCCCGGGACCCTTCACCCTCCCCTGCCCAGCTTCCCCTGAACCACACCCGGGAATGTTGGGGGCATCGTTAGCATCATCCTGGGGGAGCAGGAACAGGCCAGGTAAAGTAACACCCACCACAGAACCAGCACAGGGCCTTTCTCCGCTCACCCTGCCAAGGCTCTGGAGGCTTCATTGGGGCCCCACTTTGTGTCCGGCTCACACATCAAGGCCAGCAGCCCCTGGCCTCTAGCTCTAGGGGGCAGCTGCCCAAGTCCAGCTGACCCTTAGTCCATTGCAGGTCTGTGCGAACTGTCCCCAGCCTGGAGGCGGACTCTTTGCCCACCCTGGGAAGCCATGAGGATTTGGCACTGATCCCAGGCCTGTCCCAGCCAGGTGTGAGGGGAGCCCTCGGAGGCACGGTTGGGGGGTGGGGTGACTGTGCTCAGGGGAGCACCCGCTGCGGGGCCTGGGCTCCCCGGGAGCCTTACCCAGCCGCCGGAAGCCCTCTGTGCCGCTGATGGGGCCGGGGGCAAGGCTGTTGACGCGGATGTTCTGGGGGCCCCACTCCACAGCCAGGTGCCGTGTCATCGCATCTGCATGGGAGGCCGGCAGGCATGAGGGAGAAGCAGGGCTGCTCTGCCTTTAGGGAGGCCCAGGTGGGGGTGGGGGCTCAGCGTCACTCGGGACACTGCCGGCCTCCGGGGACAGGGATGGGGAGGAACCCACGTGGGCAGACCAGAGGGGGCGCCCGTACCCACGGCCGCCTTGGCAGAGCCTGCATGCACTTGGAGCACCTGCCCGCGGGTACCCAGGGTTGCAGTGATGTTCACGATCACCCCGCCATGGCCCTGCAACACACGAGAGGGGCAGTGAGCGGTGGCCAGAAGCGGGGAGGCCCTGGCCGCGGGACACTCACACGGAAGAACTTCTCGTAGAGTACACGAGACACGTTGAAGGTGCCCAAGGTGTCGATGTCCATCACGGTCTTGAAGGCGTTGGAAGACAAGGCACTGGCAGGGCACAGGAAGTTCCCGGCTGCACCTGCCAGTGGAAGGAGACAGCGGATGGTGCTGGAGCCCCGGGCAGTTGAAGTATCTGGACCCTCAGGGTGGCCCAGGTTGGCCAGGGAAGGAAACCTGAGCATTTGGACACGTTCCTGAATGGCGGGCAGGATGGGTTTTATGGGTTGGATTGTGTCCCTAAAAAAATTCACTGAAGTCCCAACCCCTGGTACCTGTGAACGTGACCTTATTTGAAAAGATGGTCTTTGCAGATGTCATCAAGGTAAGATTAGATCATACTGAATTAGGGTGGCCTAAGCCCAAAGATTGGCTTCCTTAAAAAGAAGGGGGCACAGCCGTGCACAGGGGATGGCAGTGTGAAGGAGGCAGAGGCTGGAGGGGTGCAGCCCAGAACCAAGGCCTGCCAGGCAGCAACCCCAGGAGCTGAGGGCAGGGCCTGGGACAGAAGCTCCCTCGAACCTTGTTTTCAGACTTCTGGCCTCCAGACTGTGAGAGAATATATTTCTGTTGTTTTAAGCTGCCCAGCGTATAACTTTGTTAGGGGCAGGAAAATATTACGCAGGGTGTTTTTAAAGGAAATTTCAGCAAAAATGAACCTGAATGTAAAATAGGGACTATAGTTACCCGTATGTATCAATATCGGTTCCCCGGTTGTAACACATGCGAGGTGTTCATAGTATGTGGAGTTCTCTGTACTATCTGCTCAATTAGTCTGCGAATCTAAAACTATATTAAAACAATAACGTGTAGTCCTTTTTCTTTAAGGGGGAATTTCAGGACACAAGAGTGGCCCTACTCTGTGATTCAGCCTAGTTCACGGGGCATCCTCTTGAGCCACGGCTGCACTGACCCGGGAGGAGCTGAGTGGCCTGGAGCCAGGACAGTTCTGGAGCCTCCAAACAGGGAGATGTGGTATTGCTGACCTGTCAGAAGCCCCCTGGCCAGAAGGCCGAAGCAACGTGGAGGAAACGTTAGTGACTTGAGAGCACGGCCACCACCATTGCCACCACGTGCCTCCTCAACAAGCCCAAGGGTGAGATGACCCTGGAGGAGCTGCAGAAGCGGGAGGAGGAGGAGTTTAACATGGGTCCACTCCCCGTGCTCACACAGTCGGTCAAGAACAACACCCAAGTGCTCATCAGTTGCCGCAACAAGAAGCTCCTGGGCCGTGTGAAGGCCTCTGATAGGCACCGCAACATGGTGCTGGAGAAAGTGAAGGACGTGTGGACCAAGGTCCCCACGAATGGCAGGAGCAAGAAGTCCAAGCCAGTCAACGAGGACCACTACATCTCCAAGATGGTCCTGTGTGGGGACTCGGTCATTGTGGTCCTGCGGAACCCGCTCATGCATCGCCAGCAAGAAAGGGCCTCCTCCCCGCCGTCAGAACTTGCCCCCTCATTTTTCAAAGACCTGCCCTTTGCGCTGGGAATAATAAAGTACTGTGTTTTTTCTAAAAAAAAAAAAAAAAAAGGAAGCCCCCTGGTCTCGCTCAACAGTGACTCACAGTTAATGAGAATGTCGATCTTCCCGAACTCCTTCAGAGCCTGCTCCACGGCTGCCATGATGGCCAGGGGAGCTCGGACGTCCAGAGATAAAGGGAGGCACCTCTGGCCAGTGGCAGCAGCCAGCTTTCTGGCAGCCTAGAAGCCGGACAGGAAGACAGAGGTGGGCAGCAGGCCGGTGGCCTCCGCCTGGAGGAACAGCCCTTCAGAATCTGATGAGGATGATGAGCCAGGTTCTGCCAGGAAGCCAGGCTCTGCTGCTGAAACCCACTCTGCAGAGACACAGCTGGCAAGTGGCCACTCCCCAGGGCCATGACCCCTGGTGGACGCTGCTAAGACAGCCCGCACCCTCTCCCCTTTCATCACCCTCCAGGCCCCTGGTCACTAGTCACAGGTCAACGGCAGCTCCAGCTGACGTCCAGTCCCTGCCCCGAGACCAACCACGGCAGTGGAGAGGCTCTCCACCCTCATGACCCTGGTGAGCCCAGAGATCTGTCTTGGGGCCACAGTACCACCCAACATAAGGGTTCCCGCACAGGACCCAATAAGTAGATTCTTTAAAAAGACAAGGATGTCCCTGCGGGCCACTTCCATTGAAGCTCTGTATTTGGAAGAGGGGCAGGTTTTGGTGTAATCATCCTCTGGACCTCAGGACCCTCCAGGCCCAGGCTCCCAGCCCCCAAAGCTGTCCATGGACGTGTGGGCACAGGAGAGACCCCTTACCATCGACACTCTAGGAAGACTTCTGCTGGCGATGACTGTGTGGCAGCCGTGCCTGCAAAGCCAGATGGCAGGCGTGAGGGCAGCAAGGTGCAAGGGACACGCCCAGCTGGGCTCCTGCCTGGCGCTCGAAGCAAAGGTCCCCCTCCCCGAAGGGTCTCTCAGGCTTAAACACCAGCCTAGGGCTGAAGGCACAGCTAGCGGAGGACATAGGGGCCTCCGTGGGGCTGAGTGACTATGGCAGGACCTCAGGCAGGCACCACTGGTTTCTGGGCTGGGTCTCTCTGGCACGCGGTATGCCAGCCATGTAGGGATGTGGGCCTTGCCCCAAACACCATGTGAGCAGCTGTGAGTCTCGGACATGGGGCCCAGACTCTTCATGAGTCTGCTGGGTCCACCTGGGTCTCCCCGGGAGGCTGGAGTGAAGGACAGAGAGCCCATTCCGGGGCCAGGGCACCTCCCCTGCCTTACCTCCCGACAAACCCAGCCTCAAACTCAGTAACAGTACCAGCTACCACCTGCTAAGCCAGTCCCACTGAATCCTCAGAACACCACAGCACAGCTGGCCACGCTCTGCTCAGAGAAGCAACAAAGCTTCCAGCTTGGAAAACAAATTCACCTGGAATGGATGAGTCCCAAAATCTCGTCCAGTGGGAAATCTCTGAAAAGCAGGGTCCTGGAGGAAACCAGCTTCATCTCCCCTAACCCCAGCCTAACTCTAGGCCTCTCATAGGTGCGGGTGACAAACTGTTGACCTGGGCCTGAGACCACAGACCTTGTGTCCCAGGAGGCACTGTGCTCTGCACGGTGCCAGGGTCCAACTCGGCCCACCATGACCCTGTCTCGGCAAGGCCCTGGGGAACCCTGCAGTAGAATTACCTCAACCTTTGGATCCTCCCGCTTTGTACAAATGGGGGTGCTGAGGTCAGAGCCAAACAGTCTAGACTAATCTCTAGGAGAAACTGTAGTCTTGCCTCTCCCAGGACAGCACTTGACCCCTTTCAGATGCTCTCTGATGGCCCTGGGCCTAGAGGGGTTCCCACCACCCACCGGCATTTTGCCCAAGATCCCAGGGTCCAGTGGGGTCCATGCAAGGGGGTGGGGAGCAAGATGGGGCACAGAGCAAACAGAGCAGTGCTTACCGCATGAAAATCTCAGCAATCCGGAACCCGATTCCAGAGCCACCGCCTGTGATGAAGGCTACCTTGTCACTGAGAGAAGAAAACAGAGTCTCTTTAAAGAGGCCCCGGTTAAATGGGGGCGGGGAGGAGGTGCTCTTGGAGGACATTGACCCTCTGCAATGGGCCCTTCTGTCAAATTTGAGAAACGATGCTTTTTAAAGCCTGCATTCCTCAGCTTTTTGAATCTTTGGGAAGAATGTCTCTATGCATAAAAGTCTCTATGCAGAAAGTTATCAATTAAGTGAGAAATGTTTTCAAAACATACAAGCCTTCCTCCAGCCACCCGCTAAGCGGATAGGGTAGAGGGTTCCTGGAGAAAGAGAAACGGGCATGGCTTTCTTGACGTAAGAGAAGCATTTTTGGCCTAAGCCATTCTATGATCTAAGCCTGGTCACAGTCTTGTCCTCGAACAGGGCTCAAAGAATACAGAAACTGGGACTTCCCTGGTGGTCCAGTGGTTAAGACTCCATGCTCTTGATGCAGGGGCCCCAGGTTGGATCCTTGGTCAGGGAACTAGATCCCGTATGCCACAACTGAAGATCCCACATGCCATCCCACGTATCACAACTAAGACCTGGTGCTGCCAAATAAATAAGGTTTTTTTTAAAATAAAAATGGGGCCTCCCTGGTGGCGCAGTGGTTGAGAGTCCGCCTGCCGATGCAGGGGATACGGGTTCGTGCCCCGGTCTGGGAGGATCCCATATGCCGCGGAGCGGCTGGGCCCGTGAGCCATGGCTGCTGGGCCTGCGCGTCCGGAGCCTGTGCTCCACAACGGGGGAGGCCACAACAGTGAGAGGCCCGCGTACCGAAAAAAAATAAAAAATAAAAAAAATAAAAATGGGTAGGGGTCACATATATATGCTGTCTACAAGAGACCCACTTCAGACTTAGGGACACATACACACTGAAAGTGAGAGGATGGAAAAAGATATTCCATGCAAATGGAAATTAAAAGAAAGCTGGAGTAGCAATACTCAGATAAAATAGATTTTAAAATAAAGAATGTTACAAGAGACAAGGAAGGACACTACATAACGATCAAGGGATCAATCCAGGAAGAAGAAATAACAATTATAAATAGATATACACCCAACATAGGAGCACCTCAATACATAAGCCAACTGCTAACAGCTATAAAAGAGGAAATCGACAGTAACACAATAACAGTGGGGGACTTTGGGCTTCCCTGGTGGCTCAGTGGTTAAGAATCCGCCTGCCAACGCAGGGGACACAGGTTCGAGCCCTGGCCCAGAAGATCTGACATACCGTGGAGCAACTAAGCCTGTGCACCACAACTACTGAGCCTGTGCTCTAGAGCCCATGAGCCACAACTACTGAGCCCACGCACCACAACTACTGAAGCTTGTGTGCCTAGAGCCTGTGCTCTGCAACAAGAGAAGCCACCGCAATGAGAAGCCTGCACACTGCAACGAAGAGTACCCCTGCTCACTGCAACTAGAGAAAGCCCGCATGCAGCAACGAAGACCCAACACAGTCAAAAATAAATAAATAAAATAAATTTAAAAATAATAATAATAGTGGGGGACTTTAACACCTCACTTACACCAATGGACAGATCATCCAGCAGAAAATTAATAACAAAACACAAGCTTTAAATGACACAATAGACCAGACAGATTTAATTGATATTTATAGGACATTCCATCCAAAAACAGCAGATTACACTTTCTTCTCAAGTGCACATGGAACATTCTCCAGGATAGATCACATCTGGGGTCACAAATCAAGCCTCGGTAAATCTAAGAAAATTGAAATTATATCAAGAATCTTTTCCAACCACAACGCTATGAGATTAGAAATCAATTACAGGGGAAAAAAACATAAAAAACACAAACACATGGAGGCTAAACAATACATTACTAAATAACCAAGAGATCACTGAAGAAATCAAAGGGGAAATAAAAAATACCTAGAGACAAATGACAATGAAAACACAATGATCCAAAACCTATGGGATGCAGCAAAAGCAGTTCTAAGAAGGAAGTTTATAGCAATGCAAGCCTACCTCAAGAAATAAGAAAAATCTCAAGTAAACAATCTAACCTTACACCTAAAGGAACTAAAGAAAGAAGAACAAACAAAACCCAAAGTTAGCAGAAGGAAAGAAATCATAAAGGTCAGAGCAGAAATAAATGAAATAGAAACAAAGAAAACAATAGCAAAGATCAATAAAACTAAAAGCTGGTTCTTTGAGAAGATAAACAAAATTGATAAACCTTTAGCCAGGCTCATCAAGAAAAAGAGGGAGAGGACTCAAATCAATAAAATTAGAAATGAAAAAGGAGACGTTACAATGGACACTGCAGAAATACAAAGCATCCAAAGAGACTATTACAAGCAACTCTATGCCAATAAAATGGACAACCCGGAAGAAGTGGACAAATTCTTAGAAAGGTATAACCTTCCAAGACTGAACCAGGATGAAATAGAAAATATGAACAGACCAATCACAAGTAATGAAATTGAAACTGTGATTAAAAATCTTCCAACACGGCTTCCCTGGTGGTGCAGTGGTTGAGAGTCCGCCTGCCGATGCAGGGGAAACGGGTTCGCGCCCCAGTCTGGGAGGATCCCACATGCCGCGGAGCAGCTGGGCCCGTGAGCCATGGCCGCTGAGCCTGCGCGTCTGGAGCCTGTGCTCCGCAATGGGAGAGGCCGCAACGGTGAGAGGCCCGCGTACCGCAAAAAAAAAAAAAAAAAAAAAAAAAAATCTTCCAACAAACAAAAGTCCAGGACCAGATGGCTTCACAAGTGAATTCTATCAAACATTTAGAGAAGAGCTAACACCTATCCTTCTCAAACTCTTCCTAAAAATTGCAGACGAGGGGCTTTCCTGGTGGTGCAGTGGTTGAGAGTCCGCCTGCCGATGCAGGGGAACGGGTTCGTGCCCCAGTCTGGGAAGATCCCACGTGCCGCGGAGTGGCTAGGCCTATGAGCCATGGCCACTGAGCCTGCGCGTCTGGAGCCTGTGCTCCGCAACGGGAGAAGCCACAACAGTGAGAGGCCCAAGTACCGAAAAAAAAAAAAAAAAAAAAAATTGCAGAGGAAGGAACACTCCCAAACTCACTCTCTGAGGCCACCATCACCCTGATACCAAAACCAAATAAAGATACTACAAAAAAAGAAAATGACAGACCAATATCACTGATGAATATAGATGCAAAAATCTTCAACAAAATACTAGCAAACCGAATCCAACAACACATTAAAAGGATCATACACCATGATCAAGTGGGATTTATCCCAGGGACGCAAGGATTCTTCAATATATGCAAATCAATCAATGTGATACACCATATTAACAAATTGAAGAATGAAAACCACATGATCATCTCAATAGATGCAGAAAAAGCTTTTGACAAAATTCAACACCCATTTATGATAAAAACTCTCCAGAAAGTGGGCATAGAGGGAACCTACCTCAACATAATAAAGGCCATATACGAAAAACCCACAGCAAACATCATTTTCAATAGTGAAAACCTGAAAGCACTTCCTCTAAGATCAGGAACAAAACAAGGATGTCCACTCTCGCCACTATTATTCAGCATAGTTTGGAAGTCCTAACCACTGCAATCAGAGAAGAAAAAGAAATAAAAGGAATACAAATTGGAAAAGAAGAAGTAAAACTGTCACTGCAGATGACATGATACTATACAGAGAGAATCCTAAAGATGCCACCAGAAAACTACTAGAGCTAATCAATGAATTTGGTAAAGTTGCAGGATACAAAATTAATGCACAGAAATCTCTTGCATTCCTATACACTAACAACGAAATATCAGAAAGAGAAATTAAGGAAACAATCCCATTTACCATTGCAACAAAAAGAATAAAATACCTAGGAATAAACCTACCTAAGGAGGTAAAAGACCTGTACTCAGAAAACTATAAGACACTGATGAAAGAAATCAAAGATGACACAAACAGATGGAGAGATATACCATGTTCTTGGATTGGAAGAATCAATATTGTGAAAATGACTATATACTACCCAAAGCAATCTACAGATTCAATGCAATTCCTATCAAATTACCAGTGGCATTTTTTTACAGAACCAGAACAAAAAATCTTAAAATTTGTGTGGAGACACAAAAGACACCGAATAGCCAAAGCAGTCTTGAAGGAAAAAAACGGAGCTGGAGGAATCAGACTCCCTGACTTCAGACTATACTACAAAGCTACAGTAATCAAGACAATATGGTACTGGCACAAAAACAGAAATACAGATCAGTGGAACAGGATAAAAAGCCCAGAGATAAATCCATGCACCTATGGTCAACTAATCTATGACAAAGGAGGCAAGGATATACAATGGAGAAAAGACAGTCTCTTCAATAAGTGGTGCTGGGAGCACTGGACAGCTACATGTAAAAGAATGAAATTAGAACACTTCCTAACACCATACACAAAAATAAACTCAAAATGGATTAAAGACTTAAATGTAAGACTGGACACTATAAAACTCTTAGAGGAAAACATAGGAAGAACACTCTGTGACATAAATCACAGCAAGGTCTTTTTTGACCCAACTCCTAGAGTAATGGAAATAAAAACAAAAATAAACAAATGGGACCTAATGAAACTTAAAAGCTTTTGCACAGCAAAGGAAACTACAAACAAGATGAAAAGACAACCCTCAGAATGGGAGAAAATATTTGCAAATGAAACAACAAAGGATTAATCTCCAAAATATATAAACAGCTCATGCAGCTCAATATTAAAAAAAACAAACAACCCAATCAAAAAATGGGCAGAAGACCTAAATAGACATTTCTCCAAAGAAGACATACAGATGGCCAAGAGGCACATGAAAAGCTGCTCAACATCACTAATTATTAGAGAAATGCAAATCAAAAGTACAATGAGGTATCACCTCACACGGGTTAGAATGGGAATCATCAGAAAAGCTACAAACAACAAATGCTGGAGAGGGTGTGGAGAAAAGGGAACCCTCCTACACTGTTGGTGGGAATGTAAATTGATACAGTCACTATGGAGAACAGTATGGAGGTTCCTTAAAAAACTAAAAATAGAATTACCCTATGACCCAGCAATCCCACTACTGGGCATATACCCAGAGAAAACCATAATTCAAAAAGACACATGGACCCCAATGTTCATGGCAGCACTATTTACAATAGCCAGGTCATGGAAGCAACCTAAATGCCCATCGACAGACGAATGGATAAAGAAGATGTGGTACATATATACAATGCAATATTACTCAGCCATAAAAAGGAACGAAATTGGGTCATTTGTAGAGACGTGGATGGACCTAGAGACTGCCATACAGAGTGAAGTAAGTCAGAAAGAGAAAAACAAATATATATTAACGCATATATGTGGAACCTAGAAAAATGGTACAAATGAACTGGTTTGCAGGGCAGAAATAGAGACACAGATGTAGAGAACAAACGTGTATGGACACCAAGGGGGTCAAGGCGGGGAGGCATGGTGGTGGGATGAATTGGGAGTTTGGGATTGACATATATACATTAATATGTATAAAACAGATAACTAATAAGAACCTGCTGTATAAAAAATAAATAAAATAAAATTCAAAAATTCAAAAAAAAATGGGTAAGGGTCAAACTCTATCCAAGTTAAAAAAAAAAAAGAATACAGAAACTAACGATTGTCATCAGGCAAGAGAAGTAACAATAGCAAAGATAATAAATCAGGTTTAAAGACTCCCAGTTCTGTTTCCATGGTAAAGATTAGCCTGAAGTGCTCAACCACCAGATCAACTGGAACCTCAGGGATGATGACCCTCGTGACTTCAATCAACTAAAGCTTGGACTCTCAACCGCCCAAACCCTTCATGAAGATGCATGCACCTTTAGCTTAAAACTTCCCCAAATTTGCTGTGCGGGGAGACACCGCTTTGGGGAAAATCTCCAACGTTCTCCTTACTTGCTGCTAGTAATAATTAATCCTTCCTTCTCCTGACCTTTGGCTTGGTTGTGTCCTTTGACACTCACCCCCACCTCGGAGCATTACTAATGAACACCCGCCACCACCCACAGGACAAACAGACCGTGTTCACAGCCATGCAAAGATCAGAACACCAGCAGTTGCATCTCTGGGGCACCTGGACCTCCGGACTGTCTGGCCACCAGGCACAGGGTCCTCACGCATCCCAGTAAAACCGCAGTCCCCGTGCAGCCCGCACCGCAGGCGCTCCCTCCCCCTGCCCGGCTCCCTGGGGCGCCCCCGACACGGCCCTCACCGAAGCAAGTCCGGACAGAAGAGGTGGCGGTACTCCGGGAGACAGTCGTCCTCGCTGACGTCGGGCGGTGGCTGGGCCATGGCGCTCGGTGCGGGCCTGGGCGGCTAGAACAGCAGGGACCCGCCGGGATCAGGACTCCGACCTCGTCCTCCGGTGACAGGCGGCGCTGTACCCGCGCCCTCCTCTCTGGCTGGCCTGGGACGAGGAGGCCCCGCCCACCCGGCGCTCGCCCCTCTCGGGACGCCCCGCCTCCGCGTGCTCTCGCTCCTCCCAGGAAGCCCCGCCTCCGTGTCCCCTCGCTCCTCCCAGGACGCTCCAACCACGCCGGCCCTCCCTCTTCCCAGGACAACCGGGTCCTTCCCGGCCCTCCCCGCGCTTCTCCCAGGACTTCCGGCCCCATGGCCGCGCAGCCTGCTGGGACTGGAAGTCAGTCTGGGCGCTAAGGTGTGCGCAGACGCAGTGCGGCGGGTAGGTTCTCGCGGCGGAGGCGCGGTGAACGCGGCTGGGAGCTGTCCGCTTTCCCGACTCCTTTTCACAAGACTGGGCGTCAGTGCCGGGGTCGGAGCCAGCCGGACACAGGGGACACTCGGTTCCCGGGCTAAGGTGGAGCTCGCGGGCCGGCTCAGGGCCCCTCGGCTTCCCTCACCGCCCTGGGCCCTGCTGTGCATTTAAAACACCTGGTCGGACTCGCCCAGCATTTAAAGTTCCTCGCCTCCTGGACGCTTTCCTTTCCTGTTGCAAAAGTGTGACGTAGAAGACGGAAGGAGAGTAGAGCCCAGAAAAGCCATGGGAAACAAGGAAGGCCCTTCCCTCGAATGGCCAGTCCCAGGGTTAGATCCCAACATGACCCTTTCGCGGCCAGTAAAGTCAGTATACTTCATCCGTGCCCTCATGTGTAGGCACAGAGAGCAACCAAAGCCGGGAATCCAGGACCAGCGAGCGCTTCCGTTGGCAAGACGTCAAATTTGAGTGAGGACCAAGTCGGCCTCAGCAGGTGTAATGATGTGTGGTGTCCAGTACCTGTGACAAGTGACCGGGGACACACCTGAGGACCAGGCGTAAGTGTGCAGTGTCAGTGTGGTCACCAGCCCTTCTGCCCTAGGGGCGGCTTCAGTTCCCTGCCTACCCCTTCCTGCAACCCTCCAGTTCTGCCTAGGGCTCCTCCTTGAGGGAGATTACTAGCTCAGGGGCTCAGCTTGGATTCCCCAGATTTCAGGCTGGAGGTCTCTGGACCTCTGCCTGTCTCATACATTCAACAAAGTTATTGATTCCCTCCCTCCTGGTGTGTGAGAGATGGTAAGCTTCATTTCTACTTTCAAGCTGCTTACAACTTTGCATAAAGGCCTCATCCTTACCTCAGAGATAGCAGGGGCTGTAATGAGCACTCCACCCCCACGCACAGCACAGTGAATTTTAATGTCTCCACTTTGGGGGAAGGGAGGTCACACTACCAGCTTTTGGAGGCACCCCAAAGCTTGTCTGGCACTTTGGTACAGAAAGGATTTTGTCCAATCTCTTGCTTGCTTTGGATAATACTAAAAGGCACATAAAGTTGGTGGCTCAACCCCTCTGGGCTGGGGTGGGGCAGCAGGTGGACAGGCGGGTGGGTCTGGGACAGATGGGCAGAGCATGGGTGTGGGCTCAAGGTCTTGTCGACAGAGGTAGTTGGTCCTGGGTGGATGCTGGGGTGACCGAGGGTACCCTGAGTGCTCAGGCTGGATAGATGCTGCTGTGGTGGCCTTCGTCTGCCCAGTCCACCAGCTCACTGCTCTGGAACCACAGCTGGATCTCCCTCTGGGCACCCTCCACGGAGTCGCTGGCGTGGATGATGTTCCTGTGCCAGGTGGCAGAGGTAGGACACAGGCTTCAGTGTGCACCTTGGGGGTCCCAGGGACAGTCTGCTGATCCCCTACTGTCGAGGGGAGTAAGCGGGGCGATTGTACAGAGGGGAAAGGAAGAACAGGGGAGCTGCAAAACTGGGTTCCAGCCTGATCTCAGCTTCTTACCCACAACCTCACCTGTCCCGTGCCAACCCCCGGGGTGTCTGGCGATAAAGTGAGGTGACAGACAACGATGGCAGAGCACGTACAAAACACGGGAATGCTCTATCTGCTCCTGTGTGCATTAAAGGGTTTTTTAAAAAACTGCACTAGCAAACGTTCGGTGTGATGTGCCACCAGTAAAAGTCTCTTCTGGCTTTACTTTCCCCTGAGCAAGAAGCCCAGGTCCGGTGGATCTGCCTTAGCAGCAAGCCGCCACCTCAAGCCCCTAGTGAGCTGGCCCTCAGCTCCAAGTGGCCGAGTGTGTTAGGGCCCCCATACCTGCTGATGTGGATGCTGAAGTCTCCCCGGATGGTGCCAGGGGCAGCCTCAGCCGAGTTGGTGTGTCCTATCATGGCCCTCGAGGTGCAGACCACATTGGGGCCTTCCCAGACCTGCAGCACAGAGATAAAGGAGGTGGGGAGAGGTGGGTATCAGCAAGGGCTCAGTCCAGGACCCTCCACCCCTCCCACCACCCCTGCCCCGCTGTACCATGGCCACCACCGGGCCGGAGCTCATGTAGCTGATGAGGGCTGGGTAGAAGGGCTTCCTCTGCAGGTCGTGGTAGTGCTCAGCAAGGATGCTCTCTGGTGCCTGGTGCATTGGGGGAAGGGGGTGAGAGGAGCCCCTGGAGAGGGAGCCCCACCAGGCACTGGGACAGTGACATGGTGTACTGATCACAGGGCCCTTTGCAGACGACACCTACATGGGGCAGCACTCCAGCCACAAAAGCATAAGGCAGACACCTTCCCACCCCTCCCCTTCTACTGCCAACACCAGGATATCTTCCTGACGCAGGGCAGAGATGTGAGAAGCCCCCCATCCCAGTCTCCTCAGGGACACCCACAGGCCAAGAGCCCTGGTACCTGCAGCATCTTCATCCCCACCAGCTTGAAGCCCCTCCTCTCAAAGCGCTGGATCACATCCCCAACGAGCCTCCGCTGCACCCCGTCTGGCTTCACTGCAACCAGGGTCCGCTCCAGGGTCCAGGAGGGTCCTCCTTTAGAAGAGGGGGGTTCGGGGCTGCCGAGGCCTCACCCTTTCATGTCTCCCAGACCTGGGTTCCCCTGCCAGGACCCAGGTGTCACCTGGACTTCAGAGTGTCTGCCTCAGGCAGAGCAGCTCTGGAGGGGAGAAGTGTGGTGTCCACAGCCAGGACTGTCCAGCATGGTGCTACCCCTTGGGACAAGCAGCACAGGGGGTCCCTGGGGACTTCAGCCTTTCGGAGGGGCCATGGGCCCTCCCAGGCAGTGGCGGAAGCTGTCCATGATAGAGCTGATGTCCCCTGAAAAGGCATCTATCTTAGACAGCCTGGAGGCCTGGGGAGGCACAGTCCAGCTCAGAGGCCACCCGGAGGCCCAAAGATGCCACACTGGAAAGAAAGTACAAGTCTTGGCCTGATTTTCATTCTTGTCCTTTGCGGTGCTAGCACAGACAATGTCTGAACCCCCAACCTGCCGCATCAGGAAGGAACTACCACCCATCTTCTGGGTCTCAGGTGAAGGAATGGCAGGGGACCAGGGAGACAGAAGTGCACTCTCCCCACCGGCTGGGCCACAGACAGTGGGACAAAGGGACCTGGGGATTGAGGAGAAAGGTGGAAGGGTTCCTGTCTGCAGGTGGGGAGAGTTGAGAGGGCTCCTCCCCTCACACCTTCGTTGGCCAGGCTGCTGTGGGGTTCCAGGGTGGGATGCTTCCGGACCTAAAGTCAACACTGCCACAGTCTTCCCCCTCCTGGGGAGACACTGCCCAGGAGACCTCCAGCATCATCACCCTCCTACAGCCCCAGGCCACTTCCAGAGTTATGCTGACCCTCAGCATTGGGTCCAGGGTCAAGTGTACTTTTGAGAGGAGCCCAGACCCTGGATGTCCAGCTAATTCCTGCAGAGAGGGAGGAGAGAACTGGAGGAGAAATAAGACTGTAGGGTCCAGGAGGGCCAGTGTCCCTGGAGGAATCTGCAGCTGCCTTCCCATCCCCAGGAGGAAAATTAACCAAAGTTGTGCAGGGCCTGGAGAGCAGGCAGTGGGTGCCCACCACATTCCTTCAATGAACCGCGCTGGAGGAAGTCCCCCCATCCTTATTCCATCCCCCAAGCCCAGTGCCTGGGGGCCCTGCTGCCAGCTGGCTTGTGCCTCGGATGGTGGCAGTTCACTCTTGCCAGCATTTGGAACGCCAGGATATCTGCCGCTCAGGAAGGGCCTGAGGGTCAGCAGCTAGGGCAGAGGTCCCTGTGGATACCAGCCGGCAGGGATAGGCCAGGCGGAAAAACTCCCCAGGACTGGAGTGTTCATCTGCTGAGAATGACCCCGCTCAGGACCCCCTGGTCCGCTGCAAAGTGTGGCCACCAGACTTCTGGCTTCCTCCTGCCCTGGAACCCTGGGGACCCCCTGCCCTGAGCACGGTGAGGAGGCGAGCGGGGGCGTGGGGGTCTGGGTGGGAGTGAGCGGTGGGGGGGTGGTGCGCGCAGGGCCCCAGCCCGGCGAGAACCCGACGGTCGCGCAGCTCCAGCCGGCCTGTCCCGAGGCTTCAAGCCCCCTGCGCCAGGGCCCGCACGTGCGCCAGCAGAGGCCTGCGGCACCTCAGCCCGCCCCACCTCGCGCATGGCCGCCGGGTGGGCGGACTCACCAGAGCTGGAGCGCGCAAGCAGGCTGGCGACCGGGGCCCGCGTGCGGCACATCAGCCCCCGCAGAGCCGCGCGCCCGGAGAGACCGCACATGACTCCCTGCCCGCGAGTGCCGTCTGAGAGCGCAAGAGAGAGGCCCGGGGAGGGAGGGGGAGGGGCGGAGGGAAGAGGGAGGGAGGAGGGTGGAGGGAGAAAAGGAACCTGGGGAAGGGTTGGAGGGACAGAGGGAAGAGGGAGGGAGGGAAGGGGAGGGAGGTGGAGGGCCAGAGGGAGAAAAGGAACCCGGGGAACGGGCAGCGGGAGAAAGGTAGGAGGGAGGGAGGGGAAGGGGGGAGAGGAGGAGGGGTGGAGGGAGGGAGAGCGGCGCAAGGCCCCCACGGCCCCTACCCTCGCGGCCCCACACCGACCCTGATTCACTTAAGAGGCCTCGGGAAGTATTTAATGTCAATTTCTGTTAAAATTAGAAGAAAAAAATAACAGTGATGATGAACGCAGCATGGATTGTATTCGTCTTTATACCAACACAGTCCTTAAGTATCAGTTTGAGTTCATGCAAGTCCTCCGCCTGTCTTGGGCTGCACCCGTCCTGGCAGCAGGACCTGCTTCTGGGGGCGGGGGGTGTCCTCCCACCTGAGTCTCCCTCGGAAATTACACCCTGCATCTGGGGAGGGTGGACCTGGATGGTCAGGCAAGGTCAGGCAGGGCATCTCTGCATTTGGATGGGGAAAATCCCACCTTTATTCTCAAGTGGACATGTAACTGCATTCCTCTGAAGGAATTTAGCTTCCACTGAAACCCTTACGGTGCCTGTGACTTTATCGCAAGCAGAAATCACAGATATTTTCATATACTATATTGTTCCAGTTGAGAAGGTGGCGCAGTACTGTTTGAAATATGAGACCAACTGCAAGATATTATGTAATGAGTTTTCATTTTCTTTTTTTAAATTTTATTTATTTATTTTTGGCTGTGTTGGGTCTTTGTTGCTGTGCGCGGGCTTTCTCTAGATGCGGTGAGCGGGGGCTACTCTACGTTGGGGTGCACAGGCTTCTAAATGTGTTGGCTTCTCTTGTTGCGGAGCCCAGGCTCTAGGTGCGTGCGGGCTTCAGTAGTTGTGGCACATGGGCTCAGTAGTTGTGGAGCACGGGCTAAGTTGCTCCGTGGCATGTGGGATCTTCCCGGACCAGGGCTCAAACCCGTGCCCCCTGCATTGGCAGGCAGATTCTTTTCTTTTCTTTTTTTTTTAATTTATTTTATTTTTGGTTGCGTTGGATGTTCGTTGCTACACGCCGGCTTTCTCTAGTTGCGGGGAGCAGGGGCTAGGCTTCATTACAATGCGCAGGCTTCTCATTGTGGTGACTTCTCTTGTTGCGGAGCCTGGGCGGGCTCTAGGCGCGCGGGCTTCAATAGTTGTAGCACACGGGCTTCAGTAGTTGTGGCTCCCGGGCTCTAGAGCACGGGCTCACTAGTTGTGGCGCACGGGCTTAGTTGCTCCGTGGCATGTGGAATCCTCCCAGACCAGGGCTCGAACCCGTGTCCCCTGAATTGGCAGGTGGATTCTTAACCACTGCGCCACCAGGGAAGCCCTGTAATGAGTTTTTGAAAAAGCATATATACTTCTTTATGCTGTTGTGTATGGAGTTGTTTTCTTAATTTCATTTTCAGTTTTTCATTACAAGTGTATAAAAATACAATTGAGTTTTGCATATGGATCTTGTATCCAGAGACTTTGGTGAACTCATTTATTAATTCTAATAGTTTTTTAGTGGATTCCTCAGGATTTTGTACATACAAGGTTATGTCATACAGGAATAGAGATAGTTTGACTTTTTCCTTCCCAATCTGGATGTCTTTTTTTTTCATTTTATTAATAAATTGCTTGGCTAGAATCTTCAGTACAATGTTAAATACAAGTGACCTTCTTTTTCCACTGTCTTAAGACGGGAGATTAGATTTTTGTTTTGAAATATTTTTTTCGTTCTTAGTATAGACATTTTTTTTTTTTAAGATGTTGGGGGTAGGAGTTTATTAATTTATTTATTTTTGCTGTGTTGGGTCTTCGTTTCTGTGCGAGGGCTTTCTCTAGCTGTGGCAAGCGGGGGCCACTCTTCATCGCGGTGCGCGGGCCTTTCACTATCGCGGCCTCTCGTTGCGGAGCACAGGCTCCAGACGCGCAGGCTCAGTAGCTGTGGCTCACAGGCCTAGCCGCTCTGTGGCATGTGGGATCCTCCCAGCCCAGGGCTCGAACCCGTGTCCCCTGCATTAGCAGGCAGACTCTCAACCACTGCGCCACCAGGGAAGCCCCAGTATAGACATTTACAGCTATAAATTTCCCTCTAAACACTGCTTTAACTATATTCCATAAGTTTTGATGTGTCTTCATTTTCTTTCATCTCAAAGTATTTTCTGATTTCCCTTTTGATTTCGTATACTCTAAAAACTACAAATCATTGTTGAAAGAAATTACAGAAAATCTAAATAAATGACAAAACATCCCACATTCATGGATTGGAAGACTTAACATGTTAATATGTCAGTGCTCCTCAAACTGATCTACAGGTTCAACTTAATCCCTGTCAAAATCCTGACTTCTTTGTAAAAATTGATAAGTTGATTCTCGAATTCAGTGGGTTTGCAAGAGACCCAGAATAACCAGAAACTCCTGAAAAAGAACAAAGCAGGAGAACTCACACTTCCTGATTTCAAACTTATCACAAAACAATAATAATCAAGTCAGTGTGGTACCAGCACAAGGATAGACATATAGACCAATGGAATAGAATTGAGAGTCCAGAAATAAAACCATACATCTATAGTCAACTGATTTTGGCGAGGAAGCCAAGACCATTCAATGAGAGATAGAATAGTCTTTTCAACAAATGGTGTTGCAGTAGCCAAGACATGGAAACAACCTAAATGTCCATTGACAGATAAATGGGTAAAGAAGATGTGATACACATATACAATGGAATATAACTCAGCCATAAAAAAGAATGAAATAATGCCATTTACAGCAACATGGATGGACCTAGTGATTATCATATTAAGTGAAGTAAGTCAGAAAGAGAAAGACAAATACCATATATCACTTATATGTGAGATCTAAAATATGACACAAATTAACTTACCTACGGGACTTCTCTGGTAGTCCAGTGGTTAGGACTCTGTGCTCCCAATTCAGGGGGCTCAGGTTCGATCCCTGGTCAGGGAACTAGATCCCGCATGCCACAACTAAGACCAGGTGCAACCAAATAAATAATTTTTCTTTTAAAAAAGACATGCACCACAATGTTCATTGCAGCACTATTTACAATAGCCAGGACATGGAACCAACCTAAATGTCCATTGACAGATGAATGGATAAAGAAGATGTGGCACATATATACAATGGAATATTACTCAGCCATAAAAAAGAATGAAACTGAGTTATTTGTAGTGAGGTGGATGGACCTAGAGCCTGTCATAGAGTAAAGTAAATCAGAAAGAGAAAAACAAATACCATATGCTAACGCATATATATGGAATCTAAAAAAAAAAAAAAAGGTACTGATGAACCTAGTTGCAGGGCCTGAATAAAGAGGTAGACATAGAGAACGGACTTGATGACATGAGGTGGGAGGGTGAAGCTGGGGTGAAGTGAGAGTAGCATTGGCGTGTACACACTATCAAATGTAAAACAGTTGGCTGGTGGGAAGCAGCAGCATAGCACAGGGAGACTGGCTTGGTGCTTTGCGATGACCTAGAGGGGTGGGATAGGGAGAATGGGAGGGAGGCTCAAGAGGGAGGGGATGTGGGCACATGTGTATGCATATGGCTGATTTGCTTTGTTGTGCAACAGAAACTAACACGGTATTGTGAAGCAATTATACTCCAATAAAAATGTATTAAAAAAAGTATCACTTAAAAAAAATTAGCTTATCTACGAAACAGAAGCAGACTCACCGAACAGACTTGTGGTTGCCAAGGGGGAGGAGGGTGGGGGAGGGATGGATTGGGAGTTTGGGATTAGTACATGCAAACTATTATGTATGCAATGCATAAACAACAAGATCTTATTGCATAGCACAGGAAGCTATATTCAATATCCTGTGATAAACCATAATGGAAAAGAATATGAGAAAGAATATATATATATATATATATATATATATATATATATATATATATATATAACTGAATCACTTTGATTCAGCACCTGCAAAGATGCTCAACATCATTAGTCATCAGGAAAATGCAAATCAAAACCCCGAGAGACAACTTTATACCCACTAGCATGGCTAGAACCAAAAGGTCAGATAATAACATGTGTTGGTGAGGATGTGGAAAAATTGGAACCCTCCTGCATTACTGATGGCAATGTAAAATAATGCAGCCACTTTGGGAAATAGTCTGGCAATTTCTCAAATGATTAAAAATCGAATCATATGACTCAGAAATTCTACTTCTAGGTATATACCCAAAAGAAAGTACATGTCCACAAAAATTTGTACACAAAATTTCACAGCAGCATTATTTATAGTAGCCAAAGGGTGGAAATAACCCAAGTGTCCATCAGTTGATGAATAGATAAACAAAATGTGGTCAGTCCATGCAGTGGAATAGTATTCGGCCATAAAAGGAAGGAAATACTGACACATGCTGTAACCTGAATGAACTTTTTTTCCCCCTAACCACTGGACCGCAAGGGAATTCCCTTGAAGGAACCTTGGAAACATTATGCGGAGTGAAAGAATTCAGTCACAAAAGGCCACATATTGTATGATTCCATTCATGTGAAAGTACAGAATAGGGAAGTATACAGAGACAGAAAGTAGTATTCGTGGTTGCTTAGGGCTGGGGGTGGGGAGTGGTGGGGGAATGGGAGGGTGATAGCTAAAGGGTATGGAGCTTCTTTTTTCTTAATATTTATTTTATTTTATTTTGGGCTGCTTCAGGTCTTAGTTGCGGCACACAGGATCTTCATTGCGGCGTGCGGGCCCTCTAGTTGAGGCGTACGGGCTTAGTTGCCCTGCAGCATGTGGGATCTTAGTTCCTCCACCAGGGATTGAACCCACATCCCCTGCATTAGAAGGTGGATTCTTAACCACTGGACCACCAGGGAAGTCCCTGGAGCTTCTTTTTAGGAGACGAAAATGTTCTAAAATTGACTGTGGTGATGGTTACACATATGTGTGAGTACACCAAAAATCACTGAATTGTAAATTTTAAATGGGTGAATGGTTTAGTATGGAATTATTTCTCAACAAAGCTGTTTTTTCAAAGATGAAAAAGCATTTATTATTATGTCACATATTTTAAATGTCTTGAGACATCTTGGCTGTTTCATCAAACCACTTCCAACCCTGCACAGGTCAGGCCCTACACTTTTCTGGGACTCTGAGGCTGCTGTCGCCCAGCCCCAGACTGATTCCTGTTCCCAGAGACAGTGCAGCACATGGCTCACACCACTGCTCCGTGCAAGGTGGCCACTTGCTGTTGTGAGGTGAGCCTGCTTCCCCACCCCCTTTGCATCTGGGCTGGCCCTGTGGCTGGTTGTGTCTGCACAAACGCTGGGTAACATCCTCATCTGGGCCTTAGAGATCTGCACGTCTGCCTTTGCCATTTGGGATGCATGGGCTTGGACTTTCCTTTCCATGTAAAGAAGCCGAAGGCAGCCACAGAGAAAGAGAAAGAAAGAGCCCCCAGCCCCCAGCCATCCCCACCAAAGCACCAGAAGTATGGGTAGTCATCTTGAGAGTTCCAGCCCCAGCTTATGCCTCAGGGAGCAGAAGAGCCACCAGCTGAGCCCTGCCCAGCTCCCTGACTCAGCAAAGAATCAGCAGAAAATATCCTGGCTGTTGTGTGAAGCCGCTGAGTTTTGGGGTAGTTTGTTGAGATGCCTCCCACTCAACCCAGCTTGGCTCAACTGAGCTCATCTGAGATGTGGAATCCCTTGGCTTCTCTGTGGCCAAGCCAGGGCTCAAGTAGAAGAGTGGCCCTAGGTCCACTGCTCCTCCGACCACAGTTCCCTGTGTCCTCTTCTGGCCAGGATCTGTGCAGCTTCTGTGTGAAGACTTCAGGCTCACTGGTGGCTGGCTGAGTGAATTAGGAGACCTGAGTTTCGACCCTGGTCCTTCTCCTAAGGCTACACCTTTACCCGCTCTGAGCCCCGTCCCCTCCTCTGTAAGGTGCTGCTGACGGTGCCTCAGGGAATAGGGTCTGGCACATGGGCTGCTTCTTGCTCTGTCCTGTCTCGTCCTGTCCCTGTTCCTGTCCCTCTCCTGCACCCTGACACCCTCCTCAAGCTTCCAGACCCACTGCCACTGTGTCAGATGGGATTGCTGGGGGATTTACCTTCCCCAGAGGCAGAGATGTGCACCCTGCATCTCCCTGGCCCCCATATCACAACAGTTCTGGGGTGCCTTCAGAGCTTCCCCAGAGATCAGGCCAGAGTTCCATGACCTGGGCCTCCTTCTCTTCCCTTTCCAGACCCACTTCCTACTCCCCCTGAGTGTTCTCTGGGACCGCCTCCTAAAACATCGTTCTCACATTTTCACACAGGTCCACATCAGGGTCCACCTCCAGGAAACCCATCCTCAGAAAGGAAGATACCAGAAGGAAGCACTTTATGACCACATATGATACAGCAGAGCACAAACACGAGGCTGTTCATTTCTCTTCTAACGCTGACTCTCCTCCCGCGCCCGGCACTAAAACCTGGAAGCACTTTATCAATACATTTGCTCGGTATTTATTTCTCCGTGACCGCATTCCTCCCTTCTAGACTCTCCTCTCCCATCTCTTGAGGAGTAGATCTCATAGCCCTCAGATCATTTTCAGTTGTTACAGGTCCAGTTTCACGTGGGTTAAAACCCCCGCCATGTATCCACCTGAAGAGTCCTTTCTCTCCTTCCCCCAAGCCGGCCGGGTTTGGTCCAGGTGAGGCTGGTCTGCAACAACATCCTTTCTCTCAATCTCTGTCCTCATCGGGTGCATGACTTTCTTGTCTCCAAGTTGTTGACATTCAGCTTCCTCTTGGCAAGGCAGCCCTAGTTCCTTCTGAGACTTAGGACGGCAGACATCCTGTCTCAGACCCTGCACCCCTGAGCCCTTCAGGTAGAGCCAGGGCCCAGGGCCAGTGGTCAGCTGTCCTCACCTTGACCCACAGACCCCAATCAATGTTCCAACAGGATTGTTTTGTGGTCTCGAATTACAATATGGAAATGCAAGGGGCCTGACTACCCAGACTCTCTGAAGAAGATGAGGGTGAGAGGGCTTGTTCTGCAAGCTATCAGTCCTTGTTACATAGCTGTAATAATTCCGACCGTGTGTTGGCCCAGGTACTGACAAGTAGACCAAGGGAACAGGATAGAGAACCCAGAAACAGACTCATACATGTACAAGCACCGAATATATGACGGAGGAGCCACTGCAGATCAGTGGGAAATGCAGAATTTCAATAAACATTGCTGGGTCAATCAGGTATCCATATAGAAAGAGAGAGAGAGAAACCTAATCCTACATACACAGAAATAAATTTCAGGTAGGTTAAAGGCCTAAATATGAAAGGCAGATCTATAAAGCTTTCAGAAGGTAAGAAACTATAAGCAGGACCTTCTAAGGGGAAGAATGTCTTTAGGCACAAAAGGCACTAATCATAAAGAAAATGATTGACAAATTCAACTACCTTAAAATGAAGAACTTCATAAAAAACACCATGAAGACATTAAAATGGCCCAAATCTAAAACACTGACAATACAGAATGCTGGCAAGAATGTAAAGCAACAGGAACACTAGTTCATCACTGGTGGAAATGCAAAATGGAACACTTACTTTGGAATATATTTTGGTGGTTTCTTACAGAACTAAACATACTCTTACCATGTGCTGTAGCAATCATTATACTTGGTATTTACTGAAATGAGTTGAAAATGTATGTCCCCAAAAAAGTGCACATAGATGTTTATAGCAGCTTTATTCATAATTGCTTTATTCATAAATTGCCAAAACTTGGAAACAACCAAGACGTCCTTCAGTAGGTGAATGGATAAATAAACTGTGGTGCATCCAGACAGTGGAATATAGTTCAGCAATAAAAAGAAATACAGGGGGGGCTTCCCTGGTGGCGCAGTGGTTGAGAGTCTGCCTGCTAATGCAGGGGACATGGGTTCGAGCCCTGGTCTGGGAGGATCCCACATGCCGCGGAGCGGCTGGGCCCGTGAGCCACAACTACTGAGCCTGCACGTCTGGAGCCTGTGCTCCACAGTAGGAGAGGCCCGCGCACCGCGATGAGGAGTGGCCCCCACTTGCCACAGCTAGAGAAAGCCCTCGCACAGAAACAGCAAAAATAAATGGATAAATTAATAAACTCCTACCCCCAACATCTTCTTAAAAAAAAAAAAAAGAAATACAGGGGACTTCCCTGGTGGCCCAGTGGTTAAGAACCCGCCTGCCAACGTAGGGGACACGGGTTCGAGCCCTGATCCGGGAGGACCCTACATGCCGTGGAGAAACTAAGCCCATGCGCCACAACTACTGAACCTGCACTCTAGAACCCACGAGCCACAACTACTGAGCCCGTGTGCCACAACTACTGAAGCCCGTGCGCCTAGAGCCCGTGCTCCGCAACAAGAGAAGCTATCGCATTGAGAAGCCTGCGCACCACAATGAAGAGTAGCCCCCGCTCGACGCAACTAGAGAAAGCCTGTGTGCAGCAACGAAGACCCAACACAGCCAAAAATAAATAAATTTTAAAAAATAAAAATATTAAAGAAAAAGAAGAAAGGGTGGGGAGTAGATGAAACAAAGCTATCAAAATGTTGATGATTGTTGAACTGGGGTGATAGGTATGTGAGGGCTTGAGGGTATGAATTTTTTTTTTTTTTTTTTTTGCGGTACGCGGGCCTCTCACTGTTGCGGCCTCTCCCGTTGCGGAGCACAGGCTCCGGATGTGTAGGCTCAGCGGCCATGGCTCACGGGCCCAGCCGCTCCGCGGCATGTGGGACCCTCCCGGACCGGGGCACGAACCCTTGTCCCCTGCATCGGCAGGCGGACTCCCAACCACTGCGCCACCAGGGAAGCCCTGAGTTTATGATTTGATTTCAGTGTATGTTTGAAAATTCCTATAATAAAAGGTAAAAAACAAAACAGGTCTTTAAAAAAAAAAAGAAAAGAAAAAAAGAAATGTGCCATCAATCCCTAAAAGGATATGAAGTAAACTTAAATGCATATTACTTAGTGAGAGAAGCCAGTTCGGAAAGGCTGTATACTGTATGATTCTGACTTCGACTATATAACATGCTGGAAAAGGCAAAACTCTGGAGACAGTAAAAAGATCAGTGATTGCCAGGGGTTGGGTGCTGGAAAGGATGACCAGGCAGAGCACAGAGGGTTTTTAGGGCAGTGAAACTACCCTGTATGGTACTATAATGATAGATACATGTCTTTATATATTTGTCCAAACCCATAGAATGTACAATACCAAGAGTGAACCTTAATGTAAGCTATGGACTGTGAGTGATTAGGATGTAGGTTCATCAGCTGTAACAAATGACCACCCTGGTGGGGGATGGTGCTAGTGGGGAAGGCTGTGCATGTTTGGGGGCAGAGGGTATATGGGAACTCTCTGCACTTTCTGCTTAATTTTGCTATGAATCTAAAACTCTTAAAAATAAAATATATTAAATACACACACACAGACCATGAAGAAAGAAAAAGACAAATCACAGAACAGGAAAGAATATTTCCACCACTTAAAACCTATGCACGTCTAGGGCTCTATGACCAGAAATCAGTGAGTAAAAGACCAATGGCCCAACAGCACAGCAAATACTTGAAGATTCATTTCTCCAAAGAGGAAATTTTAACAGCCAGTAAATAACGCAAAGGTGCTCAGCCTCAGGAGTAATCAGAGAAACGCAAATAAAGTCATGGTACAAATCTCCAAGTCTGAAAATTCCAGATATTAGCGAGAATGTGGACCACTGGAACCCCTCACTGCTAGTGAGAATCTCAGCCGACCAAACCCGTTTAGGTGAACAGTGTGGAGTTATCAAGAAAGGGAAAAGACAAGCTACAGAGCCAGAGAAAATATTTGCAACTCATAAATCTGATCAGGGTCTAGTATGAAGAATTTATAAAGAACTCTTACAAGTTAATAACAGAAAACCACTCCGCCCACAGCCTCCCGTAACCCTCTCCCCTTGAGTGTGGGCTGCACCCAGTGACAAGGAGAAAACAGCAGGAGATGGGAGGTTGCCTTCAGGATTGGTGACCAGACCCGCTGATCTGCTTCTTCCTTTCTCCTCCCCCCCATCCTGCATGGAGTTCCAGCTGCCCTACAGGCAGGTCCACGTGACAAGGAACCCAGGTCTCTGGCCAACAGCCAGTGTGGACCTGGCACAGCCACGGATGTGAGTTTAGAAGCAGATCCTACCCCAGTCCCGCCTTGAGGTGACTGAAGCCCCGGTTGACACTTTTGCAGCCTGACTAAGAATGAGGTGGGTGGGGAATGAGGGGCGACAGCCTTGGATTTCTGGGACATTCCTGCTTGGAGAGACCCTGCCCTGCAGGGTGGGAGGAGGGGGCAACCCAGGAGAACCAGACTCCGTACCAGCCCTGCTGCTGCTGTCTCCTTGCCCTACACCGGCTCTCTGGCTGTTTCTAATCTTGTGCCTCTTTGGATAAACGTGGAAGTTTCCAGGTTGCCCCTTCCCCATCACCTGCGAACCAGCAGCCTCTCAGGAGACCCTGAGTCTGATTTTCACTGATTTCTAGATACCTAATTATTGTTAGAGATTTCTAATTTAATTCCATTGTGGTCAGAGAACATATTCTGTATCACCCAAATTCTTTGAAGTTTATGGAGAACTGTTTTTTTTTTAAATTAATTAATTATTTATTTATTTAGCTGCACTGGGTCTTAGTTGCGGCATGCGGGCTCCCAGCTGTGTTATGCAGGATCTAGTTCCCCAATCAGGAATCAAACCCAGGCCCCCTGCATTGGGAGCACAGAGTCTCAACCACTGGACCACCAGGGAAGTCCCCTGATGCTCTTTTAATAGGTGCATACATATTTATTTCTTCCTTATGAACTGACCCTTTTATGGTTATGAAAAAAAATTTTTTTTGGTGATACCTTTTGTCTTGAAGTCCACCTTATCTAATAGAAATATAGGCACTCCAGTTTCTCATGTTTATTATTGCATACTGGGTCTTTGTCCATCCGCTTACTTTCAACCCATCTATGTCTTTATGGATGTAGATAGCTGGGTCTTGCTTTTTAAAAAATCCAGTCTGATAATCTCTGTCTTTTAATTGGTGTGTGTAGTCCATGAATAATTAGTGTAATTATTGATATGGTTGGAGTTAGGTCTCCTATTTTATTATTTGTTTTGTGTTTACCCCCTCTGATTTATATTATTTCCCTCCTTTCCTGACCTCTTTCGGATTAAATGAATATTTTAAAATACCGTTTAATTTATTTATTGGATTTTTAGGTATACCTTAGCATTATTTTTATACTGGTTGCTCTAGGGATTGTAATTACATCCCTAACATTTCACAGACTGTTTAGAATTTATACTGTGCCACTTCATGTAAGATGCAGGAATCTTGCAACCATGTAGGTCTGTTTTCTCCTTCCCCCTGTCCTTTCTGCTCCATTGTTTCTGCAGAGAAGTTATACGTTGTTTGAATTGTTATTCCCTTGAATGTCGTTTTTCTCTGGATGCTTTCAATATTTCCTCTTTTTGTTTGGTTTTCAGTAGTTGACTATTATGTGCCTGGGTATGATTTTCTTTGTACAATTTCTTCTTAGGATTCACTGAGCTTCTTGAATCTGTACATTAATGTCTTTCACCAAATTTCACAGTTTTTTCTGCCTCATTCTCTCCTATCCTTTTGGGACTGCAACTTTAAACATGTTAGACCTCTTTTCACCCCTGCTCGGGTCACTGCAGGGGGAGCCAGTGTGGGTGGCTTCTTCTCGGAGCTGGGGTCCCAGGTAGCCTGGCCTCCATCTGCCAGCCCAGGGAAGCTGCTGAGGGCTGTCAAGGGGGAGCACTCAAACCAGAGCATCACTCTCGGGGCATCCTGCCCTGGCAACATCTTCTGCCCCTGTGACCCACTGCCACCAGGGGACCACTTTCATCTTTCTCATCTTCTCCTGTAAATTGCTGGGATATGGGATATTTCCAGTGTCTTCTTTTGGACTGTCTTTTTTTCAGTGTGTGAATTTCCTTTCTATCTTAGGTATATTCACCTTTTATCACACATAGCACATGTTTTCTCCCATTTGTCTTTTGACTTAATTGATGACGTCTATCCTTTCACGCTTTTTATAATTACATAGCATTTTAAAAAATGTAGTCAAATAAGTAACTTTTTCTTCATGTTCCCCGGTTCCCTGTCTTGCTCAAGAAATTCTTTCCCATGACTGTATTCTAAGGGACGTGTTCTAGTTTCTTTTGAATATTTTTATCATTTTATTTTTTAAAGAATTTTATTGGATTATAGCTGATTTACAATGTTGTGTTAGTTTCAGGTGTACAGTAAAGTGAATCAGTTATACATATACATATACATATATCCACTCTTTTTTAGCTTCTTTTCCCATATAGGTCATTACAGAGTATTGAGTAGAGTTCCCTGTGCTATAAAGTAGGTCCTTATTAGTTATCCATTTTATATATAGTCGTGTGTACATGTCACTCCCAATCTCCCAATTTATCCCTCCCCCCACTTTCCCGCCTAAAAATATGGAACGCTTCATGAATTTGTGTGTCATCGTTGTGCAGGGGCCATGCTAATCTTCTCTGTATCGTTCCAATTTTAGTATATGTGCTGCTGAGGTGAGCACTATCATTTTATTCTTGACAGATGACAACCTGATCCAGTTGGAATTCATTTTTCTGTGTAGTGTGAGGTAGGATACAGAACCGTGTATTCGCAAGACCTCCAGAAAGGGCCTCCTGCCACTGGGCCTGTTTCCATCTTCAGATGAGGCCTCCCAGGTGGGTCCTTTCCATTTTTTAAAAAATATTTATTTATTTATTTATTATTTAGGCTGTGCTGGGCCTTAGTTGTGGCATGCGGGACCTTTTTGCGGCATGCATGTGGGATCTAGTTCCCTGACCAGGGATTGAACCCTGGCCCACTGCATTGGGAGCGTGGAGTCTTACCCACTGGACCACCGGGGAAGTTCCTCCTTTCCATTATTAATACTCTGTTACTTAGCAGAGTTCTCCTGAGCCCCCTAGATGGAGCACTGATACCTCCTCTCCTGCCTGCTTGGGGAGCTTGGCCTGGGAGCCTCACACTGAGGTGACCCTCAGAGTGGGTAAGGCTGGTGAGGGACCGCTGAGCCCAGCCTGGGGCAGGGATGGATCTCGGCTGGAATAGTCTGCAGGGCTCAGTGCTGACCACAGCTGCTGTCCCCAGCATGATCTGGGTCAGTACAGTGCACTAAAGTCGAAGCTCAGCAAAATCCAGAATTGGTCTCTGTCCCTTTAAACTGAGAACCTGGGAGCCCCCTGCGGCCAGGGGTGAGGGGGGTCCAGCCTAGATTCCAGAGGAATAAAAGGTCTCTTTTAAGGGTTCACACCTGAGGCTTCCTTCCCCCACCCTCCTGCCATGCCTCACCACCGCCCCCCCCCATGCCTCACGCCCCCTTACCCCCCAGCATTCAGTGGCCTTGGGCTCCCTGGGTCAGCTTCTCTTCCCTCCCGACCGGTAAACTCTCACGCACGCGCGAACACACCCACACGAACAAAGTTCGAAAGGTGCAAACAGGTATAGCCCCTTTTCCCAATCCTCAGCCACAGGGTTCCCTTCCCCCCCTGGCTGCTGGATGCTTCCAGGCATTCTATGTCTTTAAGACATGCAAATTTAAAAAAAATTTTTTTCTACAAAAATGGTAGCTTTCTGAACACATTATTCTGCCCTTCCCTTTTTTCAGTTAATGGTCCCCCTGGTAGACCATTCCCAATTAGTACACAGAGCTTCCTGGTTTTCCTTTTACAGCCCACTGGATCAGTGTTTATAATATCACAGTGTTTGAATTTTGATCTGGGTACCCATGACTCTAATGCCCATACCCTCATGACCAATATCTGGGTGCATGCTGCACTCGAATGCAGCCTCAGGCTTCTGTGACCATATCTGCAGGGAAAATGCACAGCGGTGGCAGGACTGAGGCTCCCAGGAGGCTCAGCAAACCTAAGAAAGTCTGTGGGCAATGCCACCCTTTCGGTAGGATCAAATTTTTTGATCTCTGCAGGTTTGTTAGGTGAAAGAAGGCCTCTGGGTGCTTTTCAGTGTGCATTTCTCTAAGGAGGGAAACATTCATCTGCATATCCTTTCCAGTAATCTTCTCTGGTGGTTTGCTGTGGGAGAGTTGATATTTCTTATTTACTTGTAGGAACTCTTTATTATTAGTAATCTCATTAAGATCGGCCCTTTGTGATGTGAGTTGCAAGCGTCCTCCCATTTGAGGCTTGTTTTTTGAGTTTGGTTACGCAGTTTTGCTCGTAGCTGAATTTCTACCTTGCCTCTAGCCTACTGGGTCACATGTAGAAAAGCCTTCGCTTCCCCTAAACTGTGAAAAAGTTTCCCCATGTTCTCTTCCAGTCCCTCCATCGTTTCCTTTTCACGCTGAAATCCTTAATCTCTTGGAATTTACCCGGATGTCAAGGGTGAGTGAGTCCCACCCACTGACGTGAATCGCCACCTTCACTGTGTACGAAATATGTACAAGGAGCCTTTTCATTTTTCCATGAAAGTGTTTTTCACATACTCGTAGCGCCTTTGTGGTGTGACGCGCCGGGAGGCCGGCCGGGGAGTCCGGCGCCCGGCCCACGAGCAGGGACCGAAAGACACTCGCGTCCCAGGGTCCCCCCAGCGCATCCAGAAAGCATGTGGGGACACTCCGCGGACGCTTCGAAATCTCCTGCGCGTTCCAAGTCACGCCCCACCATTTCTCCCTCTGAACCAAGACCCCCGCGGCCCCCGGGGTCCCGCGCCACCCTTCGCCCCCATTCCTCCCTCCGTCCCACGTGTCCCGAGACCCTCCACTTCATCCCGCCCCGCCTCCCCCACCTGCGCACTGTCGCGGGCCCGAGTTCCCCACCAGTCCGGACCTCCCTCCGACCCATTTTCCCTGCGCGCCCTCTTGGTCCCCGCATCGCCCCCCGCCCCACGTCGCCCCCCGCCCCACGTCGCCCCCCGCCCCGCATCCTCCTTCAGATCGCCTTCCCCGCGCGCCCCACGAGCCCAGCTCAGTGCCGTGCGCCCGTCGCCCCTCTCCGGCCCAGCTCCCGGCGGGGCGGGGCCTCTCAGGCGGAAGTGCCCGGGGCGCCGGCGGCTGGGACCGGCCCGGACGATGGGAGCCCAGGGCAGAGGCGGCGGCTGGGGCCGCAGTGGCGGCGGTGGCTGCCCGAGCGGCGGCGGGGGTGGGCGGCCGGGTACGCGGGTCGGGTAGCGCCGGGCCGAGCGCGGAGCCATGCGCCGGGCTGGGACCGGGACCGGGGGCGCGGCGGTGGCGGTGCCGGTGGCTGTGCCGCTGCTGCTGCTGCTGCTGCTCGCTCGGTCCTCGCCTGCCGCCGCCGGCGACGGCAAAAAGAGCGGTGAGAGAGCGCGGACCCGCGGGCGCCATCCCGGGAGCTCGGGCTGGGGGACGGAGGGAGCATCGGGGGGAGCGGCCGGGATTGTGAGTCACCTGGGGGCACCTGTGCGCTCACCTGGCGCGGACGTAGGGCCCAGGTCCCTACCCTGTGTTGGGGGCGCAGGGCGGCCCCTTGCGGGGCACCGAGTGTGACAGCGGGCGATAGAAGGGACACCCGCGCCCCCTCCTCTGTCCCCGGGGCCGGGTTCGGCCAGACGGTCCCCTTGGAGCGAGTCCTCCCTTCCTTCCTGCTCCTCCTCCTCCCAACGGGTTCTGGTCGGGCACGAGCCTCGCACACCAGGACGTGGGGGTGAAGTGGCCCAGGGGGACTCTTCTGGGACTCCAAGAGCTGTGGGGGGGAGCTGCGAGCCCCTGGGAAGAAACGTTGGGCCGTGGGATTCCCGGGTCCCCATCTGGTCTGGGAGAGGGTCGGAGTTGGGAAAAAGTTGCTTAGATCCTAGAGTAGCAGCCTGGGTGGGTGTAATGCCTCCACCCGCCCAAGGTGACCACCACCCTACTGCGGTCACTTTCAACAGCTGGCCTTGCTTGTTGGAGGCTAGACTCCCAGTCGTCCTCAGGACCCTAGCAGGCCAGAGTGGTTCTGAGAAATGGGCACCTCTGTGTTGTCTGGGAACTTCCACTCCCTTTGACGAAGGCCCAAGGAGGTGGCTAGACCAGAAGGTGCTGTCCTTGGGGTTCTGCAGGATACCTGAGGATGCTGAGTAAATTGCCTGATTCCTGAGGCCTTGGGCTCTCTGGTGGCCAGGCTGGTGGGGCTGGGAGGGCCCAGATGCCCCACCGGGCAGTAGGCAGCTTACCAAGCACAGCCTGGGGCTGGCTCCCAGCCCATCCCCCCTTCTCTGAAATCTTGCTTCTCCAAGCTCCTGTTTCTTTGAGGGTTGTGCCTCTGGTTTCTGAGCTTGGCACAGCTTGAAATGAAAGGCAGTTTCCCCGAGATGGGCCCCTGATTAAATTGCTCTATCGGGTACCGATGAGAAAGTCATCCTTACTTTCTCCTTTACTCCTTTTCCGGGATCAGGGATCAGGGCTAGGTGAGGGGTCACTGGTGAAGAGTTTATGGAGATGGAAAACCTGGGGCAGCTGCTCACCTCCCAGGCCTGCTGAAGTGATCCTGGTTTCTGTGTGATCCTGGCTTCTGGGGTCTCTGGGTGGGCAGGGTCTCCGCACTGTGTACCTGTCCTGGTTTGGAGGATGTGGGACAGGGTGCCCTTTCTAGGGTTCCCAGGACAGGCTCAGGGACTTTCTTTCTCCTACCCCCAGCCCTGTGTCCTTGGAGGGGGTTGTGGGCAGAGCCGGTGTGCATGTGACTGGTGCTCCCTGATATCAGAAATGTGTCTTCCACATCTGGCTCAGATGGAGAGCTGCAGAGCTGGGGGTGGGGTGCTGGAGGGGCTGTGTGGCCTGGGAGTGGGGACCACTGGGTCTTAGGGTGACCTCTTTTATCTCTCATGCACCTGCTGAAACTTCACAGCCACCAGCTGGGTTGCAGGTGTCCAGGGCTGGCAGGGGCCAGAGGACCTGGCCACTCTCTGGTCAGGGGGCTGCACACTGCAGCAGGACCTCCCCTACCCGGCCCCATCTAGAAGCTGGGTGACTGGTGGGCTGGCTGACTGTTTCTCTAAGGCCCTGTGGTCCTGGGGTGGGGTGGGGGGAGGGTTGCTGCAGCCTCAGGAGAAAGTTTGTATTTGCTCAGTGACTGCTAGTCTCCTGGCACTCAGGCCACAGTTGGCAGTTGGGACTTGGTGGCCACTAGGCACCTGGAAAGCCTGGAGTGTGTCCTATGTGATGCCTACCCCTGCCCAGCCCCCCATACCGGGCTCCTCCGAGCAGAGCTCAGACTGGCTTTGCAAGTGGGCTGCTATCTTTTCTCAGGGTGTTTCCATGGCAGGGTCAGGAGGCTGGCAGGAAAGCCAGCTGCTCACCTGGTTCCCTTACCTGCTCACGTGGCCCACCTGGAAGGGCCCGGGCTTGCTGCTGGGGTAGTGTGAGTTGCCAGTTTCCCAGTGGGACAGGGGGAGGTACCCAGCTCAGAGGAGAGGGAGACCACACCCTGCTGTGTCCACAATGCATTTCTTCTTAAAGCACTTTAACATCCATTAACCATGGAGGGAGGGGCAGCCAAAGGGAGGTGCTGTCCGCCTCAGCCAACTCAGAGGAAGCTAGGACCCAGAGAGGGGAAGGGATGGTCAAGGTCACACCGAGAACAAGGCCTGAGCTGGCAGTGGGGCCAAGCTTCCTACCATGCAGCACAGGTGCCTTGTCAGCCACCCCTGGAACACAGAGAGCACCAGAGCATGCCTGTTCTGTGGGAGGCCCTAGAGGGAGGGTCTGAGTGGGCACCCTCACCCACTCATGGGGCAGGTGGTTACACCATGAGCCCCAGACACATGCTCCAGCGGAGGTTGTGCCAGTTAATGGACACTCCCAGGAGGGCCCTAATCCAGGGTGGGGCCACAGGCCTCTGTGCCCAGTCCCAGCAGACCTTCAGAGCTGGTCTGGGAAAGGCTGGCATGACAAAAGGGGGCTGCAAGTGCAAACTTTTGGAGTGTGTGGGGGAGGGCAGCTGGGGAGTCACGGAGGTGGGAGCCTGGGAGCCACTGCCAGTACTGGGGCGCAGGGGAGCCCCGGGCTGGGGCCACTCTGCAGGGGCTTGTGCCCACTGGAGCTGGGGGGTAGCCATTCCAGCCTAGGTCCCCTCCCCACAGGGTCTCTGCCTGCCTCCTGTCTGGGTGAGGAGGGATGACGGCTCTGGGGCAACTGTATCCCAAATCATGGCCTGAGCAGGCAGCCAGCCTCCAGACCTGGACTCCCTGGCCTGTCCAGTGGAACCAGGATCAAGGATGCTGGAGCTGGGGAAGCTCAGAGGAGGTGGGGGAGAGTGTCCTGGCGTCCAGTGCCCAGGGCAGTTGGGGGGGCTCCCGCCCTGACCACTTCCTGTGCCCTTCAGACTCCATCCCTCAGCCCTGGATGTGCCAGGGCTGCAGTGGAGGGAGGCGGGGGCGCGGGGCTGTGACCAGTGTGGAGAGGAGCTACCCTCTGAGTGGGGCTCTTCCTGCTTCTAAGGTCTGAGACCGTTGGGGTGATCGGTGTTGGGTGGCTGTGGGACTCATTGATAAGGGGTGGCTGGTGGCTGGTGGATGGGATGTGGAGAACTGGGGAAATTTGGCGGAGGAATGGCTGTGGGGGACTGAGCCTGTGAGCTAGAGATCGTTGGCAGGGCTGGAGGGGTTTAGAAAGATGGATGTGTGGACGTGAGTGGGAATGTGATGCCTGAGTGAAAACTTCTGAGCCCTGGGCCCTTGCCAAAGGCTGGGGGGAGCAGTGACCTTTCCGAGGTCAGAGTGGGCATGCCAGGCATCCCAGGGGCTCCTTGGCTTCCCTCGCCCCTTCTCTCCAGCCCAGGCCAGGCATGAGGGCCTCCATCTTCTCCCCAGGGGAGGGGGATCCTGGGCACCCTGGCCCGCTGACAGCGCCTTCTCTGCAGATGCCAGGCTGGTGTCGGAGCAGTTTTCGCAGGCCCCGCAGAAGCTGGCTTTCTACAGCTGGTATGGCAGTGCCAGGCTCTTCCACTTCCGGGTACCCCCAGACACAGTACTGCTGCGCTGGCTGCTGCAGGTGTCCAGGGGCAGTGGCCCCACTTGCACCAACATGGAGATCACCGTGTAGGTGCCCGCCCGCTGCCCCCGCCCCCGCCTGAGCCGCCTGGGCCTGACACCTGAGCCTGCCCTGCTCTCCCTGCCTCCAGGTACTTCCGCTACGGCGCCCCTCCCGTCATCAACCCACTGGGCACCAGCTTCCCTGACAACACCTCCGTTCAGCCCTCCTTCCTCCTCAAGATGCTGCACAGCAACGCCTCCATCAACATCTCCCACCCAGCACCTGGGGACTGGTTTGTGGCCGCCCACCTGCCTCCCTCATCCCATAAGATTGAGGTGAAGGTAAGGGGGCTCCCTCCAGGGACAGGGTGTGGGCAGGACCCCACAGTGCATGAATGGCCAGTCCCTATTTTTCATCTCCCCAGGGCAGACTTTGCTCAGGGCTCTGCTGCCCAGCCCTGCCCCTCCACCCTAGGGCTCTCTGGTTCAGCCCTGACACCCTCCCCCACAGGCTCTCTGGTCCAGCCCCGCCTCCCTCAACCCTAGGGCTCTCTGGTCCAGCCCTGCTGCCCCCTCCTGCTTCCCCTTCTCCCCTGTGCCTGCTCTCTCCTTAGGGCTTTGTTCCCACCTGTGCCTACATCTTCCAGCCTGACATGGTGGTCGTGCGAGTGGTCGAGGTCTCCATTCTGGAGCCTGACGTGCCCCTTCCACAGACCCTCCTCTCCTACCCCAGCTACCTCAAGTGAGTGGAGGTTTGGTGGAGTGGGTGGTACTGCTGTCCTCACTGCGGGTGAAAGAGCGGTGGGTCTGCGTCTCTGGGTCGTGCTAAGAAGTGGGGGCCAGGTGTCTCGCCCCCTTTGGCTACCACTCTGAGGGTGAAGTATACGGGGAGGTTGGTTGAAGCTGCAGAGAGCCCAAGTGAGGCCTTATCCCCTTGGCTGCAGAGTCTTCGTCCCCGAGTACACCCAGGAGCTGCGGCTGGAGCTGCAGGGCTGTGTGTCCAACGGGAGCCTGGGCTGCCCTGTGCGCCTCACCGTGGGCTCGGCCACCCTGCCTGGAAACTTCCAGAAGGTGCTCACTTGCAGCGGCCCCACCCAGGCCTGCCGCCTGCTGCTGCCCTCACCACCCTGGGACCGGTGGCTGCAAGTGACGGCCAAGAGCCTTGCTGGGCCCCGTGTGTCCGTGGCTTTCAGTGCTGTGGCTGCCCTCACAGGTGGGCTGAGCGGGGAGATGGCTCTGTCCCCTGCCTTCCGCCCTCAGGCCTTCCTCCAGCTGAGCCCCTTGTGGTCCTAACAGCATGCAGGCCGTGGAGTGTGAACTTCCAGCACCTTCTGCAGAGCAGCCCAAACCAGAGTAGCAATGCCTCCACCGGTCTGCTGCCCCCGACCCCCAGCTACCAGGACCTGGACCGGAGGGGCAGGGTGGGCGGCGGCCCCTTCTGCCTCAGGAGCTTCCCCGTCCTGCGGGAAGACGTGGACGTGGTATCTGTGCGCTTCCAGCCCCTGGACAGGGTCTCGGTGCTCGTGCAGTCGGACATGCCCTCGGTGATGCGGCTGAACCTCAACACGGGCATGGACAGCGGGGGCTCCCTCACCATCTCCATGCGGGTCAACAAGGTACCTTGGTCCAAGAGCCCCTAGAGGCCTGGCTCGGATCAGGGCTCAGGGCCCAGGACTCAGACCTGCCTGGGCGGAGTGATGCTGCTCAGGCCTCCCTGTGCCGACTTCGGCACGGAGACGGGATTGGGGTGGCCTTTCGGGCAACAAAGTGAGCTCGGCACGCATTGGGCCAGAACAGGCACCATCTGAGACACAGAAGGCCTGTTCTGCGGGGCAGCAGGTCCCCGTCGGCAGGCCCAGGGCTGCAGGTAGGGTCAGAAGCTGGGTGCCCCAGGCCTGGAGGGGAAGGGTCCTGGTACGCCCTGAGCCAGCGGGGGCCACAGAGAATAGCGCCCAGCACCAGGGGTGAACTTGAGGTGGAGGCCAGGGACTGACGCTGACTGGCCTCCTTTCCAGACCGTGGTTGCCGACACCTCAGTGGTAGCCTGTGTGACTGTTGCCTCTCCCTTGCTCAGCTTCAACGCTTCGCTCAGCTGCACCACAGGTATAGGGGGCATCTGGCCCAGGGACCAGCAGGCCCTCTGGCTCCCTATGACCGGGCCTTCCTCCTCCCCTGCAGCCTTCTTCGAGGGCCACCCCCTGTCTCTGAGTGCCTCTTCTCCCACGGCCAACCTCATCATCCCCTACCCAGAGACAGACAACTGGTACCTCTCCCTGCAGCTCATGTGCCCCGAGAGACCTGAGTAAGTAAACTTGAGGGCAGCCGGCCACATGGTTGCGCTCGGGACCATGGACAGGGCTGCCCGCATCCCAGTTTGGGGCTGACCCAACTTCCTGCACGCCGTGCAGGGTCAGTTGCCTCCTGGGAGTTCTAAAGGGTTCCCCACCTCCACCTGGCCACTCCTCCCGTGGCAGCTCTGAGAGTCCAGACACAAGCAGGGGGACTGGTCCAGGACACAGCCCCAGACAGGCTGGTACTCGGGCAGCAGGAGGAAGAGGGGCATCTTGGCCTCGCAGAGCTTGTGGCTGCTGTCCTCCAGGGCTCGGAGCTCGGGGGCCTCAACTCTGGGCTCATGTGTCCAAGACCCTGCTGGGAGCACTGGTGGGGGACTGACCGGCAGACCTCAGCAGCCAGCCTTCCTATGGCCCCTTCCTTGCAGGGAGTGTGAGCAGGCCTCGGTCCTCGTGGAGACCACCTTGTACTTGGTGCCCTGCTTGAACGACTGTGGACCCTACGGCCAGTGCCTCCTGCTGCGCAGACATGGCTACCTGTATGCGGGCTGCAGCTGCAAGGCAGGTGAGGGATGGTCCTGATGTCTCCCCCCACTCGTGCCCTTGGCCTCCCAGCCCTGTGCCTTCCTCTGGGAGCCCATCCCAGCTCTGCCCCCAAAGAGCAATGACAGATGCCGCCTTCCCACCCCTACCGTGCCCCCGTGCGGGCACAGAGAGGCACCCCCAGAGATGGTACTGCCTTCTGATCTTGGCCTCCCCTGCCCACACCTGCCCCCACCTACCCACACTGGCATCCACCTACCCACATGTGCCCCACGCCTACCCACACCTGTCCCGGCCTGCTCAGGGGTGAGGAAGGGGCTTCTCTGCAGGGCCCTGGGTGAGGGGCGGGCCCTGAGGTTCCAAAGCGCCCCCTGCCAAGTCTGCCCCACTTGCCCAGCTTCAGCCCCCTCTGCGTTGCCTTGGCCCACAGGCTGGCGTGGATGGAGCTGCACAGACAACAGCACAGCCCAGACGGCGGCCCAGCAGAAGGCGGCTGCCCTCTTGCTTACCCTGAGCAACCTCGTGTTCCTGGCCCCCATCGCCATCTCCGTGCACCGCTCCCTCCTGGTGGAGGCCTCTGTCTACGCCTACACCATGTTCTTCTCCACGGTAGGCCTGCTTGCTCCCCTGGGGGTGGTAGGGGGACCTGGGCTGCCGCTCACTGCCCGGCCCCACAGTTCTACCACGCCTGCGACCAGCCGGGTGAAGCGGTGCTGTGCATCCTCAACTATGACACGCTGCAGTACTGCGACTTCCTGGGCTCCGGAGTGTCCATCTGGGTTACCGTCCTCTGCATGGCCCGGCTGAAGGCCGCCCTGAAATATGTGAGTGATTTCCTGATACCCGGGGTCTGGGCTCTGGGGGCGCGGAGGCCCCTGTGCACAGCGTGTCGAGAGAGACACCAGAAAGGGGGTTTGGCCTCTGCCGTTCGAAACCTCTTGTACTGACCAGTCGCCTGCTGGTAGAGGCTGCCTCCAGTTGTGAAGGGACTGTGTCAGCTGCTCGGAGGATGCCAGGAGAGGAAGGTGGTGGGCAGGGTTGGGCGAGGCCCGTCTGTCTCCTAGGGCTCCATTCAGAGAGGAGGCCTGGAGCCCCAACCCTGGACCAGACCTCCCTGAGAAGCGCCCAGCTGTGCTCCTGGAGTCCCTGGTGCTGAGGACACTTCGGGGACTTTCCTGCTGCAGCTGGGCTTGCCTGATGGAGATGCGTGCCCTGGTGCCCTGCCTGCCCAAGTTTGTGCCCCAGAAATTCACCTGTGGGGAATTCCCTCTCAGTCCAGTGGTTAAGACTCTGTGCTTTCACTGCTGAGGGTAGCGTGGGTTCAATCCCTGGTCCGGGAACTAAGATCCTGCAAGCTGTGCAGCGTGGCCAAAACAAAACACATTAGAAATCTACCTGTGGATGGACCCTTGGGACTGATGGATCCCAGCAATGCAGGAGCTGGAGGAGGGGCATCTCCCTCCCAGCCAGCAGAGCAGGGCAGGGTGTGCCAGTTGCTCCAAGGGGACTGGCAGAGGTGCTGGGGGGCAGTAGGGACAGTGGGATGACCAGCAGGCCCAAACCACCTGCTCCTGCTGGCCCTTGTGCCATCAAAGGCAAACCAGGCCTAGGGCTCCTGTGACCCTGCCATCGTCCCTGTGCTTTGCCCAGGTTCTGTTTCTCCTGGGCGCTCTGGTGTTCGCCATGTCCTTGCAGCTGGACCGCAGGGCCGCCTGGAACACAATGGGGCCTTGCCTCTTTGCCATTGTGGTCATGGTCACCATGTGGGTAAGGAGCTAGAGCAGGCCTGGGGTCCTGCCCAGGCTCCCTCTCCTGGTAATTGGGGTAAAAGAGCATGGGTTCTCCATACACGCTCACTCTGGGAGGAGAGAGCATGGCCCCTCATTTTGGCCATGTTCTCAGTCCTGGGTCTGAGTCCTCCAGATCTGCTGAGGGCTGCCAGTGGCACCCACAGGGGCTCAGTGTGGCTTCATGCCCAGGGCCTGGGCCTGAGGAACCCATAGATCTTTGTGCCCTTGAACCCCTCCAAGCAGCCCACACTCCCAGACCTGGGCAGGCCCCTGGGAGCTGTGGCTGCAGCCCCTGTGCCAACACTCGTGTGCTGGTTTTCTCCAGGTGTACCGCTGCGGGCGCCGGCGCCACTGCTACCCCCACTCCTGGCAGCGCTGGGTCTTCTACCTCCTGCCCGGCATCTCCATGGCCGCTGTGGCCATCACCATCTACACTTCCATGATGACCAGCGACAACTATTACTATACCCACAGCATCTGGCACATGCTGCTGGCAGGGAGCGCAGCCTTCTTGCTGCCACCACGTGAACAGCACACCAAGCCCTGGGCCTGCTCCCAGAAGCTCACCTGCCACTATGAGATCTGCAAGAACCACCGGGACGAGCTGTACACAGTGACATGACACAGCCAGCTTGGGGACACCTGCAGCTTTGATGATCTCTCCAGCCAGGGGCAGGACCAAGGGAGAGGGACCCTGTCCAGATCCATTTCCAACTGAATAAAATTGCCCTGAGCACTCTTTTGCTTTCTCCTCCTGAGGAGAGGACCACACCCCCAACTCCCTTGTGCCCACTGGCTGCCAGCTGACTTGGTCACTCTGCAGGTCCCAGCGGGTATCTGCAGTGGCCCCTGGGGCCTGGGCCTGGCTGCCTGGAGACCACAGGTACCATGTGGGGTCAGGATCTGAGTTCTTCTGGCCTGGGGATGGTTGGAGGGAGATGTGGTGTAAGAGTCCCCCATTGCCCTATTCCTCTGTGAGGCTGTGTTATGAGAGACCCAGGTGGGCTGAGGAGGCCTGAGCCCACCTCCCACGGGCCCCTGCCCCGTAGGCTGGGAACTATGCCATCTCTGGCTCATTGACACCTTGTGGCTCTGAATGCCAGCCTGCCGTGGGCATGGGGATGCCCCCTGCTAATACCTTTGCCATGGGAAGGAGTGACCACATTTACCAGGGAGCTGATGGCACTGGGGTGTCCGTAAGGGCCAGCTGCCATGGGTAGCATGGGGGAGGCTGACTTCTGGCTGTCCAGCCCTCCCCCTTCACTCCCTTTGGCTCTCAGTTTTGGAGCTGCAGGCCCCTGAGATGAGCTTCCTGGGGAGGGGGCTGCCAAGCTGCTCTGGGAGTGCTGGGCCTGCAGGGCACACCTGGTCCCATCTTTGTGTCCCACTGACCCCTGGGTTCCTGGGCCCTGTCTAGGGAGCATCTCCTTGAGTTACTCCCAGGAGAGAAGGTGATGGCTGCCGCCCCGCACTGACCCAACCACATGTTTGGGGAGGGGCTCCTGGAGACCTGGCCCTGCCTTTCTCCTTCCTCTGTGGTGGAAGCACGGGTAAGGGCTGCTGACTGCCCCAGGAGCAGTGCCCTGCCCCTCCCTAAGGGGCTGCTGTCTGCGTAAGGGTGCTGGACAGGGCTGCTGAGCCCAGGATGGGGGGCACGCACTCTCATCTTTTGGCCCTGGCGTCTTCCCTTCTGAGTCCTGTGCAGGCTGCGGCCTCCCTGGAGGCTTCCTGCACCCCCAGTCACCCAGCACTTGGCCACTGGAGCATTCTCTAGGCTTGTAAAGCGGAAACATTTATATACAGGATTTTGGGGAGGAATTTTTTCAAGACATTTAAGACGTATGTAAGACGTATTTTTCTGTACCTCTGATTGCACTGTGATTGGTGAATTTAATATTCTACATGATGTTTCAAGGCAAAAGAGTTTTTACATTGTTTTCTGCGCTCCTTCCGGGAGGAGGGGAGGTGGGACTGAGAATGACAGGTCCCTGCTCCCGGGAAATGGGCCCACACTTGCAGACGGTGCCTGCAGCTGCCGCCGTTTCCGCAGCGAGTTTTCCACGGTCCCTAAAGACGGGAAAGGGGGCGGGACGAGGTGGGTGTAGACCAACCGGCTTTGCAGCCAGTCAGGGGCGGATGGAGGGCAAGGTGCCCCGGCACAACTTCCGGTTCCGCCGGGGAGCGGGACTCGGTTAGGTAGGTGCTGGGCCGGCTCTGGAGTCGGGGTATTGCGGTGGTTGGGCCGCCCGGGGTCACGCGGCTGGGGTCGGGGCCGCGCGGGGCCATAGGGCAGGGGTCGAGGCGGCACGTGAGGGTAGGAATGGGGCGGGGCGCCGGGGGCTGGAGTCGGGGGTGGGTGTCGGGGCCCGCGTCCTGCCGGGCGCGCGTGACGATGGCCCTTTCCTCCTGCCAGGCTCGCCGCGATGCCCCTGCACAAGGTCCCGGTCGGCCTGTGGAAGCAGCTCCGGCTGCGGGAGGGCATCTACTCCCGCCTGCCCCAGCACTACCTGCGTTCCCTGAAGGAGGCGCGGACGCCCACTCCCGTGCACTACAGGCCACACGGGGTCAAAATCAAGATCAACCCCAAGAACGGGCAGCGGGAGCGCGTGGAGGACGTGCCCATTCCCATTTACTATCCCCCGGAGTCCCAGCTGGGGCTCTGGGGCGGCGAGGGCTGGGTGCAGGGTCACAGATACGTCAACAACGACAAGGTGGGTGAGCAGGACGGGCTTGAGCGGTACTTCTTGGGCCTCGCTGCCTTGCTCCGGGCTCTGGAGGTACCTGGACAGTGAAAGGGACCCCCACCCCTCGGGGAGAGGGAGCTTATAGTCTGGTGGAGACACAGCTCCCTCTGAAGAGTGTCCTCAGGAGTAAAAAGTCACGGTTCTGGCAGCCAGATGAAGTGTATAGATGAGGAGCCCTGTGTGGGGAGAAGAGATGGAGAATGAGGTTTAAGGTCCCCTGTCAGCTTGACCGCCATACTTACCCTACTTCTCGTGACACCTACAGGGCTGGCATTTGGGAAGGCTGAGAGGCTCACCTGGGAGCAGGTCTCCTGAGTCTGCCCCCTGAGCTGTGTTGCCTCTGGTGGGGAGCCTGGGGGGAGGAGGGGGCTTATGTCTTTGAGGCCTCCTAGGCTAGCGTCTCCCTTTGCCTTTGGGCCCTTCGTCCCTGGTTTGGGATGTGATGACCTGTGAACCGTGGAGTTATGGCTGTGTGTGCGGTGTGTCTGGAATAAACACCAGCAACTTGGGCAAAGTCTGGGGAGAAGCTGACCTCTGGGTGGGCAGCTGGGTCCCCAGGTGGGGACTGGTTCATGCAGCTGCACATGCCCAGTCTCCCCACTCCAGTGTGTGGGGAGAAGCAGCAGCGCTCACCAAGTTTCTTGCCCCCTCAGCTCTCCAAGAGGGTGAAGAAGGTGTGGAAGCCACAGCTGTTCCAGCGTGAGCTTTACAGTGAGATCCTGGATACCAGGTTCACCGTGACTGTGACCATGCGCACCCTGGACCTCATCGACGAGGCCTACGGGTTTGACTTCTACATTCTCAAGGCAAGCAGATCTGCACCACACTGAGGTTCTTTGTGAGATATAAACGGGACCATGTCCCTTTCTGGGCAGCCCCAGTGGGAGCCATCACTGTGGACGGCCATCTTGCCCATGTGGCCGAGGGAGCACAGCTACCTCCTTCTCTGCTCTTAGACCTTCCTCGCTTCTGGTCTGGGTGCTGGGGCTGCCCACCTGGCCTAAAGTGCTCCACCAGGCTGGCCTGGGGGCTGCCAGCTGCTGGGGAGGAAGCTGGAAGGGCCGGCTGGTGGGGTGGGCAGGACCCTGCCCGCAGCACCTGGCCCTATGCAGAGCCTTCTGCCAGACCCCGAAGGAGGACCTGTGCTCCAAGTTTGGGATGGACCTGAAGCGAGGAATGCTGCTGCGGCTCGCCCGACAGGACCCCGAGCTGCACCCAGATGACCCCGACAGGAGGGCGGCCATCTACGACAAGTACAAGGTCAGGGCTCCAGCCTTTACTTACTGCTCCTCGTGGGCCCCCTGGCCGGCTGCCCGACCCTGACCTCACCCGCGAGCCCGTCTCTGTCTGCCCAGGCGTTTGTCATCCCAGAGGCAGAAGCCGAGTGGGTTGGCCTGACACTGGACGAGGCCGTGGAGAAGCAGAGGCTCCTGGAAGAGAAGGTGAGCGTGTGTGAGCACCAGCTGCCCTGCCCTCTCAGGAGTGGGCACAGCTGCCAAGCAGCAGCCCCTGGGGTGCATTGACAGGGGCACTGGGTGGGCTTGGGGAGGCACTGCTGCCCAGCGGGAGCCGTGGGCTGTGGTCTCCGCGTGGCCCACTCCCTCCCCTCCAGGTCCTGACCCTCTTCTGCCCCCCCTGGCTGGTTTCGTGGATGGGAAGGTGGATAAGACCTGGATGCTTGGCACCATCGATTTCTGTGGCCACCTAGCATTCCCCAGGGTCTGCCCAGTACTGCACTGAGGCCTTTTGTGTCTGTCCTCCAGAGGACTCTGGAGCGTGTGATAGCTGCCAGGACAGGGGGCCCGTCACAGCTGCTGCCCCTTCTCTCTGCCCAGAGTCTCTGCAGCCAAGGCCCCTGTGGCTCCTCTCCCACGAACAGAGCACTGTCCTCTGGGCTGGGGGCTAGCGGATGGCAAGTAGCCTTGCTTGACCCCGTGACCAAGCCGGAGGGGCCTGGTCCTCTCATGCTCAATTCCTCTCGGTGTTTGGTCAGGAGCTGGATCCCCACCCTCCCCAGAGCGCCTCACCGTGACCTGCCTTGTCTCTCTAGGACCCCGTTCCTCTGTTCAAGGTCTACGTGGAGGAGCTGATCGAGCAGCTTCAGCAGCAAGCGCTGTCTGAGCCGGCAGTGGTGCAGAAGAGAGCCAGCAGGACGTAGCCGCACTGGGACCTGGGCCTGACAGCCAGGCTCAGCACCCCGCCCCCTTTGGCACCATGGACAGAGCCTGGGGTGGTGGTGAGGGCCCCCGTGGTTGTGTGTGCTGGCCGTGCAGCTCCCGGGTGGGGTGGGCTTTGTGGAGGCCCCAGGAGGTCTCTTGTCCCAGGATCCCCAGAGGCCTGGGGCCCTCTCGCTGCCTCTGTCCCCCGCTCCCCACAGTGGAGGCCCTGCCAAGGCATGTCACCACCCTCGGGGGACAGTGTGAGTAAAGTCTGAGCCGGGCTGTGTGTGTGCTGCTTTGCTTAGAGGATCAGTCTCACCCTGTGCCTCAGAGACCCGGGACGCAGCTGAGGTGGGTGGTGGTCCCTAGGTGTGCAAGGTTTTGGTGCTTTTCTCTTCTGTGGGAGAACCCAGCATTGTGGGAGGCATCCTAGGATAGAGTAGGACTGTGCTCGCTCCTGCTCATTGCACACTGCCTGGAATGTTCTCCAGAGCAGAGGCCTGGTGCTATGCTCTGGCTCTGAGAGTGGCTGTATGGTGTCTGCACCAGCACTGCCTGTGGGGTGGCGAGCACCCCCCCAGCTCTGGGAGGTGCAGGGGCCCCAGAGGGTGCTGCTGGTGCCAGTGTCTCGCAGGGAAAGCCTTGAGTTTGGAGCTTCTGTTAGCACCTCCCTGTCACGGTCCAAAAGGAGGCAGAGGCCACATGGCCTGCGGGGCCTGTGACACACATGTTCCTCTGCAGCTGACCCAGACCTGAACCTGGGTGGGGATGTGGCCCCCAGTGGGAGACTGGACCAGGCACCTGAGGCCTTTCCTGCTCTGAGATTGGGGGGTGGCATGACCCTCTTCGCTGACCCTACCTGGAAGTCCTGAGCACCGAGACCCATTTGGGTCTCTCTGGGAGGACACAGGTGGGTTCCCCTGACCTGGTCCTGGCAACTGACTGAGGGGCACGAGGCTCCCCTGAGGGAGCCATGGAAGTGATGCCACCTGGGCTGTGTTTATGGGGTGGGAGGCCATAGGGAGCATGCAGCTGGCCAGTGGGCACGGCTGCAAGAGAGCCCTGGAGGGTTCCATGGCTTGCAAGGAGGTCATCCAGGATTGGGGGCTGCCTTGGGGTCAGAGCCCTGGCGGGGGATGCCCCAGAGGTCACCAGTCCCAGTCTCCTCCGGGGACACCTTGAGACCCCACGTGTCCTCATCCCTATTCTGTGACCGTTTTAATTTTTTAAGAATTTTACCAAAAGCTGATGATGCCCAGCTCATGCCTGGCCCGGCTCTGTGGGCTGGCAACGCCCAGCCCAGTTGTCTGAACCACACAGACTGCTGGTGCTCTGGGTGGGCCAGTCTCCCCAGCTTCCACCTCCTGGTTCCCTCCCACGTTCAGGATCCCCTTTCTGTGCCCTGCCACCCCTTCCCCCCGCCACCCCCCCAGTCTGTTGCCTGGGTACCCCTGCGATGGGCACCCAGAACAGCCCCAGTTCACTGATATTGACTCAGGTACCCCTCCCTTGCCTGCTCCTTCCCGCCCCAACTAAGACCACAGGCCGAGGGGGTGCCTGTGGCATTCCTGGAGCCTCGAGGGACCTGAGGGACCTGGCGCTGGCATAGGGCTTGTGGCCTGAGCAGGGTGGGGGCTGGGCCAGGTGTGAGCAGTCCAGGGGAGGGGAGAGGTGGATGGAGGGTGGAATTGGCCTCCCTGTCAGCACTGGTGGGCCCAGGCTGGGCTTTTGCTGGCCCCTGGGAGGAGCTTGGCATGCCCTTAGCAGGTCACTTGCCCCTCGCATAGCCTGAGGCTGGACTGAGGTGGGGGTCTGAGTGTGGTCCTGGCCCCAGAACTAAAACATGAGCATTTTTCTGGTGGTGCAGCATCAGTTCCATCAAATTCTCACAGAAATCCTTGACTCAGGAAAGGTTCAGAAGCCCTCACTGAGTGACAGACTTACTCCCCAGCCCCAAGAAAACAATAACCCAGACCTTCCGGTTTCCTCTGGGAGGTGGGAGTGGGGAGAGGACACAAGGGCTGCACTCACCCACAGGCACGGAGCCAGGAGCTGAGCTGCCCATCAGCCACGCGTCCCTGCCCTCCACGTATCCCACCCTCCCGGCCCTGGTCAGGCGGAGGCCCCTGAGCTGCCTTCATTTCCGTCAGTCACACCTCTGCACAGTCTCAACCACAGTCTCTTTGTTGCTCTGTCAGAGCTCCGGTTCTGCCCTGGCTGAGGCCCTGCAGCGCATCAGGACCCTGGGTTGGTGCAGGGCAGGGGGTTGTGCTGATCAAGGTCGAACCTGTGGAAGCATGAGCTGCCCTGCACTGACCCGTGGCTGCAAACAGGCCATGCCCCTGTCTCTGCACCAGCTGGGTCGACCCTCCTATGTGTTTCTATGACAACAGCTCAACCAGTCAGTTTCCATGCTGGGCTGTGGACAGGAGGGTGAAGCATCACTATGGCTATGGACTGGGGAGGGGCCCTCGGGACCAGCACTGGAGGCCCTGACAGTAGCATGGCCATCAACACCATGATGTCTCAAGGCCCTGTTGTGTCCACTGCCTGATTCCACTGTCCCTGTGTCCCAGGGCAGGCAAAAGGACCAACCCTACCTAGAGAGGGGACAACCTAGGCTGAGAGGGGCAGGGCTCAATCCAGGGCTCTGTGCTTGACCCCTCACTATCAGGGTCTGCAGGGTGGCAGGTGTGCAGAGGGCAACTGGGGCCCTGTCAGGGTGCTGGGAGCACAAGGGAGCTGCTGTGGGGCCCATCCACACGCACTGAGACCCACCTCAACCTTCATCCATTGCTGCCCCCTTGAGCCCCTCTCCTCCCACCGCCACTGGCTGCCCCCTAGCTGGAGCCGTAGGTCAGGAGAACTTGCCCAGCAGCACCAGCCCTGTGCAGATTGGCACCCTGTGCCGTAGCACACCAGAGTCGTCCCCTGCTCACCCTGAGCCCCAGAATGAGGCTCCAGGCCATGGACCCTTTACCACCCACAGGTGACCCAGCCCACTTTGCCCTTGGACAAGGTCTGTCTGCGCATGGCATCCAGCACAGCAGGGGATGCCCCAAGGCTGGGGGTGGAAGCCCCATGACTGGGCAGCTTGGGGTGTGGCCAGGCCAGTGTGAAGAGTTCAGGATAAGTCCAGGGTGCTGGCCGAGCAGCTTCTGTGCCCTGTGACTCTGGGCCCAGCCCAGCCTGCCCTGTGCCTGTTCCCTCAGATGTGTGACGACTATGGACTCCTGTTCCATGCTCCCCCTTACTCCTGGGTCCCTCTGGCTTTGGCAGTGGCCTCGGCAGGGGCCTGCCTCAGCCTTGGCTTCTTCCTGGGGGCTTGAGGCCCACACCTGCTTTTCCAAGCCCTGCTGTTCCTCCATCTTCTGCTCAGCAGGTGGGGCTGGGCCTCCTAGGGCTCTCAGGTGCCCTAGGGGACCTTGACCAGGAGGTGCTGACCCCAGGGGCTTTTTGAAAGGCCAGGGGTTGTCATGGAGATGGGGTGGGGGTGGCTCTGGGCTGCTCTCTGTCCTGCAACACCCAGGGTGGCCAGTTCTTGGAGTGATGCTGCATTGTGCCCTTGCTGAATAGCTGTGGCCTTGAGACATCAGGGAAGGCCTCACTGAGGCCAGCAGACCTTGGGGCAGGCCACAGGAAGAGCAGGTGCAAAGACACAGGGTTGGAAAGTGTCCCAGGGTCCTACTGGGTGGAGACACAAGGTCTGTGGGGCAGCAGGGCCATGCTGGGGCTGTGTGTGTCTGTGTGTCCAAAGGACTAAGGAGAGGGCTGCACAGGGGTTGGCAGGCAGAGGTGAGGCCCGGAGGCCCTTTGGGGTCTGAGGCGAAGGAGAGCTTGGATCTGCCTCCTGGGGGTGGGGAGTTCCTCCTGCTCCTCCTCCTCCTGCCCTCACGCATTATTTTCTCACCAGACTGGGCCTGGCCTTCAGCTCCTGGGACAAGCCTGACCTGAAGTCTTCCTCTCAGTAGGGGCTGCAAGGACACTGTTCCTGCCACTGCCAGGGCATCAGGAAGGGCATGGAGTGGCCTAGCACATGTCCCAAGAGAGGGACAGGGACCCCTAACACTGGACATGCGTGAAACACACACACAAAAAAACACCCAACAGCTGGTGCAGGAGCAGCAACCATCCAGCCACATCTGACCCGACCCTCCAAGGGGACCCTGGCGTGGGCCCACCAGCGGTGCCGCCTGCTCCCTCCGCAGTCAGGAGTGGCTCGGGGGTGGCGGTGTCTAAAGGGGCTGGTTGCCATGGCTACCATAGGGTTCCGAGGCCGTCATCTGGTCCCTGCCTCAGCCAATCGGCGGTGGGAGCCCGAGCTGCAGCCTAGAGTCACGCTTCTTCCTTGCAGCCACACAGTGGCCAAGAGCAGGGACCCGCTTCCTGGAGTGGCTCAGAGTGCTCGGACGGACAGCCAGGCCCAGCATGGCGGAGCGCGGGCCGGTGGGGCGGGAGCAGGCACACGGAGCCAGGCAGGTGAGGTAAGCTGGGTGGGTGCACGGATAGACAGACGGGCAGACAGGCAGACAGGTGGACGCGCTCCCTGCTGCCCATTGTTCTTGTGGCTGAGCCCACAGCCCTCAGCCCACCCCACTCTCTGCACCTTCACCCCGGGACCCTCTCCCCAAATACCCCAAGGAAGGGTCATGGGAAGAGAGACAAAGGAAACGGCACAAGGCAGGATGAATCCCAGTGCACCGAGGTCCGAAAATCGCTCTCGTGGGTCTTTCTCGTCAGATTTCACGTAGAGGCGGCATCAAAGACCCCCAACTGGCCGAGGCCCTGGGCGTAACAGCTGCCCGGCCACTGCTCCCAGGGCTAGGCAACAGGCATGTCAAGGCAGTGCGGTTTCAGAAGCATTTTTTCGAGAAGAAAAAAAAAGGCGGAAAAAAAGGAAAAAACGTCCACCTATAACGGGGAGTGGTCAGCCCAAGATGGATCAGAAGCGCCAAATCCCATTACTCGGGACTTCAGAGGACAGGCCCCGAAAAGGCAGCTGCGATTAAGAGCTTGTAAATGGAGTGTCCTTTGGAGATCAAAGAGGGATGCGCTCGTGTGTGTGTGTGCGTGTGTGCGCGTGTGCACGCGTGTGTGCAGGAACGCGCATTGAGGGGCGCTGGCCGTGGGGCTGTGCGCCATGGCATGGTGGAGCCCGGAGTGTCACCTGCCGGCCATGGCCGCACTCCATGTTGCAGTGTCCTTGCTGCTGTGTGTGACGTGTGGATGCCCCTGGGGGGGTGGGCCTGTGCAGGCGAGGGCTGGTGCCCACCACCCACACCTGGCGTTGGGCAGCGGGCCCTCTGGAAGGAGGTCCTGCCTGGGCCTTGGCCCCCAACCTGGGCCTCCATCTTCTTCTCCTGGAGTCTGGTCTCGTCCCCACGTTGGGCCAGACGGGCCTGGCAGGAGCCGAGCGCTCAGGCCCGCCACGGCCGAGCCGGGTGTGAAGACGGGCGGAGGCTGCCTGTAATCACCCCAACCGTCCTGCTGCCCGCAGAGGCTCAGGGCTCCCAGATGGCCTGGCGAGTGTGTCTCAGAGGTTCAAAGCCTCCGTCAGTGCGATTGTTAGGTTATTAGGTAAACTCTGAGAAGCAAATCTTTTAATCCACTGTGGCTAATCCAGTGCACTTTTGTTTGCCACGACAGATTCTGCAGCAACAAAGGGGCCAGAGGGACCCGGCATACATAATCACATACTTACAACTGGTCCGCGGCAGCCGCAGGGCTCCTAGGCAGCCGAGAGAGACATCGAGGGATGGCAAAGTGGAGGGCGGGTGGCGGAGGCAGACCTGGAGGGGTGGGCTGGGGACGGGGGCAGCTGGCCCACCTGGGGCAGCACTTCCCTGCCTCCCGCCACCAAGGCCCCTAGCTATCAGCTCGAGGGGTGGCCCTGGTCCCCAGGACTATGGGGACTTGGCCGGGGCGGAGGCTGGGGGTGGAATGAGGTGTGTCAGGTGGAAGGAGAAACAATAATCCTCAGATGGGTGTGAGCGCTCACGGCACTGGGAGAGGCCTTCGGGGATGGGGCAGCCAGGACAGGGACAGAGAGGACAGAGGGGGAGTCTGCCGGGCATGAGGGTCAGTGCAGCAGGCGGGCAGGCGGGGGCAGGCCCCAAGACCAGAGGGGGAGTAGCCTGAGGCTGACTGGGAAGGTGGGACTTTACCTGCTGCTTCCAGAAGTTGGGCCGAGGTCCCCAGGAACCTGGCCCTTCCATGTGGACACCAGTGCTCCTGGGGAAATAGCACTGGGGGTGGGCGAGGCCAGGAGGCCCAGTCCTCTGTTTGAGACGTGTCTGAGACCACAGCCAGCGTGGGCTCCATCTCGTGGCCTGGGCCCATTCATGGAGGGCCACACACAGACCTCTGAGGCCAGCAGGATCACGTTGGGACTCTCACTTTGCTAAGGAGGATACTCTGGCTCGAGGAGGTGCCCACAGTCTCTGGCTGGCCCAACACACAGGCAGACGCTTAAGTGTCCAGGGAGGCAGGAGCTGAGCAGGTGACACTGAGGCACCCAAGTTGGGGAGGTGATGGGTTGGGGGGGGGTGGGTTGCTCACCCCTCCTCTTTCCCAAGCCCCTGTGGCTGGTGGGAGCCATCTTGGCCTTCGAGCCCTCAGTGCCCATCCTCTATCCCTGAGCCCACTAGACACACCCTTGCAGTCAGAATCCTCCAGAGAGGCAGTGCAGAAAGGTGTCCCTGCTGTGCCCCTCAGCCTGGACTGACAGGACCCCCTCAGGACACAGGGTGAGACCTGAGTTGGGGGTGTGTGGAGGGCACCCTGGCATGGAGTGTGCTGGCTTTGGGGCTTCGCCCTTGACTCCTGGGGGCCGGCAGGGATGAGGGGAGCTGTGTCAGGTCTGCTGGGTGAGTGGTCTGTGCAGGGACCCTGAGACGAGCATGCCACCGGCTTGCGGGGCCTGGGACTCCGGGCTCTGAGCGAGCAGGAGCAAGCAGGTGACCACCGCGCCCGTTTGTGAGCGTACTGCCCGCGCCGGCAATGGCGGAGTGCTCAGCTCGCCATCTCTGTGGGTGGGACCTCCTGGCCTGTAAGAGGCCAGGGCAGGATGAGGTGCCTCCTAGGAGCAGGGGCCACCAGGACTGGATGACAGAGAGCAGCAGGGTCAGAAAGTGTCTTGCACCACTGAGATGACCTTGGAGCCAGTTTGTCTGAAGCAAAGCCCTGCTCCTGTCCCCCTACCTCCCTAGCTTGGCACTGGGACTGGGGTTGCTCCTGGGCGCCTGTCTGCGGCAGCTTCGGTTGCAGGCTGGCAAGAGGACTCCAGGCAACAAGAGGGATGCAAAATGGCAGCCTGGAGGACACACCTGCCCCCAGGTGGGAAGGGTGAGAGGAGCCAGACACAGGTGGAAAGAGGTGGGGGACCTGCCTGAGGCAGAGTCGGGGCCCAGGGAGGCCCCAGCCCAGGGTGGCCATGGAGCTGGCCGGCCCAGGAAGCTCAAGGTGGCACCTTCTTGCTGGTCCCAAGGCTGACTCGGGGCGACCACAGCAGTCACACCCCGCCTGACACTGCCCCATGGGTCAGCGCTGTCCCATACCCCAGGATCCTCACCTGAGGCTGGCCTCACTCTGATGGATTAATTTAGCGTTGTTGTAGACCTTCTTCCTGATGTGTGAAGAGACTGGAGCCCGCCTTAATTGCCCTCCAGCAACGACTGGTATTAATGCTCTGGGGTAGTTCCTGCCTTTATAGGCACATTCTCTGCGTCCACCCAAGTGGGTACCGTGTGTGTGGGCTCCAAGCCTTTCTACTTGGTGGTGTCTCTCACACCCTTGGTGTGATGTCTCCACATCCTTTGTTGAACTTGTGATGGGGGAGCACCTGGCCCTCCTCGCTGAGCTCAGAACTGATGCAAAAAGGACACTCAGGACAATACATGGAGCCCAGGGGTCTAGGTTCATGGCCAGGAAGGTGGCTGGCCTCTGTGGCTGGGGCCGCCTCTCAGAAGGGAAGTCCACTTGCACTCGTCAGAACTGATAAGCCAAGGCCTCCTTCCTCTCCAGGTCCTCACCTGCCTGCCCATTGTGCACTCCCACTGTGCACACCTGGAGCCAGGCAGAAGAGCTGAAAATGCAGAGCCCAGAAGGGGCTCAGCCTGAAGCTTGCAACTCCCTCCAGAAGCCTGACTCAGAACAGCCCCTCCTTGCCCTCCCCTCCTGGGAGTCAGGAGTGGTGCATATCTGACGTGCAGTAGCCTGTCTGCGGGGCTCATCCCCCACACATGGTGCCATGCTGGACGCCCCTCAACATACCACCTTGGTGCATCTTGGATGATTCCCAAGGATTAATTCTTGCAAGTGGTCTCCCCCAGCCAAGTGGACAAACATCTGTAAGGCTTCAGAGCTCACTCAATTTCAAATATTCCTTTTATGTCTCAGTTGAAGAAAATGATTTATTTTCTGCTCTTACGTTTTTTATTTCATTCCTGGAAAGCCTGAACAAATGTCATCTACAGTTTATCACATCAAAGCCTCCTGTGGCAGACTCCTGCCCCCAGGGAGGGGTGCATTTTAAAGGACTTCTGTAGGAAAAGAGGGCTCCATCATGGACTTACCTTTTCCCAAGTGAGGCTCCCACAGCTCTGTGTCTGCTCTCAGCTCTGGGTGGCTGACGCAGTCCCCCTGCCAGGTCACCCTTGCTCCAGTACAGGCCCCCAGGGCTGCCCTCCCTGCCTCCCTCTCTTCAGAGCCTCCCCAAGTTCCCTCCTCTGGGCTCCTCCCACCGCCACCCTGCTCCAGCCTCCCCTGAGTGCCCATAGCCACAACCCTGAAGCAGGGCTACAGCATTTCCTCCAGGCTTTCTGATTCCCTTCCTGTCCCCACAGGGCGAGGGCCCCGAGGAGCCAGAGGCGCGAGGGCCCTGTTCTGGTCCCAGGGCCTGGGGACATCTGCCACCATGGGCCAGGAGGAGGATGGATGTGGACACGACCCTGGGAGCCTGGCCTGGCCACAGCAGCAGCTCTGCAGAACCAAGGCAAGCATTGGGGGCCTGTGTCTGGGGGTGGAAGGACAGCCTGAGGACCAGTGTCCTGGAGGTCCTGATGGCTGTTCGGCCCACCGAGGACTCCTGCACCCCACGGAGACTCTGTTGTGCCATGATGGCCACCTATTCTGTCTCTAAGTCTCTGTGGCTGAACAGGGTTGGGGGTAGGCTGCAAAGTCATCTCCTTTACCCAGCACTGGGAGGCCTGGGGCCATCCCAGCTGGATGTTGGTGACAGTGACACCTGCCACCAGGACTCTAGTGAGTTCAGCAGTGCAGTTCCTCTGATGTGCTGTCCCTACCCATAGCCCCTGCTCCTGCCCAGCCTGCCCTGGGTGGTGGCCTGGGCCATTGGCAGGCTGGGGATTCTTCCCTGGTGGCCTTCATCCCTCATTGCTCCCCTTTCCTATGAAACCCTGGGCGTCAGAGGCTGTGCTGAGTCCTGGGAAGCTGGATGCTGGGGGTTGGGATGCCTCTGTGCCGCTCACCCCAGGCAGGGGCCAGTAGTGGGCAGCTGGGTAGGAGGTTGGCTGGTGGGTAGAGTGCCCCAAGCCTGGACTTCTCCCCTTGCCTGGGAGCTATGAGGGATGAGGATGGGCAGCAAGGGTGAATCAGGAGAAGATGTGGTGGCATTAGAGGTGACCTGGGGAGTTGGGGGGGCAGCATAATTGAAGCATGAAGATGGGCAAATGACCAAATGCACCCAGGGAAGAGCCCTGAAGGCTGCGAGAGCTCCAGAGAGCAGGCCAGGTGAGGGCCACTGAGGATAGTGTGGGATGGATGAGGGGCTGGGGAGCCCTGGGCCGGGAGGAGGTGAGCAGGTCCCTGTGTGGCCTGAGCTTCAACTTCCTTGTGTTATAATGGGGGTACAGCCATGCCCTGGAGCTTGTCGGCAACATTTTTCAAGGTGCCAGGTCTGATATGGCACTGCTGGAGGATGAGGTCCTGAGTGATCATGGGAGTGGCAGAAGCAATTCCTCAGGGGCAGTAATCAATTCCTGGTGCCCACATCCTTTTCCTCTGGGAAGGGCTGGTGGTGGGTGGGCAACATGGGAGCTAGCCAGCTGGGCTTGCAAGGCAAGGGCTGCCATGGAAACAGCGAGGGGGAGAAGGGTAGTGGGTGCAGGGATCAGGACACCCAGAAGCCCTTGCTCTCAGGCTGGCCTGGGCCAGTGGGACCCACGGGGCAGTGATGGGAAGTGGAGCCCTTGCCGGGACGCTGGATGGTGCCTGGGAGAAATTGAGGCAGGCTGGACCAGTTGGGGTGGGGCCTCAGCCAGTCCCGCCCACAGCTCTTTGGAGGTTGGGGCCCCTGCCCAAGTGACTTCCAACATTTATTGGATGCCTACGGTGTGCCCTGGTCTTGGCTGGGTCCTGATGGGCTGGGGACTCAGGGAGGGCAGAGCCCAAGCCCACCTTCTCAGGGTCCTGGCTGCCTGGGGGGCAGCAGGCACGGAGCAGGGGGACAAAGAGGGTGGATGTCACCAGGGGCTTAGTTCCTAGTCAGCCTGGCTGTGCTCTCCAACCGCCCAACTCCTGGACACCTGCTTTCTTCTGTGCCGTGGGCAGTTGGTGGCCGTCCTCCTGAGAGGGTCTTCCCGTTCAGGGAGCTCCGAGGCCGTGGCAGGCCGGCTGGGAGCGGGCCGGGCCTGTGGGTGCCGACCTGGGGAGCCCTGGGCCGGTGGACACCGTGTGGGCAGCAGAAAAGGGCTGCAACCTGGCGTGCGCCCGCGGTGCGCCTGGGGGCCGTCCGTTTGCTCGGTGCTCGGGCCACCCTCCCGGACCACACAGCCCCAGGGGCCCAGCGCAGTTTCCGGCGCCCCCTCCCGGGTCACCCTTGACAGCGTCCTGGCACCGTCCACACCAAGTCCTCTCCCCAACCGACACATTTGATCACGCCCATTCGCTCAGGCTCTGCGTCACGCCTCGAGTCCGCCTCGGGTCCGCCTAGACGCTTTTGGCCCCGCCTCCACGCTCAGGATTCTCGCCTACATCAGGCCCCGCCTCCATGCTCGAGGCCTCGCCCCCACGCTCGAGGCCTCGCCCCCACGCTCGAGGCCTCACCCGCTACGCTCTTCGCCCTTCCCTGCGCTCCGGTTCCGTCTAGCGCTCTCGGCCAGGCTGCCACTCTCTTGGCCCCGCCTCCACACTCCGGCCCCGCCTCCACTCTAGAGGCTCCGCCCACCACAGTTCTTCGCCCTGTCACCGCTCTCGGGGTTCATCTGGTGTTCCCGGCCCCGCCCCACCCCTGGCCCCGCCCCACGCTCTTGGCACGCCCCCGCGCTCCAAGCCCCGCCTCACGCTCCGGGCCCCGCCCCCGCACTTCCGGACGGCGCCGGCGGGGGCGCTCCGGCCTGGGCTTCGGCGCTGTGAGCTTCGGCTCCCGGCTCGGGGGGAAGCGATCGCGGCCGCTGCCGCCGCCGCCGCCGCCGCCGCCGCCGCCGCCGCCGCCGGACCGGCCGGAGTCGGGCCGGAGCCGCGTCCCCGCGGAGCAGGCCGGTGGGAGTGGGCGGCCGGCCTTGGCGGCGCCCCCGCGGCCTGCCCCGCGCCCGCCTCCGGGCCGCCGCGCCGCCGCTGCGATGGGGGCCGCCCGGGGCCGCGCCCCCGCCCGGTCCCGCCCGCCGCGTCGCCGCTGAGCGCATGGGCCGCGCCGCGCCGCTCCGCTCTGGGAGCCGGTCCCGGGGCCCCGCCGCCGCCGCCGCTCGGGTGAGTAGTGCGGCCGGGCGCGCATTCCTGAGGGGCGCGGGCCTGTGCGGCGCCCATTGTAGGCCGCGTAGGCCGGGCCAGGCGCGGGACCCGGAAGAGGGGCTTGGAGGGTGTGCGGGCTCCGAGGCTGTGCGGGCTTGGAGCGTGTGAGGAAGGTGTGTGGGTCCACTCTTGGGAGGTCGGGTGTGTCTAGGAAGAGATGCTAGCAGGTGATGCAGAAGGCAAGGTCTGTTGACTCTGGAGCCTGTGGATGGGGAAGAGTGGGATTTGGTTCAGAAGGGGCAGCCACTTGCAGTAGGTGAGCTGAAGGGGGTGAGGAATACTCAGGATTCTGAGAAGGTTAATGGGGGGTCCTCCTGGAAGAGACCGGGGTCTGCAGCTGATGTGTTTGATTGGATGGTGCCGAGTGCAGTGCTGTGGTCTGTGGGCCTGGGGCATGTTCGGCCAGAGTGGGTGGGGTGCAGAGGGATCCTGGAGATAAGCAGGACAGTGGAGTGTCCCTTCCCCTCCCCCAGCAAAAAGTAGAAATGAGTGAGTTTGAAACCCAAGGAGGGCACTCTCTCTGAGGCAGAGGCGCCTGAGTCTGGGTCTCTGCTGTGGTTTGGCTTGCTTGAGGGGCTTTACTCTTTCAGGTTGATGCCTCACCCCCAAAACTCTCTCTTGGGTGTGTATCTTAGAATCTACCTCTGCCCTACGTTTTGGAATTCAGTCGCTCATGAAACCAGAGCTGTATAGTCAGGACAGTGAAACTTATAGCTCAGCCTCCAGGACAGAAGAGAAAAATACATTAGTCCTTGGGGGATTTTTCTCAGCCCATCTCGTAAGATAATTAATAAAGAGTTACTGTGCATCTCAGCCCCTCCTTCTTGCTTGTACTTACGTTCTCTGCTGCTTCAGGAAGAATCTCAGATGCACTTGGACCAGGCCCTGTTTTGGAGAACATACACAGTCTAAACCTGACCTCCCAAGATAGCAGTATCTGGGTTTCAGTTTTAGGAACTTCTATTCAGGGACAAGGATGGGAAAGCATGCAAAATACAATGTTTCTGTTTGATTTTTCAGCAGATATTTATGTTTCTTGGATTTCTAGTTTCAGAAAAGCTAAGTGGATTTTTTGGGTTACATTAGTCATTGAGGATTTAGGTGGTGGGGGAACAGATTACATGTAAAACAGTAGTCCCAACCCTTCAAGACTTTCATTAATGGACAGTTGGGAGTATGTCAGAATCACGCTCTATTATTTCCACACTCCACATACATCAAAAATTCAAAAGGTCTATTTGAGTAAAATAAATAAATATACACACACCTATAGCATTGAGCTGGCTGCCATGGTACCCAGAGGGTGCGCCTAGGCAGTGACTGAAGGCGATTTTAAGTGAGGTGTCAGAGTTGTGGATTCCTTTTATGGAATCCCTTTACTGATGGTGGTTACAGGCTGTTGGCCAGATTCCGTGTTTGTGGGCGTTTGACTCTAACCTGAATTAATATAACTGCTTTATCTGTGGTATGTGTGTGTGTGTGCACGCTGAATGCTTGCTGTACTTCTCCGTGGGAACCCAGATATTTTGGTAATTGGAGCACGTTTCAATAACAGCAGTAATTTGGAGAGATGTTCATGTGCTTCCAGGGACACCAAAGGTCTTCTGTCACTTGACAGCCAAAAATAGATGTGAAGTTTAAGAAATGTTTCTTCTGGGCTATGAAAAAATAGTTTAAATGATTGGGGGACGTGTTCACACAAATGAGAAGTTAGTCTACCAAGACAGCACATTTTTATAATAAAGGGCTAGATCTTGAATTTGCTGCTATTTCAGCACCTGTGAAGAGCTGACATTTGGCGTCTATGACAAGTGTTGTTTTCCTTAATGTTAATGAATTAGGTGTTTATTGGTGCCCATTAGTTGCAAGACGTGGTGTTAGATGCTGTGGGCCCTGCAGAAAATGTTTAAATCAGGCTGCTACAAATCATTTACCGGGAAGACATAGAGATAAGTGACAGTGACTTGTCATTAGCCTCCTGTTAGAACGCAGTGACTTGGTTTTTTCTCAAGGCGAGTGAACTAGAGTATCTCCATCCGTAAGGCTCAGAGCACCAGGTGCGGGTCCTCTTTCCTGAGATGGTGTCCCCGACAGGAGGACGCTAGACATCCATGAGCTGGTGTGGAGACATCAAAGGTGCTCATTCCGTGTTGATGGGACTCAAAAAAAGGGACTTTGCAGTTGAAGTGGTCCACGAGCAGCAGGGTGTCACAGCCCGTGGGCCTTGACGAAGGAGCAGGCTGTTCCTGCTGAGGCTGAGATTGCAGCCTACCCCGTAGTTTTCATACAGAGTCATTAGCTTCAGAACAATAATTGTGACCCATCCTCCATCTCTAGATGCTTCTAGCTGTCGGCAGCTGCTGGCAGGTGAAGTGTGTACAGTGTGAGAATGCAGGTACCAGGGCAGATTACATGCAGGCCAGGGCCCGGAGTGTGGAGAGGTGGCTGGGGAGATCCACGCCTTGTGTTTGTACCAGGTTTTACGATTTCACTCTGCTCCCTCTGGCTTGTTCAGTGCTTTAGGCATTTGGACGTGTCATGCTTCTCTCCCGTCTCCTTCTAGGCACACCACTTACATCCAACAGGCCAGGTGGGGAGGTGTAGCCTGAGCTCGTGGGCTCAGTGACAGGGAGGACCAAAGACCGTGGCAGAGTCCCGGTCCAGGACAGTCCTCCCTCGTACAAGACAGGCATCTGGCAGCAGAAACAAAACCCATAGTCCCCTGACCTCTAAGAGGGTGGGTAATTTGGTTTTCATTTTATGGAGTTGACTCATGTGAGCTGTATGCTTCCTTAGCTAATTGTGTTTGGATTTCGTTTGTTCTATACCTTCTCTGCTCCTCAGAGTACTCAATTGTCATTTGCTATCAGAAGGACACTTTCTTTTTAAGCAAGGTTTTAAAGTTGAGGGCAGCTTTCTGATGAAGCGTTTTTAAGACTGTCCACGGGAATTCCCTGGCGGTCCAGTGGTTAGGACTCCGTGCTTTCACTGCTGAGGGCCCGGGTTCAATCCCTGATCAGGAAACTAAAATCCCGCAAAAAAAAAAAAAAAAAAAAGACTGTCCACATCATTGGCGGCGTGAGAAGGCCCCTGTGCCTGTGCATGTGAGTGATGTCCTTTGGTCACTCACTTGAAGATGCTGAAAACGACCCACAGTTAACTGCTCTTTTGGGCGTGTTGAGACTTAGAGGAACAAGTTGCTGTGTGTTCGCATATGTTGTGAGGCACAGTAAGTGTGAAGTAATGGGGCAGCAGGAAGCACAGTGGCTGTGGGCCTGGAGAGTGTGGAGTGGAGAGCAGACCGCCTGCCTTCTGGTGAGTGATGTGCCATATCTGAGTGTCACAGCGACCCTGTTCTACTCAGATACACATCCTCGTCTTTCATGTGAGGTTTATACAGCTGGGAGGACCAGAAGCACCTCTCTTTCCTCCAGTCCTTCTGCCTTCCTGGAGCCTGAGGAGAGGGACTGGCCATGCAGCTCTGTAGCTGGGATGGGCCGCTAGTCTCTCTTTGTTCTCACAGAATGACACTTGAGGGTAGTGGCGCTCTCTGTGTTCTGGACATTCATTTCTTAGTGCCAGAGGCATTCCTGTAGTTGGAAAAGTTTCCAGAAATTGTTCTAACATAGTACAAACCTTTTTTTGTGACAAAAGGTTGAAAATTTAAACTGAGTTTCTGGCTTTGAGTTCGAGCGGGAGGGCATCATTGCAAGTCTTGTCTTGAGAAAACCTCTGTGGTCATGTTTCCATGGACCCACCTTTCCTAATCCTTGTCCTCTTAATGGTTTCAACAGGACAGATTGATTCACTTTGGAGCTGTAAGTACTGATGTATTAGGGTGCAGCGCTCATTGTTCAGTGACGCACAGAGTCCCAAAATGAATATCCAAGAGCAGGGTTTCCCCTTGGACCTCGGAGCAAGTTTCACCGAAGATGCCCCCCGACCCCCAGTGCCTGGTGAGGAGGGTGAACTGGTGTCCACGGACCCCAGGCCCATCAGCCACAGCTTCTGCTCTGGGAAAGGTGCCGGGATTAAAGGTGAGACTTCAACAGCCACTCCGAGGCGCTCAGATCTGGACCTGGGGTACGAGCCTGAGGGCAGCGCTTCGCCCACCCCTCCGTACTTGAAGTGGGCCGAGTCGCTGCACTCCCTACTGGACGATCAAGACGGGATAAACCTGTTTAGGACTTTCCTGAAGCAGGAGGACTGTGCCGATCTCCTGGACTTCTGGTTTGCCTGCAGCGGCTTCAGGAAACTGGAGCCCTGTGACTCGAATGAGGAGAAGAGGCTGAAGCTGGCCAGAGCTATCTACCGCAAGTACATCCTCGATAACAATGGCATTGTGTCCAGGCAGACCAAGCCAGCCACCAAGAGCTTCATAAAGGACTGCATCATGAAGCAGCAGATCGATCCCGCCATGTTCGACCAGGCCCAGACGGAAATCCAGTCTACCATGGAGGAGAACACCTACCCCTCGTTCCTCAAGTCCGATATTTATTTGGAGTACACGAGGACAGGCTCAGAGAGCCCAAAGCTCTGCAGTGACCAGAGCTCCGGGTCGGGGACAGGGAAGGGAGTACCTGGATACCTACCCACTTTGAACGAAGATGAGGAATGGAAATGTGACCAAGATGTAGACGAAGACGATGGCAGAGACCCTGCTCCCCCCGGCAGGCTCACGCAGAAGCTGCTCCTGGAAACCGCCGCCCCGAGGGCCTCCTCAAGTAGACGGTACAGCGAAGGCAGAGAGTTCAGGTGAGTCCGACCCGAGGCCTCCGTTTCTGTGCTCACCTCCAAGACCTGGAGAACTAGCAGGGAAAGGTCTTGTCCTTCAGCCCCAAAGTGGGTGGACTCCTGGAGCTGGGGCAAATTGCGGTTTTAGTCTTTCCTCATGATGCCTTCACATTTGTCATTAGATGTTTTTAATGTTTGTATTTTGAGGGCACTTTTATCAAGAACAGCCTAAAATATATGGCTTTGTAAGTCATTAGGAACATTGGAATTCTTAGAAGTGATACGACATTTAAACCTTACCCTTTATTTTTATTTTTTTATTTTTTAATAAATTTACTTACTTGTTTATTTATTTTTGGCTGCATTGGGTCTTCGTTGCTGTGCGTGGGCTTTCTCTAGTTGCGGCGAGCGGGGGGCTACTCTTTGTTGCGGTGCACTGGCTTCTCATTGCGGTGGGTTCTCTTGTTTCAGAGTACGGGCTCTAGGTGCATGGGCTTCAGTAGTTGTGGCTCGCGGGCTCAGTAGTTGTGGCGCACGGGCTTAGTTGCTCTGCAGCATGTGGGATCTTCCCGGACCAGGGATCGAACCCTTGTCCCCTCCATTGGCAGGCAGATGCTCAACCACTGTGCCACCAGGGAAGTCCCTAAACCTTACCCTTTAGCAGTAAAATTTGTGTCCTCTTGCACAGAAGGTGATCTACCTGGCAGACATCTTTTGGCTTAATAAAGAGAAGAGTGGACATTTCAGTGCATCAGTACATAGAGAATTCTGGATCATTGCTTTTTGTAACTGTCTTATAAGGTTCTTCCTAGAGGTCGGGGGGGTGGTGGTGAGGAGGCTGATGTGCTTCAAGTTGTCCGAGCACTTTGGGAACTTCCAAAGTGGTTGTGGCTCCAGGATTGGACCTTTCTCCCGCCAAGAAAATGAGTTGTGCTGTTGTGTATTCAGTTCCCAGCATTCTGAAGCTGTGATCACAGTCTTTGCACGTGGGCACATATGTGGCTTTGGAAGCGTGGAGTGGTGCTATCTGGAAGTTGTTACCACTTTGGAAACCTGTTTCTTCGTTCTCTTTTCTGTGGTTGCTGGAAGTTTATTTGGTCTCGAGTTGGAGTCTGTTGCCGATTTTAGTGGGCACTTCGGGTCTCACTCATTTCCCTGTAGCTGGTTCTGGATACTCCTGCCTGTGAAACTTTGAAAGCCTGGAATTCCTGTGACCCTGCTGATTTAATCAAGAGTCTGCAAGCACATCCCCAGGTGCTGGGCCTCTCCCGTGGAGTTAGAAAAAGTGCAGATCACTTCTTCAGGCTTACTGTGGCAGAGAAATTGGTCACTTGCTGATAAAACACAGGATTAAACATTTTTAAGGTTTAAATGTCCTTTAAGTGATGTGATTGAAGATACACTGTTTAGGTAATTTTTGTGGGCCTTTTGCTCACTGTCTTTAAACCTTATTGATTTAGCAATCTTTTTAGGGCAGAATATACTATAAAATTATCCTGATAGGTAAGGCTAGTAACTGACACAGCTTTTCAGACCTAACCTGAAAGTTGTCATATTTGATTAGAACAGTTTAAAAATGGGATTAAATTTGAGGCCTGGGCTGTAGGGAAAAACAAATTGAGTTCAATTCTGATTTCTAATTTTAGAAATTCCTGCGTGCCACCCCTCCCCCAACCAGCCAGTCTGCACACTTTTCAGTTCTCAATCGGGGGTCGGTCATAGCAGCAACTTTGCTTTTTCTCTCTTTGGTTTGCTCTATTTGTAATAAATAACCTTTACTATCAAATTAATAGAATATGTTGCTGTAGGGACTCTGGCACACGTTCGTTTTTAACTCGCCTCTTGTGGAGCTGCTGGTGGCCGTGGGAGTCTGGCGCTCACGAGTCCTGCCTGTGCTCGGACCCCGTCCTTCTGGGGGCTGCCTTTGCGGTTGTGCGGGTGGACAGTCCCCCGTGTCAGGGTCATTGTTCATCAGCACTAGCAGGATATGGAGTCCAGCGCATTCTACCTGCTCTGCAAGGGTGTGCAGTTAGGATGCATTAGTGTGAAAGTCACAGAAAAGCCAGCCCACCCCAGCTTAAACACTGAAGGGGATTGGTTGGCTCAGGTAAATGAAAAGTCCAGAGGCAGGCCCAGCTTCAGATGTGGTTTGATTCGGACTCCAGCCATTTTTCTTTCAAAGACTTATTTCTTTTTTTCGGAGAAGTTTTAGGTTACCAGCAACATTAAGAGGAAGGTACAGAGGTTTCCCATGTACCCCTCCCCCCCGCACACGCACAGCCTCCCCCACTCTCACCATCCCCCACCGGGGTGGTCATTTGTTACAGCTGATGAGCCTACACTAATCACCCACAGTCCATAGCTTACATTAGGGTTCCCTCTCGGTGACTTGTATCTATCACTCTAGTACCATGCAGGGTAGTTTCCTCTGTGCTCGGCCTGTTTAACCTCTCCAGCCCCCAACACCTGGCAACCACCGATCTTTTTACTGTCTTCACAGTTTTGCCTTTTCCAGAATGCCATGTAGCTGGAAGTATACAGTATGTAGCCTACTCATATTGGCTTCTTTAACTTAGTAATATGCTTTTAAGGTTTTTCAGTGTCTTTTCGTGGCTTGATAGCTCATTTCTTTTTTTTTTTTTTTTTTTTTTTTTTTTTTTTGTGGTATGCGGGCCTCTCACTGTTGTGGCCTCCCCCGTTGCGGAGCACAGGCTCCGGACGCGCAGGCTCAGCGGCCATGGCTCACGGGCCCAGCCGCTCCGCGGCATATGGGATCCTCCCAGACCGGGGCACGAACCCGTATCCCCTGCATCGGCAGGCGGACTCTCAACCACTTGCGCCACCAGGGAGGCCCTCATTTCTTTTTAACACTGAATAATATTGCGTTGTCTGGATAGACCACAGTTTACTTATCCATTCACCTGCTGAAGGACATCCTGATGGTTCCAGTTTTTGGCAGTTATGACTAAAGCTGCGGTAAACACCTGTATGCAGGTTTTTGTGTGGACGTGAGTTTTCATTTCCTTTGGGTAAAATATCAAGGAGCACAATTGCTGGATTGTATGCTGAGATCACGTTCATTTTTGTAAGAAACTGTCCCTTGTCTGAATGCTTCTTTGCCTCTGCCTTCCTGCGGCCAGCTTCGCTCTCAGGTTGGCTCCCTTGTTTTGTAAACAGATGCTTCCCACTGAAGGAACGTCCTGCAGTTTGCCCTGAGTGGCTGGGGGTGCTGTGTGCCAGTGTGTCCTGCCCACTCCAGCATAATCACTGTGCAAGGGCTGAGGCTCTGCTCTTGGGCTTACACCAAATAGGGCCACCCCAGAAGAAAAGTGGGGTGCCCCACTCAGACAGCATCACCACTCTCCAGCAGGGGGAGTGGTCCTTCAGGGGAAGATTGGGGTTAACGGGGAAGGGAGGAGGAGAGTGGGTAGTGAATAGGCAGCTAGTGAATGCCCACTGCCAGGAAGAGGAGCCGGGTGGGAACCTCAGCTCAGGGGATGTGTTTCCTGCAACAGCAGGTGCTTCTCTCAGCACTGATTCTGCGTGGAGGAGTGTGTCAGCCGGGAGGCTGCTCCCACTGTGCTCACTGGTGTCGCTGAGGCTCCCTGTTCCCTGGCGGGAGGCCTGAGCAGCAGTCCTCATTTGCTTCACATGTGTGCACACAGCTGTTTTTCAGATCGCTGACTTGAGAGATGGTAAATGAGCCTTTTACGTGGGTCTTTGTCAAAACTGAGAAAACAGGGATGCCCCTGGCTTTTTTCTGCATTTATCCTAGTCACCTGGGACGACTAGGATAAAGAGCCCAGGGCTGAGGGGTCACAAAATTCCTTGCTGCTCTTCTGTTCTCTGTGTGGAAGACTTTCCCAGTCTTTATTGCCCTTTGTCAGTGGAACTTTGAACATAACTTTGGTTGGTTCATACACACCATTTAAATTTGGTGTGAATTGGCAGAGGGTCCTCTGATGATGTAGATGTTTTGGCTGTTTATTTACTTAATGCTTTGGCCTGAGGGGCCAGGATCTGTAAGACATTAGCAGGCTCAGAAGCTTGGCCTGGCCTGGCCTCCAGGGGCTGTGCTGGGCCTGGTTGGTCAGGCCTGAGTCAAGCCATCTTCAGCCCTTCAACCACCTGCGCTTAGCGATCGCCGCTGGTTTTCTTTTGTCTCTCTCTCTCTTTAAAAAAAAAAAAAAATTGATTTATTTCTTTTTGGCTGCATCAGATCTTAGTTGCAGCACGTGGGAGTTTCGTTGCAGCTCATGGGCTCTTTGTTGCGGCGCACGGGCTTCTCTCTAGTTGTGGCATGCAGGCTTAGTTGCCCTGCGTGGCATGCAGGATCTTAGTTCCCCAACCAGGAATCGAACCCACGTCCCCTGCATTGGAAGGCGGATTCTTAACCACTGGACCACCAGGGAAGCCCCTCTCTCTCTTTTTTTAATTGAAGTGTAGTTGGCTTACAGTGTTGTCTTAATTTCTGCTGTATAGCAAAGTGACTCCGTTATACATATATATGTATTCTTTTTTTTTAATAAATAAATAAGTATATTTATTTATTTATTTATGGCTGCGTTGGGTCTTCGTTGCTGCGCACAGGCTTTCTCTAGTTGAGGCAAGCGAGGGCTACTCTTTGTTGCGGTGTGTGGGCTTCTCATTGCAGTGGCTTGTCTTTGTTGTGGAGCACGGGCTCTAGGCGCGTGGGTTCAGTAGTTGTGGCTCACGAGCTCTACAGCACAGGCTCACTAGTTGTGGCACACAGGCTTAGTTGCTCCATGGCATGTGGGATCTTCCCAGACCAGGGCTCGAACCTGTGTCCCCTGCCTTGGCAGGCGGATTCTTAACTACTGTGCCACCAGGGAAATCCCAAAATATGCCTTCTTTTTTATATTCTTTTCCATTATGTTTTTTTAAAGACAACCCAATTTTTATTTTTATTTTTTAAAAATTTATTTATTTATTTATTTATGGCTGCATTGGGTCTTCTTCGCTGCGCACAGGCTTTCTCTAGTTGCGATGAGTGGGGGCTACTCTTTGTTGTGGTATGTGGGCTTCTCCTTGCGGTGGCTTCTCTTGTTGCGAACACAGGCTCTAGGCGCACGGGCTTCAGTAGTTGTGGCTTGCAGGCTCCAGAGTGCAGGCTCAGTAGTTGCGGCTCACGGACTTAGTTGCTCTGCGGCACGTGGGCTCTTCCCAGACCAGGGCTTGAACCCGTGTCCCCTGTGTTGGCAGGTGGATTCTTAACCACTGTGCCACCAGGGGAGTCCTATTTTTTTTCATTTAAAATATTTATTTGTTTATTTATTTGGCTGCACTGGGTCTTAGTTGCAGCATGTGGGCTCTTGGTTGCGGCATGTTTAGTTGGAGCACGCGGGCTCTTAGTTGTGGCATGCATGTGGGATCTAGTTCCCTACCAGGGATCGAACCTGGGCCCCCTGTATTGGGCGCGTGGCATCTTAACCACTGGACCACCAGGGAAGTCCCTCCATTATGGTTTATCTCAGGATATTGAATACAATTCCCTATGCTCTTCAGTAGGACCTTGTTTATATCACTGCTGGTTTTTTGTTTTTTTAAAAAATATTTATTTATTTAATTTATTTTTGGCTGCGTCGGGTCTTAGTTGAGGCATGCAGGATCTTTGTGGTGTGTGGGCTATCATTGTAGGTCGTGGGCTTCTCTCTAGTTGTGGCGTGTGGATTTTCTCTTCTCTAGCTGTGGCGCGCAGACTCCAGGGCGCATGAGCTCTGTAGTTTGTGGCACGCGGGCTCTCTCATAGAGGAGCATGAGCTCAGTAGTTGTAGCGCGTGGGCTTAGTTGCCCCGTGGCGTGTGGGATCTTAGTTCCCTGACCAGGGATCAAACCCGCGTCCCCTGCATTAGAAGGCAATTCTTTTTTTTTTTTTTTTAAGATTTATTTATTCATTTTATATATTTTTGCTGCGTTGGGTCTTTGTTGCTGCACAAGGGCTTTCTCTAGTTGCGGCGAGCGGGGGCTACTCTTCGTTGCAGTGTGTGGGCTTCACATCGTGGTGGCTTCTCTTGTTGCAGAGCACGGGCTCTAGGTGCGCAGGCTTCAGTAGTTGTGGCACGCAGGCTTCAGTAGTTGTGGCTCGCGGGCTCTAGAGCGCAGGCTCGGTAGTTGTGGTGCACGGGCTTAGTTGCTCTGCGACATGTGGGATCTTTCCGGAGCAGGTCTCGAACCCGTGTCCCTTGCATTGGCAGGTGGATTCTTAACCACTGCACCACCAGGGAAGTCCTGGAAGGCAATTCTTTACCACTGGACCACCAGGGAAGTCCCTCACTGCTGGTTTTAATGTCTGACAGCAGCAAATGCTTTCCATTTCTCTTCACTACCTTCCTCGCTGAGAAGTTCCCCGAGGACAGGGTCCAGCTGATATTTCCTTATGTCTTCCTGGTGGGCCAGCCAGTGAGGTGCTCTTGGTCAGGGCTGGTCATCGTGGCTGTGGCCGGAGAGTGGAGCACAGATGGTGTTTGTAGCAGGAATAACTCAGCGACTTGTGGGTCCTTTGAAGGGTGGGTGACTAACCCTTCCTCTCCAGACTGAGGAACTGCCTGACTTGTTTGTTGCCTTATCGACTGTACTTCTGGTAAATGGCTTAAAAGAAATGTAAAAAGAGGAAGCACCCAAATGTGTATAGTTTCGTGTGGAAGGTGGAAAAGTGAGATTGATCTGGGGTTTCTGGTTGGCGTTCCAGTGCAGCGGGTGGAGTTGGGGTGGTGACTCTGGCACCTGGCTGCCGAGGAGCTCCAGTCCAAAGGGTGGCGGTGGCCCAGGCCGTGGGGGTCTCAGGACACTGGTCCCATTAATAGTGAGCCTGTTTGACTTGACCTTCAGCAAATACTCTTCACTGTTGAATTTTTAGGTCATTTGTGATGGAAGGTGACTCATTTGTAAAGTGTGACTCTCCCTGTGGCCTTCCCCCTCTTTCTTCCTACTGCTGTGCTTTTAGTCACTCTTAAATGTGGGGTACGAAGCTAGGGAAGAGAGCATAGCCCTGCTGCCAGTCCCTTGTCACCTTCCAGGTGTATAACTTGTCCAACTGGATGAATTCCTTTAACTGAACAGATGATCCCAAGGTTGGTCACTGGAGATGTTTTCAGACAGGCCCTAGTGTGCAGCTGTGGGGCTCTCAAGACAGTTGACAGGGAATTCCCTGGTGGTCCAATGGTTAGGACTCGACGCTCTCACTTCCTAGGGCCTGAATTCAATCCCTGGTCAGGGAACTAAGATCCCACAAGCCACGTGGCGCAACTGAAAAAACAAAAAGACAGGAGTTTACAAATCTTTCCATTCCCCTTGCTGGCTGAATGGGAGAACATTAATCTCAGTGGTTTAACTTAAGGACCCCTCACTTGGTGACTTTTCCACAGGCTGTGTCTTCTGGGGCAGCCTTCTCCTGGTTGTGTGATGGTGGGGAAGTTGCTTCACCTCTCTGAGCTTTTCTGTAAAAATGGGGACGGTGAAGTAAGGGCCTGCCCAATGAGGTTGTCAGGGAGGTTCCGTGAGCTGACCCCTGGGCATGCCCGCACACAGCAGCACAGCAGGCTCAGTGCACACAGCAGGTGCTCAGGGAGTTTCACATCCTTCTGTGTTCTTCATCATCATCTGAACTTAGTGGTCTGCTAGATGTTGGTGAAATTTGTATCTGGGTTACAAATGATTTCAAAGTAGCGAATGACACATTCCAATTTTAATAATCATGTTTCCTGAGAGTGAGGCATGTTAATTCCCCATCCCAAACCTGCTCCTCTCATGGCCATCCTTACCTCCAGAAGTGGCACCACCATCTACCAGGTCAACGTGGCCCACCTGATTCCCCATCCGAAGGTATGCTGAACCCTCTGCCTCTCGCTGTCTGCACTCTGGCCCCCACACCCTCCTCCTGGACCCGCAGAGCCTTCTGGGTGAGCCTCTGCCTCAGTCTTTTCTCTCCACAGTGCCCAAAGGGACCTTTCTAGATGCAGGTCTGACTACGCTCTTCCTTCTTCCATGATGCGGGGACTTCCCACTGCCCCTGGACTGCACCCCAGGCTCCTGTGACACAGCGTGTCCACAGGACACCCTGTCGTGGTACCAGCACACTGTGAGCATTTTACATGCCTATCAGTGGGGGGAGGCTGGCTAATAAAAGTTTTTAAACTAGTTACAGGAGAGTCAAAAAATATTTTTTCTCTGTTTTAGTCATATAAAACTCTGTAGCCTTTTTCTTTTAATATTGATTTGTTTTTTTATTGATTGATTGATTGATTGATTTTTGGGTGTGTCAGGTCTTAGTTGCGGCACGTGGGATCTTTCGTTGCAGTGAGGGGGGGGCGCGCGGGCTTCTCTCTAGTTGTGGCACATGGGCTCATTAGTTGCGGCGCGTGGGCTTAGTTGCCCCACGGCATGTGGGATCTTAGTTCCCCAACCAGGGATTGAACCCACGTCCCCTGTACTGGAAGGCGGATTCTTAACCACTGGACAACCGGGGAAGCCCCAAAACTCTGTAGTCTTTGATGACAGGTTTCAACAAAGTCCGGGAAAGTGCAGTTAGCTGTCAGACTGAAGAATTTTGGAATAGAGAGGCCCCTTTGTCTGGGGCTTCACGTTGGTGGGTTTATGAAAGGGAAGTGCCTACAGAGACTGCGGTCTGAGAGGCCCACGCTGCCTGTGGTTCTGCCGCCTGGCCGCTGGGTTGGGGAGGCTGGGCTGGCGACTGGCCGCGTGTGTCTTCTGTGCGTCAGCTGCCGGGGGATCAGCCCGTTCGCAGGTTGGTGCACCAGTTAGCGTCACAGAGACTGGAATTTGATTCATACTCACTGGCTCTGTTAATCTCTTCTAGAATCCTGACTTCATTTACACCAGTTTACCCAGCAATCATTAGAAATAATGGAATTTGGCCAAGTAGTGGTTGTTCAGTTAGGAAAGGAAGGCAGTCTAATAATTCTTTCTTCAATCCAGCTTGAGGCCGAGTACGTGTGTGTGTGTAAGAAAATTGTTGCTTTATTTTTCCCCCATGTCACATCAGTACAAATGCACATTTTTGTGAGCCACTCAGTGTCCTCTCAGAGCTCATTAATTCCAAAAAGTGTTTGCTCTGAGGAAACAACTCAGTAAATCTCTTCAGTCCCTTCCTGGAACTCAGGCTGGCTATCTGATTTTGTGAAAATAAACGCAGTCTTCAAAGATGCCGTGCACAGGGCCTTGTGCGTGCATGTGAAGGGCTTCAGGCTCACTCCTCCTCACCCCTCCCCTGGGTGGATTACAGCCTCGGCCCACAAGCCTTCTCGGAACTGGTGAAATTCTTTGTAGCAACTGGACTCAGCTCTTTTGTTTGGACCAAACTCCTCCAGTTTTGATGGATAGAGGTGAGCCCTGCCTTGTGTGGCTGGGTGGGTACCCTTCTCAGCCCCCCAGCAGCAGGAGGCTCCCATTCTCTGGCCCTCTGCTCATCCAGCCTTGCGCCCTTCAAATCTTTAACGTGCTTTTATCTGGTATTGACCCTCTCTGGATCACTGGCTCATTTTTAGTCTGTAGGGCCAGTGTCTTCTCTTGAACAAATATTTAAAAATAATCATAGGGCTTCCCTGGTGGCGCAGTGGTTGAGAGTCCGCCTGCCGACGCAGGGGACACGGGTTCGTGCCCTGCTCCGGGAAGATCCCACGTGCTGTGGAGCGGCTGGGCCCGTGAGCCATGGCCGCTGAGCCTGTGCGTCTGGAGCCTGTGCTCCGCAACAGGAGAGGCCACAACAGTGAGAGGCCCGCGTACCACACACAAAAAAAAAATCGTAAAGAATGTTGCTTGTAATAGCCAGCAGCTAGAGTAACTTGAATGTCTAATAGCAGGATTGATTGCATAGGGATTTTTCTTCTGCATAGTTGGAGAACATAGACTTTCTATTTTCTTCTTTTTGTTTTTCTACATTTTCCAAATTCCTATAAAACATAAACCTTTGTAATTCGAAAGTATGTTATTAAAATATATACAAAGATATATCACAAGAGGGTGTGAATTATGTGTAGTTTTTCAACAGCATGTTTTTTCTTTTAAAAGGATGCATATAAATGTTTCCTTTTAGTATGATCTTAGGTCTTCTTAATGTTTGCACTGCTATACCAGTTTTGTTTTGTTTTGTGTTTTTTTGGCCGCATTGAGTGTGGTATGCTGGATCTTAGTTCCCTGACCAGGGATCAAATCCGCGCCCCCTGCATTGGAAGCACAGAGTCTTAACCACTGGACCACCAGGGAAGTCCCTATACCAGTATTTTAATTAATTTTAGTTTTTATTAAAAATATGGAGAGAAGGAAAAATTCAAATAACGCTAAAAGGCTGATAACTAAATTTAGCAGTCTTATGACCCCCTGGCCTTTCCAGGATGGCCGCTTCCAACTGTGTCTTGCCCTAGTGTATTAGCTCAGGCTGCCAGGACAAAATATCATAGACTTGGGGGTTAAACAACAGACATTTATTTCTCACGGTTCTGGAGGCTGGAGGTCCCAGACCAAAGCGCTGGCAAGGTAGGTTTCATTCCATTCTTCTCTTGGTTTGCTCACATGGCCTTTTCTTAGTGTGTCTGTGTGGAGAGAGAGACAGCTTCCCAGCATCTCTTCTGGTAAGGGTAATGATCCTGTCAGATCAGGGCCCCACTTTCATGACTTCATTTAACCATGTGACTTCCTTAGAAGCCCCATCTCCAAATACAGCCACATGGGGGGGTGGTAAGGGCCTCCATATGAGAATCTGGGGGATGTAGACTCTCAGTCCATCACACCCCCCTTTGTGAGTGATGTACTCATACTGCTGTCCTTGGGGCATCTGCCCTCAGCCAGTCTCTGTGGATGCTCTCCTTTCCCCACCACCTGGCCTGATTATTAACACATTCTGGGTTTGGTTTACATCCATATTTGGTGTTTTCATTGCTGAGCCAAGTTGGGCCAAGCATTTTCTTTCTTGTGCCATTTTTGTGTGTGTGTGTTTTAAAGTTATGGTTGTTGCATTTTTTCATTTGATTAGATATTTGATTTTCTGACATAAATCTTCCCTTATGCTGCATTGGCTTAAAAAGTGCCTGTCAAAATACTTCTCATTACTTTTCTCATTTTGGAGCCTGTATTATTTAGATGTTGGACCATTTGGAATGATCCTTTAAATTTTGTTTCTTTTCTCCTATTTTCTGTTTCTTTTCTTTTTGTTGTGTTTTCAGCTCTTTCTACTAAATTTCTCCTGCTCTTGTTTTCTGAATATATACTCTAAAAAGACAAAATCATCCTTTTTTTTTTTTAATTGTTCATGGATCAGCATTTAAAAATCTTTCTGGTGTTGACCTAAAACAATATAACAGCCAGTTATTTTACCAGAAAATGGGTTTATTGCAAAGAATTGCAATTTGGGACATGCAGTCTATAGCAAGCCACAGGCAAGTCCAGAGAACAAAGGAGAGGAACTTCTTTTATAGAGGAGAAGGAGGAGTTGGGAGGTGCTGTTATAAACAAAGAACCCATTGGAGGAAACTGGGAGTTCAGAGTACAGTGGCTTTTCATTGGCTGAGCTGTTGCCAGGCAAAGAGAAATTCTCTCTCGATCCTGCTGGGTGATCCTTCTTCATGTTGGAGATGCAAAGGTATGTCTCTTCCTGTTGGGTCTGCAATTATGATGGTAGGGTGTGAGGGCTCCCTTTCCTGGCCTCCCAACTCCATTTTATTTTATTTATTTTTATTTTTATTTTTATTTATTTTTTGGCCACGCTGCCCAGCCTGTGGGATCTTAGTTCCCCAACCAGGGATTGCATCCGGGCACTTGGCAGTGAGAGCATGGAGTCCTAACCACTGGACTGCCAGGGAATTCCCCCATCTCCATTTTAAGTGAGGGTTCTGTGTATTAACTTTCACATTAGCATCATGCCCCTACCCACCCCTCAGTAGGGAGACATGGTGGGTTGTGTCAAGAAGTCCTGCATATGTGGGAGAAAGACTGCTCCTTTTTCCTATGGTTATAGAGCTGGGCCTAGTTTGCAAAACTTATTTTAAATACAAATGAGAATTCTTTGGGAAGAAGTCAGTGAAAGAAAAGGAGATGTGGAGCACTGCTGTTTAGGGAGGATCTAATGTGATGACCGTAAAATATGTAATTTGTAGGTGGTAACATTGTGGAAGGATTCTTTTTTTTTTTTTAAACTCATGTCAGTTTGGGAAGAGTTTATTTATTTATTTTTAATTTATTTATATTTTATTTGTTTATTTTTGGCTGAGTTGGGTCTTTGTTGCTGCATGTGGGCTTTCTCTAGTTCCTGCGAGCGGGGGCTACTCTTTGTTGCACTGTGTGGGCTTCTCATTGCGGTGGCTTCTCTTGTTGCGGAGCACGGGCTCTAGGCACACGGGCTTCAGTAGTTGTGGCTTGCGGGCTCTAGAGTGCAGGCTCAGTAGTTGTGGCCCACAGGCTTAGTTGCCCCACGGCAGGTGGGATCTCCCTGGACCAGGGCTCGAACTTGTGTCCCCTGCATTGGCAGGAGGATTCTTAACCACTGTGCCACCAGGGAAGTCCGAGTCTTTCTTTTTTAATGAGAATTCTCTTTGGGATGCCTTTAGTACCCTTCAGATTATTCAGTGGATAAAAATTATATGCATACATATAACTTGTCAGGAGCACATTTGTTCTGTGTGTTAAGCTTGCTTGAATTAGGCATGGCTGAAGGGTTTGTGTCTTGGGGAAGATGTGGATGCTGTATCTCATTCTTGTGTAATTCTTGGATTTCTTACTGAATCTTCTTGAGGACTGTTCGTTCATCTGAGGACAGTTGATCCCTGTGCTGGCAATGGACTTGTGAAACTGAATAAAGGGAACCTCATTTAAAGTCTGGAGTCCAGAAGGGGAGCTCTGATGCCCTACACTCCACCTCAGTTAGAGACCGCGCAGGAAGAGAGGTACCTTGCATTCCCAGCAGGGAGGTATCTACTTTACTGCCCCTGCAGGAGGAAGGAAGAGTTCTTGCCCAGCGCCAAGCCCAGCCTGTTGGAACCCTTGCAGCTCAGCCAATAGGAATCCATCACCACCCTGAACTCTTGCTTTCCTCCAAGGGGCTTTGGTTCAAAGCATCCCTCTCAGCTTCCTCCTTTTCTCTATAAAGTAACACTCCTCTCCTTTGTTTGCTGGACTTGCCTGTAGTTTTTGCTATAGCATGGTCGTCCTGAATTGCAATTCTCTGCTATTCCTGAATAAACCCGTTTTGCTGGTAAAATAACTGGATGTTCTCAGCAGACTATTATGATCGGTGTTTTGGAGAACAAAAGGGGGGCTCAAGGACAGTGGTCCACATATGACCAAGAAAAGCGGTGTCTGAGCAGACAGGAAAAGATGACTCTGTGTGGCCCCAATACAGCTGCCCCTTTGAAAGGAGAATTGACAGAAATACAGATTTATTTGTTCATTGAGTGTCCTCCATGTGCCACATACTTTTCTAGAAGCTGGAGATTCACTAGTGAACAAAGCAGACAAAAATCCCTCCACTTGTGGAGCTTACACTTTTAACAGGGAGAGATACAAGATGAGAACCCAAGTAAAATACTGAGCATTTCAGATGGTGCAGTTTAAGTTGGGGCAGAGGGAGGGTTGCCATTTTCACAAGAGTGGCCAGAGAGGGTCTCATTCTGGAGGGTGACTTTTGAGCAAAGCCTGAAGAAGGTGAGAGCACAGACCGTGTACCTGGAGGAGGACGAGGGAAGAGCAAGTAGGAAGGGCAGCCTAGCCAGGGCAGAGTGGCTGAGGGGCGAGGGCTGGGAGGAGAGCGCAGAGAGGTGACTTGGCATTTCTGAGACTGTGGCTTCTGCTTTGGTCTCTCTCAAATTGTCAGTGTATTGATGGTGTTTGGAGCTGTGAGCCTTGTTGTGACACCCCAGTGAGCGAACGTAGATAGAGACAAGAAGGCCTCTGGCGGCTTTCCACTGCCGAGGGTTGTGGAGACCTGGCAGTGAGGTTGGAGGAAACCAGCGGAGTATGGGGTCTTGGAGACCAAATGAAGAAAGTGCACCAAGAAAGGTGGGTTGAGTAACCGTTGGCACTGCTGGTAGGTGATGTGAGATGGGGGCTGGTGTCCTGGAGATTGTTGGGGACCCTGAGTTGTGCTGGGGGGAGATGGTAAAAGCACATTGAAATGGCTTTCAGATTGAGCTTTAAACAGCTCAGAGCCCTTTGAAAAGGACTGTGTCTTAGTCTTATTTGTCCTTGGCTTAAGATACTGTCTTGCAGGTCTGCTCTTGATAAATATGTACTGAAAGAAATGACTCGAGCTCTTAGAAAACACCTGCAAGGTGTGCGGAATCCACCCGCCCGCCTGTGCCCTTGAGTACAGCGTTCACATCCCCGTCCTGAGACCCCTGACTTTTATCAAGGAAGTGGCTGCTTCCCTTGTGGTTCATGTCACAGCCAGGAGCTACCTCTGCATTGGTTTTACCCTTTTTGGCCTCCCACCTTTGATAAAGAAATCTAGCTTAAAAAAAATCAGATCAAGTGAGAAATTCTATCTGATTCCTTTTATTAAGGATTCAGAAACAAGCTATGGCTTATGTGTTTCAATACGCCACTAGTGTTGAATGTCGAGGCTGAATTTATTGGTTGAAGTCTCCCACTATGAACATGGATTTGTCTGTTGTTGTTTTTTCTGTCAAGTTTTGCTCTATGTGTTTTGAGTCCATAGTTTACATGCATACACATTGAGTTCTTACTTGTTTCTGTGGATTGACCATTTTATTATTATAACATGTCTTTATATCTAATATTGCTTTTTGCTTAAAAATCTACTTTGTCTGATATTGGTATAGCTACCCCAACTTTCTTTTAAGAGTATTTGCATGATTTATGTGTTTTCCAATCTTTTATTTATTTATTGAGATATAATTGACATACATTCTATTAGTTTCAGGGGTACACCATAACCATTCGATATTTGTATATAGTGTGAAATGGTCACCACAGTTAGTCTAGTTAACATCTGTTGCCGTGTGTAGTTACAAAATTTTTTTTTTCTTGTGAAGAGACTTCAGTCTTTTATTTTCAAATGTTCTATATTCTTTTTTTTGGCCGCAGTGTGCGGCTTGTGGGATTTTAGTTCCCCGACTAGGGATTGAACTCACGCCCTCGGCAGTGAGAGTGCAGGGCCCTAACCACTGGACTGCCACGGAATTCTGAAATTTTCTATATTCTTTTTTTTTTTTGATTTTTTTTTATGTGGACCATTTTTAAAGTGTCTGTTGAATTTGTTACAATATTGCTTCTGTTTTTTGGTTTTTTGGCCGTGAAGCATGTGGGATTCCAGCCCCCCGACCAGGGATTGAACCCGCACCCCCTGCATTGGAAGGTGAAGTCCCAACCACTGGACCGCCAGGGAAGTCCCAATTTTCTATATTCTTATATTTAAGTTATTTCTCTTATAAGGTGGATATGGATAGTTTTTTAAAAATCCAGATGATCTTTTTTAAAAAATTTTTTATTTATTGATTTTTGGCTGCGTTGGGTCTCAGTTGCTGTGCACGGGCTTTCTCTAGTTATGGTGAGTGGGGGCTACATTTCGTTGCGGTCCGTGGGCTTCTTATTGCTGTGGCTTCTCTTGTTGCGGAACACGGGCTCTAGGCACGCGGGCTTCAGTAGTTGCAGCATGTGAGCTCAGTAGTTGAACCCGTGTCCCCTGCGTTGGCAGGCGGATTCTTAACCACTGTGCCATCAGGGAAGTCCCCAGATGATCTATTCTTAATTGGCATATTTAGTTGATTTATATTTAATATATAATAATTACCAATATATTTGGACTTAAAGCTATCTTTTAGTATTTATGTTTTATTTGTTCCTCCTCATTCTCCTTTCTCGTTTCTTTTGGATTAATTAAATTTTTTTTTGTTATTCAAATGCCCCCCTCTGTTAGCTTGTTCTACATTTATGTACTACTATTTTTTTTTAATTTTTAATTTCTTTTTATTTTTGGATGCGTTGGGTCTTCCTTGCTGTGCGTGGGCTTTCTCTAGTTGTGGCGAGCAGAGGCTACTCTTCATTGCGGTGCGCGGGCTTCTCATTGCGGTGCCTTCTCTTGTTGCGGGGCACAGGCTCTAGGTGCGCAGGCTTCAGTAGTTGTGGCTTGTGGGCTCTAGAGCGCAGGCTCAGTAGTTGTGGTGCACGGGCTTAGTTGCTCTGCGGCATGTGGGATCTTTCCAGACCAGGGCTCCAACCCGTGTCCCCTGCATTGGCAGGCGGATTCTTAACTACAGTGCCACCAGGGAAGCCCTGTACTACTACTTTTTAAGTGGTTCCTCTAGAGATTACAGCATGCATCCCTGACCTATTCGAGTGTAAGTTGGTTCTTTTGTCACTTACCGGAAAATGTAAAGACTAAAGGTTAAACTAACACAAGTTATGTACTCCCCCATTGCTTTTTATGCAGTTGTTGTTTAGTTTTTTTTGTATGTGTATGTATGTATGTATTTATTTATCTATTAATTTGGCTGCATCGGATCTTGGTTGCAGCACGCAGGATCTTTGTTGAGGCGCGCAGGATCTTTCATTGCGGCGTGTGGGCTCAGTATTGTGGTGTGGGCTTAGTTGCCCGCGGCATGTGGGTTCTTAGTCCTACAGCTGCACCATCCAAGGTAATTTGTCATGTTTTGGTGCCACCATTAAGATTTTCTTCTGTGTCTTTGGTAAAACTACTGAAGTTTTACTATCATGTCTGTTTACCTGGCTTGGGGTTTGAAGTACTTTTTGAATCTCTGGCTTGATGATTTTTGTGAATTTTGGGAAGTTCTCAGTTATTAGCTCTTCAAATATTGCTTCTGCTGTATTCTCTCTTTCTCCTCTCCTTCTGGGATTCCAGTTACTCATGTGTCAGACCTTTCTTCTTTTTAAGTCTTCTCAGTAGTTTCTGTCCTTACCATGCTTCAGTATGTATATTTTCCAGACCTATGTACCATTCACTAATTTCTCTTCAGTTGTGTGTAGTCTACTGTTACGTCTGTCTGTGGAGTTCTTAACTTCATTTGTTATATTTTTCAGTTTTAGTGTTCATTTGATTTTTTTTAATATTCAGTCCCCTGCTCAAACTCTCCAGCTTGTCTTTTAACTTACTGAATACATTAATCACATATATTTTAATGTCCTGTAATTTTAAAATTGGGGTGTTTTGTGGTTCTGTTTCTGTTGTCTTGTTTTTCTCTTGTTCTTGAGTCAGTTGGTCCCGTCTCCTAGTATGCTGGGCAGTTTTTATTGAACACCAGACATTGTATATGAAAAATACAGGGATCGTTTGAAGTTCCTGATCGTAATTTTCTCCAATGAGGTCTTACTTTTGCTTCTGACTGGCCTTTAGTGTGGGGACCTGTCACTTTACTCCAGCCAGGAACCAATCTGATTTGAACACAAGACTTCAGTCTTTGGGCAGGCTGGTCTATTTCAGGTTCATCCCTTCTTCTAGGATATAGCCCATTGGGGTCCCGACTGAAGGCCTGGGGTCTTCACCAGGGCCCACATCTTTGGTGCACTTGGAATACCCACTTAAGAATTCTGGAAGTTTTCACATTCTCAGCTTGGAAGTCATTGCTTGAGAACCTCAAGGAGAAAAGTGGGACCGTATGTTTGACTTGCCTGTCTGTTTTCCTTTTTTCTCTCATGCTTTGGCCCCTTAAGAGATCTCATTTCCTTGGTAGCTATCTTGTGCCTTAAAACAGATGAAAACATTTTTTTATATAAAAAAGTATCAAATTTATTTCAATATCTAGTTTCATTTTTTGTTGTTGTTGTTGTTTTTTGTTTGTTTGTTTTGCGGTACGTGGGCCTCTCACTGTTGTGGCCTCTCCCGTTGCGGAGCACAGGCTCTGGATGCGCAGGCTCAGCAGGATGGCTCACGGGCCCAGCCGCTCCGCGGCATGTGGGATCTTCCCGGACCGGGGCATGAACCCGTGTCCCCTGCATCAGTAGGCAGACTCTCAACCACTGCGCCACCAGGGAAGCCCTCTAGTTTCATTTTTAAGTTAAAGCTTTTAGACAATTTTTTTTGTCATTTAAGATTTATTATCGGAGGTGAGGAAAATGTTAGTGAGCTATTAATTACTGACAACAAATAAAATGATTAACCATGCATTTATAAAAGACATGTTAAAGAGTAAAAAGTTCCAGTTACACTACTTAACTGAAGGAGATATCCTTCAGCCCTTTATTTCTAATTATAACACGTTCTCATTTTGACATAATTTACACCTTTTTCACCCAATTAATACTATGATAAACAAAAATTTTCCAACTGTTAAGCCTTTCTTTACCATTTATGAAATATGACTTAACTGTTACTGTTTAAAAGTTCCTTAAAAGAAATTTGGAATTTTAATTTTCACCATGAACCTGTTTGATCAAAAAAGTAAAGGACAGGGCTTCCCTGGTGGCGCAGTGGTTGAGAGTCCACCTGCCGATGCAGGGGACATGAGTTTGTGCCCCGGTCCAGGAAGATCCCACATGCCGCGGAGCGGCTGGGCCCGTGAGCCATGGCTGCTGAGCCTGCGCGTCCGGAGCCTGTGCTCCGCAACGGGAGAGGCCGCAACAGTGAGAGGCCCGCGTACCGCAAAAAAAAAAATAAATAAATAAAAGAAAAAAAAGTAAAGGACATCACTACCACATGAATTAAAAGAATGGAATAGAAAACAAAAGTGGTATTATATAATCAGCAAATTATTTGATAAGACATTTTAAGTACTTCACATTTCTACTTAGCACAAGTGAGAATTAACTGGTTCCACGGTACTACAAGGCTTGGCAGTTTTACTCCAAGCTTTAAATCATAGTGTTATTCAAGTCATCGCTAAGAAAATAGCAGTGTTCATATGTACAAAAATTGTTATATCTAGTAAGTGGTATTCTACATAGTCAAGATAATAAGAGAATTCTTTATAAAATTAGATTTTAAAAAATGCAGAATGTCTGGTAATTACCAGTATCTCAAAAGCTAAAATGAGAAAAATACAGAAAATAGAAGTAGTCATTGAATAACATTATTTTGCTTTGAGGAAGCCAGAAATGATTCTATTCCAAGAAATAAGTAATAATGAGAAAAGATGTGATTAATACACTGTATCTCTTTTAAGCCAAAGCACACTTTTCACCTCCGGACAATTCTGATTTTTATATTCTTAATCTCCTTTGTCCAGAACAAGACCCCATTTTAAGCCATTATTTGAATAGAGTCCATAATCTAAAGCCATTTTTCTCCACAGGATGTTTTCATTTTAGTACATATGCTGCAAAAAGGCAAATGACTAAGTCAGTTATAAAGAATTTGTAGCATAATAAATGCCAATTTACAGTAACTGTCAACAGACTTCTACACCGAAGCCTGAAAGTTGCTACAGTACAGGTGAGAACTAACATGATTCTTCCATATGCTCAGACTTAGTTTACTAAGTAATACTATCGTAAGATCTGAAAAGCAACGTTAATGGGTCCTTGCAAAGCTGCAAAATTTTCCAGACAATTTTCCTCTGGTTGCAGATCCTGTTCATTCTTTCAATCATCTTTTAGTCCTTTAGCTTTTGCAGTATCTTCTTGACGTTTTTGTTTCTTCTTTTGCTCCTTTTCCCTGGCCTCAATCATCTTGGCCAATTTCTAAGACAGTACAGCACTTGCTAGAAACAATAGAGTTAGGGCCAAAATAACTGTTGTAAGGAAGCCATATGAGTCCTTTGCAGCCCATTCCACAACATACTCAGCCCAAGCCTTTATATCAAACATCTTTGTAGAGGCCTTATGCTTGAGTAGTGATCTCTAATTTTGTCCTGGGATTATTAGCCAATCACAATTTCAGATGACCCTTGGCTGGTTGTCTTCTTTAGCTCTACCATACACTTCTGAGAGAATGCTTAAATTCTATATACTTGGGCGGTTGGCGCGGTGGCTGCCTCCACTGGGCACGGGGGCAAAACCGCGGCAGTGGCTGCCACCAGCCTCCCCTACATCGCGCCTGGGACGGTGGGCTCAGACCCCCACTCCCAACTCTCTGTTTTTCTAATTGTCCTTGCAGGTGGTGAAGGTGTGCAGCAAGCAAGTCCACCTTGCACACCAAAATCCAAGGCTCACTTTATTTTATACATCAGCTGTTTACTTAGAGCTTGATTTAGATGAACGCTTATATTAGGTAGTTCTGTTGTGTGGCTTTAAAAGTCAGAAAAATCTGTGAAGAGACGAGTCCTGATAGGCATCCCTGTTTCTCTGGACCTACCTTAAGCTGCCTCTGGCAGAGAGGCTGTCCTGCCTTGCGGAAATCAGTGGAAATCAGAGTAAATGCTCCATGGGTTATACAACTCAAACGTTCTTCAAGGTCCAGACACCCACCCCATTCACCCTCTCAATACTGTCTAAAGGTAAATAATCTGAATAATTGTGTGTCCTTCCAAAGCATCTTTGTAAACATATAGAAATTAATATGAACATATTCTTATATTTTTAATGCTTAATACATTTTAAAGTAGGAATTTTCTTTTGAGAAATGGACGTGACCTAAAAAATTAGGTCCATCACACAGAATGTGGTATACATTGAGTATAAACTCTAGACCTATTGCATATGTATTCGTTTTTCAGGTGTAAAATGAATTTACTAATCACTGTAAACAAATTTAGAGTTTTCTTTTGTTTGGATTTGTATTGCTTTTATCCATCTGAGTGTTGTTGCCCTGTTCCCCATGTGACAAAGGTGGCTGGGTGGATTAGTGGCCAGGTTCACTGTTGGGGAAGAGTGTGAACGTAACGAACTGGCCTGAGTGAGAAACAGACTCAGGGCTCTGGTGGATAGAGCGTTACCCAGCACAAATGCCAGACGGGTTCAGCCCCGCATACCGTGTGTGCACAGGACACATGCATCTGCCATAGCATGAGGTGCTGTGCTCAGCATTCGCTCTGCAGCAGGCCCACTTTTGAGCCCACGTCGCCAACACTGTTGCTGGGGGTGGAAAACAGGCTCGCAGGTGTACCTGTGCTGGAGCCCTCCCGCCCCCACTGGGGGTTCCCGTCCTCTGCTGGTCTCGGGTTCCCAGCCATGTGGCTGTGCTCCACCCTCAAGGCAGCCTCCGAGGGCCACAGGCGTGGAAACTGCAGTGTTGAAGGGGCCTGATGAGGCCTGGCACTGTGCCCTGAGGTGGCAGCCTGAGCCCGGGTTAGGCCAGTGACAGAGAATGCTTTTGCACATCCTAGCATTGAAGGAATGTCAGACTTGCCCCTTGGTTCTTTGAAATTCGGTTCGCTTTGGAATGTAAAGTTTTGTGGTACCACCTGCAGTTGTGCTGGAGATAATATAAAGATAAACATTCCATGGTGAACAAAGACTGGCAAATAAGAGCAGCCCAGGCCTTTTGTTTTCACAGGGTCCACTCTATATACATACGGAAACAGTGGATGTATCTTACCTAGTTGGGCTTTCTCATAACGTGGTCAGGGTAAGTTCATTTGGATACAGTGAACATCCTTGAAAAAGAAAATCCTTTTGAAACATTGTGAAAGAAAGCTTCATAAGCAGAAAAATCAAATAACTCTTATAAAAGCAAAGTACCCGAAGAATCTGTGTTTCTCCCTTAGGTTTTCACTTTCTGGACAGACTTCTGTGTGCTGCGTCAAGGAAAGCAGACACGGGTGTCCTGTTAGCCTAGAGAAGGGTTGAGGATTACGTGGTGATGTTACAAGGTGAAAAGGGTGACCCGAGGCTTGGAGTTTCTGATTTCTGAATTACTTCAAGGGAACAAATCATACTGTTATATGAACAGAGTTTTGACTTTGGCTACTAGATTCATAAGTGGATGTTTTTAAATTTTTAATAAGCCACGTTTTGAAAGTCACCGATTTGGTCTTGTAGCTTCAGCCCCAAGAACTTGTCTCCTTAGCAGAATTCTGTGGGATCTCGGGTTTGCAGCCCTCAGCCTCCCGCCTCGCTTCAGGTTATTGACTGACGACTGATTCAGACCTGTGTTAAAGAGGTGATGGGTCTGCCATGGGATCTGCTGCTTTGAAATCAGCAAGGACCCATGTCTAGAGTCTCTGGCTCAGTTTGAAAGACCTCAGGGGGCAGGCATAGATAGCATCTCTGTAAATTACTCTGAATTGCCTTCAATTTGTTGGGAGTTGCCACTTCTGAATGTTTATTGTGACTGTGAGTGTGTGAAGTGTGATTGGCACTTCTTTGGACCTGGTAAGTTCCTTGGAGCTTGTTTTTGAGTGGTCAAAGCTGGAGGGAGGGGCTGAAGTCTCCAGGTGAGGGTAGTGCTAGATGCAGGCTGACCCCCATCATTGAAACGAGAATGATTTATTAAAAATCATGGGGGCCTTCCTGGTGGCGCAGTGGTTAAGAGTCCGCCTGCCGATGCAGGGGATACGGGTTCGTGCCCCGGTCTGGGAGGATCCCATATGCCGCGGAGCGGCTGGACCCGTGAGCCATGGCCGCTGGGCCTGCGCATCCGGAGCCTGTGCTCCGCAACGGGAGAGGCCGCAACAGTGAGAGGCCCGCATACCGCAAAAAGAAAATAAATAAATAAATAAATAAATGAATAAATAAATAAATAAATAAAAATCATGGTGGCAGATTCTGTGAAACTTTTTTTTTTTTTTTTTTGCGGTACGCGGGCCTCTCGCTGTTGAGGCCTCTCCCGTTGCGGAGCACAGGCTCCGGACGCGCAGGCTCAGTGGCCATGGCTCACGGGCCTAGCCGCTCTGCGGCATGTGGGATCTTTCCAGACCGGGACACGAACCCATGTCCCCTGCATCGGCAGGCGGGCTCTCAACCACTGTGCCACCAGGGAGGCCCCTGTGAAACATTTTTTGTTTCACTTTTTAAACACTACCACATAAACTTCCTCTTCATCAAATCCATGTAACTTAAAAATCTGATGTGAAACATTTGTGTAAGTCCAGGTCCTGAAGAGATTTCTGCTGACATTTGAGAAACCGGTTGTGAGCAGAGAAAAGCTGACTTAAATTTGCAGTGTTTACACTAAGCAGAGAGGAACGGGGTTTCTGGTTTGGTTGTCACCACGTTTGAGCTCTCGTTGGCAAGTTCCAGATGTGACTTCTGTATAGCGCTTTATAATTTTCAAAGTGGTCTTCATGTATCTTGTTCCATAGATACCAACAACTGCTCTGCAGCAATAAACTTCCAGGGACATGTTATTATCAAAGTTATATAAGAAATATATTTGGTGCAGGAAAATTGAAAAATACAGATAAATGAAAAACGATCTGATACCCCACTGCTCACAGGTAGCACTGTTCTATGTGGATCCCTCCGGAGTCTTCTCGACACATGTGTAATCTTCCCTGGGAAGATGGGCTCCATAATCCACCTCACCCACAATGTGAATTTTCAACAGTTATTATAAAGAGTTACTGGTTTGCGTGGCATAGCTACATAAAAGATTTGTGGCAAAGAGGAAATTATAACAGGTGGACCCCCCCACCCCAGCTTTCTTCTCTGTGAATCTTTCAAGTCAGGAGTGCTTGGCCTCCCTTGAGTATGATGTTCTTCTGACTTCAGAGCCTTGAATATGCTTTGTTAAGCATTGTACAGGAAGTTAGGTGGAATTGTGGGATTTGACTGTGACCTGCAGCCTTTACCACACAGCCTTGTCCTGTTCCTTGTGTGGGGCACCGTGCAGGACAGTGTGGGGACCCGTCTGAGTTGAGGGCCTTCTGCATAGTCTGGCCCTCGGCATCGCCTTGTTTGTACTGTTCTGTAGGATGCTTGGACTCCTTTCAAAGAGGCGACCCTTGTCGGTCCACTTTGCAGGGGAGGAACCTGCGCAAGGTTAGTAGCTGGTAAGTGGTGGTGAGGGCAGATTGGGCCCTGGCGCTCCAGTGGTTAAGACATTGGCTGTCACTGCCAAAGGCCCGGGTTCGATCCCTGGTCCGGGAACTAAGATCCCGTGAGCCACGTGGCGTGGGAAAAAAAAGTTGGACTTACAGGTGAAATGATGAAGTGTCCTTGCCATCTGTGCCTTTGTCTTGGTCGTTTTTCTGTGGTTTCGAGGGCACTGTAATATGAGAAGATGAGCTTTGGGGTCAAGTGGCCTTGTTCGGGAGCCGCCCTGTCTGCCTTCCTTCTGACGGGTGGGGTCGGACGCCGGGCGAGCCCCGCATGTCTATTGGGGTCTGGGTGGGAGCTCCTCCCTCAGTGCTGGGCTCCCTGAGGGTAGAGGGGTGAGAGCTCTGGTCTGGGTGCCCTCCCCCCACGTGATTCTATAGACTGCACTCCCTGCCGCTGGAGCTGGTGCAGTGAAGGGTGGGCGCTGGCCTTGGCCCGCTGTGGAGCCGTGCAGCCCCAGAGGAGAGCGGTTGCCGGGCGGTGGAGGGCGCACTGCAGCACCCCAATCCTCAGGCAGCACTCCGGCATGAGAGGGCCGACGTGGGTGGACTGCAGGATCCATGTGCCAGCCGGAGCAAACGAGAGGGGGCGTGTGCTCCTGTGTGAGATTCTAGAGAACACAGTGATGGGTGGGGGTGGGGTTGGACAGGGGATCGGAAGGGGCACAAGGAAACTGGGGGGGTGGACGCACTCATCCTCTCTGTCACGGTGGCGGCCGCACAGGGTGGACGCGTGTCGGAAGCCCTCACACCGTGCTCTGTAATTGTGTGCAAGACATCATGTGCCTTCTTTCAGGGACCCAAGGTTTTAGGAGCACAGGGGACGCAGCGTCCGTGTTCCTGCAGGCCGGCCGAGCAGACCAGATGGCAGCTCCCCTCATCCTCTGAAATGGGGATGATAAACCCCCCTGCTCACAGGGGTGTACCTTTAACCTTTCTTATGTTTGAATATACAAATGAATTACGTATTCTGAAAGTTAAATCCTCGCGTTTGCTTAGAGAGAGAAAAGCCCTCTGTCAGAAGCAGTGTGGGGAAGGTCAGCCGTGTTCTCTTACACTCATTCAGCATCATTGTGGTTCCTGCCCATGAATTCCGTAACTATACTATTTTCTGTGGGTTTAAAAACAGAGAACAGGAACCAGAGCCCACCTCTCCTGATGCTTTTCCAGGGCAGCAGGACTCTGCCCTCCTGCTCATAGGACGAGGCCGCCCGCTCCCGCTTAGCAATGTGCGTGGGCCTGTGGGGCTCATTCTGGGTCTGCTCTCCTCGGTTTACAGGTGTGGAAGCCAGGTGTGGTCACAGAGCCAGCCAAAGGCGGAGTGGGGCCGGTTCCTGCTGACGACGGGCAGGTGGGTCCGGCAGGCGGGGCGAGCTCACCAGGGCCTAGCCCGAGCCGCAGCTCTCCTCACGCCATGTCTGTGAGTGAGGGGGTGAGCGTGGGCCAGACCTTGAGACAAGAGGTTTCTGGATTTTCTTGCACCTTGAAGAGTTGATGGAGACCCCAGAGAAGGAAGCAGCACTGCTCCCTCTGCTCCCCTAAACAGAGGAAGGCGGGATTCCTATTTCCAGAGTCAGGGTCTTCTGACCAGCCCTTCAGTTGGAAACAACTGCGGAGTCTGGATGAATTACGTAGCACTATTGGAGACACTGCAGTGTAGGAATTAAGATACGTGGCAGCTGTGGCCTTTGGGCTGGGGAGAGGCAGGTGGAGGGCCTAGACCTGCCCGGGAGGAAGGGCCAAGGTACGAGTGGGCTTCGGTCTCTGCTCACTGAGGACCTGTGCTGCGGTTCCCATGGTAACCGATGCATGCACGGTGGATGGTCTCTTCAGGGAAGAGAGTGGCATGGGCAGGGCGGGGACCCTGGGCAGCGCGGCAGTCCCCTCCCTCCATCACACGTCTGCCCTTCTAGGCCTCCTGGCCTCAGACCCTGAAGTGGCCAGGCCCGGAGGGTTTCCATGGCCCGGAGGGTTTTGAGCTCCCAGGTGCTGCGGGGCTGCACGTGCAGAGATGGAGCGGGGTGAGCATGGCGAGGGGTGCAGGGCCGAGGAAGCAGTGCACGTTTGCCTTAAAGACCAGGTGGCCGCGCCACCACCTGCCTCCCCGTGGGCAGGAGCAAAGCGCGTTTTCCTTAATGCCGAGGACCACGAGTGTGTGCACGGATATAGATAGGCTGTTTCAGCAGGTGGTATGCTGGTCACATTTGGGATGGTTTGTTTCGTCCAGAAGGTGTGACCTTTAATCAGTTAAAGGTCTTGATGGAGGAAGTGCTCTCAGGAGTGGACTTGCTGTCCCTTTGGGGTAGTGATTCTGGCCACGTGGCAAACCTCCCACCCAACAGCTCCCACTGCAGGCCTCTGTGAACAGTGTGCAGTGGTGCGTCCCCAACACCTTCGTGTGAGCAGAGACCCCCCCACAGTGCCCAGGCCAGCCCCCCCGCATGCGGGCCTGGGACATGGTGAGGCTTGAGCTCAGTGAGGAGTAGGTGTTGGGTGAAGATGGGTGTGACTTCTGGGGGTTGGGCCCTGCCAGTTCCAGCACGTGTGGCACTGAGCAGAAGGATTGTGGGTTGAGACACGAGGCTGCCACGGTCGGAAACGACTCCAGCATCCAGAGTCAGGAAGTGGGTGGCAGGGTGCCGGGTACGGGGGCCAGGAGGGCTCCCAGGGCTGTGCTGAGGCCCACTATTGAGTGGGCCTCATGTCTGACTAGTCGGGGAAGCCACGTAGGCTCCGTCTTTCCTCTGGTCTCTGTTTATTTTCTTTGTCTGAAATGACCTTAATCATTGTTCACATCCCTGCCCTGTGCCACACTGTTTCGTTGGCTGTGTTCCCAGTGGCACCTGGCACGGAGGCAAGCGCCTTTCCTGCTTAACCTCAGGTTGTAGCTGAGCCATGTCCCCACGTCGGCAAGTGAATGCATCGCGTGCCAGGCGCCATTCCTAAGCTGCCACCTGCTGGAGGAGAGATGGGCATCGCACACCACAGTTAGCAACTCTGTGTGGGCCAAGGCCCAGTGACTAGCAAGGACCAGTGGCCCACAGGCAGATTTGGGATTTTAGGGGCCAGTAGACTCACAAGTAAAATTCTAGGAGGTACTTGAGGCGACTGCACTTGTATGTGGCCAAATTACAACATTAAAAAAAGCAAACTGCACCTTATTTGGCCCCTCAGAGACCTCCCACCTTGCTTAGGAGAGAGTTAGGGAGTGGAGTATCTGGTCTCCGGCGTTTCCTCCAGCCAGACGTGAAGGCGAGCGGCACAGGGACTGTCTCGCCGTGGCAACCAGAAGCGTTGCTTCTCAAATTGAGCGTGTGAAGCTGCTGCAGGACAGGAACCTGAGTGTGTTTCTGGAATGCTCAGCGGACTTGGTAAGCCACTTAAGGCATTACTTTTATGCCAGAACAAGCAGGAGCATAACGTGAAGCATAATGCAGTATGTGCCTGAATTTCTGAGTAAAAAATCACAAGACTTCTGCTGACCAAGGTGACGAAGTGATTCCATGAGGCCTCACCCGCTGGGCCCTGCGGGGCTGTGTGGGGTGAGCACTCAGGCCGGGCTGCAGGTGGTGGGGCCAGCAGAGAGGTCTGATCGACATTCCTCCTGGGAGTGGTGCAAGTTAGGAATCCTCTTTCATCCAGAGGATTTCCAGGGGGTAGGAGGTCTCCCATAAATGGAGGAATCACACTTCTAGTATCGGGCAACCACACAGTTCAGGGCAAACTGCTGAGAATAGCTAGAAACGCTGGGAACTGGTTTTCTTTTTAATCAGATTGACGCCTTTGGAGAGCTAACCAAGCAGGAAGGAATGGCAGCCCCATCAGAGAAGGGAGCCCAGGGAGACAGTCTGGAAAGTGTGGCTGGTCCTTGGGCTCCAGGGGGATGGGGCTTGCCTGGGAGGAAGGTGCCCTACACGTGGGTCGGGATTCCGCCCCCACCCTCTGAGAGCCTGCAGCCCAGCCTGGACTCTCTCAGTTCCTGACTGTGGATTAAGGTGGCTGGATTCCTAGTGCCCCAGCCACAGGCTAGGGTAAAATGCATACGCTCTGGGGAAGAAAGCATCGTCCCAGGCGGCCAGTTTAGAAAGATTTTCACACAGTGTCTGGCTTTCCATCCAGAATAACCAGGTACTGAATGAAAAATAATCAGGCACTCAAGAATACAAGACAATGTGATAAAAAATGCAGAGGAGGAAGCCTTGGGGATCCAGGTAAGGAGGTTTACGGATACCTCCTTGGTGGAAATCTTTCAGGGCTGGGGCTGGGAGTGGAGGAGTGTTCTCAGACTCTGGGCTCTGGGAAGAGCAGAGCTGGAAGGAATGGATTATAATCCACTGGATAAAATAAAAATCCACTCGGGTACATAGGATGCCAACTGATAAATACAGATCAAGTGATGGGTGTGAACAGGATTTGTATATAATCTCAAAGTATCTCTGCCACAAATTACCTCTTAATTACAAAGGAAAAGTAATAAATTTAGAGTGGAAACACTTGGCAGGCACTGGGTTTGCCACCAATATTGGGACCAACCAGCATGGTGTTTCTCTTTTTTTCTTTTCTTATACATTTATTTTATTTTATTTATTTTTATTTTTGGCTGCATTGGGTCTTCATTGCTGTGTACGGGCGTTCTCTAGTTGCAGCGAGCGGGGGCTACTCTTTGTTGCAGTGCGCAGGCTTCTCATTGCGGTGGCTTCTCGTTGTGGAGCACGAGCTCTAGGCACACAGGCTTCAGTAGTTGCGGCACAAGGGCTTAGTTGCTCCTCGGCATGTGGGATCTTCCTGGATCAGGGATCGAACCCGTGTCCCCTGCATTGGCAGGCAGATTCTTAACCACTGCACCACCAGGGAAGTCCCATGGTTTTCCTTGAGGTGATACAGCATCGCTTCTGTGACGTTCTGCCAGAAATGTTAGACGCAGATCTCACGTGAGACATTCTGTGGAACGACTGGCCCAGCCTCTTGAGAATGTCACTTCGGGAAGGAGGTAGACAAGGAGCCAGGTTGAAGGTGGCTGAAGACACGACAGTCAGTGTGTGGCTGTGGCCTGCATCTTGGAACATAGGAATAGCTCTAGAGGCCACTCCTGGGACGGTGGACGGGGTCCGAGCTCAACCTCCATGTCAGGGTTGCGCTGCCTGCTGTTTTTGGTCTGTGGCGTGTCTGTTCGCTGTGCATCCCAGGCGTGGGTTGATGTGGCACTCTGGCCTCAGGCGCTGGGCCTGGAGGAGAGCCTGCCTGGGGCGGGTGTGGCAGGGGGGCAGCAACAGGGTGGGTGGGTGGGGCCAGCACCACCTCACCTTCCCAGGAGCTGCGGGAGGTGGAGAGGTCAATGATGACGGGTGACATTTCAAAGTGCCTGGGTGTACAGACGTCTCTTAAGACCCTGCTTTCAGTTCCTTTGGCTATATGCAAAGACGGGAAATTGCTGAATCATATGGTGACTCTTTTAATTTTTAGGAACTGCCACACTGTGTTCCACAGAGACTGTACCATTTTACATTCCCACCAAAAGCTTACAAAGTTCCCTAGAAACAGAAAATGATTACCAACCAGAATTCCAACCCAGTAAAAATACCCTTTAGGAATAAAGGGGGAATTAAGACAGTTTCAGACCAACAAACACCAAGTTGTCAGCCGCAGCCCCTTTACTAAAGGACAGACATACTTAAGGGTGTTCTTCAGGCAGAAAGAAAATGCTCTTAGGTGGAAACACCCAATACAGGAAGGAAAGGGCAAGTATGTGGGTGACTCTGGGTGACTGCTGGCGGGATAAAGTAATACTGATGATGTCTTGTGGGATTTAAGACATTACACTGAACTAAAATCCAGGATAACAACAGCACATGAGTGTGTGTGGGAGGTGAGTAGAGTTAATTATTTTGGGGGGGCATGCGGGATCTTAGTCCCCTGACCAGGGATCAAACCCGTGCCCCCTGCAGTGGAAGCTTGGAGTCTTAGCCACTGGACTGTCCCTAGTGGAGTTAATTCTGACCATGTGTTGCCTGGGAACAGGTAAAATGCAATTAATTGGACCTTGATGCATCAAGGGTACCTATTATAATCTCTAAAGGAACCAATGAAAGAATAGTAAAAGGCTTACTTTGTTAGAGGGAGGAGATGGAAAATAAAAAATATTCCAAAAGAAGGCAAGAAAGAACAAAAGAAGATAGAACAGCTGTGACAAACAGAAAGCAAACAATGAGATGGTGGATCCACTCTCTGTAACCACACTGAATGCAACAGGACCAAAGGAAGCAATTAAAAGGAAAAATGGTCAAACTGGAACTTGAAAAGGCTAGCAGCTTACAAAGGACACACAAAAGTAAAAGGATCTAGGAGGGTTGAGTGTGAAAGGATGGAAAGCAAAATCCTGCCAGCAGCAACCCCAGAGAGCAGGTGACGGGGAGGCTGGACGGTCCCCGGCGGGCTTTTATTCTGAGGACTGGAAACTACAGAGAGCTTGGAGGTTTCCCTGGATGCCACATCTGGGTTCTGGTTCCTGGCCGTCTTGTGGGGAGCAGCCCAGCGTCCCCCGAGTGACATTTCCCAGAACATCCTCTGTCGCGCGGCAGCCTGCAGCGCCTCTGTCCTGAGAGCCAGCCTTCCTGTCCACGGTCAGCACCTCGCTGGTCTCCCTCCGTTCTGTTCTCTCTCAACAGCCCTTTGCTTCCCTTTGTTCTGCACTGGGAGCTGTGTACATAGTGGGGTTTGCTCTGTACTGGAGGCCGTGGAAAGGATCCATGTTTTTCCTGCTTATCGCCTCAAAGCTGGTTTTTCTATACGCGTGAAAGACGTGCCTGGGACCTGTCAGAGGAGGGAGCAGACGGCCCTGGTGCGTTGGCGTCGCAGGCTTGGTCCTGCCCTCGTGGGTGTGCGGGATGCTGCCCACGATGTGACGGGGACACTGAAGAGCAGCTTAGCGCTCCCTGTGATCTGAGTTCCAGTACAGTGGCTGTTAATGGTGACAGTATTGGCGGTTTTGTTTTTAAAGAACCAGAGGAATAGCAGTGTCCCTGAGAAAGAGCATGATGTTGCAGACGTCTGCTCCGTGTCAGCGTAAACGTAGGACCAGGTGCGGGTCCCCGTCTGTGAACGTGTCCCCATTCCTTCCCATAAGCCTCTATGGTGCTGCCGCTGCCCTCATTTGGCCAGAACATGTTAGTGGGCTCCAGGGATGCCCTCAGGCTGCCTTGGGTGGGTCAGAAGGACCCTGGTGCGTGGTGACTGACCCTCTGCAGTGTCCCTCTGCGGTGTGGGGATGATGAGCACCTGATCCTGAGCTGGCGGGCGAGTTGTGTGCCACATCACCATCCACTGCTGTGGCCTCAGTGGCAGAACAGGTGGGGTGCCGTGGCTACACGGTTTGTGCTTGTGGCCCCTGGGGAGGTGGGCCGCTCCTCTCCAGCTGCGCTGCCCGGCCTGGCCCACGTGTGCTGCATGACAGGTGTCCAGGACGGAAAGGTGCCTGGTCCTGCCGTCTCGTTAAAGTGCCTTTTCCTGAGTGTGTGCACAGCACAAACCAGGGCTTCCAGAGGTTCTGTTCTTCCGGTGGTGGGCATCCACGTGAGGCTCCGTCAACTTAGAAGCGTTGTGGTCCCTTCCCCTCCCTCATCGAGGACACAAATCCAGGGGACGAGGTGACTCCTACCATGTCCCTGGAGTCAGCACAGCTGCCGTTCACGAGCGCCCTGACCAGAGCGAGGCTGGAGCCAGGGGCGTTTGCACGGGCTCGATGGGCCCCCAGCACGTCGTAGCCCTCGCAACCCGCGGGGACTGACCAGCGTTGCTTCCAGGGAGGCTCTGGGAAGAGGAGGCAGTGTGGAGAGCAGCAGCGAAGGGCCGGTAGGGCCATCGTGGGATGAGCAGAGCAGGATAGACTCCAGAAATCGATGCATGTGTTTGGGGAGTTAGGTGTGAAAGTATTCAGAACAAGGTGGATTGTGCAGTACTTAATGCTAACGGCTGGCTCTCCATTTTGATGCAAGGGAGTAGGTAGATTTTACACACACATATTTCAGGTAGAGATCTAAATTTAAAAAAAGCAACTATTGAAACATTTGAGGAAAAACAGAAGAATATATTTGTAATCTTTGAATGAGGAAAGCTGGCCTATGTAAGATACAGAAAAGTCTATAAAGGGAAAGATTGGTAAATCTGATTTCACAGAAATAAAAAACTTTTGTAATATCAAGATCAACATAAACAATGTTAAAAAGTGACATTTAGGGAGAAAATATTTTTCCCGTATATAACCAGAGGTTAATAGTAAGAATATTTAAAGGCATCTGTAAATCACTAAGAAACTCACAAACAGTCTAATAGAAAATGGACAGAGCTATGAACAGGTAATTTAAAGAGGAGGGAATTTAAGTGACACCCAAACCTCCAGCCTGACCACCAACCAGGGAAATGCAGACTAAACCCAGGTGTCAGTTTCTGACTATTCACGTGACAAGTGGTGTTGGGTCCCACCCAGGGAGTGCTGGACTGCTCCTGGGAGGAAGTGGCCCGGGGTAGGGGGGGCAGCGAGACAGCCACTGTTAAACCCACAGGTCCCTTCACCCGCCATCCCCCTCATCCGTCCTGTGGCAGTTCTCAGTGCACGGGAGTCCTGGCCCACTCCGTGACCCTCTTGAGGGGGCCGTGGCACCGGTGCTGCGGCTGTGCCCGCAGGGTCGGGTGGCTTTACGGCTGATGAGCGAGTCTGCGGGCAGCGCTCCGTAGGAGCAGGGAGAGCAGAGCAGCCGTGCCCCGTTTCCAGTTATGTGCATGGAAATGCCAACCCAGATGACGCTCCGTGTGCTCACTTACACGTCTGCCTCATGTGGAGGGGACATGTGGGAGATGCCCATCTCCCTGAGAAGGACAGCGGGGTGGGAGGCAGGGTGGAGACGCCAGCCCTTTCTGCTCCGTCTTCTGAATTGTTGGCGTCTGTAGTTGACATATTGGGATATCAGATGATTCTGAAAATGTGGATTAATGCACGAGGACATTGTCCGGCAGCTGCTAACGTGCTTCTTTGTTGGCAGGTATGGATCCTGGCGGGAGCCTGTCAACCCCTACTACGTCAACTCTGGCTATGCCCTCGCCCCAGCCACCAGCGCCAACGACAGTGAGCAGCAGAGCCTGTCCAGCGATGCTGACAGCCTGTCCCTCACCGACAGCAGCGTGTAAGTGCCCCTGCCTGGGAGAGCAGCCCCTAAGGGGCAGCCAGGCCCATCTCCCCAGAAGCTGTTTTGGGGCCCTCACCAGTGGGGTGTCAGTGCATCTGCATTGCAGGGAGTGTCGCTAGAAATCCTCAAGCAAACTGGAGCCAAGGTTTGTTGTAGTTGCTTCCCTGCAGGCCGAGGCTGCTGGAACCTTTGGAAGAGGGAAAGCCTCAGAGCTGCCTGGGCTGGCGCCCCAGGTTCTGGGTCTCTCTGGTATTCATGTCGGAGGCGCGGCCAAGGCGGGCCATCCCCAAGGGCGTCTCCAGTCCATCCTGCTCTGCGCTCATGCTCCTTTAATCTGGAAGCCGCCGTCTCACCTGCTCAGCAGTGCTTGTCGTCCCCTCAGCGTGGTTCTGTACTGGCCCCCTGTGCCCGACAGCTCAGGGATGGCCACCAGGGGCCACAGGAGCCACATTGAGCCTCTGTGTCACTTGATGGTGACAGCTTCCTTCATCGTCCTCTCCAGGGAAAACCCTCCCTTGGGGGAAAATGCTTGTTTCTGATACCTTTCTCTTTGGTTCAGCAGGTGACTTTGGGGACCCAGGCGTGCGTCAGAAGTTTGATTGTGTCAGACATGCCCATGTCACATCAGGGTGTTGCTTGTCTGCCTGCTTGGGTCACGTGGGGCCCTGACTCCACCACCCATGAGTGTCAGGCTCTCCCGGCTTTCAGTCATATGCCGTTTGCCATCTGACCGCCACCGAGGGGAAGGTTCTGGCCAGGCCCAGGCCCAGGGTGGGAGGCAGCCTTTGGCTGTGAAGCCAGCAGGTGTGGGCCCGTGGCCGCATCCGCAGGTGTCCTGTCCCCACGAGAGCACGTGGGGTTGTGGCCCTGGCTGCTCTCAGCGGGTCATGGGGACTCTGCCCCCGCCCTAGCTAGGGTCTAGAGGTCAGATAGGTTTAAATAAAGAGGAAAAGGCTGCCGAGCTCGTCTTTGTACGTGAGCAGGCCTTTCCACGTTGAGGTCTTGCTCTGTGGGCCGTTTTCTCGGTATGTGCTTTGTGCTGCCTGTGTCTTTGTGCTGCTTTCCACGCTGCATCCCGCTGGACGGGATGGGGGGTCAGGCCGCTGACGGGACGGGTCTCTGAGCAGGTTCCTGCAGCCCCGTGCTGTGTGCGTCTGGCACCCTTTCTTTTCCCCTTTGGTGACCACACGGTGGAGGCGTCATCCCGTCAGGTTGAGCCTCTGTGGGGCACTTCTCATTCATCATTACCTTCTCCTTTGTCTTGAATCTTTAATATAAAATGCTGACATGTTTTTAACAACTTATTTGAAATTACTGGGGTTTCAAACACTACCTTCAATGAATATAAAGTATCACATAAAAGGGTTCCAACGAACTGCAGCCCTTCAGACCCCCGGGAGCAGCTGACAGCACGAGACCTGTTTTCCTCTTCCCCAGAACTCAGTTACTGCAATGACCATTAGTCTCTTAATTCTCTCCAAGAAAAGGACATGTGTTTGCTAAAGGGAAGATCTAAAAATTTTAAAATATGTTTTTCCCTGATGTTCTCTTCATCTTGGTTTACACTGAGACTCAGAAATGTAGGCATAGTCGAGAATTAGGAATGTAAAATTGTGGCAGATATTTGAATGTATATGAGGCAGAAAATAGGATCGTGTGTTTCATCTAAATTATTTCTGATGGCAACTCAGGGTCGCCTCCACCTGGTGAAGTGCTTCCTAGTCCATTGACTTTGGGCATAGATTCTGAGGATGGTGCCTGATCCTCAGAAGCATATGGATTTTAGGTGCCCTGTCAGAGTACATGAGAGACAGACAAGTTGGTGGCTTGGGACACCTGAACAAGCCCTGGGACGTGTGAGGGCGTTCAGATGTACTTGACGCTCTTCTTCACTGATGCCTGTCCCCTGGAGCAGCCTGGCCCCGCTGGACTGCTGAGCCATCTGCACTGTGGCACCGCCTGGGACCCTGACAGCCAGGGACACCCGGGCACAGCACAGCCTCTCTCTGCCCTGCTCTGAACCTAAGTACACCCTTGCCACCCAGCCTGGGGTGCAGCCCTGCCTGCCCGCAAAGCCACAGAGCTGTGGTTGTGTGTCTGCCCGGGATGGGGCCAGGACACACCGAGTGCTGTGTGCTTGGCGCCTTCGCTAGGCGCTCCAGCAGTCGATGCAGTGAGATCAGAATTGTCATGGCTGCGTGTTCACATCCTGGTGTCCAGTGAAAACAGCACTGCTCTGGCAGTACTTACCCTGTGGGCAGTGCTTGAGCAGGATGCAGGGGGTTAGGATCGCTGGCACAGATGTTCACTGCACCTGCCGGACAACTGGGAGGCTAGAGTCTTTCAGTAGCAGACGATTGGGAGGGCCATCTCTTCGAGCTGTTGGAGGTGGCAGCACGCCACAGAGTCCTTCAGAGACAGAAGCGGGGACCAGAGAAGGCTCCTGTTGGCCACTGTGCTCCCCGGAGTAGCTTTCAAATGGCAGGAGAGAGCTGCCGAGTTCTTAAGGGGCAGCACGTGTGCAGTGAGCCGTGTGTTGGATCTGCTACTTCTCTTGAATAAGTGCTTCGTTATTTTAAAGACAGTATGTAATTTTAAAAAAATTTATGTATTTGGTTGCTCCAGGTGTTAGTTGCAGCAGGTGGACTCCTTAATTGCAGCTCCAGGACTCCTTAGTTGCGGCACATGGTCTCCTTAGTTGTGGCATGTGAACTGTTAGTTGCGGCATGCATGTGCGAACTAGTTCCCTGACCAGGGATCAAACCCAGACCCCCTGCATTGGGAGTGTGGAGTCTTATCCACTGCACCACCAGGGAAGTCCCAACAGTATGTAATTTAATTTTTATTTTTATCTTAATCTTCAAAAGGGTTTATAACTAAAATTTACATCAAGGAAACTAATTTGAGCATTTGACAGAGAGATTACACTGCATTACCAATTTACCTTGGAAGAAAGCAGAATATAGGAACCTTGGAAATCTCTTTCAACGGTATCTAGATTGTCTTGGCCACCCATTTTGCAGCCCTCCAATGTTTCCAGTTCATTTAGAGCACCCCTTCCAGGTAGGTACACCATATCCTGCCTGGGCAGTAAAGCAGGGGTCAGCACACATTTTCCATAAAGGATCACGAATAGTCTCTGTCCCATGTTCCTCCTCTGCTTTAAAAATGTAAAAGTCATTCTTAGCCCATCACACCTCAGAAAAATAGGCTGTGCTGGCCCTGCTCTAGATAAAGCCAGCTCAGCTGAATTTGGTTGAGCCATTCTATTTGTGCTCATGCTGGACTGTCTCTCTCTCCTGGACAGGGATGGAGTCCCACCTTACAGGATCCGCAAGCAGCACCGCCGGGAGATGCAGGAGAGCGTCCAGGTCAACGGGCGCGTGCCTCTACCTCACATTCCTGTAAGTTCGTCTGCACAGCCCTCGCCCTCCCCGTCTCCGAGTTTGGGGCTCACCTGCCCTCCTGGACCCGTGCCCACCCGTTCTCTCCACTCTGACCAGGCTGCTGTGGCACTGGCCTGGCTTCCTAGGAGCTCAGCTCAGGTGCAGGCACGGCACACGGTCACAGGCATTCTCGCCCTGTGGCTGGAGCGGGCAGCGCCCGCACAGTCGGTACAGATGAGCAGGGACTGCCCTCCTCACAGCCTTTCCCATCGTGTTAAGTGAGGTGCTTCTCCTGGAGGTGGGAGAACCGCTCGGAGCCTGTCACTGGCTCGATGCCCAGGCCTGGCCAGACTGGCGGCCGGCAGCTCTGTGGGACAGCGTGGCAGTGCCCCCGTCCTGAGCACCCATGAGCACTGCTTTGTTCGGGATGAAACAAGGCATCGGCCGCCTGTGGCTGAACTGTGGGGCATCCTGACTTGAAAGCTGCCTCAACTTCACCTCTTGGATAAAAATAACAAGGTGATAGTGGTCCTCCTGATCGTGGGCACTGGGGACCCTCAGAGAGCCCAGTGCAGGGTGGGGCTGGGCAGAGAGTTCCTTTGCTGATGATGGGAGGGATTAGCTGTCCTCGTTTGGACGCGTTGACTTGGAGCGGGAAAGACCTTGCAGGGAAGATGTGGTCTCGTCGCGTTGGTGCACCCACAGTGACTCGTGTCTTCCTGGCGGTTTCTGTGCAGGGAAAGCAGATGCGTCTCAGGATTGTTGCACACATCTGCCCTCCATCAGGATTCCTTGGTTAGAGTCTTTTCACTTTTCTGTAGGTGCTTTAATGTCCAAATAAGAAAAGTGATATGGTTGAGAAGAGGGCATTTTGTCACCTCCCAGCTACCCCTTGGCACAGATGCGCCTGAACCAGGCACCGATGGTGTCTGCTTAGGGACAAGTGGAAGACGCTATGAGGGCTGTGTGTGCACGTGTGTGTGTACATGTACGGGTGTGCACATGCGTGTGCCTGCCTGTGGGCAGCCTCCTGGGGAGCGCTGAGCTGGCTCGTGTCTGGAGCAGCCTGGGCCTGAGCCGAGGCCGTGGCCACACGTGTCCTCTCTGCTCTTTGGACCAGGCTGGGCAGGGGCACAGAGGAGGTGCCCAGCATCTTGTGTCCCAGAAAATAGGGGTGCGAGGGGACATGGAAGGGGTCACAGTCAGTGCCGTGGAGTGGGGTCTGTGCGTGGATGCTGACGTGACGGGGCGGTCGAGCCCGTTGAGGAGCAGGGTGTCAGCATCGTCCCCAGTGTGCCCTCACAGACCACATACTCCCGGGGGAGAAAGCTGCTTTGTGAAAGGACCTGCCTGGGCTCCTGCGTCCGCGACAGGACGTCAGAGCTACCCCTGCGAGGACATAGCCTGAGCCGAGGGCCGTCCTGCACAAGAACTGCTCTTTAACTCTCATAGGTCACGGGGTCATGAAAATCCCATGTGGACCCAGCTGAGGCCACCGCACCCTCCAGGGTGAGCCCAGGGAGGCAGGTCGGGGCTGGAGGTGCTCATGTGGGAGAGTCCCTGCGTGTAGGAAGCACGCCGTCTGCTGTCAGATCCAGAAAAAACGTTCTTCGTGTTGTTCTTGCAACTTGTCTGCAAGTTTAAGATTTTTTCCAAAATAAAAATTTTTTAATTTGAAAAATTAAACAAAGTGTTAGACAAAACCTACAGAAAGAGCCGGAGTAGCACGGGGGCGGGTTGTCTGCGTGCAGCACTGAGAGGGGCGGAGAGGACAGGGTGGCCCAGAGCCCATGTGCCGCCCGAGCAGCTTCCAGAATCAGAACAGCAGTGCCCTTGGGTCCCAGAAGGCCCTTGGCGGGCAATCCTGCATCCTGAGGGTCTGTGTTTCCTGGCCCTGCACCTTGAGCCCAGATTCAAGAGAACGGCTGTGCCGGGTAATTGGGGGTGAGAGGAGAAACACCATGAGTGGCCTGCAGTCGGGGGAGTCCTCCCTGGGGTGTGGCTGTCTGCACGCGGGGAGCGGAGTCCCTGCCAGGGCGAGGGCTAGTCGGGGGCTGGTTGGCAGCTGTGCTCAGCCAGGCCATGTGCTCGGGGCAGAAGGTGCAGCTGAGTTTTGTTCAGTGATGTGGTTTGAGGTTCGAGGTGAAGAGACTTCAGCCTCATCTACCACGACTCACGTGGACGCCTTCGCCACCAACGGGAAGAGAACGCTGCTTCGCGCCTCTGTTCGCCAGCGACGTGTCTTCTGTGGCTGGTGCCCCGGGAGCCCGTGCACATTTGTTTGATTGTCGGACCGCATGCTGGGTGGTGGGCGGAGGTGCGTCCAGGGAGCTAGGGCTCTTGTTGCCGTTGCACGTCTTTTTTGGGAGTTGCCATTTTTCGGGGGGTCTACTGCGTTCAGTGCTCCTCGCTGCGAGACGCACGGGGGTTTGGGGAGGCCAGTGGAGGGGACGCATGTGGGTGACTGTGTCGTGGGAGAGAGGTGCCAGTGTGTGGGGGAGCCTGTGGCCCTCCACATGTGAAGTGTCTGGTCCTGAGATCCTTAAGGCTGAGGGAGGAGCCTCTTCTTTCTTTGTTGGCCTTTTAAATTCCTCAGAAGTTTCACATTTTTATTTACTTGAAATATTTTCCTTTGTGGTTTTTTTTTTATTTCTTCAAAGCTGGAGAGGTTACCGTTCTTCCATGAATCTGATAATCATTGTAACTTCTGACAGCTTTCTTATTTTCGGAGTCACAGCTGCACAGCTTGGAGGCTGTTTTCCAGAATGGACTCGCTGGATCTCGTCAAGAGCTTTTTCCTTCTGCTCTTGTGCGGTCAGAACCGTGCGCTCTCACCACCTGGATGTCGTGCTGGTGTCACAGCACTCTTGGCTCAGTGCTCCCTGCCCCGGCTCTCCTGCCTCTGGCCTCTGACCAGCCGGCTTGGTGGGGCCGAGCTGCCCTCAGGTCCCTATGGTATGTCCCAACGCCCGCTCTTGAGGACTCCTTCCAGGGCCCGGCCTCTTGGCCATCCCACCGCCCAGTCGTCTGGGGCTCATCATCCACACCCACCTTCTCTCAGGACCTTCTAGAAGTGCTGGGCACCCTGTCTGCCCTTCTTGGGCATGGCCTCCTTGGCTCCAGGACAAACCTCTGCCTGGTGTTGGGCACTGCCTGGCCCTTGGCACCAACTTCTCCGCCTCTGAAGCATTGGCCTGTGTCCAGGCGTCTTCGAGCCTGTCGTGGTCAGCGTCAGCCTCAGTGGCTTGTTTCTGAGCCCTTCATGTGACATTCTTCCCTAATTTTACATATTTCTGAGGAACCAGGAACTGTTCTCACTCCTGTCTTGTAGATGAGGAATGGGTGTGCAGATCCAGACCATGTCCAGAGCCCCCGGGCACCAGCTCCACCCAGGCTCCCACCCCTATCCCACGGCTTCCCACCTAGCCTGCTTCTGTCTGGACGCCAGGGTTCTACATAGCCACTGTCGACCCAGAGGTCAGAGAGGGCCCCTGTGCGCCACCCTGTCGCCAGGCCCTTCCAGGCCCTCCCTCCCTTGGGTCTCCCCTCCCCCTCACCAGCCTCCTCATGCAGCACTCCTGCCGCTCCCATCCCTCCCTCACTTAGACCTCAGTGGCTTAGATTTTTAAAACATGTTTTGCTATAGAGGACGTTTATTGGGACAGCTGGTGAAATTGGAATAAGATCTGTGATTAGATAAGAATATTGTATCAGGATTTTTTTTTCATAATTGGTCTGTAGCTAGGTACAAGATTGTCCTTGGTTTTTGTTAAATACATTCTAAAGTGTATAGGAGTTAGCAGGCGTCACCCGTGCAGAGTGTTCTCTGCTGACTCAGGAAAGTGTGTGCGTGTCTGTGTCTAGGGGAGAAAGTGACAGCAAGTGTGGCAGGTGGCAGTGGGCTGGGGTCCAGGTGAGGGTGCACAGGAGTTCTTCGTACTCTTCTTGCAATTGTTTTGGATTTGAAATTATTTCACATTAAAGCTAGCTACTCCCCACCCCCGCAAAAGAAAAAGCTATCCAGTGTATTGTTGTAAACTGCATCGCGGAATTATGTTCTCTGAAAGGAAGAGCCGTCTGTCATCCCACCTCTCCCTTGACTCTTTCCTGTACCCAAAGTTTTGTGTCCCTCATCCCAACATCGGAGCCCAGAGCCTGGTCCACGCACACCTGAGTGCCGGGCACTGCTGCCCCCTTGTGTGCAGGGCGGGCGCTGCAGGGAGCGGCCAGCCCTTCTGGCCCGTGGGCTCGTCCTGTCCTCACTGGTCTTCGCAGCTGTAGCTCTCCTGCCACGCCTCTGCCACGGCCCCAGCTGCCCTGGGTCCCAGCCTGGGCAGTCACGAGAAGCGCTTCTCTGGGACGGGCCAGAAGCTCTCGGGGTAGGCGCCCCTGGGCTGAGGGCGCCGGGGTGGCCTTTGTCCCGGGGACGCAGCTCCCGGCCTGCTCAGTGTCTCCACCCAGGGTCATGCGAGGCGGGAAGCGGTGGTGTCTGCTCGTTCTCACTGCTGGGTCAGCTCTGGGTGGGGGAGAAATGGTCTCTGCATTTGGATAAAATGCAGGCCCCATGTCCTCTCCTCACCTGCGGCGTGGCAGGGCCACCCGGGCGCGGAGCAGCTCCACACTGCACGCACGGCTCACCAGCGGCGTCTCCTTGCAGCGCACGTACCGAATGCCAAAGGAAGTCCGTGTGGAGCCCCAGAAGTTTGCCGCAGAGCTCATCCACCGCCTGGAGGCTGTGCAGCGGACGCGGGAGGCTGAGGAGAAGCTGGAGGAGCGGTTGAAGCGCGTCCGGATGGTGAGTGGGTCCCATGGCGGGGCGCCACGCCGGGTCTCCGAGGTGTGTGACCACACTCAGTAGAGTTTAGGGGGCCTTCAGGCCCTGAGCTGCTCCCACCAGGGCCCCCCAGCACCTCCCCGCCCCGCTGGATCATGCTCCGCCCCGACTTGGGGGCTTATGGGCAGCTCTCCCATGACACCTGCTCCCGGACCCAGGCCTGGCCTGCATCCTGCTCAGTGCCCTCCCTGCCACGCGGAGCTGAGATGCCCTCACATGGGCAGGAGGGGCAGGAGGCTCCCACTTGTCACTTCCGAGTGTAGAGTGGCTTTTAGGTCTGGACACAGGCTCTGTTTTGTCTTGTTTTCTGACCTGCAGCCTTGTTTGATGGAACTTTGGAGGCTAAGAAGTTTCATAATATTTGTAATTTATTTGCTTTAATACTTTTCTGCCCATAACTGCCAGAGATACCTTGCTTTTGTTGCCCTGGGCGTGTCATTCTACTAGACTCGTTTCCACACATTCAGGGCCTCCGTGCAGAGGTGCTGGTGACAGGCGTGCCCCTCACATGCCCTCTCTGTGCCCAGTCCCCCTGGACTTCGTGGGCCTCAGTGCTGTGTCCCACGGGCCTTTGCTTTTTCTCTTAGAGCAGAAATCTATTCTCTTCTCGATATTTTGCCCAATACCTGAAACTCAAAAATGTGACATTTCCTGAAGGAGTTGTTTCTCCACCCGATCTTCCTATTTAATATACAGGACCTGAGCCCTCGCTGGACCCCATCAGAACCCTTGGGAGGGCCCTGCTGTTTCAGTTCCACGTTCCCCGGGTGGGCCGTGTGTACAACAGTCTGGAGGCACTGCCATCAGGGTGGACATGGGGCCTGGCACGTGGTCACACCTGGCGGTCCCCTCTCCTCCACCTGCACCCGGCTCCAGAGCTCCCAGTGATGCCCAGCCCTGAAACGGGGGGCCTGGCTCCCCCATCTTCCCCCGTGGGGAGATAGCAGGCAGGTTTCCCATAGCGTGTCAGAACCTGGGACCCCTCACAGCACCAGAACGCAGCCCTGAGAGTGAGACGCTGGCGGGCGGGGCTGTGCTGCGAGGAGCCTCAGGGAGCCTGCTCAGCCCTCGCTCTCCTCTTCCGCCCGCATGGTAACCGCACGGCCCTCACAGCAGAGAAGGTGTGGCCTGAGGGCTTCCCCTGAGCTGACCAGCTGTCCTCGCGTGGCCCCCGAGGTCACCCGACAGGCACCCACCCTGCCGGCTCCCGTGACTTGGTCTCACTGCTTGGGAGGGAGTGGCCAGCAGGGCTGGGGTCAGGGGTTGAGTTGGCTGAGCTGCTCTCGTTAAGGCCATGAGGCCTGTGGAGGAGCTGAAGGGACAGTTAAGGGCATGGTTTCCGCCTCCTGCGACCCCGCTCTGAAAAAACGAACACGGGGGAAGGGGAAGGGTAAGCTGTGACAGTGAGAGAATGGCATGGACATATATACACTACCAAACGTAAGGTATATAGCTTGTGGGAAGTAGCCGCATAGCACAGGGAGATCAGCTCGGTGCTTTGTGACCACCTAGAGGGGTGGGATAGGGAGGGTGGGAGGGAGGGAGATGCAAGAGGGGAGAGATACGGGAACATACATATATGTATAACTGATTCACTTTGTTATAAAGCAGAAACTAACACGCCATTGTAAAGCAATTATACTCCAATAAAGATGTTAAAAAATAACAACAACAACAAAAACAAACACAGATCAGAGTTCCCGTGGAGTGCAGGTGCTTCGGCAGGAGCTTGGCCCCGGGTCACGCGTGTGACGAGGCCGCGTCTTCCTCGGCCAGCAGCATTTCCACGGCACTACCTCTCTGAGGCAGCCCCGAGCACGTCGCTGTTAACAGCTCTTAAAACCAACGTGCTTAGGACATAACGTGTGTAACATTCCGTGAAAGAAGTTTAAGAAAGTGAGAATTCACCACCTTTTCATGGCGGACTTGAGCTTTCGTAATCGTTCTGTTAAGTTTTCAGTCTTGGCTCAGGGGCTGCGTGTGCTTGTGGTCCTGGCAGGTCAGCATTCTGGGCGAGACATCCTACAGGCAGCTGCAGCTCTAGGTACTGAGTGTGCTTTTCTGACGTCTGAGTCTGAGACTCTTTCTCTTTGTGGCCTCCCTGGCAGGCGCTTGGTGACTGTGCCTGGAGCCCATGAGCTCTCACGGGAGGGGCTGGACCAAACAGTGTTCTCTGATTTAACAGAAAGTGTCCAAACGAATGTCTAGTGTCAGTTCAGGAACTGGTCGGCGGGCACAGGACCTCAAGCTCAGGCAGGCTGCCACTTGCAGTGGCCGTTGGCCATTGGTGCCCGGCCTCAGGATCACGTTCTTAGGCACACGGCTGCTCCGATTGGTCTGCTCCCACAGGCATCCCTCGGTCCCCAGGGGTGTGGCACCCTGCCCAGCAGCTGGCAGTGTGGTCTTGAGTCTCTTACTCCGTGTGACTTTGTAAGCTATATGAATCATGCTATAAGTGAGAGAGTCCTTATTTAAGAGGAATAACTACAGTATTTTTATTTTTGGCTGTGCTGCGCAGCTTGTGGGATCTTGGTTCCCCAACCAGGGATTGAACCCAGGATTCTGCAGTGAAAGCGCCAAGTCCTAACCACTGGACCTCCAGGGAAGTTCCACTACAGATTTTTTAATAACTTATTTTCATTGTAAAACTTGGAAAATAAAAACAAAATAAAACGGGCTTCCCTGGTGGTGCAGTGGTTAGGATTCCACCTGCCGATGCAGGGGACACGGGTTCGTGCCCTGGTCCGGGGGATTCCCACGTGCCGCAGAGCAGCTGGGCCCGTGAGCCATGGCCGCTGAGCCTGCGCGTCCGGAGCCTGTGCTCCGCAACGGGAGAGGCCACAGCAGTGAGAGGCTTGCGTACCGCAAAAAAAAAAAAAAAAAAAAGAAAACGAATACTATCAGCTGAATGGTTATGTAAATCTATAATATCAATATTATAGAACTCTAAAATTGAATTTCTGCACATGCAGAGCTATTAAGAAAAACTAGATGTCAGATCCGTAGGAATTTGGAGGTTCCCTCTTGCTCTCTGCTGCCCTAGGTGAATAGTGTCAACACTGCAGTGCCCTGGGGAAGACTTGGCGAGGAGTCTCCCAGCCCTTCATCCCTGCAAAGCACAGGGGTCGGGATGGGGACACAGGATGGGGCGCAGGAGCCCAGGGGTCTGAGGCTCTGCCAGGGCAGCTCCCATCTGTGCCCACAGGGTGTGTGCTCCCCCTCCATCCATCCCTCTCTCCCTGTCTGTCCTCTTCAGTACCATTTTCCATCCTGAGTTGCAGTGCCCACAGCTGACGGCATGTCCGAATGACATTTAGGTACTTTTGCAGTGGTGAGTTTTGTGAACTCCCAGAGGTTTTTTGTGTTAAAGTGCAGGGTGGCTTAGTCGCCCATTTTCTCAGTTATGACCAGACATACTCAGCATTCTGGTTTGGACAAATCAATAAGACGAGAAAATAAATGTGACTAGTATCTTCTGGAATTAAAGTGATTGAATATTTATGTTTATAGATGTGGTTATGGTAATTCTCAGAGAGTCAAAGGAAATTCTATTAGTTTAATGTCAGAATTTATTAAGACACCAATAACAAGATAAGCAAAAACCAAGAGCTCTTCTATACAAGGGCAACATTCCCTTTGAAAATATGATGGAAAATATGGCAGTAAGATTGAAGAATAGGAAAACTCAACTGAAAAAAAAAAGAAAATTTTTATTGATAAGCATAAGAGAAAGTAGAACCAGTGCCAGGATTCCCGGTGGTCTCCGCGGCACTGGCATTGTGCCCCTCCTCACCACGTACCCACCACACTCGGGTGGTGAGCCCAGCCTCCATCCGTCTGCACCCTCTTGCCGCGCAGACTGCCCAAAGCCCAGCCACGCTTGCTTGGGACTCAGCAGGGACAGGAGGGGCTCTGGGGGCCGCTCTGGGTCGGGCGGCCCCTCCAGCACCTCACCTGCTCATCCCGGGCTTGGGGCTCCTGGCCTTTGCTTGCTTGTGATTTGTCTCCCCAAGCGTGAGGTTTCTGCAGTGCGGCCAGTGCCAAGAGGTAACGTATGGCCTTGTCCTCACAGGAGGAAGAAGGTGAGGATGGTGATGTGTCCTCTGGCCCCCCAGGGGCCAGTCATAAGCTGCCTTCAGCCCCGGCCTGGCACCACTTCCCACCCCGCTACGCGGACGTGAGCTGTGTGGGGCTGCGGGACGCACACGAGGAGAACCCCGAGAGCATCCTGGACGAGCATGTGCAGCGAGTCATGAGGACACCGGGCTGCCAGTCACCGGGGCCTGGCCACCGCTCCCCGGACAGTGCGCACATGCCCAAGATGGGGGCGCTAGGGGGCACAGTGCCCGGGCATGGAAAGCACATGCCCAAGTCGGGGGCAAAGCTGGACACAGCTGGCCTGCACCTCCACAGACACGGCCACCACCACGGCCACCATAGCTCAGCTAGGCCCAAGGAGCCTGCTGAGGCCGAGGCCTCCCGCCGGGTCCAGAGCAGCTTCGCGTGGGGCCCAGAGCTGCACGGCCACGCGGCCAAGCCCCGAAGCCACGTGGAGAGCATGGGCGCCGCCCCCACCACCAGTGACAGCCTGGCCTACAGGTGAGTGTGTGCAGCGGTTCCCTCTTTCTGCATCTGTGTCAGTGAGACTGTGTGTGTCTCCAGGAAAAAGGGGTCAAGGCGAGAGGCCGTATCTCCTGTGGCCTCTGTTCAGCCTTCAATCCAGGATTCCCCTTTAAAAGTCATTAAATCAGGGTCAGCCACAGAGACAGCAGGCACCTGGGTGCACTGGCCGCTGGAGCTCCAGCCTTGAAGCATGGTCAGGTCAGATGCACCTGTTTCGGAGAGCAGTGTCTGGGTGAGGAAGGGTGGCCAGGCCCTGGATGCCGCCACCTTGGCTCCAACCCTCCCGGCCCATGCTGCCCGGACGCCTTCCTTCCTTTCCTTCCCGCCATAGAGTCCACCAAAACAACCCCACTCATGCCCGCAGAGCCAGGGCAGAGGCCCCACGTTCAGGGAGGGGCCCTTCCAGGCCACCCTCCCATAGCCATGAGGGTCTGGGCCAGCTGTCCAGCATCAGGCCAGCTGAAGTAGCAGGTGACCTGGGTCTTGCTCTTGCAGCGGGAAGGCAAGCATGACCTCCAAAAGAAACTCCAAGAAGGCCGAGTCGGGGAAGAGCACCAGCGTGGAGGCACCAGGCCCCTCTGAGGACGCAGAGAAGAACCAGAAAATCATGCAGTGGATCATCGAGGGCGAGAAGGAGATCAGCAGGCACCGGAAGGCTGGCCACGGGTGAGAAGCCGTGTGTGGGCGTGGGCCCTGTGCAGTTGTGGGCACAGGCGTCCAGAGCCACCCCGCCAGCCTTTAGCGCCCCTCTGCCAGCATCCCGAGCAGCTGGTCTTAGTGCAAGCCACATGCCACGGAAGCAGGAATTCCTTGGAATTAGGTCCAGAGGTCCACACCTTCCTGTGTGGACCCTGTGATGGGGTGGGGGTCGTCAATGAGCTTCATTGTCCTGGGCAGGAGTGCCCACTGGTGGGGTCAGTCTGAAGTTGCTGCAGCCCCCCCACCCCACCCCACCGGGGAGGGGCCTCCTGCCACGTGGCTGCCCTCCTGTGAGAAGGAGCTAAGGCAGGGCCTGCACGAGGAACCGTATGGGCCTAACCTGCTTGTCCTCCAGCTGCCGGGGGCAGTTCTCATCTGGTCTGTGTCCCTCTGAGCTCTGTGTCAGTCTCAGTGTCACCCCTGTCCCCTTTGTGGTGGGGACAGGGCTGGGCGGGGGGCCTGGGGCTGGTGGGGTCGGCCCATGGGTGGACTTCCCGGGCCCTCGCCGTTCCTGGGCATTCCTGGGAAGGGCCGAGTGGTGTGTGTGAGGCAGGTGAGGCAGGTCATTGGCGACACGGGGTCCCTGTGTCTTGTGTCCACGTAACCTTGGAACGAGCCCCCTGCCAGTGTGCAGACCCTTTGCAGTCACAGAGCCTGACCTGGTGGGGGGGCCTCTCTGGGAGCCCCTCTCTTGCTCTGGTGGGGGTGGATTTTTGGCTTCTCTGGATTTCTCTCTTTTGCGATTTTCACAAGGACTGGCTCTGTCCTTGGCCGCTCCCCCAACCCCAAATGGAGGGTTGGAGGGCTTCTGTGGGTAAAGAGTAAGAGTCTAGAAACAGCCTCCTGGGTTTGGAAGGCTCCTGCCCTCTGGCTGGGCTGCAGGTTCTATCAAATGCTGATGCTACAGCATCTCCACCAGCACTTCTTGGGATCTGTGGGGCCAGGGGAGGTGAGACCTGTAGAGGGGAGAATGGGGGGAATGTGGGGCCAGGGAGTGAGGGGTAGGGGGACGGGGTGAGGTCTCCCTGTGGCCGGCCTTGTGGGACTTTTTAGGAGGAGTCCACCTCCCCCTAGGGTACATTCCCTGGGCAGTTCTGGCATCACAAGGGCACTAGGTCAACCCACTCCCCCCAGGGCCCCCTTCTTGGGATTCCCTCCTTTTTGCTCCTGAGGCTAAGCCCCCCTTTCTGAGGCCTCCAGCCTAGCTGAGAGAGGCAGATGTTTTCACTCGAATTCCATTCGGTGATTGAGTGACGGCAGGTCACACAGATGTAAAGCACGTTCTCAGTGTCTGATGATGGGGAGCGTGATGTTACGTGGAGGGGGAACTCAGGAAAGATCACGTGTTCAGAATTATGCTAATTATGTCAAGTATTTTGTTTTTCTTTTTAACTTATTTATATTGGGCTGTGTTGGTTCTTCATTGCTGCGCAGAGGCTTTCTCTAGCTGCAGCGAGCAGGGGCTACTCTTTGTTGTGGTGCGCGGGCTTCTCGTTGCCATAGGCTTCTCCTGTTGTGGAGCATGGGCTCTAGGACACGGGGGCTTCAGTAGTTGTGGCTCATGGGCTTAGTTGCTCCATGGCATGTGGGATCTTCCTGGACCAGGGCTCGAACCCATATACCCTGCATTGGCAGGCGGATTCCTAACCACTGTGCCACCAGGGAAGTCCCTGTGTCAAGTGTTTTTAATGGAGAAGGAAATACACTGAATATACCGAGAGTGGCTGTTTCTGAATTACATTTATTTTTTCTTTGAATTTCCTGACTGTTTCAGGTTTTTCACAAAGAGCACTTATTTTAATATCAAAATACTTTTCAATAACACTGAAAACTTTTCTTTAAAAGAAGTTTTCATGGGGAAGCAGAAAAAAAAAGTATTCACATAGGATGTGATTTATATTTCAATACACAAGTTTCCAGGAAGGACTGTACGTTCGAGGTGCAGGGGGCCGTGGTGGGTGTGGGCGCTGCTCACCTTGTTCTCTGGCCCCACAGGTCGTCCGGGGCAAAAAAGCAGCAGGCCCACGAGAGCTCCCGGCCCTTGTCCATCGAGCGCCCCGGGGCCGTGCACCCCTGGGTCAGCGCCCAGCTCCGGACCTCCGTGCAGCCCTCGCATCTCTTCATCCAGGACCCCACGATGCCACCCAACCCGGCCCCCAACCCTCTGACGCAGCTGGAGGAGGCCCGCCGACGCTTGGAGGAGGAGGAGAAGAGGGCCAGCAAGGCGCCCTCGAGGCAGAGGTACAGGACCTCGGGAGAGCAGGGCCTCCTGCTGTGTGGCCGAGGGCTGGGAGGGCAGGTGGTCATCACACTGTCCCTCTGGGGAGGGAGGGGGAGCCCTTCCTGTGTCTCAACTGCCCTGCGCATGTGCTCACTCGCCCTTACCTTGGGACTGCTGGAGGTCACAGTCAGATGACCATTGGCTGCTGTGCTGGCTGAGCCAGGAGGGGGCGGTCCTGGGGGCTCCCAGCTGCCTCCACGAAAGGGGCCTGGAACATGTGGTTCACAGCTACACGGAGGGGAGCCCCGATGTCACGTGCAGGCAGGACGTCGGTGCTGAGATGTGGGTGGGTGTAAACTCTTCTCCTGGAAAGGCCCCAGCCCCACAGCCCTCCTCACTGTGCCCTCCTTGGCCTTCAGGGCCAGGGTGGCCCCAGAGGGGCAGGAAGGCCTCCCCTTTATGGGGGACAGGTCGTCCCTCCAGGCTGGATCCTTGCAGCTGGGCCTTTGAGGTCACTTTCCCAGGCCTGCTGACCCATCAGGATTCCCAGGTGGATCAGGGTCTCTGAGGGGCCTGGAAATCTGGGGAATGTGGTCATCAAACTGCAGCCACTGTTTTTCTTGGATGTTACTGGCTCCCATTGCCCTCGGTCAGCTGGGCATCTGGGGTCTGGCCTCACCGTGTTTGGGTCCGTGCTGCTCTGGGGAAGCTGGCGTCAGGGTGCAGACCCTGCCCAGCGTCCGTCTTGGGCATAGCTGGAAGCCCGCATGTGTCCCCCGGGTCACTGAAGGTGACCATGTTTACGCCTAGCTGTCTCACACCCCGTGATCTCGTTCGTCAGCATAGAGCCGGGGAGCAGGCTGTGCACGCGGCCTTGCCTGGTGCTAGCCTGTAAGCTGGAGGCCAGTGGGGCAGCAGTGGGGCCACCGTGGGGGCTGGGGCGTGTGGACACCCTCCCTGCCGTGAGGACCCCCTGCAGGGGCTTCCTGGCCCATCACCCTTGCTGCCCACTGTCTGTTCTTCCTGTGAGTACTCACAGGTCCTGCCCAGTGGCATGTCGTGTCTGGCTGGTGACGCTGAGCTGAGCCACACAGGTGGCTCTGGCACCTCCACAGTGGTCAATCTAGGGCACGTGGGCCTTTTGTAAATGGCTACAGACCAGAGAGTTGGGCCCTCCTCGTGGGGTGACCTCCGCCCAGGCCGGTGAAAGTAGAAGTTGTGTCAGGGCCACAGAGCATTGCCCCCGGGGTGGAAGGCCACTGGGAGAGGAGCTGCCAGGCAGGGAGTCCCCTTCAGATGGAGCAGTGGCCGCGCTCCAGAGCCCAGGTCTGTGTTGAGTGCTGAGTAGGAAGAGCTGCACCCCAGGGAGGAGGCCAGGGCAGCTCCTCTCAGAAGGCGAAGGCTCCTCTGAGTGTGCATGAAGTGACAGGACCCAGCATGTTCCCGGTGCCTGAGGCTCTGCCCAGATGAGGGTCTGGGAACCCTGGATGGATGGAAGCAGCGTCGGCCTCTCGACTCATCCTGATGGAGTCCTGCTCCTCCCACCCGGCTCCACAACCCAAGGAGGGCTTTGGTGTCCTGTCCGCTGCACACAGTGGGAGCCTCGTCTGTGGTGACAGAGCGTCTTGGGAGCCCCTGCTCCGTCTTCCCGCTGGTCTCCTGTGGTCACCGCCAACTGCTGCTGGAGGCCCTGCCCAGGCCCATGCGGCTCACTGACGCCGTTGTTCCCTAGGTATGTGCAGGAGGTCATCCAGCGGGGGCGCTCCTGTGTCAGGCCAGCGTGCACGCCCGTGCTGAGCGTGGTGCCAGCGGTGTCCGACCTGGAGCTCTCCGAGACAGAGTACGTGCGCTCCCCCCGGGTCTTCCCGGTACCGCCCAGCCATACCGCGCCTCCGGCCAGGCGCTGCAGTGGCGCAGCTGTGCCCGCGATGGGAGCTCAGGCACTGCACCTGAAGAGCTGGGTCTGCAAGTGTATCTCTGTCAAAGGAACCGTCTGACTGTCCACGTGGTGACAAGTGACCAACGGGCCAGAGAGGAGGTCCACTCGCCTCCCGCACTCTGGCCTCACGTCCCTACCAGGCCTTGGGACTCGCTGGTCAGCAACCTGCCCGGATCGATGGGTTCAGGGCTGCAGCCCTGACTCCCCTGGCACTGCTGACCGGAAGCGTCAGCCCCGGGCACTTGTGCGCAGCAAGCGGGCTCTGTTCTCACATGGACCACAGGCACCTGCGGGTCGGCTCCCTGGGCATGTGCAGGCCAGGCTGGGCGCTGGGGAGCCAAGGGCCGTATGTAGACAGTGCTGGCCACCCTGTCCCTGCACTTCTGCTCAAGACAGAGAAGAAGGAAGGGGCCCCCGCCTCAGCCTTGCCGGGCTGACCCCAGACAGTACTTCCTCACACCCGGCTGAGTGTGCTGAGGGGCTCACGGCCTCCCCATAGGTCACTCCTCCAGTGGCCCCTGGAGAAGCAGGGACTCAGCGTCCCTTCTGTAGAGAATGGACCCCACAGGAACCCCAGCTGGGCTCCTAGGACAGCCTGGGCTTGAGGTCGCAGGACTGAGGGACGGGAAGTGGGCTCTGGGAGCCTGGCTCAGGCAGTGGATGGCCACACAGCTGAGGTGACCGCCGGCTCTGTGCCCTGGAGCACCGGGGCGGGGGGGTCCCCGGGGAGAGTAGAGCCTGCTGTGCGCTCAGGTGGCCTTCCTGACGTGACACTGACACGCCCAGCTGGCCAGGGCAAGGGCTGTGCCAGGCTCCACGTGCGCAGCTCTGGAGCGGTTACAGGACCGGACGCTGGAGGAGACGGGTGCTGCCTCAGCCTGGGCAGGAGGCGCTGCTTGCCTCGGCGCCCCCTGGAAGTGTGGCTGGCTGCTGCTTATGGTCTTGTGACAGGCTCTCTGCCATGAGGCAGATCCGTGTCAGGATCCGTCACAGTTCTATTCTGTTCGTCCAGTCCCTGGCCTTAGGTGTTTCTGAAGTTGGGGGCTGTAGGCCTTACTAGGACACGAGCAGTTTAGCCCAGCCTCGAGGCGGTGGCTGTGGCGGGTTCCGTGGCCTGGCTGTCTCATGCAGCCCAGCAGAGGCATCCGCTGTGGGTTGCGGCTCTGAGAAGCCTGCTCGCCTAACTTCACGTGGTCTGGGTAGTGGGTGCTGCCCGCCAGGCAGTTCAAGCCACAGTGAGACCAGGGCCTCGCAGTGGGTGGTGGGCGGGCCGAGGCGCCGGTCAGACAATTGGTGGGCAGGCGACGAGCTGCTGTCCGCGTGGGTCAGGGCACGTGGCTGGCGCAGGACTGGAAACCTGGGCTGAGGCACCACGTGGGGTGAGCCCCCCGGGGCTGGATGTGGCTATGTGGGTGGGGCGGGCGTCAGGGCCTGTGGATGTGTGGCACTTCTGAGCATGGCACAGCCTACCCTGCAGGCCCTGCTCTGTCGTTTACTGGGGGGCCTGGGGCCCAGCAGTCACCGCTGCTTCTCCACCCCCCAGGACGAAATCGCAGAGGAAGGCAGGTGGTGGGAGTGCCCAGTCGTGCGACAGCATCGTCGTGGCCTACTATTTCTGTGGGGAGCCCATCCCCTACCGGACCCTGGTGAGGGGCCGTGCGGTCACCCTGGGCCAGTTCAAGGAGCTGCTGACCAAGAAAGGCAACTACAGGTGAGAGGCCTTGGTGGGGTCCGCTCAGGAGACGGTGCTGTGTGCTGACGCCGCGCTGAATCCTTGCCTCCACCTGTCTGGCCACGGGCTGTCGGCGTGAGCCCCGCGATGGGTGGGGCATGGGTGGTGTCAGGTGGCTGAGGGCTCCAGGCCGAGCAAGGGGTCTGGAGGGTCTGTTGGTCCCCGTGCTGGTGTGACCTCAGTCGGCCTCGCCTCAGCCTCATAACCATCCTCCGCAGGTCTGCCCTGGGCTGCCCAGCCCTGCCGGCCTGAGACCAGCTCCTGCACGCTCCTCGTTGGGCTCTGTAGGTCGGGTGGGGCCCATGGGGTCTCGGCTGGGGTCAGCCCAAGGTGGGCCTGCCTGGGTGGTTTGCTGTGGCCACTGGAGGGGCCCTGGGCCGAGTGCAGGCGCTTTAGCCCAGTGAAGAGGACAGAAACCCCACGCCCACCCACTCCTCCCCCACAGCACCTAGAGGCCGGGGCAGGGACCCTGCATGTGGTCACCGCACGTGTCCAGCACTGGCACTCAGGCACCGGGCAGAACCGCCTCGCGTGCCCTGCAGGAGGTGTCGGGGGCGGCTGCCAAACTGCCGGACGCTGCCGCCCTCACCGCCCCTCCCGCCCGCAGATACTACTTCAAGAAGGTGAGCGACGAGTTCGAATGCGGCGTGGTGTTCGAGGAGGTGCGCGAGGATGGGGCCGTGCTGCCCGTCTTCGAGGAGAAGGTCATCGGCAAGGTGGAGAAGGTGGACTGACGGGCGGGCCTGGCCTCCGCGCTGCGCACCACGAGGGCCTGTGCCGGGTCGCGAGAGCGTGGCAGACACGCGGCTGCTGGCGGAAGGCTGGGTGCTGCCCGCCTCACAGCCGCCACCCCTTTGGTCCGTCTGTGTCCAGGAGGGCAGGGGTCCCTCTGGGGTCCCACAGGCTTCCACCCACTCCTCTGCAGGACACTCAAGAGCCCACCCAGCAGGGAGCCCACCATGGGGCCGCCTTGAGACCCTCCCCCACAGCCCCCTGCTGCTAACCGCAGACGCCCCCGGCGCTCGCCTCACAGGCTCTGCTTCTCCTTCCGGGACTCGCCCGCCATGGCCTGCCCTGGTCAGGCCTGTCCCAGAGCCGGGGTGCAGGGGGCCCCGTGGGGCCTCTGTCCATTGTACATGTCACCGAGTGCCTTCAACACAGCTTGTCTCTTGCCTCACTGTGTGGACCCGGTGACGTAGCACCGAGGCCCAAGCGTGGGCTCAGCGGGTCCCGGGCCCCTTCCTCCTAAGGGCCCATGTAAATATGTACATTTCTCAGGCCTGGGCCAGCGGGGAGGGGCTGCCCCAAGCCCGTTTTTCATGCGCTGACTTGTACAATTATCTTTTCAAAGGTACTTGGATAATAATGAAATAAAACCATTTTTGAATCTTGCCTGGCTGTGGACTGCACCTGTCCAACGTGGCTGGTGGGAATGCCCCTCAGCTGGCTCCTGGGATGTGTGCCCCGTCTCCCAGCCACCAAAGGAAGTCAGGCCAGCCTCTGGTGGGGAGCGGGGGCCATGGAGCAACGCTAGCAGAGCTTGGGAGAGAGAGTGGGCCTGAAGCTGGCGGCAATGCCATGCTCCCCTTTCCTGCCCCAGTGGAGCCTCAGGCCTGAGCCAGGGACCCATCTTCCATCCAAGATGTGAAGGACCCAGGAGGCTGAGATTGGGCCCAAACCAAGGGCCAGGGGGCCTGCCTTGCTCAGGAACCACACACACAGTCCAGGACCAGAGCTCTTTATTCACAGCCCACAGCTTCCATGGGCACCAAGGGACACGGCTCCCCGGGTGGGCGCTGACAGCGGTGCAACTACAGCTCGTCCTTGGGCTCCGTGGTGTTTTCTGGCATCTCCTGGAAAGAGTCATAGAGACCCAGCTGGAAGCTGCACCCTCAGCCCAGCCCAGCCCAGCCCATGTCACAGCCACGCGTCCAGAGGACTCGTCCAGAGACCTGGAGCCTTGGGACAGAGACACCCACCGGGAAGGGGGCTCCGGGCACCTCCGTGGGCTCCTCTGCAGGCAGCTCACCCCCGCTGTCCAGAAACTTGGAGAAGGTCTCCAGGTCCCTGGTGCCTTTGTATTCAATCACCTGAGGAAAGACAGGCGGGTCTGGGGGACACACCGTCCAGGGTCTAAGGCCAACCCTCCGAGGCCACGCCGCATCTCCAGCCGAGGTCTGAAGAGCCTAGACTGAGCCCAGACCAAGGATGGGGTCCTGCCTCACCTTCCTACCAGGCCCCGCCGGGAAGTACTTGAGGGTGGGGAAGCCGTGCACAGGGAGGGCCTCCAGCTCGTTGGCCGTGGCATCCAGCTCGGCGATGACGATGTCCTCGTGGTCCCTGTACTTCTCAGCCAGTGCCTCCCAGGCCGGGGCCATCTCTTTGCAGTGGGTGCTCCATGGGGCATCTAGGACAGGGGGGCATCAGCACAGCCAGCAGGGTCCCTGCTGCCCACTAGCCCACTGCCCTCTGCACTCACAGAACTTGATAAACACGTTCTTGGTTTCATCAAAAGCCACCTGCTCGAAATTCTTGCCCACGAGGGTCTTGACTGGCCGCTGGTCCCAGTCGGGGGGGACCTCCTGGCTCAAGTGATAAGGCTGGGGGAACCGGCCAGGTGCTTTATTGGGGGTCTCTCCCAAGAGCCGCTGCTCCCATCCCCTCCCCCCAACTGGGCAGTCCAACAGCGGACCTTGACCTCCCCACCCAGGACTGCGCGGCAGAAGTCTGCAACCGAGGTGGCGGTGACTGGCCCCCTGTCCACAGGCATGTACTTCTTGGTGGTCTCAATGTTGATGAAGCGTAGGGTGGGGGCCTCCTCGGCCTTGAGGCCGAAGTACTGGAGCACGTGGTCGTTGCTGGCGCCCACGTCCACCACCACAAACAGCACCTGCCAGCAGGGAGTCCGCGTGGGCCCCCCACCTCCCCACTGCCACCTCACCCCCCACCCATGGGCCGAGCCAGTACCTGCCCCCGGAAGCCGGGAGCCGCCTCCCGGAAGCCCGCCAGCAGCTCCCGGTGGGGGGCCAGCGTCTGGTTGACGAACAGCAGCAAATGGTTAAGGATCCTGGCTGCAAAGATCTTATGGGACGTCTGCGGGGGCAAGTGGCGCTCGTGGGCTGCTCCCGTGCTCGCCTTCCATCTGCCGCTCCCACCCGCCCCTGCCCTCCGGCCCCACTTACCTGGCTGTTGAACTCCGTGACCAGGTGCATGCTGTGCGTGAGGAGGAAGCGTGACAGATCCTCTTGGTCCAGGCCCAGCTCCTCATCCACTGGGAAGTCTGCCCGCCCCTCGTCATACTGGACAACGCCGGGTGGGTCAGCAGGAGCCATCGCCCTGACTCTGACCCCCACTTCCGCCCTGACTCGGAGCGTGACCCACCTTTTTGAAGAGGACCACGGTGTCCTTGGTGAGGCCGAACTTCTGAAAGAGCTGAGGCTGGTTGGTGAGGCCAAAGCTCATGTCCAGGACATCCTGGGCCAGGGCCAGGAAGGTAGCCACATCCTTGTCCTGCAGGTCCTAAGGGGCCCGAGCCTATGAGGCCGACTGGCCTCACAGACCCTGCTCCCAGGCCCGGCCCCCGTGCCACCAGCTCACCTGGAAGAAGCCAATGACCACCACATCCCGGGCATCTATCAGCGCTTGGGCGCCCTCCTCATCCTCCAGCCTCGTGGCACTGGGCCCCACCCGCCGCCTCAGCCACTCAGCAATGCCCTCGGCCTCCCAGGGGCCTGCAGAGATTCCCCTCAGCCTGGGCCAGCCCTGCCACCCGCCCACCCGCCCATGCCCACTCCCCGCACCAGTGTACTCCTCCGGGTGCGTGTGGTTCCCATCACGGAAGAACTTGAGTGTGGGGTACTCTGTCACCGCAAACTCCTCGGCCAGCTCTGGCTCCGCGGGTCCGTCCACCTTGGCCAGCCTGACTTTGGCCGACTCTGCTGCCAGCAGGGCAGCCGCCTTGCTGTACTCAGGGGCCAGTGACTTGCAGTGCCCACACCATGGGGCGTCTGGGGGACAGGGCCATGAGTGCCCCAGGCCTCCATGGCCCCAGCCGCAGCCCCTGCTCCCGCCCGGCCAGAGCTGGCCGACCTTGGGGCCAGTCAGGCCCAGCAGGGAGCAAGCATGTCCTGTCCACACCTTCCTCATCAGGGGCCCACCTGAGCCTTGGCCACATGGAGCCCAAGTACCGGAGACCAGCCTCCTCAAGGCTCCCGGCTTGGGGAGGCAGTGGCCAGTACTGTCCTGACAGGGAATTTAGGAGGAATTTTCCGTTGCCGCCCCCTGAGGCCGGCTCCCGGCCATCTGCCTGTTGAGGCCTGCCGGCTAAGAATGGCTCTCACGTGTGAAAAGCTTGTAAAAACCCAGAAGAATGTGCAAGCCTGAATGCTGGCTGGCCCTTTACGGAAGAGTTTGTAGAAGGACAATGACCGTGGGTCTCCCCTGCACCTGTGCCCTTCACCACTGTGAGGCTGGACCCCCAGGCCCAGCTCAGCCCCAAGGCTGTGCCTCGGGTATCTTCTGACAGAGCTCCAGGAGCACGGTGGGGGCGAGTGGCCCTGGCATGGGGGGGGTAGAACCCCCCAGGTGGCCCCTGCGGGTCTCCCAGCCCCACCGGCCCCAAGCACTCACAGAACTCCACCAGCAGGGCAGGGTGCTCCCGCAAGGCCAGGCCAAGGGTCTGCCGGCTCAGCACCAAGATCCCATCCTCCTCCGGGGGCTCCTTCTCGGGGGGCTCCTCCTCAGGGGGCTCCTCCAAGGGACCCTCGGGCCCTGGCCCCTGTCCCCACAGGCCTGAGGCCCCGAGCAGCAGCAGCAGCGCTGGCAGGAGCCGGCCGTCCATGGCGGTGCCGGGGCCCATGGGGCGGGGGCAGATAAGGGGGTGGGGGGCCAAGCAGCTGCTGCCACGTGGCACACAGGCCTGGTTGCAGGGAAGATAAGGCTGGGAGGCCCCCCCACCCCGGGGGCGGGGAGGCAGACAGGCGACACCGAGGGCACCGAGACAGAGCAACGTTTAATAGGACTGTTCAGGGCACAGTGCCAGGCCTGGGGAGGGGGCGTCCCGGGACAGGACAGAGGGCAGGGGCTCTGGCCACTGAGGGGGCCGGGGAACGGTCAGGGGTCCCTTGCAGCGACTGGCAGAGGTGGGGGAGACCAGGATCGCAAGTGGGAACACAGCCCTGGGACAGGGGGCGCTCAGCTCTCCCAGTCCTGGCAGATGTGGAGGCCCCACTCCCAGGACAGGTGGGGGGTCCTGTCGTCATCGGTGAAGAAGGACGTGACCACGTAGGCACCCCGCACCAGCACTCCCCGGGGCGCCTCCTCCAACGGAGTCACAAACTCGTACTCCTGGGCGCTCGGGCCATAGCTGCCCACCATGTAGACGGCTTTGTCCACTGGGGGAGGGCGAGGGTGTCAGGGGCTGCCCTCTGTCCCACTGGCCCCCACCCCGAGCCTTCCCCCTGGGCTGCCCCCTCCACGCAGCCCTCACCTCGCAGGCCCTGGCGGTAGGTGTGATGCAGACACTTGAGGCCACTGACGATCTCCTTATTGACCTGAGGGACAGAGGGTGTTAGGGGGAACCTGGGGGGCTGGGCCTGTGGCTGGCTGGTGTCCCCAGTGACAGCTCCCTCACCTTGAAGGTAATCTTCACTTTGTAATCAACACCCTCCTTCAGGACAAACACCCGGTTTTTCAGCGCAGCCAACTCTCCTGTTAGGGAAAGTGCAGCTAAGTGTGAACTCCTGGGATGGCTGAGACCCTGCCCCAGGAGCCCCCATGGGGGGCCTGTACCTGTGAGGTCTAGGTCTGAGTACTTGGGATTGGGCATGGGTGGGGGGATCCTAGGAGGTCCATGGCAACGAGCCCAGGTCTCTACCCCAAAGATCAGTTTGTATTTTGCGGAGAGGGTTACCTGTGAGGTCCCTGCCTGGGGCTCAGGGTCGCACCAGGCATCCTGGGAGTTACCTGTGAGGTCCATGGTGATGGGCCCTGGGGCCTGCTCAGACATCAGTGTCAGGCTGGTCACCTGCACGTTGGGCAGGCTTGGGTCTGAAGAGAAACCAGAAGTGTACAGGTGCCCTAACCCTAACCCACCCTCTCCACCCCAGTCCAGGGCGTGGGCATACCCAAGGCAGGCGGCTCAGGCCCCAGCAGCGCCCGCTTGTAATTGACCAGGCTCTCGTCGTCCGGGTCCAGCTGCTGGATCTCCAGGAGGCTCTTCCTCCCCGGGGCCCGGTACTCCGGCACGGCCTCATCCAGCACCTCATCTGGAGGCAGCTGCCCCTTCTCCTTGTCGGTCAGGAGGACTGGGGGTCGGGGAGGGTGTGTGAGCAGCTGCTGCCAGCTGACCTGGTATTTGCTGGAGCCTGCCGTCTGGCCAGCTGGACCTCCCACTGCCCAAACTTAACAGGAGTCCGGTGAGAGCTCTGGGATAGGGGTGGGCCGAGAAGATGCAGAGCAGTGCCCAAACCCAGCCTCTTAGGGAAGGGCCTGGGGAGTGGAGAAGGCTCCCAAGAGATGGAGGCAGGTGATCCCTGGAGGCTCCAGCTGCATCCTTCTGCCCCACCCATTCATCCCAGGCCCCTCCCTGACTGTAGGGGGAAGGAAGACCCCAAATGGGGAACAGCCCCAAGGGATAGGGTCCACCACTACAGAGTGGTGACCACTGAGGTCTTCTCTAGAGCAGAGGCTCTGCCGTTTTGCTGCTCTCCAGGGTCCCCAGTGCCCTAGGCCTCTTCCCATATTCCCATAAGGCTCTCGGACACCTCTCAGGGTCCCCACCACCCTGCTCAGGGACTGCGTTCCCTGAATGCCTCCCCACAGTCTTGGGAGTTCCTCTCCATAATGCTCCTGAAGGGTAGGGGTGGTTCTCTCTAAACCCCTCAACTTATGCTCTGAGGCCACCTCCCCAGGTGCCTCCAGACCCAGTCAGCTAAGCCCCTTCCCCGGCGCCTTAACGCAGGGGTCTTTCTGAGCCCTTCCCACAGTCCTAGGGGAAGCTCCTATGGTGCCTTGGGGCAGGGTCTTTCCGAGTCCCTGCCCACTGCGCTCCAGTCTTTCCCGGGATCCACACCCTCCCTGAAGGAGCCCCAGCCCCACCCAAGGGAGATGGGACCTCAGGGGCAGGTTCCCACGGGGAGAGGGCCCCCCTGCCACCCTGGCTTCACAAACAGACCCGCCCACTCTTGACCCCTTGCCCCATGAGTGTCTGGCCCGGACGAAGCCCCCCACCCCTGTCAGAGCCCTGCCGGGGGACCCCGCCGCGAGGTCCCCACGAGCGCCCCCAAAGTTTCCGCGGGGGAGAAGCCGCCGCGCCCCGGGCTGAGCCCCCCGCCCACGTGGCCGCCCTGGCCCTAGCCAGGCCCGCTCACCTCGGGCGCACAGCGCCAGCCGGAGCAGCTCCAGCAGCTGCGCCCACAGCTCACACGCGTCCAGGCCCAGCATGGTGGCCCGCGGCCCGGCCCCGCCGCCGAGCCGCCGAGGAGCCGCCGCCCGCCCCGCCGCCGCCCGGCTCGGCGCTCAGCCCCGGCGCGACTGCGGTGAGCTCATCCCGGCCGGGAGCGCCCCCCGCGCCCAGCGCCGCGCCCGCGCCGCGCGCCCCCAGCCGCTCCGCGGACCCCGCGCAGCCCCGCAGAGACGCGCGTGTCGCCCTCTTGGCGCCGGCACCCGGTCGTCCCCGCCGCGGGCGCACTCGGACCCCGCACAGCCGCCGCGGTCACGGTCCCAGCATCCAGCCCCGCCTGCACCCGGCTCTGGCCATCAGAGCTGCCCCACCCCACGGCGCCGCCCGGAGTCTGGGGAGTCTCCGGGGAAGCCCTCTGGGCGGGGCTGGTGGGACTGGGGGCGCGAGTGGAGCAGGTGCGTCCCCCCGCCACAGGTCCCCAGGCTCTCGTTACCTGCAGGCAGCGCAGGCCGCACCTGGGGCCCGACAGTCCCTCCCCTCCCCCTACTCCCACCCCCGCTGGAGCTTATTTATGTCTGGGCAGAGGGGACTCCTAGAGTCTGCCCAGCCTTGGGGGGTGGGGGATGCTGTGTGTGTCTGCACAGCCTCCTGGCCCCGCACCCCAGAGGTTCACAGGCATCAGCACGGAGGGGCCAGTGTCCACACACACAGTGAGGTGCAGTCTGGAGACACAGCCATTATTCCAGTGTTTATTGACTGGGCTGTGTGAGCGTGGCGGCGGGGTGGAGGGGTCTTTGCATGCTCTATGCTCAGAGGCCCCCATCCTTGGGGAGAAAAGGACACTGATCTGAAACAGAACGGGGTGGTGGAGTGCTGAGAGGGGCGCACAGAAGGGGCCTCTGGTCTTGATGCCTAAACAGACCTTGTGACAGGTAGATGGGGTTCAGCGGGGCGGGGGTGAGCTGGACCTGAGGCTGGGGACAGCTGGGTCAAAGTGGAGGAGCAGGCAGAACACCAGCTAGAGTTCCCCTGCTTCCTTACACCCCTCCGTCCCCCATTTCTGAGGACACCCAAGAATCGGATCTGCCCTGGCCCAAAGGAGCCCCCTATCTGAGAAGGAGGCCAGCAGGCCGTGGGTGGGGACGGCACGTGTGCTAGGGTGGGGACTGTCCCCCTTGGAGCCGCACCTGCCCACAGTCTTTCCAAGGCAGGGTCTCCCCAGCCGGATCCCAGCCCTTCTAGGGTCACATCCTGCTGCCCCTTCCCTGGGGTGGTCAGGGAAGCCACTTGTCCCCAGGCTGGGGACAGCTCTGGCCTCTGGGGGCCTTCAGCCTCTCTGGAAGCCCATCCATGAAGAGAGGACAGCCAGGCCTGGGGCCAGCCTGACCCCACCTGTGTGGGTGGGGCTGGGTGAGAGAATTTCACTGGCATGTAAGGGAGAATGGCACCTGGGAAGGGTAGAACACCCCTCCAGTACCCCTGCCCCAGCTCAGCCTGGACATGGCTTTGCCTGCAGTGGAAATGGGTTCAGATGGCCATGTTGGAGGCTCTGGCCAAAGGCTAACCCCGACATCCTGCCCTGCCCCAAGCACCTAAAAATCAGAAATAGACATGTTTGCACCACTTTAAAATGGCCCCAACAAAAGGGGTGTGGGTGGCCAAGCTGTTGGAGGAGGGAGAGAAATGGCCAGGCTGGGCCCTGAGCCCAGAGGCTGCCCACGAATCTTGGGGGGCAGGTGTTGAGATCTTCTCTCCCAGTAAAGACCCCTCCCACAGTCTCCCACAGTTTCGGGGTAACCCGGGTGGGGTCTCTGTCTGTTCCCCAACTGGTGCCCCAGGCATCATCAGTGCAGCAGAGGGGAAGTGAGCTGCCTGCCATATTCTCCCAGGCCTCAAGGGCCCCCGCCCAGCACACCTACGCAGCCATGCAGTGTCATACCAGCCCGGTAGCATCTGCATGCGTCAGGGACAGTGTCACAGTTGCAGGGACACACTCCTAGGGCCAGTTCGACCCCTCACCCAGACCTTACAGCCCCTGCACCGCTGGTCGCCCACATCCTGGGGCGCCACACAGGAGGTGGGTATGGGGGAGGGGTTACAGTGACCCTAAACGGTTGTAATCCACCCCAGCCCTCCTTCCCCACAAGTCCCCTCTTCCCTTTTCTGAGTCCCCATCCTTTCCCTGAGTTCCCACCCCACCTCTGAGCCTCCCCCACCGCCGTCCCAGCAGAGGCTGATTCCCCCCACGCTGTCCGGGTGGGTCCAAGCCCCTCTCGAAGCTCCAGGCAAGCTCCCGCGGGCACGGGCCTCGGTTTCTCGTGACGTGAGGGGAGCCTGCTCGAGGTGGATGATCGGACGCGCGTCCCCAGACCCCAGACCCCGCGGCTGCCGAGGGTTAACTCGCGGGCGGGGCGGCGGCCCGGGAGGGGAGGGGAGGGGAGGGGAGGGGCGGGGCGGCCGGACACCCTCGCCCCGCTGGGCCTGCCTCAGCCATGGCCGCCGGCCCCGCGTCCCACGGCGGGCACCCCCGCGCGCAGAGGCCGCATCTGAGCAAGGTGGGTGCCGGGATCCCGCCCGCCCCCCACCCCCGACACGCGAGGCCGGGAGGGGCAGGAGAGGAGTGAGTGCGGGTGCACGCGAGTGTGGACACTACGCGAGCGCGCGAGTGTGGACGCGGGTCTGGGGCCATGACACTGTGTGAGCGGGGTGGGGCGGCGGAGACCCCGGGGTTGGGGTCGCTGCTCGCTCGCGCCCCCCCTCGCCTCCGCGGTCAGCCACGGCCTGAAATCCCACGTCAGTGAGCGTTAATCTTCAAGCACACTGATCCGGCGCATCCCGGGCTGTTCCGGGGCATCTGGATCTGGGGGTGGGGGAGGAGGCCACCGCAGGCCCTCAACCTCCTTTGCCCAGATGGAGCGGATGGTGGTGAGTATGCAGGACCCCGACCAGGGTGTGAAGATGCGGAGCCAGCGCCTGCTCGTCACCGTCATTCCTCACGCAGTGACTGGTGAGGTGCTGCAGGGGCAGGGAGGGGGGTGCCGGCCCTGCCTTGGCCTCCCCCTACCCCAGTCTCTGCTATGCAGGCAACGACATCATGGAGTGGTTGATCCAGAAGTACTGCATCACAGAGGAGGGTAAGGGGTCAGCCCGCTGCTCTTCCTGCGCCCATACCCAGCCCTGGGGTCGCTGTGCTGATGGCCTAGGGCTGGGGCCAAGCTCACTGTGCTGGGGGACCTGGCTCGGCTCCCCCCATTAAGAATTCACCACCTTGCTCCCCAGAGGCCCTGCACCTGGGCACCCTCCTAGTGCGGCATGGCTACCTATACCCACTGCGAGACCCCTGCCACCTCGAGCTCCGGCTGGATGAAACGCCCTATAGGTTCCAGGTCAGGCTCAACTGGGAGCAGGTAGGACCCGTCCCACCAGGCAGCGCCTTGGCGGGTACTCCTGGAAGGGGTGGGGCTGGGGCAGGAGCAGGACCTGTGATGTCACCGCAGATCTTGTGGTCCACTGCCCCCTCCCCAAAAGGCCTGGACTGGAAGCGTCCCTGTGACAGAAAGACCAAGTTAAGGGGAGGGACCTTTAACCTTTAGCAGGGCCCCATAAGGCATAGTACCTGCAGAGGACTCCACCAGCTTACCCGGGGTCCTTAGGTCCCAGCCCTGAAGAAGGGGCCTAAGGACAGGATCCCTGCACCTCAGTGTGTGTCCTCAGTCATGATGGAGCACCCCCTCCTGCCCTCCGTGGCCACACCAGGGACCCCGGCAGGTCCTGCCCTCAGTCCCCACCCCCCCAGCACTACAACTACCTCCTGGGCCTGGGCAGGGAGCCCAGAGTCAGTGAACCAAGTGCAGCTCGGTCCAGGTGGAGGGAATGGTGGATGGTCAGCTGAGCCTTGGGGCAGTGGGAAGATACCCCCCCAGCCAGCCCAGTCTCTTCGCAAGGGAGCTGAGAGGGTGGGGATGACTCTTGGGGCGGGGAAGGCCCAGAAGGTCACAGATACCTTTGTCCTTGCACCACACCAGACGCCCTATTTCTGGATGAGCACCCTGTGGCCAGCCGCTGAGCTGGACTATGGTGAGTGAGGAGGGGTGGGCCAGCCGGGGACAAACTCCCAGGACGGTGGCTGCAGGTGTGATGCCACAGGGGAGGGGGAGCTGACATTGCTCGTCTGCAACCTGTGCCCTGTCCTTCCAGCCATCTACCTGGCCAAGAAGAACATCCGAAAGCGGGGGGGCCTGGTTGACCATGAAAAGGTGGGACACCCTCCCCACCCCTCCCAGGCTGAATCCAGCCAGAGGAGCCCAGTCCCCTACTTGTGGCCCTAGAGCACACAGCCCGGACCCCAGGGTGATGTGGATACACAAGCACAAACACCCTAGGTGGTCTCAGAGGGGAGGTGGGGGGGGTCCACACCACAGAGCTGGGCACCAGAGGGAGTTTCCCACTGGAGACCTCACCACTCCGCAGGAGCACTACGACCAGCTGCACAGGAAGATTAGCCACACGTGGGACCTGGTAGTGATGCAGGCAAGAGAGCAGCTGTGGTGAGACAATGCCCTGCGTGCCCCGCACGCCCCCGGCCCGGGCACTGGCAGCCCTGGGACCAGAAACAGTGCGCCCAGGCTTGGCTGCCTGCCCAGGCCTCGGCCTGAAGTGGGGGGTGAGGTGGTGGGCACAGTGTCCCCCCAGCTCTGCCTACCCGCCCCCCAGGGCAGCTAAGCAGCGCAGGAAGGGGGACAGGCTGGTCATCGCATGCCAGGAGCAGACGTACTGGCTGGTGAACAGGCCCCCGGTGAGCCCCTTGTGGGGGGTGGTCCTTAGACAGCAGCGGAGTCCTGCTAGCGGTTAGTGTGCCTCCTCAGGTGCTCGCTGAGGAGGACCTGCTTTCTGACCCCTGGGAAGGACATGCTTTTAGGGATCCTGTCAGGTGACAGGAAGTTCTGTTTCTGTGGTTCATGAGAACCCAAAGGTCACAAGGCCAGGCCTGAGTTGCCCCCACCCACAGACTAGGACACAGCAGCTTCTCTCTGGGTCTAAGGAAGCAGAATGTGGGCACCTGAAGGCCCTGGGCGGGGTGGGGGGGTGAGTGAGAGCACCTGAAGGCCCTTGGGGTGGGGGGAGGTGAGTGAGGGCAGGCTTAGCTGCAGCATGAGGGACTGAGGTCACAGGCCAAGAGCTTCTGGGGTCAGGCCTTACCCAGATCCGTGGGTCTGGCAGGTGGGTTGAGGTCCCCCTACTGTGTGGGGCAGTGGAGAGACCAGTAGACACAGATGTGTGCTGTGAGGGGCAATCACAGCAGACCATGAATAGAAGCTCCGGGGGAAAAAGCTCCATGAAAAAAAAAAGAGAGGCGCCCAGGGGCCTGATTACCTCATCAGGTGTGGGTAGTGTCTCTGGGAAAATGACCCTAATCTTCCACCTGAGGGTCACGGGGTCTCCGGCGTTGAGGGTGGAGTGGGCGTGGCCAAGGCTGAGCAGTGGGCTGAGGGCCGGTGGTGGTCCTGTGGAGAGACCAGTAATGGCGCCCGTGGCCTCCGGTGAGGCATGTGTGTCTGGGGACGGGGTGGTCAGGACGAGGTGCGGCCAGAGGGGCTGTCTCAGGTAGGGCTGGGATTCTGGCCTGAGCAGCCAGGAGCTCGGAGGTGAGTTTGGCTGAGGCGAGGAAGAACGGGGGGCTTGAGGGCAGGTCACAGACTTTGCTTTAGGAGCCAGGAGCTGGGTGAGGGGCTGGAGAGGGGACCAGGGTGGGCTAGACAGGGAGGGTGCCCTGGGGTGGGGATGAGCAGAGAGCATACAGGTCCCGAGTTCCCCTGAGCATGTTTCCACATTAGGGCCTGACATGGGTGCGGAGCTTCAGTGTATGGGGTTAGGAGGGTCTCAGCAGCCTGCCTGAGCTGTGCCCCCGCTTCATCTCATCCCCCCTCTGCAGCCCGGGGTCCCCAGCGTGCTGGAGCAAGGTCCAGAGCGGGGTTCCTGCACTGCTGGGCGAGTGCAGATGGTGAGGACCCTGCGTGCACACACACCCAGCCACTCCCCACCCCTGCACAGTACCCTCCGCTCCATGTGCCCCCACCTCCCTTAACCCCTCCACCTCCCCCCCTGCCCCTTTACCCCCCCACTCCACCACTAGGGGACTGCTTGGGGGCTGCCCACCCACCTGTCCACTTGTCCATCCAAATGTCCCATGATTCAGTCACTCCAAGTCTCCTGCTTTGCTCCCTGGCTCACTGCCCCGACTCCCAGCCCCCTGCTAACTCTTGCTCTCTCTCACCTCCCACCTGCTGCCCTCGGTGCAAGTAAGTACAGTAGACCCTATGGGGGGAGGGGGTTTCTTCCCCCAGGCCAGGGCAGCATCAGGGTCTGTGGGGACTTGGAGGGGTGGCGAGCACGGCCACGGGCCCGAGCAACCAGGGCCGAATGAACCATGTGCCTCCAAAGCCTCCAAACTGGATGGAATTGACCAGGACACATGTCCGAACTTTGTAGCAACAGAGTCCTCGGTCAGATCCCACGACACCCAAAACATAGAGCAGAGTCATCTAGTACTTTTCTGAGAAAACACCTTCCTGACTTCAAAATCATAGTTCACGGTCATAGGTTTGTGATTTCCATCAAAGTCACGCAAAGATAGCTGAGAGGAAAGGTTGGCATCACAGGCATCCTGAGGGTGCTGGCTGCCCTCCCCTCCTTTCAGTACACTTGAAAACATGAAATAGTGACAGTTGGGGAAACTCAAGGCAACTTTGAGCACCTGAAGGCTTGGTGAACACCCCGAAACGTCCAGACTTGAGGCCCCAGGAGGCGTCCTGGAAATTCAGACCCCTGCATTAGAGGCCAGGGCTCCGGAGGGCAGGGCAGGGGTGGGATGTCAGTCCCTATAGGGACCTGCCTTCTAACTGCAGCCCACCGGCCCCTTCCAGACCAAGACCGTGGACTTCTACAGGCGGGAGGTAGGTCCTGGGGGCAGAAGGGAGGGTAAGGGTGGGCTGGTGGCTCCCAGCCCCGGCGCCCGTCACAGGTCTCCCATCCTAGGTCGAGTGCTTACGAAAGGCACTGGGCAGGGCCCGGGTGAAGTCCTCCGTCTGCCTTGAGGCGTGAGTGGGATGGGGGTGGTGGCTGGAGACCCCCAGCCCAGAGCCCAAACCCTTCCTCCAGCGCCCTCCCTGCACTGGCCCTGGCACCACCCTCCACCCCCAGGTACCTGAAATTTAGCAGCCAGCGTGGGCTGCACGACCCCATCATGTCGGGGTGCCTGCCCAGCAACCCCTGGGTCACAGACAACGATACCTACTGGGCCATGAATGCACCCAGGTGAGCCCGGGGTGGGCCATGAGCTGCAGGTGTGCCCCTGCCTTCCTCGTGCTCCTGACCCACCCGCCCTTCCCCCAGCGCGGCCGTGCCCACAAGGCTCCGTGTGGAGCAGTGGGCCTTCAGCTTCCGGGAACTCTTGGAAGACCCTGTGGGACGGGCCCATTTCATGGACTTTCTCAGGAAAGAGTTCAGTGGTGAGAAGCCCCCTCCCCTGCTCCCTGCTCGAGCCCCCCCACCCCAGGTTTCCACCAGCCTGGGGTGGGCCTGACCCGGTGCCCGGACCCCCAGCCGAGAACCTCAGCTTCTGGGAGGCCTGTGAGGAGCTGCGCCACGGAGGGCAGGCCCAGGTCCCCGCCCTGGTGGACGCCGTGTACCAGTGAGTGCCGCAGGGTGGGGCGGGGGGCGGGCAGCGGCCAGCCCGAATGGCCCAGACCCACCGGGGCTCCCCTCTCCCATGCCAGGCAGTTCCTGGCCCCCGGTGCTGCCCGCTGGGTCAACATCGACAGCCGGACGATGGAGCGGACGCTGGTGGGCCTGGGCCGGCCGCACCGCCATGTGCTGGACGACGCCCAGCTGCACATCTACATGCTGATGAAGAAGGTGGGTGCCTCTCCCTCGCCGCCCCCCCCAAGCCGGTGTCAGCTGGCTTCAGTGGTCACAGCTCAGAGGCTGGTCCGCACCCACTCCCCGTGGCTCCTGCCAGCTTAGTCCCGCAGCTCACACCGCGCTTTACAGAGCAGCAAACCAAGGCTCAGGGCAGCCGCAGGGCTTGTCCAGCCGTGGTTGTAAAGTGTCCTAACGTGGAAAAGGTCAAATATGAACAAAAAGTAAATGACAAATCCCCACGTACCTACAGCCCACCTTCACAAACTGTCGTCTCGGGGCCTATCCAGACTCACGGTCCATCCTGTCCAGTGGCCTACCACACGCACACACCCCCCTCGACTTTAAAGCCATTTCCAGACTTCCTGTCTGTAGGTATTGCAGGAAGTTCCCTTAAAGGACACGGCCACCGCTTCTCTTTCAACGTGGCAGCAGAGGCCAGCATCACACCCGAAACACCAACAGTATTTACTCAATGCCCTCAAGTGGCCAGTCGCGTCCCCTTCCCCACGTGACCTCAGGCCAGTTTCCCGCTGCTGCTTATTCTCTGTGCTGTGGAGGTAGAAGCCTGATGGGGTCTCGGGGCTGAGATCAGGGTGAGAGCAGGCTGGTTTCTTCTGGAGCCTCCAGGGGAGAATCCGTCCTCCATTCTCCAGCTTGTGGACACCGTGTTCCTTGATCAGATTGTTTTCAGTTTTGTTGTTGTTGGTTCGGTTTGTTTGGGAATAGTTACTTCAGAGGTGGTGTCTGATGTGTTCTCCACTCAGGAGGGATGTCAGTCCAGCTCTCTCTCTTTTGTGGTGAAAGCAGCCTTGACAGTCTGGCCCAGTTCCATGATTTCATGAGGGTGTGGGATGTTCTAACCCATCACTGCCTGCCTGTTCTGACGCCTCCTCTCTCTGCTTGTTGCTGGCCCAGTGGTACCGATCATAGAGGAAAGGCAGGACCAAGGCTTGATTCCTCCTTTAAACTTACTTACTTACTTATTTATTTATGGCTGCATTGGGGTCTGTTGCTGCTGTGCACGGGTTTTCTCTAGTTGCGGTGGGTGGGGGGCTACTCTTTGTTGCGGTGCGCGGGCTTCTCATTGCTGTGGTTTATCTTGCGGAGCACGGGCTCTAGGCGCGCGGACTTCAGTAGTTGTGGCACGTGGGCTTAGTTGCTCTGTGGAATGTGGGATTTTCCCAGACCAGCGGTTGAACCCGTGTCCCCTGCGTTGGCAGGTGAATTCTTAACCACTGCACCACCAGGGAAGTCCTAAACATAATTTTTTTTTAATATTTATTTTCTTAATTTTTTTGGCTGCATAGGGTCTTCGTTGTGGCATGCGGGCTTCTCTCTAGTTGTGGCGTGTGGGTTTTCTCTTCTCTAGTTGTGGCGTTCGGGTTCCAGAGCACATGGGCTCTGGAGTTGTGGCACGTGGGCTTAGATGCCCTGCTGCATGTGGGATCCTACTTCCCTGACCAGGGATCAAACTTGCGTGCCCTGCATTGGAAGGCAGATTCTTTACCACTGGACCACCAGGGAAGTCCCTTGATTCCTTCTTTAATTACCACTTTTCAAAATAAGCAGTTGCACCCCTGGTATCTGCCAAGGGTAGTCAGTGAGGTTGGGATGCTTTTAATACCATTGTAAATTCACGTTTTGACCATACTTGATGGGTTTCAATCCCTTTCAGTCCTTGTCTCATGGGATGTGCAGAGGTCCCCCTCTCCGGCTGATTGCTCTTGAGTCCTGTGACGTGTCCGAAATCTATGGTGCTTCCCAGCTTTCTAAGGGGCCGTCCTACTCCAGACCTAGAGCCAGCCATTCCTTGGGCCCTCAGCCCTCCCTCGGGGGTGGTGTTCAGAAACCATGACCTGCACATCAGACCCGTCATAGCGTCAGGGGTGGTCATGGTTCCCAGGACTTTCAGTGGACAGAATCAGGAAATACGTGTTTTAACTAAAACATACCAGGAGTTCATACTGATACTTCTAATTCAGAATCAGGATTACAGAGTTTCCTTAACCTCTTTGGCCTCTCTCTCTCGCTCCTCATTCCCCTACTGAAAATCTGGGTTTTCAGTGGTGCCAACATAATCACTCACTTGCTTTTTCTCGAGATTCACTCAGTAGCTCAACTCAGCAGCACGACACTACCATTCAGTGACTGAGAGTCGTTTACTGTTTGTTTTTTCGGTCCTTTGTCCACAGCCCCTCAGACGCCCCTTGGACACTCGGTTACGTGTGGCTAGGGTGGTGTCACCCGCTGGACGCCCAGCTTCACTGTCCCCCTTCAGTGTTTGGGGGTTGCTTATTTATTTTATAATTACTTAAAATATCTACACAGTTTCAAAATCCAATCTACAAAGTACATTCAACTAAATCTTGTTTATACCCCTGCCCCTCCACCAAAAGTTAACAATTTAAAATGTGTATTTTTCTTTTAAAAATGTAACACCCGGGTTTATAGATTCCTGTCCCTCTTTATTGAATCCCGTGGTTTTTGTCGACCGTGACTTTGTCCCGCTCCACGTGCCCAGCCTCACTCTGTGGGTCTGCAAGAACCAGTGACACCGGTTCCCTGTCGCAGGAGGCGCCACGTTCACTCCCCATGTGGGCACCGGGCTCCTGCGTGGTTGGGGGCCAGTCTCCCTGAGTCCGACCCGGTCTGGGCTGGTCTGGGGAGGCTGCTCCAGCCCAGTCCACTGTGGGCCCCGCCCTTGGAGGAGCCTGGGCAGTGCTGGCTGAGACCAGGAGTGGGAAGGGGTCAGGTCCAGATGCTGTCTGTTGCAGGACTCCTACCCGAGGTTCCTGAAGTCGGATTTGTACAAAGACCTGCTGGCGGAGGCCGTGGTGCCCCCGGAGACCAAGCGACGGTCAGCCAGGTGGTGCCCAGGGAGGCAGGTGGGATGCCGGGGGTGGCGCCCTGCGCTCAGGCCCCTTCTTCTCCACAGGGTGTTCCCGTTCATGCGGAAGCCGCGCCATTCCAGCCCCAGCCCTGCTCTCCTTCCTGCCTCTGCCTCCGCCTCCAGGGAGCCCTCGGGTGGTGACGGGGAGGCCTAGGTGGGCCTGGGCAGGGGCAGAATGGGGCCATCTTGCCCTCATCAACTCCTCTTGCCCAGGGTCCTTGCAGCCACTGAGACTCCCCGGCACGGGAGTCTCCTCGGGCCCCAAGCGCCCGGCCTTACGGGGGCACCGACCTCTCTGGCTTCCACCTTTTCCCTTGTCACACCCTCCCCCAGAAGGGGCTGTTCGGGTGCTGATTCCCAGGGCAGGGGTGCCCTGGACTGAGACAAGATGGCAGCACACCTGGCATTCTACGCCGGTTCCCACCCCGCTGGTGACTCCCAGGGCAAGATTTCAGTCAGGTGGCCGCCAGCAGGGGGCGTGGGCGTGCAGGGGGAGGTGCTGCTCCCACTGGGCCGTGGCCTCTCCGCCTCCGTGGCCACCCGAGGCCCGTGGCTTCTCTCCGGTGTTGTACAGAGATGGCTCCAGCATCGTTGCTCCTCCAACAGCCATCCCTGGTTCACAGCCAGGGCGGCAGAGCCTCTAGGGAAAGACACCAGGGAGTCCCCACTCCGAGGGCCCCCCGAGACTCAGCTGCTCCTTTGGGAGTGCAGCCAGACTGGCTCAGCTGGGGCAGCGCCACCCCTCCCTCAGGGCTGCCCACACCCTCCCACTCCCAGCCCAGAAATAAAAGACCTTTGGGTCCTCACTCTGAGCCTGTCCTGCTGTGGTCCAAATCGTGGTGGGTGCACACGTGGTGGGTGTGCTTGTGGTGGGTGTGCATGCACGTGTGGCGTGTGGGTGAGGCATGCACTGGTGAGGGAGGTGGTGAAGGACAATGGGAAGTTCAGGTGTCAGAGGCAGTGGGTGGAGGATCCCTTGTGTGGGGTCTGTAGGCCTGGGGCTGGGCTCAGGCTGCAGACTTGGGGAGACAGTGGGGAGCTTGTGCTCTGGCGGCACATGGATGCCTGAGTCCTCCAGGGGAGAGTGAGCACAGAGTCCAGGGGGCTGTCTGGTGTTGAACCCAGCCTCTCCAGGGTCAGCTGTGCCCTAAGACAACACAGTGACACGGAGCACAGTGTGGGCTTTATTTACAAGTCCAGGGTGCACCGGTGAGGGTGTCTCCGGGGCGGCCCAGACCCCGAACTCCTGCACATCGTCCTGGAACCTGAAGGCTGGTCCCTGCCTAGAGCCAGCTCCTCCCTCCTCTGCTGTGGACCCAGACCTGGGCCCTTGGGCCCAGGTGGCTTCTCACAGGGACAGGGAATCCAACCCCTCAACCTCAGCCTTGTCGTTGCCTCCCAGGCCTGCCCAAGGAGAAACAGACCTGGTTCTGGAAGCAGGCTTGTCACACGTAAGCGCCTTCAGGAAATTCCTGCAGGATTCTCCACAACAGCCCCCATCACTTTGGTAACCCAAACCTTCGTCTCACTGAAGCCCCCTGCCTGGGCGGCTACCAGAGCTCAGCCCTAGAGGACACAGGTGCTGGGGGACCCCCTGCCTGTCCCGGGTGGGAGAATGCCCACAGGCTGGGTTCCTAGCCTGCTGTGGGTGAGCAGGGCGGGAACCACAGACCCGAGATGCACTTGGAGGCCGTGCTGGACGCTCCCAGTCTCTGATTGGGTGGTGTGGGTGCTGGCCTCACCTCCCCAGCAGCCTTTCCCACTGATCTAGCAGACAAACACAGGCACACACAGGGCTTTCCAGACAGTGCAAAACCAGTGTTTATTCTGATTTCTTCCCGAGGTACCCAGGGTCATCAGGCTGCTTGCTTTTGTCCGGGCACGGCTGAGTCCCACAGCACCAGGCGGGTCTGGGGTGACCAAGGCACAGAGGTGAGTCTTGCATCAGGTGACACCGACTATGGGGGGGTGTCCAAGCACCAGGAAGGAGGGGCCGCTGGCCACACCCAGGGGTGCAGGGATCCCTGAGGGACAAGGAGCTCCAGTGTGTACCCAGGGGTGCACGCTGACCCCAGGGCGCATCCTGGGGCCAGGTCCTAGGGACACTCACAACTCCAGGCAGCCCATCCGTCACATCCTCCCAGGACCCATTCCTCATGGGCCCTGTCATGGGCTCTCCAGGGCGAGTTACCACCAACCACACTGGGGTGTGGGCCTGCCTCAAGCCACCCCAGGGCCCACCACCCTCTAAGCTCCACGACCCCAGGGAGACAATACAGAGAAGGCAAGGCTCAGACGGAAAGAGGGAGGGGATTCTGCAGCCGAGGCTCTGGCCAGGCATGGAGTGAGGGTGAGCTGCTGCCAGCACGGGCTCTGCCCAGGGAAACCCGGGGGGGGGGGCTCGGAGTGGGGACCTGAGTGAGGACCTGGCATGCTGGCAGGAGAGGGGAGAGGCCCCGGCACGTCCCTGGGGTAACGGGCCCAGTGGAGAGCGTTGCCAGGTCACCAGGTCAGGAGTCGGCGTGCAGACCGAGCCAGTGAAGGGCTGATTTCCCAGGATGTGAAACTTCAGCAGCCGCCTCTGCTTCGGGCTCTGGCCAAACCACGTCTAGGCCTCGTTCCGGTACCGTAGGCGAAAGAACCGGTCCCTGACGGCCTGGTCACTGTCGGGGCCACCCTCAGCCAGACGGACTACCTTGCTGCTCGGGATGAGGTCCCGCACCTTGTGTTTGGCCACGGAGACCAGGCCGGGTGGATCCGGGCTGGCCGGGCCCGTCAGGAGAATGTAGGCAGCGTGGCGGCTCGGCTCAAGCAGAACCACTGTGGGGACATGGCCATCAGGTCCCGGGACCGGCCAGCACAGGCCTCCCATGGCTGGCGGCCCGGGCCCATGCGGGGCGCACTCACCCTGGAAGGTGACAATGGGGGTGGAGATGTTGGCCAGTTCCAGCAGGACTCTGGGCTGCGTGGGGTGGAACATGTACAGGCGGTGCCCGGCAGCTCCGGGCTCCTGCAGGGAGTGCAGCGGGGGCATGAGGCTGACCCTCCCGGACGCTCCTGACTGGGACCGCACCCAGAGCTGTGGCCGCTGGCGTCCCACAAAACACCCACCTCCCGCCCCGCTTCCCCACCTGACCCTGACCCTTCTCGGTTGTCTTCCAGCTGCCGCCCCTTGCACCCACTTCCTCCCAGAAAGCCCGGACCCCCTTGCCCTGCCCACCCTCCCCTCCGTGGCTTCTGTCTATCTGCACTCACCCAGCCACCGGCTCCACCCCATGCCACAAACCAGGACCCAAGACTGTACCGTCTGGTTGGCACCAGCCAGCTCGTGGAGGCCCCAGAAGAAGAAGGCGGAGCGGTGGTCTGCGGTGGGAAGGCTGGCGGACTGCGGGTCCCTGGGGAGGCCTGGGAGAGCCTGGCTCCACAGGACAGCCCCGGAGCTGAGGTCCAGGAGCAGGATCTGCAGAGGGAGGGGCAGCACAGGGTTGTGTCCCAGAGGGCGGCTCACCGAAGCCTCTGGTCCCCACTCGGCCTACGGCTCAGACCAGCTTCCCTCAGCTACGGGCAAAGGTGGGACCCAGGAGCAAGTGCCGCAACCTGTCTCTCGGAGCCGGTCCCGTTCTCAATGACCATGGCCGGGACGTCGGGTTTGTAGTAGCCGAGGATGGGTTTTCTGGAAGGAGAGGGGAGGAGGGCTCACACGGGCCTCTGAAGGAGACACCTGGGATAGGCTGCGGCTGCACCTGCACGGGCCGGAGCTTTGACGCCAGGGGTCTCACTCCCCTCCCCCAGGGCAGGGTGGCACCAGGTGACAGGCAGTGGCCTCTGGCAGAAGCATACAGGCCTTGTCCCCAGGGCCGCCAGGGGTGGGGGTGGGGGTGGGGACACACTGGGGTACCCAGTTCCCTGGAGAAGGACCCCATACCTCAGGACCTGGGCTGCACCGAGGGTCCACCTGGGCACCAGCTCCTGCCCGTCCAGCAGCACGCAGGCCTCGGAACTCACGAGAAGCAGGTCCTCACCCACCTTCCCCGGAACGTTCATCAGGTAGCGGACAGCTCCTGAGCTACACGGGCAGGAGGGACGGGATAGGGCCCCGGGTAGGGTTGGGGACGGGACCCTCCCCAGCGCTGCCTGCCGGGTTGTTTCCCTCAGGCTCCCAGGGCTCAGCCTCATCTTTCTTACTTCTCCAGTTTCAAACTAAAAGGAAGGCCCTCACTGGACGCAGGGACCAGTGAGCCCGGGGGCAGGGAGGGCATCTTCTCCCCCGTTTTTATTCGTCTTCTGTTTGCCGGTTTACTGAGTCTGAGCCCAGGACGACCTCAGACACCTGACACAAAGTAAGGGCCCTGTGCCTGCCCTACGGCTCCTCCTTGTGCCCAGGGCCCCCGCGCACAGGCCCCCACACCCCCGACCTGTGCTCCTGCAGCCTGTGGGAGGTGGCGTTGAGCCTGCCCTCCCAGAGGGGGTCGCTCTTGAGCGAGCTGTCCCTCCCGGTGGCCTTCTCATACAGGCCCTTCACTGAGTGGCTGCAGAGGGAGGTGCCTGTGAACAAAGAAGAGCCTTGCGTCACCTGTCAGCGGGCGATGACTGCGAGTCCCTGGAACAAGAGCAGGAGCCACTAGCCCCACACCTGCTTCCTCCCAGGTGCCAGCAGGCCCACAAGGGAGGCTGCCCTGGGGCAGCGGATGCCACGTACCGCAGGGGATGAGGACGTAGTGGGCACCTGCACTGGTGACATAGAGGATGGAGCCGCTGGTCCCGTCCACACCCAGGCTGCCCGGGGGGCCGACTTGCTGCCCGGTGCCGCCTGAATAGACGTAGCCGTTGACCTGCAGCACACGGAGGAGGGGAGCAGGCCCACCCGCTGGGTCGAACCTACAGTGTCTGATGCCGGGAGACGTGGGGCCGCCCGCACCATCCTCAGAGCTGCGCCCATGGCACCGGTGGGAAAGCGCACTCTCTGCCACTCTTGGGGGGCCCAGAAGTGCCCGCTGGGTCTGCAGGCACCCGAGCTCGGGGCAGCGGGGGAGGCCACGTGGCTGGAACGAGGGCTGTACCTGGTTCTCCTCCTGGGTGAGGACCAGCAGGTCTGGGACCCCGTCAGCATCGACGTCGGGCACCCGGAGCAGAGGGCTCAGCACGGACACGTTCCCCCCGAAGCTGCTGGGACGGCTCCACAGGGTCTCCCCTAAAACCAAGCACAGGGCCCTTGTGCTGCCGTGGAAACAGACGTGCGTGTGTAGCCGCCTGGCGCCCATAGGCACGTGTCAGCAGCATCACTTTGGGGCAGCACGGCCCCCTCCTTTCTTCTCATCCTGTTTCCAGTGTTTGGCTGACGCAGATCCTCCCCCCTCAGATGCGCAGGGCCTGGCCTCCCTGTCGCCCACTGGGGTCACACGAGAATGAAAGTGCAGCCTTGTGGATGGACCCGGGGACTGAAGGTCCTGACCTGACAGCATCTGACCCAAGTACAATCTGCCCACACCCGTTTTTAGTCGGATTCTTCTCTTCTTAAAATATTTCCAGCTTGCTCTTTATTCTCCTCCCTACTCTTAAAACCACAACTTACAAAGGAAGTGCTGCTAGCCCCAAACCTAGCATCAAGGCACAGAATTCCTTAGGGCTTTGGAAAAGGACCTGTTGCCTTAAGGCAGGTCTCAGGGCTCGAGCTAGCCAGGCCCACACACCCCATCCCTGGGGCCTGGTCAGCAATGCCCCCACCCCCTCCAGGTGCCGTGCCGCAGGCACAGGCGGGACTTATGTGGGGACAACAGTGAAGTGTGACTCCTCATGGGGCGTCCCCCTCCCACCCGTGCCTTCCTTCCTATCCAGCTACACTGCCCATAAGAGCCCGGGCTGACCCTCCCCGGAGCATCCTGGCATCGGACCCGTGTGCGGAGGCCTGGGGGACCCACGGGAAGCAGCCTACCTGTGACCGAGTCTACCGCAATGAAAGGGCCAGGTATGCCGAGGATGATACAGGCAGAAGACGCCCCACTGCCCCTCGGCTGGGGGACACCGCACTCCACGAGGGCCCTGTTCTGGGCCACGGGCCTCTCCCAGAGGACGGTGCCGTTGGCCCCCGACACAGCGGCCACAAAGGTGCAGGGGGAGGAAAAGCCTGGAGGGAGAGACCCAGGTCTGCAGGGCTGAGCGTGCCGGCCTCGTGCTGTGGCCCTGCCCTGGGCTCTGTCCCTGGATCCCTGGTGTTGACCCCATGGGGTCAGCAGCCCAGCGGGAAAGGAGAGTGACATGAAAGTTCCCAGAAATTCCACCAACTGCTTCCCCCAAAACCGAGAGGGTGAGGGGATTCCTCCTCCTGCAGGGAGCTCCTCATTTTTTGGGTAAAAACAAAATTACCTTCATCAGCACAGGAGAGGCTGAAATTGCTTCTGCTGCTGTTGGTGTTTTTATAAAGAAAGAGAACATCCTGGATCCTGTCCTTGTTCACGTCTTCTGTGGCCAGAAAGTCATAGGCGACTGAAAAGGAAACCACCGGCTACTTTCCAAGGCCAGGCCTGATGCGCCCCACTCTGGGCGCCGTGGGGCTGAGTGCCAGGTGCAGCTGCCCGCGGAGCTACCACAGGGAAGCGCTGCTTCCTCGTGGGCTGGCAGCCCCACACCCCTTCAGAGCAGCAGCAATTCTTCATCACTCGGGTGTCAGTTGTTAAGGACACCTGGGCATCACAAATGGACGTTCTGCACCTTCTGCTCAGGGCCGAGTCCCTCCCTAATCAGACTGGGGTCTGGAGTCCACATGTCCACACTCACAGGGGCTACCCCCTCCTTCATTCAAGGACTCAAATGATAAACTACATGCTTTAAAATCAAACACCAAAGGAACAAAATGAGGCCCTTACCTCACTCCATATACAAAAATGAATTCAAAATGGATCAAAGACCTAAACTTAACAGCTGACAGTAAAACTCTTAGAAGAAAACACAGGGGCTAAATCTTCATGACATTGGTTTTGGCAATGATTTCTTGGATACGACACCAAAAGCACAGGCAGGAAAAGAAAAAAATAAGTAAATTGTACTTCATCAAAGGACACCATCGAGGGAGTGAAAAGACAGACCACAGAAGGGGAGAAAATATTTGCAAACCATACCTCTGATAAGGGATTAATATCCAGAATATACAAAAAACTCCTACAACCCAACAACAAAAACAAACAACCCAATTCAAAAATGAGCAAAAGACTTGAATAGATGTTTCTCTTAAGAAGATATACAAATAGTCCATAAACACATGAAAAGATGCTTAACATCACTAGTAATAAGGGAAATGCAGATCAAAACCACGAGGGGACCTCCCTGGTGGCGCAGTGGTTAAGAATCCACATGCCAATGCAGGGGACATGAGTCCGATCCCTGGTCCGGGAAGATCCCACATGCCTCGGAGCAACTAAGCCTGTGTGCCACAACTACTGAGCCCGTGCACCTAGAGCCTGCGAGCCACAACTACTGAGCCCGTGTGCCCTACAGCCTGTGCGCCACACGTACTAAGCCCACGTGATGCAACTACCGAAGCCTAAATGCTCTGGGGCCTGCGTGCTGCAATTACTGAGCCCATGTGCTGCAACTACTGAAGCCCGTGCCCCTAGAACTGGTGCTCCACAACAAGAGAAGCCACCGCAATGAGAAGCCCACGCACCGCAACGAAAAGCAGCCACCACTCACAGCAACTAGAGAAAGCCAGTGCACAGCAACGAAGACCCAACACAGCCAAAAATAAAAATAAAATTATGAAAGCAGGGACTCAGACAGTTACTTGTACATGAATGTTCAAAGCAGCATTATTTACAACAGCCAAAAGGTGAAAATAACCCAAGTGTCCATGGATAGAAGAATGGATAAACAAAATGTGATCCATCCATACAATGGGGTATTATTCACCCATAAAAAGAAATGAAGTTCTGCAACACGCTACAACATGGATGAACCTCGAGGACATTACGCTCAGTGAAATTAGCTAGTCACAAAAAGACAAACAGACAATTCCAGTTATATGAGGTACTTAGAACAGGCATATTCTAGAGACTAAAGTGGAACAGAGGTTACCAGAGGGTGGACAGGAGGGCAGGATGGAAGTTGCCGTGTGTTGGGCACAGAATATCTGTTTGAGATGATAAAGGTTTTGAAAATAGTGATGATGGTCAATGCAGCATTGTGAATGTTTGAATGCCACTTATTTGTTCACTTTAAAATGGCGATTTTTGGGTGATGTGTATTTTACCATAATTAAAAATAAAACTGAATACCAGACACAAGACTTCCAGAATCATGGAGTGAAGGCAAATAAATCCTCTCCTCCAAAATAACAGTAAAATGAGGCCAAGTTGTCAAAAGCACCCATTTCAGGGTGCTGGAACCAGACTGAAGGCACACCTTGAATTGAGAGGCACAGATTTAAGAAACACTATTGAGCCGTGGGTTAGAACAGAGGACGTCTGGGGCCTTTCACCTTGGGCTGCTCCCATGCTCACCCTCCATCAGCCAGGTACCACACTGGGTGAGATTAGAAAGCAGCAGCTTCCTGCCAGGGGGGCTGAAAACAGGAGTGATCTCCGGGGCAGACCAAGGGGAGGCCAACTTTGGAGCCAGCTCCAGGGTGAGATACACATAGGGAGATGGGCCAGAAAGTGAGACACCCTAGTTGGTTCTGATAAGACCCCACATATTCCGGGCAGTCTGAAGGCTTCACCCACCATCAGGAGAGACGAGAGAGGGCCCTTGCTCTCTCCACATCTATGAGGACAAAGTCATCACCAGAAAAGAAAGCTGAGTTTGGGAATTCACTGAAGGCCCAGAGGTTAGAACCCCATGCTTCCACTGCAGGGGGCATGGGTTCGATCCCTGGTCAGGGAACTAAGATCCCGCAAGCCGTGTGGCATGGCCAAAAAAATAAAATAAAATGGGGCTAATAATCTGAAAAAAGAAAGAAGGAAAGAAAGAAAGGGAAGAAAGGGAGGGAGGGAAAGCTATGTTCAATATCCCTCACTAATACAGACACAAACCAGCAAACTGGACCCAGCAACCTGAAGAAGTGATTGTACAACATGATCTAGTGGGTTCTACCTCAGGAATGCAAGGTTGATTTAACATCTGAAAATCAAGGTGATATGCCAGGTTCACAGAATAAAGGACAAAAACCACACAGTTGTCTCACAGACAGAGAAAAAATATTTGACAAAACCTAACACCTTTTCATGATAAAAACCCAAACAGATAAAGGGCATCTACAAAAAGCCTACAGCTATTAGCACACCTACTGCTGAAACATGTAATGTTTTATTTCCAAGATTGGGAGGAAGATACCTGCTCTCACTTCATCTGTTCGACATTGTACTGGAGATTCGAGCAATGAAATCAGGCAAGAAAAAGAAATAAAAGGGAAGGAAGAAGTAAAACCGTCTCTCTCTCTCTTTTTTTTTTTTGCATATTCTATGACTCTGTAGGTAGGAAATTCTAAATACACACATACACCCCTACTAGTCTAGTTAATGAGTTCAAGGCCACAATTTAAAAGGTCCATATAATAACCAGCAGTGTTTCTATAAACTACCAAAGGGAACTTGAAAATTAAATTCACACAATTCCTATCACAAGAGCATCAAAGAGAACATTCAGTGGTTGGGGAGGGGTGGTTTGGGAGTTTGGGGTTAGCAGACACAAACTATTATGTATAGGATGGATAAACAACAAGGTCCTACTGCATAGCACAGGGAACTGTATTCAATATCCTGGGATAAACCATAATGGAAAGAATATGAAAAAGAATGTATATATGTACAACTGACTCATTTTGCTGTAAAGCAGAGATTAACACAACATTGTAAATCAACTATACTTCAATAAAATTAAAAAATATGCTTAGATAAAAGTACTCATAAAAAAAAGAACATTTTGGAATAAATTTAACGAAAGAAGTGCAGGACTTGCCCACTGAACACTGTAAAACATTGTTCAGAGAAATTAAAGATCTAAACAAATGGAGACATACCTCCTACACGGGGACTGCAAGGTTGGATACTGTTACGATGCAACTCTACCCAAACTAATTTATAGATTCTACACAATTTCTGTTAAAACCCAAGAAGCCTTTTTTACAGAAATTGACAAGCTGCTCCTAAAATTTTATAAAAATGCCAAGGACCCAAAGAGCCAAAACAATGTTGAGGAGAAATAAAGGAATAGAGTTGGAAGACTTCCGTCTGTGGAGCTGTGGAAATCAAGTCGATGCGGCACTGGTGTAAGGACGCAGCAAGACAGGACACAACTGACGGTTGAATGCGTTTCAGCAAAGGCGCCAGGCCACTCAGTGAGGGAAGGATCACGTTCCCGACACTGTCGACATGCACGCCTCCCACCCCCAGACTCACGGGAGCTCTGCAGCATCAGTGCCCCTGTGCCTCTGAGACGGTCCTGCTGGGAGGGAGGCATGTGTGACCGTTTCTAGAAATCCTGCCACTTGCTTCCACCAAACACTCTACACAAAAACAACCTCAAAATGGATCACAGACCTAAACAGCAGTGAGAACTCTCAACCTTCTCGAAGAAAAAACAGGAGAAAATCTTCATGACCTTACATTAGGCAAAGAGTTCTTAGACACCAAAAACACAACCCATGCTAAAAAAATGATACGTTTGACTTCATCAAAATTTGAAACTTTTGTGCTTCAGCAGACAGACACACTACAGAAAATAAAAAGACAAGCCCCAGATAGGTCACAAATATTCACAAATCACATATGTGATGAAAGACTTGCACCTGGAACATATAAAGAACTTAAAAATTTTTTATTGACATACAGCTGATTTACAATGTTGTGTTAAAATAACTTTTATAACTCAATAATAAAACAATCATATTTTTAAGTGAGCGGAAGATTTGAATAGACATTCACCAAAGATGATGTAAGAATGGCTAATAACCCACGTAAACATCATTAGTCACCAGGGAAACGCAAACTATAAACACAATTAGGTACCACTTCACACCCACTAGGAAGGCTACACTAAAAAAGACAAGAGATTTCCCTGGTGGTGCAGTGGTTAAGAATCCACCTGCCAATGCAGGGGACATGGGTTCAAGCCCTGGTCCGGGAGGATCCCACATGCTGCGGAGCAACTGGGCCCGTGCACCACAACTACTGAAACCTGCACGCCTGGAGCCCATGCTCTACAACAAGAGAAGCCACCGCAGTGAGAAGCCTGCACGCTGCGGCGAGGAGTGGCCCTCACTCACTGCAACTAGAGAAAGCCCTTGCGCAGCAACAAAGACCCAATGCAGCCAAAAACAAACAAACAAACAAATTAATTAATTAAAAAAAAAAGATAATGACAAGTGTTGGCTGCTAGGATGTGGAGGAGCCAGAATCCTCTCCCACACAGCCAGTGGGGACATGGAATGGTGCAGCTGCTGGGGAAGGCCTGGCAGTGACAGGAGTCAAACACAAACTTACCACGAGGTTCAAGAGTTCTGCTCCTGGCAACCTACCCAAGAGAAATAAGACATATGTCCACACAAAGATTTGTACACAAATATTCACAGCAGTGTTACTCATAACAGTCAAAAACTGAAAACGATGCAAATGTTCACCAACTGGTCAATGGATCTGGTCTGTCCACACAAAGGAACACGCTACCACACGGATGAACTCATGTAAGTGAGAGAGGCCAAAGATGCATCTTACATGATTTCATTTACATGAAACGTCCAGGAACAGCAAGTGTATAGAGATGGGAAGCCCACTGGCAGCTCCGGGGCTGGAGTCGGGGCTGGGGCCTGCGGGCAAAGAATCGTGTAGAGATGATGGATGTGCTAAACACTGGATTGTGGCGACAGCTGCACAGGTGCTCAAGTGTTTTTTTTTTTTTAAACAAGTTTATTATTATTTTTAATAATAGTTCTTTAATTAATTAATTTATTTATTTATTTTTGGCTGTGTCGGGTCTTAGTTGCAGCACGTGGGCTCTCTAGTTGAGGTACGCAAGCTCAGTAGCTGTGGCTCGTGGGCTTAGTTGTCCCGCGGCATGTGGGATCTTAGTTCCCTGACCAGGGATTGAACCTGTGTCCCCTGCATTGTAGGGCAGATTCTTTACCACTGGACCACCAGGGAAGTCCCAGTGCCCAAGTCTTAAACTGACTAAGAATCATCGAATCGTATACTCAAAGCAAGTGAATATTATAATAAATTATACCTCAATTAAGCTGCCAAAAATAAACACAAACATGTATTACTTCACCCTCTGAAAATTAGGCACCAAATTCTGAACAAAATTGACCGTCAGTGGGGCTTAAACAAGAAATTCCCCTTATTCCACCAGAGAGGGCTTCAAGTCTGTGCAAAGAAACATTGCGAGGCTGTCAGCACCCACGCCCGCTGACACGGGGACAACTCCCAACAGGCAGGGAAGTGCCCAGAGGAAAGCTGACTCAGCAGCTCCCATAAAGGCCAAGATTTTACGAGAGAGAAATCAAGTGTGCTCGACTGCGGTGGGGCGGACTGGAAACTCGGCTGGAGCACGTCAGGGAGACCCAGCCACAAATCTGCTGCCTGGTTTTCACATTTCGAATGGCCTTCGCTACATCTATTCTGCCAGTTGCTCTGTTTTACTAATGTTTTTTTAATTCAGAAAAGTAACCAAATGGGCCACTTTCCTTTCCTGACCCCCCTCCCGTCCTTCCTGAGGACGCTCCTGCTTCCCTGAGAGGCGGCCCCCAGCACCCAGACTCCAGGGGACCCGGGGACACTCGGCGCCCCTGCCCCACAAGCCGCCCGCACCTGCTGCCTTGTAATCGATCCTCCACACCCCCTGTGACGCCGGCCGGTCTGGACATGGGATGATGAAGGAAACCACGAACACCACGAAAAGGCAGACGAACAGCGAAAGAAAAAAGGCCACCGTCCGGCACCGGGAGAGGCGGGACTGCGGGGGCGGCTTCACGCTGGTTTCCTTTCCCGCTGGGTTTCCCAGATGTTCCTGCACCTTCCTGTTCTCGTTCTTCAGGGGGTGGATCTCGGCTTCTAAGTCCTTGCTGTCCGTCATCGTGTGCACACCCCCAAGCTCACCTCTTGGCCACTGTGGTGGCGACACAGGAGAGGTGGTCAGGAGCCCCAGGGGCGGCTGTGACCGTGGCCCATCAGCCCAAGAAAGGGTGTCACAGACTCCACCGGAGAAGGCCTCTAACTCAGAAGGGCAGTGGGCGCACAGAGGCAGCACACAGGACGGGTTTCCCTCTACGCTCTGCAGCTCCTGCCTGCTGACCCGGGCAGGCCGGCCGGGCTAGACTACGGCAGAGCACGCATTAAACATTAACTATTAACTGAGGCACCTCTGACCGGCCCCCCGCCCCAAGTCGCGGTCAGCCCCCCAGGGAGGGGGCTGCACTTACTCACCGGGTGACCCAAGTGAGCTTCGAGGTCTGATCGCACCTGTGTCCTTCCCTGTGAAAGGAAAACAACAGCGTTTACAAGACTCCGAGGGTTAAAGCAGTAAATGCACAGAAGCACTTATAACAGTATCTGACAGTGGGCACTCAAGCTAATTATTATTGGTAACAAGATAAAGTCACGCGGGGGGTCGGGGGGATGGGGGACGACCTCCCTCCTTCCTGCCCCTCCTGCTGGGGGCACCGGGCGTGCTGGGGAGGAAACCTGGGGCAGGAAATAAGGAAACCTCGGAAAATAAGACGGAAAACACTTCTGAAGTTGAACCACAGACAGAGTGGGCCTGACAGCTGGAAACCTCCATCACTAAGCTTTGTGCTCTTCATCGTGCGAGAAAGAAACATATCTTGCCTTATGCCAGGCAGAAGTTTTTGTTATTTTGGTCCTTTTTAAACAGCCAAACCAGTGTCCTAACTAACACAAATTATATTGAGAGGCTGCAAGGGATCAAAGCGTCTGAGTGGGTTATAAGCCTCATCTACACGAGAGGGAGGCTGTGCCAGTGGTTAAAACCAGGACAGCGGGAAGGGCTCCCTCTGGGAAGGGGTGGGTTAGGGAGGCGGGAAGAGACAACAGAATGCTGGTTTTCTCTGTAAACGTTTTACCTTCTGACTTTAACTGTTTTTCTCTATTATTTAATAAAAACAATTCATTTAAAAGCCTGTGTACACAGCCACTAGAGCAGCTTTGGTAATAAAATGTAAAATGGCAGGGGTGGGTGAGGAGGTAGAGACCCTGGGAAACACAGTCGTGCACAGCGGCGAGAAGGAAACACGGCAGCCGCTGTGGAAACGGCCTGGCGGTTCCTCAGACGATCAAACACGGAGCAACTGTCCGACCCAGCAGCTCCACTCCTAGGTGTCTTTCCAGGAGACCTGAGAACAGGGACTTACACAAACGCTTCATTGTCCCGAATAACCCCACTATCCGTCAACAGGTGACGGATGAACAGAATGGGGTCTGCCCACACTGTGGACTATTACACAGCCGTGAAGAGGAGTGAAGCTCTGACACAGGCGATAGCATTGACGAGCCTCAAAAACATGAGGCTTGGTGAGATTACACGGACACAGAAGGTCACGTATCGTACGACTCCAGTTATACGAAATGTCCGGAACAGGCAGATCCCTGGAGGCAGGGGCTGGCGGAGGGGGCTGGGGGGAGTGCTAAAAGGTGAGCCTTCCTTCTGGGATGCTAACAGTGGCTGCAAAACACAACGCGTGTGCTAAATGTCAGTAATGGTAAAGTTCATGTTGTGTGTATGTTACCACAATTTAAAAAGAAAACCAAACAAATCTCTGTGCCTCCCCCGAGTGCTGAGACATGAGTTTTAACATCCTGCAGTCAGAAAAGGTGAGCCTGTCAAGGTGATGAGCTGGACACAGGAAATCAAACAAGGACTCATGACCAGGGGCCTCCTCAAGCCAAGCATCTTACCCGTGGGGCGGGAGGTGGGGGCCCGTCTGGGAGGGATGGGAAAGAGCCGGCAGCAGAGCCTGGATCTACCTGGCGCATCCAGCCTCTGTGGTCCCAGCGAGGGGTGTGTGAAATATTTAACATGCGTAGATTCTTTTAGCAAAGGAAAGAAAACTGAATGAGAGACCAGAAGGCTAAAATTACTGATTTTAAAAGCTCTATCTATAAAGTTCTCTTTTGTAAGAGCTTTAGAACGTTGGGCCAGAAACTCAAGCTCTCTGAACCACGGCTGTGCAAGCACGAGGGCACCTGCTCAAAATGACAACCACTCACATCCCACCTACAACCCTGTTTCCCAGACCTCGTTCGCGGCTGGCACACCTGGAGACCAGGTCTGCACAGGGAATCCACTTTCACAAACGCTGGCGCATGTGGGGATTGCAAAGCGCTGGTGAAACGCAACCAGGCAGTCTGTGAACGCAGTGGGGTGAGCACAGAGGTCCCTCCCGAGCCATGATCCTCACCTTGGGCACATTCACCATCTGATCAGGTCAGCCTGTCTGGGTGGGGCCGGGCAGGGGGCGACTCCCAGGTCCAGCCACCTGGGAAAAAGCGCTGGCCCAAGAGTCTGTTCTTTTGCTGTGGTCACCCCACTCTCACCATCACATGGCTAGATTCTTCCTGCCTCCTGCCCTGCCATGGAGACGCCACCTCCCCATTGCCAGCCTGGAGGAAAGCAAAGCAAAGGGAGGAAGAGCCCCTTCCCTCCATCCAGCTGCCTGGGGGTTCTTGTCCCTGGAGTTCTCAGCAAGCTTAGTGAAGTAAACCCCAATGCTGACCCCAAGCTAGTAAGTTAAACCACTCCTTTTCCTAGTCAGTCTTTCACTCCCTAAGGTAAGAAACAAGGACAGTGCAAAACAGTTACTGATGTCGTTTGGTTTTTTTTTTTAAGTCAGCAATAAATTTATGTGATACAACGTGTGAAAGATATAAAAGCATAACTGCCCTTCCTCTTGTAGCCCCCAGGCTCAAGAGGAGAAGTGTGGTACTAGTTTCTTACGGCTCCCTCCAGAAATATTCTGTGCACTGAAAACCATAAAGTGTGTTTTAAAATGTGAGTAGAATAATCGAGTTATAAACCTGACCTCTGAAAATTAAAGGAAATATGAGCCCAAACTATTCTCTAGTCCCTGCTACACAGGTTTCCTTGTTAAGTCAGACCAATGGTGCATCATGGAGGAACACAAGGAATGCTGTTGGTCCCCCAGTGAGGGCGGAGAGAACCCCCTCCCCACGCTGCCACCCATCTAGATGTAGAAGCAGAAAGGGAAACTCTCCAAACGGTCCTTAGCAACACAGCTGGGGAGTCAGGTCAGCACCTACGGTCTGGCCAAGCCCGCATGCAGGGGAGGACAAAATAAGACCCGTCACAGACCTGATGGAGGACGGACAGAGGCTTCAGGAGCCCAGCCCCCTCTGCCGGGGCCAAGGCAGCCCCGCGAGACCAGCACCTCGTGGGCTGACCTTGTCCAGGGCCATGTTGCGATAAACATCCCTGCAGGAACCACCTTTTTTTTTTTTTTTTTTTTTGCGGTATGCGGGCCTCTCACTGTTGTGGCCTCCCCCGTCGCGGAGCACAGGCTCCGGACGCGCAGGCTCCGGATGCGCAGGCTCAGCGGCCATGGCTCACGGGCCCAGCCGCTCCGCGGCATATGGGATCCTCCCAGACCGGGGCACGAACCCGTATCCCCTGCATCGGCAGGCGGACTCTCAACCACTTGCGCCACCAGGGAGGCCCAGGAACCACCTTTTAAACCAGCAGACGTTGGCTTCTAAAACTGTGAATGAGCCACTAAGACATCTGTTGAAGTCATAAACTGATCTGAGATAAAAAAAGAATTTGTGAGAAGCTCATTTAAAATCGCCAATGAGGGGACTTCCCTGGTGGTGCAGCGGTTAAGAATCTGCCTGCCAATGCAGGGGACACAGGTTTGAGCCCTGGTCTGGGAAGATCCCACATGCCACAGAGCAAGTAAGCCCATGTATCACGACTACTGAGGCTGTGTTCTAGAGCCCACGAGCCGCAACTACTGAGCCCGTGTGCCACAACTACTGAAGCCCATGTGCCTAGAGCCTGTGCTCCACAACAAGAGAAGCCACCGCAATGAGAAGTCCACACACTGCAACGAAGAGTAGCCCCAGCTCGCTGCAACTAGAGAAAGCCTGCGCGCAGCAACAAAGACCCAACGTAGCCATAAATAAATAAATAAATTTACAAAACTAATAAAATAAAATCGCCAATGGGATCCCCACCTCAATCTTAGCTTAGTATTTATCTGTAGCTTGAATCATTTAATTCTCATGAGCATATTAGTTTGAGAATGTTTTTCTAAGTTTTACACCCTATAAGTGAAGACCTAAAAAATTACTCATTATATAAAATGAAACAGCCAATGTGCAAGATTCATTTTCACTTACCTAATAAATCACTTTCAACAAATACGTTAATATTTTCTTAAGGAATAATGATTTCCAGTCATTCAAAAACTAAAAATCAAATGTTCTGTGCCAGGAATTGTACGTGTGCCTTTCTAAGATCATTTTTGTGTGTCATTATTTTTATTCTGGAAGTTTTAACTAATCAAAGTGGTGGTTCAAAATACAATTTGGAAAATTTAGGAGCGTATTGATTGTGTTCCTGTAACAGAATTTCATGGGAGGACTTCCCTGGTGGTCCAGTGGGTAAGACTCCACGCTCCCAATGCAGGGGGCCTGGGTTCGATCCCTGGTCGGGGAAGTTCCGCACTCCATGTGGTGCAGCCACAAAAATAAATAAATAAAATAAATAATAATGATGTCTCTTGGCCAGTTTGACTTTTTAAAAAATATATATTTATCTATTTATTTATTTATTTGTCTGCGCAGGCTCTTCATTGCGGCATGCAGGATCTTTAGCTGTGGCATGTGGGAATCTTTTAATTGCGGCATGCGGGATCTAGTTCCCTGACCAAGGATTGAACCTGCGCCCCCTGCATGGGGAGCACGGAGTCTTAACCACTGCACCACCAAGGAAGTCCCCATTTTGACTTTTTTTTTTTTTTTTTTTTTTTTGCGGTATGCGGGCCTCTCACTGTTGTGGCCTCTCCCATTGTGGAGCACAGGCTCCGGACGTGCAGGCTCAGCGGCCATGGCTCACAGGTCCAGCCGCTCCGTGGCATGTGGGATCTTCCCGGACCGGGGCACGAACCCGTGTCCCCTGCATCAGCAGGCAGACTCTCAACCACTGCGCCACCAGGGAAGCCCCCCCATTTTGACTTTTTAACACATGGCATCTTTACTAAGTGAACTGGAAGGTCTGTCGTTGGCAGAACTCGTGCAGTAACTTGTGACGATAAGTCATTTGACCCATGATAAACACTGCAAATAGCGCACATTACAGCCACTGTGGAAAACAGTGTGGAGGTTCCTCAGAAGACTAAAATAGAATTACCATATGATCCAGCAACCCCACTCCTGGGTATATACCCAGACAAAACTATAATTCAAAAAGATACAGGGAATGGGGCTTCCCTGGTGGCACAGTGGTTAAGAATCCACCTGTCAATGCAGGGGACACGGGTTCGAGTCCTGGTCCGAGAAGATCCCACATGCCGTGGAGCAACTAAGCCCGTGTGCCGCAACGACTGAGCCTGCACTCTAGAGCCCACGAGCCACAACTACTGAGCCCAAAGGCCACAACTACTGAAGCCCGTGCGCCTATAGCCCAGGCTCTGCAACAAGAGAAGCCACCGCAATGAGAAGCCGGCACACCGCAACGAAGAGTAGCCCCCACTCGCCACAACTAGAGAAGGCCCATGTGCAGCAACGAAGACCCATGGCAGCCAAAAATAAAATAAATAAAATATATTAAAAAAAAAAAGATACAGGGAATTCCCTGATGGTCCAGTGGTTAGGACTCAGCGCTTTCACTGCAGTGGCCTGGGTTCAATCCCTGGTTGGGGAACTAAGATCCTGCCAGCTGTGCGGTGAGGCCAAAAAAAGAAAAAAAAAAAGATACATGCACCCCAATGTTCACAGTGATGCTATTTACAATAGCCAAGACATGGAAACAACCTAAATGTCCACTGACAGATGAATGGATAAAGAAAATGCAGTACATATATATAATGGAATACCACTCAGCCATAAAAAAGAATGAAATGATGCCATATGCAGCAACATGGATGCAACTAGAGATTATCATACTAAGTGAAGTAAGTCAGAAAGAGAAAGACAAATCCCATATGATAACACTTATATGTGGAATCTAAAATATGATGCAAATGAACCTATCTATGAAACAGAAACAGAATCACAGAGGAAGACTGGTGATTGTCAAGGGGGAGGGGGTTGGAGGAGGGGTGGATTGGGAGTTTGGGGTCAGCACATGTAAGCTTTTATATATAGACTGGATAAACAACAAAGTCTCACTGTATAGCACACAGAACTATAGTCAATATCTTATAATAAACCATAACGGAAAATAATATTAAAAAAGGTATATATATATATATATAACTGAATCACTTTGCTGTACAGCAGAAATTAACACATTATAAATCAACTATACTTCAATTTTTTAAATTTTTTATTTTTTATTTATTTTTATTTTTATTTTTGGCTGTGTTGGTCTTCGTTGCTGCGTGTGGGCTGTCTCTAGTTGCGGCAGCTTCTCTTGTTGCAGAGCACGGGCTCCAGGGGCGTGGGCTCAGTAGTTGTGGCTCGCGGGCTCCAGAGAGCAGGCTCAGGAGTTGTGACACACTGACCCAGGTGCTCCACGGCATGTGGGATCCTCCCAGACCAGGGCTCGAACCCATGTCCCCTGCATTGGCAGGCGGATTCTTAACCACTGCACCACCAGGGAAGCCCCCTTTTTTTTTTTTTTTTTGCAGTACGCGGGCCTCTCACTACTGTGGCCTCTCCCGTTGCGGAGCACAGGCTCCAGACACGCAGGCTCAGCGGCCACGGCTCACGGGCCCAGCCGCTCCGCGGCATGTGGGACCTTCCCAGACTGGGGCACGAACCTGTGTTCCCTGCATCGGCAGGCGGACTCTCAACCAGTGAGCCACCAGGGAAGCCCCAATTTTTAAAAGTAGTGTATGTTAGCTATAAAATCATAAAAGAGAACATCTTGTCAAGCTCCAGAATCTACACATACTTTTAGGCCATAAGAGTTCACAGTTTTATTCATAACTTTGTAAAATGCTATTTATGTATGAAACAAAGCAGGAAAACATATTGAGGGGGTTATGTTTACAGAATACTTCTTCAAGGTATTACTTTTCTTAAACATACATGCATACTTAAGTAATATTTAAGGAAGTCAAGCAAAGTAATAGTACACTTCCACTGCTGTGTACGTTGTCAATGATAAAAATAAAAATGCTTTGGTGGTTAAAAAAGAGAAAGAGGGCTTCCCTGGTGGCGCAGTGGTTGAGAGTCCACCTGCCGATGCAGGGGACACGTGTTCATGCCCCGGTCCGGGAAGATCCCACATGCCACAGAGCGGCTGGGCCCATGAGCCATGGCCGCTGAGCCTGTGCATCCAGAGCCTGTGCTCCACAACAGGAGAGGCCACAGCAGTGAGAGGCCCGCGTACCGCAAAAAAAAAAAAAAAAAAAAAAAGAGAGAGAGATTAGCACCAAAATAAAAGAAGCCTAAATGCACGTACGTAAGGCACAGGATGGCGAGAAAGAGCAGATTTTGAAGCTGAGTTTGGTAGTGAGCTCTGCCTCTGGATTGTGGCTTTCCTCTTCTTTTTCCTATTAGGTTGTTGGGAAGGTTCGGGTAGTGCATGTAAAGCTGGGGGCTCAGTGTGCGGCGGGGGCTCAGGGGGCGACTCCCTCCATCGTTGTCACCACCCTCTCCCTGTGCTGCTCCTTCTCTTCTCCAGACACAGAGACCTCAGGCATCTCACCAGTGCCCTCTTTTCCTGTTAAACGAAGTGTTTCAAGGCTGGAGCTGCTCAAGGAGTTGAGGGTCTATATTTGAGATCCTGAGAACCGGAACTTCACTAAGGAACAGTCTCTTTGCACTGAAGGGTCCCAAGTCCTCCAGTGAAGTCCCATGACCTCCCACCCCTCCGTAAGGGGGCTTCACGAAGCCTGGGTCCTACACCACTGGCAGCACACAGGACAATTTAGGTGGTGCCAGGTGAACATTTTTATTTCTAGTTATCTCTGTATTTTTTCACGGATGTCTTTCCGTTTATGGTGACAGTGGTCTTAGACTTCCGGTAACTGACAAAAGTTCTTTCCTTAACTGTTTATTTTGAAGTTACTGCTTTATAGGAAGTTGCGAAGATCATACCGAGAGGCCCCGTCTCAGCCTTCCCCAGCGGTTACAGCACAACTGCAGAACCGTATCAAAACCAGGAGAGCGACGTCGTAGTTCTATGCCATGGCGTTCCCTGTGTAGATTCATGTATATCAAGATACAGAACTATATTCCATCACCACAAAGAGCCACACCCACCATCCGTCTCCCCTGGCAACAACCAACCTGTTCTTCATTTCTAAAATTTTGTCATTTGGGGAATGTTATGGAAATGGAGTAACATAGTATGTGAACTTTGAAATTGGCTTTTTTCACTCAACACAATGCCCTTGAGGTCCCTCTGTGTTGCTGCTGTATGAATACAGTTGATTCCCTGTATTGCTGAGTAGTCGTCCCTCAGTATCCACAGATGCTCAAGTCCCTTACATCAAATGGGATGCACATAACCCTACACACACATCCCTCGCTGTACACCTTAAATCATCTCTAGATAACCTATAATACCCAGTACACTGTAAATGCTATGTAAACAGTTGCCAGTGTGCATTGAACTCATTTCACTTTTTGGAACTTTCTGGATTTTTCCGCCTGGAATACTTTCAATCTGCAGCTGGATGAATTCACGGATGGGGAAAAGGAGATATAGACAGCCAACTCAGTTTTTAAAGAAATGGCAGCTTTGTAGTTTGTAGCTCACATATGTAGGATTGCTGTATTTTCTGTGTGGCTCAGCCTTTTTATCATTGCACAATGACCCCCCGTCCCTAAGTAATTCTCGCTCTAAAGTCTATCTGAAATTAATAGTTCTTCTTATCTTCTCTTAATGTTTGCATGGTATATCTTTTTCCATCCTTTTATTTTCAATCTACCTATATCATATATTTGAAGTAGGTATTTTTTGGACAGCACAGGGATCATTTTTTTTTTCTTTTGGCAGTGCCACACGACTTGCAGGATCTTAGTTCCCTGACCAGGGATCGAACCTGGGCCACAGCACTGAAAGCACTGAGTCCTAACCACTGGACTGACAGGCAAGTCCCTGGATCATGTTTTTTTTTTTTTTCAAATCCACTCCACAAATCTGTATTTTCAGACCACTTACTTTTAAGGAAATTATCCATATATTAGGCCTTTATTCTGTCTTTTGTTGTTTGTTCTGTTTTTTGTTTCTCACTTTTGTTCTTCCTGACTTCCTGTGGATTACTTTATGAATAAGGGAAACATTATTTGCAATTCCAGTTTTATTTATCTAGGTGCTTTAGCGTGTTTTGCTGCAGATTTTTAGTGGTTGATCTGGACATTATTAGACACACCTAACTTATCACAGTCTCCTGCTGTCAGCATTTTCCTAGTTCAAGTGAAGTGTAGAGACCTAACGTCCCTGCTTTAAGCCTTTACCAGTCTGTGTTTAATAGAATTGTGTTAAATATCTCCTCTACATGCATCTACACATCAGTGTTATATTTTTGCTTCATTCATCAAACATAATTTAGAAAACTTAAGAGAATGAAAGTCTATTATATTTACTCATATTTTTGCTTTTTCTGTTGCTCTTTCTTTCTTCCTAATGTTCCAAGAATCCTTTTCTTAACATTTCCTTTACGTTTCAAGAACCTCCTTCAGTCATTCTCTTAGAGCAGGTTTGATGGCAACCAATTCATTTTCCTTCACATGATAATGTCTTTATTTCTCCATCATTCCTGATGAATAATTCCCCAGATATAGAATTCAGTGCCTGACATTTGATAGGTTCTTTTCTTTCAGCCCTTGAAAAACATGATGCCACTTCCTTCTGGCCTTCCCGGTTTCCAGTGAGAAGTCTGCTGTCCTTTGAATTGTTTTTCCCCATAACTCAGATGTCAATTTCTCTTGCTGCTTCCAAATTTTTTTGTCTTTAGTTTTCAGAAGTTTAATTACAATGTGTCTTGGCATGGGTTTCTTTGGGTTTATCCTGCTGAAGGTTTGCTCAGCTTCCTGAACCTGTAGGTTTACATCTTTTGCCAAGTGATGGATATTTTCAGCCATTATTTTGGTTTCTAGGGCAGCAGCATAGCTGTGAGAATCCAGGGTGGGAGAGCTTCAGCCCAGGCCATGGGGACTCTGGACGTGGCTCCCTCCTCCAGCTCTGTGCCCCCGGCCTCTCTGGTGTTTTCTCTTAAAGTGTATTTAACTAGAAAAAGTGAGTTGATTAAGGAAAAGTACTAAATAAAAATAACTGTGTAGTTATGCGGCGAGTATGGCACAATCCTGAGTGGCACATGAATGAAGTGGGAACACTGCTTTCTTGGCCTTTTCCTGTCCCTTCTGGGGACACCTCCACTCCTGGAATATGGAGCCAAGCCCTACACGCTGCACAGTCCTGGTTACTAGGAATTTGCCATATTCTGAACTAAAATCTGCTCTCCTGTAACCGTCCCCTGATCCAGATTCTGTGCTTTGGGATAATATGTAATCCCTTTACCTACATGTAAGCCCTTCAAGTGTCTAAAGAGCATAAATGAAAAAACTGTGTTCGGGAGGTTGTCACCTGCTACCCCCACAGCTGTGGCCCCCATGACGGGTTGTAGACCCTCCGGTGTCCCTGAAAAGCCTAATCCTAACACTTCCCTTGGTCTACGTCCACCTAAAACATCCTTCCCCTTCAAACCCTACCCACCCCTCAAGGCCCATGGAAAATGCCATCCTATTTATGAAGACTTTTCTGGTTCTTCTAACCAAATGTGACCCAAAGCCAGTCTGGCTTTTTTTTTTTCTTGGCAGTGGGAATACTTGTTTAAAAGGGAGGTCAGAATTTAGGAATGATTCTCTATCTAATCTAAGTCACCACAGGTGGCGGTGTAGTCTAGAGCAGGGGCTGGGACTGGAGACCCCCTCCCATCCGAGGCACCCAGGCATCTACCCAACCTCTCTACACCAGTCAAGGTTCCTGTTTGCTAAAAACACTTTAGCTAGTGTAGGCAGCAAGAGAATTTGTTAGAAAGAGATTAGACAGTGCCCAGAATGGATGGGGAGACCAGAGAGTCAAACTCAGAAAACGGGTGGACGCCAGGGATGCGAGGTGGCCGAGGCTCCGTCGGGCCCATGGCCGTGGGGGCAGTCTGGTTCAGACACAGCCGCTGGCACCAGGCCCTACTGCCCCCAGGCTCTCTCAGGGAGACCCTCCGAGGACAGGCTGGGCAACCCAGCCCCCTCGGCTGGGACCCTTTTTCTCCCCTACACGCTCTCACCAGCTCCCTGGAGAAGTCTGGAGACAACACCAAGCACATACTGGCCCCAAAGAAACACAGCTCTCAAACGTAGAGAAGCAGTGGGGAAACGTCACACCTGGGCGTTCCCAGTCCTGCGGGTTGAGCCATGCAGACCCCAGGCCTCAGGACACTGCACTGTGGGCAACACCAATGGCCACAGCCCTCACCTCGGGCAAAGCCTGACCTCACAGCGTTATTTTTATACTGGGGTCAGTAATAAAAAATTCCGAAAAGTGAAATACTGAATTCTGCTTTGTAACGTCTTTGAATATTTGACGGGCTTCATGCAGGAGAGTGGCAGCAAGACGAGGGCCAAAGGGCAGAAGCCACAGCAGCCATTTCAGCTCCTGCGAGGCAACAATGCCCCCCAGACGGAGGGTCCCAGCACAGGGACGGCTCGGGACGCTCCAGCTCTGGTGTTTTCCGACTGGAGGTTGAAGCAGAACTGGTCCTAAGCTCTGCTTCCTGTCATCCCTCTAAGAGCAAGGACTTCACTCACTGTTCCCACAGAAATCAGAAATCACTGGCTCACCTGCATTACTCTGAATAATTTCTTTTTTTCCCTTTTAATCATTAACAGAGTTCCAAGTTAAAGATACTTCATAACAGATAGGTCAAAGATACTGTGATCCTTCTCCAGGGAAGGTTTCTATTCTTCAGGAGAGAAAGCTGGGTAGGGAGGACATACCCAGCATAACCAACTCAAGTAACAAAACTTTATTCACCTAAAAGCAAACTGAGTTGGACAGAGAGAGAGATGATAACCTTTCTATTCGACTCCTCGAGAATCCTCCTCCTCAGCCAGCTCCCTAAGGGCAGGCAGTGGGACCGCAGGGCCAGGTGGGGCGGGGCAGTGAGGCTGGTCCCGTGTCAGGTGGGTCGGTCCACGTGCCAACTGTGCTGCTGGCTGCACAAACGTCCACGTGTGATAGACTCTCATATCATCAGACACACAGACAAGGGAGCCCGTGTGAAAACTGGCGAAACAGGAATGGGGCAGGTCTGAGGAGCAGTGATCAGCACTGTGCCAACATCTAGCTCCCACCTCTGATAATGCTCTGGCCCCAGGGATGTCACCACTGGGCCCGGGGGGAAAGCACTTCAAGCTTTTTGTAATATCTTGTGAGTCTATAATTAGTTCCAAATAAACAGTTAAAAAAAAAAATTTAAAAAACCCTTGAGGGGCTTCCCTGGTGGCACAGTGGTTGAGAATCCACCTGACAATGCAGGGGACATGGGTTCGAGCCCTGGTCTGGGAAGATCCCACATGCCACGGAGCAACTAAGCCCGTGCACCACAACTACTGAGCCTGTGCTCTAGAGCCCACGAGCCACAACTACTGAGCCCATGTGCTCCGCAACAAGAGAAGCCACCGCAACGAGAAGCCCGCACAGCACAACAAAGAGTAGCTCCTGCTCGCCGCAACTAGAGAAAGCCCGCGCGCAGCAACGAAGACCCAACGCAGCCAAAAGTAAATAAATAATAAATAAATTTTAAAAATTAATTAAAAATAATTAAAAAAAACAAACTTTGAGGGCTTCCCTGGTGGTGAAGTGGTTGAGAGTCCGCCTGCCGATGCAGGGGACATGGGCTCGTGCCCTGGTCCGGGAAGATCCCACATACCGCGGAGCGGCTGGGTCCGTGAGCCATGGCTGCTGAGCCTGCGCATCCGGAGCCTGTGCTCCGCAATGGGAGAGGCCACAAAAGTGAGAGGCCCGTGTACCGCAAAAAAAAAAAAAACCCCAAAAAACAAAAACCAACTTTGAGCAAGGGAGGGGGGTCAGAGCTTCCCCAGGGCCCGGCGACACCTCAGAGCCGCCTGATCATGAAGCTTCTGCTCCAGAGGTGGGAACTGTTTCTGTTTTGTTCTGCTTGTTCTTTGCAGAACATCAACCACAGTGCAGTTCTATGAGGACATCCAAAAGAACAGCCAACCCCCAACCTGCCACTACTTCAAAATAATAACTGCCTTTCTGCAAACCCCCCAAGGCAATCACTTCCCTTCCCACCGTGGGGAAAAGGTCCGTGTGGTTCCTTGCTGCTCGTGTACAGTGATGCCCGGGAACATGTACAGTACCGCGCAGGTGCCCGAGGTCACGGAGGGCCCGGGAGCAGGGCCACCCGGGCAGCAGGGGAGCGCTTGTGGCAACGGCAGGGCCCCAGTGCCGCCAACACTGAGGACACACCTGATCCTGAGCCCAGGTGTTGTGGCAGAAGTCTCACACCAAAGGCACAAAGGCAGCTCAAGGTGCCAACCTGACCGCAGCAGACGCAAAGGGTTATCCCTAAGCCGAATCACTAAGTCTGTGAACTCCAGGCTTTTTTCCTTTTTGTTTCAAATCGAAGCTGCTGTTGTTAAATTCCACATAAAGAAGAGAAACTTAAAAAGTCTTTTGCCTCTAATACAGCAATGAAGCAGCTGCAACCATAACCTAGAATAAAGCGCATCCCTGAAATCAGGTGTGTTTACTAGTTTCTCGTCGGCCAGCACAGAAAAGACCCATAGCCACCGGCCTACGGGCTCTAAGTAACAGGCCCACTGGAAAGACAGGCTTCTGGAAGTCCAACCTGGGCATAAAAACGCATATTTCTGTGTTAGCTAAACTCAACGTGAGAAGTCTGGAGAACAGGGGTCCTGGGGAACATCAGGGCAGCAGATCTTAAGGGAAACACAATGCACATTTGTACACATATACAGAAAATTAAAGGAACACTTCCCAGATACTGAAAAGGAATGAAGAAGTTTTCACTTAAAACAAAAGCTGTTAGGACACAACAAATGAAGAAAAGATAATAAAGGGAAAGACTCTGAGGTTAAGAGACTTGTATCTTTACCTCATTTGCATCTAATGTCCTTTTCTGTCATTTCTAACCAGCTCGTGGTCTTAAGGACAGAGATCAGAAATTGGTTCACAGGATTTCCAGACAGTGACTGACTGGGATTTTCTCCTGCCACTTCTGAGCTTCTGAAATGATGACTATGCAGCGCACTTTTTGACTTAAATGTCAAGTAAAACGAAACAAAAAAGAAATGAAGAAAAATGTGAGAGATGAGAAAGAAAATGTATCAATATGATACATATTAGGGTAAAAGGTATGAATCTAAGAATAACCTGCTTGAGATAAACATGCAATCCCTGTGTACAGCTTTTCAAAGGGCCACACACCTGCGGGTGTGCCTGCTCAAGGCCAAACCTGCCCTCCTGCCTGGTGGGGAAGGACAGTAAAGCTCAGTAACAATTAACATTTGGAGGGGCAGGAATACGCAGTATTTGCATAAAGGAAATAACTCCTTTTTCTCCAAGAGTTCTTTCTCTGAGAACAGTTTACTGAGACAGAGGGAACAGAAAATTCAAAAATAAAAATGTCTCACTCTAACTTTTTTTGATGGATAAAGAAAGCATAAAGACTCTAACAGGTGAAACACTGAGAATAAATAAGCAATGATGCTGTTTAAAAAAAAAAGATTCTAACAAGGGCAGGGACTTTGCTGGTGTCTCAGTGCATAAGAATCTGCCCGCCAATGCAGGGCACATGGGTTCGATCCCTGGTCCGGGAAAATCCCACATGCCGTGGAGCAACTAACCCCGTGTGCCACAACTACTGAGCCTGCGCTCTAGAGCCCGTGAGCCACAAATACTGAGTCTGCATGCTGCAACTACTGAAATCCACGCACCTAGAGCCCATGCTCCACAACAAGGGAAGCCACCACATTGAAAAGCCCAGGAACCACAACAAAGAGTAGCCGCTGCTCGCCACAACTAAAGAAAGCCCGCATGCAGCAACGAAGATGCAATGCAGCTAAAAATAAATAAAATTAAATCTTAAAAAAAAAAAAGATTCTAACAAGGGCAGAGGGAAAAGGGAAAACTGCCCCAACAAATAACTGACAATTCTACATCTATTATGAAAGTAGGGGGTTTAACCTTTTTAAACTAAAATCTGGTAACTTTTTTTTTTGAGGAGAAAAGATCACTTCAGGGGACTTTAACAAGAGATGCACCCCCCCAATTTTTAAATTTTCAATTTTACAGAATTCTTTTCGGACAATGAATCAAAGAGATCAGACTTTGAAAATTAAGCACTTCCACTGGAAAGGTAGTTTGCATATTTTAAAAATTGGTTTAAACTAAGTAAAATTTTTGTTCAGTTTAAACTGGATACCTTAAAATCTTAACTCTGGTTTTAGTTGAGAATTTTGAGAACTTGGTACTACAGTCAGCTCTGTGACAGAATACAGGAGTAGCCCACTTCTATTTGCCCAGACACAGAACACCTTCCTCCACTCACACAGGAGTAGCTACTTCTCGTATTACTTGACCTCACTAGGGTGACAATTTCACAAAGTAGACATTATTTTAATCAAAGGTACCTGCAAATTAGAAAACACACAGAGAGAAAATACATTTAAATAGGCAGAGGAGAGGCTTGGAGGAAACAGCAGATGAGCTTTTTAATTTTTTTATTATTATTTTTTAAATTTTTATTGGAGTGTAGTTGATTTATATTGTTGTGCAGATGAGCTTTTTAAATGGAGAAAACATGTAAGGAATACTTAGGAAAAGACTCTGATTATAGATTAACTTTACCATCTAGCTTCACCAGTTAGTAATAGAAAGTGAAAGGATTTTGTCACTGGATTAAACCACGAAAAGATCAGCTTACCACTCTCCGGACTGCGTACTGATACGGTCCAGGGTGACTCTGAAGGTGCAGCTGAGAGTGGAGCAGATTTCTTTCTTTCCACTGGGGAGCTCTCACCCCTAGTTCACACTCAGCGGGGTTACTTTTCTAAAGGACAGAAATTACATTGGACAAAACATACTGCATCTTGTCATGTATCCACTGGGCGTGTGTTTTATCTGCAAATCGCCTTTGTCCACTTGGCCTTGCTGTGATTTGACCAGTAAGGGATCCTGGTTTTCTTTTCTTTTTTTTTTTTGGTCTGTGCCAGGCGGCTTATGGCATCTTAGTTCCCCGACCAGGGACTGAACTTGCATCCTCAGCAGTGAAAGCGCAGAGTCCTAACCTCTGTACCACCAGGGAACTCCCAGGGATCCGGATTTTCAAGTCTTCCCTCGGGCCGGTCCTCCTGCCAGGAGGCCCTCTCAGTGCTCCGAGCCTCGGCTGGACTAGCATCAAGCCTATGTGAGCACCGCGGATCAGGAAGGCCACCTTCCACCTGAGAACTCGAACTTTTTCTTTCAAAGCACCCATAATACTCCTCCCACAGCCTCTGACCAAGAGCTATTTTAGGGCAGCAGGACTTCCCTGGTGCCAAACAAACGACAGACGCTTGGTAGGTGTCAGTTAAACTAAGTGTCAGTGAAGCGGGGGAGAGAGCTTTCGGAAGCCATTCCTTGACAAGAAGGTGGGATAAGGCCCATCACGTTCTTCATTCAAGGGCTTGTCTGGATGCACAGACCTCATGACCTGTAATCAAAACCCGATCTTCTAGTGTGAGTGCTCAAATGCTCATCCCCAAAGCCAGCTGTGACATATACAAACAGTTTAGGAATGTCTTATACATTAGCAGGCCTGTGTCCCGGCCCAGTGGCCCGAGTGTTCTGACAGCACTTCAACCAGAGGCATGTGACAGACGCCCACAGAACCCAACTGGGCAGACTGGGTTTTCGGCTGAGCAAAGCAGAAGTCAGACAATGACGGCTACAGTGTTCAGCTGTTTACAGCTGAACAACTACTTCTTCTCTTCACCAAAAAATAATCTCAAGACAGACAATAGGCCCTTAATCATCTTTCAAATGAGAACAAATTTTAAGGTCATACATGGTTCCCGGATAAAAGCAAGTGTTTCACAGGCAGGTCAGTGCTTAGGGCCTGAACCTCAGCACACAGTTCCTCTCCTTCACGAGATGCAACACTTTCAGAGTAATTGAGGGCGGCCTGCATACCACCTAAAAGGGAGTTATGGAGGAATGGCTATCAGAATTTCAGACAAGCAACTGTTACACAGAACAAGTTTTGTAGGTTTGTCTGTAAAATAACATGGAGTAAGCTTTTTTCCTGAGTTCTAAGGAAGATTTAATTTTCTTTGATTCCCCCACAAATCAGTGTTTCTTCTTGTCCTTACATTAAGGACAGCAGAAGCTCTTAAGAAGATAAAGTATAATTCTTACTTGATCACTTTTGATCAACCCTATAAATAGGTCTTAACTTCAATTTACTTATTTACCTTTATTTTTTAAAAACCTGTTGTCACATAAATGTTTAAATATTCATGAAAGTAGAGACCACCAGCCCCATTCATCCACAACCCAGCTTCAACAATTACCAACACAGAGCCAACCTTTTCCATCTACAGACCACACTTCTCTCCCATGCCCCACCTCCAATTTCTTAAAAAATTTGCTCCAATTTTTAAAAAGTTAGAGATATGCTACTTGATCTCTCAATATCTGCTTCCTGGTTATTCATTTAGGAATCGGCATTCTTCTTCTTTTTGGACACCACATCCAGACAACCTAAGCTCCATGAAGGATTTTACAAAGTCAGAGTGGGAACAAAACTCACTAAGTTTGTGGGTTTTCTAAAGACTGATTTCGGGTGAGGTACGTAGTAAATTTTGAAACAACCACAAACTCTGTAGATTCTGACGTATCTCTTCAGTTGAACCCCTCCTTTCAACGGCCGCTACTTTAGATCGTATTTTTATAACTTCTCACCTGGATTTCTGTAGCCCTCTCAAACCTTCCTTGATGTTGCAAGAGACATCTTTCTATTAACTCCTGATCATGTCATTCCCCTGCTTGAAACTCTTGACTGATGCTTCACAACTTTAGAACAAAGCTCAGCCACCTGAGTTTGCCTGCAGGTCTTTCCACGACCTGGCTATCGCCTACCTCTAGTATCATGTCTTCCCAAACCCTACACCCAACGTCTGTTCCCCCGTCACAAGGCTGACCTACCAGTAACTCCTACTGGGCCTTCATAGCCCACTCAAACCAGACCCCCACCCACCCACCGCCCACCACTGCTCCATACCCACTGAGCCACTGGTGAGACCTACCCCCAGGTGGTGAAGAACTTCGGAGGGCATCACTCGTTTATTGCCTTTGTCTTCCCAGGACAAAGCATAGTGCACAGCATAAAATAAACATACACATTCACCTGTCTGAATAAATGTCCAATTCTTGCTATGCTCTGCTTGTAAACTTTTCTAACTGATTTGAAATAGATAGCATGTATCAGACATAGGGGTCAGTTTGACTACCTGACATCCACTCCTCTCTGTAACAGTACCTGGATTTTCTTTGGGTAAATCCACTTTCCCACAAGCTTAGTGTGGTTCTGGTAACTTTGGGGAGGGCTCCTTACCCAGGGCTAGCTAACTAATCAGATTCACATGATTAGGACCCAACTAAATACTAGATCCGGAACTGCAACTGGAATTACAGGAATAGGCACTCTTTTCCCACAGGAGTGGTTTTAAAATATGTTCACAAGCTCTTTGATGTGCCTCCCTTCAAAGGTGAAGTCTTTAGTACCTAGTGATGCCAGCAAACAGAATGTGGCAGGAGCAGCAGCAAAATTCCAAAACTAGATCATAAAAACCATGGTGACTTCCACCATCCTCTCTCTCCTCTCTTATCGCTTGCTCCGAGGGAAGACAACGACATGTGAGGACGTGGGCCCTGTGGCTAGGAAATAAAGATTCCAGCCAACAGCCAGCCAGCAAGGAACTGAGGCCTTGAGTGAGTGGACTGTCTTGAAGTCAGACCCTCCGGTCCCAATCAAGACTTTAAATGACTGCGTCCCCAGCCAATATCTTGGTTGTAACCCCATAGAGTCCTTTGGGACTTCCCTGGCGGTCCAGTGGTTAAGACTCCACGCTCCCAATGCAGGGGACATGGGTTCGATCCCTGGTCGGGGAACTAAGATTTTGCATGTTGCGTGGAGTGGCAAAAAAAAAAAAAGAATCCCATGAGAGTCCTTGAACTATAATCACCTAAGTCACTCCTGAATTCCTGACCCACAGAAACTGGTAATAAATGTTTGATGTTTTAATCCATTAAAATATCATTGATGTTGATTTGTTACAGAGCAGCAGATAACTAATACAAGCAGGCAGAGCAGAGGCAGGAACCTGAGAAGAAGGAAGGTAACATAGAGAGAAACAGGTCAAAGAGAAAGTGTGTGAGAGGATGGTAGTAAGACCCCCACACTCCATCACTAAATCCTGATGATCTCATTTAAGCCCCTGGCCCCATCTATTTCTGGTCCCCTGGACTTTCCTAAGTGAAAGTCGGTGGAATGCCTCCAGAGGTTGAACTAGTTTTAATGGACGCTTGACACTTGAAGCCAAAAGCACTCCAATCCGTGCAACAAGGACTCAGAGAACTGGTAAAATGCCCAAATAAATGTCCACTTCATTGATAACAGGGTCATTTCCATTTCACTCTTTCCTGATCCGTATTCTCTCTTTAGCATGCTCCATATTTTGCTTATTTATCTTACTTATTATCTGTATCCTCCTGTAGAATTGAAGCTCCTTGAGGACAGGAATTCCGTCTTGATGAGTGCTATATGCCTGGCACCCAGCAGACACTCAGTACTTGCTGAGTTCATCTAAGCTGCTGTAACTTCAGGCTCACAGGGAAAGTGCAAAGAGAGCAATGGAGCCATCTGGTTGAGGCTCAGAAGAACATTAGCAGCCTAGGGGTAGGTGAGCACATCACACAAGCTCCTCAGCTGAAATCACGGGGTTGCAAGTATTTGCAGTTCTCTATACCCTGATAACCTATCAGTCAGCTCCCAGGCAATCAAGTCATGGGGGAGGTGAGAACTCTCACAGACTGACAGCGTTCTTCCCCGCTTTTAAACTCTGCTTTGCTTTTGCTCAGTAAGACAGGCTGTAGGGAGCAATCACCTCTATAGATGAGTAACCGTCAGCTGAGCTTTGGGTTACTGAGCCAGTCGTCAAACAGACGCCGTCCTAGAAAGAGGACATGCATATCTGAGCCTGGCGAGAGGCAGCTCATGGACATACTGTTTTAGTATTAGTATATTTTAAATTACTTCCAGGCAACCCGTGCAGCGATGGCTAGCTTGCCTCCTATGCAGCCAACGCGGGTGGGAAGGTTCCTAATGGGAGTTAAATCCTGTCTTTGGGGGAAAGAGGGACTGAACTGAGAGCCACGGAAACCCAGGCTGCGGCAGTCGGTCCTGCCAACCCGCTGCGCTGCCCGGCTCCCGCGGAGCTCCTCCACCCACAGCGCGGCGCGGACACGCGCGGACTCCAACGCTGGGCGGTGGGCGAGAGCACGGGCGGGCTCTTGGGACTGGGGGTCTCCCGGGGCCCCGCGCCGACGCGGAGAGACACGGCCCGGGAGGGAAGAGGTGGACCCGCGCGAGGCCGCGGAGCGCACGCGCGAGAAGGAAGAGGACGCGCTACTCACCCGCCGCCGCGCCCTCCCGAGGTTGCCAGAGATGCTGCCCGCGCCGCCACCAGGCTGCTCGGCCCCGCCCCGGCGTCACTTCCGCTCGGGCGGGGCGGAAGCGCGCTCAGGCCCTGCCCCGCGGCCGGCTCGGTTGCTGAGCAACGGTAGTGCCAGCCCTGCGGATTGCCTTGGGGTTGCTGCCGGTCTGCTCCGGTTCCGCGGTTGTTAGCGCGTTCGAGCATCTTTAGTTGGTTTTGCTTGCGTTGGCCCGACGTTTCCTCTTCCGGAAGTGCCTGTTCTGGTCATTGGTCCAGGTTTCTGCTGAAAGGCTTGTCTTTTCGTGTTGTTTCGTGGCGCCATGTATTGGATATTAAGTTTTTGTCGGTGGCGTGTTGTAAATATTTCGGTTTGCGTCTCGTCTTTTCACTTTAATATAAAAAAAGTGCCAATATTTTATGGGTAGTACTTTCTGTGTTTTGTTTAAGGAATCCTTTCCTACCCCCTTACTCTCCCACGTATTTTCCTAATGGTTTTTTAAAGTTTTGATTTTAACATTTAAGTCCTTAATTCAGCTTGGAGTAGCTTTAATATGGGGTAAGAAGGTAACTTCATTTTTTTTTTTCCATTTGGATAACCAGGAGTCCTAATGCCGTTTATTGAGTTAGTCCCTCTTTCCCCCAACGACCTGGCATATTTTTAAGAAAACTCTGTATATGCATGAGTTTCTGTTGGGTTTTTAAAATTCGGCTCTATTATTATTTTTTTAATAAATTTATTTATTTTTGTCTGCATTGCTGTACGCGGGCTTTCTCTAGTTGTGTTGAGTGGGGGCTACTCTTCGTTGTGGTGCGCAGGCTTCTCATTGCGGTGGCTTTTCTTGTTGCGGAGCACGGGCTCTAGGCACGCGAGCTTCAGTAGTTGTGGCTCGCAGGCTCTAGAACGCAGGCTCAGTAGTTGTGGCGCACGGGCTTAGTTGCTCCGCGGCATGTGGGATCTTCCCGGACCAGGGCTCGAACCCGTGTGTCCCCTGCATTGGCAGGCGATTCTTAACCACTGCGCCACCAGGCAAGTCCTCAGCTTTATTATTGATAACTTTGTCCTAATGCTCACACAAGGTGTTCTGCATCAAATCAGGTTTCTTGTTAATTACCCCACAGTAATAGTAAGTATGAAACATCCCTCACACCTCCCACAGGCCTCCCCCGACCCAACCCATTGAGAACTGATGGAAATTTTTCCTTTGTGAGTGGACTGACACAGCATCCCTAGGTGAGGGATTCAGAGAAATGACTTCCATCTGTTCATAAAGGGAAAGAAACATCTGTCCTCCTCATCTCCTGAAAGGATCCCCTCTGGACTCAAGTATTTTGATATTTAGATGAATCTCTCCAGGCCCAAGCAGCCCCAGGGTACCTGGGCACCTAAGCCAGGCTGAAACTACTTGACCCTCTCAGAAAGATAAGGCAAGTTATTATGCTTTTGAATCACAGCAATTAACTAGACAAATTACTACAGACTTCATTCTCCTAAGTATCTGAAGAGTCTCAGGGAACTAGGGCTTTTTACTGGAGCACTGGGAGATGGAGGGAAGTCTTAAATGCCCACAGCTTCTTCCTGGGATCATTACATAGTCTCTTCTGGTGTGCAGGTGCCACACAATCTCAATTACAATACCCTTATAGTAACTTGTGATACCTGGTTGGACAGGTCCCTCCACCTTATTTTTCTTCTGGAAAGCTTCAGCCATTCATTCTTCGGTCAAAATCACAATCAGGCCAAGTTCCACAAAAGAACCCTGTAGGGCTTTTCAGTAGAATGGTCCCCAATCTGTAAATCACACTGGAGAACTGACGTGATTTATCTTCTTACCTAGAACGCGGGCTCAGGATTTCCCTGAGCCCACACACCGCAACGAAGCACAACGAGGAGTAAACCCTGCTCACCACAGCTAGAGAAAGCCTTTGCGCAGCAGCAAAGACCCAGTGCAGCCGTAAATAAATAAATAAAAAAGAACACGGGCTCAGACTCTCTCTGCACTTAATTTAGGCCTTCTGTGATGTCTTACAGTAAGATTTTTATTTCTTTTTATTAGATGGCATTTTGCGGTTTTCAATGCTATTGATAATATTTTCTTGGGCATTCCCTGGTGGTCCAGTGGTTAGGACTCTGTGCTTCCATTGCAGGGGGCATGGGTTCGATCCCTTGTTGGGGAACTAAGATCCCACAAGCCGTGAGGTGCAGTCGAAAAAAAAAGTGTCTTTAAAAAATATTACATTTTCCATTGTTGGCATATTGAAATAGTGCAAAGATTTCCATATTTTTTTTAACCAGCAACCATTCTAAGAATATTTTTAATACTTTGTTGGTGGATTCTTTTGAACTTTCTCAGAATATAATCATATAATCTGAATAAAGACAATTTTGTTTCTTCCCCCTCAATCCTTATGTCTTTATTTTTCTTGCCATTCTGAGCTGATAAATAGAAGCAGTAGTGTGCATCTTTGTCCTGTTCCTGATTTTAAAGAGAATATTTACAATAGTTGACCATTTGCTGTAGGATTTTTTTTTGTAGATACTCTTTAACAGGTTAGAAATGTTTCCTTCTATTCCTAATTCCCTAAGAGTTTTTTTTATTATTGTGAAATAAAATTCATATTTTAGAGCAAGACAAGAAAAATTTAATCATAAAAAATTCTTCTCTGCCCTTTGCCTCCCCTCTCCCCACCACTGTGCATTGTATATCTGCATTATGTGTCGACCAAACCTCCCCATCTGCAGAAATATCTGCTCAACCATAAACAGCAGCGTTCTCCCAGCACCCACAAGAGGACTCCTTAAAAGATAACATTCTTTCTTGATCTTGTACGGGACTACCTGACCTACCACGATGACACTTAGATCTGGATCATGTAAACTGTCAATAATGTGTCATTTGATGTACAGCCCTCTGTCTCAAAAAACTTATAGCACTGTTCCTTGACTTCTAATGGGCAGAACAGTTCTCAGAGCTTTCTGAGTTGCTCTTCCTGGGTTATAGTCCTCAAATTTGGCTCGAATAAAAATTTTCATTTCTTTCTCAGGTCGATTGATTAATTTTTCATCTACATCATCAATGTGCATTGAATTTTATTAAGTTTTTTCTGCATCTCTTGTGATGATTATGCAGTTTTTCTCCTTTAATCTTTTTTTTTCTCCTTTAGTCGTTTAATGTGGTAAATGCTATTAACTTTCTAAAGATAACTGATCCTTGTATGCCTAGATTAAACCAAGTTGCTCATGGCCTATTATCCTTTTACATGTTGCTGGATTTCATTTGCTGATATTGTTTAGAATGTTTGGCTCTATGTTTATGAGTGAGGTTGGATTATACTGCACTTTATTTTACTATCCTTGTCTAGTTTTGCTATCAAGATTATATTGGCCTCATAGAATGAATTGGGGAATATTTAATCATTTTATATTTTTCAGAAAGGGTTGTGGATCGGAGTGGTCTGTTCCTTTAAAAAGTTGGGTAGAAAACCAGTCTTTCACCAATAAAACTAGGTGGGCCTGATGCATTCTTTGAGGAAAAATTTTAATATAAGATTTATTAATACCTTGATGCTGGTGCATAAAACCCCAACTTATTAGAGGAGGAGGGGACAGAGGGAAACTTCAGATACTGAGGTGACGCTCTGGGTAACGTCAACTGAAAAAAACAACAAACCACACACAACATGAGCGCTGTGAGTTCAGTTTTTTGTTTGTTTGTTTTTTGCAATACGCGGGCCTCTTACTGTTGTGACCTCGCTCTGGACGCGCAGGCTTAGCGGCCATCTAGCCGCTTCGCGGCATATGGGATCTTTCCGGATTGGGGCATGAACCCGTGTCTCCTGCATCGGCAGGTGGACTCTCAACCACTGCACCACCAGGGAAGCCCCCAAGAGTTCAGGTTTATTTGCGGCTTACTGAGGACTGTGGCAGAAGATACAGCCGGTCAGTGCGCTCTGAACTTTGGAACGGGGAGGGGCGGGGGGGGCGGGGTCAGTATATATTATGTATATGCTTTTGGTGAGGGGAGTAATGTGCAATCAAGCATACATCTTGGTACAGGTTGCTGCTAGTCATGAGGGGCAGATGTCTCTGTTAATTATTTTACTGCTTTTCTAGGTATGAAAAGATGCAAGAAATTGGGTTCATAAAGTTTTGTCATGAGATTACCTACCTATCTGAAGGCCTGTTCTGCCAGTTTTCCCAGAGCACAGAGGGCCTCATTCCTGATCTTGGCCCTGAACTTATTTCAGGGTGTGTTGAAGGTTAGCGACTGCAGTGGCTGGTCACCTAATCATTGTAGAGCCAGATGGAGAGCAACATTTATTTTATTATTTTTTTAAATTTTGGCTGTGCCAGGTCTTAGTTGCGACATGCAGGATCTTTTTTTTCTTTTTCTTTTTCTTTTTTTTTCAGTTGTGGCATGCGGGCTTCTTAGTCTTATCCACTGAGCCACCGGGGAAATCCCAGGCTTAAGACTTTTAAAGACTGATAGCATAAGTCTGGTTTTTGCCCCAAGATGGATGACACTTTAAATTTTTGACATTTCTGACTTGCTGTTCTTAAAATGAAGCACAATTACAGCCTTTTGACTCTTGAGAAAAATTAAAATTTAGAGAAAGCAAAATAGAATTTTCCCTAGTATACAAGTGTGTGTTTTTTTCCTTTGTACTTTCACATACATTGTAATATTTAGAGTTAGAGCTTAATTTTATTAAGTGTATCTTAGTGTTTTGTTTTTTCCATGGTCAGCAGTCTCCTCCTCTCTGGGGGCCTTCTTTCCCCTCTTCCTAGAGCTGCAGCAAGACCCCACTGTGAGACGGTTGGACCAACGCTGGCTGCCTCTGCCTACCTGCTCCTGTGGACTGTCGAGGTCTCTCCTAGGCATCACATGAACCTGCTGGCCATCATCATTCTCTTCCTGCAGTTCAGATGCTTTTTCAGCCATCACACAAACTGCTGCAAGGGGCCTGAGGAAGATTTTAAATTACTCTTTTAGTTTATTTAACAATTACATGACAGTTCTGACTTTATTGTTATTATTGTGTCCATTTTAATATTATATTTTTCCAGGAATTTTCCATTTAATACAAGGTTTCAAATATAGTGGCATAAAGTTCATAGTGTTCTCTTAGTTTTTAATTTCTTCTCTCTCTGTGGTTACACTCCCATTTTATTCTTTACTTTGTGCTATCTTTTTTTTTTTTCCATCAGTTTCACCAGAAGTTTGTCTATGTTGTTAGTCTCTTCAAGAAACCACCTTTTGGGCCTTCCTTAGTGGCACAGAGGTTGAGAATCTGCCTGCCAATGCAGGGGACATGGGTTCATGCCCCGGTCCGGGAAGATCTCACATACCGCGGAGCGGCTAGGCCCGGGAGGCTGGGCCCGTGAGCCATGGTTGCTGAGCCTGCGCTTCTGGAGCCTGTGCTCCGCAATGGGAGAGGCCACAACAGTGAGAGGCCCGCGTACCGCAAAAAAAACAAAAACAAAAAAACCCCCACCTTTTGGGATTTCCCTGGTGGCGTGGTGGTTGAGAATCCGCCCGCCAACGCAGGGGACACGGTTCGATCCCTGGTCCGGGAAGATCCCACATGCCGCGGAGCAACTAAGCCTGTGAGCCACAACTACTGAGCTGGCACGCCACAACTACTGAAGCCTGTGCGCCTAGAGCCCTAGAGCCCGTGCTCCGCAACAAGAGAAGCCACCACAATGAGAAGCCTGTGGACCGTAACAAAGAGTAGCCCCCACTCGCTTCAAGTAGAGAAAGCCTGCGCGCGGCAACGAAGACCCAATGCAGCCGAAAAAAAAACCTCAGAAAAACAAAACACCACCTTTTGGCCCAGTTGATCCTTTCTATTGTATGTTTATTTTCTTTTATGTTGATTTCTTTCTTCTTTTTGTAATCTCCTTTCTGCTTTATTCAGTCATGTTGTGTTTTTCCTTTTCTAACTCAAGTTGAATGCTTGTTAGGTCATGAAATTACTGCCTTTAAAAAATATTTTAAGCATTTAAGACTATACATTTACTTTTTATTTTTTGCGGGGGGTGGTGCCATACCACGCAGCTTGCAGGATCTTAGTACCTTGACCAGGGATTGAACCCTGGGCCCCTACAGTGAATGTACCTCCACTGGACTGCCAGGGAATTTCCTACATTTCCTTCTTTTTAAAAAAAAATACATTTATTTATTTTTGGCTGCATTGGGTCTTCATTGCTGCACGCAGCCTTTCTCTAGTTGCAGCTAGTGGGGGTTACTCTTCGTTGCGGTGCGCGGGCTTCTCATTGCGGTGGCTTCTCTTGTTGTGAAGCATGGACTCTAGGCACGCAGGCTTCAGTAGTTGTGGTGCATGGGCTCAGTAGTTGTGGCTCACAGGCTCTAGAGTGCAGGCTCAGTAGTTGTGGCGCACGGGCTTAGTTGCTCTGCAGCATGTGGCATTTTCCTGGACCAGGGCTCGAACCCGTGTCCCCTGTGTTGGCAGCAGATTCTTAACCACTGCGCCACCAGCGAAGCCCCCTACATTAAAAAAAAAATGGAAGTATAGTTGATTTACAATGTTGTGTTAGTCAAAACACTTTAAAAGGTGTATATTGAAATCTACTTTTGTGATGGTGTATTTGTTTTTCCTGCAGGTCTGTCATCTTTTGGTTTGCATATTTTGAGGCTATTTGATTAGGTGCATGCAAGATTAAAATTGTTGAAACTTACTGTGAACAAACCCCTTTTCAATACAATGACTTCTCCATCCTTAATATTTTTTCCCTTAAACCTTATACTGTAACTATATCAGCTTTGTTTATGTTGGTGTTAGCCTACATATTTTCCCACACTTTTACTTTCAACCTTTACATGTCTTTGTATTTCAAGTGTATTGCTTCTAAATAGCATAAAAATGGATTTTCATGAAATCCTATTTTTCTCTTTTAACTAATAAATTTAATCTCTTTATATTATTGTGATAATAACTTGTTTGAATTTGTTTCTACATACTATTTTTTAAATAAATTTTAATTTTGGAAGGATTTTAGATTTACAGAAAAATTGCAAAAATAGTACAAACATTCCCATATACCCTTCCCCAAGTTTCTCCTTGGGTTCATATCTTACATAACTATGAAACATTTGTCAAAACTAAGAAATTAACATTAGTACATTGTTATTAACTAAATCACAGACTTTTTTGTGTGTGTGCCATGCCGCATGGCATATAATATCTTAGTTCCTTGACCAGGGATCAAACCCGTGTCCCCTGCATTGGAAGTGTGGAGTCTTACCCACTGGACTACCAGGGCAGTCCCACCTTTTGACTTGCTTTGACTAATAGGTAATGGTAGAAGGAGAGTTCTTGGGGTCTCAGCCTAGGCCTTAAAAGGACTGACAGCTTCCACTCCTTCCCCTGGGGCAGCCAGCTGCCATACTATGTAGTAAGCTGGGCTAGACTTCAGAATGTTATGATGTCAGGTACAGAGACAGAAGCCACATGGAGAACCACAGAGGGGCCAGACCATCAGTGTGGCCTTCTTGGATCTTTGCTCAGCCCAGTTTCATACACAAGCAATTTTGTGAACCAAGCCAAATCACCTAGAGCAAAGAGCCCAGGGCCCAGCTGAGCCCTGCCTGAACTCCACAGAATAATGAGAAATAATAAATCATTTTTGTTTTACACCACTGAGTTTTGAAGCGGCTTGCTATACAGAAATAAATAATTGACCTGCTTTACCAGAAAATGGATTTCTTTATATGAGGCAAAGTTGTGCAGGATTCCATGTCAGTAAATCAGGCATCCTGCAGGCCTTTAGGTGTGAGGGCACTGCAGTCGGAACAAGCAAATGCACATCTGGATATGTGGACAGTTCCAATGGTATGAATCACGGTCCCCTACTGTCCGCTGTACACATGTGTCAGAGGCTCATTGTCAGTCCTGGAAGTGGCCAGGGCCAGAGCAGTCTTGGTGGATGGCAGACTGTGAACTCAGGGACCACCACCAAGTAGTAGTCACAGAACCTAACAGGAAGTCCATGCTTCATTTAACTTTCACAAGTCATGTGGCAGGCACCATTTTGACAGGTGTAAAAAAACAGTCTGAGAGTAGCTAAAGGATACGTTCCCAGTTTCACGGCTAGAAAGAAAACACGGGATTTATTTTCTTGTTTTGTTTTGTTTTGTTTGCGGTACGCGGGCCTCTCACTGTTGTGGCCTCTCCCGTGGCGGAGCACAGGCTCCGGACGCGCAGGCTCAGCGGCCATGACTCACGGGCCCAGCCGCACCGCGGCATGTGGGATCTTCCCGGGCCGGGGCACGAACCTGTGTCCCCTGCATCGGCAGGCGGAGGCGGACTCTCAACCACTGCGCCACGAGGGAAGCCCTATTTTCTTGTTTTGTATTGTCTACATTTATTTCACTTTATTGCGGCTTAGCCTCAGCGGAGCACGTATGTTTTGGGTTCCACACTAAAATCAGGGTTGGCACTTTGGCCCCGCACCGTGCACAGCTCGCTTGTTCATCAGAGACTCTGGCTCCGCCCCCAAACTACATTTCCCAGCAGGCCACGCGCCGGTGCCGACGCAATTCCTCCCGGCGTGCCCCGCGGCGGGAAGAAGCCGAGCGGGTTCGAGGCCGACGCGACCCTTCTTCGTTGCCGCCGCGACCCTTCTTCGTTGCCGCCGCGCTGCCGCCGCCGCCCCCGCCGCCGCCGCTGCCGCTGTCTGAGAGAAGCCATCGCGGCCGCTCCTGCCGCTCTCGCCGGCCACCATGTCCGCCCAGGCGCAGATGCGGGCCCTGCTGGACCAGCTCATGGGCACGGCCCGGGACGGTGAGTAGGGGCGGCCGGCCAGGCGGGGGCTGGGGCGGGAGCGAGGCGAGGCCGCCGGGCGGCCTGAGGCGGGGGGCTGCGACCGTCTGCGCCTGCGCGGGCGTCTTCCCCTCCCCCGCGCGCCGACCGGGGGCGCCGGGCCTTTGTTTGAGCTCTTCCCGCAGGCTGGGTCCCCGGCGGGCTCCTCCCTCGGAGCCCGCGTCGTCGGTGGGGCGCCAGCCCCCTCCCCGTTGACCTTCCTGCGATTTCTCCGCCCCCCCTCCACCCCCGCGGCCCCCGCCGCTCCTCGAACCGGGAGTCGGCGAAGGGCTGCAGCCAGCGTGGGCTCTGGGCGCTGGCAGCGGGCTGGCGGAGCTCCTCCGCGCAAGGGAGCCGGATGGCCTGGAAACCCCGGCCGTTCTTGTTCTGTACCGTTGCAAGGGGAGCCGTAAATTGAGCTTTTCTAACGTGGGTTCCTGCCGCGTGCTTTTCCAGCCCCCTTTTCCTCTAGCCACACAGGAGAGCCTCTGTTTAGCCAGCGCTTGGCAGTCGTTAGGTAGGTTGTACTGTAGGGAGGAGCGCAAGATCATGATGGTTGTCTCAGGAGAAAGCGGTTGCATCTTTGCAAAACTATATACCTGCTGTGGTTTGTGTTTTCTTTTCTACCGAAGTAATGAAGTTGTAAGTTCACACTGGCACATTCGCAGGGCTGTGCAGATTGTTTGCACTTTATTTCATAGGCGAATAAGTGCTTTTTAGCTTTCTTTGTATATTGAGTTGCTTTTGAATTGCTTCCCATATTTTTATTTCATACAAACTGAACAATTGTGGCCCCTCTATTTTATTTATAAAGGTTCAGTGTATCTTTGCCTGCCTACATCAATCTGCAAGGGAGTTGCAGAAAAGCCTCATGTTCATCGAGCCGTGAGTCACAACCAATTTCTAAGCTGTTATAACAAAAAAGTGTTTGCTTTTTTTCACAAGTAACTTTAAAAGTGTAGTTTAGAAAGAAAACATTTTCAATAAAAAGACACTACATTAATCCTGGATGCTTGCAAATCCTAAAATATATTCCTCCTTTAGTATTACACAGCTCTGTGTCATATACACAGATTAGCTTTAAAATTTGTCACATTCCACTTTGCCTTTACTTTTATGTATCATTCCCCTGACTTCCTTACTGCAGGTTGGGCAAGAAAACTTTTCCTTTAAAACTTTTCAACAGCGGGCATAAAATTCTGCAGCTGAGGTCTTGAAGAATGCAGATGGGTACAGTATGTGTTGGAACTCACAGTGTGTATTGACTAACCTAGTTCCTTTTTTGCCTTTTTTTTTTTCTTCTTGGTATTGTCTTGTTAAAAGTGACTCTCAGGTGCCAACTGTCTTTTTTAAGGGTGGGGGTTAAAGGGCGATAGGTAGACTAGGTTCAGATTATTTATCAGTCAGTAGTAGAGAAAGAAAGCTTTCTTCATATAATTTTGGGCAAAATACTGCCTATACGTTGGTCTATAGCAAAATGATTAGACTAATAAATAGCTTTTGTTGGAAACTACCAGCTTTAAGTCATACATGGTGATTCATCGCCCTCTGATTAGCATGGGTTTTGGTATCTCATTGCCCACGTGTATGTGTGGGGCTAATGGCCGTTTGGTGCTCAGCATTTTCCTTCTGACTCCTTGACTTCCTTGACACAATGACGGAGTCAGATCTCTAAGTGTGATTCTTCATGATATATTTAGCATCAAAAATCATCTGTATTTCGTTCCAGTTGTAAATACCTCTAGATCAGCTTTTCAGTGTATTTGGTAGTCTGCAAATCATCCAGGTGAATTGTACCAGATATGCTTTTGTGCTTAATGTGATAATATTGTCTTATTTAAAACCACACATGAATTTCAGGAGATGAAACCAGACAGAGGGTCAAGTTTACAGATGACCGTGTCTGCAAGAGTCACCTTCTGGACTGCTGCCCCCACGACATTCTGGCTGGGACGGTAGGTACATTTGGGGGGGATGTCATAGGACACTCAGACATGGATGCTGTGTGGGCACTGAAGGTTTTTCAGGTTGAATTCTGTTTACCAGGCAGAAATTACCTACTGCCCTTCGAGTGATAGGTTCTGTTAGTGTGGTGGAATTTTATATAATGACATATTTCACTTCTATCAAGTTCTCTTTATAAAGTTATCAGGTTTTTGTAGAGTCATTTGTACTGAGGTATTCACAGCTAAGTAGTGCAAATACTAGTCTCCATTGGCTTTAGCAAAAAGAGTACTTCAGGTCAGCCTGTAGCTCTAAGATTCTGGGTTGGTTTGTTTTCAAGTTAAACACACGTTAGACTTTTGATCTAACGAGGTATGTTTCTTTCCCAGATTTTTAGGTTTTTGAAAAATCAGGACTGACATCGATTTGCAATTTTGTGTTATGCCACCCTTTCAAGAAATCAATACATGATCCAATAAGTATAGACCTCTCTAATTCTAAGTGAAGTGTAAAATTCTAAGTGAAACTTTAAGTTCAATTCAGATAAATGAGTTCAAACAGATAAATGCTAGTTTTGCAGAACGTGTATTTATTCAAAATTAGGTAGGATTTAAGAAGACTAAAGAGTGTGGATTATCTACGGTGATTCAGCCACTTACAGAAAATTAGTCCTGTAAACACCATCACCATTTTAAGATTTCACAGCTCCCTCCTGGAATTGTCTACTCATTTTAAGGGTCACATGTGCATGTGCTGGGGAACGTTTTCTTCATAATTAATTGTCGCTTTTATTATTACCATTTTGGGGGAGCAGCGTCTGGCAAACTGCTCAGGTGTATTGAACCTTCTCAAGCTGGCTCTTCTGACAGCAAATAGGAAATGAAAGCCAAGCCTTGTGCCTTTGTTAGCTGGGGTTTTGCCTGCAGTTGACCTGGTATAGGAAAACAGCGTGCCTACTGTGTGCTCCGGATTGTTGTGGGTGCCATCACTGTAGACTACTGGCTTCCACTGGTCATAAGCAGTCAGCGGTAGGATACTCCTGTAGGAGGCATCATAACCTGGAACTGCTGGTAGGTCTTAGTAGAAGAAGTCAAAGGGAGTAGAGGGACATGCACCAGAGTGAAGCGGTTCAACCGTATTTTCCTTGATTGGATCCCTATGTAGCATTGTTTCAGAATGCTAATGAATGAGGGCATTTCCTACAGATGTTTATTGTGTTAGGTATAGGTTCATTTGCCAGATATTTCTTGGACACATACTCTGTGCCAGGCACTGGGGATGTGGTACCAATAAGACAAAATCTTTACTCTCATCTAATGGAGGAACAGGACAGACAGTAAATAATGAGTAGGTTCTGGACTGTTGGATAGGGTGATAAGGAGAGGCCTCTCAGGAACATGGGAGCAGAGACCTGAATGGTGAGAAAAAACACACGTGTGCGTTTGGGGGATTAACGCTCCAGGTGGATGCTGGAGCAGAGGGAAGCAGGGGTGCCTCAGGTGCCTCTGGGCTGGTGTGCTTCAGGGGGAGGGAGACAGAGGCTGTGGAACCAGAGCAGTGATGAGAGCCCAAGGGCTGCTCAGCATCACTCTGTCCCGCGTGGGTTACAGGGCAGCTCAAGACTGAGGAGGAGGGAGCCCAGGAGACCCATGTTCACGTGAGGGTGCCGTAAACAAGTGTGTGGGGTCGTGAGGTCAGTTGAGATGAGGGTTGGGAACTTGGATGGTGTTGTAAAGGTTGAGCCTTAACTGGTGTGGGCTACGTGGAGGTGGCAAGGGAGAGGTAGAGTTTGTGTTGTGTTAAATTGGAATGAATATAATTCTTTAGAACACAGCTGCAAGATGAAAATGGTTATAACCCTCAGCTTGCCAAGGGCTGCTCCACACCCAAATTTTTGCTCAAAACCGTCTCCTGTCAGTAGGGGTAAGACAACGGAGGAATGGAAGCAATCATTTTATTGAGGCTTGATGGGAAAATGTATTGATTAGTAAGAGCGGAGGGATAGCTGGAGGGAAGGGAGTGTAACTTGTCTCGGTGGAAGAACTTTGGTTTCCTGAAGGTTCTAGAAGGAGCCTTTATTTGCCCTTCCCTGTCTGCAGTGTGAGACCACTGGAGGGTAGAGAACACAGATGTTTGTTCAGTAAAAAAAAAAGGGGGGGGCGGTCCTGACATGCTGGATTTGACAGCCATTTGGAATATTTTGGAAGAAGTTTATGAGTGTGGTATTTCAGCTCTGCTTGGTGTTTGGCTGCCAGGGGAATTGGCCAGTACTTCCTTGCCTCCTTGGCAAAGCTGAAAAGCTACCTCCAGAGTAACCATGGAACCCCAGGCCTGTCTTCCACTTGCTTTAGCAGTGGCTGCTTGAGAGCTCCCACCTGAAGGAAGATAGTGGTGAATTTTGCTTTATGTGTGGTTCCCTAATGTCGAAATTTTCTTGACAGTTGAAGTTTTTAGAATGGAAATTGATTTGCAGTTAAAATTATAGTACTCAACGGTTTCGGTGCTTGCTTCATCTGGAGGTGGTTTTTCTTTGAGTAACAGAATTTTGTTAGCTTTTAAATAATTTCTGATAGCTATCTAATTTTTCAGCTGTTGCACTTAGTTTTGTTTGTGGAAGCTATCTATTTTTAAAGAATTATACTTGCTATTTAAAAGAGTGAAGGAAGTAAAAGTTGTCAGCTTTACAGCGATAGCACTTTTAGCTGCAACTTTGGCTTTTGGAACTTGTTTCCCTACCTCTGCATTCCCCACATAACCAACATGCATAAACTACACATGACTTCGGAGTAAGCATAATGAAGGAGAAAAGAGCTTTTGGCATGTAGCCTTCAGTAAAAATGAAGATAAACTCCACCCTAGGCAGTCCCCTCATGGCTCTGTCACTGGGATACTGAAGGAGATTTTGTTAAGAGCATGGCCACACTTTCTGAGATTTGGACCCAGGAGTCAGGCACTGTGAGCCTCTCTCATGTGCCTAAAAACTAAAATGTTGAGGGTTTTGTAACCCATGAAGATTTTTTAAATCTCGTTTTGAACACACTTGTAGTTTGAGCTTAAAGGAGTTCCTGAACTCCATCATTCTTTGTTTGCTAGTCGTACTTGCAACCAACAGCTTGGGTTCCCGAGGTGTCTCCTCACTGGGCTGTTGGGTTTTGTTAACTTGCATTCTCTGACTTATTAGCCTGACGCTCAGCATCCAAACGTCCCTGTTGCTGTTTAGATGATCAGAGGCAGGGGTGGGAGTGGGGGTGTCCCTGTACAGGGTCCTCTACTTAGGATTTAGATAAGAAATACGCACTGCTAATTGTACTGTACATGCTCATAACATGTAATAGCACATCAGGCGAATCTTACTGGTAACACAAATAATTTGTTTTGTTAAAAGAGCCTTTTGTTTTTCAAATGGGGCAAGTGAATGGTCCAGTCTGTGTTCCCAGTTACGTGTCCAGAGCCATTTAGCAGGTTAGGAGAATGTTTGGAGAATTGCTTTGGCTCTGAATCAGCCTGTTCTGCTTTATTTCCTTTGGTATACAAAGAGCAATACAAAGCCAGGTGTTAGGTTATGTTGTAATTTCCAAAACCTGGTTTCTCTCTGTTCTTTCCTTTTCCTCTTTTTGTCTCTGTAGCATCTTGAGTAGTCAAGGCTGCAAGAAGGAATGCATGGAAACTTGCTATCAGTGGTACTTTTGTTTCCTGGCCTCTTCCTTGCCACCCTCTCACCCCTCACGCTGCTATTCACTGAATAAACATTTCTTATGTGACTAATGCAATAATAAAACTGGCAAAAGCTAAATAATGAAAAGATTACTAGTCTATTTCTGGTTCTATAAGAGATATAAATCATTACACTTAAATGCACCTGTTCTGAGTGTCATATAGTCATGACAATATCAATAAAAGGAAAATAAGGCTTTTTAGCCATATTATTTTTAAATTTTCTTATCATAGTTAATATCCAAAAAAGTATTGTTTATTTTGGTGACAGCTAAAACACCAGGTCACGTGCTTCCTACAAATGGGTAGATGTTCATGTGTAAATTTTTGTTTCTTTCTCACAGCGCATGGATTTAGGAGAATGTACCAAAATCCACGATTTGGCCCTCCGAGCAGATTATGAGATTGCAAGTAAAGAAAGGGACCTCTTTTTTGAATTGGATGTAAGTTTTATTTTGTGTTAATTATTCCCTACTGTGAAGAGCCAAATACTGCACTAACAAGAATAATGTAACCTATGTAAGTTATGAAGCAGAATAATGAAATAGATGTCATTCCACCGCTCTCTGGCTGGGAGCTAGAACGTGGCCAGTACCGATTTGTGCCTGTGTGTCTATCATCCCTATTCTGTTCTATGTTTTGTATGTATCATTTTCTTTAAAAATGTTTCTTATTACATATTTTATGATTCCTTGGACATTGTGTTTATTCTTCTTTTTGAGTCTTATAAAAATGGTTTCATAGCATAGGTAATCTTTAATAACTTTTTTCCTTCAGTGTTATGTTCCAGCTTACATATTTTGTTGAGTATGGTTTGTTTGTTTTCATTGCTGCTTGAGTATTCCCCAAACTATCCATTTTGTATTCATAGACAATTGGGTTGATACTAGTTTCTTTTTTTTTTTTTATTCTTAAACTATTAGGAACAGTGTTATAAATGTTCTTGGATATCTTCTTGGTGCACATGTACAAGGGTTTATCTAGGGTATATTCCTAGGAGAGGAATTGCTGGATTGTAGGAGAGGCATGTTTATTCTTGCAAGATCTGTAATGTTGTCTTTTTCTTTTTTCTCCCTGTTGTTTGAGAAAGTGTATCAGTTTACAGCCCTAATAGCAGTGTACACATCCTCACTAACATTTGGTATTGTCAGACCATTAAATTTTTGCAATTTAGTGGTTATAAAATGGCATTTCATAACTTTATTGTTATTTTAGCCTCCCAAAGGAGCCCTTTTTAGACCTTTTCCTGTAATTTGTCTACTTCCCCACCATGAAATTTTGATACCACAGATACCCAGCATATCAGTTTATGTGATCCTTGCCAGGCCACAAACCATTGTAATATCTGAGATTTTTTTCACTCTTCATGACAAGTTTTCATCCCTGTCCCCATTGAGAATGCATGATTGTCACTCCATTCTATCTATCTATCTATCTATTTATTTATTTATTTTTGGGCCGCGCTGTGTTGCTTGTGGGATCTTAGTTCCCCCACCAGTGATTGAACCCAGGTCCCCTGCAGTGGAATCGCCGAGTCCTAACCACTGGACTGCCAGGGAATTCCCATGGAGTCACTCTGTTAGTTTTTTCTTTTTCCAAGTCCTCCATCCCTGGTGTGACCAGAGGTCAGTGAGGGGTTTGATGCCATTCAGGTTCCTCAGTGAAGCCTGGGAAGGCACTGAGCTTGGTGGAAGGAAGTCAGAGAAAAGCAAAACCAAGGAAAGACTTTTTTTTTCTGCCAATGGACATTTTAGAGGGTATATTATAGCTAGAGTCAATTCTGCTTAAATCAGTAAACTTAAAAAGTGATTAAAATTATCATTTCTTTTTCAAGTACAGTCTTCAACATCAGCGTTGAGTCTTTGAATTAACTAAAAATGCCTTTAGCAACAAACAGCTCAACTAATAGATGGTGCTTGGAGATGGAAGTTTTCTTTATTGTGAGTTTAAATTCTTCAGTACGTGAAAAACGCTTATGTAAAGAGACCATTACCTTGGGATATCAGAAACAGATAGATACACAGATGTATAGGTTAAATTTTCAATTTTAGTAACATAATTTTTTTGGATCACAAATCTAAGCATTTCTGCTACATGAGAATGTCAGTGTACTTTTTAAATGCCCTGATGAACTTACGCTGAAGAATAGATGAATAGAAGAAATTTAGACTACAGAAAGACTGAAACATACATGGTAATTTAGTATTTTATGAAAGACATGTGTTCAGCCACTGTGGAGATGAGTTTTTCAATGAACACTATTAGGAACTATGGATTAGCTAGTTGGGGGAAAAACCAGGTTGGATCCCCCAAAAGAGAATTTTGTTCTGCCATCTTGACATGTTATAAAGCCTAGAAGCTATAAGGGAAAGATGGATACATTTTTCTGAGTAGCGACTTAAAATATTAGCATATCAAAAATTCCTATACATAAAATAAGACAATTCAACTGGGACAAAATATTTGCAGCATGTATGACGAAGGACAAGTATTCTTTGTATATAGAATTCATGATAATTGAGAAGAGCCATAACAGTAGCTGAATAGAAAATGGGCAAAGGATAGAAAAGGACACTTACTGGTAGGCATCTAATCCTATGGCAGATACTCACCCTCACTCAGAGCTAAGGAGATGGAGAGTTAAGTAATCCTGATACACCTCCTGGATAATTGAGCATCTGAAGATGTGAAAGCACATCCCAGGAGTGCTAGTTCTGAGAGTATATCTGACCGATAACTTTTGCATATGTACAAAGATAAATTTGCTCCAGAATATTCCTGCAGCATTAGAGCTGCGGAAAGCCAGAACCCTGTAGGCTTCTTCAGTGAGGGCTTGGCTAAGTCATTGCTCTTCTTTACAATGGAATGACGTATAGCTATGGAAAGAGGATTGAGTTCAGTGTAGTTAAGTGTATGTTGTTGTGAAATTATCTTCGAGATAAAGAGGAAAAGCAAGCGTGATATGATGGCTTCTGTAGTGTGATTTTTAAAAAGGAAGGACATTTATACCCATTGACGTGCCTAGATGTACAGAGTAGTTTTAGAAGAAGCCAAGAGATTATGAACATTCTTGTCTTAGTTGGAGGGCTCGAGTGGGTCACGAGACCTTTTTGCATTGTGAAAATTTACCATTTGCGGGAATACCTTTTCCTGTTAAAGAGGTAACCACCTGTCCTTTCAACTCCTTAAAAATCATATTTGACCTTACAGATGGCTCATGTTGAAACGTTTGATGGCTAGTGCTGTAAACCTACAGAGGAGGCCTCCTGTCCTGAAGAACGAAGGGTGACTTGGAGCAGCTGTGTTTGTGGGAGGGCAGTCTTGTCAGGTGGCTCAGCATGTCAAATGCTTGTATACACTTGTTCCAGAGCTCTGCTGGGACTGTATCTTAGTGATATGTGTTAATGGGTACACAGAAAAGGTGCCCATTGCAGCTTTTTTTGTGAAAGTAAAAGACTGAAGTGAAAAGAGGAGGATGTACTGGAACTGTTTATTAGTGAGGGCTACTTGCATAAGGTGTGGTCCTTCCACACGGTGAGTGGTGCTTTGTGCAGCGCTAAGCAGGTACCTCTGGGTGTTAGGGAGTTTACCATAAAAAGGTTTTTTAAATAATGGCTTTAAGATATAATTCACAAGCCATAAGATTTACCCTGCCTTAAAGTTTTTAATATATATATATCAGTAGTGTTTAGATGTGCATGGGTTTGTTTATTTATTTATTTTTGGCTGCATTGGGTCTTCGTTGCTGCGTGAGGGCTTTCTTTAGTTGTGGCGAGCAGGGGCTACTCTTCGTTGTGGTGCACGGAATGGGTTACTTTAATAGAGGTAAATGTGGCCTGACTTTAAAATACCAAACTAAAATAACTTTTTTCCCCCTTAGTTATGCAGAATAAACTTTGAAGGAAAAAATAAAGTGCTTTTCCAGAATATAGATTTGTTAAAAGAATTCGATAAAAATCCAGTTTTTAAATCTCTTCGGTAGGTAACATAACTGTTACAGATTCCAGGTGAAAAGTCTTCCCTTTCCATGTGACTAGCCATCCAGTACCTGTCTTCAGAGGTCACTTGTATCTTTCAAAGATAGGCCATTCAGGATGAACAGATATATATATATACACATATATATATGTGTATAGGTATACATATGTATATGTCAGAAAGGCTAGTTGTGATTTTTCTTGTCAAAATTGCAATTTTGATAAATCAGAACACCTCAGGAGCTTTTCGGCCAGATGTGGCCACTGGGCTGACTCTTGTCGCTGTCACTGACTGTTGCCTCCTGATGACCCGCTGTTGGTGCTAGGCTCCTAGCCTGCCACGTACGTAGCCCATGGACTGTTCAGTTCCCCGGCGTGGGACCAGCAGCTCCCGTGTTGAGGTTGGTTTCTGGAGGGACTACAGTGTAGTCATCACTATTGGAAGATGGACACAGGTTTTGTTTTCACAAGTTGTGAACCATCGCTAAATCATGACTTGTTCTGATTTTTCTTAATAACTTATATTTATGTATCTCACCAAGTGTTTTGATAGAATATCTTCACTGTTGACAATGAATCTGTGAGGTGGGCCAAATATTTATCTCCAAAGTCTCTGAAAGTATAATAAGACTGATGCCAGAATTAATGCAAGCAGCATCAAATGATGCTGGGAGAGGAATCATTCCGTTTAGCAGATCAGTCAGGGATATTTAGGAGCTATTTTTATCTAGGTTGTATTAGAGAGACAGCTGACAAAAAAAGTACAGTATTTATTTTGTCTTCATATTGAAAAAATTAAATATATTATTAGTGTAACAGGCATTTGAATTATATTTTAAGCCATGTTTATCATACAGGTTTTTTAAAAAAATTTATTTATTTTTGACTGCGTTGGGTCTTCGTTGCTGCATGTGGGCTTTCTCTAGTTGCAGTGAGCAGTGGCTACTGTTCGTTGTGGTGTGTGGACTTCTCATTGCAGTGGCTTCTCTTGTTGCGGAGCACAGGCTCTAGGTGTGTGGGCTTCAGTAGTTGTGGCTCGCAGGCTCAGTAGTTGTGGTGCACAGGCTTAGTTTCTCCACGGCATGTGGGATCTTTCCAGGCCAGGGCTTGAACCTGTGTCCCCTGCATTGGCAGGTGGATTCTTAACCATTGCGTCACCAGGGAAGTCCCTTGGTAAATCTTTTATAAGAGCTCATCAGCCCTTTATACAACTTTCAAATATTTATAGACTTTGAGTCCCGTCTAAGCAATTTGTAAGAAATTGTCCTAGAAGAATATTTGCCTATGTATGAGAAGACTTAAGATGTTTATTGCATCGTTTTGGATTAGTGAAAAGTGAAAAAATGCAAATGTGTATTCATTGTGGAATGGTTATAGTTGTGTTAAAATACAGTGAAACACAGCTATAGATATAGAAGATGCGTGTATTGTTGTGAAAAATGAAAAAATCTTGAAAAACTCCTAAATGGAGTAAAAATTGTTTGCTTTTATATGCGTTGTAATACAGTTTTAAAAGGTATATGCCAAGCTCTTAAGTGATTATTTCTTAGGGGAGGAGAAAAAATTACGCTTTCTTTTTCTTTTTTTCTTTTTTTGACTCATGGCTTTCAGGATCTTAGTTCCCCAACTAGGGGTCGAACCCATGCACCCTGTAGTGGAACCACGGAGTCCTAACCACTGGACCGCTGGGGAATTCCTAATTATGCTAAATCGTGAAAAGTTATTAGGTCTGGTCAGGTTACTGAAATAGTAGGCAGAAATGAAAATTTAAAGTTATTTCTACCTTGTAACTTACTTCTACAAATCTCTTATCTTAAGGAAGTACAGTGGCCTCTTAAACAACACAGGTTTGAACTGTGTGGGTCCACTTACATATGGATTTTTTTCAATAAATACATACTACAGTACTACACGATCCATCGCTAACCCCCTCATTGTTCAAGGGTCAACTGTGATTGAAAACACAAGCAAACACTGGTACACAAAGATGTTTGTGGTAGCTAGCATTGTTTATAAGATTAAAAAGTTGGATGCAACAAAAAAGGCTCAATGATGAATGAGCAAATCATCATGCACTCAAATGGTAGACTGTGCCCTTGAAACTTTGTGAGACCTGTTCAATGACTTAAAATTCCTTAGGAAATCATGAGAAAGACAAAGATAAAATTGTGTATACTGAAGATTTCTGTGCGCTCTCATTGGAAGCGTGTGGCTGAATCAGAATTCATTGATTGTCATGGAAAACGCCCAAAGCCCCCTTTCCCTGTGCCCCTCCCGCTCCCTGGAGGCAGTCCCTTACCACAGCTTTAAGGTGGAAGGAAGCAACAGCTTGCTGCTCAAGTGCCACAGGCTGACCTTGGATGGTCGGGGGTTTTTTGTTTGTTTGTTTTTTTGTTTGTTTGTCTTACCTGGAGAATCTCATACATCAAAAGGAGATGTAACAGTATAATGAATCTCCACGTACCCATCACTCAGCCTCAGGAATGATCAGCTCAGGACCAACTGTGTTTCATCTTTGTACCCACTTCTCACAAATCTCAAAACAAACCTCACACATCCTGTCATTTCATCTGTAAATATTTCAGTGTTGCCATTGGCTTTTGAAGTTCTCTTTACTCTGCATACAAAGATCTGGTATTATATTTGGTTGTGACAGAATCTCCTTACTAGCATGTTGTTTTGTTTTTTTTTTTAACTGAAGTATAGTTGATTTACAATGTTGCATTAGTTTTTTGTGTACAGCAAAGCGATTCAGTTATACGTATATATATATTCTTTTTCAGATTATTTTCCATTATAGTTTATTACAAAATACTGAATATAGTTCCCTGTGCTGTACAGTAGGACCTTGTTTGTCTATTTTGTATATAGAAGTTTGTATCTTATTAGCATTGTTTCTAAAAATACGTTGAGGAAAAATTTAAACATGCAGAAGTAAACAGAATAATATAATGAGATCTCTGGGTTTTTATCTCCCAGTTTTCAATGATTGTTGACGTGAAGACTCTTATTTCATCTTTATTCTTGTCTTTCCACACTGGATTATTTTACAGTAGTTCCTAGACATAGAATTTTATCTATAAGTACTGCAAATAGTACATCTAGAAGATAATTTTATTTAAAGTATTGGTAATTTAAGAAATAATTTTTTAACATTATCTAAGTCCTCAAATTTCCCAGACTATCTCAAAAAATATTTTTTTTACGATCATTTGTTTGACTCAGAATTCAAAATAAGAGCCACACAGTAGGATGTATTGTAAGTCTTTTGAAATCTGTTTGAAGAAATTAATTTTTAAGTTTCTCATATCCTGGATTTTGCTGATTGCATCCTTATAATGCAGTCTTTTTAACGTGTTTTCCTTTATCTTTGAAATTTCCTGTAACCTGGGAGTTAGATCTGGAAGCTTGACGGTCAGAATCAGGTTCTCGTTTGACAGAATAGTGCAGGGGCCGGGCCGGGCCGGGCACTGGCTGGTGCATCACCTCGGGTGGCAAAACGTCAGTGGAATTAGGTGGCACAGGCAGCCTGACCTGGTTGCACAGGCCCCCATCAGCCTTTGGCCTCATGCTTTAAGTAGCAGTTGAGGATTATTGCCTAGATCAGTTATGTCACTAGGGTTACTGCTTGTCAGTTGTTCATTTATTTATTTATTGGGTCTTAGTTGCAGCACACGGGATCCTTCTTTGCGGCTCACGGGCTCTTTGTTGTGGTGCATGGGCTCAGTAGTTTCAGCACACAGCCTCAATAGTTGCAGAGCGCAGGCTCTCTAGTTGTGGCATGCAGGCTTAGTTTCCCCACAGCATATGGGATCTTAGTTCCCTGACCAGGGATTGAACCTGCATCACCTGCATTGGAAGGCAAACTCTTACCACTGGACCACCAGGGAAGTCCTGTCAGTAACTTAAAAACACTCACGTGATTAAGAGTTTGAGATATGAGAGGTATGTTGTGAAGCCTGCCTCCTTCTCTGTTCTTCAGCCCCCTGGTTGGCCCCAGAGGTAACCAGTTGTTCGGTTTCTTCTCTTTCCTTTAGAGATTATGTGGATACCTGAGGGACATGTATCTTTTTCTTTTATTTTATTTTTATAAATTTTATTTATTTATTTATTTATGGCTGTGTTGGGTCTTCGTTGCTGTGCACGGGCTTTCTCTAGTTGTGGCGAGCGGAGGCTATCCTTCATTGCAGTGTGTGGGCTTCTCATTGCAGTGGCTTCTCGTTGTGGAGCACAGGCTCTAGGCGCGCAGGCTTCAGTAGTTGTGGCATGTGGGCTCAGTAGTTGTGGCTTGCGGGCGCCAGAGTGCAGGATCAGTAGTTGTGGCGCATGGGCTTAGTTGCTCCGCGGCATGTGGGATTTTCCCGGACCAGGGCTCAAACCTGTGTCCCCTGCATTGGCAGGCGGATTCTTAACCACTGCGCCACCAGGGAAACCCTCTATTTTTTTTTAAACACAAATAGTAGTCTGCTGCACACATGCTCTATATCTGCCCCCCCTTTCCCTTTTTTTTTGGTTTGTCAGCATATCTTTGAGATTATTTCCTATCATATAGCGTACTTCATCCTTTTGTGTCTACGTAGTATTCCACAGGATGTGTGTCTGTTTTATAGGACCATCCCCTGTTGATGGTCATAGTGCTGCATTGCACATTGGCACATTGTGAGTGTATCTAGGAAAGATCCCTAGAAGCGGGACTGTTGGCCCAGAAAGGATGTGCTTTTGTCGTTTTGGTAGTTAGTGTCACGGAATTCTCCACAGGGGTGAATGATCCCACCAGTGATGTGTGAGAGTTCCCATTTTCACATCTTCACTAACAGAGCAGCGAGTTACCAAACTTTCAGTTTTTGCCAATCAGAAAGGTGTGAAAAGGTATTTCCTTGTGGGCCTGACAGGGTTGTCATAAAGGTGTTTCTTGGGCTTCCCTGGTGGCGCAGTTGTTGAGAGTCCGCCTGCTGATGCAGGGGACACAGGTTCGTGCCCCGGTCCGGGAGGATCCCACGTGCCGCAGAGCGGCTGGGCCCGTGAGCTATGGCCGCTGAGCCTGCGCGTCCGGAGCCCGTGCTCCGCAACGGGAGAGGCCACAACAGTGAGAGGCCCACGTACTGCAAAAAAAAAAAAAGAAAAAAGAAAAAAGGTGTTTCTTTGTGTAGGTGTTCACTGCCTAGACCCTCAGCTTGGGCTGATGGCTGGGACCTCTGGCACTTTTCCACCCCAAATTCAGGTTATCTGGGAGAAAGTGCCTCACCATTGGCTCCTTCTAGCCCAGTACAGCCTCATTCTGACTGCACCAGGGCCAGGCCTTATTTCTTGAGAGTGTTATATCCAGGAATTCCCTAGGAGAGGGAATTGGTCATCTCTATAAATACATCTCAAGTTTTTCAACTTGAACACAGACACACAGAACATTAAGGTTACAGGGCAGCCCGTTTCTTCAGTGTTCACATGTGGAAAATGTAAAGATTTGCTTCTCTCTAATTCAGTGAAAATATGGTTCACTTTTCCCCCACATTGTCTTGCTTTGTGATGTTTTATTTGACAGGTTTCCAGAGCAACACACCATATCAACTAATGGGATCAGTTCTGCTTACACCTGGTCTCTGTCGTACAGGTGTGCAGTGTGACAGTCACGCTTTCCCAGTCAGGTCCTGGGTGAGAGTCCCTGTGTGATCCTGGGCAAGTTATTTTGCCCTTTTCTATTTTCTATAAACTGGGCTGGTGATAACTGCCTCAGAGCTGTGAGGACTAAGTGTAGGTACTTTGGAGTCAAACCACAAGGGGCTTTGCATCCTGATGCCTTCGCTCAGGAGTTTGGAGACTGTTCCTCCATTTCTTCATCTGAAAATTGCGTACCTTGAGAGCCCCTGCGTGGCTGTATTGAGGCACACGTTTGCTGTGACTGTGCTGCTGACAGCATGGGCTCCTCTTAGGCTCACTGATGCTGCTAGGCAGGCAGGGTCAGGGAGAGCACCTCATGGTCCTGTGTGTGGATGGACAGCCTCCAGCTACAGTGAGACCTGTGTGCCCCCTGTGCCAGCGGTGTGCCCAGGCCCCCTGAGTAGTTCATGGTTCATCACACCACCCCTGAGTTACAAAGGTGGATAACTTCCTAGTAAGTGGTACCTTGTGATTAGGACTTAATTTTTAGATTCGAGTACCTTTTTTTTTTTTAATCATTTAAACCTTTTATTTTTTTTTATTATTTTTTTTTTTGGCTGCGTTGGGTCTTCATTGCTGCGTGCAGGCTTTCTCTAGTTGTGGCGTGAGGGGGCTACTTTTCGTAGCGGTGCACGGGCTTTTCATGCGGTGGCTTCTCTTGTTGCAGAGCACGGGCTCTAGGGGCGTGGGCTTCAGTAGTTGTGGCTCTCAGGCTCGGTAGTTGTGCACGGGCTTAGTTGCTCCGCGGCATGTGGGATCTTCCTGGGCCAGGGCTTAAACCTGTGTCCCCTGCATTAGCAGACGGATTCTTAACCACTGCGCCACCAGGGAAATGCTAAACCTGCTCTTTGATTCAGGAACCAATCTGGAATTGGGAAGCACATTGAAGAGAGGGAGGAGCAGTAGGACAGAGCCATCTTTTAAAGAACATGGCAGTTAAGAGACGTCTCTGCAGTACGTCTAGTCTGTGTTGTGAAGTTTACCATTTAATTTTTAGCTTATCTGATGGCCGAGTCAGTTTATATTTTGCTTAGATGCATCTGGTTGCCTTGGTTGGTAAAGGCACTGGCAGAACTGTCAATGTGTATTCCCCACTCAACCCCTGTTGAGTGGATCCCTGGCTGTGTCCGGTGTGAGATCCCTCTTTTTGGGTAGACAGTAGAGGAACTCTGCATCAAAGTCTCAGCACGTGTGCATGCATGACCCTCGCACCTCTCAGGTTGGTCTGTTAGGAGCTGTTGTTCCAGGTGAGCACAGGTGGTACATGACCTGAGTCAGCTCGCTGGCGCTCTGATCCTGACGAGTCCCCCCACCTTGTCAGCAGAGCTGGTGAGCTTGACATATTTCCAGGAAATGCAGTGCATGCATGCAAACAAATGCCAGTCATTGGCTTTCCTGCTTGTTTGATTTGAACATAGTGAAATGTTTATTGAGAATATTTGGGGACCAATGACAGGAAAGAGGTCCTGAGTTCCAAGTGTGTGGAGTGAAATCTGGGAGTTGGCCTTGTGGGCAGTGGGGCTTGGCACCATCACGAGCCTTTTCCCTGTCTTGACCTACTCCCAAGTATGCATTCATTTGAAAAGAGAGGACTGTAATCCTCTCCAGCGTCCCTACTGTCCATTCCAGTGTCACACCAATCCTTGTGGAGTGCTCTCTCCTGACCATATTTGGAGGAAGAGACATAGATTATCACTCCTTGGTCCGTTGGCCTAACTTTCACCTGACTTCTTATCATTTCCACCCAGAACTTTCCTTTCTCTATTTTTCAGTGGTGGATCATTCACCCTGTCTAACCCCGTCATCCACTGCTAACCTCACTTGCTGTCAATGTAACATGATGCTGACTTCAGCAACTTGGGAGGTGCTACTTATCACTGGTCCTAGCCTGACAGTTGGGAAAGTGACGTCCTGTTTGTATGTTTATCTGAAGTTATGTTGGGGCCTTTGACTAATTACGGCAAATTAAGTGCTTAGCATATGTGACTGCTTATTAATTAGTATTTTATTGATTCCCACCAACTCTTTTCAGAGTGTCTTTTCCTTTACCTTTTTGGGTAAGTAGTAACCAGTTTTCCCGCTACTTTAGACGGTGGGCAATAACTAAACGTGTTCACAGCTCTCAGTAACATTTGTTCTATTGTTTTGTTTTGAGGTGGAAGGGGGAACTCTACCCTCAGAACATGAGGGAATAATATTTACGTGGCTCACAAAGACCAGTGAGTACATCATCTGCATCTCCCACGACTCACCAGGAGAGGGCCTCTGACATTAGCTCAGTCCAGCCTTTTCTGACCCTCAGAGACCACTGTTAGTTACGGCCAGGTGTTTTAATTTTCCTCAGAAATTTCTTGGAAACGTTGTTGAGGGATGGGGGTTCTTTTACAAATTTTGGAAATAAATCAGATGAGAAGACCATGCTTTTGAGTGGTCATTTGGTTTAACAGAGCCCCTTGATTGAATGTGATTGTGGACATGTTAGCTGTAGTGTAGCTTCAGATCTTCCCACTGAACCTACAGGCTTTAAGAACCAACCCAGGACTGTTATTTCCTATCGAACACGTGAGTTCTGAGGTCGTAGGCATGTCACTGACTGTAGCTCTCTACCTCTCCTGAGCTAGGCGATGGATCACTTGGAGTCCTTTATCGCTGAGTGTGATCGGAGAACTGAGCTTGCCAAGAAGCGGCTGGCAGAGACACAGGAGGAGATCAGTGCAGAAGTTTCCGCAAAGGTATGCTGGGGAGGCCTTCGCCTCACATTGTTGTCGTAAGAACTGGGCTGCCACGGGGCTAGCAGTCACGGTCACTGCTGAGTGTGCGTCTTTGGGGTGGATGGTACCCACTGCCTTGGCTGTTCCCAGTGAGGAGGGAAGGCCATCGCTGGGCTCTTAGCCCCTCCCCGCATTGTGTATGTGGGGTTTTTTTGTTTGTTTGTTTTGTTTTGTTTTTTTTGTGTGTGTGTGTGCACGCGTGTGTGTGTTTTAAAGTTTCTTTTTTTTTTTAACATCCCTACATAAAACAGGAAATGAGAAAAGTTAGCAGGGAAATGGTTAAACTATGATGCATCCATATCATGGAAGAAGAAAGTAGATCTGTGTGGAATTGGCCTGTGTGTCATCTGGATGACCCTTGTCTCCTCTTCAGCGGAACTCTCTTCAGTATCTTTTTTCCTTTCAGTTTTATAAAAGCATTTCTTAGGAAATAGACAGTTGCAAACTGGATCAACGGTGCGGTTTTATTTCTGAAAGCAAATTCCAATAATTAGGCATTTTGCTTACAGTATAAGTGTATGCATTTAGACCCATGCATTTTTTTACCCTTACCCAGAAGATTGAACTGTAACAGAAGGCATAAAAAGAGATGGCCTAGAAGCTGACTCACATGATGGTCCTTGCAACCTGTTGGCAGTAACAGCAGTGCCACTGCTTTTATTGGAACGCGGTGCACAGGTCTAGTTATGATCAGTCTCAGTGGTGGCGTTAAGGATGTCATAATTGTTAGAATTCGCATGTCATCAGTGAGGGTTTCCAGCTGTTCTAATATTTTCAGTGGAACAGACCAGAAATGCAGCAAGAGAAACACTCGTTTTCTTTGCATTAAAAAATCTGTTGTTTCTAGATGTCTCCTTACCTGATTGTTTCTCTCTCCTAGGCAGAAAAAGTACATGAATTGAACGAAGAAATAGGGAAGCTTCTTGCTAAAGCTGAACAGCTAGGAGCCGAAGGGAATGTGGACGAATCCCAGAAGATTCTTATGGAAGTGGAGAAAGTCCGTGCAAAGAAAAAAGAAGCTGAGGTTGGTGACAAAAATGTCTTAGAGAGGAAGTAGTAACTCCAGAGTTGACCTTTTGGGCTAAGATTAAGCCATGCCTTCTTTTTTTGTATACATATTGGGAAGGAGTTGGAAATAGGGTGGTATATTGTCAGGATTGTATGGTTTAGAGTCAGCACACACTGGAGTTTGTGTCTTCACTCTGCGCCTGTGACCCCGTGTGGCCTCACACTAGGCACTTGCCAGCTCTGCGCATTATTCTCACGTGTAGAGTGCGTCCTGAGTATAACAGCGGAGGAGTGTTAGTGAGCACCTGCCGTCTGTCCGTCTGGCTCCCAGGGAGGGGGCAGCGTGGTGGGTGTTCAGCTGGTGTAATTGGGCCAGACTTGCTTTGCAGACGCTATGTACAGTGAGGCCTGGTGCTTAGTGACACTGTGTCCTCAGTAGAGAGACCCGTGCAGGTTGCGGGTGGTACCGAGGTGGTGTCCGCTAGGCTGCCAGGCCAGGACACACTGCTGTGTGGTGGAGAAGCTGAGTCAGGGACTCAGTGTCTGTTTCTGTGACAGCCGTTTTCCTCCTAGATTATTTCCTCTGTTGCATACTCCCTGGTTCTCAAATCTCACTGCTGGAATCGGAGATGGCTTGGGTAGGCTTCGAGAACGGTGGGAATGGTAGTCAGAGGAAGACGGGGCGGGTGTGTTCCTTTAGTAAGTGTTTGTCAAACTCCAGCTATGGGCCAGGCACTTCTCTAGTTGTGAGCAAGCCGGAAGACTCCCTCTCCTGTTGGAGATGATACTGCTGTGGGGAGGGGGGTCAGGCAGAAAGGAATGTGAGCAGCGGATAAGATTAATTCTGATGAAGACGGGTGCACTTGCGGGGTTCAGGGCGTGTCCAGGTAGGACAGAGGGACCCTGGAAGGCCCTTAGCTGAGACCAGATGAGAAGGTTCTCAGAATGGTGGGTAGAGGTGAGATGGCAGAGTGGGCGGTGCCCCCGTGCAGGGCTGGTTTTGGTTGTTGCTGCACCCCGGGCTTGTCATGGTGCCTGATACATAGTAGCAGCTCAGCGATGACACAACGATTCTCAGCTGAATACACGAATCCTGCTGACTGCCTGTGGGTGTTTGAGCGAGGCCCACTGAGGCAATGACGTGTGCATGAAGGGTCGCAAGTCCTGCGTAGAAATCCTACACCAGCTGTATACTAAACCGCTGTGTACTTAAATGGGAAATTTGTGTTTACATGTAAAAAAAAAAAGTCAGGCTCCCTCGGTTGCTGACAGCTCCAGCAGAAAGGCCAGAGGGTCAGGAAGGAAGCTCTGCGGCCTCTTAGCGAGTCCTGAGGCCAGGCCTTCCTGCTTTGAAGAGCACAGCAGACACCAGAAACCGGTGAGATGGCTCCGAGATTTATGCATAGGCTGAATAATTGTAGATGTGGGGTTCTCCATTTGGATGTCTGCAGACAGCCAAGAGGGCAGCAGGATAGGGGACCCATGGTAACTTGTGCCCAGGACTCCAAGCATCCTTGCTAGAAGACAGGTGCAAGGACGCTCACAGCAGAACTGGTAAAATGAGCAACCATCGGTAACCTGGAAAACCACCCATGGACAAACAGCCATGTGCCCCTGAAATGGAGTCCTGCAGCAGTGAACGAACTGAACACATCTGCCTGCAACATCCTGGAGAGAGCTCTCCAGCAACACAGGTGGGAGAAAGACCTGTAGCGCTGACGTGGGACTTATAAATGCCCCAGGTGCACACACGGTTTATGGATCCACATGTGCAGTGAAGTACAGAGGCAGCGCTGAAGATTATGCTGACCGCACACAAATGCCTCTGGGGAGGGAGAGAACTGGCGCTAGAGAGGGAAACATCAGGAACTGAATTTCCATCATAATGTTCTACATCTTTCATTAAAAGAAAAACTAAAACCTTAAGCAGAAGTGCTGAATATGGTGGGTACATTAGTTATTTGTGATATTATTCTGCTCCTCTCTGTAGCTGTAAAACTTTGAATGCCTTCCTCTATAATCTCTTTCAAAATCAATTGTAATTATTCTGAGTGAAAAAAGTCAATCCCAAAGGGTTAAATACTATGTGGATCTGTTATATAACATTCTTAAAATGACCAAACCATAAGAATGGAGAGCAGATTGGTGGTCACCAGGAGTCAGAGAAGTGGGTGTGGCTGTGAAAGGGCAGCAGGCAGGACCTTTGTGGTGATGGATGTTCTGAACCTTGACTGTATCACTCAGTGTCCTTTCTGTGATGTTGTGCTATAGTTTTTAAAGATAGAACCATTGGGGGAAACTGGGTAAAGAGTACGCAGCACCTCTCTGTATCATTTCTTAGGATGACCAGACAGCCTTGCCTCCTGCTAAGGGGAGGAAGGGCACCCTTCCCCATCCTGTTCTGTCCTGTAGTTCTGAGGAAGGCCTATGGGGGGCACTCAGGTGATGAGGATGGGGACAGTGGCCGGAGTAAGGACAGTGGGGGTCCTGGGCACCAGAGTGCCTTTCTGTATCTTTGCCGGTTTAGTGAGTGATGTGATGTCTTATTTTGATTTGCATTTCCTAGGGAACATTTTGAATGTGTGAATTAATGGAAGATTACTACATTCAGTCTTCCCTTTAAGGGCAAATGATTATTGAAATGCATTTCTTAAACCTAGATTTTGAAGGAATGTTTTAATTTGAGCACAAGCAGCAGTAACCATGTTCTGGTTCATTTTCTTTTGTGTTTCGTGTATTTTGCTTTGAGGCCGAGTGACTTTTTTTTTTTAAATTTTTTAAATTTATTTTTGGCTGCATTGGGTCTTCGTTGCTGCATGCAGACTTTCTCTAGTTACAGTGAGTGGGGGCTGCTCTTCATTGCGGTGCGTGGGCCTCTCATTGCAGTGGCTTCTCTTGTTGTGGAGCACAGGCTCAGTAGTTGTGGCTCACAGGCTCTAGAGCGCAGGCTCAGTAGTTGTGGCGCATGGGCTTAGTTGATCTGCGGCATGTGGGATCTTCCCGGACCAGGGCTCGAACCCATGTCCACTGCATTGGCAGGCAGATTCTTAACCACTGCGCCACGAGGGAAGTCCCTAGTGACTTCTTAGGATTAGACTCAGACTGCACTGGCTGCAGGAGGGAGTGTGCTTTGTTCCGTTTGGCACACTTCCTCCTTTGAAGACGGTGTCTAATGTATTTGTCCTTCCAAATTTTAGCTTTTGGGCTGTGTTGGGATATAGTTTCCTGAACATTGGGACAATCTCCATAGATACTCCTGTGGTTTTTGCTCGTCTGTTTGGTTTAGGTTTTTTGTTTGTTTTTTTAAGACCCCTGTTGAAGATTCTTCCGTCTTGTTTCTTTGGTCTTTGCAGAGCTCTCCACCATAGCAGGGACTTACCTTCCCTGCTGGCCTTTTAACACACACAGCATCCTGTGTGTTTGAGTGTTCTGAATACCCTTTGTTGCTTTGAAATCATGACTGGTAGTTCATTTCTTAAATAATTAAAATTGGGTTGGTTAGAAGAATCTGAAGCTTTGTAAACGATTCAGTTTTTATGTATTTGAAAATCATCTCGGACTTCCCTGGTGGTGCAGTGGTTAAGAATCCACCTGCCAGTGCAAGGGACACGGGTTTGAGCCTTGGTCCGGGAAGATCCCACATGCCGTGGAGCAACTAAGCCCATGCACCACAACTACTGAGCCCGCATGCCACAACTAATGAAGCCCTCATGCCTAGAGCCTGTGCTCTGCAACAAGAGAAGCCACCGCAATGAGAAGCCCATGCACCGCAACGAAGAGTAGTCCCCGCTCGCCACAACTAGAGAAAGCCCGCGCAGCAACGAAGACCCAACGCAGCCAAAAAAATAATAAAACATTAAAAAAATTTTTTAAAATAGAAGTCATCTCTAGGGAATTCCCTGGTGGTCCAGTACTTAGTACTTGGAACTTTCACTGCCAGGACCCCCGGGTTCAATGCCACATGCCATGTAGCCAAAAAAAAAAAAAAAAATGTCATCTCTGTAGTCCCTTCACATACTTCCATTTTAGGGGCTGAGTAGACAGTGACATTTGACTCTCACTCTCTTCCCATTCTCCAGGAAGAATACAGGAATTCCATGCCTGCATCCAGTTTTCAGCAGCAGAAGCTGCGTGTTTGTGAAGTCTGTTCAGCCTACCTTGGTCTCCATGACAATGACCGTCGTCTTGCAGACCACTTCGGGGGCAAGTTACACTTGGGGTTCATTCAGATCCGTGAGAAGCTCGATCAGTTAAGGGTATGTTAATGTGTTGTGTTTCTGAAGAAACCCGAGAAGTTTTGTGATCTTCTTCACATCTCTTTGCTTTTAGAAAACCTTGTGTTCTTTTTTGTTTGTTTTTGTTTTGTTTTTTGGGGGGGGGTTGGTGGAGGTACTGAAAACCTTCTGTTCTGATCCTAAGATCATGCCTTGGTTTTATACTTGAGTTTTACAGTGAACTACTCAGATTTCATCCATATGTTCCCACAAGAGATCTAAGATCTCAGAATCCAGCAGAGCCTGGGATATTTATTTAGTCTGCTACCCCTTGTTTACAGAGGAAAATGGCAGAATTCAGTCCCACGGTACAGAGAGTTCTCGTACCCCTGTGGAAACACTTCTGTTGGTGATGGGGAAGAGCCAGTAGTCTGCAGTTTTTTTTCTTGGACAGAGGCGGACACATGGAGGGTGGTCTGGCTAGAAGGATGAGAAGGTCATGGGGCTTTTTCTGATAGCCCTGCCCCACTGCTGGATGCCTGTGTCCCTTCCTCGGGGCTCCTCCTTGTTCTGGGTTAAGCTCTACAACATTTGACATCTTGGGTACAGAATGCCAAGGAGGAAGGTTAAATAAGTTTGTGATATTTTGAATTGTCTTCTTCAAATGGATGGTGCTTTCCCTAATTGTGTACTGGGACCCTATGATGGGATGCTGGGAAATGTGCAGGCCTTTTATCCAGACACCTGAAATCTATTGGAAGGACAGACACATGGCACCTGACTGTAGGATACCATGGTAGTCAAGGCCTTGGGCCTTGTGTGCCCCCAGGAAGGAGCAGCGGGTGTCAGGGCCCTGCACCCAAGGACGATCACCCATAAGTGATGTGCTCGGCCCTGGGAGAGGGAGCTGGGTGGCAGTCTCAGCACTGGTCCTGAAGCATTTGCTCCTGTGCTCCCAGTAGAATTTTGAAAAATGATATTCTTTGTCACACATTTTGAAATTGGAATTTTTTTCTTATAAATTTATGGGTATAAAACACGTAAAAATATTTTATGTGTAGTCAGTAGAATGTAAATAACAATTTGGTGTCAACTACCATCCCCATTAAAAATCTGCTCCTTAGGGAATTTCCTTTAAATTGTCTTCCCATTCCATAACACCCCAGAATTTTGTCCTAATGTTTCTTATATCTGAAAGCCTTTTGTTTTTTTCTTAAGATGTACCTTTGCTTCAGAATACACTGAAACCTTTAGAATTTAAGTATTCACCTGATCTAGAAGTCATGTGTTGTCATTGCAGTTATGAGCAGTATATAGTTGATAGAACAACCCAACTAAGTTACAGATTTTGATAAATAGCTGTTAAACTAACAACAGAAAATGTATTTGGAAGTGCACCTCTTAACGATACGGAAGGTGGGAGTTGTGTGCCCTAATCAGAGATGGCTTCACTCCCAGTGGTACCAGAGGTGTGCACCCCCCTGGGCTGTGCACCCCCTGGGCCATGCTCCAAGGTGGATGCAGGGTGAGAAGAGTGAGGACTTCCCTCAGGTGGGAGAACGTAGTGTTTTAGGGAGTGGGGAGGGTTTGGGAAGGAGGTGATGCCAGCCCACAGGCTGGTTCTCGGCCTCTCCTTGTCCTGGCCACGCCTTCTCTTCCTCAGGCCTGGCTCCCATCTGAACTGAGATTTAAGGTCACCCTTTATGCCCTCTTGGGCCTTTGTCTCCTGGCTCTAAGTTCCTCCCCCTCAGGGCCTTCCCCTCGGCAGCACGAGGTGGGGCATTGAAAGGCTCTGAGTTGATTTTGGGGTGCTCTGAGCTAGCCAGTGGATGGTGCTCTGGCAGGGGAGTTGCTAGGCCACCTCCTGCCTGTTGGCCTTCCTTGTCCACTGTGCTCACCATGACCCAGCCTGATGGGACGTGTGGAGCCTGCTGTCCCCAGGAAGCCCCGCCAGCACCCCGGGATAGGCTGCAGCTTGGCAGGGCAGCTTGGCTCCTGCAGCAAGATGGATTCGGTCAGATACATGTTTTCTCTTTTACATGAAGTTTGTGGAGTCTCCTTGGGGTAAAAAAACTAAATTTATGGATTGATTTGAGCAATATGATAAAATTTCTGTGATTTAGGTGTACAGCACTTAGAATATATAGTTTGTCACTGAACTTATAAAACGATAAAGCGTTTTTTTCCCCCATGTATTTTCCATTGTTTAAGAGGTTTTATGAAGAATGTGTTCCTGTTCCCTGAGTTTCTCTTAGGTTCTTAAATTGCCAGTATTGAGGTCACGTAAAGGTGCTTTGTTCAATAATGTTCACTCTAGTGTGTGACTTGCTCCTCCCCCATCTTCCAATTTTTTGTTTATTTAGAAAACTGTGGCTGAAAAGCAGGAGAAGAGAAATCAGGATCGGCTGAGGAGGAGAGAGGAGAGGGAGCGGGAAGAACGCCTGAGCAGGAGGTGAGCACGTGCGACCTGAGGACGCCCCACTTCCTGGCAGCACTGCAGACTTACTGCCCTTGACAGTTGAGGTCTGCCAGTTACCTGGGTGGCTCTTAAAAGAAGAATAAGCAAACATATAGCATGTTCAGTCAAGCGAGGTTCTGGCTGGTCCAGGAGGACCTGTGTGCACAGCTGTGCAGTGTGGACAGGACACCCAAGCTGCTCGAGCAGCTGTGGCCACCTGATTCTTACCTAGAAAGATGTGGACTCCCTGGCAGGGGTGGAGGGGGACCTGTCACAGCACCTCCTGTGGAGCAGCCCTTGACCAGCAGGACAGGCAGGAGCTGGGACACCAGAGAGGAACATGCTCTCATGCTGCCATGCCTGCTGTGGGCAGGACCCACCAGGGACGGGCTCCGGTGTGGGCCCAGGCTCGTGGGTGGTAGGGTGGAAGCAGAGAGAACGTGAGCTAGCTGGGAGGGTCCAGGCCAAGGAGGTGGCAGTTCGAACCCTGTGAGGGCCAGGACGGAATTATGTTTTCTGGGGGTTGGAGCTGATAGGATTTGCTAGTGGACAGAGCAAGTTGTGCAAAGGGGGAGTGGAGCTGGCTCAGGGTTTCTGACCAGGAGTGGCCGCTTATGGCGGTGGGGAGACTGGGAATGGTGTGTTGGGATGAGGAGGAGGTGGGGAGGAGAATTTGGCTGTGGCCGTATTTGGGCCTAAGAGACATCCCTTCAGCCTAAGAGACATGCAGGTGGAGACAGCGGGTCTGGTCAGAGTTCAAGGAAGAGGCTGGAGCGCCGAGTAACCACGCTCTCATATTGGGCACAGAAACTGGGCTTTCCTGGAGGAATTCCTTAGTGAATAACTCAGGACAAATAATCCTTTATTGTATCTTTTGTGTTTCTTTTCATTATTTTAACTATCTAACAGATTCTGATTATAAATAGACTCAAAACAGTGTAAAAATATATTAAGCAAAAAGACACAGAGGTGACGACAGTCGCTGAACATGTTGTGTGCACAGGGGTATATGTGGGACCCTCCACATGTGAGACCTTCCCATAGCAGCTGTGCTCTTGAAGGCTACACAGAGTCCCTACTATGATGCTGTAATTAACTATATCCTTTTATTCTCCTACCTTCATTCACCCCTTTTGTCCACCCCCATTTCCCTACCTCTGGCAACCACCAGTCTGTTCTCTGTGTCTATGGGTTTGGGTTTTTTCGATTTCACGTTAACTGAGATCATACAGTATTTATCTTTTTCTGTCTGACTTATTTCACTTACCATAATGCTGTCAAGGTCCATCCATATTGTTACACATGGCAGGATTCCATCTTTTTTGTGTCTGAATAACATCCCACTGTATACGTACAACCATATCATCTTTATCCATTCATCTGTCAATGGACACTTAGGTTGTTACCATGTTTAGGCTACTATAAATAATGCTGCGGTGAACATGGGGGTGCAGCTATCTTTTCAAGATTGTGATTTCATTTCCTTCAGGTAAAAATATCCGGAATTGGAATTTCTGGATCATATTGTAGTTCCATTTTAATTTTTTGAGGAACCTCCTTTCTGTTTTCCATAGTGGCTGCACCAATTTACATTCCCACCAACAGTGCACAAAGATTCCCGTTTCTCTGCATCCTCACAAACACGTGTATTTCTTGTCTTTTTGATGACAGCCATTCTGACAGGTGTGAGGTGGTATCTCATTATGGTTCTGATTTGCTTTTCCCTGCTGAATAGTGACGTCGAGCAATTTTTTATGTGCCCGTTGGCCATCTGTATGTCTTCTTTGACAAAATGTCTATTCAGGTCCTCTGCCCATGTTTTTACTTTTTTTTTTTTCCCCCTTCTGTTTAGAGTTCTTTTTGTGTTTTGGATATTAGCCTATTATCAGATACATGATTTGCAGATATTTTCTCCTTTTCAGTAGGTCGCCTTTTCATTTTGTTGATGGTTCCCTTCACTGTGCAGAAGCTTGTTAGTCTGATGTAGTCCCACTTGTTGACTTTTGCTTTTGTTGCCTTTGCATTTTATTTTTTTTAGAAGCCTTTGCTTTTTTAAAAAAATTTTTGATTAAGTTTTTATGAAACTATTTTTGAACGAGTAATCTAGTGACCATCTTTGTATGAGTTTGAGGGTTTATAAAATTCCTTAGAATTCCTGGGATAAAGGAATATAATATATAAATATTGGTAGGTGTTACAAAAATTGCTTTTCAAGAGGCTTTGTCAGATCACCCTCCAGCCACATGATGTGTGAGCATCTTTTGTCACTTCCTCCTTGAGCACACGTTGGTGGTGATCTTGTAAATTTCTGCTTGGAACGGTGTGAAATGAGACCTCGTTGTAAAGTGCATTTCTTAGTTGTTGGTTGTATAATGTTTCCCTGGGAGCTCATGTGACACTCACTGGCAGTGAACCTGTGTTTGCAACTTGGGTGTCCTGCCCAGCCCTGCACCTGCCATGTGGCTATCTATGTAGCTGAGGTGGTGTCCACTGTGAAGAGTTTGCAGAGCCACTGGTTCAGCTCAGTGCAGCATGGACCCCTGGGTGCTGGTCTCTGCGTTCTGCCTCCAAGCAGCTGGGGCTGGAGGCAGGCCTTATAGCAGGTCCTCTGGGAAGTCGGCCCTCCTTCACCACGTGAACTTGAGGCACCTCCCCTCAGCTGTAAGGGATGAAGCTGTTTTTGGGAAATTGTTCATCTTTTTTTCCATTTTAGGTCTGGATCAAGAACCAGAGATCGCAGGAGGTAGGTTTTCCATTTATGTGTTCTCAGTGAGATGTTCTTTTTTATGTGCACTTAATACTTAACCTTTATAGCTTCACAGTTATTATCTGGTGGTCAGGTCTGGCTCATGAAGGGCACAGGACGTGGGTGAGACTCCAGTCCTGTTCGTAACTGGCGTTGGCTGGGGCTTAGTGCAGCGTGGGAGTGGGGACCCACTGTCAATGAGAGGGACAGTCAGGGTGCTGCTGGGGCCTGCTGGGCAGCCGGGACTTTCCTGGCCAATGTACAGGAAGCGTCAGCGGGAAGGGTCTGGCCGTAGTTACCAGAGAGTAGTTGGTGGGATTATTGTGAACCTAAGTTGTAAGTTTGTGGGAGGAGGGGAGATAACAGTAAAGCATCAGCAGAACATCTGCTGCAGGTCACGCTCCCGGGACCGGCGTCGGAGGCGGTCAAGATCTACCTCCAGAGAGCGGCGGAAGTCGTCCCGGTCCCGGTCCCGAGACAGACACCGGCGCCACCGAAGCCGTTCCCGGAGCCACAGCCGGGGCCACCGCCGGGCATCCAGGGACCGGAGTTCGAAATACAAGTAACTACTCTGACTCCTTCAGTAGCTGTGTCCAGGAGTGAACCCTTTCTTTGTGTGCCAGGGTCTGGGGGTCTGTCATCTGTGGGACAGAGTGTTAGGGCCTTGAGGAGTCCTGAATGGGGCCCAGGGCACTGAGAGCCCTAAGCCGAGGGCAGCAGATGGCTTCAGGGCTGGGACGGTTGAGAGGCTGAGGAGGTGGTCGCACGTGGGCATGGCCACACTCAGGGGCTGCACACTCACTGTCATTTTGGTACGCAGAGCCCCCGACTAGGCCCTGCTTACCTCTGCTTTGGTTTTTTAAAGGAAAAACAGCAACAACAGAAAACACCACTAATGATCATATTCAGAGACGACCACTGTTAGCTTTGGTACGATGGATTTTAAGTATCTTTTTTTCCATTGTGTTTTTACATAATGGATCGTATTCCATGTGTGGACTCTTGTATTTTCCTTTGCAGTGTTAACATTATAGTGGAAGCTTTTCCTATTACTAGAAACCTTTGTAGGTGTCACTTTCTAGTGGCTACCCAGCCCTCCCTGGGCAGTGGGTTGGGCACGAGATGGCAGGCCTGGCACCCTCTGGTCTACTAGGGCCCTTCCACCCGTGGTGGGTCCTACCCTTACCTGGCCTGGTGCTGAGGGTCCAAGGTGTCAGTGCCTGAGGAGCAGCCAGGAGGGGGGGCCAGCCCTTGCTGAGCCTCTGGTTCCTGTTTCCCAGGTTCTCCAGAGAGCGGGCCTCAAGGGAGGAGTCCTGGGAGCGCGGGCGGAGTGAGCGGGGGGCCACCGACTGGAGGCTCGAGAGCACCAATGGGAAGACTGCGTCGCGGAGGTCGGAGGAAAAGGAGGCCGGCGAGATCTGAACCCACGTCCAGGCGCTGTAAATAGTCTGATACGTGTTTGACACAGCCTAACGTTACCCTTTATATTTGCTGAATACAACTCATCTTTTGTAGTTTACCATTTCTGTTGTTTTGGAGCTAGCTGTGAGTTTCTCGAGATGTACAGAGTTGCTCCTGTGTTCTGGGTTATGTCAAGTGGGAATAAATAGCCTGACAGACTGCCTCCTGACGGCCGTGGTGCAGTCTCTCCTGTCCCCGGTGCGCTAGACTTTGCCGTGGCTTCCACAGGTTGGGGGACACACCAGGGGTCGTCTGAGTTGAGCCTAGAAATGTGACTTACCGTTGGACTCCGCTTTGACTTTTGGCATATGATGTGCTGTGCACCTCCAACACCCAGACTGGCTGGGGCCGGATGTGCCCGACCGTCTGCTCTGTGGGCTCCACATGTCTTTCTGAAGTCTGAGTTGCCCTCTTACCAAGGACTGGCAGTCTGGTTTGTGGTAAGCAGCCTCAGCCTGGCACTCGAGCTCAGATGAACTGCATTTACCCCTCTTGGAGTTACTTAGGGCCAAGAAAGACCCGTGGATAGTATCTGCATGACAGCCACGAGGTCCTCAGAGGAGGGCGTGCTGACTTTGGGGTCAGGTGTGGTGTGACTCACCTTTGGGGGACCTGGTGGTGTTACCCACTCTCCCTCAGCCCTTTTGCACGTATTGCTAAAGTGAGCCCTTCGGAAAAGCATAACTGGGAGCTCTTTTCTTGTTTTCACTTTTGTGGGGGTATTTTTGGAGGGAGCTTCTGGCTGGGCCAGAACATGCTGGAACATAACCCTGCTCACAGTGGGAGACCACTGGGAAGCCAGGGGTGAGTATCTGTCTGGTAGGTGGGTGGAGGTGTGCCCTCCCAGGTGGGAAGTGGATACAAGTTGGCAGAAAGCCTGGGTCGGGGGTGGGTGTGTGTGTGTAAAGGTCTCCTGGGAGGGGGGAGGCAAAGGGGGTGAGGGCTATGGTCATGGGTTCCCGACTCAACGGTGCAGCCTGGCCTGTGACGGCGGGGGCTGGACTGAGCGGGAAGCCAGGGGCAGGGCTGCACAGCTCCTCACACCTCCATTCGTCACCTCCGGAAGGGATGTTTTGGGGTTTTGTCCTGTTTTTATTGTCGTGCAGTGCACATACATTTACCACTGTAACCATTTGTGAGTCTACAGTTGAGTAGCAATCACTGTGGTGGCCACTGTCCATAGAAGGGTGGTTTTGAAGAGGCAGAGGGCAGATGGTGTCCCTGGACTTAGGAGGCCTGGGGTCCCAGCCAGAAAGCAGGTGGCGCTGGGGTCAAGACGCCCAGGAGGGCCTGGAGGGCGGCTTCTGCTCCCCTTACACCTGGACGCTCACCAGTCAGTCCAGGACCAGGCAGTGGGAGCCCTTGCTACCTGACTTTTCCAGCCTCAGTGTTGGAGGCACCCGCCTGCCCCTGGCACATCACAGGGCCTGAGAGCCCGGTTCCCCCGACCCCTGAGCCTTGGGTTCTCCGTGTTGGCTCAGCTCCTGGGCGGAGGAGTGCAGCAGACCAGCCGTGGCCCTCTGCTCTGGATGGGCAGAGGAAGAGGTCAGACTGGTGGGGACAGTGCACAACTCAGGACACTGGGCCTGCTCTAAGGATGCCACAGCGCACCCTGGGTGGGTCCCAGCAGAGGGCCTGGTAGGTGGGTGGAGGACCCGGAGGGTGCTGAGAGGATGGGATTGGGGCTGGAGGGGGCCACCTACCTGAGCCCCCTCACTCCTTGTTAAAATACTGATGTGGGGAATCACTTATTTAACAGGGAAGAGCAGGGATGCAGGTAGGGAGGTGATTGCAGTCCTAGCAGAGAGCTGGGTCGGCCCAGCCAATAGGTGCAGATGCTTCCGGGGCCCATGGTGATGGTGGGCCCTAGGCCCCTGGGGTCAACCCCAGGGCTCTATGGTGCCTTCAGACCCTCCGTGTCACCAAGTTCTCAGGGACTCCCCACCCACACACCATGCTTCTGGCTACTGGTGGGGGTGGGGTGTGGCATGGTCGTAGCACCTTGTGTAGGTTGTAGAGTCTCCTAAGTGCACAGAGGCCCCAGGCTGTCGGGGGGGCAGGTGTGTTTCGGCTGCTCTCCCCTCTCTTTCTGGGGGTCTCTAGCCAGGCCCAGAGCTACAATCTAGGGAAGGGAGGGCTGGAGGATCTGTGCTGGCCCTGCTGCTGCGTGGGAGCCCATTGCATCCAAGGCAGCTCCCAGGCCCTTGCTGCATCATGTGGTTACAGGGATATCCTCCCAGGATGTAGCTGGGTGCTCTTGGTCGGGCCTGGGGGCTGGGGAGCCGTGTCCAGCCATGGTTTGTGTGATTTGGGGAGGAGGTGTGCACAAGCAGTGCCTCTGGTGGGCCCCCTGCCTGGGAATGGGATGGGGGCCACAGTGGGGCTTAGAACCCACACGTGGTCCTGCTCTGGGGAGACTGGGTCAGCTAAGTGGTTTTTGGACTTTATTGCATGTCATTGTCATCTGGAGGACTTGTTAAAACAGGTGGCTTGCCCCCCCGCCCCGGCAGCAGACTTTCTCTTGGTCTAGGGAGGGGTCCAAGAATGTAGACCTCTTTTATTATTTTGCAGGTAGATTTTTTTGATTGAGATAAACTCTCTTGCCATGAAGTTCAACATTTTAACCACTTAAAGTGTATGGTATAGTGGTTTTTGTATATTCACAATGTTGTGCTATCTAGTTTATTACTGTGTAGCTGAAGAACATTTTTATCACCCCAAACCCTGTACCCTGAGCAGTTACTCCCTCTTCCCTCTGGCCCCAGCCCTGAACAACCACTAAATCTACTTTCTGTCTCTGGAATCACACGATGTGACCTATGACTAGCACCTCTTACTACTGAGCATGGTGTTGGAGGGTTCATCCACCCTGTAGCCTGTATTGGTACCAAGAATGTAACAGTTTCCTTGGGCTGCTGGTGCTGCTAGTCCGGAACACACTGAGAGCTCGACTGGGGGCAGCAGGAGGGGTCCCCGACAGCTGGGCCACCAGCTGCAAACCCTCAGTGGCATCTCTCCTGGGACGTGAACTGAGCTGCTGTCCAACTCCTTAGAGCAGGGCTTCAAGCTCTTGCCACCAGGGCACATGCGGAAGATAACACTTGTTCTGTTTGGACCTGAGGAAAAGAGGGTTGAGTCCTGTTCACAGTTGCTGGCGCATTGTATTCCTTTAGGTCCACTGCACAGGCCCTAAGCCCGACCCTCAGACAACCCTTCCTCCTCCTCCCACACCCCTGGGCACGCTCCAGCACAGGAGGCTTTGGTGCCATGTGGCCCTGGGTGCGGGGTCACAGGCAACAAAGCTGATGGCTGCTTGAGGACCTACATGTCTGCCACCAAGTGCCAGTGATCCCTGGTCGGAGGCAACCCTCCACCCCCTGCCCCGGGGCACCTGGGAGTCCACTGGGAAAGCCCGAGGGATCCCTGGGGTCCCTGCGTGTCCTGAGCACCTCCAGCTCTCTGGCGCTTTCCGGCCTCTTCTGCTCTTCCGTCTTTCCCTCCCTGGGGCACCTGATCCCCACCCTCCATGGCTGGCTCCCTTCCCCGTGTCATCCCCGCAGCCTGGCCTGCCTGACCTCCTTGCCCAGTGCCAGTGGGGCTGGGGGTACCCTCCCAAGGAGGTTGTGCGAGGAGCGCTGTCCTCACTGTCCAGGAGAGAAGTCGCGAGCGGCCAGCCAAAGGGACTTCCCCCACCTGGATCCAGCCACCTTCATTTTAAAATTTTTATTGAGATGTAATTGACAAATGTTATGTTTCAGGTGTAATGATTTGATATATGTATATATTGCGACATGATTTTTTTCTTGTGGTGAGAACTTTTAACCTCTACTCAGCAACTTCAAACATATACCACAGTATCCTTGTATATATAGTGTGATGCTTATAATCACATAATACTGTGATGGATTACAGTACAGTATGTATTGTCCTGGGCCTCCTTCTGAAGCTGCTAGTGCCTCCTTTGGAGCCCCACCGAAGTCCAGCCTGCCTGGGAATCCAGGCCAGTCAGGCCCAGGCTCTGTACAGAAGAAAGCACAAAACACTTTGTTTAGAGAACGAGGAGCAGGCCCTGCATGTGCACCCGGGTCCAGAGATAGGACATCTCCAGCTCCTGGGATCCCCCATCTTCCCCCACAATCCCTGTCAGAGGTCTCTGCTCTCTTTGAAAATCACTTACCACGAACAACACACATTTATTGTCCCACCGCTTCTGAGCATCAGGGTTCCCAGAGCTGCAGTCAAGGGGTCTTATCTGAGGCTGTACTGGGGAAGGGTCCTCCCCAGCTCACCTGGTCGTGGCAGCAGTCAACGGCTTTCCAGCCTTGGCAGGAAGCCCTCCACAGGGTGCCTCCGGGCAGCGGGTGAGGGAGAGGGTCTCCTAGCAAGACAGGCAGCACCTCAGTCCTGGGGGTGCCTTCCCATTCCCGCCCCAAATCCTGTGGGTTAAAAACAAGACAAGTGGTCGGGGGGGTGGGGGTGGGGGAGCACGGGCGAGAGAGACATGGAGACAGCAAGTGCTGGAGAGAGTGTGGGGAACAGTTACCACAGAGCCCAGCAGAGGTCCACTCCTTGAGACACACTTGGGAGAGCTGAAAGAGACTCAGAAGTCCTCGTACAAGCGTGTTTATGGTATTCACGGTAGCCAGAAGATGGAAACAACCCAAATGTAACAGGTACAGGGGCAAACAAAACCCAAAATGTCTGTTCCTACAATGAGATATTGCTTGGCCTAAAAGGGACTGGAATTCTGATGCATGTCTAACATGAATGAGCCTTGAAAACCTTATGCTGGGTAACAAGCTGGACACAAAAGACCATGTACTGTATCCGTTTCCATGAAAAGTCCAGGATCAGTAAATCCACACAGACAGACAGTAGGTGAGTGACTTTCAGGGGCCGAGGGGGGAGAGGCATAGAGGGTGACTGGTAATGGACACAGGGTTTTCTTTCAGAGGATGAGAAAGTTCTGGAACTAGATAGAGGTGATGATTGCACACCATTGTGAATGTACTAAGCACCACTGAATTGTACACTTTAAAATGGTTGAAATGGTAAACGTTATGTGTATTTCACCATATTAAAAATAAAAAGCTTGGGGGAGGGATGGATTGGGAGTTTCGGGTTAGTACATGCAAACTATTATATGTATGTATAACTGAGTCACTGCTGTACACCAGAAACTAACACAACGTTGTAAATCAACCATACTCCAATAAAATAAATTTTAAATAAACTAAAAGCAAAGCCACACTCAAAGGGAGGTGACAACACGGGGGGAGAACACCAAGAGGTGGGGTTACGGGCTCCACTCTAGAGTCTGTCCCCACCATTGTTGTTAGTGACACTTCTTTTTACTCTATTTGTGCCTTTTGTCTGAAAGTCCTGTGTCGGATCTTTATCCTTTGGATCAGTTAAGTCACGTAGTCGGTGTAATTAACAATGTTCTTTGTTTTGTTGACACTGTCTTTTGTGGGGGGCTTTCCATTTGTCATACCCATTCTCTTTCTCCCCATTTTTGCCCCTTTTTGGGGGGATTGTTTTATTTTAACAGTGTTTTTCACTCTGTTAGATTGGAAGTCATGCTCTATTTCTATTCTTCCCCTAGAATTTACAACACGCATACTTGATGTGTTGTGGTTGGCTGAATGATAACCTCCAAATATATAGAGGTCCTAATCCCTGGGACCTGTGAATATTCCTTTATATGGCAAGGGGATTTTGAAGATGTGATTAAGTGAAAGATTTTGAGGTGGAGATGATTCTGGATTATCCAGGTGGGCCTAATGCAATTACAAATGGGAGACGGAGATTTGGCCACCAAAGGAGGCCGTGTGCTCCTGGCTTTAAAGATAGAAGAAGTGTCCAAGAACCAAGGAATGCAATTCTAGAAGCTGAAAAGATGAGAGGATTTTCCCCTAAAGCCTCCCGAGGGGCATGGCCTGTGGACATCTTGATTTCAGCGTAGAGAAACTGATTTTGGGTGTCTGCTCTCTAGAACTGTAAGAGAATAAACTTGCGTTGTTTTAAGTCACTGAGTTTTTGTTATACCAGCAACAGGAAACTGAGTCTAAAGTTAATGAAGACATTGTTTGCATGACAGATGGTACAAGGACTTAAGAGGATTTGAGGGCTCTGAACCCCTTCTTGCTGAGTATCAGCGGGTGTTTCGTGTCTGTGTAGGGCTTTTTGGTGTTTTTTTTGTTTTCTTAACTCCATAGACTAACTTTACATACAGTCAGTGTTTGTATTTACCAGTGTTTTTGTTGTTCACTCTTCTTACAGCTCAGACTTCTGAAATATATCCTTCAGTAGAGTCAGGACAGGGTGGGGCAAGTGAGGCACCAGGGGCACGACACTCAGGGAGGAGCTGGGAAGCTACTTCCCTGGTGGTCCAGCGGTTAAGACTCTGAGCTCCTAGTGCAGGGGCCATGGGTTCTATCCTTGGTCAGGGAACTAGATCCTGCATGCCACAACTAAGAGCCTGCATGCTGCAATGAAGACCCGGTTCAGCCAAATAAATATTAAAAATTTTTAAAAAGGGAAGAGCCCCTGCTTGGTGTTGTGCAGGGTCTTACAGCCTTGATAATTGATTCTGACTTAATTTTTAAGTTCACTAATTCTATGACTGTTTTGTTAAGGTTATCCATTGCTTTTTTTTTTTTTTTTTTTTTTGCGGTACGCAGGCCTCTCACTGTTGTGGCCTCTCCTGTTGCGGAGCACAGGCTCTGGACGCGCAGGCTCAGCGGCCATGGCTCACGGGCCTAGCCGCTCCGCGGCATGTGGGATCTTCCTGGACCAGGGCACGAACCCGTGTCCTCTGCATCGGCAGGCGGACTCTCAACCACTGCGCCACCAGGGAAGCCCCATTTTTATTTTTGATGGTTATATTTTTCATTTCTAAAAGTTCTTTTTCACATATGCTGTGTGACTTATTATATTTTATGGCTCCCTGCAGATATTTGAAATCTTGTCTTTAATTTTCTGAACAAGCAAAGTTGTAATTGAATCTGACACTTCGGCGGGTCCATTCTGCTGACTCATGTATCTGCTGGCTTTCACGCACGGTGTCTTCTTTCCCCCTGTGCCTGGTGATTTTGCTAGTCCTGGCCCTTTGTGGCCTATGGTGAAGTGATTTCTTCTAGAGAGGATTTATTTGCCAGGGGTCTATGAGGGAGTCTAAGATTATTTTACACAAAATCCACAGCCTGGAGATTTTGGTAAGGGGAGGACCCTTCTGGTAATATGAACTTGGTCTGCAAAGCCACAGGTATTGGCATGTGATTTCAATTTATCAGGGAATTTTTTTCCCTTTTCCGCTGAACATAAGGTTTTTTTGTTTTCGTTTTTCCTAGTCCCTGTGTTTGGGGAAAGGATACCCAGTGGGGTATCCTTTTAGGGCCCCAGGTTTATGGGGAAGAGTCACCTTTTGGGTACGTCACCTTATACTGGCCCTTTTAACCTATGAGCCTGTAAGGGAAAAAAATCCCAGCTCAAGTTTGCTAGTTTCGGCAAGTACATCAGAACCCAGGTGGTATAGGTGCTGTGACATCTCTGAGTTCTCACATTTACTTGGTTTTTGGTCTGAAAATTCCTTATCATCTTGCTTGCCCTTTGTGCTATTGAGAAGATGGAAGGCATCTTATCCAGCATTTTAAATTGTCATCAATGAAGCTGTAGCCTCTTTTCTTGCCAGGTTGGAAATGGCAGCACAGAGCAGGCAAAGCCTTGGAGCATGACAGGGCCCAGCGGCCTGAAGGAAGGGTTGGGTATATTTCGAGGAGAGACTCCCCCCAAGAAAGAGAAAAAAATGGGCAAAGGTGTCAGGTCCACAGACGTGACAAAGAACAAACACCACCCTGGGAAAGTGGGTGATTCTACAGAGAAGTCAGGATGGAGCAAGCAGCGTTCACCTTCACAAGTAACGAGCTAAATGAGGGCTGTGGGGTGGGGGGTGCAGGCTCTCGCCTCCTGCTCATGAAACTCAGGAGGGCAGTTTTGGAGATTTTATCAAAAAGCCATAGCAATGGGCATACCAGAAATTCCACTTCTATAAAAATCCCCCAGGGAAAGAATTATGTTTGTGCATAGAATTTTTGCTACAAATGCTCAGGGCAAGGTTTTCTGCAAATTAATTGTGAAAGGGCGAAACACACACATAAATGAATAATCAGTCATACCACCACCACTTTCCTTTTCTGGGATTAGATCAGGTATACTGACAGCTGTCTTCTCTGCCTCCCTAGTCCCGCGCCCATGAACTGCTGCCATCACTTAGTGTGTGTTTCAGTTTTCTTGTGATTATGTCAATATGAACCTGGATTTATTCTCTACAGTGACCTGCTGTGTATTTTGTTCCATGAACGTCTTGGCATTGTTCACTGTGCCCAGAGGCTGACTTCCCTGTGTGCCTCTACCATAATTTTTTTAAAATTTTACTTTATTGAAGTATAGTTGACTTACATGTTAATTTCTACTATATGACAAAGTGACTTAGTTATGTGTACATATACATTTTTTTCATATTCTTTTCCATTATGGTTTAACAGGATATTGAATGTAATTCCCTCTGTTATGCAGTAGGTCCTTATTGTTTATCCATCCTATATATAATAGTCTGTATCTACTAACCCCAAACTCCCAATCCATCCCTCCCCCATCCGTGCTTTCCCCCTTGGTAACTATAAGTTTGTTTTCTATGTCTGTGCATCTGTTTTTCTTTCACAGATAAGTTATTTGTGTCATATTTTTGAATCCACATATAAGTGATATTATATGGTATTTGTCTTTCTTTTTCTGACTGACTTCACTTAGTATAATCTCTAGGTCCATCCAGGTTGCTGCAAATGGCATTATTTCATTCTTTTTTTTTATATAGTTGAGTAATAATATTCCATTGTATATATGTACCACATCTTCTTTATCCATTCCTCTGTTGATGGACATCTAGGTTGTTTCCGTGTCTCGGCTGTTGTAAATAGTGCTGCTATGAACATTGGGGTTCATTTATCTTTTTGAATTATAGTATTGTCCAGATATATGCCCAGGAGTGGGATTGCTGGTTCATATGGAAACTCTATTTTTAGTTTTTTTAGGAACCTCTAGACTGTTTTCCACAGTGGCTGCACCAATTTACATTCCCACCAACAGTGTAAGAGTGTTTCCTTTTCTCCACATCCTCTCCAGCATTTGTTATTTATAGGTTTTTTTTTTTTTTTTCTCTGCACCACGCAGCTCTTGGAATGATCCCCGACCAGGGATTGAACCCGGGCCACAGCAGTGAACGCACCGAGTACTAACCACCTCACTGCCAGGGAATTCCCATGTTATTTGTAGACTTTTTTATGATGGCCATTCTAACTGGTGTGAGGTGATACCTCACTGTAGTTTTGATTTGCATTTCTCTAATTAGAGATTTTGAGTATCTTTTCATGTACCTGTTGGCCATCTGTATGTCTTCTTTGGAGAAATGTCTTTTTAGGTCTTTTGCCTATTTTTTGATTGGATTGTTAGTTTTTTTGTTATTGAGTTGTATGAGCTGTTTGTACATTTTGGAAATTAAGCTGTTGTTAGTCACATCATTTGCAAATATTCTTTCCTGGTCCGTAGGTTGTCTTTTCATTTTATTTATGGTTTCCTTTGCTGTACAAAAGCTTGTAAGTTTGATTAGGTCTCATTTGTTTATTTGTCCCTTTATTTCTATTGCCGTGGGAGACTGACCTAAGAAAACATTGGCATGATTTAGGTCAGAGAATGTTTTGCCTTTGTTCTCTTCTAGGAGTTTTATGGTGTCATCTACCATAATTTTTTTTTTTTTTTTTGCGGTACGTGGGCCTCTCACTGTTGTGGCATCTCCCGTTGTGGAACACAGGCTCCGGATGCGCAGGCTCAGCGGCCATGGCTCACAGGCCTAGCTGCTCCGCGGCATGTGGGATCTTCCCGGACCGGGGCGCAAACCCATGTCCCCTGCATTGGCAGGCGGACTCTCAACCACTGCGCCACCAGGGAAGCCCTACCATAATTTTTTAACTTTTCTCCTATTGATGAATGTGTTGGTTGTGCACCATATTTTTTTCTTATTTCTTTTTATTTCTCTGCTCTGATAAACAGATCTGCAAAGAACGTCACTGTGCATACCTCTTCATGTGTGTGCCTGCTTTCTGCAGGATAAATCCCAGAATCAGGACTGCAGGTCTAGAGAATTTGCACTTTTTGGATTTAAAGGATACAACCATCATTTGCAGATATTTTCTCCCATTCCGTGGGTTGTCTTTTCATTTTGTTTATGGTTTTCTTTGCGAAATCTTTTGAGTTTAATTAGGTCCCATTTGTTTATTTTTGTTTTAATTTCCATTACTCTGGGAGATGGATCGAAAAAGATATTGCTGCAATTTATGTCAGAGTGTTCTGCCTATGTTTTTCTCTAATAGTTTTATAGTACCTAGCCTTACGTTTAGGTCTTTAATCCATTTTGAGTTCATTTTTGCATATAGTGTTAAAGAGTGTTCTAACTTCATTCTTTGACATGTAGCTGTCCAGTTTTCCCAGCACCACTGACTGAAGAGACTGTCTTTTCTCCATTGTATATTCTTGCCTCCTTTGTCATAGATTAGGTGCCCATAGGTGGGTGGGTTTATCTTGGGCTTTCTGTCTTGTTCCATCGATCTATATTTCTTTTTGTGCTGGTACCATACTGTTTTGATGACTGTAGCTTTGTAGGATAGTCTAAAGTCAGGGAGCCTGATTCCTCCAGCTCTGTTTTTCTTTCTCAAGATTGCTTTGGCTATTTGGGGTCTTTAGTGTCTCCATACAAATTTTAAGATTTCTTTGTTCTAGTTCTGTAAAAAATGCCATTGGTAATTTGATAGTAGATTGCCTTGGGTAGTATATTCATTTTGACAGTATTCTTCCAGTCCACGAACATGATATATCTTTCCATCTGTTTGCGTAGTCTTCGATTTCTTTCATCAGTGTCTTATAGTTTCCAGAGTACAGGTCTTGTCTCCTTAGGTAGGGTTTATTCCTAGGTATTTTATTCTTTTTGATGCAATGATAAATGGATTGTTTCTTTAATTCTCTTTCTGATCTTTTGTTGTTAGTGTATAGAAATGCAACAGATTTCTGTGTATTAATTTTGTATCCTGCCACTTTACCGAATTCATCGATGAGCTCTAGTAGTTTTCTGGTGGCATCTTTAGGATTTTCTATGTATAGTATCATGTTGCCTGCAAACAATAACAGTTTTACTTCTTCTCTTCCAGTTGGGATTCCTGTTATTTCTTTTTCTTCTCTGGGTGCTGTGGCTAGGACTTCCAAAACTATGTTGAATAAAAGTGGTGAGAGTGGACATCCTTCTTGCCTTGTTCCTGATCTTAGAGGAAATGCTTTCAGCTTTTCACTGTTGAGTATGACGTTAGCTGTGGGTTTGTCATAAATGGCCTTTATTATGTTGAGGTATGTTCCTTCTTTGCCCACTTTCTGGAGAGTTTTTTCATAAATGGGTGTTGAATTTTATCAAAAGCTTTTTCTGCATCTAGTGAGATGATCATATGGGTTTTATTCTTCAGTTTGTTGATGTGGTGTATTATACTGATTGATTTGTGGATACTGAAAAATCCTTGCATCCCTAGGACAAACGCCACTTGATCGTGGTGTATGATCCTTTCAGTGTATTGTTGGATTTGGATTGCGAATATTTTATTGAGGATTTTTGCGTCTATGTTCATCAGTGATATTGGCCTGTAATTTTCTTTTTTTGTGGTATCTTTGTCTGGTTTTCATATTAGGATGATGGTAGCCTCATAGAATGAGTTGGGGAGTAATTAGACCGACAAAGGATTAGTCTTCTAATTTACAAACAGCTCATGTGGTTCAATACCATAAAAACAAACAACCCAATCAAAAAATGGACAGAAGACCTAAATAGACATTTCTCTTGGCCATACAGATGGCCAAGAGGCGCATGAAAAGGTGTTCAAAATCGCTAATTATTGTAGAAATGCAAATGAAAACTACAATGAGATATCACTTCACACCAGTCAGAATGGCCATCACCAAAAGATGTACAAACAGTAAATCCCGGAGAGGGTGTGGAGAGAAGGGAACTTTACACTGTTGGTGGGAATGTAAGATGGTGCGGCCGCTATGGAGGTTCCTTGCAAAACTAAAAATAGAGCTACCATATGATCCAGCAGTCCCACTCCTGGGCATATATCTGGAGAAACACTTGGTTCGAAAGTATACATGTACTCCAGTGTTCATAGCAGCACAATTCACAATAGCCAAGACATGGAAGCAACCTAAATGTCCATCAAAAGATGAACGGTTAAAGAAGATGTGGTACCTATATACAGTGGAATATTACTCAGCCATTAAAAAGAATGAAATAATGCCATTAGCAACAACATGGATGGACCTGGAGATTATCATACTAAGTGAAGTAAATCAGACAGAGAAAGACAAATGTCATATGATATCGCTTATGTGCGGAATCTTTAAAAAAAGATACAAGTAAACTTACAAAACAGAAGCAGACTCAGACTTAGAGAACATGGTTACCAGTGGTAAGGTTGGTGGTGGGGGGATAGATTGGGAGTTTGGGATTGACATGTACACACTGCTATATTTAAAATAGATAACTGGGACTTCCCTGGTGGTGCAGTGGTTAAGACTTTGCCTTCCGATGCTGGGGGTGCGGATTCGATGCCTGGTCGGGGAGCTAAGATCCCACATGCCTCCTGGCCAAAAAACCAAAACATAAAACCTGCAATATTGTAACAAATTCAATAAAGACTAAAAAAAAATGGTCCACATTAAAAAAAAAAAAAAAAGGATCCACCTGCCATTGCAGGGGACACGGCTTTGATCCCTGGTCCAGGAAGATCCCACATGCCATGGAGCAACTAAGCCCTCGCGCTGCAACTACTGAGCCTACGAGTGCCACAAATACTGAAGCCTGCACACCTAGAGCCCGTGCTCCACAACAGGAGAAGCCACCACAATGAGAAGCCCGCACACCGCAGCGAAGAGTAGCCCCTGCTTGCCACAACTAGAGAAAGCCCGTGCACAGCAGCAAAAACCCAGTACAGCCAAAAATAAATAAATATAGAGAGATAACCAAGAAGGGCCTACCAAAAAATATATATATATGTAGTTGTGAGGCAAATTTGGTTATATTAATGAGTTCTGTAGATGAACAAGGTGAACACGAGGTTGATTTGGTCATTGGAACATCCTGATGATGGGTGAATTTTGAGATTGTCTTTCCCTCTTATTCCAGAATAACTTTTTGTGATAATGATAAATTATATACTGATTTTTTTTTTTTTCTGTGTCAGGTGTTTGTTGCGGCACACAGGATCTTCATTGAGGCATGCGGGATCTTTCATTGTAGCGCGCAGGCTTCTCTCTAGTGCTGTGAGGGTTTTCTCGTCTCTAATTGAGGCGCGCGCGAGCTCGATAGTTGCAGCGTGTGGGCTTAGTTGCCCCATGGCATGTGGGATCTTAATTCCCCGCCCAGGGATCAAACCCGCGTCCCCTGCATTGGAAGGTGGATTCTTTACCACTGAACCACCAGGGAAGTCCCTATATACTGATATTTGATGTAGAATTATTCCTAGGTAAAGAAATAAAAAATTTAATATATATATTTTTTATAAATTTATTATTTTTTTAAATTTTATTTTTGGCCATGTTGGATCCTTGTTGCATGCAGGCTTTCTCTAGTTGTGGTGAGTGGGGGCTACTCTCTGTTGCAGCGTGTGGGCTTCTCATTGTGGTGGCTTCTCTTTTTGTGGGGCATGAACTCTAGGCGCGTGGCCTTCAGTAGCGGCACATGGGTTTAACAGTTATGGCTCGCGGGCTCTAGAGCGCAGGCTCAGTAGTTGTGGCGCATGGGCTTAGTTGCTCTGCAGCATGTGCAATCTTCCCGGACCAGGGCTCGAACCCATGTCCCCTGCATTGGCAGGCGGATTCTTTTTTTTTTTTTTTTTTTTTTTGCGGTATGTGGGCCTCTCACTGTTGTGGCCTCTCCCGTTGCAGAGCACAGGCTCCGGACACGCAGGCTCAATGGTCATGGCTCATGGGCCAAGCCACTCCGCGGCATGTGGGATCTTCCAAGACCGGGGCACGAACCCGTGTCCCCTGCATCGGCAGGCGGACTCTCAACCACTGCGCCACCAGGGAAGCCCGGCAGGCGGATTCTTAACCACCGTGCCACCAGGGAAGTCCAAACGAAATTTTTTTTTTTTTTTTTGCGGTACATGGGCCTCTCACTGTTGTGGCCTCTCCCGTTGCGGAGCACAGGCTCTGGACGCGCAGGCTCAGTGGCCATGGCTCACGGGCCCAGCCGCTCTGCGGCATGTGGGATCGTCCCGGACCGGGGCACGAACCCGTGTCCCCTCTATCGGCAGGCGGACTCTCAACCACTGCGCCACCAGGGAAGCCCAATTTAATATTTTTAAAAAAATAAAGGATACAGCCAGCGGTGTGCTGGAACCTGCTTGTATTGGCTCAGGTTAAGTTGTAGGAATTTTGAGAGCTTGTTGTTAAACACAACCACTATGAAAAATTAAGTTACAGTAATTTACAACTAAATAGGTCATGTGAAAAATAGGTAATAAATACTGAAAGCCAATTACTTCCTAATTATGTTACTACAGTTTACTATCATCTATGCTTACATCTCTTGTATCTGGACAGTGGAAATACGACACAATGGCAGCTACTATACATCTCTTCCTTTTTTTTTTTTTTTAAAAAGGTGAAACCGAATCACTCTTTTTTTTTTTTTTTTTTTTTTGCCGAGCCATGCAGCACGCGGGATCTTAGTTCCTCGACCAGGGATTGAACCAGCACCCCGCTGCAGTGGAAGCACAGAGTCTTAAGCACTGGTCCGCCAGGGAAGTCCCTATATATCTCTTCCTAATTTCCCATTCAGTGATAACCTGTTTGATAGCCTGAATCAACCATGATGGCAGTAGTTACACCACGGAAATTGGCAAATGCTACAAATCAGTTCCCATTCCGTTCTTCCTGAGTGCCAGTTATTTAAATATTTACCAGCCCACAACTGTATACAACTGAATTACCCTCCCAAAAGGTTATAGTAAAACTTCTACCAGGAGTGTATTGGATCTTGCCTTTTTAAATATTTCCATGACAGGTGTCTTGTTAATGAGCATTTTAATTTGCATGTCTTTATGCATCTTTGCAAATGTCTCTTGGTCATTGGTATACTATGAGTTGCCTGTTTGTCCTTTGGCTTATTTTTCTATTGGGTTGACTGGTGTTTAAAAAAAAAAAAAGTAGAGGGGGTGGGAAAGAGAATTTGGATCTTGTAAAGAAAAAGATAATAACCCTTTGCTATTTGTGGCAAATATTTTTCTCCCAGTTCCTCTTTTAACTCTGTTTATGGTGTCTTTTCCTCCCAAATCTCATACCAAATTTTTGCTCTTTATATCATCCAATGTGTCCATTTTATCCAGTGACACTTTGAGGATACCATTTCTAAAGAAAATCTCTCCAAGGAACTTCCCTGGTGGTCCAGTGGTTAAGACTCTGTTCTTCCACTGCAGGAAGCATGAGTTCAATCCCTGGTTGGGGAACTAAGATCCCACATGCTGCATTGCACGGCCAAAAGAAAAAAAAGAAAATCTCTGCAAGTGTGCCTAGAAGGACCTGGAAGACTTACATTACATGCTACCTTGTCACATGTCTCTGTGGGGCTCTTCTGCCTGTGGGTGTTTGCACCTGTGTGTGTGTGTGTGTGTGTGTGTGTGTGATGTCTTCCCTTTTTATTTTTTTAATTAATTTTTTGCTGTGTTGGGTCTTTGTTGCTGCACACGGGCTTTCTCTAGTTGCAGTGAGCAGGGGCTACTCTTCGTTGCAGTGCTTCAGTAGTTGTGGCACATGGACTCAGTAGTTGTGGTTCGCGGGCTCTAGAGCGCAGGCTCAGTAGTTGTGGCACACGGGCTTAGTTGCTCCGAGGCATGTGGGATCTTCCCAGACCAGGGCTCGAACAACCCGTGTCCCCTGCATTGGCAGGTGGATTCTTAACCACTTTGCTGCCAGGGAAGCCCTCTATTCCCTTCTTATCCACTATTTCATTTTCCATGCTTTCACTTTTCATGCTTTCCATGCTTTCAGTTATCCACAGTCCACCCAAGTCCAAAAATGTTAAATGGAAAATTCCAGAAATAAACAATTCATAAGTTTTAAAATGTGCATTCTAGTGTTATGATGAAATCTCCGGGCGTCGCACTACATCTCGTCTGGGATGTGAACCATCCCTTTGTCCGGTGTGTACCACCCATTTGTCACTGAATAGCCGTCTGTGTTATCAGATGCACTGTCCCAGCATCTCAGTGCTTGTGTTCAAAGTGACCCTTATTTTACTTAATAATGGCCTCAAAGCACAAGAGGAGTGATGTGCCAAAGAGAAGACCTCAAGTGCTTCCTTTAAATGAAAAGCTAGGGCTTCCCTGGTGTCTCAGTGGTTAAGAATCTGCCTGCCAATGCTGGGGACTCGGGTTCTAGCCCTGGGCGGGGAAGATCCCACATGCCACAGAGCAGCTAAGCCTGTGCACGCTACAACTACTGAGCCTGCGCTCTAGAGCCGGTGAGCCACAACTACTGAAGCCCGCATGCCTAGAGCCTGTGCTCCACAACAAGAGAAGCCACCGCAATGAGAAGCCTGTGTAACGCAACGAAGAGTAGTCCCCGCTCTCTGCAACTAGAGAAAGCCTGCACACAGCAACGAAGAGCCAACACAGCCAAAAATTAATTTTTTTTAAAAAAGCTAAAAGTTCCAGACTTAATAAGGAAGAAAAAAATTGTATGTTGAGGTTGCTAAGATCTATGGTAAGAACGAATCTTCTATCTGTGAAATTGTGAAGAAGGAAAAGAATTCATGCTGTTTTGCTGTCGCACTTCAAACTGCAAAAGCTACAGCCACAGTGTGTGGTAACTGCTCTGGTATTGAGGTGGAAAAGGTATCAAATTTGCACAGCAAGATATTTTGAAAGAGACCACGCTCACATAGCTTTTATTACAGTACATTGTTATCGTCTTATTAGTTATTGCTGTTACTCTCTTACTGTACCTAATTATAAATTAAATTTACTATATAGGTGTGTACATATGGGAAAAAACAGCATGCTTCGGGTTCGGTACTGAGGTTTCAGGCATCCACTGGACTTGGAATATATCCCTCAGGGTAAGAGGGGACTTCTGTCTGTGCATGTCACACATGTACTCTTGGGTGGGACTCCCATGCCCTCCATTGTTCACACAGTTTCCCCACGTGTCAAGTGGGGAGTGAAGGAATAATGGATGTGCTGAGCCCACTGGGATACACAGGCAGGTGGAGTAGTTCTCTGAATTTTTTAAAGGAAGACGCTCTGAGGTCTGCCTCCTGAGAAGCGTGGCATGTAGGCAGGACTCTCTGCCGGCTCCCTGGTCCGCCCTGTCCACTGCAGGAGCCACCTCCTTCCACCAGGTCCAGAGTCTGGCAAAGGCGCCTTTTTTTTTTTTTTTTTTTTTTCCTGTAAGCGTGCCTCTCCCTGTTATGGCCTCTCCTGTTGCGGAGCACAGGCTCCGGACACACAGACTCAGCGGCCATGGCTCACGGGCCCAGCCGCTCAGCGGCATGTGGGATCTTCCCGGACCGGGTCACGAACCCGTGTCCCCTGTATCGGCAGGCGGACTCTCAACCACTGCGCCACCAGGGAAGCCTGCAAAGGCGCCTTTGACCCCAAGCCTACCGGTTACCCGAAGTCCCCAGCACGTTCCGGAGGCGCAGTTCTGGTCTGCGCCGGCAGGGGCGCCGGTCCCTAACTTTCTCCCAGGCTGTGCTGCGCGCTTCTAGGTGGATCTGTGTCCAAAGTGGGCAGCCCGGAGGAGGGTCCGACCTCGCCAGCTTGCGACCATGACCGCCACCTGCCACCCCTTCCCGAGCGGCCGAAGCCGCGGGTCTGCACCGATAAGTGGTCGGGCCCAAGGGCATGGCGAGTCGGGGCTTACCACTTGGGATTTGGGACCCGCTGTCCAGGCTTGCCTCAGGCTGCCGGGGTTCGGGGGGCGTCCGTGCTGGGATCTAACTGGGAGTATGAGACTCGGGCTTCCTCAGACCCCTACTTCATTTAGGAGGGGCGCCCCCGCCCCCTGTCAGGCCCAGGGCGCGCTCCCCTAGAGAGAACACTCGCTCACCTGAGGCTTTGTCCGCGGACTTTACTCAAATACGAGCCCCACGCGACCACCCTCCCAGTTTAGTGACAGTTGGGGTTCAGCGCCGAGATCACGTGGCTCAGAAACTTGTCGAGCGAGGCCTGCAGGGAGGGGCTGAAGTCTCCGGGGTAGTGCCGGGCGAGGGTCACCAGCAGGCAGTGGACCAGCAGCTGCGGAGAGGGAGTCGTTCCCACGCGGGTGCAACCCCCTTCCCTGACGGGAGCCCCCTCCCCCGGCGACAGGGGTCAGGCCCCGCCGGCGAGCTCACCTTGAACTTGACGGGGTCCACGCGCAGCTTGTACGCATGCAGCTCGCGCAGAGCCGACAGGGCGCTGGGCAGGTCGTCCAGGTGGTCCACGGCGAGGGTCAGCGCGTCGGCCACTTTCTGGCCGTGCGCTCTGACCTGGGCGGAGCCGGGGCTCAGGTCCAGGTGGAGGAAGTAGATCTTGGTGGAAGGGAAGGCCAGGAAAGTCCTGCGGGAGGAACGGCGAGTCAGGCTGGGGAGGAAGGAGGACGCTTTCCCGAGCGGGCTGAAGGCCGGGGAGCCCGGGGCCTGTGCGCACCTCTCCAGGGCCTCGGTCGTGTAGACGCCGACGTTACTACCCAGCTTCAGCCACAGCGCGCGCACCGCAGCCCGGTCCGCCGCCTCCAGCACCATCTTGGAGCCCGCCCGGCCGCGCGCTCGGCGCCTTGATGAAGCCCGGGTTGCGCCTGCGCGTATCGTCCCGCGGTCCCCTTGGCCTCCGGGGTTCGCCGCGCCTCTGGTCGCAGAATCTGGCCCCAGCGGCCCGGAGCGCTCCACGGAGCGTCTGCTCCGACCTGGGGCCTTCCTAATCGCCCTGGACCCTGAGGCCCGTATTTTTGAAGGTTTACTCTATGGAAACTAATATTTAGTATGTATCATTAATTTTAGGTTGCCCTGAATTTAAGCATGGATTTTGGCATTGAACGTCAGCTTATTCTGCCTCCCTCCCGAGTCTATTATGACACCTTTCTGAGTCTATTTTCTCATTTATGGTATATAAGGAAGGTAACAATTTCTTCTTTCCAAGGTTGTGCCTGGTTCATAACAGACGCCTCTTTCTGACAATGAGCATTTATATTGGGTGCCTAGGATATATCCCAAAATAATAGCTAATACCTATGCAGCAGTCATGCTGTGCCAGGCATCACTATACATCTTTTTTTTTTTTTTTTTTTTTGCGGTATGCGGGCCTCTCACTGTTGTGGCCTCCCCCGTTGCGGAGCACAGGCTCCGGACGCGCAGGCTCCGGACGCGCAGGCTCAGCGGCCATGGCTCACGGGCCCAGCCGCTCCGCGGCATATGGGATACTCCCAGACCGGGGCACGAACCCGTATCCCCTGCATCGGCAGGCGGACTCTCAACCACTTGCGCCACCAGGGAGGCCCTATACATCCTTTTTTTAAAAAAATTGCGTTGAAATTCATGTAACATAAAATGTACTGTCTTAGCTATTTTAAGGTGTACAATTCAGTGTCTTTAATTACATTCAGAGTGTGTGCAACCATCACCACTGTCCAGTTCCAGAACGTTTTCATCGTCCCAAATAGAAACTCTGTCCCCATTAGCCGTCAGTCCATAACCCCTGCCCTCCAGCCCCTGGCCATTACCAGTCTTTCTGTCTCTGTGCATTTACGTATTCTGGACATTTCATGTGAATAGAATCATGCAATATATGGTCTTTTGTGTCTGGTTTCTTTCACTTAACATGTTTCCGAGGTTTATCCATGTTGTAGCATGTATTGACACTTCGTTACTTTTTATGGATGGATAGCATTCCATTTTATGGATAGATAGATCACATTTTGTTTGTCCACTCATCTGTTGATGGACATCTGGGTTGTTTCCACTTTTAGCCCAGGCGCTCATTTTTCCTAATAATAAAATAAGGAAGACTGCCTCTTACAGAGCTCATACTGTGCCACCAGCTGTGCTAAAAGCATGACACACTGAGTCAGGGAACCTGCCATCACATTTTCTGAGGATGACACTTGGGCCCAGGGAAGAAAGGACACTGCTCTCAGTCGGGGGCTCAGGGCTAGATGACTACCAGGACTGGACACTAGGGGCACTAGGGGCATTCTCCATGGGAAGGAAGCACATCGGAGTGCAGGCGCCCGCCCTCCGCCCCCCAACAGGCTCTCTTCACTGCTGCACTGGGGGGAGTCAGTGGGCCTCAGGGTGATGCAGTGGATCCTGAGCTGGGCCCCCCAAGTCAGTTCTTTAGACCCTGTGAGTGTCCTGCGGGGTGTACCAGGTGAAAGGGGCATATCCAGGAAATTGCCTGGCTCTGCAATGGCACTGCTCACCCCAATTTCCTCTAGACTGTGCATGTACTTGGGAAGCACTTGATGGGGAGGGGGTACTCAGTGAGCCTCTGAAGAAGTGTGATCTCTGTGTTCTCCCCACCACCCAACTCTGGGAAGAGCCCTGGGAGAGCTCCAAGGTCCTAGGCTGGAGGTCTACCAACTCTCAGCACAAGTGTGTGTGCCATAAAATGTAAAGACAGGAAACAAACCCATTATTTGAACAAACCCGCGATGAATATGCAAGTCTCTGGAATTAATTCGGTAAAGGGCAGGTGTACTCAGCAAGTCACTCCAGGGTGAGGGTGAGGGCTGCCCAGAGAATCCCAGGCAGTGGCATTGGGACCGGCTCCACCCCACTCTACTGTTTTCCCCTTCCCTCTCTTCACCTGCCTCGGAGAGTTGCTTTGTCCAAGGCAAAAAGAGCCACCCCGACCCCTGGCACGGTTCGTGGACACAGAGAACCGAGGCTACAGAGGCTGCAGCCCACTCAGACTTTATTCAAAGATCGGAAAGTGAGGGTGCCCAGAGCGCCAGAGGGCCCCAGGCCAGGGTAGGGATCGCGGAGGCTCCAGCTTAACGGTATTTGGAGGTCAGCACGGTGCTCACACTGGCCAAGAACTTGTCCAGGGAGGCATGGACCGGGGGCGTGAAGTCGCCGGGGAGGTGGACAGCCAAGGTCACCAGCAGGCAGTGGCCCAGGAGCTGCGGAGAGAGGGGGTGTCAGGGGCCGCGGGGTTGGGGGTCGCCGCCGTGCTCCATCCACCTCTGGAACCCCACCGCACTCTCTGCCTTGCTAACTCAGATCTCTCCAGGTCTGGCCCACGAGCTCACCTTGAAGTTGACCGGGTCCACACGCAGCTTGTGGGCGTGCAGGTCGCTCAGATCAGACAAGGCATCGGGCAGGGTGTCCATGTGGCCCACGGCTTTGGTCAGTGCGTCGGCCACCTTCTTGCCGTGGCCCTTGATCTGGGCGGAGCCGTGTCCCAGGTCGAAGTGGGAGAAGTAGGTCTTGGTGCTTGGGAAGTTCATGAACATCCTGAGTGGAGAAGAGGTGGGAGATCCGGACTTAGGCCGGTTGGCCCAGGACCAGGACGCGACGGGGCGACCGGCCCCAGTCCCAGCCGGGCAGGTGGGCTGCTCACCTCTCCAGGGCCTCTGCGCCATATTCTGCAGCATGGTTGCCAATCTTACCCCAGACGGCCTTGACGTTGGTCTTGTCGGCGGGAGACAGCACCATGGTGGGTTCTCTCTGAGTCTGGGTCAGGACCAGAAGCGTGCAGGGCTGGGATTGCGCGAGCCTTTATGCCTGGGGCGCGAGGGGCACGCCCGATCGCGCCGCGCTCATTGGCTGGAGCGGGGCCGGGATGCGCCTATGGACCTGGACAGCAGGGGGCGCGCGGCGCAATGTCTGCGCCTGACTGGGCGGTGGGTGCTTCGCTTCCAGTTTGTGGAGGCACCTGGAGACTCTGGCCAGGGTGTTCTCCCTCCTACCGGCTGCTTCCCGCCCGCTGCGTCCACCTTCCCCGGAAGTGCTATCCTGGTCCCAGCTGGCGGGGGCCGGTTTGTGGAGCGGGGTAGATGCCCGCCCTTCCACCCTTTAGAATCCCCGAGAGATGGAAGAAGGGAGTAGGTCAGCCCGTCCCACCCACCCTGGACCTAGGCTTGGCACACGCTAGGCATTTTAAATTTGGGCAGAATCAGTGAATGAATGGGCGATTCAGTGCGTCTAGTTCAGGCCAGAGAGGGATGCACACAAGACGTGTGCGCATTGCTCACACGTCCTCAACAAATCTCTCCTGGAATCACTCCGGCTGGGGGGCTCCGGGTTCAAGTTTCTTCTTCCAGGGTGGTAGTTGCTGCACCCCAGCCTTTTTTGGTGGGGGGCGAGCCGCGGGGCATGCGGGATCTTAGTCCCTCGACCAGGGATCGAATCCGTGCATCCTGCACTGGAAGTGCGGCGTCTTAACCACTGAACCGCCAGGGAAATCCCCACCCCAGCCCTTTTCAGGCAAGATTTGAGGAACATTTCTCAGCTGATGTCTTACATTCACAATATGGGAAGACCTCCCACAAAGATATAAGGAAAAGGCAAATGACTTATGAGAACAGTTGACAGTGGATTTTAACAGGAAATTAATGGAAATATCAAAATGACCAACAAATATATGAAGTGAGACAGAGGTGAATGAATTGGCCAGAAGACAGGTCGAGGAGACACAGTTCAGTGAGAAGAGCAGGTGAAGAAAAACATGCCTAAGGTAGAATGGTATTTTTGACCAAAAAAAAAAAAGTACAGTTGTAGATGTAACTGTGTCCCTTCAGCACCGGATAGGAGCCAGTGGGGTCAGTGCCAAACTGTGAGCCTTGGCTCATTCTGCGGGGGTTAGGTGGACAGGACAGAGGGACTCTCTCCCTCCTTTGAATCACACAAAAAGGGTGTGCGCGTGTGTGTGAAAAAAAACATGGGTAGATTTTAATTTAATTCTTCAGTGTTTTTCTATATTGAAATGAAAGCGAATTGGGCTGTGGGGCAGAGGAAGAGCACGTGGTGGAGAGGGGGAAGCCACTCCCCAGCTGTTCGAAGAGGTCCTTGTCCAGAAAGAAAGTGGTGAGCAGGGGCCCCACCACCCTCCCCAAACTTTTATCCAGCGCTGGGTGTTGCCCTGAAGATGGGGGCTGGGCTGGAGGTGCTGATAGGGTCCCTAAGGGCTACAGGGTGGGTGGGGTGTGCAGGGTTCCAGTGTGGAGTCCAGGGCACTGGCGCGTGGGACGGGGGCCTTTGTGAAGGTTGCTCGCAGCACCAAGGCAGAACTGCCGGGAGACCCCAGAAAAAGCCTATTTGTGTGGTTTGTTTGTTTGGATCTAACTGTATCTTTAAGGGGGATCAGAGAAACAGCAAAACAGGGTGACCATTTTAGGACTCCCCACCTCGGGGAGAGCCCTTGCAAGTCAGAGCTTGGTTCAGCAGATTCTGGGAGGCCTCAGCCTTAGCTCCCGTCCCTCCTCCGCCCTCCCATTTCTCGCTGCTGGGAACCACCCCGACCCCGGCACGGTTTGTGGACACAGAGAACCGAGGCTACAGAGGCTGCAGCCCACTCAGACTTTATTCAAAGTTCGGGAAGTGAGGGTGCCCAGAGCGCCAGAGGGCCCCAGGCCAGGGTAGGGATCGCGGAGGCTCCAGCTTAACGGTATTTGGAGGTCAGCACGGTGCTCACACTGGCCAAGAACTTGTCCAGGGAGGCATGGACCGAGGGCGTGAAGTCGCCGGGGAGGTGGACAGCCAGGGTCACCAGCAGGCAGTGGCCCAGGAGCTGCGGAGAGAGGAGGTGTCAGGGGCCGCGGGGTTGGGGGTCGCCGCCGTGCTCCACCTCTGGAACCCCACCACACTCTCTGCCTTGCTAGCTCAGATCTCTCCAGGTCTGGCCCGCGAGCTCACCTTGAAGTTGACCGGGTCCACACGCAGCTTGTGGGCGTGCAGGTCGCTCAGATCAGACAAGGCATCGGGCAGGGTGTCCATGTGGCCCACGGCTTTGGTCAGCGCGTCGGCCACCTTCTTGCCGTGGCCCTTGATCTGGGCGGAGCCGTGTCCCAGGTCGAAGTGGGAGAAGTAGGTCTTGGTGCTTGGGAAGTTCATGAACATCCTGAGTGGAGAAGAGGTGGGAGATCCGGACTTAGGCCGGTTGGCCCAGGACCAGGATGCGACGGGGCGACCGGCCCCAGTCCCAGCCGGGCAGGTGGGCTGCTCACCTCTCCAGGGCCTCTGCGCCATATTCTGCAGCATGGCCGCCAATCTTACCCCAGACGGCCTTGACGTTGGTCTTGTCGGCGGGAGACAGCACCATGGTGGGTTCTCTCTGAGTCTGGGTCAGGACCAGAAGCGTGCAGGGCTGGGATTGCGCGAGCCTTTATGCCTGGGGCGCGAGGGGCACGCCCGATCGCGCCGCGCTCATTGGCTGGAGCGGGGCCGGGATGCGCCTATGGACCTGGACAGCAGGGGGCGCGCGGCGCAATGTCTGCGCCTGACTGGGCGGTGGGTGTTTCGCTCCCAGTTTGTGGAGGCACCTGGAGACTCTGGCCAGGGTGTTCTCCCTCCTACCGGCTGCTTCCCGCCCGCTGCGTCCACCTTCCCCGGAAGTGCTATCCTGGTCCCAGCTGGCGGGGGCCGGTTTGTGGAGCGGGGTGGATGCCCGCTCTTCCACCCTTTAGAATCCCCGAGAGATGGAAGAAGGGAGTAGGTCAGCCCGTCCCACCCACCCTGGACCTAGGCTTGGCACACGCTAGGCATTTTAAATTTGGGCAGAATCAGTGAATGAATGGGCGATTCAGTGCGTCTAGTTCAGGCCAGAGAGGGATGCACACAAGACGTGTGCGCATTGCTCACACGTCCTCAACAAATCTCTCCTGGAATCACTCCGGCTGGGGGGCTCCGGGTTCAAGTTTCTTCTTCCAGGGTGGTAGTTGCTGCACCCCAGCCTTTTTTGGTGGGGGGCGAGCCGCGGGGCATGCGGGATCTTAGTCCCTCGACCAGGGATCGAATCCGTGCATCCTGCACTGGAAGTGCGGCGTCTTAACCACTGAACCGCCAGGGAAATCCCCACCCCAGCCCTTTTCAGGCAAGATTTGAGGAACATTTCTCAGCTGATGTCTTACATTCACAATATGGGAAGACCTCCCACAAAGATATAAGGAAAAGGCAAATGACTTATGAGAACAGTTGACAGTGGATTTTAACAGGAAATTAATGGAAATATCAAAATGACCAACAAATATATGAAGTGAGACAGAGGTGAATGAATTGGCCAGAAGACAGGTCGAGGAGACACAGTTCAGTGAGAAGAGCAGGTGAAGAAAAACATGCCTAAGGTAGAATGGTATTTTTGACCAAAAAAAAAAAAGTACAGTTGTAGATGTAACTGTGTCCCTTCAGCGCCGGATAGGAGCCAGTGGGGTCAGTGCCAAACTGTGAGCCTTGGCTCATTCTGCGGGGGTTAGGTGGACAGGACAGAGGGACTCTCTCCCTCCTTTGAATCACACAAAAAGGGTGTGCGCGTGTGTGTGAAAAAAAACATGGGTAGATTTTAATTTAATTCTTCAGTGTTTTTCTATATTGAAATGAAAGCGAATTGGGCTGTGGGGCAGAGGAAGAGCGCGTGGTGGAGAGGGGGAAGCCACTCCCCAGCTGTTCGAAGAGGTCCTTGTCCAGAAAGAAAGTGGTGAGCAGGGGCCCCACCACCCTCCCCAAACTTTTATCCAGCGCTGGGTGTTGCCCTGAAGATGGGGGCTGGGCTGTAAGTGCTGATAAGGTCCCTAAGGGCTACAGGGTGGGTGGGGTGTGCAGGGTTCCAGTGTGGAGTCCAGGGCACTGGCGCGTGGGACGGGGGCCTTTGTGAAGGTTGCTCACAGCACCAAGGCAGAACTGCCGGGAGACCCCAGGAGCCTGGGGCTAGAGGTTGGAGGTGGGGTGCGTGACGAGCTGGGATCACAGGGCTGGGTGCACAGTCAGCTATTCAGCGATGCAGTCTCTGGGACTGCAGGGACAAGGGAGAGAGGAACTCTGCTCAAGGCTGCAGACAGCTCAAGGCCCCTCTTCTTCCCTGACTTCCCGCCTCCCTCCACCACCACCGCAGGGAGTTACTGTGACCCAGGAAGGGTGCCTGGGCCTTCGACCCCTGTTCCAACTCACCTTCCCTCTGGTAGGAAGGAAGTGGAAACTCAGGGAGGTTGTCCACCTCCTACATTTGCACCAGGAAAAGCCTATTTGTGTGGTTTGTTTGTTTGGATCTTACTATCTTTAAGGGGAAGCAGAGAAACTGCAAAACAGGGTGACCATTTTAGGACTCCCCACCTCGGGGAGAGCCCTTGCAAGTCAGAGCTTGGTTCAGCAGATTCTGGGAGGCCTCAGCCTTAGCTCCCGTCCCTTCTCCGCCCTCCCATTTCTCGCTGCTGGGAACCACCCCGACCCCAGCACGGTTTGTGGACACAGAGAACCGAGGCTACAGAGGCTGCAGCCCACTCAGACTTTATTCAAAGATCGGGAAGTGAGGGTGCCCAGAGCGCCAGAGGGCCCCAGGCCAGGGTAGGGATCGCGGAGGCTCCAGCTTAACGGTATTTGGAGGTCAGCACGGTGCTCACACTGGCCAAGAACTTGTCCAGGGAGGCATGGACCGAGGGCGTGAAGTCGCCGGGGAGGTGGACAGCCAGGGTCACCAGCAGGCAGTGGCCCAGGAGCTGCGGAGAGAGGAGGTGTCAGGGGCCGCGGGGTTGGGGGTCGCCACCGTGCTCCACCTCTGGAACCCCACCACACTCTCTGCCTTGCTAGCTCGGATCTCTCCAGGTCTGGCCCGCGAGCTCACCTTGAAGTTGACCGGGTCCACACGCAGCTTGTGGGCGTGCAGGTCGCTCAGATCAGACAAGGCATCGGGCAGGGTGTCCATGTGGCCCACGGCTTTGGTCAGCGCGTCGGCCACCTTCTTGCCGTGGCCCTTGATCTGGGCGGAGCCGTGTCCCAGGTCGAAGTGGGAGAAGTAGGTCTTGGTGCTTGGGAAGTTCATGAACATCCTGAGTGGAGAAGAGGTGGGAGATCCGGACTTAGGCCGGTTGGCCCAGGACCAGGATGCGACGGGGCGACCGGCCCCAGTCCCAGCCGGGCAGGTGGGCTGCTCACCTCTCCAGGGCCTCTGCGCCAAATTCTGCAGCATGGCCGCCAACCTTGCCCCAGACGGCCTTGACGTTGGTCTTGTCGGCGGGAGACAGCACCATGGTGGGTTCTCTCTGAGTCTGGGTCGGGACCAGAAACATGCAGGGCTGGGATTGCGCGAGCCTTTATGCCTGGGGCGCGAGGGGCACGCCCGATCGTGCCGTGCTCATTGGCTGGCACGGGGCCAGGAGGTGCCAGCCTGGAAAGCTCGGTCTCGAGAGGGTGCGGGAGTGCTGGAGTCCCAAGCGGGCCCCTCCCAGTCCTGCCTACAGCTGCCTAGATCCAGCTCTCTAGGGCCCACTCTTTTCCTGCTCCTGTGGGTCTGGGAGGTCACACACGTTTCCGAGCCACCCAAACCCACTGGCACCCGAGTTCGTCCCCAGCTGGGGTAGCCTCGAGGTGTCTATTTGCCAGTCTTGGAGAGGAGCACAATCTTTTCCGAAGTGATACAAGCTGCTTTCCACTAAACTTTTCCCCAGGATGAAGAGCTGTAAACTGCCTATGTAAATAATGTGGGTGCAGGATGTAACAGGGGGGAAGTCCTTTAAGCATCGTACCCACAATGGTGGGCAGGCCCTGGCGCAGTGCGGGTTAGCAGGTGTTGTCGTGGACCGCGGGGGCATTCCACTCAGCCAGGGTCAGGGCTTAGCATCCAGCAGCCCCTCCCCACCCCCTGTTTTGGACTTGGTCACCCACTTCCCAGCCCTGCACAGATGTGAGATTGTCAGCCAGGGAACCATTCTCATTCAGAGTTTGGAGAGCTGCCAGGGTTAGGCTCCTGCATTCGCAAAGGCTCTAAATGGAGCAATAAGATCCCTGCACCAGTGCTGCAGAGGGAAGAGAGATTGACAGGGCACGTGTGTGTGTGTGTGTGTGTGTGTAAGGTGGGGCGCCATGGCCCAGGGACCCCAGAGACTGAGCGGGGCGGCTGGAGCTGGGGTGGGGTTTGGGTGGCCGTGGGCCTGCCAGGCACCCACCCTGCATTAGGATCTTCTAAATTATTTCAAAGACCCAGCGAGGTTGGGGATTTTCCATCAGATGCATTAGGCTCAGCTCGCTTAGGGACAAGCCTAGTATCGCACCTCATGTTGACGTGACACAGGTTGTGGCCGTAGAGGTCTTCCTTCCTACCCCCACTCCCTGCCCCAGGAGATTCAGAGGAAGGGACTAACTTGGACCAGGGCAAGGCAACTACAGAGTGAGCGCTGGAAGTAGGGGAGAAGATGGGAGAGAACAGAGATGAGGGTCCGTGGAGCCCTGGGCCACGAAGTCTGTTTGACCTCAGGCCAGAAACTTGCCCCCTAGGCCTCGGTGCCTCGCCTGTCTGTTAAAGAGGCGAAGATTGAGGCTTGCAGTTCCCGGAGCGAGGTAGGGACGGAGATGAATGAGTGTGTGAATGAGGACGTGCTTTGCGAATGGTATGGCACCGCACGGGTGCCAGATGCGAGGTGAAGCTGAAGACCCTTCCTCCATCCGAGCACGCGCTCGGCCCCACCACATTCCCCTGCCCCGGGAGGGCAACTGTTCTGTACAAGCCTCTGGGTGTACACACCCGGCCTGGACCCCCAGACTGTCAGACCGGGAACTGTCCTCATTCAGGGTTTGTTGAGTGCCCAAGGTCCCGTTCCTGTGTCCCTGGTTCCATTGTCAGCAAAGGTTGGGGATCCTGCCCTAAGATTCCGCGAGGCTCCCCTCAGGACCCGGAGCTTCTCTGCCCGGCAACTGTGACGTCAGTCCGCCTGCTCCCCAAAGACCACACCTACACGGGGTCCAGGCTTTTGAGGCTTGTTTATTGACATGAGCAGACCTAGACCCGGGGCACAGAACTCAGCGGTACTTCTCTGTCAGCACTACCGCCAGGCCCGTCAGGAACTTATCCCACACCGCCTGCATCTCCACCGTGAACTCGCCCTGCAGGTGGGAGGCCAGCACCACCTGGAAACACTGGATCAGCAGCTGCGGGAGAAAAGGCCGGTAAGAGCTCTGTCCTCGCCAATTCCTTGCCAAATGCCTCCCCACCTCGGCTGCACGCGCGAACCCTGCTACGTCCCGGGGTGGCTCACTGGGAAGTTGGTGGGGTCCACGCGCAGCACATGTGCGTGCAGGTCGGCAAGCGGGCTCAGGGCCGCGCGCAGGTTGTCCATGTGCCGGACGGCCACTCCCACCGCCTCGAGCACGCGTTGTCCGTGGCTCAGCAGCTGCACCTCGTCAGGGCGGTCGCCCAGGTGCTTAAAGTAGGTCTTGGTGCTGGGGTACACCGTGAAGAGCCTGCGGGAGCAAGGGTGAGGAGGGAGGGCGGTCTCTCCAGCGTCTGCGCCGCCCAGACCCCGCGAAACCCCGGTCAGGCCCGCCCCCGTCCCAACTCAGGCCCAACACCCCAGTCTCCGCCTCGCTGCAATTCTGGAGACCCAGACCCAACCCACCTGAGCAGAAGCTCCGCCCCGAAGGGCGCCTCGTGGCCGGCGATCAGGTCCCAGACCTGTGCTACGTGGGCGCGCTCTTGGGCGCTGAGCATGGCGTTGGCGTGGCGTGCTCTGGGTGGCGCGCCCGCAGTCCCGGCCTCCTTATAGCGGCCCTGCCCCCCAGCGCCCTGCCCGCCCTTATCTTCAGGAGCGCGGCGGGAACCTGGGGACCCTGGTTGCCAACCCAGGTCCCTGTCACCGCAGAGGAACTGAATCACGCCGTGTGTGTGCCTTGGCTGCAGACTTTAGGGGGATCTACAATTATTCCACAGGGAGCTGATGGAGGGATTGAGAGAAAGAGCGCGGAGGGCCAGGAGGTATCAAGGGTCCTCTCAGTGCCTGAGCTGTGACAACAGGCTTTGAGGAAAGGCCCCTGAGTCCCTACACATACCCTACACATACACACAATACGCTGACTGAAGCGACAGACTGGGTGATTTGGGAGGCGGGAAAGAGGCACAAACTCAGGTCTGACCCGAGAAAACGGCGTGGGCGGTCCTGGGCTGTTCTGCTCCCTCCGGTCGCGACTTTGGGGTCCTCAGGGCCAAGTGACCTCCAGGCCGGGGGTGACACTAGGGTCGGCCGTGTTCCTGCGAAGCCCCCATTCCCTCCCTTCATTCTCCTCCGCTTCCCCCAATACTGAGACGCACGACCAGGCTCTCTCCATCCTCATTCATTTATTGGGGGTCCCGGGTGGAATCGTAAGAGGGTGCAGGGGAAGGGGAGGGCTCGAAGCCTGCCCTGTGGGTCGGGAGGCATCCTCAGCGGTACTTCTCGGTCAGGACGCGGGACACGATGGACAGGAACTTGTCCCAGGCGGCGTGCGCGTCGGCCGTGAAGTCGGCGGGGAAGTGCGAGGCCACCGTGACCAGCAGGCAGTGGGACAGCAGCTGGGGCGACAGGGAGGCTCAGGGCGGGCGCGGCGAGAGCGGCGGGCACCCAGCCCCGCCCCCGGACCCCCGCCCCGCCCCGCCCCGGGCCCCGCCCCGCGCCCACCTTGAAGTTGACCGGGTCTACGCGCAGCACGTAGGCGTGCAGCTCGCTCAGCTTGGAGAGGGCGCCCGCCACGTTGTCGATGCTCTTGACCGCGTCGCCCACGGCGGCCACCACCTTGGAGCCGTGCGCGCGCAGCTGCGCGGAGCCCGCGTGCAGGTCGAAGTGCGGGAAGTAGGTCTTGGTCTGGGGGTAGCTGGAGAATAGCCTGCGGGCGGGGCGGGCCGGGCCGGGACACGTCACGTTTGCACGCGGGAGTTAAAACGTAAATATTAGGGCAAAAAATGCAACTTGACCCCAATATGAACATTTTAAAGACGGACAGGATCGGTATTGCGGACTTCAGCTGTTGCCCCGGCTCCAGTATAGCCCGGCCCACCTCACCCTCACCGCCCCGTCCTCCAGTCATTCGTTCCTTCCTTCACTCACTCATTCAATCAACAATGATTGTAGAGACCTGGGTGCTGGGCGCGGAGGGAGGGACACAACTGACCCTCGTCACCCTCCCCATGCCCCTCCTCTTCCTGCCCGCTGACCACCGAGCACCCGCCTCACCGCTGCTCGTGCTCACTGAACCTGCATATGTCCCCTCCTCACTTTCCCCTCCTCACTGTCCCCTCCTCACTGACCCTCCTCACTGACCCTCCTCACTGACCCTCCTCATTGTCCCCTCCTCACTGACCCTCCTCACTGTCCCCTCCTCACTGTCCCCTCCTCACTGACCCTCCTCACTGACCCTCCTCATTGTCCCCTCCTCACTGTCCCCTCCTCACTGACCCTCCTCATTGTCCCCTCCTCACTGACCCTCCTCACTGTCCCCTCCTCAGTTTCCCCTCCTCACTGACCCTCCTCACTGACCCTCCTCACTGTCGCCTCCTCACTGTCCACTCCTCACTGACCCTCCTCACTGTCCCCTCCTCACCGACCTTTCCTCACTGACCCTCCTCACTGTCCCCTCCTCACTGACCCTCCTCACTGTCCCCTCCTCACCAACCTTTCCTCACTGACTCTCCTCACTGTCCCCTCCTCACTGCCCCCTCCTCACCGACCCTTCCTCACTGACCCTCCTCACTGTCCCCTCCTCACTGACGCTCCTCACTGACCTATCCTCACTGACCCCTCCTACTGACCCCCGTCCTCACTGACCCACACTGTCCCCTACCAGGCTCCATCCCAGCCCACCTGGTGCTCACCTCTCCAGGGCCTCGGTGCCGATGATGTCTGCCTGTGTGGAGATCTTGCCCCACATGGACACGATGATGGTCCTCTCAGCCCTGGTCAGAGACATGGTGGCGGCTGAGTGGGAGCTGGGTGTACTGAGAACTGGCGTCCGTGGTGCTCAGCCCCCAGGGTCCCCTTATATACGTGGAGCCAGGGTGGGGGCCAGGCTGTGGTCATCACTGGGAGAGGGGAGGGGGCCATGGGGGGGTGGGTCTCTTATCAGATCCAGTGACAGTGGGCAGTCAGGGCCCGGTGGACCTGGTGGGGTGAGGGGCTGTCACTCCGGCTGCCCTTGCTGGGCCTTAGAGGGGGCGTTGGCCTCAGCCTGACCAGACTCCAGAGGAGATAGGGGCCCAGGCAGCCCAGTGTCGCACTGCCCTTGTCCATTTCAGAATCACAAAATGGGAGAAGCCAGAGGAGCAGTGCCCACACACCCTCCTCGGCTGGCCTGTGCCCGTGCTGCCTGCATTGCTCCTCGGTGGGTCCTGTGGCTGGACCCACATGCCAGCATCCCCCGCGCACCCCCCTCCCCGCCAGACGCTGGCTCTAGGATCCCTGGGTTTCCTCCAAGAAAGCAATGGTTTTGCCAAGTGGGCCCTGAGGAGGGAGGTACTGACAGGTTCTGTTCCTGAAAAGCTGGAGGAGGTGGCCGGTCAATAAGAGAATCCTAATGTCATGTGCTTTTGGGGACTGCTCTGTTGCTCACCGTGTTATAATTTCAACATAATGAGGCAAATATGCCCTAATTATATTTCAACATACAATACAGTTGATTTTTTTAATGTACTGCTCTGTGAATTTTGACATGTGTGTAGATTTGTGTAACCCCACCACAGTCAGGACACACAACAGCTCTATCAGCCCCAAAACTCCCACAGGCTGCCCCTTTGCAGTCTCACCCTCCTCTGTCCCCTAAACCCTGACAACCACTGTAATTCTGTCTTTTTTCAAGAATATCCTATAAATGGAACCATATGGCATGTCATCTTGTAGGACTGGCTTCTTTTACTTAGAGTAATACCCTTGAGATCCGTGCATGTTATTGCCTGTATCAGTAGTTGGCTTCCTTTTATTGCAGAGTAGTACTCCACGGTACTAATGTTCATTCATTCTCCCACTCAAACGTGGGCTTTTTCCAGTTTGGGGCTATTACAAATAAAGCTGCTACGAACATTCTTGTGTAGGTCTTTATGTGAACATAAGTTTTTATTTCTCTGGGATGATACCATATCTAGGAGTAGGATTGTTGGTTCATGCGCTAAGTGTATGTTTAACTTTGTAAGAAACCACTAAACTGTTTTCCAGAGTGGCTTTACCGTTTTGCATTCCACTCAGCAACGAAGGAAGGTCCTAGTTTCCGTGCATCTTTGTCAGAATCTTTACATGTTAGTCGTTCTGACGGTTGTGAGACAATATATCATTGTGGCTTCAGTTTGCGTTTCCCTGATGGCCAGTGATGTGGAGCGTCTTTTCGTGTGCTTATTTGCCATCCATGTATTCTCTTTTTAATTAATTAATTAATTTATTTATTTACTTATTTATTTTTGGCTGCGTTGGGTCTTCGCTGCTGTGCACAGGCTTTCTCTAGTTGTGGTGAGCGGGGGCTACTCTTCATTGCGGTGCATGGGCTTCTCATTGCGGTGGCTTCTCTTGTTGTGGAGCACGGGCTCTAGGCACGCAGGCTTCAGTAGTTGTGGCTCGCAAGCTCTAGAGCGCAGGCTCAGTAGTTGTGGTGCATGGGCTTAGTTGCTCCACTGCATGTGGGATCTTCCCGGACCAGGGCTCGAACCTGTGTCCCCTGCATTGGCAGGCGGATTCTTAACCAATGCACCACCAGGGAAGTCCCATATATTCTCTTTGGTGAAATATCTCTTCTGGTCTTTTGACCATTTTTAAATTGGGTTGTTATCTTATTTTTGAATTTTGAGAGTTCTGTGTATATTCTGGATGCAATCCTTTGTCAGATATGCAATTTGCAAATATTTTCTCCTAGTTTGTAGCTTGTCGCTTCATCCTCTTAATAGTGTCATTTGCGGAGCCAAAGTTTTATTATTTATTTTATTTTTTTTTTGGCGGTACGCGGGCCTCTCACTGTTGTGGCCTCTCCCGTTGCGGAGCACAGGCTCCGGACGCGCAGGCTCAGTGGCCATGGCTCATGGGCCCAGCCGCTCCGCGGCATGTGGGATCTTCCCAGACCGGGGCACGAACCCACGTCCTCTGCATCGGCAGGCGGACTCTCAACCACTGCGCCACCAGGGAAGCCCCAAAGTTTTATTTTTGATGAAATCTAATTTATCAAATTTTTCTCTTAAGATTCATGTTTTTAGAGTCATGCCTGAGAATTCTTTGCCTAATCCCAGGTCACAGAGACTTTTATCTATGGTTTCTTCTAAATGTTTCATAGTTTATATTTTACACTTAGATCCATGATCCATTTTGAGATAATTTTTGTATGAAGTGTGAGGTTTATGTCTGGGTTTTTTTTTCTTCGCCTATGAGTGTTCAATTTTTCCAACACCTTTTGTTGAAAACACTGTACTTTCTCTATTGAATTGCCTTCTCTAATTCATTTGTAAAAGATTAATTCGACATATTTCTGCAGGTCTATTTCTGTACTCTCTATTTTGTTCCATTGATTTATGTGTCTATCCTTCACCAAAATCATACTGTGTTTATTACTGTAAACTTTATGTTCGGTCTTAAAATTAGATCCTGTCCCAGGAATGGGAGAAAACATTTGCCAATCATACATCTGATAAGGGACTGATCCACAATATAAAAAAACTTACAACTCAGAAATAGAGACAAAAAACAGGGCTTCCCTGGTGGCGCAGTGGTTGAGAGTCCACCTGCCGATGCAGGGGACATGGGTTCGTGCCCCGGTCCGGGAAGATCCCACATGCCGTGGAGCGGCTGGGCCCGTGAGCCATGGCCACTGAGCCTGTGCGTCCGGAGCCTGTGCTCCGCAACGGGAGAGACCACAACAGTGTGAGGCCCACATACTGGAAAAAAAAAAAAAAATAGAGACAAAAAGTAATTGAAAACTGGGCAAAGGACTTTAATAGACATTACTCTAAAGAAGACATACAGATGTCCAATAAGCACATGAAGAGATGCTCAGCATCGTTACTCATTAGGGAAATGCAAGTCAAAACCAAAAAGAGCACACTCACTAAGATGGCTATAATCAAAACCCCTAACCCTGAACTCTAACCCTAACCTTACCTACACCTATTAGAATGGCTATATTTAAAAGACAAATGACAAGTATTGGTGAGGAGGTGGTGAAATTGGAATCTTTAGACACTGCTGGTGGGAATGTAAAATGGTGCAGCTACTGTGGAAGACAGCCTAGCAGTTCCTCAAAAGGTTAAACATAGCGTTCCCATATGACCCAGCAATTCCATTCCTTGGTATATACCCAATAAAATGAAAACATACATCCACTCAAAAACTTGTACTGTGTTCGTAGCACCACTATTTATAATAGCCAAAAACTGCAAAAAACCCAAATGTCCTTCAACTGATGAATGGGTGAATCAAACATGGTATAATCTATGCAATGGAATAGTATTCGTCATAAAAAGGAGCAAAGTACTGATACATGAATGAACTTTGAAAAAATACATATTGTGGGACTTCCCTGGTGGCACAGTGGTTAAAAATCCACCTGCCAATGCAGGGGACACGGGTTTGATCCCTGGTCTGGGAAGATCCCACATGCCATGGAGCTAAACCCATGTGCTACAACTCTTGAGCCTGTGCTCTAGAGCCCACGAGCCACAACTACTGAAGCCCGCACACCCTAAAGCCCACATGCCACAACTACTGAAGCCCACGTTCTCTAGGGCCCATGGACTGCAACTACTGAGCTTGAGTGCTGCAACTACTGAAGCCTGCAGGCCTAGAGCCCGTGCTCCACAACAAGAGAAGCCACCACAATGAGAAGCCCGCACACCACAACAAACAGTAGCCCCGGGCTTCCCTGGTGGCACAGTGGTTGAGAGTCCACCTGCCGATGCAGGGGACGCGGGTTCATGCCCCGGTCTGGGAGGATCCCACATGCCGCGGAGCGGCTGGGCCCGTGAGCCATGGCCGCTGGACCTGCGCGTCCGGAGCCTGTGCTCTGCAACAGGAGAGGCTGCAGCAGTGAGAGGCCCGTGTACTGCCAAAAAAACCCAAAAAAAACCCTCCAAAAGTAGCCCCTACTTGCTGCAACTAGAGAAAGCCTGAATGCGGCAACAAAGACCCACCACAGACAAAAAAAAAAAAATTAAAAATACATATTGTATGATTCCATTTATATATATGTCAAGGACAGGCAAATCCTTAGAGACAGAAAGCAGATTAGGTTGTCTGGGGCCAGGGTAGTTGCGGGGGGTGACTGCTAATGTGGATGGGTTTCCTTTTGGGGTGATGAAAACGTTCTAAAATTGTGCTGATGGCTGCATAACTCTCTGAATACGCTAAAACCCGCTGAACTGCACACTTTAAATGGGTGGAATATATGGTATATGAATTTTATCTCGATAAAGGTGTTAAAAGACTGGGTGATGTCATTCCTCCTTCATTATTCTTTTCCAAAATGGTTTTGGCGATTCTGGTTCCTTTGCCTTTCCATATGAATTTTGGAGTTAGTCAAAGAGTTATCTGCACAAAAGCCTATTAGACTTTTTACAGAATGGGTAAACGTTTCTCGCGTGGAGAGTTCTGACCACAGATATTTTGCTGAACTATTCTTAGAGAAAATTGTGAGGCTCAGACAAGCCCTCTGATTGGAAAATGTGTACAAGAATAAGCAAGAATCGAGCACCTTCTGTATGCCAGACACTGTGCTTGGCACGTTATTGTACCATGATGTTGGTCTCTTCTACGCCCAAGCCGGGCTTGATGGGAGTGTGAGGTTTGAGTGCAGGAGCTGAGTCCAATGGATACCTCCCCACTGCTGAGCAGACAGGGCGGGGATCTCACCCGGGCTGTTGGTGCCTGTCTGTGCCTGAAGGTCGAGTCTGCCTTCATGGAAGCCCCTTCCAGGTCTCTCCCTACTTACATTTCACAGCTGTCCCCCTCTTCTCCTGTAACAGGGTCACCCTCTCCCAGGGAGGTGCCCACCCTCCACTGGCCTTAGGCTTCTTGCTACCTCTCCCGGCAGTGCTGACTCCAGGGCCCCAGGTGTTCACAGGGAGTGTGGCTTTGCCTCTCTGGGTTCGTTCCAGAATGGGATGAGCCCGGCCCTCCCCAGTCACCCCAGGCTGTTGCTTGGTTCAGAAGGAAACTGCAGGGCCACCGCCAGCATATGGGCCTTCCATAAGGGTATGTAAGGCTGATCCTGAGGCTTCAGCTCCTAGAAAGGAGAGGTGTCAGCAGGGAGACAGACAGAGACAGATGGACAGACTGGCAGAGAAAACAGACTGAGCGAAGGAGACAGAGGAGGCTGAGCGCCAGGTGAAAGGTCATGCAGAGGGAGGGAGCCTGGAGGTCCTGGGTGAGGCTGGAGCTGGCCTGCCAGGCGAAGGTATTAAGTCTGCCAGAGGGGGAGGCACAGTAGGTTCTCAGTGAGGGATGTGTCTGGGAGAAGCCCCCCAGCTGCAGGATCTGGGGTCTGTGGCCAGGAGCCAGTGTGGGAGGTAATGAGTGTGGACTCTAGGCCTCCCACTATGGGGCCGGTCCTCCCCTCCTCTCCAGCCTCAGGGCCTCCTGTTTCTCTCCTGGCAGCACCTCCCCCCATCCTTGGCCTCCATAGGAGAGGGAGCCACAGGAAGCCACTTTGTTTCTGAAACTACCAAGCCCTGCAAAGCATAGGTGTGGGCAGGAGCTCTTTTCTTTTTTTACTTTTTTCATTGTAAAATATAGCACAAGATTACATCATAGCCTAATGAATTATGTCATAGCCTAATGAATTATTATAAGGCACATACTCAGCACCCCAATCCTCCCCAAAGGTGACCCCTACCCTGGCTTACCTTCTTGCTTTTCAATAACTTTAAAAAAAATTTATTTTCTTATTTATTTAGTTTTGGCTGCGTTGGGTCTTTGTTGCAGTGTGTGGGCTTCTCACTGCGGTGGCTTCTCTTATTGAGGAGTACAGACTCTAGGCTCACGAGCTTCAGTAGTTGTGGCTCGTGGGCTCTAGAGCGCAGGTGCAGTAGTTGTGGCGCATGGGCTTAGTTGCTCAGCGACATGTGAGATCTTCCTGGACCAGGGCTCGAACCTGGGTCCCCTGCATTGGCAGGCAGATTCTTTTTTTTTTTTTTAAAGTACTTTCTTTTTTTCTTAAGATTTATTTTATTTACTTATTTATTTATTTATTTTATTGGCTGCGTTAGGTCTTCCGTTGCTGTGTGCTGGCTTTCTCTAGTTGCAGCGAGCGGGCGCTACTCTTCGTTGCAGTGCGAGGGTTTTTCATTGCAGTGGCTTCTATTGTTGTGGAGCACAGGCTCTAGGCACACGGGCTTCAGTAGTTGTGGCACATGGGCTTCAGTAGTTGTGGTTCACGGGCTCAAGAGTGCAGGCTCAGTACTTGTGGCACACGGGCTTAGTTGCTCCGCAGCATGTGGGATCTTCCTGGACCAGGGATCGAACCCGTGTCCCCTGCATTGGCAGGTGGATTCTTAACCACTGTGCCAACAGGGAAGCCCAGGCAGATTCTTAACCACTGCACCACCAGGGAAGTCCCTCAATAACTTTTTACTACCCAAATATGTGTCCTTAGGCACTTTAGTTGGTTTTGCCTGATTTTGGCCTTCAGGTACGTGACACAGTACAGTGTCTTCTGTCACCCATGTTTGTGACATGCCAGAGATGCTATGGGTGTTCATTGTCATCTCTGTGTTGTATTTCCTTGTAGGAATATATCACAAAGTTATGCAGGGTACTGGGGAATGGACATTTGGGTTGTTTAGTTCTTGGTTGTTGTGAATGATGCTGCAGTGAACATTCTGTCAGATATATTCCTAGGAGCGGGGCTGCTGGGTCTAGGGCATGGGCTTCAGTAGTTAATGCCAGACCACTTTCTGGAGCAGCTGTACCACCTTGCATTCCCCTAGTGATGGTTGAGTTCCTCTTTCTCCACATCCTTACAAACGTTTGCTGTGGTAGGTCTCCTGGTCTCAAATTTTAGCTATTCTGGTGGGTGTGTATTAGTTTCTCACGTGGTCTTAATTTGCACTTTGCTAACACTGATGAGCTTGGGCCCCTGTTCACATATTTGCTGTCCTTCGGATTTCCTCTTTTTTGAAGTTTCCAAGTCATGGCCATTTTTCTACTGTGTTGCCAGTCTTATTGATTTATAGGAATTTAAAAAATATTCTGGATATAAGTTCTTTGTCAGTTTCATGTATCTTATATCCCCCAGGTCTGTACCTTGCCTGCACTCTCTTAGCACTGTTTTTGAATGGAAGTTTATAATTTTAATGCAATAAAAATGTTTAAAAATGTTGTACCTTTCTATACACAACAGCCAAAAGGTGGAAACAACCCAAATGTCCATCAGTGGAGGAATGGATCAACAAATCATGATATTTCCATACAATGAGATATTATTCAGCCATAAAAATGAAGCACCAACACACCCTGACATGGATGAACCTTGAGAACATTATACTAAGTGAAAGAGACCAGACGTGAAAGGCCACATATTGTGTGATTCTACTTATATGAAGCATCCAGAACAGGCAAATCCAAAGAGACAGGAAGTGGATGAGTGGGTGCCAGGGTCTGGGGGGAGGGCAGTGGGGAGCATGGGGAATGATGAAAATATTCTGGAACTAGTTAGTGATGATGGTTGCATCCATTACGAATATACGAAATGTCACTGAATTAACTGTTCACTTTCAAATGGTTAATTTTGTGTTGTGCAAATTTTACCTCAATTTTTTAAGAAAGTGGAATAAGCGTTGGACTGAAGGCTTCAGTGAAGTGAACCTTCTGTATTACATTTCTAAGAACTTTACTGTTTGGTCCTTTGAGCTGGGCAACAGTCCACCTTGGACTGATTTTGTGTGGTGTGAGGTGAGGTCTGTTGTGCGGCCCTAACTAACATTTACCAAGTGCTTTCTAAGTCCTGGGCATAGACCGATACTCTTCATTTTGGGTATTTGACCCTCACAGCTCTGTGAGAGAAGTTTTATTTTATTATCATGACATGTTTTAAGATAAGGAAACAGAGGCTTGGGAAGTTTACGAAACAGGTTCAGTTTCAGTGGAGGGGGACCAGCCCCAGTGGGCAGAGGAGACCAAGGTTTGTTGTGGGCAAGGTCTTCTGTCTCTGGGCCTTGCATTCCCCACCTGAAACAAGAGGGGCCTGAGCCTGTGCAGGACTTCAGGGTGCTGAAACCTGCTGGCCTCTGGGCCGAATTCCAAGCCCCAGGCTTGTTCTGAGCTTGTGTAGCTGGGGCTGAGTTCAGAGGGCCCTGGTCTCAGCAGAAGATGGAGGAGGGATCTGCATACCCTCACCCGAAAGCAGCCCCAGGTGACCCTGGGCAGGGTCACGTAGCTTGTGAGCACCAGTTTCCCTGGTTTAACCTCGGGTGGGGGTTAGAATAGCCTCCACCACATTCTAAGAGGGATGAGCTGTCGCCATGTGACCTTGGGACACAGCAGCATGAATTCAAGATTATTGTTCCTATTGTAGGTGAATGATTCTTTCTGGGCAGAGATGGTGGAGATGTCAAGGTGGGTCTGAGAATAGGGTCTGTGAGCCCCGCCTGGCCCTCTGGCAGTCGGTGGTGGCTCTATCAGGCACAGACCAAGTGGCAGGACTGATAAGGCCTGGCCTCCAAGGAGCCTTCTGGCCCTGCCCCGGGGAGTGGGGGGAGAAACCAGGCTGGGAGGAAAGGTCAAGAGTTTCTGTTTCCAAGAATCCACTTACCTTCCAAAAAGCAGGTTACTAAAGAGAGTTATTTAAATTTAAAATGAGGACTTAGAGGTGTGGGGTGCTGGCAGGGAGCAGTCTGAGGACATACCCTGCAGTGAGCAGAGGCTGGGCCTGGGCATGTCATTGTTCAGGAGACCATTTGTTCCCACTGCTGTTACTGGTGGGGAACCTGAGGCCCAAAGTAGGGCCAGCCTACCCTCGGTCCCTCTGGCTGCCGGCACCAGGCTGGATTGGCCAGGGAGTGACCATGAGCCCTGGTTTCCCTAACAGCCCAGTGAGGCAGACAGACAGACAGACATGGACTGAGATGCTGCCAGTGAAGGTGATGTGGGATTTGGACCCCAGGGTTTCCTCCAGTCCAGCCCTCCGACAGCCCTGCACCTGGGCCTTGGGAAGGGTTGTATCCGGGACCTCTGGAAGTGGGGATCCTGGTGAGCTCCCATCACCATTCATGGATTCCAGTGCTTGTTACAATAAAAAGACATTAGCCACACAGCCAGAGAAATAAACAATGGATGCTTTTGTGAAGGTTGCTACCAGGGAGCCGGCCCTGAGGGGGTAATTGAGGAATGGTGGTTTCTCCATGTCTGGGCCTTCCCCCAGCCCAAGGACAGCCAGGTTCTGGGGCCATAGGACCATCCAATGGGCAGCAGCATGTCCAGGGAAGTCGGAGGAAGGAGGCCTGAGTCAGTCCTGGTTCTTATGACCGGGCACCCGCAGATTCCCAACCCCGCTGTGGGGAGGCCCCCATTACCACAGCTAGCCCATCTACCCAGCTCTCCCAGCCTCACATCCTGCTCCTGTGCCCTTGTTTCCATTCTGGGGACATTCATGGGAACTGGGGGAGAACTCAGAAAACGTTTGATGATACATAAAATCAATACATTCTAGACTGGGAAAAAGGCTTGCAGAATCTGTAACAGAGGGTAACTAACCCTCACAAAATAAAAATACATCAAAGAAGGACAAACAACCCAAAAGGAAACATGAAAGCAGTTCTTAGGCTCTGGCAAATAATCAAGTGATACAGATAGTTCTGCTCCTCAGTAATAAAAAAATGCAACATAAGACACTATTTCCTTTTTTTTGAAATTTTGGGAAAAAATAAAGTCCATGCTATGCAGCCCTGGGCAGGGCAATATGTTGGTGGGCAACGTCTGAGACATTTCAAATGCATGTACCCGTTATCCTGGCAGTTCACCCCATGAATCTGTCCTGCAAAATACACGTTTATGTCATCTTCAGTGCAAGAGGTTACTTTGGCAATGAAAATATCATTCCTTAGCCCATTGGTTACTTTCTCATGCATCTGATGTGCTTGAAAAGATTTGGAAACAGTTGCAGTAGACTCTTCACTACAGTAATCTCTGGGGGAAGACTGGGATGGGGTGGGTGGGGTGATTTTTTTTTTTACTTTTTAAAAACAGCTGTATTGTGAGATAGAATTCACACATCATACATTCCACCCATTCAAAGTGTGCAGTTCAGCGGGTTTTAGTATATTCAGAGAGTTATGTGACCATCACCACAATTTTAGAACATTTTCATCACCCAAAAGAAACCCCATCCCCATTAGCAGTCACCCCCCCCCCCAACTACCCCAGCCCCAGACAACCTAATCTACTTTCTGTCTCTAAGGATTTGCCTATTCTGGACATTTATATAAATGGAATCATACAGTATCTATTTTTTCAAGGTTCACTCATGTATCGGTACTTTGTTCCTTTTTATAACTGAATACTATTCCATTGCATAGATTATACCTTATTGGATTCACCTATTCATCAGTTGGAGGACAGTTGGGTTATTTGCACTTTTTGGCTATTATGAATAGTGGTGCTATGAACACAGTACAAGTTTTTGAGTGGATGTATGTTTTCATTTTATTGGGTATATACTAAGGAATGGAATTGCTGGGTCATATGGGAACGCTATGTTTAACCTTTTGAGGAACTGCTAGGCTGTCTTCCACAGTAGCTGCACCATTTTACATTCCCACCAGCAGTGTCTCAAGATACCAATTTCACCAACACTTGTCATTTTTCTTTTGGATTATAGCCATCCTAGTGGGTGTGATGTGTTCTCTTTCTGGTTTTGATTTGCATTTCTCTAACGAGGAATGATGTTTGAGCATCTTTTCACGTACTTCCAGGCTACTTGTCTAGATTCCTTGGGGAAATATCTATTCATGTCTTTTGCCCACTTCTCAGTTGGCTACTTGTCTTTTTCTTGTAGAGTTGTAAGAGTTTAAAATATATATATTCTGTTTGCCTGCCGATGCAGGGGACACAGGTTCGAGCCCTGGTCTGGGAAGATCCCACATGCTGTGGAGCAACTAGGCCCGTGAGCGACAACTACTGAGCCTGCGTGTCTGGAGCATGTGCTCCGCAACGAGAGGCCACGATAGTGAGAGGGCCGCGCACCGCGATGAAGAGTGGCCCCCGCTTGACGCAACTAGAGAAAGCCCTCGCACGGAAACGAAGACCCAACACAGCTATAAATAAATAAATATTAAAAATAATAATAATAAATAAAAAATATATACTCTGGATACAATTCCCTCATCAGATATATGACTTGCAAACATTTTCTCACGGTTCGTGAGCGCTCTTTTAACTTTGTTGGTCTTGTCCTTTGAAGCACAAAAGTTCGCAACTCTATTCAGGCCAATTAACTTCTTCTTTGGTCGCTCGTGCACTTGGTGTCGTATTTAAGAAACCTCTGCCTAGCCCCAGGTCACGAGGACTTAACCCCCATGTTTTCTCCTAAGAGTTTAACAGGGTCAGCTCTTACATTTAGGTCCGTGATCCACTGAAGTAATTTTTTTTTAACTTTTTTATTTTAGTACTTTATGTTTGTAAGAAAGAACTTTCTGCCCAAAGCAAGTGTTCCTTTTATAACGAAGAAAGCAACATTTAGAGAAAGATTCCTTGAACCGTACAACTAACCCAGCCGCACCCTCCCGCTAGCGTTCCCGCTGGTTCTTCTCCCCACTCCAGAAAGGGGCCGCGCCCCGCATGCGCACGAGCACAGCACCGAGAGACGGCCTTGCGCCTGCGCACACGGCAGCCTGCGCCTGCGCAAACGCCTGCGGTCCGCGCGCAGGCATCTCATGTGCGTTTGCCCAGTGTTGTTGCGCGAGTCTGGCGAGCGTCGCCGGCCGCGTTAGGGGGCGCCTAGTTTGCGTCACTGTCGCGCGGGAGACGTCGGCCTGGCTCCCCTCGCCCCCCGCCCCCAACCAGTCCTCAGAGCGCTCTGTCCCGCGTCCCCGGCCCGTCTTCCTGGGGGTCCCCACCGCCCCGCCGCGTCCCGGCCTTGGCCCCAGCCCGACCCCTCCCCAGGCCCCCGGCGGGATGGGGGACAACACCAGCCCCATCAGCGTGATTCTGGTGAGCTCGGGGAGCCGGGGCAATAAACTGCTGTTCAGGTACCCCTTCCAGAGGAGCCAGGAGCACCCGGCGTCCCAGACAAGTAAGTGGGCGCCGGGCGGAGGGCCTGGCACCACCTCCCTCGCCGTTAGCGGAGAAGTCGTTTCCTTTTTCCTTCTCCTTATCTTACGGGCGGTGCCTTCTCATCACAAGAGTGTTGGGGAAGGATAGAAAAGTAAAAAGCAGGGGGAAAAAAACCACTCATAGTTTTAGCACGCCAAAGCCACTCCTGCTAACGTTTCATCGGTGTCTCTGGTCTTTTAAAAGAGCTAAAGCACCGTATGAATGTATTCATCTTGGATTAAGTACGAAATCCAGGTACATCGGAAGTTTTCTTTGACCTCTTCCCCCCAGTTCTGCTGCTCCTCCCTCGCTTGCAGGGATAACCACTTACCATGTTCATAATTGTTCCTCCTGTACATAGACACCAAATATACCTCCATAGAAAAATAGTTTATTGCTTTGGGTTTTTTTCCCCTCTCACATAGATGTATTGTTCTCAGTCGCTCTTTTCTCCATTGGGCCATTTGCCTTGGAGCATTTTCCAAGCTAGTAAACAGATCACCTCCCTTTTTGGTTGTACACAGCTGTCTGGTAAGAACATGCCCTTTCCCTATAGGTGGACGTGTAGGTTACTTGCAGTTTTTCACTATCATGAATGTTCAATTTGTAATTTATGTGATTTAAAAAATTACTTTAAAAAATATATTTATTTCATTTATTTTATTTTTGGCTGTGTTGGGTCTTCGTTGCTGCACACCGGCTTTCTCTTCTAGTCGCGGCGAGCGGGGGCTGCTCTTCGTTGCGGTGCGCAGGCTTCTCATTGTGGTGGCTTCTCTTGTTGTGGAGCACGGTCTCTAGGTATGCGGGCTTCAGTAGTTGTGGCACGCAGGCTCAGTAGTTGTGGCTCGTGGGCTCTAGAGCGCAGGCTCAGTAGTTGCAGTGCGAGGGCTTAGTTGCTCCGTGGCATGTGGGATCCCTGGACCAGGGCTCGAACCCGTGTCCCCTGCAGTGGCAGGCAGATTCTTAACCACTGCGCCACCAGGGAAGCCCTAAAAATTACTTTTAAATTTCTAACTATGGTACAAAGTTTTAAAGGTACAAACGGATTTAGATTATGAAAAGAAAGTTCTTTCATCGATCCCAGCCACCCACATCCCCTTGTAGGGTCAGGTGCCGTTAACCATTTTCTTGTGCATCTTTCCGAAACCTTCTGTGTAAATACAAGCATATACATGCATTGTTTTATTTTCTAAACACAAGTGAGCACACGATTCACACTGTTCTGCCCTGTTTTTATTTTCACTTTATATCTTGGATATAGATTCAGAATTATCAGAATCATGGGAGGAACTTGCTGTGACTTAGTCATCCAGTCTTCTGTTGATGGGCATTTAAGTTGTTTCCAATCTTTTGCTAATACAGTGTGAATGTCCTTTATGGATATATATTTTCATTCTGCAGAATATATGATCAATTCACAGAAATGGGATGTTCATATCCAGGGGATAATCCGCTGTGTTTTTTTGTTTTAATTTATTTAATTTATTTTATTTTTGGCTGTGTTGGGTCTTTTGTTACTGCACGCGGGCTTTTCTCTAGCTGTGGCGAGCAAGGGCTACTCTTCACTGCGGTGCATTGGCCTCTCATTGCGGTGGCTTCTCTTGTTGCAGAGCACGGGCTCTAGGCATGCCAGCTTCAGTAGTTGTGGCTCGTGGGCTCCAGAGTGCAGGCTCAGTAGTTGTGGCGCACGGGCTTAGTTGCTCCGCGGCATGTGGGATCCTCCCGGACCAGGGCTCGAACCCGTGTCCGCTGCACTGGCAGCCGGATTCCGAGCCACTGTGCCACTAGGGAAGCCCCTCCGCTATGTATTTTTAATAGATCAGATTTTTCTATGCTTGTTAATGAGATAGGTGAAAAACTGTATCTGATAGTTTTAATGGGCATTTGCCTTCCAGCTGAGAGTGATCATGTTTTCCTGTTTTCAAAGCCATTTGGATTTCCTTTTTAGTGAACCACCTATTCATAACCTTTGCCTAATTTCCTCTTGGATTGCTTGATTTTTTTTCTTTATAGATTTGAAGGAGTTTTTTAATATATTTAGGATAAAAATAGACCTTTTTGACAAAGCTGTACATATTTAGCCAGTTTGCCTCTGAGCTTTTTTTTTTTTTTTTTAATACATTTATTTATTTATTTATTTATTTTTGGCTGTGTTGGGTTTTCGTTTCTGTGCGCGGGCTTTCTCCATTTGCGGCGAGCGGGGGCTACTCTTCATCGTGGTGCGCGGGCTTCTCATTGTCGTGGCTTCTCTTGTTGAGGAGCACAGGCTATACACACGCAGGCTCAGTAGTTGTGTCTCACGGGCTTAGTTGCTCCGCGGCATGTGGGATCTTCCCAGACCAGGGCTCAAACCCGTGTCCCCTATATTGGCAGGCAGATTCTTAACCACTGCACCACAAGGGAAGCCCTGCCTCTGAATTTTAATTTTGATGGAGTCAAGTTTTCAGTCTGTTCTTTCATGGTTTCTGAGTTTTGTTACACACAGAAAAGCCTTCTGCTCTCCAAGATTATTAACAAAAGGAGTCTCTCGTGTTTTCCCGTGGAATGTTTATCTTTTTGTTTTTAAAATGCGTTTCTTTTGGTGTAAGGTGAAGGCTCCTCCCTGGAGCTGGTATTTTCTGGGCACTTGCTGAGAGTTGTGTGTGTGCCCCCATTTGCCTTCTGGAGCCCTGTGGAGCAGGCGCTGTGATGGATGAAGGATGTGGGAACATGCAGCCCACACACAGCTGGAGAGGGGTTGGCTCAGAGTCAGTATAACTTTCTCTTCCGTGTGGGTGCCTAGTCCCAGCATCATTTTATGGACTCATTCACGTTGCCCTCCTGATTAGTTTTGCTGCCTTCCTGGCATACTAAATTCCCGTGTTTATTTGAGTTTGTTTTCTGACTTTTCTTACCTCTCCCAATAATCTATCTATGTGCGGGTTCCACACAGATGAATTATTGTAACTTTATAGTGTGTTATACCATCAAGTAGCATTAGTCATTTATCATCACCTTTTTTCTTCAGCATCATCCTGGTGTTTCTGCTTGCTTTCCTTGTAAACATTAGCAATGACTGTGTTAGGCCCCACTCCCAAGCCATTGCTATTGTTTTGGGGGTCACATTAAACATGGTGATTAAATGGGGAGAACGGGATCTTTATGTTGAATCTTCTCATTCTGGAACATAGTCTGTCCTCTTTTCATTCTCGTCACCCTTGTTAGCATTTCTGTTTTCTTCTTGAGCCTCATGTACGTGAAAAACTTGCCTGTGATAAATGTCCTTAAGTCTTTTTTTTTTTTTCTTTATTTTTTGGCTGCATTGGGTCTTCGTTGCTCCGTGCGGGCTTTCTCTAGTTGCGGCGAGCGGGGGCTACTCTTCGTTGCGGTGCACGGGCTTCTCATTGCAGTGGCTTCTCTTGTTGTGGAGCACGGGCTCTAGGCGCGCGGGCTTCAGTAGTTGTGGCACGCGAGCTCAGTAGTTGTGGCTCACGGGCTCTAGAGCGCAGAGTCAGTAGTTGTGGCACACGGGCTTAGTTGCTCCGCGTCATGTGGGATCTTCCCTGAGCAGGGCTCGAACCCATATCCTTTGCATTAGCAGGCGGATTCTTAACCACTGCACCACCAGGGAAGTCCCTGTCCTTAAGTCTTTAAACGTTATTATTTGGATAAGATATTGTTGTTTTTGTATATGAAGGATATTGCTGTATGGACATTTAAAAATTCTTCCTTTTGCCTGTGCTTTTTCCAGCCTAGTTGCCAGCATACACTGAGAGCGTGTGTGTGCGCATGTGTGCATATATATAATCCCTTTTTTTTTTTAACTTAACATAGTAGCAAGAGCATTTCCCATGTTATCACAACTTCTTGGAAACTATAATTTAAAACTTTTTTTTTTGTGGCCACGCCATGTGACATGCGGGATCTTAGTTCCCCGACCAGGGATTGAACCCACGCCCCCTGCAGTGGAAACACGGAGTCTTAACCACTGGGCCACCAGGGAAGTCCCAATACCATGCTGTTTTGATTACTGTAGCTTTGTAGTATTGTCTGAAGTTTGGGAGGGTTATGCCTCCAGCTCCATTCTTTTTCCTCAGGATTGCTTTGGCAATTCTGCATCTTTTATGGTTCCATATAAATTTTAGGATTATATGTTCTAGTTCTGTGAAAAACATGAGTAATTTGATAGAGATTGCATTAAATCTGTAGATTGCTTTGAGTAATATGGCCATTTTAACAATATTAATTCTTCCAATCCAAGAGCAGAAGCCATCACTTTTAATGGTTCAGCAACCTTCCTGTATGTGGATGGGTCCTGTTTTCCTAGCTGTTCTCCCCTTTTTGCCTTCACTCAGGTAAGCCTCGTAGCAGATACGCTGTCAACAGCACCAGAGAGCATGCCGAGGACCAGGACGGCGACTCCAGGTACGGGCTCTGCAGTCACTTCGTGGTGGGGCTGGTCCTCCCGTTGACCCAGATGTTTTCTCCCCTGAGGAACCCTGTGTTCTCTTTTCCACTTGGTGGGTGTTTCAGGCAGACAGAGGTGGGGATTGTGTTGCCAGTCTCTGGCTTTCTGCATGGTTCAGGTTCATGGTCCTGCTGTGGGCTGTGTGGTTGGTAGGGCAGGTTGGAGAACAGATGAGGCCGTGTCCCTGCAGGACATTTATCTTCCATGAGAGGAACATGCAGGATGGCAGATCGCGGTGCTGTCCTCAGACCCTAGTCGTCAAGCACGTGTCCAGAGGTCAAATGTAGGTGCTTGGGTGCAGCACAGTCTGTCCAGGTGGTGAGGTGGCCTGAGAGCCAGGGCTGTTGTGACCCTTGCTTTTCAGGGCCTGGATGAAAGGCAGGTCCTGTTCCTTCCTGTGCATGCTACCCCTCTTCTCTCTGGGAAGTGCTTTCTGGGTGGCAACCTTGAGAAATCACCACTTCTGCCTTCTTATGTTCATTTTAAAGCTTAATGAATTGTAACTCAGGCCCAGATGAAGGAGAAAAGATTGTAAATTGCCAGTCCTGCTTGAGGTAATGTCTGTGGGAAAGTAGCTGAGGTCCCCACGCTGGGCCCTTGCCATGCAGTGTGTTAGTATGGTTTCCCTCAGTTCTCTGACACGGCACCATGCCTGCCATAGTGCTGTGTACTTCCAAGAGTGGTTTGTATCCCTTTGTGTAAGGATGTCAGGGGCCTCTGGCATGACCAGTGACTATCTCTGAGGGGAGTGGGTTCTGGAAGAGGGACCAGCGGTGGGGGGTGCTGCTGGATATCCTGTGAGGCATCCTGCTTGACTTAGAGGCCTGTGGATGTCGTGTCCTTTAAAGATGGCAACAGGGAACAAACTCTTGTTTGTGAGGCACATAGAAAGCTTTTGCCCCTGCACACCCGCTGAGTGCATTTTGTCCCCCACCTGTGTCATGGAGAGTTCAGAGCAGGGCTGGCCACCTGCCTGCTCGGTGACGTGAGGCTCGGGCTGCTGAAGATTCAGAAAGAGCTCTTGGAACAGTCTGTGAGGAGGACCAGCAACACCTAATTGCTGCAGTTACTTCTCAGAGGCTTGTAATAAAATGACCATGAGGATGTTTTCTGGGAAATTCATTCTGTATTTAGCATAATGAAGAGAGGAAACCGAGGGAAGGGAATAAGACGCTGTGGGTCTGTCGGGACCCCAGACATGCTTGTTCCCTCAGGAGGACAAGCTGGTCTCTTTAGACGTTCATAAAACTGAAGAATGCCTCTATCTGGTCATTTTAACACATTGTAGCACCTGGTGATCCCACTCCCCACCCCACACCTTCAGAGGTGCAGGTCAGTACCCCCAGGGGCCCAGCTGCGTTTTGTTGTACAGACCTGCCAAGCTCCTGCTCTTGCCCTGGCACCCGGGGGGCCCTGTCCCAGCCCAGACATCTTCCCGGAGCCACGCAGTGATGGTGCCTCACACCCATTCTCCATTTTCCTTGGTTGTCATTTTCAGAGGTGCTTTTTCTTCTGCAACCGGTGGAACGTTCCTGCCTGTCGGTTTGCCAGGTCAGAGGCACGTTAATAGGCCTGATGGGTCGCCTCTGCGTGTGGTGATGGCCAGCCTCAGGGGAGGGAGGACGCAGAGCTGCGCTGCCCAGGGCTGTCCTCCCTGGCCCGGGTGGCCGTTTAAAATGAGGTGGACTGAAATTAAATAAAATTAGAAACTGGGACTTCCCTGGCAGTCCAGTGGTTAGGACTCTGTGCTCTCACTGCCAAGGGCGTGGGTTCGATCCCTGGTTGGGGATCTAAGATCCACAAGCCGTGCGGTGTGGCCAAAAAAGAAAGAAAGAAAGAAATTGAGTTCCTCAGTTGCACTGACCACATTTCAGGTGCTCACATGTGCCTCAGTGGCCACATGTGACCAGCTGCCACTGTGCTGGAAGGCGCAGGTTTAGTGTCTTTCCGTCGTGTAGAAAGCTTTGTTGGCTGCACTGCCTTAGAACACGGGCTAGTTTTATAAGATGAATCATGATGATGATGTATTTCAGGGTACAGGCATTGACCATCACAATTTTTTTTACCCTTTTCTAGAATTCACTAGGGAGAGAAGAAAATGGATATTGTTTGTTTTCTCTACGGCCTGAAGGTCAAGCTTAGGAAAGGTGCGGTCTTCCTGTTAGGGAGGTCAGCTCTGCAGGTGCCCACAGGACCTTGGGAATTGGGGCTGAGGTACTCATCAGCGCTCTGCAGTTTTCCTGAGGCTTCCACCTGTGGGAGCTCATTTGATCTTGTTGAGACGGTTTGGTCAGAAGATTGAACACTTGTGCCCAGGCGTTAGCTAGTGCGTGTGGTGCTGGGCTCTGACCGGGGTCCTCTGGCCTTGCTCTTGCTTCTGGGAACTGACTCATCCTTGCCCAGCTTGGGTTTACACGGAAGAATTGGAGCGTTGGTGGAAAGACTATGCAGTACGTCTTCCACATGGGGAGTGTCTGTTCTTGCTTGTGTGGCAAAGCCTTGACCTCAGTAGTTAATGTAAGTGGTGGTACTTCTGCCAGACCTTAGCACTGTGTGGATCACGACCTCGTAACTCTTCATGATTTTTAGAGTTGGTGTGTTCTTGTTTGGTCTCGATGGTCCTGTTCCCGTCTCAGCAAGCCGTGTCCTCCAGGCGATGGGCGGTTGGCTGCGGGGTGAGGCCAAGGCTTCTCCACCGTCCTTCTGTCTCAGTTCCTGCCGCCTTCTCCTGTGGTTGTGCTGGACTCCTGATTTCCCTCAGTGTTGGAGAAGGACTGATGGGCACACAGGCTCACTGCCCTGTGCCCCATGAGTGCCCAGGCTTTCCACAGCCCCTGCCCTTTCTCCCCCTGGACTTAGTTAGCTGGTTCTCTGTACCTGAGTGCCAAGACAGGGTTGGCTGGCACCAGGGACTTCTGGGACTAGGCATGCACACAAATGCCCCCTCCTCCAGGCAGACACCGTGCCCTGGGAGGGTGGTTGGCAAGCAGGAGCAGGGTTGCTTGTCTCACCCGCCTGCTGCCCCCCAGAGAGACCCTTGATCATTGCTCCTTGCCTTCATTTATCAGAGGGGCTTAGTGGGGGTCTCTACCAAGGGCTGAGTGTTCCATGTGATGCTTGGGCTTGGATGCTGTTGTGTGTGCCCATTAGAGGCAAAAATGTTCCCATGGGGTTTATATGACACTTCTCTGGGAGGCAGGGATACAGTGGGGCCCTCCCATCCCCGACAGGGCGTACCCCCTGGGTGTTGGAGGTGCACAGAGCATCTGGGAGCCCCCAGAACGGGAGGGGGCAGAGTCGAGCTCTCTTCTGTGCTGTCCTTTCTTTTTTTGGCCAGGTCAGAGAACAAGCCCTGTTCCCAAGTGTCTCAGCAGGAATGGAAGGTCTTGGCTTGTCTTCCAGCTGGGCTGATGCATCTTTCTAAATGTGTTTTCTTTCTTAATCTCTAAATTATTACAGGAATGTTAGTTTTTGTAGCAGCGATTTTATTGTGTTACAATATACTTACCAGGCCTTTCACCATCAAAACAAGGGAAAAGTATTTTTCTAAATTTTGGAAACAACAAACAAATATTGAGGGAATTCCCTGGCGGTCCAGTGGTTAGGACTTGGTGCTTTCACTGCCAGGGCCCAGGCTCAATCCCTGGTCAGGGAACTAAGATCCCTCAAGGCACGTGGCGTGGCCAAAACGAACAAACAAACATTGACGCTTGTTTTTGTTTCAATTTGCTATTTATGGCAGTTATGTCATGATGGACATAACTCTGTCTTTGTGCATGTTATGTCAGCAGACGCTGTATAAAGTATAAAGCCGCTCAAGTGTTTTTTCTGTCATCAGTGTGTAATATTAAGCTCTGGTGAGTGGATTTCTGTATGGGCCAGACTTGCTCAGACAAGGAGAGTGGCCAAACAGCAGAGGGACCTCCCTGAGTGGCCACTTAGGGCAGTGTGGCTTTTAACTTGAGCAGCACCTGGCTTTCTGGTTGGCTGCTTTCGGAGACCCCGGCCTCTCTGGGCCCAAGTGGGGAAAGCGCTTTCTGTTTGGCCTTTGGATTTGGACATTTATAGTCGTGAACTAGGCCACCACTTCTTGCCTCTGAATCTCAGGCCCCATCCCACAGCCCGGCTAACTTAGGTTCCTGGAATGGTGGCTGAGGGCCAGGGCTCAGGCCCATCTGAGGCTCTTCGTGCCAGAGCAGAGGTTTTTGGTGGAGATTTTTGGATATCACGGTAAAAAGTGAAGTCTCTGGGGTGTCGGGAGGTTGTTTTTCTATCTGTTATTGGTGTGTCCTGAGTCAGTGGGTGGCAGAGTAGAGGGAGGTGTTTGTTCAGATAGGGCGGGTAGTGTTGGCACTGGGTCAGGCGCTAGGGCAGCAGTGTTTGTTAGGTTCCACCACCCTGGGCCCTCCGTCACCCTAACCGGGCCCCCAGACGCAGCTTCCAGGGCAGAGTGAGCCACTGGGGGCTTTTGAAGAAAGCATGTAACGATTCTGGTCTAAGACACTGGAGTCTTCCATCTCTGGTTTAATCACTCCAGAGAGCAGTATTCCAGGGAGGAGACACGCACAGGGGAGGCCAAGGGCTCCGGCTGTGGGGGCCGTGTGTCCCAGAATGTCTTTGATGGTATTGGTGTCAGAAAGTCTGACCGCAGCCCAGACTGTGCAAGTGGAATGGCAGCCCATTCTGACAGACCCTCTGCATCTGGTTTGTTTGGGAGCCACAGGGTGACTTAGGGCGTCTAGAAGACCATGTCAGTCCTGGAGGAAGGCTGGACACCAGCGTGACCCCTTCCCCCAGGCTCCCCACCCGCTGGCGGGGAGAGGCTTGGGAAGTCCCGTGCTTTGTCTTGCTCGGTGCCAGTCGAGCGTAGCCAGGCCCTTGCTGCAGGGGCTCCGAGTCACTCCTGCATCGGTTGGCGAGCCCTGCAGTGTGCGAGGAGCCGGGAGCGAGTGGCCCCTCTCCTAAATCTGTTTATCCCGGAGGTGTTTGCTGTTTTGGAGTTGCAGCAGTGTGCAGCACCCTTCCCTTCTCTGAAGGCGAGGGTTCTGGTGTGAAGTGCTTCCCTCCCCCTAGAGCAAGGGCCTCCTGGAGAGAAGTATCTGGTGTGGTGCCCGTTCACCACAGCTCCTCGGGAAAGCCCAGGACTCAACGCTGAGTGTTTGTCCTTGATGGGCTCTTTAGGACAGAATGTGGCCCCAGGGAGGCTGGAGCCCCTCCCAGCACAACCTGTCCTCCGACCTGCGTGACGGAGATGCTTTCCCCAGGTGGAGAAATGAGCACAGGACTTGTCTGCCTTCTGGCTCCAGGTTAGACACGGTGCATCTGAGTTTCCAGAGTGGAGGCCCCAAGCCTGGGCTCTGAGATAAGAGTCTGCAGTGTCCTCTCCTCCCTGCAGTGACTCTCCCTTATCTGATCCACCCCCCACCCCTGGGCAGGAAGGAGACCTAAAGGTGCAGAAGAGCCTGGAAAAGGGGCAGTTTTACAGGAATCATATCCAAACTGCTCTTACCTGCACCCAGTCATTCCTCCTCCGTGGTGTCCAGCCCTGTCCATCCCTCTGTCCATGTCAGTCAGTGGGTCTGCACATCTAGTGCGTCTGGAACCTTTCTTCCCTAATAAAAACTGGAAGGTTTAAGTGTTAAGGGTAAGGGAAGGGCCGGGCAGCCAAGCTGTGAGGAAAGTGATCAATAGCCTGCAATTCGTGCTTCCCCTTGGCCTTCGCACAGCACTGAGGGGTGGGGGTCCTGGGGGCTGAGGGGAGCAGCCCAGCACACCTGGGCCAGTGTGGGAGGCCCCCAGCCTGACAAGCCGTGCAGGCTCCCGCAGCTTCCTCCTCTCTGGGCAGGTGCCTTGCTCCTCCTGCCTTCCCATGCAGGCGGGGGCCAGGGTGGCAGCATGCACCTTCCGCCTTGTAGTTCTGGTGACTTTGCGACCCTAGTCTTGGGGATTGCTTCAGAAGGGAGACTGTTGGGGGACTTCCCTGGTGACGCAGTCGTTGAGAATCCGCCTGCCAATGCGGGGGACATGGGTTTGGTCCCTGGTCCAGGAAGATCCCACATGCCGCGGAGCAGCTAAGCCCATGAACCACAACTACTGAGCTTGCGCTCTAGGGCCCGCGTGCCACAACTACTGAGCCCGCGTGCTGCAACTACTGAAGGCTGTGCACCTAGGGCCGGTGCTCCGCAACAGGAGAGGCCACCGCAATGAGGAGCCCATGCACTGCAACGAGGAGCGGCCCCCACTCGCCACAACTAGAGAAAGCCCACGCACAGCAGCAAAGACCCAATGCAGCCAAAAGTAAATTTAAAAAATAGGGACTTCTTGGCTGTCCAGTGGTTAAGACTTCGCCTTCCAACGCAGGGGGTGCGGGTTCAATCCCTGGTTGGGGAGCTAAGATCCCACATGACTTGGGGCCAAAAAACCAAAAACATAAAACAGAAAATAATATTGTAACAAATTCAATAAAGACTTTAAAAATGGTCCACATCAAAAAATAAATAAATAAAAAATAAACGAAAAATCTCCAATGTCCAAAAAAAAGAAGGGAGACTGTCAGAAGCTTCCAGGTCAGCGGTGGGGGCAGAACCACCCTGCGCGCAGCAGCCCCCTACCCCTGGGGCCGCAGGCCTGGTGCTGTGGCACTTGGTTAACTCTTTTCCACTCTCCCTTTTTTTAATTTTAAGGTTTTCAGATGCCATTCTGGCAACAATTTTGGCAACCAAGTCTGAAATGTGTGGGCAGAAGTTTGAACTGAAGATTGATAACGTGCGTTTTGTTGGGCACCCGACGCTGCTGCAGCACGCGCTGGGCCAGGTACGCCCTCCCTGGGCTGACGCGGGCCTGTAGAAGGCAGCCCCGTGCAGCAGATCGCATCAGGTGCTTGCCTAGCTGCACCTCCTCCTGGGCCCTGAGGGTCTGGCAGGGAAGGACACAGGCGTTCTTGCCCTGGTGTCTCAGCCCCTGCGCTTAGCTTTTGCTGTTTGCATCCAGCCTTTCTCCTGACGGTGGCCTTCTACTTTGTAGATATGATGCCGGTTTCTGGGGGGAGGCTAAGAGAACAAGTTCAGCAGCGTTTGTCAGATTCTTGAACTTTATTTATATAAAGTAGTGCAAGCATTTCTTCTTACTTAGCAAGTGATATCATAGCCAGTATTGTTATTAATTTAGCTCTTCGTGTTGTGCCACACCCTCTCTATGCGTTCTCTGATGGGGCCTGTTGTTACCCAAGGGAATTTGCACACCAGAAGCTGCCAGTCAGTCCTTTGCACGCAGCGTCACTTAGATTCTGAAGGGTTTTGACGTGACGGCACAAGGCTGAGCTCCGCTTACACAATCCAGAAATCCCGGGAGGGCCTGGGATGTGGCCCTCAGATCTTCTCCATGACTAAGCCCACAGGAGGAGCTCCTGAGACATGGAGGCGCCAGGGCAGGGGCCATCGCAGAGGACACAGCTGTGGTGGCACCTCTGCGGCTCAGACAGGCTCAGCCCCACTGATGGCCTGTGGGTGACGGAGGGGAGCTTTGGCAGCCTGCTGGCAGTTCCGGCCTGGAGACCTGGAGGGACAGGGATGGTGACAGGCCTGACTGAGACGGCCCAGGGACTCCTCTGCCCTCTGGTGGCAACACTTGTAGGCAGCTTGGTGTTTGGGCCCTGGGCTGGCTGGGTGCCCCAGTGGCAGCCCTGTGTCTCCTGGGTGGGAGCATTGTCCTGAGTACTTGTCCTGCCTGGGAGGACTCAAGTGGGCACGGGGGTTGGTGTGGGGAAGGGAGGGTCTGGGCAGGGAGCACTCCATCCACTTGAGCACCTGTCCACCTTTTCTCCTCTGGGCACCTCAGCTCACTTGAGGTGACTGGGACAGTCTTGTCACTTTGGGTCACAGCACCTTCCTGCTCGTTGCTCCACTGCGACTGTCTGTCCATGCAGCCAGCACTTGCCTGTGCAAAGACGCTGGTCGCTTATCAGAGACCTAGGACTCTGTTTTTCTCTGGTTCTGCTGTATTCTGGAGCACTTTCCCTGCCTGAAGTAATAGCTCTTAAGTGCTTTTCTTGGGCGGTGGTGGCTCTCACTCACTAGAACTGTGCCTCTTTCACAGGTCTCCAAAACAGATCCATCTCCGAAGAGGGAGGCTCCCACCATGATTCTTTTTAATGTGGTATTTGCACTGAGGGTGAGTGTACAAATGGCTGAAGAGCAGATCAGGGAGGTGGGGTGGGGAGGAGGGTTGGGGAGGGAGGTGGGGAGGGGGTGGGAGGGCAGAGCTCATTTCCAGTGACCCTGTTGTTGACTTAGAGCTCAGACCGCTGTGGGTACGCACTGGCCCTCCTGGGGTGCTGGAAGAGTCTAACTTCATTGTTCCCCTCTTTTTTTTTTTTTTAAGTAAAATATACATAACATCACATTTACCATTTTAACCATTTTAAAGAGACATTTTGGTGGCATCTGGTAGCAGTGTTGTGTAACCATCGCCACTATCCAGTTTTCGTTGCCCCAAAAGGACACCAGTTATTCCTCATTCTCTCCCCTCCCCCAGCCCCCAGAAACAACCAATGTGTTTTCTCTTTCTGTGGATTTACCTGTTCTGCATGTTTCATATAAAAGGGATCCTACAATATGTGACCTTTGGTGTCTGACTTCTTTCACTTAGCATAATGATTTTGAGATTCATCCATTTTTTTATAATCTTTTTTTTTAATTGAACTGTGGTTGATTTACAATGTTTCAGGTGTACAGCAATGTGATTCAGTTAGGTATACATACGAACTATCTTCAGTATCTTGTAAAAATCTATAATGGAAAAGAATCTGAAAAAGAATATACATGTATATCTGTAGATACATATATATCTCTACTGCTATACAGTAGGGATATATAGCAGGTCCTTGTGGGTTTTTTAAAATTATTTTTAGTTTTTTAAAAAATAATCTTTTAATTGAATCATCCATGTTATAATGTATATCAGTACTTTATTCCTTTTTGGGGCCCAATCATATTCCATTGTACGATAGACCATACTTTATCTGTTTATCTACTGGTGAACTTTTGGGTTGTTTCTACCTTTTGGCTATAAGAACAATGCTGTTAAGGACATTTGTGTACAAGTTTTGCGTAGGCAGGTTTTCCTTTCCCTTGGGGTCGATAGCTAGGAGTGGAGTTGCTGGGTCACGTGGTGACTCTATGTTTAACCATTTGAGGAGCTGCCAGGCTGTTTTCCACAGCAGCTGCACCATTTTACATCCCCACCAGCCATGTACGAGGGTTCCAATTTCTCTACATCCTTGCCAACACTTGTTATTTTCTGTTGTTTTATAATTAAGCGTAATTATTTCTTACGGCAGTTCCCAGCACTGTCTGAAGTTGTGTTTTCACTAGTTACAGGGAATTTCTTTTCAATAAAACTGTCAAAATACAAGGGATCTAAATAAGTATAAAAAGCACCCCTGGGTAAGGACTGGCTGGTATTACTACGTAGGGACTTTGAAATTTAGGAAATGTATATATTCCGTACTGTTAAATAATGGCATTCCTCAGAAATATCCCACTATCAGTTTTCACCAAGAAATCTAGTAGTTCTTTCTGGCTGGGCACATGTGAGCTGCACGACGACTTTTGTACAGAAGTGTCAGTGAGAAAGTGGCTAGACCTTGGTGACAAGGAGCAGTGTGCTCTGTACCCTTTGCTGTGGCGTGGGTGAGCCTGAACAGGAGGGAGCCTGTCACATCAGGTGCCTTAGTCTCAGAGTGTTTTTCCCACTGAGGCTTTTCTGTTGTGGAGACCACAGGTCTCACTGAAGAGTTTAGAATCAAAATAATGCTAGGGAAAAGCTCCTAAATGGAGCTTTCTCCTTCCTGAAGGGAGCTTAATTCTTAAAACTGGCCCACCCTTGTTGATAAATAAAGAGCTGCAAGTTAAAACAAAGTCAGCTGTTCCTGGTGGCTGTGCCTGGGGCTTGAGGTTCCGAGGGGAGACTCTTACTTTCTGCTTCGTGCACTTCCATAGTGTTTGCATTTTCACAGTGTCCCTTTATTACTTACATCATTACGTAATACAGACATCCACAAAGAGAACTCACGTTAAAGACAGACAAACCAAAACCATGACCAGTGCTCTCCCCCTGTCAGCACTGATAGCACCTGTGGGGTGGGCCATGAGAAGCAGCCTCGGCCCCACCCTGGACGTTGCTGGCAAGCCCTCATCTCTGGGGAGCAGGGTGTGATAGCGGAGTGTATGGCACCCATGGACACGACAGTCAAGAAAACAGGCAGATTTTAAAGTTGTATGAAGATTTTTATAATAAGTAGGCTGGAAATAATCCTGGTATCCAGTAGTTGGGGAATGATTAGACAGGGTGGTGGTTTTACACACTGGAACGTCCTGTGGCCACTGAAGATGAGAAATGGGGGCGAGGCCAGACCCTGGAGTGGGTGGGTGGCTCACTGCCAGGTTAAAGCAGTGGGAACAGGGCAGTGTAGGATTTCAGAGCACAGAGGCCGTGAGGTGAACGGTGGGAGGAATTTAAAATAGCGTAAAGGGTGGGCCAGTTTTCTTCTTCTTTTCTGTAGTCAATTAAAAAAGTGCACCCTTTTTACTTTGAAAAGTTTTAAACAAACCCTGAGCTAGTGACAATAGATTGATGGTCCTTGCACACTTGTCTCTGAGATCCCACAGCTGCTGCCTTGCACCCTGGCTCCATCTGCCCCCAACCCCATCGCTCAAGTATTTCAAGACAAGTCTCAGACCTCATGTCTGCTCACCCCCACATACTTCAGAAGGCGTCTCTGGAAAAGGGGGGACAGCTATTTTATACCGTACCTGACAGAGCTCACTGTAAGTTGGTATCAACTAGTACCTGGTCCATGGAAACATGCCCTAGTTGCCACAGCATTTTTTCCCGTTGACCTGTCTGAACTGGGGTGAAAACCAGAAGCCAGCCCACACAAGCTTGGGGGTTGTGTCTCCAGGTCTCTGACTCTCCCCTCCTTTGTCCCGTGAAGGGTCCACGGTCGGACCCATCTCAGTGTGCAGTCAGGCTTGCTCCATGTCCGTGTGTTTTCCGCAAGCTGAACGTTAGCTCTGAAGGCCTGACTGGATTTCGGTACAAGTTTCAGGGTGAGAAAGTCTCGCAGGCAAATCCCTACACTTCATTGTTGCTTCACGTTGCGTGCGGGGAGAATGGGTGTTTCTCAGAGCTCCATTCAGGGCTGGCACGTCCTGGGTGGTCTCCTTCTCAGTGTGGCCCCACGTAGCCCAGGCTCTGTGGGCACCCTGAGCCGAGCCTGGCCTGTGCAGCCGGTTGGGACACCCAGGCACACTCCATCCTCGCTCATCCCGGAGTGTGAGCGAACGGCCCCAGACACCTGACTTGCGACACACCAGTAGGAGCGTGATGGAGGGTCAGGCTCTCAGGTGTGACTGGGCTACTTCTTCAAGGGAGTAACCATGCGCCCAGGTCATTCTCTCTCTGCTTTGCTGCGGGGAGGAATTTTACACAGATTTCTGTAAAATCTAAAGCAGAACATTTTGTTCTGAGGCAGTTGTGTACACCCTATACCCCAGACCCTCCGTTCCGTGACCTTGCGGGGACACTTGAGGGGCTGTCCTGAGCATGGGGCAGGGCTGCTGCCCATAGGTGGGCCCGGCGTGGAGTCAGCCCTCAGCCCTGTCCCCGCACAGGTGTGCTGCCTGGGGTGTGTTCTGTTTGTGAACATGGGTCTGTAGGAGCTCAGGAAGTGTTTCCAGCTCCACGTGGTGAAGGGGTTTACTGAGTCAGGTCAGGGTCTGGCCCAGGAGCCTGGCTGTGGACACTCACCACAGGGCCCTGCCTGTAGATAACCGGGAGCGGGGCGACCAGAGGTTCTAATCGGGGGCACCACTCCTCCCCCTCCTCCCACCTCCACCCGTGGGATGACTCAGCTGTTCTGGCGGCCTCCTGGAGCGCTGAGTCACGGTGGGCTGGTTATCTGCTCCGTGGACCAACTTCACAGACCCCACAGCTGCCTGCCCCACCCTTGGCCTGGGTGGATGCGCCCGCCTGGCCTGGCTGTGGCCCCTGATAGGTCCCAGAGTGAGCACGGGCGCGGAGGGAAGGGGATGGCCTGGCGCCTCCTGGCTTCTCTGTTAGCCAGGGTCTCAGGAAGAGCTGCTTACCCTGAGGACAGGTCTTCACTGAACAGTGGGCCTGGTGCTTCTGTTTCTCACACTGTGACCTTGTTGTAACATGGGCCGTGTGACCAAATTCTCACACAGCCGGTCCTGTCCACTAGCACTCAGCGGCACATTGGTGACTGCAGACATTGCCAGGGGTTCTGCTCTGTTCTGAGCACTTGACATGTTGACTGATTGCTGAGAGAGGGGCCACTGTTCTCCTTTCTCAGATGGGAGCCTGTGACCCGGGGTCACACAGCAGGTGGCTGATGGGATCTGTGCCTTCCATTGCGCCACTGGGCTGCCTCTGTCATGCCCAGAGTGGATGCCTGAACGTCCTCTGCCTTCCTGCACGGCCCTGACCTGGGGCCCTGAGCATGGGCACCTCTCTCTGCTTGTTAGAAATGCCTGTGTCACCCCTCCCTCCCCACTGGGGACCCCCACGGAGCCCTGTGTGCTCCGTCCAGGCGGCCGTTCCCTGCCCACGTTGCTGGGACAGGCCCTAGAGGGGACCTGGGACTGGGGACAGTGGTGGCACCCAGAGAGGGGCTCTGAGTGTTGCTGCATGTCCTCCCCGAGTGCGTGTGCTACGATCGAGTTGGCTGTGGCCTCTCTCCTGCAGGCCAACGCTGACCCATCGGTGATAAACTGTCTGCACAACCTCTCCCGCCGCATTGCCACCGTGCTGCAGCACGAGGAGCGCCGCTGCCAGTACCTCACGCGGGAGGCCAAGCTGATCCTGGCGCTGCAGGACGAGGTGTCTGCCATGGCCGACGGTGAGGGCGGCGGGCGGCCTCTCTGGGCAGGGACCCCATTGGGTGGCCCGATGTGGAAACTAATGGTCTGTATGGTGGGCTGAGCATGCCCTGGGTGCACAGGAAGACCCCCAAGGGACACAGCTAGACCCAGATTCCTGAACGGATGTTCCAGGAGTGGCTTCCCAGCCCAAAACGTTCCCCTCCCCCCAGACCCCTGCGCGGTGGCTCTTCCTGCAGGTCAGGCACCGCCTGCCCCGCCCTGGTCCCGCTGGACAGTCCCCTGAAGCAGGGGGCATGCAGAGGGGCAGCAGGAAGATCGAGCTGGCTGGGGGGGAGGCAGTTCTTTGCTTTCACCTACATTGAAGGGAGACCCAACTGAGTTACCAGCTGACCAGTTATTAAAAGTAGCATCTGCTGATAGATCCCCATGAGGCTTTGGTGTACTGTCAACATTTCAGAGCAGAGAGATGCCCACCTGTCACAGACTGTTCACCTCCGTCTTCTCAGGTCAGCACCTCCATAACAGAAGAGAAAACTAGGGACAGATTTGCCAGTGAACCTGGGCTAATTTTAGCAATAAGTAGAAGTGTACATGAACTGTGTCACTCGGGTGCCTTTTTTCAGTAAACATTAGCTTTTGATGTTTGACAGTTAGTTGTCAAAATGTGTCAAATATTTGTTTTGCCCAGTTATCTGCTAGCTAATAACAATCCCGAAGTTTTGTTTTTTAAACATTCTCTATAGAATCTGTGACTTATTCACAGGAAATTTTTTAAAGTTCAATTTAAGTGCATATATTTTTTTGTTAGACATTTATGAGAAAAGATTAACAAGAGACTTTGGATCATGAAAATAAATTGCACTGGTGTAAGTGTGTGGGGGAAGGAGTCGGGTGAGGCAGGGAGTGATTGGTCTGAGGTGGGGTGGCTCTGGCGGCCTGCGGGGAGCCTGCAGCGTAGCTGCAGAAGGGTTTCTTCCTGTGAGGGCTGTGGCTACAGGGTCAGGTTGGGCCACTGGTGAAGGGTAAATCCAGACATCCCGTATAAAGGCGGTTGAGCACACCAGTGGAGAATTTCCTGATGTTTGGTTTACAGCCACTTAAGATTCTTTTTAGGTTAAGCTTGTCTTCTGGCCTGTGCACGCTCCTCGCTGTGCAGACTCTGAGTCCTCTGTGTTACAATTCTTGCAGCAAATGATGGGCCTCAGTCCCCGTTCCATCACATCCTGCCCAAGTGCAAGCTGGCCAGGGACCTCAAGGACGCTTACGACAGGTGAGACGGTGGCCTGCTTCCCATGGGCCTCCCCGGGCTGGTGCCGTTTCCCTGCTGTGCCTGAGATGGGGGGAGGCTGGGGAGGAGCCCCGCTGGGACGTTCACCTCCAGACTTGTCTTTAGCCAGAAAATGAACCTAAAGAAAGCTGAGCATGGGATCCGCAATGCACGGTGACGCTGACTGAGTGCAACACCGTGCCAAGTTCCAGGCCCACCTTCATTAGGCGCGGCCACTGTCACCACCTCACCCACGAGGAGACGGAGGCTCAGAGGCTGGGGCTGGGGTTGGCTCTGCTCCCCCCACGCCAGGGTCATGGGGGTTTGGGGCCCTGAGTGTGTGAGGGCAGCAGGCGTTGGAGACACTGCTCATATCAGTGGCTCAACACCAACTCTCTTAGATGTGGACCAGCAAGGCACTTCTCTTCTTTTTAAAGAGCGTCCATGTGGCTCTGACCACTGCTCCCTGGGCCTGGGTCTGCAGTGGGGATGGGATGGGGAATGGGGGTGGGGGGCTGTCTGCCCAAATGCACCTGGCCAGTTGGCTCACCAGGGGCCTCTCAGGGCTGAGGGGACCTCGCAGCACCAGGCATGTTGCTGGACAGATAGTGTGTAGGTGCAGACCTCTCTCCTCTCCACCGCCCCCAACTTCCCCACATTCTCTGCTCCCCCACCTCCCCCACCCCGGCTTTCTTGGGGCTTCGCTCCGTCCAGTGGACCCACATTCCCTGCTGGAGGTGGACCTCATCTGAGAGCTGGGGCCACGGCACCATCGGGGATCTTCATTGCAGCGTGTGGGATCTTTAGTTGCGGCGTGCGGGATCTTTAGTTGCGGCGTGCGGGATCTAGTTCCCTGACCAGGGATTGAACCCCGGGCCCCCTGCATTGGGAGCGTGGAGTTTTAGCCACTGGACCACCAGGGAAGTCCCTTTCTTTTTTTTTAACGTTAATGTTTTTTCTGATTTCACCAATGATATGTGTTTATTATAGACATTTAGGAAATATAAAAAAATATAAAGGAAATAAAAATCATCTATAATCCCATACCCCGTGATAATCACTATGACCTTTTGGTAATTTTCCTTTTTTTTAAACTTAAGCCTTTGAAAAGGTCACCTGTCCTTTGAGTCTGAAAGTCAGAGCACAGAGTTTCTTTCCAGTTGCACCCTCGCCAGGTTTCCTTCCTGGTGGCAGGGTGCATTGCATCAGGCAGCCGAGTGTCGTGCGCCCTGTCGCAAGGTGCTAAAGCACATACGGTGAACCCTTTCACAGCCAGAGCGCACTGAGTGCACGGTTCACCCTTTACCTCCTCACTTTAATGTGCAGCTTACCGACAGACGTCTGTCTGTTGGTAAATAGGGACCGACTTCTCCTTGCTGCACAGCTGCCTGCCCCCTCCCTGAGGCATCATTGGCTCCAGCTTTTGCTGCTGAAAGACGTGCTGCTCAACCAAATGTGTGTTATTTTGTGCGAGTGCTTGTGCATCCATGAGATAAATTCCTAAAAGTAGAATTGACGGGCTGAATAGGTCAGGTGTGCGTGTCATTTGGAGGCACTTCCTTCTGTGGCTCAGTCTGCATTCCCATCAGCAGCACCTGAGCTTTGCCAGCCCAGGGTCTTGTGAGCTTTTGGGTTCTGCCCACCATGATGGGTGGAGGACGGGGTCTCAGGGCAGCTTTATCTGAACGCAGGTGTGCACGACCTCGCGTGTGGAACATCCCTGTTTCCTTTCCTGTGAGCGCTCTGCTCCGACCCCTCACCTGTTTTGTTTTTTGTTTCTTTTTTGGCCCAGCTGCACAGCTTGGGGGATCTTAGTTCCCCGACTAGGAGTTGAACCTGCGCCCTCTGTGCTGAAAGCGTAGAGTCCTAACCACTGGACCGCCAGGGAAGTTTTCACCCCTCACCCATGTTCTGTTGGGGGCACAGGTGCCTTTATGTGGGAGGGAGAGCTGTCCTTTGGGGTTTGTGTCCGGGCTGGAATTTCCGTTTCTTTATTTCGGTGACCTCTGGGCGTTGGGGGAAATCAGAGCAGCATGAAATGCCCCTTGCTGCATGATTGCCTTGGTTTCTGGTCCCTCCTGCTCTGGAGACCTCTTGGCGAAGCCTTGGTCTTGACCCAGAACAGGTTTCTGGTCTTGTAGTCTGACCCCGTCTCTTTTTTTTTTTTTGCGGTATGTGGGCCTCTCACTGTTGTGGCCTCTCCCGTTGCGGAGCACAGGCTCCGGACACGCAGGCTCAACGACCATGGCTCATGGGCCAAGCTGCTCCGCGGCATGTGGGATCTTCCCAGACCGGGGCACGAACCCGTGTCGCCTGCATCGTCAGGCGGACTCTCAACCACTGCGCCACCAGGGAAGCCCAGACCCCGTCTCTTTTTATCCACATGATCACATGGAAGTTTTTCCTGCAGTAAGAGAATTGCTGCCCTCTGGTTTGGGTGGGCTGGTATGAGAAACCCCTTCCTTGGAAACTGTTGCCATTTTCTGAGTGGGAGTTTGCATGCCTCAAGTAGGATTAGACTACAAGCTAAGTTCACGCTAACGTGGAATTACAATAAAAAGCAAACCAGAATCAGACTTTATGTTTCTAAGTGAATAATGAGCTGTGATTTCTTAGGTTTGAATTGTGTTGGAAAGTTGGAGGGAGTAAGGCCCTGGAGAGTTGGCTGCCTCCTTGGTGACCTGCTGGGCCGGCTGAGCTGGGGCTTGGGGCAGCCCAGCACCCTCTAGTGGCACTAGTTCCAAGGACAGGAGTCAGCGTTTGCGGCAAAAACAGCTGCCAGGGTCCACCATTCAGCACTTAGATTCCTTCCAGAACCGAGGTGTGTCAGTTTCCTCCAGGTGAAACACCACCCCATCCTTCCTGTTTCCAGACCTCACTCTGACCAAGTGGGGTCTGGAAACAGGCTCCTGGGTCCTGGGTCCGGCCCCAGGGAAACTGGCAGTGCTTCTCCCACAGGAGTCCCAGGGGCATCGGTGTCCTCCCCGTCCCCTGTCCCTGCCTGGCAACAGCAGCGGCTCTGAGACTTCCCAGGAGCCCCCTGGTCTGTGGCCTTCCCTCTGACCCACCAGGTCCATGTTGGCCTCGAGGGTCTGGCCTGGCCCACTCCGCTCCTGCAGGGTGGACTGCACCTTGGAGCTAAGAAGGGGAGGCTGCGCAGGCGGCGGGGAACATACAGCTCTTTCTTGGTGGAGACTTGCTGGCTGACCCCTGGGAAGGGCGTTCTCAGAGCAGAAGTGAGAGGCTGGAAGCTGTGAGAACTGGTTGAGGTTAGGGGTTGGGGTGGGACTTTGCAAAGGAATGGCTCTGGATTGGCTGCTTTAATTAAAATCCGGGTTTGTGGTGTGGCCTGGCGGTCCTGTGCCCCGGGACCTAGGTGCCTGTGGCCGCCTCAACTTGCCCAGCACCTGTGTCTCCCCGTGCAGCTTCATGACTTGAGTGACAGCACCGCACGAGGTCAGGGATGTCCTCTCGCTTTCTGTGACACAGCCCTCGTGCTCAGCATGTGGTTGGAGGGCTGAGTACACAGGCGTCCCCTTGATGTGGATTCCGTGGGGCTCGAAGAAGTGTTTGTTGAAGAGTTCTCAGAGCTGGCAGGGCCTGTAGTGGGCCCGGGAGGCTGGGAGCCTGGGGAAGCCACCCCGGTCCGGGCCTGCGGGTGGTGCTTTGTGTGCTGGGGATGCTGCCTTACTGCTGCCCATCCAGAGCAGGGCCCACAGGCACGTCCACAGGTACCCTGGGCATTGCAGTCCCTGTTGCCATGAAACGCACTTAAACTTAAACAGTTCAAGGTTGGCCTTTTGGAGCCCACCCAGACCTCGTGGGTCATGTGCAGTTTCGTCCCAGTACATGTTGTGTTTGGACCAAAGGGTGTAGGGCTGGCTTCGAAGGTCTCTGGCCTGGGGCAGGAAGAAGGGTGACCGGTCCGAGGCTAGAGGAGGACGTCAGGTTAGGAATTGAAATTCTCTCTTGGATGCTGAGGTGTGAGCTGATGAAATGAGCTGGTGCACAGTCTGGGGTGGGAAAGATAAGAGCTTGTTGGAAGGCCGGTGTGGCCGCCTCAGGACGCATCTATCTCAAGTCGCAGGCGGGGCGGCGTCTCGGAGCTGTGTGAGGGGCCGGATAAGCCTCACACAGGGGCAGTGTTTTTCCTCAGTGTTCCCAGACCCAACCGTTAACTGCCGGCAAATAGAAGTGAGAGCTTCCCAGGACCCTTTTCGGGCCCAACTTCTACTCCGCTAGTCTTGTCTTAAAACTGCACGCACTTGAGAAACAAGGGTAAATGTCTCTCTTTCCTCCTCCTGACAGACCTCAGCACAGCTCTGGGCTCACCTCTTGATGGCGGTGGGGTTTATAGGGCATTCCCAGTGCGGTGCCCTCCCTCCTGGCTTGTTCCAGGGTGTCCCGGGGTTCGCCTGGTCCTGCAGCTGGCCCTCGGGTGCTGCTGGAGGTGGTGCTCAGGGTCTGCACGCTACAGAGCTCCGTTTGTTTGTAAAGAGGCACCAGCCTCAGTGCCAAGTGCCCCACGGGAGGAGGTCGCCAGTGTTGGGAACATGGAGTAAAGTCCACGTGGAAACTAGGGACCCAGGGAGGGCGTGTCTCCCCCCAGAGAAGAGGACCCCATGCCAGCGTGTGCCCAGACTGTGTGGCCAGGGCTCTGGGGACAGTGACATGGTGGAGAGTCTGCACAGGCCTTGACTCTTCATTTCCCTGGTACCCAGATTTGGCACTTGCAACTGAGTCTCCATGGGGCCTGTCCCAAGCCCCCTCCCAGCCCATACACACCCCCGCACCCTCCCCCCATCCCTTTTCTTACCACTCTTTTGGGCTTCTCATGTTGACACAGTTTGCTTATGATTCCCTGTGTCTTTCTCGGCACCGCTGAGTGGGAACCCCCAAGTACAGGGCTGTAAATTGTGCCCCAGGAGCCCGAACCAGTGCTTGGGGCCTCTGCACGTGCCACGTGGCTTGGCGACCTGCACGCGGCATCCCTGGGCTCCTTGAGGAGCCCACACGGCTATCTCTGAAATGAGAGGCCTCTCAGTGTTTACTTCTGACTCTGTGGCATTCATTCCAGCAGGCACTTTGAGCTGTGTCCTAGAGGTGAGCTCAGAGACAGGAAGACCTTGATTTTGAATCCACCAGCCTTTCTGAGCAGGGATGAAGTGAATGGAGGAGGAGCTGGCGCCCGGTTTCCTCCGCCTGCTTCCCTCATACACAGATGCTGAGAGCATAAATGTTGCCCAGGCAAGTGGAGCCACTACCCTGGGTCCCCTTCGTGTGACTTTTGATCCCTGAAGACCCTGTTTCTCAGGGTTTGACGTGAGCCGTCCAGCCCACAAAGGCCCTTGGCCAAGTAGTGGGGAGGCTCCAGGAGCCTCCGTCTGCTCAGGTGTACTTGCTTCCTTCTGGAAGAAGCCAAGAGTGGTGTCCTCCACTGGGACCTGAGGAAGGACCCAGGGTCTCTTCCCCAAATCGTGACAGTCACCAAACCCGTGCCTGGGTTTCATGTTGAGGGGCTGTGGCATCAGCAATGGCCAAACCTTTGCCCTCCAGACTCAGCCACAGCCTGCAGCCCCACCCCTGCAGCTCAGAGCCTAAGACCGTCCCTTGAGGGGGGCTCCTGGGGGCCTGGTTCTCCTGGCGCCCTGGTGACAGGACAGGCAGAGGGAGCAGACACTGGTGTTGGCAGGAGTCCTGGGGCAGTTGAGGTCACAGACGTGCTCTGTGTTCTTCCTACGGTCCTTTGCCCATTGCCCATTCCCTGCTGGAGACAATGAAGGCTTATTTTTACATTTGGAACTGCTGACCACGGATTCTGCCATCCGTCTGGGCGGAGCTGTGGGGAGAGACTGTAAGAACGGCCTGTGGGCGCGGGGCAGGGGCCACGGGGCCGCCTCCCAGCACCTTGCATCTGTGTGCCTGAGAGCCCTGAGACCTGGGCGCCAGCGGGGCCAGCAGAGTGGGGCTGGAGTGTGATGGGGAGGGTACCCTGGGCAGGGCAGGCGGGCCTCGGCTGGGCACAGACCCCCTTGCCTTCTGCTCCAGCAGTTGCTCCCCCCGCATCCACACCAGGTGCCATGCCACGGAGCCGTGGCCCCAGCTTTGTGTGTGGTCCCCCTGCACGGTGCCACTAGGAGACTGTTCTCCTGGCAGGGGCTTCCTGAGAGATGGTCCCCCCAGAGCGGACACATGTTCCTCGGGCCTTTTCCTTCCTCCGTTCAGGAAATGCACTCAGTGCCCTCACGTACCCCACCATTACCAGTTGTGCAGTGAGAAGTGCACCTTGTGACTGAATTCTGGTCGGGAAACAGCACTGACCAGCAGACGGCAGGTTGTGCTGCTGCCCGGTGCACAGGACACACGGGAACTGTGAGCAGCCTGTGGGCCTGGCTCATGGTTGAGCCACTGAGAAGGTGGTGCTTGAGTTGAGACCTGAAAAGGGGGGAAGGAACCCCGGGGCACCTGGGGGAGAGTGTGTGGCCCAGGGCAATTACACGGGCTTGGAGAGCCGCAGGGCAGCCTATTTTGCTGGACCCATGGGAGGCGGGGAGGAGACAGGGTCGGAGAAGAGTGGGCAGGTCCCACAGGGCTCCAGCACTCTGGGGTCTTGGTTGGGACTGCTTACGTGGGAGCCCTGGGGGTCTGAGTGGAGAGGGCGGACAGAGGGGGCCAGAGTGGAGAAGGTCTGGACTTTGTCCCTGCCGTGAAGCAGATAGGATTGACAGATGGTTTGAGGTGGGATGTGAGAAATGAGGGTCAGACGCAGAGTTGCCACGTCTGGCCTGAGCAAGGCCAGGGCTTGAAAGAACCAAAGTTCCATCACGGAAACGAGGGAAGCCGAAGGTTTGAGCCGAGGCTGGCGGTGGCGGTGGCCGTGGAGCCCCTGGGGCTGCTGGTGTCTGCAGGGGGATGGGCCCCTCCCCGCCAGGACCTTCCTCTCCTGCTCAACTCTCCCTTTTGGTGACAGGCCCTGCCCTGCCTGGCAGCCCACTGTGATGGAGCCTTCCTCAGGTGTGCAGAGGCGGCCTCAGGATACCCCTAGTGCACTGAGCCTGTGGGACAGAGATGGGAGCCCTGGCTCTCTGGTTGGACTACAGATTCCAGGGCTGGCCAGGAATACAGTTTTTGTGGGTGTTCCTAATACTTTTTCTTCTCTTACACATACTGAGGTCTGGGACAAGATGCTTTCTTGCTCTGGAAGTCTCCCCCTGTAGTTTCCTCCGTGTGCCGGGAGGAGGCGCCCTCAGGGGGGGTCTGTGTGGCTTGTGTGCACAGCTGGGAGCTGCTGTGTGGGTGGCTGACGGCCTGCTTTCTGCAGCCTGTGCACATCTGGCGTGGTGCGGCTCCACGTCAACAGCTGGCTGGAGGTGAGCTTCTGCCTGCCCCATAAGATCCACTACGCGGCCACGAGCCTTATCCCCCCCGAGGCCATCGAGCGGAGCCTGAAGGCCATCCGGTGAGTGCCAGCCCCACGCACACCCTGCCGGGGCCCTGCTCTCCTGTGTCCTGAGGTTTACCAAGTACTTGGTTCCAAAAATCGTCTTTTCCTCTTCCTGCCACAGAAATTGGCAGGTAGGGCGCTGCTGTTTACAGAGTAAAAACACATGCTTTTGTGTCCAGTTTTGTCTAGAGATGACCACCCCAGGTTCCCCACGGGCCCTCTCAGCACTGCCTGGCCAAGCGGGGCACTGTGCTGCGGTCCCAGATGAGGGCCTGGGCAGGGCTGTGGGGATGAGCATCATGGCAGGGACAGGGAACCAACCACGGGAGGCATTGTGTCTTCATGGTGTTACTCACCGAACCTCCTGCTCAGATCAGAACTTGTGAGATCTGTTTCTTCATGTCACTGATTTCCTTCGAGGAAAGCGCTGAGCCCAATCTTCTGCCTCCCCCTCCTCCACCAAGTCCTTTGTTTCCTTAAATGTTTTTTAACCAGAAAAAGAAATCTGGGTACATAATAGAAAATGTTGAGACAACAGAAAGCAAAGCACTGCCTGGTCCCTCCTCCCTCCCCAGGCCTGTGCGCCGCCCCGGGCTTCCTTGCTAAGCGTATTTCTAGGTAGTTCTGTTCATAGTCTGCAGTGGGGATTTTGCTTTTCCCATATTTGGGACTCTTTCCTTAGGAAAGATTCACTTGTTTTTGAACGAACCTTTGCTGGGCAATCCCAGAGGTGGGATGGAGCCGGGTCACCCGTCAGGCCTTCCTCAGTTTTTTCTGTGGGTGATCCTTGCAGGTTTTTAAAGGCCTCAGGGCACAGCACTGTCTTCCGCTTCCTCCCTGGCCTCTTCTCTGCAGGTGCACACCCAGGGCAGGGGCCTGGGGCTCGCTGGTTGTGCTGACCTGTGTCTCTGCCCCACAGCCCGTACCACGCCCTGCTGCTGCTCAGCGACGAGAAGTCCCTGCTGGGCGAGCTCCCGATCGACTGCTCCCCAGCCCTGGTGCGTGTGATCAAGACCACGTCTGCTGTGAAGAACCTGCAGCAGCTGGCCCAGGACGCAGACCTGGCCTTGCTGCAGGTACCCTGGGGGCTTGAGGAGACACCCTGGGTGGGCAGGATGGGCAGCAGGGAGGGGCTGGATGCATCACAGCTGGCACCTCAAGCCGCCTCCCGAGGGCCTCCATCCAGCCGAGGGCTGCTGCATGGCCTGCTGTGGTGGTGGGTGGATCTGGAGTCCGACCTGGGATCAGGGCCCCGGGACTGACTTCCTCCTCTGTGGAGGGAGGGGGCAGTGAAACTGTGGCAGAGGGGTGAGGCCATCGTGGTGCCAGGTGACGGCGCCGCGCAGGACCAGAGCCAGGGCTGGGGGCTTGCAGGGTTGAAGCAGGGGCACGCAGGGTGCCTTAGCCCATGTGGGAGCCATGCAGAGCCAGCACCAAACCCAGTGGCCTTGATTCCCCCCGCCACGCCCCACGGGCACACAGGCCTGTGTTCTGTGCAAGGTGCCACCTCCTTGCCGAGCCACGTGCTCATGAGCTGCCCTTTCTGATCAGATGGGGGCCCCTCCGCCCTGGCTGTGGATCTGGTTTGAACCTGGGCAGGGGCTGGGGGCAAGGAAAAGCACAGGGAGAAGTTGGAGGCCAGGGGCAGGGGGCCGGGGCAGGGGGCCTTCCAAGCGACAGCCTGAGGGTGGACTCAGGGTCTGGAACGGGGCACTGTGTGACCGCCAGGGGGCAGCAGGGCCTGGCCCAGGGACCAGTGGCTCCTTCAAAGGCCAAGGGTGGAGCACCATGAGGCAGGCCACCTAGGCCCCTGTGAGGCACCTCCAGGGAGCCCTTGGCCTTTGCTCCTTAGCACGTTAGGGGAGCTTGTCTACCAGGCCTGACTCTCAGGCCGTTTTTCCCCAAAGCAGCCTTTCTGGATTCTGTCGTCCCGAATAAGCCCTTCCCCCATCTCTACCCCATGACCTTTGTCCACCCCGTCTGAAAGTGTTTATCGGGCTCTGCCTTCGTGTTTCACATGGGCTCCTGGACTGCCTTCCTAGCACCCACGAGACACAGAACACTGAACGCGCTAGCTGTTGTGTGTGCGGGGTTTGTGTTCTGACTGGCTGATTGGCAGATGCCTGTGAGTGTGCAGCTCTGAGGGGGTGACCCTCACTGTCCCCTGAGGCTGCCCAACATGGAGCCTGTTTGGACGCTGTGCCTCACAGTTCCCCCAGACACAGACAAAGCTCTGATGATGTCCCCTTCGCCTCTCCCCGGCCTTGCCATGGGGTCCCCTTGCTGTTTCCTTCCATGCCCCTTCCCACTGAACCTGGTGCAAATCAGAGCTTGCCGCTGGTGTGGTCGTGCAGACGCCCCCTGGGGCCCAGCCCTGGTGGTTGACCTTACCAGAGGGCTGCTTCCTGCAGCAGACCACCTAGCGGAGGCCCCGTGGGGAGGGAGGGCAGCGAGCCCAGCTGGAACCTCAAGCACAGGTGTGAATGTCAGCAGATGATTTAAAATCACTCATGTTCCATCCTAGGCAAAAAAGCTCTACAAGTATTTTGAGGGTTTTTTGTCATGATGAAATTAATATATTCTTATAAAAATTCAAATATCATACAAATTATAAACAGAAAAAAAGAAAGTCCCCATAATCCCATATCCTAGTGGTAACCTAGATTCCTCCAAGCTTTTTATATACATATTAACACATAATCTTTGAATAACAAAATTGGGATCACATACTACTTGTGATTGGGTGAACAGTGGCCCCGTAGACCTAATCCTCGGGACCTGTGAGTGTGACCTTCCTTATGTGGGACTTTGCAGAGGGGAATAACTCCTTGAGACAGGGTGATGATCCTGGATGATCTGGGTGGGCCCTTCTGAGAGGGAGGCGGGGATGTGACCATGAGGCAGAGATGAGACGTGTGGTCACAGCAGCTTGGAAGCAAAGAACAGTCTCCCTGCTGACAGCTTGACTCCAGCCGGGTGATCCTGATTTCAGACTTGTGGCCTGCAGAGGGCGCTCTGGCTGCAGGGAGAGGTGGGAGGTGGAGCCCATTGGGCGAGGGTGGTGGCAGAGATGGAGGGAAGAGGGCCTGTGTCCTTTAGAGCCATCAGCACTGGGACTTGGGCTGAGAAAGAAGAGGGTCAGCGATGGAACTGAAATTTCCTCTGTGTTTGAGTTGTCTGTGTCACTGGAGGCCCTGTTTGCCGAGACGAGGTAGAGGTGTCCCCGGCACTGTCACAGGTATGCATGCACCCTCAGAGGCACTTGGCCGTGGTGCTGCAGGATGAGCGGTGCCCGTTGCCATGGTCCCACCCTGGCTCCCTGTCCTGGCATCATGGTCTGTGTCTTGAGAGTCCAGGGCAGCAGGACAGTGGGATGTTCTCCAGGGATGAGTGTGTGGAGGGGGCAGGTGCAGTGACCCACATCCACTGTCACGTGGAGCCCCGACCCCATGCTGGGCGCCGGCTGGGCTGTGGGCTGGCCTCTGCTGGAATGTGCAGCCAAGCCCCTTGATCAGCTGGACTGGCCTCATCTCAGGTGCCCCAGCGTCCCCGTGCTGGTGCCAGCCAGGACGGCTCAGGGACCAGTGATGGAGAGGCTTGTGGCCATGAGCCAGGGAGCTGCGTGGGTTGGCCTCCCCAACATTGCCCTCCCGGCCCTCTGCCCGCAGGTTTTCCAGCTTGCTGCGCACCTGGTGTACTGGGGCAAGGCCATCATCATCTACCCGCTGTGTGAGAACAACGTCTACATGCTTTCTCCCAACGCCAGTGTGTGTCTGTGAGTCCCCCTGTCTGCCAGAGCCCAGGGTCCCCAAGTGGGCAGGGGTGTGGCTGGCAGGGCCGGCCAGGTGGTGCTCCCCAGGTCAGCTGGGCCCACGTTCCAGTCCTGGCCTGGTCCAGCCCTGCATGGCACCCCTGGCCTGTGCTCTTCCAGCACCTACGGCCTCCAGGAAGGGTCTGTGCCTTCCCGTACCTGCTGGCCAGTGGGTGCTGCACGGGGCACCTGGTGGGAGGTCAGGAGCCTTGGCCTTGATTAGGGGGCTCCTAGGGGCTGTGGTGTGGGGGAAGCATCTGGGTTCTGTGCTCATTGCACCCATCCTGGCCCACCCACCAGGCTGCGCCCCCTCCTGCCCACCACAGGCTCATGGCGAGGGTGCAGACACCTGAATGGTGGGGAGGTCTGCTGAGCTCACGGACCCTCACCCCCTGTCCCCAGGTACTCTCCGCTGGCTGAGCAGTTCTCACGCCAGTTTCCGTCTCATGACCTGCCGTCTGTCCTCGCTAAGTTCTCCTTGCCGGTCTCCTTGTCAGAATTTAGGAACCCCCTGGCCCCCGCTGTGCAGGAGGTGAGTCTCAGGAACTCTGGGAGCCCAGGAACCGCCCACCTGGCGTCAGTCCCTGATTCCAGGCTCCCAGTGCTGCCGTGCTTTTAGCCTTGGTTTGGGGGGAGGTGCTTGCTGTGTAGGTGGTACCTGCCCTGCCATGGTGACCAGAAGCCGGGTCCCTGGCTAGGCTGCCTGCGGACACTTGGGCATTGCAAGTCCCTCCCCCACATGGAGCCCCCCTGCCCATGGTGGGCACTTCTTAGGGTTAGAACGCAGTTAAGAGGCCCAATTGGCAGGAGATCGGTGACCTCTCCTGGGAGGACAGCCACTTGGTGCCCCCTTCTGGGCCTGGGGATCCCATAGTTGGGGGACGCAGAGGAGATTTTGTTTTCACTGAGCCTGGTCCCTACACTCCTACTCCCTCCCCTGCCTGCCATGGTCCAGGTGGCCACAGGGTCTGTGGGTCTAAGTCCTGGGCTCACTGGTCCCCAGAATCTCCTCATCCAAGGGGTCCTGGGTCTTGGTCAGGGCGAGAGGCAGGCAGGAGTGCTGGGTGTGGTGGGCTGGCCACCAGGGAGGGGTGAGATGTGTGGAGCGAACTGGTGAGTTCTGTGTTTGTGGCAGGGTTGAGTGTAGCCTGGATCCGAGAGGCTTTGCCTCCTCCCCTCCACTGCAAACCTGGGGCTCGGGGGCTCTGGGCAGGGCCAGGTGGGACAAGTGTCGGAGATGGGTCTGGGTGTTCTCAAGGCTTTGTCTTCAAAAGTAAAGTATTTGCTTTAATAAGTGCCAGGTCTGTTAGGCAAAAACAGTCCTTAAAAGCTTAAAAGGGGGCTTCCCTGGTGGTGCAATGGTTGAGAGTCCTCCTGCCGATGCAGGGGACACGGGTTCGTGCCCCGGTCCGGGAAGATCCCACATGCCGCGGAGCGGCTGGGCCCGTGAGCCATGGCCGCTGAGCCTGCGCGTCCGGAGCCTGTGCTCCACAACGGGAGAGGCCACAACAGTGAGAGGCCCGCATACCACACACACACACACACAAAAGCTTAAAAGGAAACCCTCTTCCTCCTCAAGTTGTGAATGAGGAGGAGACCCTGTTGGTCCGTCCGCTCATTTAGACGCCAAGTGTGACTGTTCTGAATGCCGTCTTTCATGGCACCTTTGGTTTCCAGGAACTGTGCCAGGTCATGCCAGCTGAATAAAAGACACACTTTGCATGTTCACCCTCTCCCCTCCCCAGCGGAAACTTCCCGATGGTCCGGATGGCGGGTGGCTTTTCTAGGCCAAGCCTGAGGGGCCCGGATGGAGCCAGTTCTGGTTCTGCTCAGTCCCAGGGTGAGGCCGCCTGCCTTCCATACCTACTACTTCAGGCCCAGAATGTGCTCAAGTGCTGATGAAGTCTCTTAATTTAATATAATTTTTATTTATTTAAATTGATTTATTTATTTTGGCTGCGCTGGGTCTTTGTTGCGGCGCGCAGGCTTAGTTGTGGTATATAGGATCTTAGTTCCCCGACCAGGGATCGAACCCGGGCCCCCTGCATTGGGAGCAAGGAGTATTAACCACTGGACCACCAGGGAAGTCCCTCATAATTTAATTATTTTACAATCCTTTTTAATTTTCTTTGGTGTGACTGGGTTCCATATGCCCCTATTTCCATTCCCGGTCAGCCAGCCAGCCCCTCCCAGCAAGGGACCCCCAGGGATGAGCAGGTGGGTGTGTGGGTCTGAGGACGGGGACGCCAGGTGCACACACGCCCCCACTCACGGCTGCTGGAGCACCACCTGCACAGGCTTCCCCGTCCCCAGGCAGGCTTTCAGGTTGACCCAAGGTGGGGGGACTTCTTTGCTCACAGGGCAGCTGCCAGCAGCCTCTTTCTGAACCGTGTCCAGGGCCCGCACAGAGGCTAGTGGGCTGGGGAAGAGGGGGCAGAGCAGGTCCCCCGCGTCACAGGTCCTGCTCCTCAGCTCTGGGCAAGAAAGGACGGCCGTGGGCAGCCCGGGCGTGGGCAGGAGCAAGGGCAGGTGTGGCCCCGCTGCCTCCCCTGGACGGGACTTGGGGTTGCAGAGCGGCTGGCGGCTGGGTGCTCCCTCTCCTGAGGTGTGGGGCCGCGCCGACCTCCGGGGTGACCTGGGGGTCATGTCTCAGGCCTGCCCGTCCTGCAGACGCAGCTCATCCAGATGGTGGTGTGGATGCTGCAGCACAGGCTCCTGGTCCAGCTGCACACCTACGTTTGCCTGATGGCCTCGCCCAGTGAGGACGAGCCCCGCCCCCGGGAGGATGACGTGCCCCTCACCACCAGGGTTGGCGGCCGCAGCCTCAGCACGCCCAACGCCCTCAGCTTTGGCTCCCCAAGTAGGACCCCCTGCCCAGGGCATCTGTCTGGTGGGGGGTGAGCACCTTGGGCGCCCTCGGAAGAGGCAGGCGGCCAGGAGGCCCAGTTTGGGCATCTCAGGGAATGACCACAGCACCTTCACAGGGCTGCACTCGAAAACGTGCACACACAGTGCCCGTGGGCAGCTGTGTCCCCGAGGATGCCACTTCGCCCAGCTGGGCAGCTCTCCCTCGGGGAGGTCCCCTCCCCCGCCTCCCTGAGGATGAGGCTCTACCTTGCTGAGTCAGGAGCAGCCTGGCCCAGCCTGGGGTCAGAGCAGACCACACCCCATCCCTGGGAGGACCGTTGAAACCTCCGTGCTCAGGGCCTATGAGGAGAGTGACTGTCATAGTCCCTTTTCGAAGGAGCTGTTTTGGCCACGGTGTGCCCCCTAAGGCGGCAGCCCCTCACCCCAAGTCCCTGGCTTGGGGAAGACGAGGGGCTGGAAGGTTTAGGGGGAGGCACCTCCCCAGGCTAAGGCGGGGCCTTGGACATCAGGCTCAGTGCTGGACCTGCCTGCCCAGGGCTCCTGTCTTCTGAGTGGGTGGGAGGGGTTGGATGACCAGGCTGGCCTTGGGGTGAGGGGCTGCTCCCCAAGGGCACAGCAGTTAATCCCCAGGTGGGCGCAGGTGACTCGTGGGGCTGGGGGCAGCCACTCCCTGACTGTGCCCATCCTCAGCCAGCAGTGATGACATGACCCTCACCAGCCCCAGCATGGACAACTCCAGTGCAGAGCTGCTCCCCAGTGGGGACTCGCCACTCAACAGGAGGATGACGGAGAACCTGCTGGCCAGCCTGTCTGAGCATGAACGGGCAGCCATCCTCAGCGTGCCCGCGGCACAGAACCCTGAGGACCTCCGCATGTTTGCCAGGTGGAGCAGGGGCCACATCTAGGGTCAGGACAGAAAGTGGATCTCAGCTTAAATCCCGATGGCAAACAGCCCTCACTGGTTGAGGTGGCATCTCCAGTACACAGCCGTCCCCACCTGGCACCTGCATGTGGGGGTCTCTCCTGTACTTCCTGGGTGTTTCTTGTCACGTCTTGGGAAGCAGCAGCAAGTTCTTGTCCTCATGGGGCTCGGGTGGGGCCCTTGGTCTCCACACCATAGGTGACACAGACTTGTCACACCCAGTCCTGAGTTGGGTGCACTGGGTGTATGGTGTTCTGGGAGCGTCAGGTTGTCAGGGGCTGAGCCCCGAGCTGAGGTGCCCTAAGAGCCACAGCAGCATGAAGCAGAGAAGCTGCCAGCTGACCCTGCACTGCCCTCACCTCTGTCAGGGCACTGAGGCGGGGTGACATTTCAGGGGCTACGGTGGGCAGCGGGTCCAGGGCACTGCTTGGGGCAGGGGCCTGAGGACCCCCCCCTGCTTCCCGCCAGCTCCGTAGTTGCGCTCATACCCACCCCCCACCCCCCAGGCTCCTGCACTACTTCCGCGGCCGCCACCACCTGGAGGAGATCATGTACAACGAGAACACGCGGCGCTCCCAGCTGCTCGCGCTCGTGGACAAGTTCCGCAGTGTCCTGGTGGTGACCACCCATGAGGATCCGGTCATCACTGTCTTCCAGGCCCTGCTCACCTGAGCTGGGGCACCGGAGGGAGCCTCCCCCACCCCAGGCTCCTTCCCTCCCCATGGGGCCCCTGCTCTCCACATCCTAACCCGCCTCCAGTCCTGGAAACAGCCTCAGGGGCTCTGAGCTGAGAAGGTGAGGCTCGAGCTGGGAGAGCATCCAGGACTCATGCCTCTGAGTGAGGCTTGCATGCTGCCCACACCAACTTGGCCCTTATTTCTCTCAGAGCCCCGCCCCCGCTCCCATGTTCCCTGGGCCTGGGCCGTCCAGAGCTTCAGGTCCGAGGGCCTGGCCTGGCCTGTATGGCCAGCACTGGCCGCCTGCAGGCACCCTTCCCCCCAGCTTGCCGGTGCCTGGCCCAGCCCCTCCCCCCACCACAGTCCTGTGTTAGCCACCAGGAGGCCATGGCCAAGGGGTCACCCCCATGCCACCTGAAGCACAGGGACCTGGGCTAACGCTGTCCCGCAGCTGTCTTAGCTTCCCCTTGCGGGGGTGGGGGGGTGGTGGTGTCTGCACCAGTGCTCCCCACACACGGCTGCCTCAGGCCTGAGGAGGAAGTGCACCTGCTGGCCCTGGGTCCTCCCACAGAGACTAGCTGGCCACCGACGGGGGCTCCGGCCGAGAGACAAATGACACTGTTTTCTATAAACACAGCATTTATTTCATTTTTAAACAATTAAAAATCCTCATCCCCGCTGGCCTTTGCTCTGGCCTGTGCGTCCCGCTCGGCCGCTCTGTCTACCACACTGACCCAGGGGCTGCCCTGCACATAGAAGCGCAGGGGCTTCAGGGCCCACTCTCCTGCGCTGCCTATGCCCACTCGGGCTGCTGCCACCACAGATGGCTCACTGGGCCCCAGGGGGCCCCGCTCCAGCCACACAGCCTCGTCTGTGGCCAGGTCCCGCTGGTCGAAGCTCTTGTCGATGGCCAGGGCCTGGCACAGCTTGGAGGGACCGTTGCAGAGCTCAAGGTCTTTGAGGGCTCGTCCAGCAACGCCTTTGCGGAGGGTGTGGCGAAGCTGCCGCATGGCCTCCAGGCCCCCCAGGGGCTCCAGCGCTCGTAGCAGGACACATGCCCCATCCCCTGTGGAAGAGATGAAGCCTCCCAGGCTGTCGCCCCGCTACCCAAGGCGTGACCAAAGCTTTGGGGGTGACACCTGTGCTCACTCACCGTCCAGACCCTCTGCCTGCCTCCCCCTCCTGCACACCTGCACCCACAAGGCACCTGTGCCTCTTATGGGCACCAGCTGGGGAGGCATGGAGCTCCCTGGCTCCCTCTGTGAGGTCAGCAAAGAAAACCCCAGGGTCCCCCAACCATCTCCCCCACTGGCTGTTGGGGAAGCTGGAAGCCTGGCTTGGAGCAGCCACCAGTGTGCACAGGATGCAGGTGAGCCCCACCCCAGGACCCAGTGCGGAAACTGACAACAGCAGGAGGTACCGACATAGCCCCCCACCTCCGTGGCGTCCCCTCCCCAACCAGTCCAGGCCACTTGTGGGACGGCAAACAAACACCCAGGCCCAGGGATTCCCTCGAGAAGACACATCTGTCCAGACCCCCTTGGATTCCTGGCTGGGGACGGTGATTACTCCCTGTGCCCTGGAAAGAGGCGCCCTGACCCTCCAGCAAGGCCACTGTCCTGGGACACCTGCTCCCCCGACTCTCAGCCCACCCGCTAGCTGGGAGTCTGAGGGGCTCAGCCTGAGGTGTGGCCAGGCCAGTCCCTCTCTCAGGCCTCAGCCACACAGGCCTTCCCATCAGCACCCAGGATCTAGCCTCCTGCACAGCCAGCAAGTGTGTGGGTGTGTGCGACCAGATGCCCCTTAACCAGCCAGCTTTCAGAGCACTTCGGAATGTGCCCAAGGGCACCTAAAGCCTTGAGTTTTAGTCCCTCTGTGATTCCTGGGCCGCTCCCCTCACTGGCCTCAAAGCTCCCTCTGGTTCCATCCTGAGCGTAGTGGGTACCACCTGCAGACAGATCTGGAGGAGTAGCTGACCCCTCCTCTCCTGGGATGCACCTGAGTCCAGACTCCTGACGGACAGGACACCCCTAGCTCGTCGCACCAGGCCTCCCCATCACCCCCCGCCAACCCCATCTGCCTGCACCAACCGCGCAGCCCCAAGTCCCAGTCTGCACGGCCTCCACCCCACAGGCAAGGACTGTCTCAGCTGCACCTCTCCCTCACTCCACCTGGATGACCCTTGGCCTTGTCTGCACCCATGTGGTTTTCTGCTCCCCTAACCTCGACGTTCCTGGGGCATCCTGGTCACGTAACCAGAAAGTAACACACCATCTCCCACATCTGCTCTGTCCACTGTACCCGCAGAAACTTGGGCTCCTCCCTTTCCTCACTGACTGCAGCCCCTTGTCCACGTGCAGTCTCCTCTCACGTGAGGGGTTGGTTCTAACGCCAAAGAAAAGCTCAGCGACCGGAGTAAGCTCTGTGCTTGATAACAGGGCCCTCGGGGGCAGTCCCTGTCACTCAGTTTCACACAGCACCTGCCTTCTGCTGGGCACAGGGCCAGTCGTGGATTCCCTGTGTCCTCTGGCCCTGTGGCTCTGGCATCAGGCATCCCCAGCTGTCTATTCTGGGCAATCACAACTCACACGTTAATGGAATCCTTCCACGTACCGGCAGCCCCTTACTGTCCTTGAGCCTTCATTCATCTTGCGACGGTGGCAGGAGGCTAGGCAGATGGACACTAGGACTGGCTAGCCAGAGTGGGCTGGGCAGACCACCCCCCACCCCACCCGCCGCTGCTGGTCAGCAGCGGCTCTGGCAAGACGGTGCTGGGCGCTTCCTTCCCAGCACAGACCACTCAGAAGACACAGCTGCCTACCCACGAAAGACCCAGTGGGTCCCCCAAGGTGTGTGGACCCTTCCAGGAGCTTTAGACCAGCATCTCTCCCATCGGCACCACTGACCTTTGGGGCCGTGATTCTGTGGAGTTGGCCGTCCTGTGCACTGTGAACTGTTGAGCATCCTCCCTGGCCTCCACCCACTAGAGGCCAGGAGCATCCCCACAGATGTGATGACCAAAAATGTCTCCAGACATTGCCTCATGTTCCCCAGCGTGGCAGTATCATCCCCAGTTGAGAACTGACCCAGACCCCATAACTGGCCGCCTGGCGAGGCTCCTGCCTGAGCCCAGCTCACCCCAAATCGATCTCACTCTTTGTTTCCCCACGTCAGCCCCTCCCGAGTCCTCTCTGGGCTGGCAGTGACACCAGCACTGAGCTCTGGGGCCAGCGGTGGGCTCGTGAACCCATGTGCTCGGTGTTCAAGTCAACCCGTGACCTCTATTCTGTGGGGCCCCTGGCACCTCTAACCACCATCCGTGCAGCCAAAGCTCCTGAAGCCCTCACCTAGCCTAGCAAGGAAACCCCTTGCTCAATCATCTAGCCAACCTGGTCCTCCCGGGGTCTGCCAGCTGAGCGGGCTCTGCCCAGGCCTCCTGCTTCCCCAAGCTCCAGCACCGCTCACCTTGGCTGGAGACATTCATGCAGAAGTACATGCCATAGATGAGGTACACATATAGCGTCCCTGGCTTCATGAACATGCTGCGGTTGCGGGGGGTCTGCCGGCCACCCTTCGAATGGGCAGCTTCATCCTCTGGCCCCAAGTATGCCTCAGTCTCCACGACGCGGCCACGGAGCTCTGTGCCATCATCCAGCCGTCGGACCAAGACCTGCTCAGCATAGGAAGGAGCCGGGTTTGCTCCACCCTGACAGTCCACAGCCTGGGCTCATCTCCCCAGCTCAGGGTGTACAGGTACAGGACACCCAGGTACAGCTGGCTCTTCCCCACCATCCCCTCCATCCTGCTGGACCACTGGACCACAGGCCCTGCTCACCAAGTGTCCTGTCCACAGGGTGAAGCCATCTCAGGCCGGCCAGGGCTGGGCTGGGCACCAGCACTAGTGAATTCTCACACTTCCTCTCAGCAGGGTCCCCTTGGACTTAAAGCTTAGCCTGGGGCCGAGCAAGTGTGAAGGGCACAGGGCCCTGCCTGGGATTCCAGAGCCTGTGGAGCCCCCTCCCCCTGGACTAACTGCAAAGGACCGTCACACTCAGCCCCCACCCAGCCAACTCTGAAAGCAGCAGGATCAGCTGCCCAGCAGTGCCCCAGGCCTGGCCCACGGCCCTGGGGGTAATGAGCTCCACAAGGAGTGGGTCAGCGGAGGCAGGAGGCCAGGAAGGCAAGCCTGGCGACGGCTGCCTTGGACAGCACCCTGGGCAGGGTGGGTACAGGAGGGGACAGAGGGGCCAGCCGAGGACAGGGCAGGGGGCAGTTGTCAGGGGCTGTCCCCAGAGGGGTGGGTGCTCTCAGGCCAGCAGAGCACCTAGGAGAACAGAGTAGGCCACAGGAGAGCCAGGCAGGGCCTGCGGAGTGCTGAGTACCCCGGGAGCTGAGTCCTCCCCCGCCTGGAGTCCCTCTGCGGTTCGCCACGCGTCACCATGGTACGGCCCCAGGAATGGCCAGCAGTCATGCCCAGTGTCCGGAGCCCCAGGTCTGACTCAACCAGGGTTCACAGTGGAGTTTCAGGGGCCAGCCACCTCACCAGGGCTGTCCCTAGCACCTGCCTTGTCCTTAGGCCAGAGCCTTAGGCAAGTTGGATGGCCAGGCCACCATGCCTTAGCCCACGGAGCTCAGTGTGTCTGTGGCCAGGGTCAGTGTCATGGGGGCAGGGAGGGGTGTGCTGGAGGCTGCACTCGGGGGTAAGGGTTAGAGGAAGCGTTCCTGGAGACAAAGCCCACAAATCCCCTTATGTGTGCACAGGTGGGCTTGGCCAGAGCTCCTCAGATGAGGCCTCCCTCCCATCTTCCCAGGAGATGAGAGGGAGCATTCCCTGTCAACCTGACACCTCCATGGGGCCTGGGGAGGAGCCTCCCACAGCCCTTTCCTCACTGTCTTCTTTCCTGTCCTGAATTTCACTGATACCATTTCCAGATAGCAGATGGTGGTTGCCCCTAACCCCCATTATAAGCATCTCCTCCTTGCTGGTGGAGGGTCCCAAGAGAGGCAAGACCCTTCTCAGCCGAGAGGGTGACACAAGAGTGGTCTGGGTTGTCATGGCAACTCATTGCTCCTTGCAGTGACCTGCTTAAGGATGAGTGCATGACCAAGGCTGGTCAAGAGGTCTGTGAGGACGTCCACTGAGGGGTAATGAAAAAGGCTCTCCTCCCTAACCAAAGGCACATATAGGGTGAGACCCTCCCTTCTCTGCTGGACATCGCCCTGTCTACCCTCGGGCTCAAACAGGCGTGATGCAAGCCTAGGGGAGCCTAGGGGGAGACTGTGACACGCTGAGGCCCTTGGGCCCTCTACCTGATGCGGGGCCCACCTGCCCCATGTGCCCTTTTACATGAGATCATAACCTCTTCTGACTTAAGGTGCTTTTACAAGGACCTTCTGGCCCTTGCAGCTGAAAGCATCCTCATGGGAACAGACTCTGGTCGCTGCTCAGTGAGGTCACACTTTAGGTCACATTCCACTAGCTCACATTTTAGGATCTGTTCCTGGTACCAATTTTCTATTAGCCACAGAAACTGACTCTCCTTGGCCATTTTAACCTAAAAGTAGGCTCACTAAAGGGCACAGGGTAGCCATGGAACCTCCAGGAGGACCAGAAAGCCAGGCCTAGACAGATGGTGCTCCAGACGGATGTGGCCAGAACTCTTCTGCTGTGGCACATGCCATGTACATACAACATGGTGACGGGCTCCACCCCCAAGGGCCCTGGGCGGTCCTGCTTCCCACCCCAGGACCTGGAGCTGCAGGGGCTGCTGGGAAGCCAGCCACTGTGAGCCACTGTGGGGAGAAGGAGGCTGTCCTTCATCAAGACAATCCTGATGCTGGGCAGCCCGTAGGCCATGGCCTCAGCTGCCATGTGTCTAAAGCTGCTACACACATAGACAAGCTCCGGCAGGGGCACTGACTGTGTCAGCGGACGGGGCAGGCAAAAGCAGCCCCTCACAGACAGAGGTGCCAGCGCTGACCGTGATCCTTGTAAGAAACCTGCCCTGAGGGCAATCCCAGGTGGACCAGGGGTAATGCTCCCACAGCCCCAGGGGGAAGGCTAATGTTGTAGCTGACCCGTCCTCACTGCCCAGAGCAGGCAGGCACCCCTAACAACCTCTGCATTCTTCCCAGCTGACCCGGGACCCAGAGGCTGCCCCAGATGACTGAGGTGGAGCTACCCAGGAGCAAATGTGGGCAAAGCGGCTGACTGCATGCGGCCACGCAGGGCCAAGTCAGGGACATGAGCCCAGCGGGGAGAGGGCTGGGGCCCACAGACGCTGCACGGTGATGACCCTTCAGCAGAGGCCACGCCGCTACACTTCCATTACCTGTCCCAGAAATGCCCGTGCCAGGGGGACTGCGGGCTGGTCGAAAAACTCTGATCCCAGGCGAGCAGGGCGGCCCTTTAAGCTTGAGAAATAGATGCTGCGCTGGGGGCCGAGGGTCGTGGGTGGCCCCAAGCGGGGCTGCTTGGGGGAAGCTGTCCGGGTCCCCTCTGGCGGGCTCTGATGCCGCTTGGCCTCCAACAGTCGCTGCTTTTTTTGCCCCATTCTTCAGGAAAGCTGAAACGGGAAAGGACAAGATAAAGGGTCTGAACAGGAGAGGACAGATGGTTGTGCAGTGAAGTCAGGAGCTCAAGGACTCATTCAACTGCCTGCCTGTCTCCTCATGTGCAAAAAGAGGGCAACCAGCCTGTGCAAACAGAATGCCATACCTGAGCCATACCTAGCATGCTCAGCCCTGTGCTGGGACCCAGGAGGACTTGGGAAATGATGGCACGTGAAGGCAGGCTGATGGCAGCAGTGACTGGTAGCCACTCTGCTGCACGTGCCATCCACAAGCAGGAGTGACAAAGGGCTGCAGGGCCTGGGGAGGGGACAGTGGCACCCAAGCCTGGGACAGGAGGGCTGCTACCCCGATTGCCACTCATCACGTGGTCTCCAAATGAACTTCTGAGCTTCTTTCTGGAACCCTTCCCTTTGCACCTGCCCCTAACCAGGAATTTTAAAACAGCTGTGACCTCAGTGGGGCCTGGCCGAGGAACGGATTGTGGGTCACTGTGTCATCCACACCCCTCCCCAATGCTGGCAGGGCTCCCACTGTGCCAGACCCCTCCTAGAATGGCCCAGAAGGCCTGACACACGCACATGGGTGAGCACCAGGCAGACTGTCTACTTGGCCCCATCCCAAGCGCTCAGGGTGTGACCCCCAATGAGGCCCCAGCTGTCCTCTGTCTCATGACCCAGGATGTCAGAATAAGGATAAGTGAAGCAAAAGTGAGGTGTGAGGAATGAGGAGGACCTGCCGAGACCGGCGCACTGTCTGCCTCCCACCTGCTGCCACAGGGCCTGGGAAACCTGACCACACACCCTTGGCGTTCTGGGACCAGCTGCTCTCCAAGGAAAGGAGCAGCAGGTGAGCACTGGGGCCTGGAAACACCCTCCTCAGGGGCTGATTCCCGTACCTCCCTGGCTTGTGACAGACCCATTATTATTATTATTTTTTTTCTTTTTGCGGTATGCGGGCCTCTCACTGTTGTGGCCTCTCCCGTTGCGGAGCACAGGCTCCGGATGCGCAGGCCCAGCGGCCATGGCTCACGGGCCCAGCCGCTCCGCGGCATATGGGATCCTCCCAGACCGGGGCACGAACCCGTATCCCCTGCATCGGCAGGCGGACTCTCAACCACTGCGCCACCAGGGAGGCCCCAGACCCATTATTTTTAACGTAAGTGTTGTCCGGAGCCGCCAGCCTGTTGAGAATGGATGTTGATATGACCGTGTCTGCTGACTCCAGGACGCTGAGGCCCCTGTTCTCCGCCCAGGTTTGGCCCCCGGCCTGCCCCGAGGCTCTGGGGTGGCGCTGGGTCTCTGCCCTGACCCACCCTGGGCGGTGGGGGTCGGCTCATGCAGATACCCTGGGACTGAGGCTCAGAGAGGCCTTGGCTCCCCCTCTGCAGACCTAGGATTTGAACCTGCCTCAGAGCCTCAGGCTGAAGAGTGGGGCGACCCTGCCGTTGCACCCAAGAGTGACCACTGCCCCAGAAAGTGACCTAAGGTGTCTGTGCCTCTGTTTCATCTGCAGAAAGGGAACCAACGTTGTCACACAAGATGGTTCTGAGAATAAAATGAGAAGCCGGGTAAGCACTTGTCTGGGTACAGCGAGCGCTCACCAATGTTAGGAAGAAACGCAAAACCTGGGGACAAGGGTCTCTTCCCAGGCTGGGCCCAGCCAGTGGAGGGCAGAAAACAGCAGCCTGGATGGGGGCACCCAAGAGACCCGCCAGCCCTCCATCAAAACCTGGGCAAACAGTGGGTTAGTAAGTAAAGGGAGAGCATTTGTCCGTCTGGGACAGACACTGAAGGGAGGAGTGTGGGGAAGTGGCCCCTCGAGGCAACCCTATGGTCATTTCTGCGGCAGGCGGGCTCGGGGCAGGGGGCGTCTGAGCCAGGCTGAGTGCCCAGCACGTAACCAGGACACCGGTGGCGGGCGCTCCTCCCAGACCTCACTGGCGACCTCGGGCCGGGCTTCGGCTTTGTTTCTGGCAAGTGGAGCAGCCGAGCCGGCCCAACCCCGCCGTCAGGCGCTCGTCTGGGAACTGCAGACGCCTAGGGGCGGACCGTGCGCACATTACTGGCTCCCACTCAGGGCTCACTGCGGTGGCGAGGCGACTCCGGGGGGGGTCCGCCCCCGAGCCAGTCCTTCGGCCGTGCGTCCGGCGAGGAGCACGCTCACCTGGGCGCGCACTCACCTGGGCCCCGCGGCGCGCGGGCAAGGCGGTTCCGTCAGGGATCTCGAAGCTGGTACCTGCCGGCGCGGAGCCCAGCCCGCCGCGGAGCGAACCCCACCGCCCACCCGGAAGCGCCGCCCGGTCCGGGGCTGGAGCCGGCGCCTGCGCTGAGAAGGACGGAAGCCCGGCGGGGGGAGGGGGCGGGCGCAGGCGCGGATCCGCCCCGAGGGAGGGGCCGGGCTAGCGACCGGAGTTTCCCCGCTGTCGCCCCTGCCCTGCGCCCTACCTCCCATCCGGGACAAAGGCCCGTGGCTGCTGGGACAGTTGTGGTGTGAGGAGGGGGAGCAGGCAGCTGGGGTGGAGGGGAGCCCTCCGCCCCGCGCCCCTCCCAGTGACATGCCCCCCGCCCCACTTGCACCCTGGTGCCGCCGCAGCCGCAGCGCTCACTCCCCCTGGTGACCTTCAGCTGGTGGTCAGACCACCAAGAAAGAGGCTTGGTCCCTGTGAACCTTGACTGGGCCCTAGAGGGGCCTCGTCTGGGGGTGTAGTGGTTTGGAGGTGCCCCAGATGGTTCGGTGGGGTGCGCGTGGAGTGTGCGTGAGGGAGGTGGTGTCGGAGCCCCTGGTCCTTGGGACTGCGGAGGGGAATTACTTCCTCCATAACTGCGGAGCATTTGGGTGGAGGGGACAGATAGGGCGGGGGAGTGTGCCAGGAAGACTTTGTCCTGGAAGTGGACCCAGGCCTTTCTGGAAGCACCACCACTCCCATCACAATATGGATGGGTCCTGGGATTCTGTGTCTGCAGTGGGGCCCCCACCCTTCCCACCACCGAAGGATGCTGAGAGGAGCCCGCCCAAGTCCGGGGGTGGGCCTGCTGGAGCATGGCCAGCCTCCTGAAGAGGCTGAGGCGAGCAGGAGGGCTGTGGGGACCCACGAACACCCCTCCTGCAGGGCAGTGGCTGGGGGCAGTGTGAGGTATGCCACTGCCCTCTGGGGCAGCAGGGGGAACGCCCCTGCCCTGGACCATGTCCTGAGCTGTCTGACTTGTGTCACCCTGGCCCTGTGAGGGGTACCCATGGGGCCTTGGAGAACAGTTGGGCAAAGGATGGTGTGGGGGGGGGGGCGGGGGGGAGGTGCTGGACGGGCCACGTGACTGGGGCCCTGGGATGAGCGAGTGTGGCACCTGGACTCAGGGCAAGTCCAGCTGGGAGAACCCTGATCTCCAACTCCTCCTCCTCCTCTTTGGACCAGCCCAGGAGCTCAACTCCAGCCCAGGCCCAGGCCCAGCTGTACTCCCCGCTCCCCCCAGGGCCCCAACCAGGACTTCCTGCGGAGGGCGGGGCAGCAGCCTTTCAGCTGCCTGCTGGAAGCCACCCAGCTGTCTGTGGCACTTTGTGCCGCTTCCTTCCGGGGGTGGGCAGTGTGTCGTCAATGAGTGCTTGTGAGGCGGGCCTGGATGTGACTCCCACCCCTTTCCTCCTTACCCTCTGCAGCCATTCTGCCCGAACAATGACTCCCCCTCCTGCCTTCCTGTGTGCCCAGCCTCCCTTCCCTCCTCCCTTCCCCCTCTCCCCGCTCTGGGAGGGAAACTGAGGCTACAGTTGGGCCAGTCCCCCTGGTGGGGGCAGGGGCAGGGTGGGTGCGGATTTGTATTCATTTTCATTTTGATTTCACAGATAGTGCATGGTCCTTGTAGAAATCACGGGGAGTCCACGCATTCCCAGAGGGGCGTCTTTTTCCCAACTTGAAGATGAGGAAAGAGAGGCTTGGAGGACAGCCCAGGAGAAGGAGGCAGGGCTGGAGCCAGCAACCCCTTCTCCAGATGTTCCAGCCTGAGTGCAGGGCCTTGCACAACCTCTGCCCCCGCTTCCCCCCACCCCCACCCCCCCACTTCCTGGTTTGTGGTCTGAGGCTCCACCACAGGCTGGAAGTGGTGGGCTGAGCATTCCCACTGTGGCCTACAGGGCAGGCAGGCTGGGGGTAAGAGGGTGGTCTCGGTGGGAGGAGGGGCCTGGGGCCTTCTCTTCTCATCCCCAGAGCGCCCTGCTTCTGGGCTGGGAGAGGCTCTTCAGTGGAGGATGAAGGTGAGGACACGCTCAATGCTTTGAAAGGGGCCAGTACTGGGCTGAGTTGCTCTGTGCCCTGCCAGGCCAGCCGTGGCCCCTGGAGGAGCCGTCAGACCCTGGAGCCTTGAGAGAAAGGACAGCGGCTCCACCAGCCACAGAGGCCAGCACTGTTCCTACCCAGCACGCTGTTCACTGTCCTTCTCTCTGTGTAGGGACAGCTAACACGGTGAAAGGGGCAGCACCTTCCGGGGGGGGTGACATCTCGGCAGGGCGGCCTCTGGGGCCCTCTGCAGCTGACGGGTCCTGGGGGCTCGGAGGCTCCTTGGGCAGAGCGAGCAGCTGTGGGGCTGCATCTTCCCTTCCTGGGGCTGTGCTGCCAGTGCTACCGGGCCCTGAGGCCAGGTACTTAGGGGCCCCCCTTGCCAGGCCCCAAGACATGGGGAGGGGCAGCTGCCTCAAATAGACGGTGACTTCAGGCTCTGGCTGGTCTGGCCCACTTCTGCCTCTTCCCCAAATAGCCAGGGGCTGGTCCCAGGCCCATTCAGGCCCCCCAAAGCTCAGGCTGGCCTGCTGAGCTGATTCCAGAGTGGCTGGTGGGGATTCCTCTCGGCGGTCAGGACTGCCACCCCCTCAGGTCCGAGAGTGAAGTGTAGTCAGGGGCTGCTCCAGATACCTGCCCATCCCCAGTCACCTGCACACGTGCTGGGCAATTGCAGCTGATTTCTATTTCCAGGGCCTGGGAAAAGGAAAAAGAGGGACAGGGAGCTGGGTTTCCGTGTCAGGCCCTCCTCCACCAGAACACAGGGCAGTGGGCCAGGTGTGAGCACATGTATGTGCACGCACGTGTCCCTGTGGACTGGGTCCAGGCCTCTGCTCATACTGTCCTTCTGATACCCGGGTCCTCGCTCAGGAGGCTCGGTGGGCTGAGAACCTGGGGATTACTGGGTTTGCCTGCCAGGGTGTACTTGGGAGCCACACCTGTGAGGGGCAAGGGTTTGCAACAGAGGCTGCTGGGGGTCCCACTGGAGCTGAGAGGGTCCTTTGGAGGTAACCTGAACGAGTGACCCAGGGGGAAGCCACTTACCTGTGGCTGGACACAGAGACCACCCTCTCTGGGGAGGGGGTGTTACTTGGGGCAAGGCAGCTCTCATTCACTGAAGGTGACTCCTGATGGGGCAGGGGTTGAGGTGGGGGGGACTGGGGGATGGGCACCTGTCTCAGCGGTGAGCCAGCTACGGCTGTGCTCCTGGCAGCTGGGAATGAGTGTCTGGGTCGTGGAGGGGGCCTGGGTACCCTGCAGCACCCACTGCAGGAGACCTGGCGGCACTGGATGCCTGGCCATGGCAAGCTTTGGAGGTGAGCCCAGGCCCTGGACTCCAGAGATGACACCACTACCGCTGGCCCTGCCAGCCCAGGCTGAGCGTCCAGGTGGTGGGGTCGAGAGTGCCAGGCATGGAGAGACTGTCCTTTCTGTGGGTGAGAGCCTGGCATGGGAGGGGTGGCAGTGTGGGCAGCCAGAGCCCTGAGCATCGGCACTGGGCAGCCTTCAGCCTTCTTCTTGCCTTGTGTCCCCAAGGCACTTGTAGTCACCACCCCACCCCCCAGTGAAGGAGTCCTCCCGTAGCCCCTCCAAAGCTTCCATTGTCTCCCTCTACCTAGGAATTGTGTTGATACACCTGAGTTCATAAATGACCCGGAGTGTGCAGGCACCACTCTGTCCCGTGGTATGGATGACGAGACAGTCGGAGGATTCTGTCCCTTTCCCAGGCTCCAGGGCCAAATGTGAGTTGGCTGCCACCTCTTTGTCTACTTTCTGTGTAGCCAAGGACCAGGGCTTTGTCTGCGGTCATACCCTGGGCATAGCTTGCTGACCTGACCGTGGCAGCACCTCTGTTTAGAGAGGACCACTGCCTCCTGGTCCCAGACCAGCAAAGGGCCTGTGAAGACACACTTGTGGGCCCTCCAAAGCTGGAGGGGCTGGGCCTCATGTGCCTCAGTATTCTGGCTCCCAGCGGAAGGGTCCTTAGGACACCCATGGTCCCAGTTCTGCTCCCTACAGGGGAATTCTGTGCCCCTCCACCACTCACAGCTCCTGGTCAGCCCTGCCCTGCTATTGGCACCCCCTCCCCCATTCCCGGGTCTTTCTCTGGTGATTGTGCCCCACCGACTCCTGCAATGTCAGGAGAGAGGGAGAGGAATGCTGGAAAACTCCCGACAGCAGCCTCAGCCTAGAGCAGATGGGCCGTTTTGTGTTCGACTCAGGGAGTGCAGGGATGGGCCCACAGGGCTGGTGGGGGAGCCCTGAAAGAGGGAGGAGCACAGTGGTCGCCGGAAATGGAAATGGTGCCGCCGTCTCTGCGCCTCTGTTCCGGGGGTTCCAGCCTGGCCTGGGAGTGCCTATTGGGGGAGCAGGGCTTCAGCGGGTGGGGAGCACAGGGGCCCCGGGAGGAGGTCACTGCTCTGATCCTGCCTTCGGTGCGAGTGCGACTGAGTGTGCATCAGTGGTTGTGTGCACGTGTGTAAATGGGTGAGAGTGAGCATGGAAGTGTTACAGTGTGTATATGCAGAGGTGTGTGTATGTGAGTCTGTGTAAACAGGTGTGGGTAAAGGAACACGTGGGCGAGCATGAGTGTGAGTGGGTACAGAGCGTGTGTGTTTAAGTGCATGAACGCAGGGGCATGTGTGTGCGAGTGAGGCTCCCGTGCGGCTTAGGGTGAGAGCCTGGGCAGCGCGGCCTTCGGAGGAGGCAGGCGGTTCGGTTTACGGTAGATCCAGGGCCGCCTCCCCACTCCCCGTCCGCACAGCGCCCCCCGCCCACTTCTCAAGCACAAGTCAAAGCAGAATAAGGTCAGGACTCCCTCGGAGTCCGGGAGTGGCTGAGGCTGACCATCAGGTTCGGTCCAGCTGGGCCACCAGGTCCTCCCTCCCCGACCAAGGCGCTTTCGACCCCCAGCCGCAGGTGTCCCCGCCGCCCTCCCGGAGGAGGTGACTCGGGCCGGGCGGGCCGCGCGCATTCCTGAGCCTTGAGTCAGCGCGGCCGCCCCCTCCGGCCGGGCCCGCCCCCGGCGCGCACGCCCCTCGCTCCATGGCATTCCCGGGCGGGCGGGCGGGGACTCGGCGCGGGTGCCCTCGGGCCGGCGGCGGCAGCCCCTCCCCGAAGCACTCAGGACCCCCGAGGCCCCGGTGCCGGCGGCGGCGGTGAGTGAGCGCGCGGGGCGGGGGGGGGGCGCGGGGCGCGGGCCGGGTGGGTTCCGGGGCTGCGTCCGCCGCGCGCGGGGCCCGTCCCCACCCCTCCACGGCCGAAGCCGCTCGGAGCGGCCGGAGTCCGGCTGCGTCCCGGCTTCGGGCGACTCTCCGCCCGAGGCGGCCGGACTTTCCTTCCCGGAGTTTCCCGAGCCGTCCGAGGAGGCGGCCCAGCCCCGGATTCCTAACCCGGCGCACCGCAAAAATAGCCCGTGGCCGGATTAGCGCGTCCCGGCGGCCTGACCCGGCCGGACATCTCGGCTCCATCCCCCGCCCGACAGCTGAGGGTCCCGGGAGCGGGAGGGCTCGGAGTCCGGGGGTGTCCCCAGGCGCCTCTGAGCTGTACCCTCCCCCCCTTACGCTTTCCTTCCAGGCCACCACCAGTGGGTGGTGTCTCCAAGTCGAAACTCCAGCTCAGAGGGTGGGACTTCTCCGGATCATCCCTGTCCCAGCCGTGTTCCCTGGGGATGGAAATAATTTCAGCAATAATAGCAGTAGCTGTGGAGCTGGTGGGGGAGGCGGTGCGAGGAGGGAGTGACCCCACCTTCCGCTTCACGACCCAATCTTCCCGGCTCTAAACACTGGAAGCTGCTGGGCACTTTCCCTACCCTGTGCTCAGTGGCCAAGAGGAGCAGGCCAGGGCTGAGCCTGTGGCCACTACACGGTGCCTCAAAGCAGGCCTGCTCTTGGCTGGGGAGATTGGTGGACCCCAGGTGCTCAGGGCACTGGGGGAGGGCCTGGCTGTCTGCCCTGCTGGGGGCATGTCTGTGGGGCTGGGTGGGGAATGGGCAGGGGAGCCAGATGGTCCTGAGCAGAGTTCCTTCTTCTGTGTGTGCAGTTTGGGGTGGTGTGTCTGTGTGTCCGTCTGGGTGGGCGAGGTCTGGGTCTGGAGGCCCTAGCCCTGTGCTGGGAAAGGCCCCCCCACCCCCACCTGGGGACTTCCTGGCAGAGAAGATTCAAGGATGAAACTGGCTTTTCAGGTTTGGCCCAGCCAGATGCTGGGTTCTCCCCACCCCTGTGGAGCCAGCCCCAGCCCCCTTAGCCCCCACCCAGAGGTTGGGAGGAAGCTGGGCTACCCAGCAGATGGCAGGGGCCCAAGGGGTCCCTGAGGTTGAGCCCCCTGCAACCAGGGGTTATTCTGGGCAAGCTGGGTCCTTTTCCTTGAGAAAAGCAGGGGCTACTAGCAGGGGCTACTAGTGGGGCATAAGAGTTGAGTGGCCCTGGATGGAATGTGCCAGGCCCCAGGCTGCTTCCCAAACCCTCCAAGCAACCTCCGCCCATTGCACAGCCAGCTGACTGAGAGCCCCAGAGCTGCAGCACTGCAGTGACAGCATCCCCTGTCCAGCGTTAGTGGGCGTTAGTGGGCCGGCCGGCAAACCACTGCCCTTGGGAGCTCGAATTCTAGGGGAGCCCTTGGTTCAGAGGGAGTCACCCAGGCCTCGCCTGCCTTCCTGGGCCCACCATCAGGGCCTCTGGACTCAAGCGGCTGCTCAGGGCACCTCCTGCAGCTCCTCTCCCCAGATGTGAGGGGCTCCCCCACCCCGCACCTCCCCAGCTCCAGTCCCTCCATGTCATCGGTGTCTGTGACAGGATCGACTTTCAGCCCAAGGATCAGATTCCTTAGCTTCTGCCTGTTTTCTGGGTTAGGTGTGTTTGAGGGTGACTCCTTCCTCCCTGAACTGAGATGCTCTGGGTGGAGGTGGGGTGGAGTGGTGGCCCAGAGGGGCCTGTTAGCCCTCCCCAGCCTGAGGAGCCCAGATGGTCTGCCCCTCCCCTGGGGGGCTGTGGCCACCTCCCCAGCTCCTGGGCAGACATGGCCCCAGGCTTTGAACCCCCCTGGAGGCTTGGTGAACACAGGTGGTGACTGGCTTCTCTGAGCCTCAGTTTCCTGAACTGTAAGATGGACACAGAGGACCCCTGCAGGGGTTGTGACAGGTCAGTGGGGCTAGCCAGAGTCAGGTTTGAGGCAGGTGTGCCAGGCTTCTGCTGACTGAAGCCATTTCTGCCCCGATAATCGACTTCAGGGGCTTGGTGTCCCCTCCCGCGGCCTTGCAGATACTATCCAGCAGCTGATGTGTCCTGAGAAGGGTTGCTAAGGCAGAGGGTATGTGGGCACTGGGAGCTCGTGTGGGGGTGGGGGGTTGGTCAGGGGCACTTCTGGGGCCTCTAACACCAGTTAGAGGTGTCCAGGCCTGTTGATGGGATGTGGGTCTTTCCACTGTGCAGCTTGAGGCAGGCTTGCACCTAACTCCCGAGGTCCAGCTAGATCCCAGATTGTCCCACCCAGAAGCTGCTATAGCTGAGCCCCTGCCCTACCCCACTGCTGGCTGTGTGGCACGGACGGGTCCTCTGACCTTTCTGAGCCTGGGGCACCCCGACCCCAGGGTGCGTCCACCCTGCCAGACCCAGCCGGGTCATAGGCTTTAATTCTGGTGGCCAGTGACCCTCTGGGTCGTAGTCTGCCGAGGCTTTGGGCAGCGCCCAGTCCACAGGGCCAGTGCCCCCTTTCCTGCACCACCCTCCCAGGGCAGTTACCTTCAGGGCCTCCTGTGCAGAGAGCCTCCTGTGGTTCTGTTGTTGGATCCCTGCCTTCCTATCATCTGGGGTGACAGCTGGTGATGGGCGCCTTGGGGGGCAGGGATCCGATGTGTCCTCCTGGGGACAGCACGGGGCATCCAGCAAGCCACTGGCCAAGTGTCAGGTCTGCCCTGCTCCCTTCTGAACCTCATACCTTCCACAGAAAAGTGGAGGGGTCTCTGGGAGGGGTGAGGGCCTGGCCAGGATCATTCCCGACAAGATGCTGGTTACTGATGATGAGGTCAAGAGGCACAGAGCAACCAGCTCACTTTCGCTTTGCCACATAGTAGCACGTAGTGGTGGACTGAATTCTAGGCTGCCAGACAGCTGGTGATCCCCCCTCCCAAGGGAGACCTGGGGCTGGGCATCAGACTAGGGGTCAGACAGGACACTGAGGGTCAGAGGTCAGGGCTCACGTGGGGAGGTCAGAGGAGCTGGCGCATCCTGGGACCATGCTCAGGTGAGCTGGGCACACGTCTGGACAGGTGTCCTGGGGTGAGCCCAATTGCTCCAGCTGACATGGGTGGCCGGCGGTCCCCTGGGCAGGGTAGGCCCCAGGCTTGGTGGGTCTGGTCCTGGGGCCGGGCCGCTTGCTTGACCTCCAGCTGCCCCTGGTCCGTGTTGTCCCTCAAGTGTGCGGGGCAGGCCTAAGTGCAGAAATAGAGGGTCCAGCTTAACCCCGGCCACAGCCTGTCCAGGCCTGGGTGGGCCAGAACTTCTCCCCAGTCTCCTCCTGCCTCTTGGCCACACCTTCCCAAACAGGGCCTCCCCAAAGGGTGTTGCTTGGGTCCTCCCACGCCTTGTGCTCTGGTTGAATGCGCGCTCCCGGGCCCTCCTTGGGGAGCTCCCCACAGCCGGCAGGCATCACCAGCCTGCTCGTTTGTTTGTTTGTTTCTTTTTAGTTGAAGTATAGATGACTTACAATATTATATTCGTTTTAGGTCCAGCCTATTTTTCTTTTGATTCAGCTGCCGCTTCTCGAGCACCTACTGTGTGCCCAGCGCTGCTGTGGCCCCTGATTTTCAGAGGGGAAAATTCAGGCTCTCTCAGGGTTGCAGGTGGTAGAGGGGAGCTGGGTCAGTGCACAGTGTCTCAGGCCAGGCTCCCCGACACCGGCCTGCCTGCACTGGCTCCTGCTTCTGGACCCCCCTGGACCCCTGCCCAGGGTCCCCCGTCATCCCCAGAGCAGGCATGGCTGCTTCTCAGGGCTGCCCCACAGCCCTCCACCCTGCTGGCTGCAGCGGCTCCCCCTCCCCTCGCTCCCGTTTAAAGCAGCCCTGGTGGTCCCGGTACCCTGCGGGCCCTCCCTCTGCATCCCCTCCAGCCTCACCCCACACTCCTGAGCTGCTCAGAGCTCCGTCCTCACAGCTTTTGCTTCGTCAGCCTCCCCACTGCGCTTCTAGTTGCCTGTTTGGGTGTCTCCTGGTGGGTCTGGGCCCTGGGTGGGCAGCCACGAATGTCCCCAGAGTGACTCAGACGGCAGGCAGGCCCTCCCTGGGCTGTGGTCTCTCCCTGCACTGAGGGGCAGCAGAGCAGAGATGCTGTTGGGATTCCCCCTCAGGGACCGTCTAGGAACAAGAGCCCACTGTGCGCCTGGGGGAGACCCAGACACTGAGCCACTGTCTCCTCTGGGCGGGCGCTGTGCCCCTTCCCGGCCCAGACTCTTTGTCCGGTCTGGACCCGACCCTCCCCCACACCCTCAGGGTCCACTGTGGAGCCACCCCCGACCCTGCTTGTGAATCCCACCCACTTGATGCCCAGATTGCCACAGGGGCGCTGGGGGATTGAGCACACTGGGGCGGGTCAGGCCGGGAACCCATAGCACTGAGGGCGGGGAGCTGTGTGGGTTATGGGGCACCCTCCAGCCTCTGCCCCAAACACAGGAGCGATCTGGTGGGGTGAGGGCCACCGGGAGGTCTGTGTGTCCAGGCAGGGAGCCGGTGCCTCCCTCGTGAGGTGAGCGGCTCCTGTGTCTGGTGGGCCCAGGCCAGCGGGGGGCGGGGGCGGGGCATCTGGCCCCTGTGTGTGCTCACCACCCCGTTCCTGCCTCCTTGCTTGTGCTGTTTAAGTTTCCACCCGGTCATGCGGTAGCTCCTCCTCCCAGACCCAAGTGAAGGGGCATCTTTGGGAATTTGCCGTCACCCCACTTCATGGGGACTGGCCCCTGCTAGCTCGTGCTCTGAAATGACCAGTGATCATTCAGCAGTGGCTCTGGAGCAGGCCTGTCCTGGGCACTGTGGACCCGGCATGACAGGACCGGACCGCACACACGTGGGTGTGCTCCCGACCGTGCCAGGGGAATCCAGGGCCTGTCAGGGAGGGGCCGCCTGACTGAGACCGGGGGTCCTTGAACACATGGGCAGAATGCGTGTACTGAGAGAGCCAGGTGTGAGGAGAGGCTGTGGGAGCCCAGGAGGGTCGCAGGTGTGTGTGTGGTGCTGAGCCAGTCAGCTGGCAACGGTTCCTGGCACTCCTGAGTGGAGAACCAGCTTCTGTCACCTAGAGGTGCTGGGTGTGCGTGGGGAGGCTCCTGTAGGGGCTCGTCCCTGGCACCCAGCCTGCCGGCTACCAGCAGTGATCCCAGGTCCACACTTGGCCTCTCTAGACCTCACAATAGCTTCACCAGGAGTGTATGAAACTCTGTGAGGCACGGGGTGGTCGGGTGGCAGGGGCAGACTTAAGGTACCATAGCCCCCCCCGTCTGGAATGCTAAGGGGGTCCCCACCCTGTCTCGCCCCTTCCCAACAAGGCCCCACGGGCACAGCACCATCTGAGGGGTCCGATCGCCCTGATCTCCACCTGGCAGGCCTGGCCCGCCGTGGCTCAGAGGGTGCACCCAGGGTGCTGTCCCAGCCCTGCAGGTTCTGGACGCGCCTCTCAGCACCTTCTGCCTTCTCAAGACGCCTGACACTGTCTGAGGTTCCACCAATAGTGCTTGAGACCCGGAGCTGTCCTGCCCAGTCATTTCCTTACCAGCAGGGAGAGCTTACCGTCACCTTGGTCTGTGAAGGGAGGGCTGGCGGATGACAAGGAAGACGCCGCCCTCCCAGGATGCTGACCTGTGGCCTGGTCAGTCACAGCCGTGCAGGGCTGGGCTGGGCTGTGGTGCGAGTTAGATGCCGAGTGCTGGTCTCCTGGTTCAGGTCCCAGAGGGACCCAGTTCTCAGTCAGGATGCCCTCATGTCAGACACTGCCTTCATCCCCTCCAGGGACCCTCCATCTGACCGCAGCTTGTGGGGCTCAGTGTAGGCGGGGCCAGGAAGGGATTCCCAGGAATGTGGGAACAAATGCTGCCCTCAGCCCTTTTCCTGAGACCAGAGCAGGTGAGGGCAGGGGAGAGAGGCTTGGCCCTGGGAGCTAGGTTGATGGAAAGGCTCCTGGGTGCATAGTCAGCTCAGGGAAGAGGCCGGAACGTGAGGGATGGGCCAAGAGTCAGAAGGCATCCCCGAAGTACTGCTCCTCCCAGGCCTGTTCCTGGTTGGGGTAGGGCCAGTGGGAACCGTGATTAGTGTTCAGGCTCAGCCCCATTTGGTACAGGGCCAGTAGGCACTGCCAGCTGCATCCTGACCTGGTCTCCAGTCAATATAGGGCCAGTAGGACCTGTGTGCTGGGTCCCGGGCTGGTCCCCGATTGTCATAGGGCCAATAGAAGCTGTGGGTGTTGTCCTGGGCCTATCCCTGGGTGGCAGAGGGCCACTAGGAGCTGGGAGCAGCATCCTGGGCTCTCCGTGTTTTGTGAGCAGCACAGCAGTGTTCTGTGCCATCCCGCGTCTGTGTCGCGGGGCCGGGGGTGGGTGGGTGGGGATGAGCAACATCCCTGGCCGTTCCCAGGTCCATAGAGAGCTGGGGGGTGGCTCTGAGCAGGGTTCTGGACCCCTGGACCTTCCCTGATCTGTAAAGGACCAGTAGCAACTGTGTCCTTAGTTGTGCTGCCTGAATATGTGGCCTCGGGCAAGACAAGCCTCTCTTTCTAGGCCTCAGTTGCCCTATTTGTAAAGTATTTTCTCTGTATCTCTCCAGGCAGTTGAGGGGGAGGCTCCAAAGTAGACGCTGTTTCTAGTGACCTCAGTGGATGGGTGACAGACCCCGCAGGTCAGAATCTTCAGGGTCTGAAGCTCTTTGAGAGGCTGAGGAATTTTGGAGTCTCCATCACGCCCCTGCTATCCTTGCCCCCGTTGTGCTAGGAACCCTTCTAGTCTTGGATATCCCGTTTCCAGGCCCTGTGATCCTTCTCTGGGGCTGGGGAAGCAGATACGCCCTGAAACTGCCATTTCGTAAAGGGAGAATTAAGTGCCAAGGAGCCATGCTTATGTGGCCACTGCCTCACGGTCATATGGCCAGGCTGGGGTGGCCCAAGTCAAGCCCTGGCCTCTCTGCTCTGGGTCCTGGGCCCTTCCCCTGTGCCCAGGTAATGTGGGACAGGGGTCTCAGATGCTTAAGGTGGCACAGAGCAAGGCGTCTCCAAGCACTGTGGGGCTTTGCTGCTGTTTCTGGGCCTGTGGCGCCCCCTGGTGGTCACAGCGGCCTTTTCACCAGGTGTTTTCCAGGAGGTCCCTTGGCTATAGGAGCCCTTGGCCCCTGGGAAGCCAGGTGGTCCCTCCTCTGAGAGATGGAGGGACCACGCACCCTGTCGTGGGCATAGTGAGCCCTCTGTCTCTGGAGCAGCTGTCATGGTGGTTAAGAAACTGAGGTCTGTGTCCAATAGGCTTGAGATTTGCCCCGTGTACAGACCGGGCCAGCCCCTCAGCTTGCCTCTGCCCTCGTGCTTATTCATACCTCTGCACTGGCCATTCCCTGTGTGGGGAACAGCCTGCCACCTAACCTTGCTCACTAGATCAACTCGAAAGCCTTTGCTCAGACGTCACTGCACAGAGAGGCATCACTCCTCTGACAACTGTAATGCGCTGTTTTTTGCTTTATTTTTTAATTAACTTAAAAAATTTTTATTTACTTTTGGCTGCGTTGGGTCTTCATTGCTGCACGCGGGCTGTCTCTGGTTGCAGCGAGCGGGGGCTACTCTTCGTTGTGCGCGGGCCTCTCATTGCGGTGGCTTCTCTCATTGCAGAGCATGGGCTATAGGTGTGCGGGCTTCCGTTGTTGTGGCACGCAGGCTCAGTAGTTGTGGCGCACGGGCTTAGTTGCTCCACGGCATGTGGGATCTTCCTGGACCAGGGATCGAACCCATGTCCCCTGCATTGGCAGGCGGATTCTTAACCACTGCGCCACCAGGGAAGTCCTAATGTGCTGTTTTATCCCTGTCACACGTTGTAGCCTTTAGCACAGTGTATCTACGTGTAAGCTTATTGTTTGTCTGGACTCTAAGCTTGAGGAGTGAAGGGATTTTGTCTTTCGGTTTCCCTGCTTCTCCACCAACATGTCCCAAGCACCTAGGAGTGGCTCACAGTAGCTCCTTAGCTATTCATCACATGAATGCACGTCGTCTGAGGACCTAGTGTGTGCCTAGCCGTGTCTTTCGGGACAACAGAGGCAGGAATCAAATGCGTGGGTGCTGAGCCCGTGCTGGGACTCTGGCAGTGGAGCCGTGCCCACGCCTGTTGGGCTATCACTGCTTCTCCCTCCTCCTGGGTCTGGGCCCCATGAACCCTCAGAGATCTGCCAGTGCTGTTTTTAGGCTGCGCCATGCAGCTTGCAGCATCTTAGTTCCCCGACCAGGGATTGAACCTGAGCCCCCGGCAGTGAAAGTGTGGAGTCCTAACCACTGGGCTGCCAGGGAAGTGCCTGTCAGCGCTGTTACTGAAGAACACACCACGCCCCCTAGGCCCCCCTAGCTCTGCCTGGAACCATGGGTGAGGCCCGTAGGGACAGCACCAGCAGCCTGCAGCGCAAGAAGCCGCCGTGGCTGAAGCTGGATATCCCGGCCATGGTGCCCCCGGCAGCAGAGGAGTCCAGCTTCCTGCAGGTAGGCCCTGGCCAGTGGGGGCTGCAGGTCCAGCCCATCCAGCCGCCTCATTGGGTCCCTGTTGCCCAGCCCCTGAGACGCCAGGCGTTCCTGCGGAGTGTGAGCATGCCGGTCGAGCCCACCCGCGTCCCCTCACCCCACCAGGAGCCCCGGCGGCCGGGGCTGCAGCGCCAGATGTCCATCACACAGACCATCCGCAGGTACTTCGCTGCCCCGGCTGCTCCGCGGCGGGTTGGGGGCTGGACCGGTGGGACAGAAGCAGGCATACAGCGTCCCCTTCGGGCACTGGGGCTGGAAGTGGGGCAAGGGCTTTCTTCTCCATCCCGTCCCCTCATCACCCTGTCCTCCTCCTGCTCTGGGGACTGACTGCTGTCACCTACTGCCTTTCTCTGCTCCTCCCCAGCACTTGCTCTCTCCTCTCTCTCTCCCCCCCCCCCCCCCACCCAATGCTGTGGTTCCCCCTGAACAGCCGACAGGTGCGCTTTGGGCGTGTCCACACTCTGCCCCTGTTGGGCGCCCCTGCTGCCCGCAGGGCCCTCACACAGCGCTCGTCTCTCTCTCGGTCCCTGCTCAGGTACCTTGGGCAGGGCATGAGTGTGTTGGCGTCAGCTGGTGTGTGCATGGCTTGTGACCTCTCGGGAGCTGCCAGCGTGGTTGGTGTTCCCCGGGGGCTCCTGACGGCAGGTGCTGGCAGTGTTTTTGCTTGCATGTCCAAGGACTGTGGGCAGCCTGCCTGGGTGTGTGGCGCCCCCTGCCTGACTTCTGTGGTGTCCAAGGTCAAGCTGCTGCCCAGGGCCACGCTTTCTCTGGCTGAGCTAAGGGCTGAACTCTGACCTCTGTCTCCAGATTCAGTGTCTCCCCACAAATGCCCGTCTCAGGGATGGAGTGAGGGCCTGTGTGAAATACTCACCTGTTTCATCAAGGCCTGCCATCTCTGGTGCTGGTGGCAGTTTGGAGCTGGCTAATTGTTTAGAGAGTGGCCAGGGCCGAAACCCACTTATCCTCTTAATCAGACCCAGCCCACTTGGACCCCAGACCCTGGAGTGTCCGGAGGCCTGGGGCGGGCATGCTGCCCAGGTGGAGTGCCTCTGAGGCCCCTGCTGGGGAGAGGGGACAGCTGGCCTCCCCTTGCTGAGTCCCTCCCCTGGCAGGGGCACTGCTGACTGGTTTGGAGTGAGCAAGGACAGTGACAGCACCCAGAAGTGGCAGCGCAAGAGCATCCGTCACTGCAGCCAGCGCTACGGGAAGCTGAAGCCCCAGGTCATCCGGGAGCTAGACCTGCCCAGCCAGGACAACGTGTCACTGACCAGCACTGAGACGCCCCCTCCTCTGTACGTGGGGCCATGCCAGCTGGGCATGCAGAAGGTATGCCCTCCCGCTGCTGCGTCCCACAGTTCCCTCACTCTGCTGCCCTGAGCAGGGGCTGGGGCCACAGCCAGCCTAAGCACAGAGGTTGCTTGGAGCTCACGGTCTGGGCGGGTGGTTGGATGGTCCCCTAAAGGCACCTAAGATACTCTCTGGGAAGGGGGGCTTGGGGGAGAGGACAGGGTCCTGGGATTGTACCACAGGCCAGCCTCTGGGTGGGAGAGCATCCCAGGATGAACAGCAGCATAAAGGAAATACAGGCGGAGAACGGGACCCCTCTGGTGCAGTGGGGTGGGGTGGTACCCACTCAGCTGTCCAGGGAGCCTCTGGGGAGTGGGACGAGCAGCAGCTGTGTTCTCCACGGCAGGGTCTGGGGTGGGGAAGGAGCCCCCTTGGCGATGACCCAGCCCCCGACTCCTGCATCTCCTCCCCTCCTCCAGATCATAGACCCCCTGGCCCGGGGCCGGGCCTTCCGCTTGGCGGATGATGCCGCCGACGGCCTGAGTGCCCCGCACACGCCGGTCACGCCGGGTGCCGCCTCCCTCTGCTCCTTCTCCAGCTCCCGTTCGGGTTTCAACTGGCTCCCGCGGCGGCGCAAGCGCGAGTCGGTGGCCAAGATGAGCTTCCGGGCAGCCGCTGCGCTGGTGAAGGTGGGCGCAGGGGCCGGGGTGGGGGCGGGGGCTGAGCCAGTACCACGCTGCGTCCTCACCCCCTCGCTGGCAGGGCCGCTCGGTTAGGGATGGCACACTGCGCCGGGTCCAGCGCCGAAGCTTCACTCCTGCCAGCTTCCTGGAGGAGGACACGGCTGACTTCCCCGACGAGCTGGACACATCCTTCTTTGCCCGGGTAAGAGCCTGGCACCATCACCCATGACCCCTGTGCCTATGCTTCCCACACTGACCATGCGTGTTTGCTCAGGAAGGTGTCCTCCACGAGGAGCTGTCCACATACCCAGATGAGGTGTTCGAGTCCCCATCGGAGGCAGCGCTTAAGGACTGGGAGAGAGCCCCAGAGCAGGCGGACCTCACGGGTGGGGCCCTGGACCGCAGCGAGCTGGAGCGCAGCCACCTGATGTTGTGAGTGCCTCCTGGCGGGCTCCGAGGGGGCCGGGGGGCAGGTCCTGCGGCTCTCAGGAGCAGCTGGCCCCAAAGGCACGACCCTAGAGGGCCCCGGGAGGGGGTCATCTTGTGGACTGGGAGACCAGCTTGGCAACTGTGTTTGGGGGACCCAGGGGTGGGCACCATTCGAGTCTGGGCTGCCCACACCTGGAAGAGGATCTCAGTCCCAGAGCCCACAGGCTGGAGAGAATCTCGGGGGAAGGAGGAGGTGACGTAGTTAACACTCGCAGATTAGCCAGGGACCCTCAGGTAGGTCCGAACCCACCTCCCTGCCATGCCAGGAGCGGCTGGGGATCACGCTTTTACTGGTAAGGTGTGGGCTGACATCAGCCTGTCACACAGTGTCTTCACCGCTAGTTGGGAGCAAGACAGACACGGAGTGTCGCCTGTGTCCCGCCGGGGATGGACTGCGGCAGGTGGGAGGTCTGGGGCTGGGAGTGACGGCACCCCTTCCCCCAGGCCCCTGGAACGTGGCTGGCGCAAGCAGAAGGAGGGCGGTGCAGCGGCCCCGCAGCCCAAGGTGCGGCTGCGGCAGGAGGTGGTGAGCGCCGCGGGCCAGCGGCGGGGCCAGCGCATCGCGATGCCGGTGCGCAAGTTCTTCGCCAGGGAGAAGCGGCCGTATGGGCTGGGCATGGTGGGCCGGCTAACCAACCGCACTTACCGCAAGCGAATCGACAGCTATGTCAAACGCCAGATTGAGGACATGGACGACCACAGGTAGGCGTGGAGGGGATGCGGCTTCGGGAAGGCAAGGCTCCAGGTGGGCGTGGGGGCTCCGGGTTGGGGATGCCGCCTCTGCTGACGCTTTGCCCCGCAGGCCCTTCTTCACCTACTGGCTCACCTTCGTGCACTCGCTCGTCACCATTCTAGCCGTGTGCATCTATGGCGTGGCGCCTGTAGGCTTCTCACAGCACGAGACCGTAGACTCGGTGAGCCTGGGCTCCCTCCCACCCATTCTGGGAGGAGAGGGCTCGGCTGAGCTCCGTCTGATCTTTCTCCCCAACCTCCCAGGTGCTGCGCAACCGAGGGGTCTATGAGAATGTCAAGTACGTTCAGCAGGAGAACTTCTGGATCGGGCCCAGCTCGGTGAGGGCGGGTCCTGGCGGGGGCGGGTCCTGGTGAGGGCGGGTCCTGGCGGGGGCGGGGCCCCTGGGCTGCCCGAGGGCCCGGCCGCAGCTGCACATCCTCTTCCCCGCAGGAGGCTCTCATTCACCTGGGTGCCAAGTTCTCGCCCTGCATGCGCCAGGATCCGCAGGTGCATAGTTTCATCCACGCTGCGCGCGAGCGTGAGAAGCACTCGGCCTGCTGTGTGCGCAACGACCGGTCTGGCTGCGTGCAGACCTCGGAAGAGGAGTGCTCGGTGAGTGCCCGCCCGCAGCTCAGCTCGCACCCTTGTCTGCACCTTGTGTTTGGGGTTATCTTGGGACTTCAGATAGAGCCAGTTGGTTATCCTAAACCCCTAGTTCTCAGCACATTATGCCGCCCGTCTGTGCCAGGCCCCTTGCATCACATTCTTTCCTTTTTATCCCGCACCTCCTCCATCTCATGCTGCTCATCCTGTAGACCCTGTGTCCTTAATTTTTTTTTTTTTTTTTTTTTTTGTATGACCGCGCTGCAAGGCTTGCGGATCCTAGTTCCCCGACCAGGGATCGAACCCAGGCCCGGCATTGAAAGCGCCAAGTCCTAACCACTGGACCGCCAGGGAATTATGCATGTGACCTTAATTTGGGTGTGCTCTTCCCACACGTGTCCATCTTGTTTTTATGCACGTGTCTTAAGTTTCTATAAATGGTATTGCCTTTTCCCACTAAATTAAAAAAATATTTTTTTTGAATACTTATTTATTTGGCTGCATTGGGTCTTATTTGCGGCAGGCGGGATCTTTGTTGCGGCGAGTGGGCTTCTCTCTAGTTGTGGCATGTGGGTTTTTTCTTTTCTCCAGTTGTGGTGTGCGGTCTCCAGAGTGCATGGGCTCTGTAGTTTGTGGCACGCGGGCTCTCTCATTGAGGAGCACGAGCTCAGTAGTTGTGGCGCGAGGGCTCAGTTGCCCTGCGGCATGTGGGATCCCAGTTCCCCGACCAGGGATCGAACCCGTATCCCCTGCATTGGAAGGCAGATTCATTACCACTGGACCACCAGGGAAGTCCCTGAATTTTAAAAACTTTATCCACGTTTTTATCATCTTATTTGGAGGTGCCGTAGTTTATACCAGTTCTCTGATTTTGGACACTGGTGGTTTCTATTTTTAAGCTAATAGGAACTATGCTGTTGAATTCCTTATAACCATCTCCCAACATGCGAGCAGTTTCCAGAGTGTAAGTTCAGAGCGGTGGGGGTATAGAGCCAGAGGGAGGAGCTCAGAATCAGTGCTTCTGATTCCTGCCATCTGGGAACTGTACCGGGATGTGGGCTCTGACCAGGGCTGAGCCCGTGTCCTCCCACAGTCCACGCTGGCAGTGTGGGTGAAGTGGCCCTTCCATCCCAGCGCCCCAGACCTTGCTGGCCACACGAGGCAGTTTGGCTCTGTCTGCCACCAGGACCCCAGGTCAGTCCTGCTGGCCCCTCCCTTACCTTCCTTTGTCCACGTCTCCCTTGGGCGTGCGGGTGGAGAGAGGTATAATAGCTCTCCTTGTTGTCCAGTCGGGCAGGAGGGGGCTAAGCCAAGGGCACAAAGCAAGGACTGACCACATCCTGGGCTCGTGCAGGGTGTGTGATGAGCCTTCCTCCGAGGACCCCCATGAGTGGCCAGATGACATCACCAAGTGGCCGGTGAGCCAGGGTGGAGGGGTTGTTTGGGAGTCACCCTTATCGTGTTGGGGAGGAATCCACACCTCATCCATCAGTGATGCCACAGAGGTCCCCATTGGGGGACCACCCTGTGCTTCCAGATGCCATGGCTGTTAGCCAGCCTGTCCATCCACCACAGCCTACCTCTCTGAGCAGAACCACGTGGAGCCTTGGGAGGTCAAATGACATATTCCAGTTTGACAGATGGTCAAACTGAGGCTTAGGGTGTAGTACCTGCTTGAAGTCAAGGGAAGCCTATTTCCCACCCTAGGAGCCTGTCCATCTTTGCCCCAAACAAGCATAGTGTGGGGCCCAAGGTTAGGGGAGACCCTGACCCAACTCACCCCCGTTTGTGACACAGATCTGCACCAAAAACAGCGCCGGGAACCACACCAACCACCCGCACATGGACTGTGTCATCACGGGCCGGCCCTGCTGCATTGGCACCAAGGGCAGGTAGGGCTGCTGCCTGTGTGGGCATGTGCGGCTGGTCCTGGGCACAAAGTGTTGCCCTGGTGCTGTGCCCTCCTCCCCTCCCCAGTCCCCAAATAACTCAAGATACTAAGGGGTGTGGGGTGAGGAAGGGGCTGGACCTATCCAGGGCCAACAGAGGTGGGCAAGTGGGGCCGAAACCTGGGCCTGGAAGGCCTCCCAACCGTGGCCTGACCTTCCAGGTGTGAGATCACCTCCCGGGAGTACTGTGACTTCATGAGGGGCTACTTCCACGAGGAGGCCACACTCTGCTCTCAGGTAGGCCTCCGGGGTGAGGGTCCCTCCCCGTCCCCGCAGCCACGGCGGGTGCTGACAGGCCTGTCTGCACAGGTGCACTGCATGGACGACGTGTGTGGGCTCTTGCCCTTCCTCAACCCCGAGGTGCCCGACCAGTTCTACCGCCTGTGGCTGTCCCTGTTCTTGCACGCTGGGCAAGTGACACCATGTGGGCTGAGCCGGGTTGGGTTGGGTGGAGTGGGTGGTCCCAGGGACCCCAGGAGTAGCTGGTGAGCCTTCCCCGCTGAATGCCCCCCTTCCCCACAGGATCCTGCACTGCCTGGTGTCTGTCTGCTTCCAGATGACTGTCCTGCGGGACCTGGAAAAGCTGGCAGGCTGGCACCGCATAGCCATCATCTACCTGCTGAGTGGCGTCACTGGTAACCTGGCCAGTGCCATTTTCCTGCCATACCGGGCAGAGGTAAGGCTGCCCCCAGGGTGGGGCCCTCCTCCGTGCACCTGCTGCCCAGCAGGAACTGGTTCCACCAGAGTCGGGCTCCTACAGTGCCCCCGCCTGGGAGCAGCTCCACTTGGCTCCTGTCCCGATACACTCCGGGCGGAGGGAGGTGGGACGGGGCGACCTGCTCAGGCCCACCAGCTCACAGGCACCCGCACGCCCCCAGGTGGGCCCTGCCGGCTCGCAGTTCGGCATCCTGGCCTGCCTCTTCGTGGAGCTCTTCCAGAGCTGGCAGGTCCTGGCGCGGCCCTGGCGCGCCTTCTTCAAGCTGCTGGCCGTGGTGCTCTTCCTGTTCACCTTCGGGCTGCTGCCCTGGATCGACAACTTCGCCCACATCTCGGGCTTCGTCAGCGGCCTCTTCCTCTCCTTTGCCTTCTTGCCCTACATCAGCTTTGGCAAGTTTGACCTGTACCGCAAGCGCTGCCAGATCATCATCTTCCAGGTGGTCTTCCTGGGCCTCCTGGCTGGCCTGGTGGTCCTCTTCTACTTCTACCCCGTGCGCTGTGAGTGGTGCGAGTTCCTCACCTGCATCCCCTTCACTGACAAGTTCTGTGAGAAGTACGAGCTGGACGCTCAGCTCCACTGAGCTGGTGGGGTGCTGGGGCCGTGTGCCCTGTGCGCCGGGGCCAGGCCTGAGGCTCGGGACTCCGCCTGCGAGCCCTGCTCCCCTTGCACAGACCCCCTGTGCCGTGTTCACTGCTGTTGAACCCCTCGTACTTCCGGGCATTTATCACAGTAGTTGCCGAGATTACCTTCTAACTAGCCTCTCGACGACCACCTCACGTGGCCAATAAATGGACCGGGAGCGTTTTAGCTGCCACTAACTTGACCAGAGCTGCTTTCTCCTTTCTGGGTTCTGGCTGGGGCTGTGGAGGGAGGTCCTTCAGTGCCCAGGCCTCCCACTCACAAGTCCCCAGAACAGGGTACTCAGTGTCACATACACCTCCCAGGGAAGTCCTCAGCCAAGTGCACACACCCTGTCCCCGTTCTATAGAAGGACTGGTAGGCGACAAAGGGACAAGGACCTATGAATGCACAGTCACACTCCCCTACCCACACTTGAGAGGCACCCCACCCCAGCCCTCCCTGCCCAGCTGGCAGCTCCAATTCCAGCCCCGGGCCACCACCCTTTCCAGGAGCTGGTGAAGGCACTGCTGTAGCCCTTAGGCTGAAGCTGGAGGCCCTGTCCATGGCTGGGCTCAGACACAGGCCTTTGTTTCCCCACAAGCAGAAGCAGAGAGCCAGCCGCTCAGCTTTCACCTCCTCCTCGCTGCAGAGATTACAGGGACGGGTGTGTATGGCTTGGGGAATGGGGTGGCCAAGGGCTCGGGTGCAGCATTCAGACCATGTGATGTGCCTGCACGTTCTCTGCCCTCACCGCCTCACTGTGAGGGGCAGTGCCAGTCCCGCCTGCCCCCGTACAGTGGCTTGACTTTCCAAACTCAGAAACAAATAGGTTTATTCTGTATACAGGGCCAGGCCCACAGCCTGTGGGATCCGCCATGGGATCGGGGTTCACGTTGAGAGTCCAGGTGGGTCCAGCTGGGGTGAGGCTATCTCAGCACTCTTCTGGAAAAAGGGCACGGTGGCCAAGGCTTCCTCCTCCCGGGGAAGAGCTCGGCCACCAGCACAGAGGGTTTTCCATGTCTGGAGATTCACTTTTTTTTTTTTTTTCTTTTTGCGGTATGTGGGCCTCTCACTGTTGTGGCCTCTCCCGTTGCGGAGCACAGGCTCCGGACGCGCAGGCCCAGCGGCCATGGCCCACGGGCCCATCCGCTCCGCGGCATATGGGATCCTCCCAGACCGGGGCACGAACCCGTATCCCCTGCATCGGCAGGCGGACTCACTTTTGTCTCAGCTTTTTGATGAAGGACACCTCATCCCGATTCCGGATACCATAACTGAAAGAGAAGGAAAGGCACAGAGTGTCCGATCTACAGAAGGGCACAGTTGTGACTCCTCACCTGAGGCTTGTGAGGGATAACAGAGACCAGGTGGGAAGAGCATGGTGTCCGGGAAGGTGAGGAGGTGGCAAGGGCCATGCACACTCTTAATTCTCTCCTCCTGGCTCTGCAGCCCTGAACCGCTGCTGGTGAGAAGCCGCAGGGCCCCTTCCACTGCTCCTCTGTCTCCCGTCCTCCTGGCAGGGAGGCCTCCAGGGAGCTCCTTGCAGGAGGGCCTCAGTCCGAACAGGGACTCTCCTGGTCTCACACATTCCCCAGGAACTGATTTAAGATTCCTCCTTCCCTTACAAGCCTCTGGAGAGGACCCCAGCCCTATGGCAGGGCATGGGGAATCAGAGGGCCACAGACCAGATACTTCCCTGCTGCTCAAGGCGTAGCCTGAACTTACTCTCGGAGCTTCCTCTGGTCCTCTGCGAGCTTCTCTCCTGCAGAGGTCAGGTGGTACGTCCTCCACACATAGGACCTGCAAGATGGGAATTCAGTCAACCACGAGCAGGGTGAGCAGGGCAGCTGGGATGCAGCTGTGCATGAGGAGGGCTCAAGGCGCTCAGCTCTGCGGGGCCTGAGGCTGCCAGCCTGCTCCTTGGGCTCTTTCCCTGTACCGTGTGTACCAGGCCTGAGGCAGGTTCAAGGACGCACTGCTCTCAAAGGGATCCATGGGGTGGCTGGGGGCCAAACCCACGTTGCTAATGAAACGGGTGGCTGTACCAAGACACAGTTAACGGGACACTTGATCCAGAAGGAGACTGAGAGCTGAGAGCACCCAGGCGAGGAGCTGGCAGCTGCACCATCTGTAACCAGGGAAACCACCTCCGGGCACACCGCAAGTGCCCTAAGGTGTCCTCACGTGAAGATACCCAGCTGCCTGGGTGGGGTGATGTCAGTGAAGAGCAGCTGAGGCAGGGCTCGCGGCACAGAAGCACCTGCCCTGGCCGAGGCTCGGGACAGGGAGCTCGTTGCTCCAGGCCGCACTCTGGGGCAGAGCCCAGGTGATGAAAAGGCTCATGTCCAGCAAGTGTTCCTGTGAAGTCCAGCTCCTAGGAAGGGCTGCAAGGAGGAGCTGTGGCTGCACTCACCAGCTGATGTGCTGAATGCCCCCTTCTCGCTCCTGCCTGAGCTGCACGTATCTCTGGATGGCCTTCTTCAGGTCCAGGACTGTGGCATTCTGGACTACAACCACAGCTGCACAAATGGGAGAAGATCCGTGGTGGGAATCCACAGCCACAGCCTCAGATGGCAGGAGAGGAACCCAGAAGCTTCTTCCTGAGGCTCAAGGCAGGGCAGGGGGAGCTTGTGGCTGCCCCCAACACCCCTGGGCACGGCCCTGAGTTTCCACTCACCAGCCCTGCTAACATCTTCTCCCGTGAAGGTTCAGACTGCACGGCCTGAGGGGGAGGGCAGCACTTACGCATAACTTCTCCATCCATCTTGCACACTCGGACTGTCATTGCTTGGCCGTATTCTAGTGCTATTTGGGAATTGACCTCTTCCAAAGTAACCTGGAAAAGACCAAGGCTGGAGGTGGGAGCTCTCTTCACCACCTCAAACAGCAAACAAAAACAGCTGATAGTCTTCAAAAAGTGGTGCCACATTTTTGGGAGGTTCTTGCATATATGTTAGGATTTCCCGGTTTTTCAGCACTTTAATCTCATGTCTTATCCACGTTTTCTATGAAGTGGATAGATGCTCGGGAGAAACGGGCAAGGAGAATGAATCGCCTTGAGGAACAGCCCCTGGCTCCTCCAGGCCAGGTGCTGGGTGGGAGGAGGAACACTGGACTGGGCCCCACCGTCCGGCCTCAGAGCCCCTGATCATCAGGATCCAGGGCCTCAGGCGAGGCTGGGGCACCAACAAACGGTAAAAGATAAACATGTCAATACAACCGTTAACACAACAGAAGTTAATTTTAAAATTCCACAATGGGCAAAATAACAAGGATTTTAAAACAGGACAGTGCCAAAACTCACTGAAGATTGAGGAGAAAGGAAAAACTGGTAACAGTGATCTTTTATTTGAAAATGATATTATTTTGTTTGCCGTAAGCTTTTGTAAACCAACTTCGAGCTTTAAAAACACTGCTGAAAAGTTATGTGTGTTAACTAGTGGGGGGTTTTGGCGCCCCTTTAAATTCCGCGCCAGAGGCCAGAGCCCCACTCGCCCCCAGGCCGGGCCGGAGCCTAGACCCTCGTTTACGCCCGGAGACGCCTTCCCAAGGCCTCTGGCCGCAGCCCCCATCGACACTCCGGGGTCCGTCCGCGCCCCGACGGCCCCCGGCCCGCGCGCACCTGGATCGGAAGGTCGCAGAGCAGCGGGTCCTGTACCACCATGGCCAGACCCTCCTGGAACACGTCCACCGCCTCGGAGTGCGGCAGCGCCTCCTCCTCGTCCTCCTCGTCCTCCTCGTCCTCCTGCGGCTCCCGCCGCGCCGCGGCGCCCGCCTCCTCCAGGCTGCCTAGCCTCCCGCGGGCTCCGCCCGCACGGCCGCTCCGCGCGACCGTGGTGCGGTGCGCATGCGCGGGGACCGCTACCGCAGCCTCTCCTTCGGGGCGTTGAGGGGCGGGGCTACCTTGAGGACCAATGAGAAGTGAGCTACTGGGAGCCGGCCAGCCGCAGTGCTCCCTGGGAGCGCGAAGTCGGCGTGACTATTGGTGGGCTGGTTGGGGCGGGGAGGCTACCGGGACCAATGGGAGTTCGGAGCGTCGGAGCGCCGGCGCCGAACGGCCGCGAGAGCTGCCGGGAGAGCCGGGGTAGTCGCCGCGATGCTGCTTTTCTGCCCGGGCTGCGGGAACGGGCTGATTGTGGAGGAGGGGCAGCGCTGCCACCGCTTCGCCTGCAACACCTGCCCCTACGTGCACAACGTCACCCGCAAGGTGGGCCCCGGCCGGCCGCGCGGCGCGCACAGCGCGGAGGCCGACCCTAACCTTCCCCTCCCATCCTCTGCTCGGATTTCGCGTCCAGCGGGCCCTCTGCCCGCAACGCCAGCCTCTCCGAGGCGCTCCCGCCCGGCACGGGCACTACTCCCGTAGCCTGTGCACGACTTATCCGCCCGGGTCCCTCTTCTCCCTAGGTACCCATGTCAGTCGTTGCTCGTGTCTTTGCTTAAAGGATTATTTAAAATTGCAGCCTCTTTCTAAATTTTATGCTCCTTCCTCTAATTTTATTTTTTCCGTAAGACTCATTTGCCTTCCAATACGCCTTGCAATTTACTTATGCGCTTTGTTTATTAATACTAGGGCATAAGCTGTAGGAGGGCAGGGATTTTTCAGTTTTGTTCCCTCTAATGTTCTAGTCTGAACAACTGGAATGTTTTGCATGATCATTACGTGAGTGATGCACACTTTATTATAACTTGTTACTCTCCCTCGGTAATGCATCTTTCCATTTTAGAACACCTTTAATTTTTAGAAGTAGAGCACGTTGGTACTACCTCATTCTTAATGTTTGTATACTATTCCACCGTGTAGCTGTGTTGTGGGAGTTTAGAGTCTGAAACTATGCAAAGGGTGACATTTCAAGGACGTCTGGTAAAACTTGGAAAACAGAAAACTCTCTGCCTGGGGAGAGTGACTGGACTCCTTTTTGGCTTCACTTGTATTTGGTTCTCTTATCTTGGATTACCAAGTATCTTAGAGGTGTGGGAAAAGAAGAGGGTCACACCTAAGCCATTTTTTCCCTCCTGCTCTGCTGCTTCATCCAATCCTTGCAGAGATCTTCTCACTTCTTTTGGGGACATCCCAATCGCGGATCCTCTAAATTCTGACGGAGCATCCTGCTCTGTGACAGCAGGAACTCTGCTTTCATTTAGTATTCCTCCAGTCTGTGTTGAAGAAAGGAAGCGAAGGCTGGGGAGACACTTGAGGGCGGGTATGGTTTGGTGACCCAGGTTTGTACCGTTCACTTACTTGTAGAGTCTGAAGACCTGCTCTTGTTTATTAGGTAACAAATCGGAAGTATCCAAAGCTGAAAGAAGTGGATGATGTGCTCGGTGGAGCAGCTGCCTGGGAGAATGTTGACTCTACTGCAGGTGAGAGGGAAAACCTTTTCTGTTCCAGAGCTGTGGGTAAGGATGAGGCTGCTGGCTGTGCCACTCTGCGGCAGAGTCTGTGATGTACTTGTGTGAAGTGGGCTTCTAAAACTAGAAAGTATTTTCTTCTCTTATAATGTATTTGTTACGCAAACAATATTGGCACAGGCTTTGGAGTCCTTCAGACCTGAGTTAGAGTCTCAGGGTGTCCTTGATTTGTCTGGGCTAATCCATAGTCATAGATTGTGAGAGCACAAATGAGCGTTTGGCATATAGCAGGCACTTAGCAGGTGTGATTGGAGTAATAAAAAAACAGTTTAAGGATTTTGTTCTAATACAGATTTCTAAAAGTTAATGAGGGCTTCTCTGGTGGCGCAGTGGTTGAGAGTCCACCTGCCGATTCAGGGGACACGGGTTCGTGCCCCGGTCCGGGAAGATCCCACATGCCGTGGAGCGGCTGGGCCCGTGAGCCATGGCCACTGGGCCTGCGCGTCCAGAGCCTGTGCTCCGCAACGGGAGAGGCCACAAGAGTGAGAGGCCCGCGTACCGCAAAAAAAAAAAAAAGTTAACGATACAGAGTATTAAACTGCACTAAACATTCAGTAAAATAAATATTTATTCCAAGTTTTGATTCATTTCTGGTAGAGATTAGATGTGACCAAAGAAGGAAGGAGAGCCCTAGACATTACCTGTATTGAGAGGAGGAAGAGCTAGCGCATGATCACTGCTGTCTTTTTCCCCCAGGGAACATCCAGATCTGCTATGTTAAAAATCCAGCACTGGCAGAATTTGTCATTAGGAGATGAATTACTTACCAAAATGGGGTTTGAGAGTGTTTGAAGGCATTTCCCTCAAAAGCCAGGTTCTCAAATTGAAATCTCAGTGAAAGTAAATACGTGCCTTGGGACACTTTGAAAAGGCGTGGGATGTATGTTGAGATCTTGATAAGAACAGCCTGGACAACTTCTGCTGAGACGGATCCCTAAATTCAAGGGGAAGTGGATTGGTTGTGCGTTGGGATTTCCTCTGGGAAGATGAGAGGACCTGTCCATTACCAGGTGGTGGAGACGCACTTTTTAGGGGAATCTGCAGGGCATGGACCCTGTAATGCACACGGCAGCCGTGTCACCTTTCACATGGTGTTTCTAGCCAGTCTTCAGCCAGAGTTGAAGAAAAGGGACCCAGGGAGAGGAGGACTGTTTCCGAGATCACAGGTCTCATTCCCTCAGTGTGAGGGCGCAGTGGGAATGATAACGCTTTTGGTAACCTTAAATCGTGGTGCAGGGCACCCTGGGCAAGGGATTCCAGATGAGCTGTCTTTCATGTAACACCTACTTCTAACACGTGTGTTGGTCACAAGCATCATTTCTTTAAGTAAACGTGGGTCACTTGTTTGTTTTTCTCATTGCCAGAGCCGTGTCCCAAATGTGAACACCCTCGTGCCTATTTCATGCAGCTTCAGACCCGCTCTGCAGACGAGCCCATGACCACCTTCTACAAGTGCTGCAATGCTCAGTGTGGACATCGCTGGCGGGACTAGGGCCAGGCTGGCCCAGCTGTGTCAGCTCCTGCTTACCGTATTCCCCAGGGTGGATTCCCAGCTGCGAGTGTGGTGGAAAGCTAACCCTTTTAGGGTGGCTGGCCAGGGGCTGAGGAAATGTAGCCCATCTCCCAGTCAGTGGACTAACTCATTAATGTCCAGGAGACTGTGTGTGTGGAGAGGAGTGTCCATAACTAAGTGCCTCCTGTTTAAGGTCCTGTTCTGCATCTTTTACATTTATTGGGCAGTTGACATTCTCTCACCATCAGCTGACACTCTTAAACATTTACATTGTTTGCACAACTAATAAAGTAAAACTTAGTAGTTTATTACACTAGATGTCCCTCAGTATTTAACTGTTAATTGCAAAATGATTTAATCAAAATTTATTCTGAAAATTTAATTAAAGTTAAAAGTCTAATATCACCTTCTCCGTGTTTTAAATGCCTGAAGAAGTAGACATCAAACCCCAAAACAGGATTCCAAAACTGACTGCTATACTTAGGGCCAAACTAGTTACAAAATTGTGAATAACATGGATTTCTGTTTCTTTATGATTTATATTCTTTTTTCCTAGGATTGCAATAAACTTTAATAGGTAGTATTTTTTTTTACACTTTATACTTCCTGTGTCTATCTTTGTACTCTAAAGAGAAAAAGGACACCCTGGGCTAGCAGGGGACAGGATCTTGGTTATTGATGGATTGGTTTCTTGCTCAGACTTAATCGCTTTTTCAAATCTCTCTTTTTTTAGTTTATTGAAGTATAGTTGACTTACAACGCTGTGTTAATTTCTGGTGTACAGCAAAGTGATTCAGTTATATGTACATGTATTTTTTTCACATTATTTTCCATTATGGTTTATTACAGGATATTGAATGTAGTTCCCTGTATCTATTCTCTTCATAATGAAGTCTCACTTATGAAATAATGGGACTTAAATTTATGCCTCTGATACAGATTTTTACTTTTTTGAAACTTGTTATCATTCCAAGAAACTATTAATCTGTATGGGTCACGTGATGGTTGACCAGGTCCTGAGCTCACTGTGTCCAATTTTTTCTGTTTCAGAGCAGTTTGTGCTGGCTTTGCACATGTGGTTTTATCCTGTGGCTGTTATCTTCAGTGTCTTCTTTCTGTGCTGTTAGTTAGTTACGTTTCCTCAGATGCCTGTTCTCGTTTTTGTTGTTGGGGGCAGCGTGGATCAGTGGCGAAGGTCGTGCCCTCTGAAGTCAACGTGCCCCCCTGCCTGTCAAGTTCGTTTCCTCCTGTGTAAAATGGAGATAATAATAGTCTATTTCAGGGGTTTACAACTTTTCCTGTAAAGAGCCAGATAGTAAGTATTTTGGGTTTTGTGGGTCAAGAGTCAAAATCTAGGAAAACACAAGAAAACAAAGTCTTATAAAGAAATTCAAAATATAATCCTACAATATTTTGTAATGCGAGTCCACTGATGAAAGGAATGGATACCATTTTGCGTAATTGAGGTTCAGAGTTAGTGTTCCTCGTCATCCGCGTTGCAGACGTGCATCTCATACTGGTTCAGGCCATGAGAGCAGAGGAAGTTCACTGTTGACATTGCTGATGGATTCATAGATGCAGCGTGGTGAGAGATGCAGATGTTTTCCTCAGCATATTTGCAGGTGAATAATGCAGTGCAGACTCACAGCCTGTGAGCACTTTCTCTCTCTCTCTTTTTTTTTTTAAATTATTTATTTTTGTCTGTGTTGCGTTGCTGCACGCGGGCTTTCTCTAGTTGCAGCGAGCGGGGGTACTCTTCGTTGCTGTGCTCGGGCTTCTCATTGCAGTGGCTTCTCTTGTTGCGGAGCACAGGCTCTAGTCGCGTGGGCTTCAGTAGCTGTGGCATGCCGGCTCAGTAGCTGTGGCTCACGGGCTCTAGAGCGCAAGCTCAGTAGTTGTGGTGCACGGGCTTAGTTGCTTCGTGGCACGTGGGATCTTCCTGGACCAGGGCTTGAACCCGTGTCCCCTGCATTGGCAGGTGGATTCTTAACCACTGCACCACCAGGGAAGTCCAGGAATTCTGTTTTGTGTTGAGACTTGTGCCAGTGACGAGTGCTCGGTCTGGCAGTGTCAACCATTGCGGTATCATTGCGTGATAAACACTGCTCTGCTGTCCAGTTTGCTGACAAGATAGTCCGCACTGCCCTGTGCCTTAAAAACATGACATTCAGTGCCCACTTTTCTTATTTTGACATGCTGGGTGTGCACTCATAGTAAGCAAAAAAAAAAAAAAAGAATAAAGAAAATGGATACAACTGTATGGTGGCCCTTGAAACGCTGTTAAGGTCACTGCTGAGTTGTGAGCCGGCAGAGCAAGGGCTGGAAGCCCTGTCACCAGTACTTTGCTGTCAGCACATGAGAGCAGCTGCAGACAACACGAGTGCGTGGTGTGGCTGTCTTCCAGTGAAGCTGGATGCTGACATCTGAATTTCATAGTAGTTCCACATGTCGTATAATTCTTCAAGCTTTTTCCCCCAACTATTTAAAAATGTATAAGCTATCTTAATTAATTAATTAATTAATTTCTGTGAGGTGCGGCTTGCAGGGTCTCATTTCCCTGACCAGGGATTGGGACTTTATTTTTCATTTTTTAAAGATTTTTTTGATGTGGACCATTTTTAAAGTCTTTACTGAATTTGTTACAATATTGCTTCTGTTTTATGTTTTGGGTTTTTGGCTGCAAGGCATGTGGGATCTTAGCTCCCCGACCAGGGATTGAACCTGCACCCCCTGCGTTGGAAGACGAAGTCTTAACCACTGGACTGCCAGGGAAGTCTCCCACAAGGGATTGAACCTGGGCCCACGGCAGTGAAAGCCTTAACCACTGGACTGCCCACAGATTCCTAACCACTGGACTGCCAGGGAATTCTCCGTATAAACTATTTTTAGCTCACAGGTTTTTTTTAAAGGGTGGGGTGGATTTGGCCTGTGGGCTGTAGTTTGCTATCCTCTGGTCTACCTCATAGGGTTGTGAGGATTTATGTAGCTTCACATATAACATCCTCAGGACATGTCTGACCAATGGTGTTTGTTATTGGCTGTTCCTTTCTTTCAAGGGGCTGGGTTTCAACAGGTATTTGGTGACTCTGGTTGTATGGTCTTTTACCCTCCATCTATGGATGTTGTTTTTCTTTTTATCTCCATTTGTTATGGGAGGGGGTGGGGTGTCAGGTTGTGCCGTCAGAACACTTCCTGGGCAAAGAGGCACTGGCCTTCTTCCCGCATCTAAGTGTCCATGATAACCCACCTTTGTAGCCTTGGTGGTGTCTCCTTGTGGGGTTGTGGTGTGGGTGGTGTGTGGTCTGCTGGTCTCAGGGTAGTAAGTTCTAGCCTGACAGAGAGAAGGAAGCTCTTTTGATAAGGATACTAGGGAAGGGATGGCGCCAGTGAGTATGAAAGTACGTGCTTATAATAGGTAAGATAGGGGCCAAGCTAATTGAAATTTAAATATTAGAAGTATGATTATGCCTCTGGTCATTCTTAAGGTGTTTCACGGACTTGAGCCTTTGATTCCATCTCTCCATGGGTCCTGGTTTCTCAGATTCCAGAGAAACTAGAAACCAGCTCTGGGGTCTCTAGACCTTGCCTCAGATGTTTTGATGCACAGAATACAGACGTGCACACTCACACCTAAACGTAGGCACAGGGACACACTGAAATGTGACCTTATTTGGTACCCCAGAGAACACATAGCCAATAAGTATATGAAAAGATGCTTATCTTCACTGATAATCGAGGAAGTGCAAATTAAGACAACATTGAAATGTCTTTGCCTATCAGATTGACAAAGATTTAAAAGACTGATAATGTATACAGTTGGTGAGAGCTACAGGCTTTCTTACACATCTGGTGGGAGTAGAAGTTGGTACATTTTCAGGGGGCCACTTGGCAATATCTATCAGTATTTTACAACGGTCAACCTTAGACACAACAGTTCCACACCTAGCCTTTTTTTTTTTTTTTTTTTTAATAAATTTATTTATTTATTTATTTTTGGCTGCATTGGGTCTTCGGTGCTGCGCGCGGGCTTTCTCTAGTTATGGCGAGCAGGGGCTACTCTTCGTTGCGGTGCACGGGCTTCTGATTGTGGTGGCTTCTTTTGTTGCAGAGCACAGGTGCTAGGCACGCGAGCTTCAGTAGTTTGGCACGTGGGCTCAGTAGTTGTGGCTTGCGGGCTCTAGAGCTTAGGCTCAGTAGTTGTGCATGGGCTTAGTTGCTCCGCAGCACGTGGGATCTTCCCAGAGCAGGGCTCAAACCCGTGTCCCCTGCATTGGCAGGCGGATTCTTAACCACTGTGCCACCAGGGAAGCCCCCTAGCCATTTTTTGTACAGTACTCATCCTGGTGATTAAAGATCCAGGCCTGGAATTGTTCACTACCTTCATTTAATTTTTTTAAAATCAATTAATCAATTAATTAATTTTTGGCTGCCTTGGGCCTTCGTTGCAGAACGCTGGCTTTCTCTAGTTGCGGTGAGCGGGGGCTACTCCTCGTTGCGGTGCACAGGCTTCTCATTGCAGTGGCTTCTCTTGTTGCGGAGCATGGGCTCTAGGCGCCCAGGCTCAGTAGTTGTGGCTCGCTGGCTCTAGAGCACAGGCTCAGTAGTTGTGGCGCATGGGCTTAGTTGCTCTGTGGCATGTGGGATCCTCCCAGACCACAGCTCGAACCCGTGTCCCCTGCACTGACAGGCGGATTCTTAACCAGTGCACCACCAGGGAAGTTCCTACCTTCATTAAAATAGCATGTAGCGTATATACACCTGAAACTAATATGATAACGTCAGTTATATATATGACAATTAAATTGAAATAGCGTATGTAGGCAACAATCCAAATGTCCATCAGCGGGATTATTAAACCATGGCCTGTACCACCAGTAAAGGCGTGAGAGAGGTTTTGATGTAGTTCCCTAGAAAGATTTGGAAAAGAGCCAGAGCAGCAAGGAGGCCGCAAAGCTCGGAGTGAGGAACGAGGCCATTAAATGTGCATTTGTTGGAGCTTAGACGTGGTCTGGAGGGACTTGTGCCTGACTTCTTACAGGGGCTGCCTCTCTGAGGTCAAAGGGGACTCCCATTTTTTATTTCCTTCCTGAACTGAGACTGCAGTGCTTTTATGTTTAACACCCCCTCCACCCACCCTGGTGCTCATGGATCGCCTGAGCTGCACCTCCCAGAAAGCCTAGGAAAGGAGACCTGCTCTGTGCCTGGTCAGGGTTCTCACCTCCCGGCGCTAATTTAATACATCTCACTGGGGTTTCTTGAGAGGGACACGGCGGACAGTCATCCGCCAATCAATGGATGGGTCACCAAAGTCCACGTTCAGCAACTTTTCTGTTCCTGAGGAGTGAAAGGTAGGATTTATGACTGGGGTGATGGTCGCCTGTCATCCCCACTTGGGACAGCTGCTCGGCTCTGTGCTCGTGGTTGCAGTTGTGGGCGGCCTGTGTCAGCCTGCCATGAGAGGCCCACGTCACCCGGCGGTGCAGTTATCTCCTGAATCAGGCTGAGGGACTTGCTGCAAACGCAGGGGTGGTAGGGCGACAAGTCATCTCCAGGGCTGCAGGGTTGGGGCCAGTCAGACTTGCCATGGGCCCTAGCAGATGCGTCTGGGAAGGTGAGTCTGTAATCTGGGCTTCTCAACCACTCAGGTCAGCGTGAACCGTGCGGGACAGAGAGACTGGTGGCCCGCCATCCCAGGCCCCAGGAAGAGCCTGGGGACCACACTTGGACGAGAAGGGCGGAGGGCGTTTGGGCGGCCACCCTCACTTTACCGCCTTTGGTGTCCTGGCCTGGGGCATCTACCAGAGACGGCAGGATTGCAGTGCTGATCGCAGTATGCTGGGCTGCCGCTTCCAGGCCTGTAGCGGTCATGGGTACCTCCGGGCAGAAAGAAAGGCTCTGAGCTTGTCAGGCAGTTTGTAGTTCCTGACCTTTGTGGGGCCGAGTGAGCGGGTGTTCTGGGGCCAGGTGGTCTCAGCCGTGATGACCACAAGTGGAGCTGAGGTCCAGTCCTGAGGTTGGTAAAGGCCCTTCTCTCCCCGACACCTTTGGGGGGCTTTAGGGCAGAAGAGGAGCTGGGAGTCTGTGGACCCCCCTTGGAGCTGTGGACGGGGCAGTGGGTGAGGGTGGGATTCCGGGAGGGTTATCAGCTAAGCGAGGGAGGGGAGTAGAGGGTTCTGCTTGAATAATGTTTCAGAGCCCCCCCAAGGGACCCAAGGCATTAACACTGTCTACCCCAGGCAAGGGCGGGCCTGTGGGGAGGTTCAGGATGTGTTTCTTCAACAGTGAGGGGCTGAGTGCGGGGGACGCAGCATAAATCAGACAGGTTCTTGCCCTGGAGGAGCCAGATGCAGGGGCGGCGCCGGCTGAGCCTCGCTGCCAGTGCTGCAGGGGCAGCATGGGAAGAGCAGGGGCATCGTTTCCCCCCATTTAGCCCCGGGCCTGTGTCAGTGTCCTTCCAGCCCATGCCCATAGCCACTACCCGCCCTGCCCCCGCCCCTGTCCTAAGCAGGCTGGGCCTGGCTCAGGGGTGTCTGCTCTGGCTGGGGAGACAGCCTCAGGGGCTCGGGGGCTTCATGAAGGCTCATCACGCAGAAGGCAGCCGGGGAGAGGGGACAGTGAGGGCTCGTCCTGAGGGCCCTCAGGTCCTCTCTGTGCTCCTCTGACTTCCATCCTCGGACCTCCTCCTCCCTCTGCCCTGGGCCCCGCCCTGTGTGCCCCTGTCCACCCGAGGCCGCCCCTGGCTCAAGTCTGGCCTTTCCACGTCTCCCGGACATCCACCCCACTGAGGCGGGCGCCCGTCCAGCTCAGCCCTCTAGGAAGGCAGGCGGCAAGTGCGTCGTGGAGCCTCCTCCCTCTTCTGCCCTCTGCGCCTGCTCTGCGCTCTCCCCAGCTGGCCTTGACCTCTTCTGCTCCCTGCCCTTCCCCAGCAGGGTCGGCACCACCGTGGGAAGCAGAGTCCTCCAGCACTTCTGCCCCACAGCGTCAGGTCCCACGGTGCTGGGGTCGCCCACTTGCACACGTGGGGCCCAGAGCGGGAGCCACCTGCTCCCATCTCCAGCCTCATTTCCAGCCTCATTTCCTGGCTAGTCCCCGTCTTCCCCAGGTTCCAGCTGCTTCTGGAGAGCCAGGACCTGGATTTCTTCCTCCTGCCCCAGCAGAGAGGACAGTGGTGGATAAGTGTGCATTTAAGCAGCAGCCTCCATTTCACCCCCCTCTGTGTCTGCCAGCTTCTGGGGTGGGCAGGGAGAGTAACAGGGTAGCCCTCGCTCCCCATTAAAAATACAGACTCTGTGTGAAAGGGGACAGAAAGTGGGTGCAGTAATTGCCGTGAAGCCAGTCCGGAGGGTGTGCTGTGGTGCACCCGCCCCATGACAGAGGCCTGCTCTGGCTGGGTGGTTCGCCTGGCAGCAGGTGAGCGCTCAGGGGAGCAGAGGGCCTGAGTCCTTCTGGAGACCTGGCCCTGGGCTGGCAGCGTCTGTGGGCCCCGAGGCCCGGGTCCAGTGCACGGCAGCCCATGACTTCATGTTGGGCTGGGAAACCAGGGCAGGCAAGCTGTGGGGACCAGTGGTCATTTGGGCCAGAACTTGACCCAGAGGCCAGGGAGGAGGTGGGGTCCTGAGAAGGGGCCAGAGTGGTTGTGTGCTGAAGGTCCTGATGGAAAGGGACAGTGCTGGGTGGACATGTCAGCCAGGCTCCCAGCAGGATGGGAGGTGTAGTGGGCGGCTCTGCCCGAGGGCCCAGATTCTGGGTCCCGTCCTCCTGCCGTCACAGCCGTCCTGTGACCTGGTCTTGTCTGAGCTGTGATTAGGCCTCCCTGGGGCTATCCCAGTGCCTCTTCCAGGACCAGGGAGTAGTCAGGTGGGGTTTCTGCCCCACCTGGCCCAGTGTCTGTTGCCAAGGATGGGGGCAGCCCTGCCTCAGTGTCGAGGCTCCCTGAGGAGAGAGACTGATGCCCCGGGGAGGGGGAAGCTCACAGGCTCGCATGGGAGCTGGTGAGGCAAGTGCCCAGGCCAGGTGACCAGTGCCCCCAGTCCTGCAAGTCTGGTGTCTCTGGGCCTCAGCCTCCTCGTCCATAGGAGGGTGGTGGCCCTGCCCGGCTCACTATGTTTGGACAGAATCGTTGTGCAGAGGAAAAGTAGGGACCCTCCCCCTAGATGGCCGAGTTGCCATGTGCCCCGCCCACCTCTCCCCAGGGTGGGCCTGGCCTGCTACTTCGCACGAGTGTCCCGTGTGGGTCCTGTCCTCCCCATGCCTGCCCCTGGGGCTGGATGAGCTTGGAGCGCCCCAGTCCACGCTCCTGAGTCAGCCTGTGGCCGTGCTGGCCCAAGTCTCACAGATGCAGGTGTCCCTCCACCGCTGGGGCAGTGGCCATCCCCACTGTGGCCTGGGCCAGCTCTTAGCCAGGCAGTGGTGGCTGTGCCTGAGCCGCCCCCATCCTGGTGCTCCCTCTGATCCCGTCCTCATGCGCCCTGAGAGCCAGCTGCTGCCAGGCTGCCTGTCTCCATCCAGTGGCCGCTGCAGCCTCTCCTGCCGTGGCTGGTTGTAGCAAGTGATGCTTCAGTCTAGGGAAGGGTGGGGTCTTCTTGACTGTTGGCCTTGACAGGGGTCCATCCTGTGGGTCCACAGAGAGGCTGCGGGGGGGGGCGGGGTGGGGGGTGTCTGCTACCGGGTGAGTGTGTGCGGGCTCCTGGAGCGCTTCCGTGCTGTGGTCTGTGCATGTCTGCTTCTCTTCTGCTTCCTTATCACTCATCAGGCTTGCATAACCAGGCTGGTCCTGCTTCCTGCAGAGGAGCTATCAGTGTACCATCTGGAGCTGCAAATGGGGTGACAGGGTGTTAGCGGCCTGTTCACCCCCAGGCGCTTCTCAGCACCCGGCCCCAGTCTCCAGGGATCCTGGGGCTGACACCCCTGCGCCGAGAGCCCTGCTCCCGGGGGCGCTCTCCTCTGCAGGGCACCTGGGGACAGGCGTGTGACAGACAGCATGTGGGAGGTACTCGCTGTCGCATGGACACCCCGCTGCCATCCTCCTCCACTTACCTGGGGCAGGGCACCAGGATGGGAGCAGCTAGCTGTGCGACCCTGGGGTCAGCTCCCTTGGCAGTGACCAGGGACGGACCCCCACCTCATGTGGCTCTGGTGGGAATTCGCGTGGGTGATGTGCCTCACACAGTCGGCCCAGGTGTGGGACCAGGGGGTCCAGCAGAGCTTCCCTGTGGTTGTTGTCCGCGACCCCATTCCCCCAACCGTGTCTCCTCTGCGGGAGGGGACCTGGGCCCAGGGATGGGGGGCCTGGCCCAGAGAGGCGCCCGCTGGGCAGACCTGGACACGTGGCTGAGTCAGAGTCCAGTGACCTTGGGAGGCCTGAGCTGGAGGTTCTTGCCGGTGCTGCTTGGACAGCGGTGCTCAGCCTCCTTCACGGGACAGGGTGAGGGTGTAGGTGGTGACCCACTCGGAGTGCCCCTCATGGGAGCACCCACTGGGGCACTCCTCACACAGCCCCTCAGCCCAGCCCCTTCCAGGTTGGACCTTGCAGAGCGAGGTCCTGATACGAGAGGTGGGCACCTGGCTCCTGACCTGCACCTGCATCTGCGCCTGGGTCGGCTTGGGCGTCTCTGTCCCAGGGGATGGAGGAGGTGAGGGCTGGCACTGTGTGTGTGGGGTGCTGTGGGGGCAGAGCTGGGGCAGGGTTGCCCCCGTCAGGCTCCACGGGGAAGGGTTGGGTTTGGGCTGTGTGGGCACTCGTCTTCCTGAGATCAGCCGGGGCTTCAGCCCCACCCAGGTTGCACGCTCAAAGCCCATCCCCTTGGGGTCTCCCAGCCCTGCACGCGGTAACTTCTCCTGGGCTCGTTCTCTGGGCCTGCCCTGTCGGAGGGGTCAGCTGCCACGCCCCCCACCTCCCCCAGCCCTGCCCTGAAGCAGCCACTGTGGGCTTGCAAGGGTCACTGTTTCCAGGGTCTGGGACTTTCACGTGCCACACCAACAACATCCTCAGGATTGACTGCCACTGGTCTGCCCCAGAGCTGGGCCAGGGGGCCGGCCCCTGGCTGCTGTTCACCAGGTGAGGCCGGAGGGCAGGGGGTAGAGGGCAGGGGTGAGGGTAGGGAGCCGGCCTGGTGCAGTGGCCCTTTGGTGCCGACACGTGCCCTTTCCAGCAACCACGCTCCAGGCAGCAAGCACAGGTGCGTCTTCCGGGCCAGCGTGTGTACAGTGGAGCTGCCACCCGAGGAGGTGATCACGCCTTCTGACAACTTCACCATCACCTTCCACCGTCACATCTCTGGGAAGGAGCAGGTCAGCCTGGTGGATCCACAGTACCTGCCCCGGAGACATGGTGAGGCCTGGGTCAGTGCGTTGGCCGGGAGCATCCTGGCTACATCACCCCCACGGCCCAGTCAGTGCTCCTGGTCCCTGCTGACGGATCCAGGGCTAGGATCAGGCGGGGCCCCTGGGGAGGGGGAGGGTTTTGGAGGAGGATGTAGGTGCAGGGCTTTGAGTTGGGGCAGGAGCTGCAGTTTGAGTCACTTGCGATCTACTTCAGTCACAGCAGGAAGGACTTCAGTAAGACACTAGGAAGAACTTCCAGCAGCAGCTTAGATTTGAAACTCACCTTGTCTGGCTGCAGAGGCTGGAGGAAGTCATTGCTATCTTGTCCCACCTGGGGCTTCTCTGGACCAGTTTTCCAGTGAGGCCTCTGCTCTGAGAAGGCCTTGGCCACGTGCCCCATCCTTCCCGGGAATCTTTCCGATCCCCAGTCCCGGGTGTGCTGGCCCCCACACCGTTACACAGCTTCATTCTGTTTCAGTGAAGCTGGACCCTCCCTCTGACTTGCTGAGCAACATCAGTTCTGACCACTGTGTCCTGACCTGGAGCATCAGTCCTGCCTTGGAGCCGCTGGCCTCACTCCTCAGCTATGAGCTGGCCTTCAAGAGGCAGGAGGAGACCTGGGAGGTAAGGCTGGGTCTGCCTACCCTAGGGGCCTCTCTCTCCTGGGAGCAGCAGCCAGGGTCACTCCTCGTCCCATCTAGGGTGGTGTCACCTTGGAATTGTGAGGAGGGAAGTGACCAGAGACAAGGGTAAGTGAATGCAGGTGTGGTGAGTGTGCCGGTGTGTACGTGTGAGCGTTCACAGGGCATGCCTGTGTGGATGAGTGTGCATGCACGTGGATGCATGTAAGTGTGTGGACATGTGTAAGTGTGCCCACATGTGTGTGTACACGTCCTTGAGGGCTGATGGGCCCAGTCTCACCCCCAGCGCCTCCTAACTCTTCTCCACCCCACAGTGGGCTCGGCACAAGGCTCACATCGTTGGGGTGACCTGGCTGAAACTTGAAGCCACTGAATTGGACCCTGGTTCCGCCTATGAGGCCCGGCTGCGCGTCCAGATGGCCACACCGGAGGACGCGGTGGCGGAGGAGGAGCGCTACGAGGGCCCATGGAGTGACTGGAGCCAGCCTGCCCGCTTCCACTCCCCCAAGAGACAAGGTGGGCGTTGCCGCCTTCAGGGGCCTGGTGGGGCCTCCCCGCCCCCTCGCATCCCACCCCTTCCCCCTCCTGGGACCCCCTCCCTCGTGGCCCAGTTGACTGCCTTCCCCTGGAGGTCTGAGATGTGTGAAGGGGAAACACCTGCCAAGTGCTGGGCCTCCCAGGGAGCTGCAGCTCCCGGTTTCCTTGGAGCGAGTGTGGCCCCAGCTGCACAGTAGGCTGGCGCTACTGTCTCTGGAGCCCGGGCAGGGCCTCGTCTGCTTAGGGGGCTGGGCTGACCCTTGTGCACAGAGGTACTGGAAGGGATCTCGGACCCTGGTGACCTCATGGATGGGAAAGGCAAGGCCCAGGGGTGCGTGATTCACCCAGAGTACTCTCGGAGGCGCGACAGACACCTTCCATGTTGGCCCAAGGCGCCCGTCCAGGTGCCTTTGCCAGGTGAGTTTAGAGGTACACAGCCCTGGGCCCTTCCTGCTATAGGTCTCCTGGTCCCTTCCTGCTGTAGGTCTCCTGGTCCCAGCTTTGGGGCAGCCCGACAGCACCCTGGTCTCTGTGTCCATCTTTCTCCTGCTGACCAGCCTGACCTACCTGCTGTTCAAGCTATCACCCAGGTCGGTAGCCAAGGAGTGTGTGTGGGAGTGTGTGCATGTACGTGAATGCGTTATTGTACATGTGGGTGTGAGAATTTGTATGTGCATGAGCGTGTGTGTGTGTTTGTGGGTGTGGGGTAGGCGGTGCATTGAGGGCCCAAACCCGCAGCCCCTCCCCCAACGCTCCTGGGTGGGGAGGGGTTTTCAGACCTCTGCCCTGGACCAGTGGGGATGTCCCCAGTTGCCAGGTGCATGTGGGTGGTGGGCAGTGTGGCCTAAAAGAGCCCTGGAGGGACCCAAAGTCCCTGGGGCCAAGTCGCCTGAGGCCCTTGTCTCCTGCCTCTGGAGGTGCTTGGCGCTGGCTCATTGGCACAGTGGTTCTATGCAGACAGTGTTGGGCATCTGGTTTCCACGGGGCCCTGTTTCCCGCCCTGATGGGTGCCACGGACAACCAGATGAACAAGAAAGCCCTCCTGAAACAAGCCGTCACACATGTCAACTTACGAGAGGGCGTCCAGGGGCCTCGTCCCGCAGGTGACCGGCCAGGCCTGGACGGGTAGCAGAGAGGATGAGAGGAGGTTGGACAGAGGCAGCCAGGGTGAGGGAGGGATGGGGTGCTGGGCAGGGCCCGATGGGTGGCCAAGAAGGCCAGGGAGGGCTCAGGCTTGCCCTCGGGTCCCAGGAAAGCGCCTGAAGCCTGGTCGCGTGGGATGGGATCTGGTTTATGTTTTGAGAATGGAGTTTTGTGGTACAGGTGAGGAGGAGGACCTGCGGGGTGGCCAGAGGTGGGCTCCAGAGGGAGGCAGTTGTGTGTGAGCTGGCGGGAGAGGCAGAGCTGGAGCAAAGTGCAGGGAGTGACAGGGTCTCCGGACGGGAAAGTGAGGGGACGTGGGGTGGATGCGATGTGACTGGTGGCCCCTGATGCCACCCTGGGCTGGGGAATTGGGACAGACCCCCAGAGAGGCTGGCGAGGTTGATCTGGACTTGCTGGGTCGGAGTCTGGGGCGCCGTCCTCAGGGGAGGAGCAGTGGGTCTTGGGCGGGTAGATCCAGTGCTCGGGGAGAAGTCTGATGGGGTTCCCGGAAGTGCTGTCTCCCCCTCCGGCTGAAGACACAACTGGTCACCCCCACCCTCGAACCCGCCATCACCACTCACCTTAAAGGGACCCATGTCTTGGCATAAATCAGTTCTGTGCGGTCATCAGCAAGGGGGCCGCAGGTGCCAGGTGTCAGGCCTGGACGCAACGAGAGGAGAGGACGACAGCAGCACCGGCGGGGCAGGGCTGGTCCCTGCTGCTTGGAAGGAGCCGCGTCCCTGGCAGTGACCTCCTGGAGCTGGGCCTCTGACTGCTGTCCCCTGACCTCAGGATGAAGACAGCCTTGTACCAGGACGTGCCATCCCCAGGCCCGTTCTTCCAGTCCCTGTACCGTGTGCACAACGGGGACTTCCAGGTGCGTGACCCGGTGGGCCCGGGGTGCCCAGATGTCTGGACTGCCCAGGGTGTGGGCTCTGGGTGAGGGTTGGGGGCCTCTGTCAGTGCTTTGAGCTTTTTTGGTATATATAGTGGTATATATAGTATATATGTAGTATATGTATGCACTGTGACTCAAAGGGGCCAAAGACAAATGAGCTTTATTCTCTATGGCCGAGTGCTTTTTCTTCTCATGTCTCTGATTCCATTGCTGACGGGAAAAAATGTAAAGTTTCTCATGACATTATCTCTGCCTCTTCTGGTTTGCAGCAGTCCTTGGAGGTAAATGGTCAGTTCAAGGTGCCAGCTCAGGGGGCTGTGTGCATCTGAAGGCATCTGTGTCTTGTGCTGCTCCTGGGGCCCTCCCTGGTCCCTGGGCTACTCTGGTGGCCCTCATGGAGTGCCTGGCCCCTCCTGGCCCCCTGGGTAGCGATGAGTTGGCCCTACACCCCCCCCCCCATCGTGGTGCCCTGGTGGGCTCTCACAAGCCACGACGCTGAGAACAGCCTGGAGGCCCCGTTGGACCCTCCCTGCTGGCCTGGTAGTTCCTGCTCCACAGGCAGCAGGAGGGGGAGGAGGAGCTCCAATAGGTGGTCTCTGGTCCCCACCCTCTCGGGCCCCTCACTTTGGGCAGAGGATGGAGGTGGTGCTGCCCGGGTTCTCCCACACCAGCTCTGCGTGGCTGCCTTCCGCCTGGCCCTTTTCTCTCTTAACGGGGAGTCTAGTTTTCAAGCTTGTCATCCAAAAATATAATTTGAAGCTTAAAGCCGAGCACTTTGTCAGGGCTGCATGGGGGGTAAATGTTCTGATGCCCTGCACTCATCTTCTGGGCTGCAGGCACCCAGCCCCTTCTCTGTAGAACCACAGCACCTGTCAGGGGTTAGTTAGACTCCTTGGGAGGTGGTCTGGAGCCATGGGCTGGCTCTCCAGGGGGCAGGACAATGATGGAAGGTGTGGTGTGTGGTGCACTCGATGGAGACTCCTGGTCCCACCTAGGAAACAGCTTCCTTTTTTCTTTTTTAAAAAAATTCTTTTCCATTATGGTTTATCACAGGATACTGAATATAGTTCCCTGTGCTATACAGTAGGACCTTGTTGTATATCCATCCTATATACACTAGTTTGCATCTACTAACCCTAAACTCCCAGTTCATCCCACCCCCACTCCCTTGGCAACCACAAGCCTGTTCTCTATGTATGTGAGTCTGTTTCTGTTTTGTAGATAAGTTCATTTGTGTCATATTTTAGATTCCACATGTAAGTGATATCATATGGCATTTGTCTTTCTCTTTCTGACTTACCTCACTTAGTTTGATAATCTCTAGTTGCATCCATGTTGCTGCAAATGGCATTTATTTCATTCTTTTTTATGGCTGAGTAGCATTCCATTGTATGTATGTACCACATCTTCTTTATCCATTCATCTGTTGATGGACATTTAGGTTGTTTCCATGTCTTGGCTATTGTGAATTGTGCTGCTATGAACATAGGGGTGCATGTATCTTTTTGCATTAGAATTTTGTGTGGATATACGCCCAGGAGTGAGATTGCTGGGTCATATGGTAGCTCTATTTTTAAATTTTTTAAGAAACATCCATACTGTTTTCCATAGTGGCTGCACCAACTTACAGTCCCACCAACAGTGAAGGATGGTTCCCTTTTCTCCACACCCTCTCCAGCATTTTTTATTTGTAGAGTTTTTAGTGATGGCCATTCTGACTGGTGTGAGGTGGTAGCTCACTGTAGTTTTGATTTTGCATTTCTCTAATAATTAGTGATGTTGATCTTTTCACGTGCCTCTTGGCCATTTGTATTTCTTCTTTGGAGAAATGCCTATTTAGGTCCTCTGCCCATTTTTCGATTGGATTTCTTTTTGTTATTGAGTTGTATGAGCTGTTTGTGTATTTTGGAAATTAAGCCCTCGTTGGTCGCATCATTTGCAAATATTTTCTCCCATTCTGTAGGTTTTCTTTTCGTTTTGTTTACGGTTTCCTTTGCTGTGCAAAAGCTTATAAGTTTGATTAGGTCCCATTTGTTTATTTTGTATTTATTTCTGTTGCCTTGGGAGACCAACCTATGAAAACACTGGTATGATTTATGTCAGAGAATGTTTTGCCTGTGCTCTTTTCTAGGAGTTTTATGGTGTCCTGTCTTATGTTGAAGTCTTTAAGCCATTGTGAGTTTATTTCTGTATATCGTGTGAGGGTGTGTTCTAACGTCATTGATTTACATGCAGGAACAGCTTCCTTTTGGAGGTAGGGGCTCTCCTGTGGCCCCACAGAGGGGTCCAGGTCTGCTGACCTTGGCCCCAAGGTGCCAGGCCCAACAGTACCTCCTGTGTGTGTGTGCGCGTGCGTGCGTGTAGTGGGGTTCGGGTGAGGGTGCCCGAGCTCTGCAGCTGCTGGCAGTGTGTGAAGCAGCAGTGTCTCCAGCCCTGTCACCATCTGTACCCTGGTTCAGGCCTCTGTGAGCACAGGCCTGTGCTGGGAGCCAGGGGAGGGTCCTGAAGGGAATGGGGGTTCTGTGTTGAGGCTGGGCTGGCCCGTGGGGGGAAGACAGAATGTTCTGGGCACAGGTGCTCTTGGCCTCTGGGAGTGGATGTCTTGAGAGCTTCCTGGAGGAGGGGAGGCTGCTCCCACGGTGAGTCTTGAACACACTGCCTGAGGCCTTCCCTCCTTCTGTGCTCTGTTCCAGACCTGGATAGGGGCCCACAGAGCTGGTCCACAGCCAAACCCGGACTGCACGGGCCCCGCACGAGGAGCCTGGGAGACCCGTGTCCAGGAGGCCATCGCTTTGCTCACCTATGACCCGGTGGACGTGGGGCCATTAGCGGCCCGGGAGGAGGAGGGGAGCCCTGGCACTGGCCTCCCAGCAGATGCGCTGCCCACAGGATGTGTGGAGTTGGGGGGGCCGCCTCCCGCCTACCTGCCACAGGAGGCCTGGGTCCCCGCAGGCCCTACCAGGCTGGCTCCCCCGCAGTCCCAGGGCAGCAGCAGCGACTACTGTGCCCTGAGCTGCTCCAGGTGGGGCTGCCCCTCCACCTTCACAGGAAACGCGCAGAGCTCTGAGCCCGACCCTGCCTTGGCCTGTGGCCTTTTCTGTGACGAGCAGAGCCTGGATGCCCGGCCAGGAGGTAACTGTGCAGGCGCTGGTCACAGTCAGAGGCAGGACGCTGGTGGATGGGCCGCCTGAGGCCCTCCTGCTCTCGGCAGACCGTGGGCTCCGTCCCCACGGTGCTGCAACACGTCCGTCCTGGGGAACATGGACCAAAGTACCCGGAGCCAACGCTTGACTGGACCTGCGGAGGGCCACCCATGCAGCGGTCAGATGTCTGGTCTGGATGGAGACAGGGGGCTCTCCCCTCCTCCCCTCCCTCTGCATCTGTCGGGAGGGGCCTCCTCTGCCCTCAGCATCCTGCCATCCTGGCCCCCCGTCCACCACTTCCCTCCCCGCTTCTTGGCTTAACCCCAGGTCCCACAACCAGTTCTGCCCTCAGTCCCTTAAAGGGCCAGCCTGGGCCCCGTGGACACAGGTGAGACACCGTGACCAGGCCTAGTGTCCTGTTTATGTGCCTTCCTGAGGTCTCTCCCCTACTGAGATTAAAAGGGACATAGCAGCTGTTTCAAACTGCTGGTGGCTGGGAGAGGGGCCCAGAGGACACAGGAAGGGTGGTGTCTGGCTATTCCTGGGCTTTCTGGGCTCCACGAATAGCAGGGGGAGGCTCAGTGACCAGCTCCAGGGAGGCCGCCTCCCCGCCCCTCCTTGTCCTCATCCTCCCATGGCCCCCGGGGGCTGAGAGCTGTGGCCAGAGCCCCCAAGGGTCAGGGCCAGAGTGACCACCCAACAGTGGTCTTGGCCTCTGAAGGGCCCTGCCTCTACCCCCACCCCTGTGGTCTGGAGAGAGAGGGACAGAGCAGAGGGCGCCTACGTCCGTCCCTTAGGGCTGCCATAACGAAGTCCCACAAACTAGGTGGGAGATTTATTGTCTCACAGTTCTGGAGGCTGGAAGTCTGACATCTAGGTGTTGGCAGGGCCGTGGGGGCACCAGGGAGGATCTGATTCATGGTTCCCTGCACCTCTGGTAGTTTCTGGCTTGGGACAGCGCAGCTCCAGTCCTCACAAGGTGTTTTCCCTCTGTGTGTTCCTGTCCAAAGCCCCTCCTTTTATGCCAATGTAATCATAGTGGATTAGGGCCAACCTGAATGACTTTATTTTGGCTGGATTATCTGCAAAGACCCTATTTCCATATACGGTCATGTTCACATGTACTGAGGGTTAGGACTTCAACATATGAATTTCTGGACAGTGCCCCTGCCAGCCATGTCCACCTCCCTGCTGGCCTGAGGCGCCGTGGTCCCTCCCGGGGCAGCCCCGTCCCTCTTACTCGGGGCCTCGGGCAGGAGACCCTATTCCGCCACCGTGCTGCAGGACTTGGGTCTGGTGCTGGGATCCTCCACCCAGTGAGGGCTGGACCAAGACTGTCCTGGTGTTGGAGGTGCTGAAGTACTGAATGTGGGATAGATGGAGGTTTGTCTCCCTGGGTGCTGAGCCAGAGGGGGCACCTCTCTGGGGGCTCCAGGGTCTCCTGCACCCTGAGCAGAGAGGAGCACATGCAGCCCCAGGCCCCCAAAGGCAAAGGTCCCTCTGGCTCAGACAGGCCTTCCCCTCCCCTCTGTGTGCCTGTGGAGCCCTGAGGTTTTTCAGGGGCCGCAGCAGAGCCGGACCCTGGTCAGCAGGGACAAAGAGGACCCCGCATGTATCTTTAGTATCCAGAGAGTGGAGGGGTGTAGACGGAAATGAGGTGCAGGCACCATCCGCTCTAACCAAGGGTAAAAATACCAGCGTGACTCCACTTCCTAGAGCCAACCCTGGAACCCCCAGCTGCTGTGTATATGACAGCAGCTGCATGGCTCCTGTGGCTTCACGTGGACTTGGGCCCCCATGGGATTCCACACCCGGGGACAGTGTTCGTTTGACTAACACACTCGGTCCTGGTGGCACCTGAGTGAGGAGCTACTCAGAGGCCAGTGGTTGTAGGTGAGCCGCGCCCGCCCCTCAGGACACATTCCTGGCAGTACCTGAGCCAGGTGCCTGCATGTCGTGGGGCTCAGAAAATGCTAATTTCCACTTATTCCGACGAGACGACCCTTGGAAACCGCACGCTGAGATCGCAACGTTCGAAAGACCCCGTGAGCCCTGGTGAGGGGTCACTGATCCCCAGGCGTCTAGGAAGGAGTCAGGGAAGGTGGCCTGGGACTCGATGAGGAAGCTGCTGGTGGAGGAGCTGAGTGCACGGTGTGGCTGGAGCACAAAGGTCCAAAATGTGGCTGGACCGGGGAAGACCTTGGAGGCCAGGCCAGGGCAGGGTGAGGGGAGCAAACTCACCCTGCTCAGGGGAGGCTGCAGGATGCTTTCTCTTTCTTTGGCTTTTGATGAGGTGAAGTTTACATAGTACGAAAGTAACCATTTTAAAGTGTACAATTCAGTGACATTTAGTATGTCTGTAATATTTGCAGCTCCCACCTCTATCTAGTTCCAAAACATTTTCACCCTCCAAAGGGAAATCCCCTGCCCCTTAAGCGGTCACTCTCCTCCCCACCCTCCCTCTGACCTCTCGCCACTACGAGTCCACTTTCCGTCTCTATGGATTTACCTACTGTGGATATTTCATATAAATGGAGTCATATAATGCATCGCCTTTCGTGTTCATTTTTTTCTCCTAGCGTAGTGTTTTTTCTTAAAAATAAATTTATTTTATTTATTTATTTATTATTTTTGGCTGTGTTGGGTGTTCGTTGCTGCACACAAGCTTTCTCTATTTGCAGCAAGCGGGGCCTACTCTTTGGTGCTGCACGCTATTGTAATATTTTTTTTTTTCATTTCGAATTCCAATTTGTCCCCTACATCATTGCTGATTGCCTTAGTCCATCTAGGGCTGCTATCACAAACTACCACAGACGGGGTGGCTTATAAACAATAGCAATTTATGTCTCCCAGTTCTGAAGGCTGAAAGTCTGAGATCAGCGTGCCAGCCTGGCAGGGTGAGGGCTTGCTTTCTGGTGGCAGACTTCTCCTTGTATCTCACATGGAGGAAAGGGGCTAAGGTCTCTTTTACAAGGGCACTAATCCCATTCCTGAGTATTCCACCCTCATGACCTAATCACCTCCCAAAGGCTGCCCCTCCTACCATGATCACATGGGTGTTAGGATTCCCACCTGTGGATTTTGGGGAGACACAATCATTCCGACCATAGCACTGTGATATAGAAAATCAGTTGACTTTGGTTGACCTTCTACTTTGCTTTTCCTTACCTGTGTATTTTCTGATCAAAGCACAGGACTGGTGGGCTCTACTTCAGTTGGAATTTCTAAATTATGGCATTGAATAATCAGAACACTGAATTTCAGAGATTCACCAGGACTGTCGGAGGGGATGAACTGACCACTGCTAAACTGCGAGTGGGGCGTGTTGGGCGCTGCATCCCGGAGGACACAGCTGGGATCGTGTTGGCAGCCCTGAGTTCGCAGGGGGGAGGTGTGGCGTCCTCTCAGGGATGTTAGTCTTCTACGCTTGTCTCCTGGACTCTGCCACATGGTGTATCTCTATTTCTCCTGGAGTATTTCAGCAGGACTTATTTTATAAAAGCATCCCTGCATGAAGGCTTTGGGCACTCTTACTCATGGCACCCTGTGGTTCTTAAAGATTCAGGGCGTTTACGGGGAGAAGTCCCTGCAGAGAAAGAGGAGAAACTCTTGGGCCGTGGAGATGGCAGTCCTGCGTCCACCTGAGGGCCAGATGCCCCTGTGTTCTTGCCCTCAAGAGTGTTGTAATGGTCCTTTTTTGTTACAGTGTTAACACCGTTGAAAAAATAAATGGACACACTGAAAAGTAGGTGTATTAAAACTCGCAGCATTATTTAAGTTTAAATGTAGTATTTAGACCCAAACCAGAATTTATTAAAAATGTTCTTTTCTGGGGACATCCCTGGTGGCCCAGCAGTTAAGACTCCACACTCCCAATGCAGAGGGCCCAGGTTCAATCCCTGGTCAGGGAACTAGATCCCATGTGCATACCACAACTAAGAGTTCACATGCCGCAACTAAGGAGCCCTGGAGCCACAACTAAGGAGCCTGCCTGCCACAACTAAGACCCAGCGCAACCAAATAAATAAATAAATCTTAAAAAAAAAGAGCCTGCCTGCTGCAACTAAATGATCCCACATGCTGCAACTAAGAGCCTGCATGCCACAACTAAGATCCTGCATGCTGCAACTAAAGATCCTGTGTGCGGAAACTAAGACCCAGCACAGCCAAATAAGTAAATAAATATTTTTTTTTTTTTTTTAAATTTACTTGGGCTTCCCTGGTGGCGCAGTGGTTGAGAGTCCACCTGCCGATGCAGGGGACATGGGTTCGTGCCCCGGTCCGGGAAGATCCCACATGCCACAGAGCGGCTAGGCCCGTGAGCCATGGCCGCTGAGCCTGTGCATCCGGAGCCTGTGCTCCGCAACGGGAGAGGCCACAACAGTGAGAGGCCCACGTACCACAAAAAAATAAAATAAAATAAAAAAATTTAAGAACTTCCACTTGATAGGACTGCTCTATCTAGGAGGTGCTTAATAAATATTAAAAAAAATAATAATAATAAAATAAAAAAATTTACTTTTCTGGCTTTAATGGAAGTAATCTCATCAAGAAATTTTTTTTTGAGCAAGTCAAAATTTAATTGGCATCAAAGTTGTAATGGTACGTAAAATAATGTCTGTTTTGTAAAATGTTGACATCCTGTATTAGATGAAATATGTAAGTACATCAAGCTTTGATATTAAAATCAGAATGTGTTAAAGGGCAATTAATATTCAGTTGTTAACTATAAAACAATATTTTCCAATGGGAGCTTTTATATTTTTCTTAGTTTACTGTCCATTTTGTCAATGTGTATTTTTACTAGGAAATCACCCATTTCCTCTGGGTTTAGAGTTTTGAAACCAAGCAGGACCCTGCAGGGCCTTCCCTGGGACAGAAACACCACCCCACTTCTGTGTCCATGGCCTCTTGTTTGTAGAAAAGCTTTAGCCTCCTAGGCCTTCCCCAAGTTCCAAAGAACAGATTTAATCAGAGAAGGGAAAAATGCAGAGACAAAGGAAAACAGTCAGGCAAGACAAAGTAATAATAGTTTAGCCATTAAACAAAGTCAAGGACCTTTAATTCCTCCTCAAGGGCTATAGATAATATTCTGAGCCATATACTTTGAGCTGTTTTGCAGATACTGAAAGCCCCACCAGGTGAAGAAGTTAACTTCATGTTGACCACAAGCACATAGAGCCCAGACCTGTTAGAACCAGAAGGTTGATGATGCTGACTCCCAATTACCTCACCACCAACCAGTCAGAAGAATGTCCATGAACTGATCACGTACCCCGCAACCCTCTCCCTTTAACCTGTCTTTAAAAACTTTTCCCTGAAAGCCTTCGGGGAGTTTGGGCCTTTTGGGCGTGAGCTGCCCGTCCTCCTTGATGGCCTTGAAATAAACGCGGCACTTTCCTTCACCACCGCCTGGTGTCAGTAGGTTGGCTTTGCTGTGCGCAGGTAAGTGGACCTGAGTTTGGTTTGGTAACGCTCCCACCACCTCATCATGAACTTCTAGAAATAAATTGGCAACTCGCGTTGTGTATCTTCTGCTGCATCTAGAGAGTCGATTGTATCCATGATTTAGCATCTGAATAAATATGCACGCCTAGGACATTATATCCAGTTTTCACCTGCTGATAATTGATATCTAGTGAATGCTAGCTTTTCAATAAATGGTTACATTGCACATAAATCAGTCAATCTGTATGGTAAAGAATGTGACCGGTTTTGTATGTGTTTTTATCAAGACGCTCTTTTGCAATCCCTTTTAAAATAAATGTGTTAAATTCTATAATTAATCAACTTAGACCTTGTTAGCGGGCTGGCATTTTCAGTCAGTAAATGGCAGTGAGATGCATCAGATCCCTTACTCAGCCTCCACGTAGGAGCAGCTCCATTAATTCAACGGTGCTTTATGGAGCACCTGCTGTGTAGCAGCTTCTGTGTTTGGCTCTGGCCCTGGTTAGTTCCTGTTTAATAGATACTTAGATCTGTGGGTGGAGGTCAAAGGCCAAACGGTCTTGGGGACATTAAGCCCATGAGTGAGTTCTTTTGTCTCCTACACCATCTTCCTGTGTTCACTGCTCTCAGGAAGTACGTCTAGGTTTGGGGGAGATGGGTGTTCCCCATGGAAACCTGGCCTCTACTTGAGGTCACTGCTGCCTGACATCAGAACCCCTCGTCCGTCCCCAGACTTGGTCCACAATTGTCATGTCACTTGTCTCGCGTGTGCAGAACCAGGCACCTATTCACATCTATGCTATAGTGTTTGTGTTCTTCTCATTTCAGTAAACAGTGTTACGCGAACATCTTCTCTTGGTCTGCAAAGGTTCCAGAGCGTTCCTTTGTTTACTTAGTTTACTTAGCCATGTTGCTGGATATTCCATTTTTTAAGCTATAATAAATAATGTTAACCTGCTAAAAAATACACTTGAGTAGTATTCGGGATTAAGATATCATCGTAGTAGATATCGAATTGCTTCACTTAAATTTTGCTTCTCTTTTCCAAATGAAGTGTCCGTCGTGTGAGCTGCTCTCCTTCTGGAAGTGCACATGCCCAGTCCAGGGAGGGAGGTGAGACGTCCTGCCTGCCCTCAGGGAGCAGTGCAGTGTTGGAGGCATCGGCTCCCTCTCTGACTCAGACACAAGGCCCCGATGGCATCTGTCCCTAACGGTTGTCAGCCTCAGGAGATTGAGTGTCACCTGGTGTACAGGTGTGCAGCCTCCCTGAGATCAGACATTTTGTCTAATGAGAGTTCGGAAGAGCGGGCACTCGCGTACGTGCATGTGACCAGGTGACACCCACGTGCGGCTGACTCAGACATCCAGGAAGCCCTAAGGAGCCACACCACATCCTGACAGTCACAGTGAGGGCACCGCTTTGCTCACGGTGCGCTCACCAGGCACTTGTTCTCTGTGCTCTGTTATAAAAAGTGCAGGACTTTCCTGGTGGCGCAGTGGTTAAGAATCTGCCTGCCAATGCAGGGGACACGGTTTTGAGCCCTGGTCCGGGAAGATCCCACATGCCGCAGAGCAACTAAGCCCGTGCGCCACAACTACTGAGCCTGCGCTCTGGAGCCTGCGAGCCACAACTACTGAAGCCTGTGCACCTAGAGCGAGAGAAGCCCACGCATTGCAAGGAAGAGCAGGCCCCACTCGCCTCAGCTAGAGAAAGCCTGCGCACAGCAATGAAGACCCAATGCAGCCAAAAATAAGTAAAAAAAAAAAAAAAAAATCAAATTCTAAAAAAAAAAAAAAAATTGCAGCTGCAGGACAACTGGAGCACAGAGAATGGAAGGCAGGAGGCATTTGCTGTTGCAGGAGAGGCATGCTGGCAGCGGTGACCAGAGGAAGAGACCAGAAAACTGAGCAGCAGATCTGAGAGATCAAAAAGCCCAGCGCACAGGGCAGGTGGTATCAGGGCTGCTTCCTTGGGTCCAAGAGGCGTTCTTTTGTTCAGTGAGGCGTGGCCTGATCTTGCAGATGTGCATGCCATGGCCCCAGTGGGCAAGGAATTTCCCAGGCTCTGTAGCAGGTGCTTTGCAGTCATGACTCAAGCTGGTGTCTTTCTCACTGTCTGAGGAACAAGAGCATCAGTGGTCTCTGCAGGCTGCACCCCAGGTCTCCAGGTCTCGGGGCTGCAGTAAAGACGAGGCCTCCAAGGCAGCGATGTCTGACCTCACGGGGCCCCCTCCTTGGCAACCTTTGTGCACTTTGGAAATGGGCCTGACATTAGCTAATTCAGCTTCATCAATGTCAATAAGATCAAATTAGGTTCTATCATATTACATTAGTTGACAGCAAATCAAATGAGACATTTTTGAAAATCTGAGTTGACAAGGCTACCCCCACAAGTCAGTTTTCCAGAAAGTAAACCACGACTTATGGAGCAGCAACTCACAGCCCAGTGACTTGGCTTGTAGCTGAGGCCTTCCTATAAACTCCCCTCCGTGGCTCGTGCCACATTTCCTGCTGCTGCCAGGTGGCGATCAACCCCAGGGCTGGCCTCCGTCCATGGCACATACACGCCTCAGCACAACCAGATGGGCCGCTGGCATGGAAGCTGGAATGGAGACTAACAATCTCTGAGCCCAGATGTAATGTCCAAGGGGATCCAGCCCGCAGAGCAGAGCTACCTGGGCATATGGCTCTGACACAGACATCCATGGTGCTGAAATGACCCCCTGGCCTCCCCCTACCCCACCTCCTCCTGCCCTAAACGGATGACTAGAAATTCCAGTTCTAGGTGAGTGAGGGGGTATTAGCCCTGGGAGGTGGAGAGCAGCAAACTGTCCCAGGTCCGATTTCTCCCCCTTCTGGCCCATCCCTGGCAGCATCAAGTCATCTTCGGCCCCAACCTCCTGCTTCAGGACCAGATGGAAGGAGACCACTTGAAAAAGCCAATCTCACAGAGTCAGCATTTCTTTCCAAGACCCCAAGTCACATCTGAGAAAGGAAAGATCAACTACCAGCAAAGAGCAGCTGTCAGCCCAGTGCTTCACACCGGCCCTGGCTGGTGCTCTAGGGTCCTGGGTTCCAGGGGGAGGATTCATGGGGTCGGGGAGGAGAGCTGCTTCCAAAGGTCTGGGTGTCTCTTCATCATTTCCACCACTGGGTATGATTTTCTTGGCTTATCCCCCTGCAGCCTGCAGATGCTCACCTGTTCAGGGTGACAACCTGTCCACCAGAACATGTGTGCTTTAGGGGCACTTCGGGGCTACAGAGGGGGCAGGAGCACCCGCAGGCCTGTGTTCCTTAGAAGAGATGCCCCCATGGTTAGGATGTCCGCTTATCCCAGTGTGGAGGCTGAGGAGATGGTTGCTGGGGAGTGGGGGGGTGGGGTCAGTGTGACCAGGGGAAGGGATGGGGTCCAGCAGCTGGAACCCCCTGAGACCTTGACACTTGGAGGGGCCTCGAGATGACATCCCTGGTAAGGCCTGCACCCCCTCCTTCCAGACCACTTTACCCTGCTCGGACTCACCTCTCAGAGGTCTTCATGGGAGGGTCCCCTTGTAGGTGGCCTTTGATGTGTCAGGTGACTGGAGTGTCACCTAGAGACACATGCTGGGTGAGGGGTCCCCCACCCCGACCCCCATCCCAAACCAGGAGATGCATGTGGGTCTTGGGACTGCTCTCCTCCAGGAGGGCACGAGGTCCTCTGTGTTTCAAAACCGCCCACGTGTGAGGGAGGTGCTTGGTGAGGGCTTCTGTCCACCAGTTCCCTGCTTTTCCATCCCTGCCTCTCCCAACAGGGGCCCTTATAGGAAAAGCTCCTCAGATTCTTCTCTTTCAGTTTCACTCTTCTCTCCCTTATTTCGGAAGGTTCTGAAGCACATTCTCTCGTTCCTTTGTCAAGCTGCTGTGTCAGAGTTTGAGATGCCACCAGGAGACCCCTGAGCCTGGCACTGCTGTGGCTTCATCAAAGGGACTTGGGTGGAACACAGAACCACTGCAGCCCCGCCGATGTCCCCACTGGGAATGAATCCCATCAGGGCACCAGGGCTCACAGACTTCAGGGGACCCCTGCCTTTGGGACTGGCCTTCCTCCTTCCTCTTACCTGCTGGTCAGAAGCCCAGGCATCGCCACCTTGGCTCCAGCCCCCTGGGACAGCTTTGGGGTAATTCAAGACCCTCACACTCCTTTATCTGCCTGGGGATGAGAATGTCTTTTTTTTTTTAAGATTTTAAAATTATTCATTTATTTTGGCTGCATTGGGTCTTCGTTGCTGTGCGTGGGCTTTCTCTAGTTGCGGCGAGCGGGGGGCTACTCCTCGTTGCGGTGTGTGGGCTTCTCATTCCGGTGGCTTCTCTTGTTGTGGAGCACGGGCTCTAGGCCTGCGGGCTTCAGTAGTTGCAGCACTCAGCCTCAGTAGTTGCAGTACATGGGCCCTAGAGAATGTGGGCTTCAGTAGTTGTGGCATGTGGGCTCAGCAGTCGCGGCATGTGGGCTTTAGTGTGTGCGGGCTTCAGTAGTTGTGGCTTGCGGGCTCTAGAGCACAGGCTCAGCAGCTGTGGCACATGGGCTTAGTTGCTCTGTGGCACGTGGGGTCCTCCCAGACCAGGGGTCGAACCTGCGTCCCCTGCATTGGCAGGTTGACTCCCATCCAGTGCTCCACCAAAGAAGTCCCAAGAATGTCTTAAAAAATGCAACTGGCTGATTATGGAGGGCTGAGTGTGTGCTGCAGGTGTGGGTGGAAAGATGGGGTGTGAGGTTCCTATGTCTGCAGGGTCTTCCAAGCGTGAAGATCTGTGTGTTTTCCCCAGCCAGTCGACTCCCCACACCATCCTCCCAGGAAGCCCAGCTCCAGGATTATGAGGGCAAAGGTTTTCCCCTTGCTTATCTGTAACTTCCACTCCCTCGTGGGTTCAAGTCCCAATCTGAGTTGCACGGTGTCATATATAAGATTCATCCATGTCTTTGCATGGGTTGATGTTTCATTTCTTTCTATCGGTAAATAGTATTCCATTGCATGTGTATGGGAGGAAAAATAATTTTCCCTCTACCCTTCTAGGTTCTTGCTTGAGATCCCCTTACCCCCCACCAATAAAAGACAGATTAATAGGCAAAAAACAAATAGAAGTTGATAACATGTATACCTATTGTATACATGGGAGATACCCAGGAAAACTGAGTAACTCCCTGAAATGACCCAAGTTATTTCCTTAAATGCCATCTTCAGCTAAAAACAAAAGAAAGATGATGGGGTTGTGGGGGAGCCAGTGAGGGATCTTATCAGGCAAAGCACAGTGAACAAGGGTATGATTTAAGTTCAGGCCTTCTCCACTGACAACAGTTTCATGTGATTTAGTCATCCTTCAATTCCCTGTGCGGAGAGGGAGAACCCTTTCAAATGAAGATTTGCATAAATGTAAATTTCCCTCCCCAAAGGGCAAATTCTACTCATTTTTCAGAGATTCTCCTGTGTCTGCTGTTTTTATTTTTATTTTTTAATTAATTAATTAATTAATTATTGCTGTGTTGGGTCTTCGTTTCTGTGCGAGGGCTTTCTCTAGTTGTGGCAAGCGGGGGCTACTCTTCATCGTGGTGCGCAGGCCTCTCACTATCGCGGCCTCTCTTGTTGGGGAGCACAGGCTCCAGACGCGCAGGCTCAGTAGTTGTGGCTCACGGGCCTAGTCGCTCCACGGCATGTGGGATCCTCCCAGACCAGGGCTCGAACCCGTGTCCCCTGCATTAGCAGGCAGACTCTCAACCACTGCACCACCAGGGAAGCTCCTGTGTCTGCTGTTTTTAAAAATAAATGAGGGAGCGCACTGCAGTGAAGAGTAGCCTGTTCGCCACAACTAGAGAAAGCCCGTGCATAACGAAGACCCAACGCAGCCACAAATAAATAAATTAAATAAACAAATAAATAAATAGATAAATAAATAAATAAATGAGGGACTTCCGTGGTGGTCCAGTGGGTAAGAGTCCGAGCTCCCAATGCAGGGGGCTCAGGTTCGATCCCTGGTCGGGGCACTAGATCCCGCATGCCGCAACCAAGAGTCCGCATGCAGCAACTAAGAAGCCCGCTGGCTGCAACTAAAGTCCGCATGCCACAGCTTAAAATAAAAAAGGTCCTGCATGCCTCAACAAAGATCCCGTGTGCCTCAACTAAGACTCGACACACCCAAATTAATTAATTAAATTAAAATTAATTAATTAAAAATAAATGAGCTCAGGGACTTCCCTGGTGGTCCAGTGGTTCAGAATCCACCTTCCAATACAGGGGACGTGGGTTTGATCCCCGGTCAGGGAACTAAGATCCCACATGCCGCAGGGCAACTAAGCCCACATGCTCTGGAGCCCAGGCACTGCAATGAAGATCCCGCGGGCCACAACTAAGACCTGAAGCAGGCAAATAAATAAATAAATATTTTTAAAAAAATGAGCTCACAATAATCCTTATGCCAAAGAGACATATTTTGGGGTGGCACATTCTGCTCCCCTTGACATGTATGTGCCCCAATTTGCTTATGTATTCATCTACAGAAGGACATCCTGATCTCTTTAAGTTTTTAGCCATTGGGAATGTGCTGTGCATAATTTTAAAAAATATTTATTTATTTAGTTAGTTGCGCCGGTTCTTACTTGCGGCACGTGGGATCTTCGTTGCCGCATGCGGGATCTTCATTGCGGTGGCATGTGAGATCTAGTTCCTTGACCAGAGATAGAACCTGGGCCTCCTGCACTGGGAGCGTGGAGTCAACCGCTGGACCACAGGGAAGTCCCAGGAGCTCCTCCCTGAGTGTCGTGCCCCTGGTGCCTCACTAGCCCCACCCTGTCCTGACTCTACTGAAGGATATATTTCAGAAGTCTGAGCTGTAAGAAAGAATGAATAACAAGAACAGTGGTAAATACAAACATTGATTGTATGTACAGTTAGAATGTCTATGGAGTTAATAAGAAAACAAACAAAAAAACAATCAAAAATCCCTACACAGACCCAAAACAACCGTCTTGGGCTGTGCATAATTTTATGTTAGTTTTTGTTTGAATACAGTTTTTCAAAGCAGTTGTCTAAATACTGGAGGTGTGATTGTTGGATCCTAAAGTGAGATTTGTTTAGATTTGGAAGAAACAGCCAAATTGACCTCCAACGTGGCTGTACGTGCATCCCACCAGCAAGGAAGGAGCGTTCCTGTTGAGGCAGGAGATAGACGGGCCCCAGGCTGAGCAGCTGGAGTTTGTCCCATGTGGACAGATACTCCAAGATGAGGAGAAAGAGAAGAGTTGAGTCCTGCCCACATAAGAGATAAAAGACCACATATTCCTCATTCTCGAGGTCAAGGAGACCTCTCCAACTACACATGCGCAGAAAGGCTCCTGGGGGTCAAATAGGGAGGGGGCGACACCCCACAGTAAGTGATGCCAACCTACCCATAGGCCTCTTCTCTAGACTACATCTTGGCTAAGAGATGCACGTGCACACATGGGAGGACCCTGAGATAAATCAAATACGGACTCAGAACCAGGCAAAGCAAGATGATTGGCCAAAGGAAACCTGGAAGAAATGCCCCATAAAAGTGATTCAAACTACCATGAGGGCGCAAAATCTCTCTCTGAGCCTACCTTTGTGTCAATTTACACGTACCCTTTTTCCTCCTAATAAACACTTTACTTGTTTCACTATTTTCCATCTCTATGTGGAAATTCATTTCTACACAGCTGATGGGCCAGGGCCTTGTCACTGGCCACTGGTCCCTGGTGGTCTAGTAGCTAGGATTCAGCGCTTTCACTGCCATGGCCTGACTTCAATCTCTGGCAGGGAACCGAAACCCTGCTTCAAGCCGTTTCAGGCCGAGGCCACCCGCCATCACTGTCTAGTCCACTAGTTCGTATTTTTTAATTAAAATTTTATTATTATTTTGGCTGTGCTGCAGGGCATGTAGGATCCTCGTTCCCCGACCAGGGATAAATCTGCGCCCCCTGCATTGGAAGTGCGGAGTCCTAACCACTGCGCCTCCAGTGAAGTCCCTCCTCTAGAATTGTTAGTTTTGCGATTTAAATTTGTGGACAATTTTGAGTGCCTTTCGGTGTCAGTTGTAAAGCTTCTGTCTGCATTCATTTCATTCCATATGGTTTCCAATTAGTTGCTCCTTAACTATATTTTGAGAAGACACGGCAGGATATTCGGCTCGATTTCAATTTGAATTTCCAAAATTTAGTGGGAGCAGCCCAGGGGCCCGCAGGGAGTGCGGCCTGGCTGAAAGCGGAGCGCTGCGGGGCCTGCACTTCCTGGGCGTCCCGCAGGGGGCGCTCAACCCACCCGGCTGACCCCACCGTGCGTGCGAGTTCCGCCCCCAGACTTCGGTTTGCGGCCGGCTGGCGGGAGTTCGGCCTCCTCGGGACCCGCCAGCGCTTCGGGACAACGCGGGGCCGTCCTCGCTGACAGGAGTCCAGTCTCCTCAGGACCTGCCCGGAGGTGCCGACGCGGGAGGAAGTTGTGAGGAGAAAGTGGGGAGACTTCCTGGGCTTGCGCACACGCGTTCCCCGCGGGCTCGACTCTGCGCCCAGCTGAGAGCAGTTGGGTCTCCTCGGGCACCGCCGGGGCTTCGGCTGGGACGCCCGGGTCAGCGTCTCTGCTGACAGAGCTCAGTCTCCTTAGGACTCGCCGGGGTTTCAGCTTTAGGACAACACGGGGCTGCGTCCACGCTGACGGGAGCTGGGTTTCCTGACGACCCAGGCGACGCCGGGAGGAAAAGGTGAGGAGAAGTGGGGGAGAAGCTTCCTGTGGGTGACTGACGTCTGTTTTCAGACGACCCAGAAGCGCTTGCTGTGGAAAGCTGGGTTTTTGGTCAGTTTGGTGTATGGTGTAGATGGTGTCCAGTTTTCCCAGCACCGTTTATGGTGGGGACTGTCCTTCCTCTTGGTGTGTCCTCGGCCCCTTTATCATAAATTAATGGACCCCCTCCATGTGGGGTGAATTTGGGGCTGTCTGTCCTGTTCCTCTGGTCCGTGCGCCTGTTTTTGTGACAATTCCGCACTGTGTTGGTGACTGTAGCTTCATACCGGTAGTGTGAAGTTGGGGAGGGAGATGCCTCCAGCCTGTTCTTTCTCAGTGTTGCCTTGGCTATTTGGGGTCCTTTGTGGTTCCACACAGATATTAGGAGGCTTTGCTCTATTTCTGTGAAAAAATACCATTGGAATTTTAGGAGGGCTTGCATTCACTGTGTACATTGCTTTGGGGGGAATAGACATTTTATTTTAATAAATTTATTTATTTATTTATTTTTTTTATGGCTGCGTTGGGTCTTCGTTGCCGCGTGCGGGCTTTCCCTAGTTGCGGCGAGCGGGGGCTACTCTTCATTGCGGTGCTCTGGCTTCTCATTGCGGAGCGCGGACTCTGCAACAGTAGTTATGGGCTTCAGTAGTTGCGACACACGGGCTCAGTAGTTGTGGCTCGCGGGCTCTAGAGCACAGGCTCAGTAGTTGTGGCACATGGGCTTAGTTGCTCCGTGGAATGTGTCCCCTGCATTGGCAGGCGGATTCTTAACCACTGCACCACCAGCAAAGCCCAGAATGGACATTTTAACAATAGTAATTCTTGCATTCCATGCGCACGTGGTATCTTTCCATTGATTTGTGTCTTCTTCAGTTTCTTCATCAACGTCTTAAAGTTTTCAGTGTGCAGGTTTTTCACGTCCTTGCTTAAATTTATTCCTTGTTATTTTGTTCTTTTTGATGCAATTGTAAGTAGGGTTTTTTTTTTTCCTCTTTCTGATGGTTCATTATTAGTGTTTAGAAATGCAGTTGATTTCTTTGAGTTGATCTGTACTGAATTCATGTATTATTTCTAATAGTTTTTTGGTGGAATGTTGTGGAAAATTGGAATTCCAAAATCCCACTGTTTCTACCACATCCAGGTCATCCACAGCTGGGAAGAAAGGGAAGTCCTTTATATTGGGAAGTCCTAATACAGTCTTCCCACAGTGCCTCTAAATGACATGTGGACTTTGCGTGAACTGGGTCTGGGTAAGGCTTGGCCTCTGTATGGAAGTTTGATGTTTTCTCTGCTTTTCTGGCATGGTTTTGACATGGTGGTTTGAAAAGTAATTTACTCCCCAGTAATTTCAAATGTACAGACAACTTTACATACATAAAAGCAAGTCTTGTATCTTGATTAAATATATTCTTAAATATTAATGTTGACATTATTTAAAATTAAATTGTTTTCATAAGTTCTTTTTCAGATTATTTATTGCTAGCGTATACATATGATAGATTTTTGTGAATTGATATTTTGTCCTATAACTGAATTAGTTGACTAGCTCAAATAATTTTTTGTTGTTACAGGATGTTTTATATATAAGATGATGTGCTCTGTGTTCTGTGAGTAGACACAGTTTTAATTTTTCCATTCACACATGGATGCCTTTTATTTCTTTCCTCAAAACTCTGGGTAGAACTTCTAATATACTATTAAGTAGCAGTGGTGAAGGCCAGTTTCCTGGCCTTGTTCCTGATTTCAGGAGGAAAGCTTTCAGTTTTTAACATTGAGCATGATGTTAGCTGTGGCTTTGTGTACTGCTCTTTTTCATATTGAACAAATTTCCTTTTATTCCTACTTTCTTGAGTGTTTGTATCATGAAATAGCACCGGATTTTGATTATAGCTTCTTTTGCAATAATTGATACGATCATGTGTTTTTACTTCACACCGTTATAGAGATTCAATACATTGCTTAGTTTTAATATGTTGACCTGACATTTCTGGTGTAGAGAGAGTTGCTTATGGCATCGTCCATTTCATGTTCCCTTGGTTTCATGTTGCTCTAATTTTGTGGAGGATGCTTGCGTTCATATTTACAAGGTATACTGGTGTAATTTTCTTTTGTATGATGTATTTGTGTGGTTTGATTAGATCTGGCTTGGTGTTGGTGGTTTGGAGGGTTAGCATTAGGGCTGGGGCTGGTGGCCGTTATGTGACCCACACGTCGCAGACCAGGCCGCCCGCCTCTGACCTCCGCGTCCCGCCCGCCATCTCCGGCCTGGCCCTCAAGAGACTCCTCTCTCCCCGGAGGGAAGAGCTGACCGCCCACTCGGCCGCCCTCTCGCCTCTGCCTGTCCGTCTGTCCTCCCTGAGTCAGGACACCATGTCCTCCCTGAGGCTCCTGGCTTCCGGCCTTGGGGCCTCACCCCCACGAGCTGTGTCGCCCAGCAGGATTGGTCACCTCAAGAGGCCCCAGAAGACGGACTCCCTGGGACCTCAGAATGGGACTTCGTGGGCAGATGGGCCACCTCAGAGGTGCCCGGGGAGAGATGAGGTCACTGACCTGTGTGTGGGGAGGTCCTCATGGGCAGAGGTTTGGACACAGACCACGGGGGAGAAGGCAGTGTGATGGCAGAGACAGAGACGGGGCTGAGGGTGGCCTGGGACTGACTGACCCCAGAACCCGCGGGAAGGGCGGGCCCCTAACACCTTGATCTAGGGCTCCGGGCCTGAGAGTAAATGTCCCCTGTTCCAACCCCTGCCACCCATCTGGTGTGCAGTGATGGGGCCACAGGAAACCCACACCCGGCCTGGGGTGGGGGCGCACTGTGCTTGTTGACACCCAGGACCGTCACTGGCCCCTCCCCTCTGGGCATGATCCCCACTCCGCCTCGGGGAGGGACCCAGGGCTCCCAGCCCTCAGGTCCCTGTCACGGCGACTTTCCCCCTGCCACCCCTGGGGCAACTCAGGCCCCAGAAAGGAGCCGCAGCAGCATGGTGACCATGGCGAGTGGCTGCAGGCCACCCCACCCCACCCCGAGACCTGAGCGTGGTCATCTGAGAAGTGACCCACCAGTGCCCCCGACCCAGGCTCCCCGTTTCACAGGGCAGGTTCTAATGCCGAGTTCCTGGAGGGGGATGTCGAGCAGGGGTGACTGAGGCCTGTGAATCTGTGGGCCAGAGAGATCTTTCCCAGGAGCCCAGGCACAGCTAGGCCAGAGCGAATCCGTCCCTCCCCTCCCGTACCCCATGGAGTGAGGATAAAGCCCCAGTGACCCCCAAGAAGAGACATGACACCCAGAGGGCTAGAGCATCCACAGAGCGGGGACGGAGTGTCCACCTCATTTCCCCAGAGAGAACGATGTCTTCACCGGGGCCACCAGGCTGGCCCACGTCCCCACAAACATCCAGCCTCAGTGAACCAGCCAGACAGAAAACTCTCTTCCAGGGTCCCCTGTGTTTATAGACCCAAGCTCGGGGGAGGCGGGCTGGCCCGAGGGAGGACGGACGTGCCCAGCGCCGGACACTCCCTGCCCGCCCCCTGCCCACCCCCTGTCCCCCTCCTGCGCCCTGTGGTCTCACCCCTCATGAACCCTCCTCTCCAGGCTCCCAGCACCCACATTTCCCACCTCAGCCCCATCACTCCAATTCAATTTGCCTGTTTCCCCACCGGGTGAAGAGGAGGGTGAATGCCCGGCACCGGTGTTTCCACCAGTGTAGACAGGGCTTCCCTTCTCTTCCCGGCTGGGGTCTGGCCAGACACCGGGTAGTTTCCAGCTGTGCGGGTCTCAGGCACCAAACAGCAGGGAGCAGCCCTGATACCCGCGCCTGCAGCGCCGCCTGCTGGTCTCTCCGTCCTCCCGTCGGGCACAGTCTTCACCTTCCCCGCTGCCTCAGATGGTCCGTCTCCTCACTGTCCAGCCATCACCCCCAGCTCCACACCCCTCGTCCAGCCTCAGGGATGACCCAGGACCCTCCCTGGGCTCCCCCGCCTGCCCACCCTTGGTCGCTGTCCTCAATCCACCTGTGCAGACAGGTGAGGGTTCCCTCCAGAGGCTCCCAAACGCTTCAGCCCAACATCCTCCCCGAGGTCGGTCCCATGTCCCGTCGGATGTTCCACCATCACCAAGCCCCCAGCTCCATGGCAAGGGCAGGTATCAGGCCTGCTGCATGCACTGCTGTGTGCCCTGCTGTATACACAGGCATGACCCTGCCCCAGGACACAGGAAAGGTGGCCCTCCTGCGGGATGCGGGGAGGTGTGACAGACCACAGGGAGCCCTGGCTGTGCTCGCACCCTCCCCGGGAGGACACTTCAGCGTGGTCCCTGGAATGACCAGGAGGTCAGCCAGCAGCGCCCCCACCCAACCTCACTGTCACCACAAGAAACAAAAGATGCCTCCGTGCAGAAAGACGGAACATCACCAGCCTGATGCTGTCCTGAGCAAGGCTGGGAACTGGGCTGCTGTAGTGGGTTGAATGGGGGCCCCCCAAAAGTTACGTCCATGTCATGCCCCCCAGAATCTGAGAATGGAACCTTATTTGGAAGCAGGGTCTTTGCAGGTACAAATAGTTACGGATCTGGAGCTGAGGTCATCCTGGGTCAGGGTGGCCCTAAATCCATGACAGTGTCCTTCTAAGAGACAAGAGGAGAGACAGAGAGGAGACAGCAGGTGAAGATGGAGGCAGAGATGGGAGAGATGTGGTCACAAGCCCAGGGACGCCTGGAGCCCCCAGAAGCCGGAAGAGGCAGGAAGGACCCTCCCCTGGAGCCTCCGGAGGGAGCGCGGCACTGGGACACCTTGATGTGAGGTGTCTGGTCTCCAGGGCTGAGGGGACAGGTTTCTGTTGTTCGGAGCCTCTGTTTGTGGCCATTTGTCACAGCTGCCCAGGAAGCTAGTGCAGCTGGGGAGCAGCTCCCTGCCCAGATCTACACCCTCCCTCCTCCCGTTAGAGGCAACCCCCTGCACCTGTGCTGTCTGCACAAACCATGTGGTTCACGCCGAACCCCGGCTCCCCTTCTGGGCACTGGCATTTTGGAGGGTGAGGGCAGACGACACCACGTGACCAGCCCCCAGCCGGGTGCCAAGTCTCTAATGAGCTTCCCCGGGGGGACGAGGGTGGGGGTAACTGTCATGGTTCTGCCCTTCCTCGCTGGGGGAAGAGACACCCTAGAGACCCTCGAGGGAAGGAGGGGGCACGGAGGGTCATGACGTGTCTGGAGCAGGGGCCCTCCCACTCGTGCACCCCTACTGTGCACCGAGACCCATCTCAGCTGTGAGCACACAAACTGTGCCGAGTCCTGTGAGCCTCCCAGCAAGTCCCTGAAGGTGAGGGCAGCCCTGCAGACCCCACCCCTTTCCTCCACGTCTAGTAGGTGGAAGACCCACTGCTCCTTGCCATTCCAGAAGCGGTTCTGGAACTGCTCTGGGAGTGGTTCTGGGGTTTTGCAGGCTGAGCCCCTGTTGCTATGCCCCCCCTTCCCCACAGGAACATCCAGAACAAGCTCTGTTGGCTCTGTTGCCTGAATGCGCCCCCGCCCAATATTCTCAGGAAAGAATCGGAGAGGACGCTCATTCACATGCCCCTTGCAGCGCACAGGGCTCTCGTGGGCAGGCACCCAGCAGCCCGTGGGGCTCACGTGGGAAGACCCCTCTCAAGGCACAGGGCCCATCTTTGCAGGCCCCCCGACAGGCTCAGCACACAGGAACCGTGCACATAGCCCTCATTGCAGAGTATCCCCAGCCCACCTGTTGGTCAGAGCAGGACCTGAACTAACAAACAGCAGCTCCTGGATAGGTCTGTGACCCTGGGCTTCACTCACGCGCCTCCCTCCACCGGGTCTTCCTGAGGCTTCCGCTGCCTCCTGGGCCATGGGCTCCTGTCTCCACCCACCACCCCTCCTCCCCCTGACTCCTAGGTTCTTCTCAGTAGGAGAGGGTCTTCTTGAAATTGTCTTCCACTCGTGGGCCAGATAAAATGATTAGAAAACAAGCCAGAGCTACAGCCCCATGTCCATCCTGATCCTCAAGACACCTGTTCCTTGGACTTGGCCAGTGCAGCAAGACCCATTTTCTGCAATTACAAGCCCCTGATGGGCGAGGATTGGCTGACCTGGGCAGCCTGACCCGGCCAGCCAGCCCTCCCAGGCGTGCCTGGGTTGAGCTCTCTATAGACACCCTCTCCGGGCAGCAAGAGCACCCGCAGCTGTACCTGAAGCCATACTCTCTGCCCCATCAGCCACCGCGGGGCTGGGCTTGTGGGAGGGAGTGAGGGGCCGCGGGCTTGTGGCTGGCCCGGTCTGAGTGGGGCTCTGCTGGACCTTCCACAGGAGTTGCTGGGCTGCTACCTGCTAAGGAAGAGGATGTGTCGCCCATACCTGCCATTGGAAGTTCTCCCCAGGCAGAGGTGAGGAAGCAAGAAAAAAGGCAGTGGGGGTCAGGAGAGGAGGGATAGCTCAGGTAGGTAAATGGAAAGCTTCCAGAAGAGCACCCGGGGCCAGGGCCGTCCTACATGGCCTGCGGGAGCCAACTCAGTAAGCGCGCTGTCACTGGCCTGCTGCAAGCCCTTTCCTCCAGCCTGTAAGGTCCTTGCACAGATTTAGGTTTGCTTCCCTGCGAAGGGTGGATAAAGTCCAGGAGCAGCTGGCCTGGGGGTCAGCTAAGGTTTACTCAGAGATGCCGCCGCACCAGCTTTCCAATGAGGACGCTCCTTGGGGTGGGGAGAGCTGCTGGCTGCATGAGAGAAAACTGCCCACCTCTGACCAGCTTGAGACTTGTTCATCGGTGTAGCAAGTGTCCTGATAGGCTTTTCATCTGTGTACCTGGCGGGTTCTTAATTAGCAGCGTGTATGGTGACGTCAGAGGTCCTGAATCAAGACTGAAATACTTACCCCACACACGTACAGGTGTAAGAACCTGGGGAGGCCGTGTGCAGCCGGCACCCTTAGGGATGGGCTTCTGACTTGACCCCCAACATTCTGGTGCCCAGCCACTGCTTTAAGGTTTCTGGGGGCCCAGTGCTGATTCTAAGGGTTCCGCAATCCAGCCTCTGTCTGCCTTTAGTGAGACCCACACTTCCAGGATCCTACAGAGCAGGGTCTGTGTGACTGTTCTGTGGCTTCTCTAACAAATGACCACAAGCTGGGTGGTTTAAAACAACAGGAATTCATCCTCCCCCAGTCCTGGAGACCAGACATCTGAGATCATGATGTTGCAGGACTGAGGTCCCTCCAGAGGCTTCAGGGGAGGATATTTCCTGCCTTTTCCAGCTTCTGGGAGCTCCGGGCGTCCCCAACTTGTGGCTGCATCCTTCCCGTCTCTGCCTCCGTCTTCACGTGGCTTCTTCTCTGTGTCTGGGTCTCTCCTATTTTGTCTCTTATAAGGATGCTGTCATTGGCTTTAGGGCCACTCTAACCCAAGATGACCTCATCTCGAGATCCTTAACTACATCTGCAAAGACCCTTTCCCTAAATATGGTCCTGTTAACATGTTCTGGGGGGACACATCTTTTGGGGCCACCATTCAACCCATTGTCTGTGTATGAAACAACCCTCTCATTTTAGGAGATTACCAAGGTCCTGTATAGACTGGCACAGACAGCAGCCAAGTAGGTGGGGGTCTGGGGAGAATGAGGACCCAGGAAGCACCTGGAAAGGATCAAGGCCTGGTGAGCTCTTCCACCGTGGGGCTGTGAAAACAGCCACTCCACTCTGTCCGTGGAAAGGAGCCCAGTGCAAGTGCAGAAGTGGTTGCCTTGCAAAGCTTCCTCTTCTGGGATTTCATCGTCAATAGCATCATGTAACCAATAACTGCGGGCTTGGAGGAATTGCTTTCTGGTGTGTGATGATGGCACTGTCACTTTAGGCTCATCAAGCCTAGAATAGGAATGTTTGAAGGAGAAGAGTTTGGGAGATTGTGAAGGAATCTTCTTTGGGAGATTATGAACCAGTCTTCCTTGGTTGTCAAGGAAACCTGGCAGGTTTGTCAAGATTGTCAAGGAAACTGCTTTGAAGCACCATCACCTGAGTGGTGGTCTCGGCATGACTGTGGTTTGAGAAAAGTGTGATGAGATTAAGCCTTACTTTCTGTAACAGCTGGGGAGGGGTTTGTAAAGCACCTTGGCTCTTAGGGCAAAGGTTCGTTGCTGGAACAAAGGGTCTCCTCAGATGGGCTGAGGCCCAAGGTGTCTCTGTCCCCTTCATGCAAGAGTCCAAGGCAGGCGCGTGTCAGGGCCCAGGCTCTGTCCCCCTTGCTTCTCCTCCCCGTTTCCAGGTGGAGAGCTCCAACCAGCAGGGTGGGGTGACCACGTGGGCACCAAGCCCTCCGGCCTAGGATGCAGACTGGCCAAGGCCCTCACCCCTCCACCACTTCCCCTTGGTAACAGGAGATACTGCGCCCCAGCTGCAAGGGGTGGGAAGGCTGGGAGGTGCAGGGGAGCCATGAGCAGGGGAAAGGAAAATGGGTTCTGGTGGGCAGCTGGGCGGCTCTGCTGTGAGGGTCGCCTGGACACCAGTACGCAGTCCTGGGTGCTGTGAAATTACACATCAGCATGAGCTCTTTGATACTTTGTGGTTCTGGAAATCCTATAGGAGGTGGTTCACAGCAGGTGAAGCTAATGCTCTCAATGGATGTGGTCAAGCCAAAGGTCTGCAGTTCAGACTGAAGGTGCCGATGTACACACAACACAGAACCATCTCGTGTGAATGTAGTTCAGGCGTGTTGAATGTGAATGCAGTTGTGTTATGCCTAAAACCTTCTATCTTGGGCCTCTCCTCGGGGACAACATCCTCAGTTCCTGAGATTCCTGTAACTCACATACGGGGGAATGGAGAGTGGGCTCTGTCCATCTGAGACCTGAGTTACCCTGTGTGTGAGTCTGCTCGGGGTTGCCCTAACAAATACCACAGACAGGGCAGCTTAAACAACAGACCAATCTCCTAGTCCTGGATGCTGTCTGAGATCAAGGTGTCTGCAGGCTGGTTTCTCCTGAGGCCTCTCCCCTTGGCATATAGACAGCCATCTCTTCTCCCCCTGTCCTCACATGGTCTCCCGCTGTGCCTAACTGTGTCCTAATCTCTTCTTGTAGGACATCAGTCCTATTGGATTAGGATCTATCCTAGTGACTCCATTTTACCTTGATCACCTCTTTAAAAACTCCGTCTCCAAGTACAGACACATCTGGGGTCCTGGGGGCTAGGGATTCAGCATGTGAATCTGGGGGGACACAACTGAGCCCACACTATCCTGCTTAGGTACCAACATGTGCCTTGGTCCCTCCTTCCTTCAAGTCACACGGGGATCATGCGATGGCCCAGGGAGAGGCCACTCCTGCAGGGTTTGTGTCCCACCTGGGGAGCCCTTCTCTGCTCTCTTTGATCACGCAGCAGCAGCGCCAGCCCCCTCCTGAGGTGAGCAGTTCTGGGGTTTTGTGCCGTGTCACCTGGCCTGCTGAGGTGCTCAGTGCCAAGGAACCCAGGAGCCACAGCCTGGCAGGGATGCCGGAGACTCTCAGGGCCTTGGCAGATGTCTGTCTCACCAGACACCCAAGCAAATGAGGGAAAGATTTTGGGGGGAATCACAGGAGGGAGAGAGTCAGTCTCCTTTATGCTTCAGAAAGACCACGTTGGGGTGGGATGTGAGATGCACCGTGTGGGTGTTACTGAGTCTAAGCTGGCTCTGCTTGCTGCATGACAGGCCAGTAAATCAGAGACAAGGTGTTCAGGCAAGGAATACAACTTTTTTGGAAAGCTGGTAGACCGAGAAGATGGCAGACTCGTGTCTCTGAAAAACCATCTTACCGGGGTTTGGATGCCAGTTTCTTTTATAGGATAGAGAGTGGAGGATATGAGGAAGTAAAGTAAAAAGGCCATAATATTTGCAAATGTCCCCTGGAATGGCCAGCCTCGGGGAGGGGATGTGTTAATTTCTTCTTTCTTGCAGCCATCCACAGGTGGACAGGGTCAGGATGTACAAAGGCACTTTGGTTTAACATTCTGGCAGAGGGGCAGGGTTCCCTGAGGCAGGCCGTTCTGTATGATTATAATAACGAAAGCAACGGAAAGCAAAGGCTAAAGTCAAAGAAACAGATCGAACTTGGAGTATGATTGAGCTCTTCCCTGTTACAGGGACAGGACTTTGTCAGGGCCTGATGGAGGAATCAGGCCCAAGATCGGGCTTGGGCCAGGGCTGTGGGTGTAGAGGGGAATTAGCGTGGGGACTGGCCATAGACTCTGGAGGAGGAGCTGACAGTCTGGGGCACAAGGGCAGTGGGAGCCTGGAGACCCCAGTGTTGCCGAACCAAGCTTGGTTCCACGTGCCCATGCACACGGTAAAGCCAGTCTACTGACACCAGGCTGTGGTGAAGGAAAGTGCAGTGTTAATTGTAAAAGCGCCAGTGCAAGGAGGACAGGTGGCTTGTGCTCTAAACACCCTGAACTCCCTGAAGGGTTTCAGCAAAGCAATTTTAAAGGCCAGGTGAGGGGATCAGCTGGTGCACAATTCTCTGGCTGATGGTGAGGTAACGACGGTTAACATTGTAAATTCTTAGGCACCAGTAGCTCTGGGGCTACGTGTTCATGATCATCAAGTAGTTAATTTCTTCCATTTGGTGGTGGGTTTAGCATCTGCAAAACAACTTGGGAAGTGTGCATCAAATACTATTATCTAGGTACTTCAGAGAAGAGTTACAACAGAGGATATGGTAGAGGGGTCTGTCCCGGGAATGCCCCATAGGGTCCTGCTCGGTTACAGCAGGTGTCTGGGCTCAGCAACCAGGGGAGGTGGGTGCCTCCTGGGTGTGGGGAGCTGCAGGATCCCAGCCCTCTGAGGGGCCTGTTAGCCCCAGGGTGAGATGGGGATGCAGTGGCTGGACAGAGGCATCTGGCCTGGGAGAGGGGTCCAGGCTGGAAATGTCACTGGAATCATCGCAGAGGGGAAGAAAAAAGACCAGGCTGAAGCAGGTGGGTCATAGCAGATTATGTGCAGGTGACAGTGGTCCCGATAGAAGCAACTCAGAGCCAGAAAGGAGTGGCTCTCAGGGGCTCAGCTTCATTATCTTGTTCCTTTGTAAAACTCCCATGACAGTTTGAAACACCGCCAGGAGACTTCTGGGCCCAGCGCTGCCGTGGCTTCATCAAAGGGGCCCAGGTGGAAAACAGAACCACTTCAGGCCCCGCTCATGTCCCCCCTGGGAATGAATCCCATCAGGGCACCGGGGCTCACAGACTTCAGTGAACCCCTTCCCTCAGGACTGGTCTTCCTCCTTGCTCTCACCTGCTGGTCAGAGGCCCAGGCACCCATATCCTGGCTCCACCCACCGGCCCCCAGGACTGAGTAGTATTCCATTTTATATCTGTACAACATCTTCATTTTTCTGTCAACGGACGATTTGGTGGTTTCTCTGTCTTGGCTATTATAAATAATGCTGCCCTGAAAATAGGTGTGCACATGTCCTTTCGAATCATGATTTTCTCCGGATCTAAGCCCAGGAGTGGGATTACCAGATCCAATGGGAACTCCATGTTTTGGTTTATGAGGAACCTCCATACTGTTTTCCACAGTGGCTGTACCAATTTGGATCCCCACCAACAGTGTAGGAGGATTCCCTTTTCCGCATGCCCTGTCCAGCATTTATTCTTTGTAGATATTTGTTGACGATGGCCATTCTGACTGGTGGGAGGTGATACCTCATTGCACTTTTGATTTGCATTTCTTTAGTAATTAGTGATGTTGGGTATCTATCCATTTCCATTTTCCAGCTTATTTTTTATTCAGTGTGAGTAAAATTTACCTCTTGCAACTGGCTTCTTGGAAGTCAGCCCTGTTTTGAATTCTTTTCTGATGATTTACCCCAGGGCATTTCTTGAGGGCAGGTGACATTTAGAGCCCTGCAGACCTTGTGAAGATTGTGTCCATCAGCACCGGTTTTAAAGTTGTTATGGGAAACGGCCACAAGGTGGCAGCATTTCTTCATGCCCAACTCTGGTTACTTGGGCAACCAGAGCCTTAGGGAATGTCCTGTACCTGGGTTTTCAGTTAGAGTGGACTGTGCCTGAAGAAACACCCAAGGCTTGTGTGACATTACTTCTTCCCCCTAATTCCTTGCCCACCGGACAAATCCCAACTCCTGTAACACCACTCTGCTGAGGGTGCTGTCATCCGTAGGTGGGGCGACCCTAAGGAAGGAGGCTGGAGGTGGGGGCTCACCACCAGGAGACATGGAGCCCAGGGCACTTTTCAGAGCTCTTCCAGCTCCGAGGCTCCACCATCCTTTGGATGCGCTAGGCTTGCTTTCGCTGTAGGAGGGCCTGACTGAATCTGGAGATTGTGGGCTCATGCAGAGGAGGACAGACACACCAGGTCCTTCCGGGGGCCTCACTGGCTGGCACGTCCTCACCAGCTCACTCAGCCCCATGACAGTCCAGCCTTGAGACAAAGCCTGCTCAGGTCCCACGCAGTGACACCATCCCAGGACCCAAGGACTGAGGGGAATAGATTCAGCATTTCTTTTCTCTCTCTCTTTTTTTAAAGTTTATTTTGAATTGGAGTATATAGGTGATTCACAGTGTTGTGGGTTTTTTAAAGGTGTGCAGCCACTTGATTCACTTATACATAGATGTATATGTGTTCTTTTCCAGGTTCTTTTCCCATATCAGTTATTAGACTGTTGAGTAGGGTTCCTTGTGCCATACAGTGGGCCTTTGTTGATTATTTTATAAATAGTGTGCATATGTTAATCTCAACCTGCTAATTTCTCCCTGCCCCCAACTTTTCCCATTTGGTAACCATAAATTTCTTTTTTAGGTCTTCCAGGTTGTTTCTGTTCTGTGAAGAAGTTCATTTGTATCCATTTTTAGATTCCACCTAGAAGTGATATTATATGATACTTGTCTTTCCCTGTCTCACTTACTTCACTAAGTATGATCATCTCTACTTCCGTCCATGTGCCTGAAAATGGCATTATTTCATCCTTTTTATGGCTGAGTAATATTCCATTGTGCCTGTGTAGCACATCTTCATTATCCATTCATCTGTCCTTCTACACTTAGGTTGCTTCCGTGTCTTGGCTATTGTACCTGATGCTGCCATGATCACTAGGGCACAGGGGTTTTTAAAAATTTTGGATTTCTCTGGATCTAAGCCCAGGCGTGGGATTGCTAGCTCATATGGTACTTCTATGTTTAGTATCTTAAAGAATCTCCATACTGTTCTCCATACTGGATGTACTGATTTACATTCCCATCAACAGTGTAGGAGGGTTCCCTTCTCTCCACACTCTCTCCAGCATTTATTGTTGTAGATTTTTTGATGATGAGCATTCTGGCCGGTGTGAGGTGATCCCTCATTGGACTTTTGATTTGCATTTCTCTAATAATTAGTGATGCTGAGCATCTTTTCATGTGCTTTCTGGTCATCTGTATGCCTTCTATGCAGAAATGTCCACTTGGCTCTTTGGCCTTTTTTTTTTTTTTTTCGGTACGCGGGCCTCTCACTGTTGTGGCCTCTCCCGTTGCGGAGCACAGGCTCTGGACGCACAGGCTCAGCGGCCGTGGCTCATGGGCCCAGCTGCTCTGCGGCATGTGGGATCTTCCCGGACCAGGGCACGAACCCGTGTCCCCTGCATCGGCAGGCGGACTCTCAACCACTGCGCCACCAAGGAAGCCCTGGCCCTTGCTTTTGATTGTTTTTTTTGTTTTTGTTGTTGTTTGTTTTTGATATTGAGCTGCATGAGTTGTTTGTATGTTTTGAGGTGAATTCCTTGTGGGTATTTTCTTTTGCTAGTAATTTTTCCCATTCTGAAGTTTTTCTTTTGTTTATGGTTTCCTTTGCTGTGCAAACGGTTTGAAGGTTAATTAGGTCCCATTTGTTTATTTTTGTTTTAGTTTTCATTATTCTAAGAGGTGGATCACTAGGGAACTTGCTGTGATTTATGTCAAAGCGTGTTCTGCCTATATTTTCCTCAAGAGTTTTATAGTATCCATCCTTACATTTAGATCTTTAATCTATTTGGAGTTTATTTTTGTGTATGGTGTTAGGGAGTATTCTAATTTCATCCTCATTTTAATTGTTTAGGGAACCTCCACACTGTCTGCCATAGTGGCTGTTACCAGTTTACATTCCCAGCATCAGTGTAGGAGGGTTCCCTTTTTTTCCACACCGTCTCCAGCATTTATTGTTTATAGACTTTTTGACAGTGGCCATTCTGACCAGTGTGAGGTGATACCTCATTGTAGTTTTTTTTTTTTTTTTTTTTGCAGTACACGGGCCTCTCACTGCTGTGGCCTCTCTCGTTGTGGAGCACAGGCTCCGGACACACAGGCCCAGAGGCCATGGCTCACGGGCCCAGCCGCTCTGCGGCATGTGGGATCTTCCCGGACCGGGGCACGAACCTACGTCCCCTGCATCGGCAGGCGGACTCTCAACCACTGCGCCACCAGAGAAGCCCCCTCATTGTAGTTTTGATTTGCATTTCGGTAATATTTAGCGATGTTGAAGTCTTTTCATGTGATTTTTTTTTTTAACAGTGTGAGTAAAACTTACCTCCTTAAATTGGCTTCTTGAACGTCTGCCCTGTTTTGAATTCTTTTTCGATGACCTATCCCAGGGCATTTCTTGAGGGCAGGTGTTTTTTTACTTACAGTCCCACAGGCCTTGTGAATATGAAGTGTCCATCACCGCTGGTTTTAAAGTTGTTGTTATGGGAAACGGCCATAGGAGGCACCATTTCTTCAGGCCCAACTTTTTTTTTTTTTGTAATTTCATTTTTATTTTATATTGGAGTAGAGTGATTTCCGATGTTGTGTTTGTTTTAGGTGTAGAGGACCTTGATTCGGTTCTACACGGACATATGTCTATTCTTTTTCGGGTTCTTTTCCCATATAGGTTATTACCGTGTGTTCAGAAGAGGTTCCTGTGCTTTTCAGTAGGTCCTTTTTGATTAATTATTTGATATGTATTAGTGTATATGTGTTAATTCCAGCCTCCTAATTTATCCCTCCCCCACCTTTCCTTTTTGATAATCATAAGTTGTTTTTGTAAGTCTGTGAGTCTGTATCTGTTTTGTAAATTAGTTCATTTGTATGAATTTATAGATTCCAGCTGTAAGTGACACCTTAGGATATTTGTCTTTCTCTTTCTGACCTACTTAACTTACTAAGATTATCTCTAGGTCCATAGGTGACTAAAAATGGCATTATTTCATTTTTTTAATGGTAGAGTCATATTCCATGTGTACACGTATCACTTCTTTATCCATTCATCTGTTGATGGACATGTTGTTTGCTTCCATGTCTTGGCTATTGTAAATAGTGCTGCAGTGCACGCTTGGGTGCACGTGTCTTTTCAAATTCTGGTTTTACTCTTTTTTTTTAACATCTTTATTGGAGTATAATTGCTTTACAATGTGTGTTAGTTTCTGCTTTATAACAAAGTGAATCAGCTATATGTGTACATATATCCCCATATTCCCTCCCTCTTGTGTCTCCTTCCCGTCCTCCCCATCCCACCCCTCTAGGTGGTCACAAAGCACCGAGCTGATCTCCCTGTGCTATGAGGCTGCTTCCCACTAGCTATCTGTTTTACATTTGGTAGTGTGTGTATGTCTATGCCACTCTCTCACTTGTTCCCAGCTTACCCTTCCCCCTCCCCGTGTCCTCAAGTCCATTCTCTACGTCTGCTCAACACATATACTCTTAAAAGTGGGACTGCCAGATCATATGGTAGCTCTGTTTTTACCTTTTAAAGGCACGTCCATAGTGTGCTCTATAATGGCTGCTACCAACCAACACCATAGGAGGGTCCCATTTTCTGAACTCTCACTCTCGTAATTACTGTCTGTAGTCTTTTTGATAATGGCCATTTTGACTGGTGCGTGGGGGTATCTCTCTGTTGTTTTCATTGGCGTGTCTCTAATAATTTGCCGTGATGAGCATCATTTCATGTGCTCTTTTTTTTTAAACAGTGTGAGTTGTATTTACTTGTTGATATTTTCTTCTTGATAGTTTGCTCTGTTTTTAATTATTTTCATTTAGTTGCCACTGGACATTTTTTGAGGGCAGGTGTAATTTAGAGCCCAGCAGTTCTTGTGAATATTAAATGCCCATAAGCAATAGTTTTCAGGTTGTTGCCGGAAGTGTCCACAAGGTGGCAGGGTTTCTTCTGGCTAAGTCTGGTTAGTCCGGCTGCCAGAGCCTTAGTAGAAGTCCTATGTTGGGGTTGTAATTTGAGTGGAAATTTCCAGAACAAACACCCAATAGTTTGTGTCTCATTAGGTCGTGTCTCATTAATTTAATTTTTATTAAATTAATTTCTATTTCTTATTGGAGTAACATTGATATACAACGTTGTTTGTGTTGTAGGTGTGCACAAAGATTCTCATTTATACATAAATATATATCTAATCATCTTTGGATTCTTGTTTCATATAGGTTATTAAAGAGTATTGATAGATATCTCTTGGTATATATATACATCTTTGTTGATTAGCTATTTTATATGAAAGAGTTTGTGTTGGTTACTCCAATCTTCAGGATTTATCCCTTGCCCTCTTCTTTCCTCTTTGGTAACCTTAATTTTTAAAAATTATTTATTTATTATTTTTGGCTGCATTGGATCTTCATTGCTGTGCACAGGCTTTCTCTAGTTGCCACAAGCAGGGGCTACTCTTTGTTGCAGTGCTCGGGCTTCTCATTGCGGTGGCTTCTCTTGTCGCAGAGCACGGGTTCTAGACACGCGGGCTTCATTAGTTGTGGCACACGGGCTCGTAGTTGTGGCTCAGGGGCTGTAGAGCGCGGGCTCAGTAGTTGTGGTGTACGGGCTTTGTTGCTCCGGGGCATGCGGGATCTTCCCAGACCAGGGCTCGAACCTGTGTCCCCTGCCTTGGCAGGCGGATTCTTAACCACTGCGCCACCAGGGAAGCCCAAATTTTTTTTTTAAGTCTTTGAGACTGTTTATGATTTCTCAGTTATTTTATTCGTGTGCATTTTTAGATTCCTCCGGTAAGTGATATCTTATGATATTTGTCTTTCTTATTCTCAATTACTTCACTAGTTTAATTATCTCTGGGTTTATCTGTGTTCCTGCAAATGGCATTATTTCATTCTTTTACATGGCTGAGTTATATTCCATTGCATACATGCATCACTTATTCTCTATCCATTCATCTGGACATGTTGTTTGCCTCCATGTCTTGGCTCTTGTAAATGGTGCTGCAGTGCATACTTGGGTGCATGTGTCTTTTCAAATTCTGGTTTTCTCTGCATATACTCTTAGGGGTTGCACTGCCAGATAATGTGGTAGCTCTACTTTTACATTTAAAGGCACTTCCATATTGTTCTCTACAGTGGCTGTTACCATTTACATCCCACCAGTACCGTAAAAGGATTTCCTTTTCTCCGTGCCCTCTCCACCTTTTTTTTCATTATAAATTTGGTGATGGCCTTTTAGACTGGTGCAAGGTGATCCCTCCACACGTTGAAATTGCCTTCTTCAAAGTCTGCCCTGTTTTCAATTATTTTCGAACATGTAGGCCTGGACATTTTCTGAGGGCAAGTATCATTTGGAGGACAGCAGTCCTTGTGAATATTAAGTGCCCCTAAGCAATCATTTTGAGCTTGCTTTTGCTGGAAATGGCCACAAGGTGGCAGGATTTCCTTGGGTTCATCTCTGGTTACCCCGGCAACCAGAGCCTTCGGGGAAATCCTCTCTGGGGTTTGTAAATTAGAGAGGAATGTGCCAGAACAAACACCCAAATCTTGTGTCTCATCACCACTTTTTTATTAGATAAATTTTAATTTTTTGTTGGAGTAACACTGATACACAATGTTGGGTATGTTGTAGGTATACTGAATCAGTTTCAGTGATCCATATACAAATATGGAGTTATGTTCGGCTTCTTTTCCCACATAGCTTATTGGACAGTGTTGATAGCCCTTCCTTGGTATGCATAGATCCATGTTGAATATTTGTTTTATATGAAATAGTTTGTTACCCATCCTTCTAATTTATCCCTTTACCCCTTCTGTCCCCTTTGGTAGCCATATGTTTGCTTTTTAAGTCCCTGAGTCTGTTTATGTTTTCTCAGTTATTTCAATGGTGTGTCTTTTTAGATTCCATCTTGAGGTTATCTCATATAATATTTGTTTTTCTGATTCAGACTTACTTTACTTAGTATGATTATCTCTAGGTTTTTCTATGTTCCTGCAAATGGCATTGTTTCATTCTTTTACATGGCTGAGTCATATTCCATTCTGTATGTGTATCACTTTTTTATTATCTGTTCATCTGTCCATGGACATTTTGTATGTCTCCACATCTTGGGTATTGTAAATGGTGCTGCAGTGCAGGCTTGGCTGAATGTGTCCTTTCAAATTCTGGTTTTCTCTGCATATACTCTTAGGGGTAGCACTGGCAGATCATATGGTAGCTCTATTTTTATGTTTAAAAGCCACTTCCATATTGTTCTCTACAGGGGCTGTTACCACTTACATCCCACCAGCACCATAAAAGGATTTCCTTTTTCTCCATACCCTCTCCACCATTTTTTCATTGTAAATTTCATGATGGCGTTTTAGACTGGTACAAGGTGATCCCTCGTTTTAGTTTTGATTTTCATGTCTCTGCTAATTGCTCTGTTGAGAATGTTTTATGAGCTGTTTTTCTTCATAAACAGTGTGAGTAGAATTTACCTGTTGATATTGCTACTTGAAAATCTGCCTTGTTTTCAGTTATTTTCGAACACTTAGGCCTGGACATTTTTTGCGGGCATGTATCATTTAGAGCTCAGCATTCCTTGTGAATATTAAGTGCCTATATGTAATCCTTTTGAGGTTGCCTTTGCTGGATATGGCCACAAGGTGGCAGGATTTCCTTGGGTTCACCTCTTTTACCCCGGCAACCAGAGCCTTAGGGGAAATCCTGTTTGGGGTTTGTAAGTTACAGTGGAATGTGCCAGAAGAAACACCCAACTCTTGTGTCTCTTTACCACTTTTTTTTTTTTTTTTTTTTTTGTGGTACGCGGGCCTCTCACTGTTGTGGCCTCTCCCGTTGCGGAGCACAGGCTCTGGACGCGCAGGTTCAGCGGCCATGGCTCACGGGCCCAGCCACTCTGCGGCATGTGGGATCTTCCCAGACCGGGGCACGAACCCGTGTCCCCTGCATCGGCAGGCGGACTCTCAACCACTGAGCCACCAGGGAAGCCCTCTTTACCACTTTTTAAATTAATTTTTATTTTTTATTGGAGTAACATTGGTATACATTATGTAGGTTGTAGCTATAGAGAATCGTTATCAGTTATACATATTCTTATATCTACGCATGTTCGGGTTCTTTTCCCAATTAGGTTCTTAGAGGGTGTTGATAACCCTTCCTTGGTATACATAGATCCTTGTTGAATATCTGATTTATATGAAATGGTTTGTGTTTGTTAATCCCATCCTCCTAATTTATCCCTTGACCGGTTCTGTCCACTTTGGTAAACATTTGTTTATTTTCTAAGTCAGTCTGTTTATATGTTCTCAATTTTTTCAGTCGTGTGTATTTTTAGGTTCCACCTATAAGTGTTATCATATAATGCTTATCTTTCTGACTCTTACTTTATGTAACATGATTATCTCCCTGTTTATCTATGTGCCTGCAATTGACATTATTTCATTCATTTATATGGCTGAGTCATATTCCATTCTGTACATGTATCACTTCTTTTTAATCTGTTCATTTGGCCATGGACAGTTTGTTTGCCATCATGTCTTGGCTCTTGTAAATGGTGCTGCAGTGCACACATGGGTGCACATGTCCTTTCGAATTCTGCTTTTCACCGCATATACTCTTAGGGGTAGCGATACTGCATCATATGGAAGCTCTGTCTTTAGCTTTTAAAACTCACTTCCATAATGTTCTCTATAGTGGCTGTTACCATTTACATCTCACTATAAAAGGGTTTCCTTTTCTCCATGCCCTCTACACCATGTATTCATTGTCGATTTTTAAAAAACTTTTTAAAAATTTATTTTTAATATATTTATTATTTATTTTTGGCTGCATTGGGTCTTCGTTGCTGCATGCGGGCTTTCTCTAGTTGCAGCGAGCGGGGGCTACTCTTCATAGCGGTGCATGGGCTTCTCACTGAGGTGGCTTCTCTTTGTTGGGGAGCACGGGCTCTAGGCATGTGGGCTTCAGTACTTGTGGCACACGGGCTCAGTAGTTGTGTCTCACGAGCTCTAGAGTGCAGGCTCAGTAGTTGTGGTGCATGGGCTTAGTTGCTCCGTGGCATGTGGGATCTTCCCGGACCAGGGGTTGAACCTGTGTCTCCTGCATTGGCAGGCGGATTCTTAACCACTGTGCCACCAGGGAAGTCCTCATGGTTGATTTTTGAAGCAAGGTGATCCCTCATCGTAGTTTTGATTTGCATGTCTCTGCTAATTGCTATGTTGAGCCTGTTCTTATGGGCTGTTTTCATTCATAAACAGTGTGAGTAGAATTTACCTGTTGAAATTGCCTTCTTGAAGGTCTGCCTTGTTTTCAGTTATTTTCGAACACTTAAGCATGGACATTTATTGATGGCAGGTATCATTTAGAGCCCAGATGACCTTGTGAATCTTAAGTGCCTAGAAGCAATTGTTTTGAGGTTTCTTTTGTGGGAAAAAAGGAGCAGGATTTCCTTGGGCCCAACTCTTGTTACCCTGGCAATTAGAGCATTAGGAAATCCAGTATGGGGCTTGTAAATCAGAGTGGAATGTGCTGGAACAAACACCCAAATCTTGTGTCTCATTACCACTTTTTAAATTAGATTAATTTTTTTTTTTTTTTCTTTGCGGGCCTCTCACTGTTGTGGAGCACAGGCTCCGGATGCGCAGGCTTAGCAGCTGTGGCTCACGGGCCCAGCCGCTCGGCAGGCAGACTCTCAACCACTGCGCCACCAGGGAAGCCCTAGATTAATTTTTATTTTTTATTGGAGTAACATTGATATACAGTGTTGTGTTTGTTGTAGGTATAGAGAATATTTCTGTTATACGTATACGTATATCTGTGCATGTTCAGCTTCTTTTCCCATATATGTTATTAAAGAGGGTTGATAGCACTTCCTTGGTATACATAGATCTTTGCAGAATATCTGTTTTATATGAAATAGTTTGTATTTGTTAATCCCAATCTCCTATTTATTCCTTGACCCCTTATGTCCCTTTGGTAACAATTTGTTTGCTTTCTAAGTCCCTGAATCACTTTATGTGTTCTTAATTTGTTCAAGGGTGTGTATTTTTAGATTCCAACTATAAGTGATATCATATGATATTTGTCTTTCTGATGTTGACTTACATTATTTAGTATAATTAAAAAGAAAAAGAAAAAAAAATGCGACTCTATCCTCTCAGTCCTTGATGACCTGGGCTGTTCTTACATCCCTGGAGCCTGAGCAGGCTTGGGTCCCAAGGCTGGACTCTCGTGGGGCTGAGTGAGCTGGAGAGGATGTGCCAGCCAGTGAGCCCCCAAGATGGACTTGGAGTACCTGATCTGCTCTGCATGAGCCCACAATCTCTTCTCAGCGCCCAGGACTGTGTACTGGTGTCCGGGCGACCCTCACAGCAGAGCCGCCCAGCTGCCCACCAGAACCCATTTTCCTTTCTCCTGCTCATGGCTCCCCTGCACCTCCCAGCCTTCCCACCCCTTGCAGCTGGGGCGCAGTATCTCCTGTTACCAAGGGGAAGTGGTGGAGGGGTGAGGGCCTTGGCCAGTCTGCATCCTAGGCCGGAGGGCTTGGTGCCCACGTGGTCACCCCACCCTGCTGGTTGGAGCTCTCCACCTGGAAACGGGGAGGAGAAGCAAGGGGGACAGAGCCTGGGCCCTGACACGCGCCTGCCTTGGACTCTTGCATGAAGGGGACAGAGACACCTTGGGCCTCAGTCCATCTGAGGAGACACTGTTCCAGCAACGAACCTTTGCCCTAAGAGCCAAGGTGCTTTACAAACCCCTCCCCAGCTGTTACAGAAAGTAAGGCTTAATCTCATCATACTTTTCTCAAACCACAGCTCACGCTGAGACCACCACTCAGGTGATGGTGCTTCAAAGCAGTTTCCTTGACAACCTTGGCAAACCTGCTCGGTTTCCTTGACAACCAAGCTTCACAATCTCCCAAACTCTTCTCCTTCAAACATTCCTATTCTAGGCTTGCTGAGACTAAAGTGACAGTGCCGTCATCACACACCAGAAAGCGATTCCTCCAAGCCCGTAGTTATTGGTTACATGATGCTATTGATGATGAAATCCCAGAAGAGCCAGCTTTGCAAGGTAACCACTTCTGGACTCGGCATTGGGCCCCTTTCCACAGACAGGATGGAGTGGCTGTTTTCATGGGCCCATAGTGGAAGAGCTCACCTTCTGATGAAGGCAGGCCTTGATCCTTTCCAGGTGATTCCAGGGTCCTCATTCTCCCCAGACTCCCACCCACATGGCTACTGTCTGTGTCAGTCTATATGGGACCTTGGTAATCTCCTAAAATGAGAGGGTTGTTTCATACACAGACAATGGGTTGAATGGTGGCCCCAAAGGATGTGTCCCCCCAGAATACATGAACAGGACCATATTTGGGGAAAGGGTCTTTGCAGATATAGTTAAGGAACTTGAGATGAGGTCATCTTGGGTTAGAGTGGCGCTAAAGCCAATGACAGCATCCTTATAAGAGACAAAAGAGGAGAGACCCAGACACAGAGGAGAAGCCACGTGAAGATGGAGGCAGAGATGGGAAGGATGCAGCCACAAGCCTGGGGACACCTGGAACCCCCAGAAGCTGGAAAAGGCAGGAAATATCCTCCCCTGAAGCCTCTGGAGGGACTTCAGTCCTGCGACACCTTGATCTCAGATGTCTGGTCTCCAGGACTGGGGGAGGATGAATTCCTGTTGTTTTAAACCACCCAGCTTGTGGTCATTTGTTAGAGAAGCCACAGAACAGTCACACAGACCCTGCTCTGTAGGATCCTGGAAGTGTGGGTCTCACTAAAGGCAGACAGAGGCTGGATTGTGGAACCCTTAGAGCCAGCACTGGGCCCCCAGAAGTCATAAAGCAGTGGCTGGGAACCAGAATATTGGTGGTCAAGTCGGAAACCCATCCCTAAGGGTGCCGGCTGCACACAGCCTCTGCAGGTGGTAAGTTTTCAGTCTTGATTCAGGACCTTTGATGTCACCATTCACCTTTAATGTCACCATTCACCCTGGCAGTTACACAGATGAAAAGCCTATCAGGACACTTGCTACACCGATGAACAAGTCTCAAGCTGGTCAGAGGTGGGCAGTTTTCTCTCATGCAGCCAGCAGCTCTCCCCACCCCAAGGAGCGTCCTCAATGGAAAGCTGGTGCGGCGGCATCTCTGAGTAAACCTTAGCTGACCCCCAGGCCAGCTGCTCCTGGACTTTATCCACCCTTCGCAGGGAAGCAAACCTAAATCTGTGCAAGGACCTTACAGGCTGCAGGAAAGGGCTTGCAGCAGGCCAGTGACAGCACGCTTACTGAGTTGGCTCCCGCAGGCCATGTAGGACGGCCCTGGCCCCGGGTGCTCTTCTGGAAGCTTTCCATTTACCTACCTGAGCTATCCCTCCTCTCCTGACCCCCACTGCCTTTTTTCTTGCTTCCTCACCTCTGCCTGGGGAGAACTTCCAATGGCAGGTATGGGCGACACATCCTCTTCCTTAGCAGGTAGCAGCCCAGCAACTCCTGTGGAAGGTCCAGCAGAGCCCCACTCAGACCGGGCCAGCCACAAGCCCACGGCCCCTCACTCCCTCCCACAAGTCCAGCCCTGCGGTGGCTGATGGGGCAGAGAGTATGGCTTCAGGTACAGCTGCGGGTGCTCTTGCTGCCCGGAGAGGGTGTCTATAGAGAGCTCAACCCAGGCACGCCTGGGAGGGCTGGCTGGCCGGGTCAGGCTGCCCAGGTCAGCCAATCCTCGCCCATCAGGGGCTTGTAATTGCAGAAAATGGGTCTTGCTGCACTGGCCAAGTCCAAGGAACAGGTGTCTTGAGGATCAGGATGGACATGGGGCTGTAGCTCTGGCTTGTTTTCTAATCATTTTATCTGGCCCACGAGTGGGAGACAATTTCAAGAAGACCCTCTCCTACTGAGAAGAACCCAGGAGTCAGGGAGAGGAGGGGTGGTGGGTGGAGACAGGAGCCCATGGCCCAGGAGGCAGCGGAAGCCTCAGGAAGACCCGGTGGAGGGAGGCGTGTGAGTGAAGCCCAGGGTCACAGACCTATCCAGGAGCTGCTGTTTGTTAGTTCAGGTCCTGCTCTGACCAACAGGTGGGCTGGGGATACTCTGCAATGAGGGCTATGTGCACGGTTCCTGTGTGCTGAGCCTGTCGGGGGGCCTGCAAAGATGGGCCCTGTGCCTTGAGAGGGGTCTTCCCACGTGAGCCCCACGGGCTGCTGGGTGCCTGCCCACGAGAGCCCTGTGCGCTGCAAGGGGCATGTGAATGAGCGTCCTCTCCGATTCTTTCCTGAGAATATTGGGCGGGGGCGCATTCAGGCAACAGAGCCAACAGAGCTTGTTCTGGATGTTCCTGTGGGGAAGGGGGGGCATAGCAACAGGGGCTCAGCCTGCAAAACCCCAGAACCACTCCCAGAGCAGTTCCAGAACCGCTTCTGGAATGGCAAGGAGCAGTGGGTCTTCCACCTACTAGACGTGGAGGAAAGGGATGGAGTCTGCAGGGCTGCCCACTTCAGGGACTTGCTGGGAGGCTCACAGGACTCGGCACGGTTTGTGTGCTCACGGCTGAGATGGGTCTCGGTGCACAGTAGGGGTGCACGAGTGGGAGGGCCCCTGCTCCAGACACGTCATGACCCTCCGTGCCCCCTCCTTCCCTCGAGGGTCTCTAGGGTGTCTCTAGGGTGTCTCTTCCCCCAGCGAGGAAGGGCAGAACCATGACAGTTACCCCCACCCTCGTCCCCCCGGGGAAGCTCATTAGAGACTTGGCACCCGGCTGGGGGCTGGTCACGTGGTGTCGTCTGCCCTCACCCTCCAAAATGCCAGTGCCCAGAAGGGGAGCCGGGGTTCGGCGTGAACCACATGGTTTGTGCACACAGCACAGGTGCAGGGGGTTGCCTCTAACGGGAGGAGGGAGGGTGTAGATCTGGGCAGGGAGCTGCTCCCCAGCTGCATTAGCTTCCTGGGCAGCTGTGACAAACGGCCACAAACGGAGGCTCCGAACAACAGAAACCTGTCCCCTCAGCCCTGGAGACCAGACACCTCACATCAAGGTGTCCCAGTGCCGCGCTCCCTCCGGAGGCTCCAGGGGAGGGTCCTTCCTGCCTCTTCCGGCTTCTGGGGGCTCCAGGCGTCCCTGGGCTTGTGACCACATCTCTCCCATCTCTGCCTCCATCTTCACCTGCTGTCTCCTCTCTGTCTCTCCTCTTGTCTCTTAGAAGGACACTGTCATGGATTTAGGGCCACCCTGACCCAGGATGACCTCAGCTCCAGATCCGTAACTATTTGTACCTGCAAAGACCCTGCTTCCAAGTAAGGTTCCATTCTCAGATTCTGGGGGGCAAGACATGGACGTAACTTTTGGGGGCCGCCCATTCAACCCACTACAGCGGCCCAGTTCCCAGCCTTGCTCAGGACAGCATCAGGCTGATGATGTTCCGTCTTTCTGCACGGAGGCGTCTTTTGTTTCTTGTGGTGACAGTGAGGTTGGGTGGGGGCGCTGCTGGCTGACCTCCTGGTCATTCCAGGGACCACGCTGAAGCGTCCTTCCCGGGAGGGTGCGAGCACAGCCAGGGCTCCCTGTGGTCAGTCACACCTCCCCGCATCCCGTGGTAGGGCCACCTTTCCTGTGTCCTGGGGCAGGGTCATGCCTGTGTATACAGCAGGGCACACAGCAGTGCATGCAGCAGGCCTGATACCTGCCCTTGCCATGGAGCTGGGGGCTTGGTGATGGTGGAACATCCGACGGGACATGGGGCCGACCTCGGGGAGGATGTTGGGCTGAAGCGTTTGGGAGCCTCTGGAGGGAACCCTCACCTGTCTGCACAGGTGGATTGAGGACAGCGACCAAGGGTGGGCAGGCGGGGGAGCCCAGGGAGGGTCCTGGGTCATCCCTGAGGCTGGACGAGGGGTGTGGAGCTGGGGGTGATGGCTGGACAGTGAGGAGACGGACCATCTGAGGCAGCGGGGAAGGTGAAGACTGTGCCCGACGGGAGGACGGAGAGACCAGCAGGCGGCGCTGCAGGCGCGGGTATCAGGGCTGCTCCCTGCTGTTTGGTGCCTGAGACCCACACAGCTGGAAACTACCCGGAGTCTGGCCAGACCCCAGCTGGGAAGAGAAGGGAAGCCCTGTCTACACTGGTGGAAACACCGGTGCCGGGCATTCACCCTCCTGCTCACCCAGCGGGGAAACAGGCAAATTGAATTGGAGTGATGGGGCTGAGGTGGGAAATGTGGGTGCTGGGAGCCTGGAGAGGAGGGTTCATGAGGGGTGAGACCAGGGGGTGGGCAGGGGGCGGGCAGTGAGTGTCCGGCGCTGGAGCACGTCCATCCTCCCTCGGGCCAGCTCACCTCCCCTGAGCCTGGGTCTAAAAACACAGGGGACCCTGGAAGAGAGTTTTCTGTCTGGCTGGTTCACTGAGGCTGGATGTTTGTGGGGTCGTGGGCCAGCCTGGTGGCCCCGGTGAAGACATCGTTCTCTCTGGGGGAATGAGGTGGACACTCCGTCCCCGCTCTGTGGATGCTCTAGCCCTCTGGGTGTCATGTCTCTTCTTGGGGGTCACTGGGGCTTTATCCTCACTCCATGGGGTACGGGAGGGGAGGGATGGATTCGTCCTGGCCTAGCTGTGCCTGGGCTCCTGGGAAAGATCTCTCTGGCCCACAGATTCACAGGCCTCAGTCACCCCTGCTCGACATCCCCCTCCAGGAACTCGGCAGGAGAACCTGCCCTGTGAAACGGGGAGCCTGGGTCAGGGCCACTGGTGGGTCACTTCTCAGATGACCACGCTCAGGTCTCGGGGTGGGGTGGGGTGGCCTGCAGCCACTCGCCGTGGTCACCATGCCGCTGTGGCTCCTTTCTGGGGCCTGAGATGCCCCAGGGGTGGCAGGGGGAAGGTCGCCGTGACAGGGATGTGTGGGCTGGGGGCCCTGGGTCCCTCCCCGAGGAGGAGTGGGGGTCATGCCCAGAGGTGAGGGGCCAGTGACGGTCCTGGGTGTCAACAAGCACAGTGCCCCCCTCCCCCCCCAGGCCGGGTGTGGGTATCCTGCGACCCTGTCACTGCGCACCAGGCAGGGGGCAGGGGTTGGGACAGGGGATGTTTACTCTCAGGCTCGGAGCCCTAGATCAAGGTGTTGGGGGCCTGCCCCTCCCGCGGGTTCTGGGGTCAGTTGGTCCAACTCCTCTGGGATGACAGGGCATCAGGGACAGGGCCTTCCTGGTCCAGCCCTGAACTGTCTGCCTCCAGACCCAGCGTGAGGGATGCCAATCTGTTTGCCACTCGGCTGTGGGGCCCTTTGTTGCAGCCGCTGAGTCTTATCCTAAGCAGGACAGCAGCCCTGGAGGGGACATTTCTTGTGGTTCCCTTGGGTCTGGCTGCTCCCAGGACCACAGGTGTCTGACGTTACCAGCCCTCCATTCCGTGGGTGACAGCCAGACTCAGCTCCATCCCACTCTCCTCTCTGGGCGATTTTCTGGAAACTAATGTGTGAAGATGGATGCTCCAGACTAAACGAGTCTGGAGCTGATATCTTCCTGGGGCACCAACCTCACTCTCTCTCAGAGATGCAGCTTGTTTTGAAATATGCTGCACTGACCGTTTTCCTGCTAATATCTGTAGATTCTAATCAAATAGCTCAGGGAACAGGCCGTCTCATGTGTGGTGTAACTTGATTATTGCTGGAAAGATGAGTTTGGAACCGACAGCTTCCTTGCTAAGCTGACAAGTGTAAAATCTTAATTTGAAAAGCCACCCAAATTCCACTCGCAGTGTGAAGGCAGATGCTGGGACTTGGTCAAGCCTGGGCCTGAGCCCTCAGTTTGGGGAGACAGATAGTTAGGACCTCACAAGTGTCTGGTCCTGTCCATGTGATTTTTATATGCCCTCCACCCGGATGGAGCCTGTGATTTTATGGGAAAAGGAATTCTAATACATATTAAATTATTAAACTTGATGATACTGTAAAAAGGTATATAGTTCATTTGTTCTTCATTTGTTTACTCTGTGTCTGCAAAGTGCCTCGTAGGCTGGTTTAAAATAGAACGTTTAGTAGAAAATTTGAGGTCAGTAGGCCAGCAGATCAGGAGACAACTGACATTTAAAAGAGAGTTTCGGGGCTTCCCTGGTGGCTCAGTGGTTAAGAATCTGCCTGCCAGTGCAGGGGATATGGGTTTGAGCCCTGGTCTGGGAAGATCCCGCATGCCATGGAGCAACTAAGCCCGTGCTCCACAACTACTGAGCCTGTGCTCTAGAGCCCGCGAGCCACAACTACTGAGCCCATGTGCCACAACTACTGAAACCCGTGCGCCTAGAGCCTGTGCTCCACAACAAGGGAAGCCACCGCAATGAGAAGCCTGCGAACTGCAATGAAGAGTAGCCCCCACTCGCCGCAATTAGAGGAAGCCCGTGTGCAGCAACGAAGACCCAACACAGCCAAAAATAAAAAAATAAATAAATTTAAAAAAATTATAAAAAAAATAAAAAGAAAGAAAAGAGAGTTTCTACTCACAGTCCTGGATGATGGGGAAGGCGCACCACGCAGGGAGCACGGGGAGGGCAGGAGGCGGAGGGGCCTGGGGCTGTGGACGGACAGGAGCCTTCATCGCATCTCTGCGGAGGGAACGGCAGGCAGGGTGAGCAGGCTGAGGACTGGCCGCTCTGAGTAACTGCTCTGAGGTGCGGGGGCCCTGAGTAGCCTGGACCCTGACCCTGGGGGAGCAGGGCAGGTGGAGACTGGCTTGGAGTGTGAGTCAGTAGAGGACGTGGTTGGTTTGTATTTGAAAAGTGGGCCCTAGAAGGACTCTTCCTGGGGGAGGAGGGGACTGACAAGGCGGGCAGGAGGCCAAGTCCAGGTAACTAGAACAGGGAAATGGGGAACGAAGAGCCAGATCCCAGAGCCCAGGACGGATGAGGGCTCCCAGTCGGCCAGAACACAGGCTATGGTGGCGGCAAGATGCCCATAAAGGGGTGAGGCAGGCCTCACACTGTAGCCCCTGCTCTCTGTCCCCACAGGGCGCCCTGTGTTTCATGCCTCGGCCTGAGTGGCTGCCCCCCATCACTCTGTCTTAGGGGGATGCCCATTCATTCACTCATTCATTCATCACGTATTTGGTTCCTGCTCTGTGCCAGGCCCCGGCTAGATGATGGCTCATCCTTGGAGGCCCAGCTCAGACATCACCTCCTCCATGAAGCCCTTTCTTTCTTTCTTTATTTTTTTTCTGTGGTACGCGAGCCTCTCACTGTTGGGGCCTCTCCCGTTGCGGAGCACAGGCTCCGGTCGCGCAGGCTCAGCGGCCATGGCTCATGGGCCCAGCCGCTCCACGGCATGTGGGATCTTCCCAGACCGGGGCACGAACCCGTGTCCCCTGCATCGGCAGGCGGACTCTCAACCACTGTGCCACCAGGGAAGCCCCATGAAGCCCTTTCTTGATCCCCATCCCCGCCTGCAGCCCCTCTGGCCTCACCTGGGGCCCCCAGTGCTGTGATCACACTCTGTGTCTCCAGCCTATGAGATCTGTGAGGGCTCTGGGCCCAATGCAGAAAGGGGCTCAGAAAAATGTTATGAGGATAAAACACCAAATAGATGAAAGAATTAAACAGGGGCCACATGTGCATCAAGATCATCCTTCTCTGTCATTCCAGGACCAGGGCTCCATCATCAGTAGGAACCAGAGGGACCTGCTCTCACCCTCATGCTCATTTAGACCATTAGCAGTCTGGATTTTTTTTTTTCAATTTTAATCTTTTTTAACTTGGAAGCCATGTCACGCCGGTGCCCCTCAGTAGTGAGAAACTTAGCCACCACTTCAGGAGTGGAACCATGTCGTATCTGAGCTGAGACTGGATGAGATGGAAGTGCAGGATGTGGAGGAGGGGACGGCTCAGGGGCTGGGCCTCGGGTGCAGGAAGAGGGGAGATAGAGAAGAGGAGGTCAAGACAGGAGGAGGGGAGATCAGGGGCTCCCAGGGTCCCTCCTGTCACTTCCCGCCACCCCTGCCTCAACATGGGAGCCTGTTCCCCACTCTGCATCACACCTCCAGGCCCTCACATGGCTGGGCCTCTACCAGGAACCCCTCCCCTCTACTCACCAGCAGCAATGCCCTCAGCTTTCAAGACCCTGCTCTTCTGGGGGCTTCTCCCTGACCCCGCCTGCCCAGGGCACCCACCCCACCGTGACGCACTCACCTGCTCTGCACCCAGCTCTCCTGGTTGTTGTTGCCTGAGGATGACCTGTCTCCCTGGGACATGGTCTACTCTTCGGGACCAGCTGAGAGACCAGCAGACCTCAGTTATAAGCTCTCTAAGTCTGCGTGACCCTGGGCGAGTCCCAATCCCCTTGGAGGCTCCATTTCTCACTGTGAAGTGTCTGGCAGTGGCCACCCCACAGCAACACTGAGCTGGTGGAGCTGCCGGAGGCGGAGCTGGCCAGGGGCCTGTGGCTGTGGCCTCAGGGCTGACCCTGGGACCGGGCCCCCATGGCCAGGGTTTGCTGAAAGCCTGGGTGCAGCAATGCATGAGGAGGTGGGAGAAGGGCAGAGGTTAGAGGGCAGCTTTGGAGCCAGAAGACAGGGCATCTAGGGGACACTTTCCAGAGCCCTTGGCCCTGGTCCTTGTCCACAGCCACCCTTCCTGGCTGCCTTCAGAGAGCACGCCATGAACCCCTTCTTCAGGGCTGCACCCTCAACCCATTTATCCCACCCGCCCGGGGGGTCAGGGTAGGCTCCACATGGCTGTGGCCCTCATGTTGCTTGTGAAACAGTGAAGCTCCATGGGGCTAGAGGGAGGACTGCAAACTCAGGTGTCTCCAGGGGCCAGGCAAGGAGAAGCCAGGGGAGAGCCTGGGCCCGGGGGAAGCTTAAGAAGAGTGGTGGTGACAGTGGCCAGCTGGGGATACGAGGTCCGTCCAGAGGGGGCTCCCACTCAGCCCCAGAAGAGCTTTGCCCTGAGGGAACATTACCCAGGAGGCCAGATCTTCTTATTTCATATCAAAAACAAAGCTAGAAACCTGGGTTTGTATCTGAAATTTTCCAGTTTTTAAATGTTAGAATTAATTCAAGAAAACTAGATTTGCCCCTGGGCCCTAGTTCGAGGCCCTTGGTTTAAGATGCTTGACCAAGGGTGGGCTGGGCAGCTGCCCCAAGGCAGGGCCCAGACTGGATGCTCTGTCACCGTTCAGCACCCGATCCCAAGTCCCGGCCCGGTGCCTCCTCGTGGATGTTCAGGGGACAGCTTCATCCCCCAGGAACCAGCCCCCGGTCAGGGTACGGAGGGAACAGGATTCTTCCGGGGCTGCCCTTTCCTTCAGCAGATCCTCGGAAGCTGGAGCTTTGAGACCCACCTGTTCCCCCCACGCCCCACAGCATTGATCCAGCCCTCTGTGCACCAGACTAGGCTTGCTCTGCATGCTGAAGAGCTGGAGTTGGCCTCCTCCAAGAAGCATCCCTGTGAAGGAGAGCGAGTGTGACTTCTCTGCAGCTGTAAACCTGTATTGAGCACCTGCTGTGTACTTGGTCCTAGGATGAGAGCTTGGGGGACGGGGGGAGCCTGGGCATCTGACCACAAAAGACCAAATAATGCCAGATGGAAGGCAGTGGTGTCCAGAGCTTCAAGGAGGAGGGAGGATACATGTGATGGCAGAGGGGGGCTGGTGACTGGGGTGGCCGTGGAGCATCACCACGATGTGATCTGGTGGGGACAGGGGACAGGCATGCTTGGTGGAACAGCATGCACAGTGGCTTAAAAGGTGTGGAGAGTAGAGGGAATGTGACCCTGTCCCTGTAGCAGGCCTTCTTCCCCCTTCCTCTGTAATGACGGGGCTGCTGATGAGCTCTCAGTGAGCCTTCCTGGGCCCTGTTACTAGTTGTCTGTTACAGACAAGGACACAGAGAGGGCAGTGGCCACCCAAGGTCACACAGCAGGGTATTAGAGAGCCTTCCTGGGGGATTCATTACTAGTTCCTTAAAACTGATGAGGACACAGGGGCACAGAGAGGGGAATGGTGGCCCAAGGTTACAGAGCAGGGTCTTAGGCAGCCATCCTGAGGGGACCTGTTACTAGTTCTCCATTACAGTGACAAAATTGATGACAGAGAGGGCACTGCTCACTCAGTGGCAGAGAGCAGGGTCTTAATGAGCCTTCCTGGGGCCCTGTTACTAGTTCTTTATTACACATGAGGACACTGAGGCACAGAGAAGGTTGTGGCCACCCAGGTCACACAGCAGGGTCTCAGTGAGCCCTCCTGGGGCCCTGTTACTAGTTCTGTGTTACACATGAGGACAATGAGGCACAGAGAGGGAGCAGGGAACCCCTGCTATAACCCAGGCCCCCCTGGCCCATATCCTTTATAACCGGCTCTATGCTGCCAGCAGGGGTGCAGGCTTGGAATGGACGTTGAAAGCTGACTGAGCCCCAGGCCTCACTGAGTGCCGAGTCACCCTCAGGAAACACCCCTCAACACCTACTTGCTCACCCTCAGGGACAGGGACCTCATTGCTGATTTTGGAAGCTGGTTGGGCCTCTCTGTTGATTGACCCTGGGGAGCCCAGGAGAGACTGTGGGAAGTCGCAGGGCCCCTGAGGCCCTGTCCCCACCTAAGCAGCTCTGGTCCCTCTGACTATCCTTGGCAAGGGGCTTCGTGACAGGAGGTGTCAGCTGTGCAGCCAGGAGTGCTGTGGAGATGAGGAAATGGTGGGCACAGTGCAGGTACATGCAGATGTTCAGGTATTCACTCAACAAACGTCGATTCACCCCTCGCAGTGTGGCCGGCCTGGGCCTGGGCCTGGGCGTCCAGCAGTGAATATGACCCAGCCCCTTGAGCTGCCTGCCTCCTGGGAAAGCAGTGCTCAGAGAAACAGGCCCCCAGTGCCCCCACCCTGCTCCCTGCGAAGCATCACACTGAGCTGAGTTTGCAGCCGTGTGTCCCAGTGGAGGGTAAAGGAGTCAAGGGACATCCAACATGGGCACTGACCATGAGCCTGGATGCTGGAGCTGGACGGCCTGGGGCAGTCACTTCACCTCTCTGTGCCTCAGTTTCCTCATCTGCAGAAAGGGGTGGTGATACTGTTACCTCCCCCACAGATTTCCATGAGGATTAAGTGGGTTCCTGCTTCTAAGGCATGTAGGACAGTGTCTGGCAGTGGATCAGGCTGCCGCTCACCTCAGCAACAGTCTGTCCCCATTTTAAGGATGAAAAACCAAGGCTGTGGGCTTCCCTGGTGGTGTAGTGGTTGAGAGTCCGCCTGCCGGTGTAGGGGACATGGGTTCGTGCCCCGGTCTGGGAAGATCCCACATGCCGCGGAGCGGCTGGGCCCGTGAGCCGTGGCTGCTGAGCCTGCGCGTCCGGAGCCTGTGCTCCGCAATGGGAGAGGCCACAGCAGTGAGAGGCCCGCGTACCGCAAAAAAAAAACCACAAAAAAACAAACCAAGGCTGAGAGGGGTTATGAGACCAGCTTAGGCTCACCCTCTCCTCATGCTGTGCTGAGGTCCCCTCTCTGTCTAGCTCTCCTGCGTTCACCTCATCTCTCTGTCCCCTGTAACCACCCAGCAAAGTAGGTGCTAAGAACCTCTGATCAAGTTAATGCATGAATGAAGACAAGCCCTGCTCCCCACCTTGCGCTCTCGGGACCGTGGGCTGGACTGGGGCATCGGGCTCCCCCAGACCATCCAGGAGGGGCACAGTGTGTGCATCACCTCACTCACACCCAGCACGGGAAGGTGTGGGGGCCAAGGGCCAGAGGGCACTGGAATAACCACTGGGGGAAGCACAGAGAGTTCTCTGAAAGAGTCTCCAGGCAACCAAGGTGTGGCAACAGTGATACCCAGGAGGGGCAGAGGATGGAGTCCAGTCTGGCCTCTCCCCCTGCTGGACATTGAGTGGGGGCTGAGAATTGGAGAAGCCCAGCCCCGACTGGGTCTCCTCCTCATCCAGCAAAGGGAAGAGGAAAAGATAAGAAGACCAGTACAGCTGACCCCACGGTGCTCCCTGCATGTCGGGTGCTGCTTCAAGGATTCTGTAGGTTCCTCAGAACCTTGTGAAGTGCCTGCTGATTCCAGCCCCATGTGTACAGGAGAACTGAGGCATAGAGGACACATGTATCCTCCCTCCTCCTCGCCCCAAGGACAGAGCCAGGACTCCAGCCAGAGTGTGTGCGCTGGGCCCCTTGCTGAGAGCAGCCTCTGGGCATCACGGACTCTGGAAATGCCCCCTCCTCCCTCTTACGGCAGGTTCTGGGTCCTGGCTTCTTAGGCAGGGAGGCTCCCTGCGCCGATCCCTGGGCCTCTCTGAGGGACATTGACATGTGGGATCACAATGGCTCCGGGGAAAGGAGAGAGAGTGTGGGCTGGGCGTCAGATCTGCATCAGACCCCAGCTCTGCCCCTACCAGCTGTGGGACCTGGAAACATTCCCTGACCTCTCTGTGCCCGACTTTCCAACCCTGACTCAGAGGATTGCTGTGCTTGGCACACAGTAGGCCCTCAACCAGAGGAAAAAGCCAGTCCTCCCCAAAGAACTGTACCTCTTACATGCCCAAAGCAAAGCATGTGTGCCACAAGTCAGCAAAGCTGATTCTTGACAAGCAGGACAAGTGCAATCTAGCAGCTCCTCCAGTCCCTGCCTGAGGCCTTTCCCTCCTCAGTGACAGTGGCTCGGAGCAAGTAACAGCCTCCCAGGAAGTCTGAACTGAGCTTTCGTGACTTGGGGGAATTCCCTGTTCCCCACAACTTGGTTTCCAGGTCGTTCCAACAAGGAACAAAAGTACCTGCTCAGTGTTTCAGCCGCAAGGTCCTCCCTTTACAAATTGCCCCATCACTGGGCATCAGGAGATGTGAATTCCAGAGCACGTGACCATCTGATGGCTTCAGGGGAATCGTGCCCACCCACCACGACACACCTCATAACCAGCCTCCTGGAAGAGGGCTCAGTGATCCACGGCCAAGTACAGTTTTATGGGAGCACAGCCCCATCCACTATTGGAACTACATGTGCGAGAAACAGAGGATCCTGAGTGCCTGGACCCCCAACATCCAGAAAGCAGAGGTCAGGGCAACAAACAGAAGGGGAGAAAGTACTTTCAGATCAGATGTCTCATAAGGGGTTAACACCCCAAACATACAAAGAACCCCTACAATTCAACAGCAAAAATCCAAGCAATCCAGTTTAAAAATAGGTAAAGGTACTAAAGAGACATTTTTCCAAAGAAGGTACATGAAAAGATGTTCAACATCAGTCATCATTGGGGAAATGCAAATCAAAGCCACAATGAGAGGGGCTTCCCTGGTGGCGCAGTGGTTGGGAGTCCGCCTGCTGATGCAGGGGACATGGGTTCGTGCCCCGGTCCGGGAAGATCCCACATGCCACGGAGCGGCTGGGCCCGTGAGCCATGGCCGCTGAGCCTGCGCGTCCGGAGCCTGTGCTCTGCGATGGGAGAGGCCACAACAGTGAGAGGCCCGCGTACCGCAAAAAAAAAAAAAAAAAAAAACCACAATGAGATACCACCACACACCTGTCAGGATGGCCGTCATCAAAAAGACAAGAGATTAGTAGTGCTGGTGAGGATGTGGAGAAAAGGGAAATCTGTGCACTGTTGGTGGGAATGTAAATTGGTGCAGTCACTGTGGAAAATAGTATGGCGGTTCCTCAAAAAATTAAAAATAGAACTACCATATAATCCAGCAATTCTGGTCCTGGGAATATACCCAGAAGAAACTAAATCTCTGTGTCGAAGAGACATCTGCACTCCCATGTTCACTGCAGCATTATTTACAACCAAGATATGGATGTAACTGAGGAGGACCCTATGGGGCCTTCCTGGGTCAGACCCCTCCCCCATATTCTCTGCTGTAGCTCCCCTGTGACATACCCAGGTCGTAGTATCTCATGCATATTTCCTGAGTTTTTCAGATGCTAAAACTGCCACCAAATGGAAGACATTAACTACTTGGTGACCATGAGCACATAGCCCCCAGGGCTCCTGGAGCCTAAGGGTTCATACTGTTAACCCCTGTGACACCTCACCATCAGGCAATCCGAGAATTGTGCAGGAGCTGGTCACATCCCTAGGACACCCCTCCCTCACCTGGCCTTTAAAAATGCTTTGCTGAAACCTTTTGGGGATTTGGGGTTTTGGGGGCATGAGCCACCTATTCTCCTTGCTTGGCCCTGCTCCAAGCTTCAGCGTTTCAGTTTGTTTGGCTTCACTGTTCATCGGGCACATGAACTTGCATTCAGTAACATGGAAAAAACTTAAGTGTCCATTAACAGATGAATGGATAAAGAAAATGTGATATATACATATTATATATTTACATGTATAATGGCGTCTTATTGAGCCATAAAAAAAGAAGGAAATCTTGTCATTTGCAACAACATAGATGGCCCTTGAGGGCATTATGCTCAGTGAAATAAGTCAGACAAAGACAACTACTTAGGAGCTCACTTATATGTAGAATCGAAAAAATAAACCAAACTCATAGAAACTCATAGAACAGATTGATGGTTGCCAGAGGTGGGGGTGGGTTGAGGATGGTGGGCGAAATGGGTGAAGATGGTCAAAAGATACAAACTTCCATCTATTAGTTAAACAAGCCCTGGGGATGTATGTACAGCAAGGTGACTGGTTAACACCACCATGTTGTGTATGCGAAAGTTGCTAAGAGAGTCGATCTTCAGAGTTCTCATCACAAGAAAATAATTTGTAAAAACATAGTTGTAATAATATAAATGCTTGTAACTTCACTCTTTCAGAATACATGGTACAAGAATAATGAAAAATTAATTAGGGCCAAAATCCGAATGTACGTTATTATTAATCTTGATAGTTCAAAGCTGTGGCTGATGGAATCTGGAAAGTAGAAGAAGGAAGACTAGTGGTGAGAAGTAAAATAGGTCTGAATATCCTTACCTTCTACAAAAAAAGACCCAAGAAATACTTTTGATGCTTATAAAATAAGAAAATGACCTTTAAGATACCAGGTGACAAATCTGTTTCCCAAATTTTACTCATATGAGCTTTATCATATCTTATACAACATGTACTATTATTTATTAAAATTTTCTTTTATTTGAAATTATCTCTTAAGCATAATCTTCATATCACTATGAAGTAGGAAAAGCCGTTATTTTTGCCATGAATAGGAGTTATTTATAATGGCAGTAAGTTGATTTAATTTAAACATAAAATTTAAAATCATCAACATAATAAAAATGTATCAAAATAACTTATAAAAATGTATACATGATAAGTAATTCCTTTCTGAAAAGGATGGCTCTCTTTGTGATGATATAATAATCAAGAGTTAGGGCTTCCCTGGTGGCGCAGTGGTTGAGAGTCTGCCTGCCGATGCAGGGGATGCGGGTTCGTGCCCCGGTCTGGAAAGATCCCACGTGCCGCAGAGCGGCTGGGCCCGTGAGCCATGGCCGCTAAGCCTGCGCGTCCGGAGCCTGTGCTCCGCAGCGGGAGAGGCCGCAACAGTGGGAGGCCCACGTACCGCAAAAAAAAAAAAAAAAAAAAAAAGTTAGCTTGGTGGTGTCAGCAAAATGGTAGAAAGCTGGGGTAGCTACACTTAGACAAAATAGACTTTAAGACAAAGACTATAAGAGACAAAGAAGGTTCTAATGATAAAGGGATTATTCCAACAAGAGGATATATATCATATGTAAATATTTATACACCCAACATAGGAGCACTTAAATATATAAAGCAAATATTAACCGGCCTAAAGGGAGAACTAGACCATAATACAATAATAGTAGGGGGGCTTCCCTGGCGGCACAGTGGTTGAGGGTCTGCCTGCTGATGCAGGGGGCGCGGGTTTGTGCCCCAGTCCGGGAGGATCCCAAGTGCCACAGAGCGGCTGGGCCTGTGAGCCATGGCTGCTGAGCCTGTGCGTCCAGAGCCTGTGCTGTGCAACGGGAGAGGCCACAGCAGTGAGAGGCCCGCATACTGCAAAAAAAAAAAAAAAAAAAAAAGTAGGAGACTTCAGTATCCCACCTTCAACAATGGATAGATCATCCAGAAAGAAAAACAACAAGGAAATACTGGACTTGAACCATACTTTAGACCACATGGGCCTAACAGACATATATGGCACATTCCATTCAACAGTAGCAGCATACACTTTGTTCTCAGAAGCACATGGAACATTTTCTAGGTTAGATCATATGACAGGTCACAAAACAGGTCTTAGCCATTTTAAGAAAATTGAAATTATACCAAATATTTTTTTCTGGCTACAGTGGTATGGAACTAGAAATCAGTAAAAGGAGGAAAGCTGGAAAATTCACAAATATGTGAAAATTAAAAACACACTTCTGAACAACCAATGGGTCAGAGAAGAACTCAAAAGGGAAATTTGAAAAAAAAAATCTTGAAACCAGTGTAAAAGGAAACAGAACATATCAAACCTATGGGATGCTAAAAAATTGGTTCTAAGAGTGGAATTTACAGCAGTAAATGTATAAATAAAGTAAAAAGTAAGATCTCAAACAACCTAACTTTACATCTCAAGGAACTAGAAAAAGAAGAACAAATTAAGCCCAAAGTTAGCAGAAAGAAGAAAATAACAAAGATCAGAGCAGAAATAAATGAACTAGAGACCAGAAAAACAATAGAAGAGATTGATGAAACTAAGAGCTGGTTTTTGAAAAGATAGAAAAAGACAACCCTTTAACTAGACTAAGAAAAAATAGAGAAGACAAATAAATGAAATCATAAATGAAAGTGGAGACATTACCACTGCTACCACAGAAATGCAAAGAATCATAAGAGACAACCATGAATAATTATATGCCACAAAACTGGACAACCTGGAAGAAATGGGTCGATTCCTAGAAACAAACAACCTATCAAGGCTGAATCATGAAAGAGAAAATTGGAACACACTGATAATGAGTAAGCAGATTGAATCAGTAATTAAAAAAATTTCCCAACAAAGAAAAGCTCAGGATCAGATGATTTCACTGAGCCATCTGTTTCAATTCTACCAAACACTTAAAGAAGAATTAAACTCAAACTCTTTTCTCTTCTCAAACTCCTTTAAAATTGAAGAGGAGGGAATACTCCCAAGGAGTATTTCACAAAGAAAATACCTGTAGAAGATACAAGAGTAAATGAAATCCATGGCTTTCAGGAAGTGCAGGCCAGGAGCTGGAAGCATATCAGGGCAAGCCAACTAATTTCTACTTTCTCTAATTCTCCTCCCTCACCCTTATCCCTGTTCTCAGCCTGTCTGCTTCATCATTATTTCTCTGCAGACATTCTGTTCTGACTCGCAGTGTTCATGGCTAATGGTGAAAATGTCAGAGCTTCAGAATTTACACACCCTATGATCAAATCTCCCATGGGGATTCGTGACATCTCTGCATTTCAGTTCCAAATTCTTATAAGAGAAACTATCTCATTGGCTCAGTTTGGCTTTATTGGTAAACCTGAACCCAAACATCTACCACTATGCAGGTGGTGCTGGTGGTTATAGCTTTGCAGGCATAAACAGAGCAGACAGTGGGAACTGGAAAAACACTCCAAAGTGTACCACGACGTCCCTGTATATTACTTAGGTATCTGCATAGACAATATTGATGGCCCAGGGCAATCTGGGCAACTTTGCGTGTGTTTTCTTAAAATTCGCTTAGCTGATAGGTGACTTATGGATTGTAGAGTGATGGGGAAAGTCTGGTGATTTGTGCTTACAGCAAAGAAAGCTGTGTTTGAATATTTAAGCTGTGTCAGTATGAGGCAGAGAAAGGCATGATTTAAATGGTGTTATGAAGATAATTTTAGCATTTGTCGTTGTACTGAAGTAAAAAGAATAACCTTTGTTTTTAGAGGATAAGGAAGAGATAAGTACAGTTTTCAAAAATTGATTTTTAAAAAAATTTTATTTATTTATTTTTGCTGTGTTGGGTCTTCGTTTCTGTGTGAGGGCTTTCTCTAGTTGTGGCAAGCGGGGGCCACTCTTCATCGCAGTGCATGGGCCTCTCACTAGCGCGGCCTCTCTTGTTGAGGAGCACAGGCTCCAGACGCGCAGGCTTAGTAGTTGTGGCTCACGGGCCTAGTTGCTCCGCGGCATGTGGGATCCTCCCAGACCAGGGCTCGAACCCGTGTCCCCTGCATTAGCAGGCAGATTCTCAACCACTGTGCCACCAGGGAAGCCCCCCCAAATTTATTTTTTTAAACTTTAAGCATTGAGGTTTGTTTTTATTGCCCTTATTTCAAGGTCAAAAAGATAGAAAAATTTAGAGTGGTTGAGAGGCGTGAAAGTCAGTGCTTTTTGAGAAAATATGACTATTGAAAACAGTCTTAAAGACAAAAGAAGGAATCCGTTTATTATGTATGTCATGAGTGGTTAATTCTAAGTATGGGAGAAGGAAAGAAAGATTGCTGAAAGGTAAGAAAAAATAAATGAGTGTGAGAAGCCTATTTGGCCAGTTTAAAAGAATAAATAAAGGGAAGGAAAAATCAATGAAGATTTATTCCTCAAGTTCATCTGGAAGAAAAATAAAAGTAATTGGTGAAAATAGCCAGAAAGTTTTTAAAGAGAAAGAACAAGGAGAATAAAGTGTTTCTCCTAATATAAAAATAAACTGGAGAGCTACAAGAATTAAAGCCATGTGGCACTGGTCAAAAACCTAAAAAATATATCAAACAAAATAATGAGTCCTGAAAGAGACCCTAAAATTAAAAAAAATAAATCAACTTTGAAAATAGGACACAGGAAATATCACAAGTCAGTGATGATGTAGGATAGGGGGAAAAGGTAGATCCTTGATTTGCATTATATGCCCAGATAAAATCCAGCAAAAAGGAACAAATGGAAACAAAACAAAAGAAAGAAGTAATAGTTTTCGATAAACTAGTAGATGGATTTTCGCTGAATTTGGGTGGGAAATGACTTCCTTAACGTAAAAGCAAGGGAAGAAATCACAATTGCTCAGCCTTGCTGTGTCCCTCTACCCAGGGGAGCGCTAACCGATCACAAAGTGAGAGCTGACTTTCTTTCACCTGCAGAAATTGTCTCCTGAAATAGGCAGGTCTGGATTGGCAGGGTCAGGACCTGATGGCTCAAAACTGTTTCTCACACTGTGATCAGTAGAACAAATGCATCAAAATCTCCTGAGATAAACTGTTAATGAAGGAATCAAGGAAGGAAGGAGGGAGGAAGGAAGGGAGGGAGGGAGGAAAGAAGGGAGGAAGACAAAATATTGTTAAAAAGATTAAAAAGAAATTTAGAATCTATCCTAAACAAACTGAATTAAAGTCTCTGGCAATACAGCTCAGGACTCTCTGTATTTTAACCCCCATTTCAAACACAATAGCAAGTTTTGAGAATTATTGGCTTAAAAGAAATATTACTAAGTGGACTCTAAGGAGAGTGTTTGAACAGAGGTGTTAGAACATTCCACAGCACCCCTACTGTGACCTCCCAGGGATGCCCACAGAAAGGTGTTGTGTTCTGGTTAAGGACAAGGCAGATTCTCTGCCTCTGACCCCTCGACCTACCCCTCATACCCCCTGCCATTCCATCCGGGTTCACAGCAGGCAGTTGGCACGTTTGCTCACAATCAATGGGTAAAAGTGCAAAAGAGAAATCTATATAGTATCTAGGAGGATTTCCCATCACTTGCAGAGAAAGTAAGCTATCTGCCGTTTGTTATCACTGGCTTTATGAACAAATTCCTGTTGACTAGGTCCAAAACAGAATTGCCTCATGCAATCTTCGTTTCACCTTTCTTCTAAGTTTGAGAGGTTAGAAAGCCAGACACTATATTTTCCAGGCTTCTTTGCTGTTGGAGGTAAGGGATGAAAATTAGGTTCTGCAAATTGGATTGACTCACGTGATATTCGGATCCTAGGAGCTCAGTGAAGGCCGTCTTCCCATACACTCTGCTGGTAAGCCAGGGGGCTCTGCAGCACCTCCCCAGTATACTTTCTCGCAGGTTCTCAGGGTAGAGACACCAGTGGCTTGTTGATCTGGGGAGAACTCCAGGGGTGGTCTCTGAGGAGGTAGTTCTTCTGGTGGGTCAGATCTACAGTGTTCTGACAACCAAGATCCTGGAAGTCCAGCCTTGAACTGCTCAGTTAAGATCCACAGTGACTGTGGACTGTAAGCACCTAAGACCCTATATTAAACCCCTTCCTGCCTAAAATACGCAGTGGCTTCTGTTCTTACACCAAACTCTAAAGGACAGAACAATAAAGAGTGTCAGGGATTCACCTTTAAATGTCTTGATCAGGTTTAAAAATGCCAGTTTCACTGAAGAATGACCTCGAAGAAGCAGAAACAATTATTAATTTTATTATTTACTCTTAAATAAATGTCTTTAAAGTTTTCTGCATGATGAAATGAGAGGTAGGCATAAAGCACTTGTGCATGGCAGACTGTGTTTGTCTAGAGGAAAAACACTTGTAAGGTTGTTGAGTTGTGAGATGAACTAGTTACTTTTTCTTGAAACCTCATTGTTACTCTAAGTAACAACTGACAGATAAAACAAGGTTATTCAGATTTGGGTATTGGCAGATATTTTCTCAAAAATGCACAAAATAAATCTGTCATTGCAAGGAAAACCACTTGGTAATTGTTGCCAATGACACAATTTGAACTTCAAAGCAAAAATTAAAATTTGGGGAAATGTGTATCCACCACAGTGGGCTTGACATTTTCTCAACTTAAAGACTTTTTTTTTTTGATGTTCTAGTCTTTTATTGGCTGAATGTTGATAACAGTAATGTAAAGAATTGTAAGCCCTTTCTAAATACACTGAATAGACATTTACAGTTTGCTGTGAGGAGAAGAAATGAGTAAGGTCATTGTTTTTGAGAAGTTTATAATCTAAGAGAGGAGGTACGTACTATACATTATGTAAACATATGAGGACTGAGTAACCGTGATGTACAGTGGAACTTGATAAGTAGCGTAGAACAATGTCTGGGGAGTTGAGAGTGGCAGAAAAATATGGAACGCTTCGCGAATTTGCCTGTCATCCTTGCACAGGAGCCATGCTAACCTTATCTGTATCGTTCCAGTTTTAGTATATGTGCTGCCGAAGTGGGCACTAAAGACTTTTCTGATGACATTGGTGGTGAAATTACTAAATACATTTTTTCCTATTGTGGGATGTAATGGAATATGTTAAAACCTGGGAGGTCTACATAACTCAGCAGCCAGTGCTTTCCAAATGGTCAAGGGATAATGTTACAAAGCCATGCATGGATAAAGATCCATTCAAAGTGCAATAGAGACCAACAGATTTTAATGTAACAGAGAAGGAGAAGTTCACTGATGTGTTTTCAGATTTCACAGAGCAACTAAACTTTAAGAACTGTCACTTGTCAAATTTCAATGTAGCATCAGAGAAGAATATACACGATTATTTGAAAAAGCTATGTGTCTGTGAGGGTGGATTTTCTTCATGTACTTCAACCAGAGCAATGTCTTGAAATAGATTGAATGTAGAAGCGGACGTGAGAATCTAGGTGTCTTTTATTAAAGTTCTATACTAGATATGCAACAATTTAAAACAAGGCAATTATTCTCACCCATTTTCTGGTTTGGAAAACAGTGATACTTTTCATAAAAATATGTTATTTATGTTAATATATAATGCCTTTATTATTGCTATTTTAATACATAAAGAAATATTAACATTTTTGTTTTCAATTTATAATACTATAAATATTGAGTCTCAATATGGATCTTCAATAATTTGGGGGTGTAAAGGGGTCCTATGAACAAAAACCTTGAGAACTACGGTTTTAGTGTGCAAGTGAATACCACATGTTACCAGGAGGTGGCGCCACGAACATACAGTGTACGCTCCCCAGCCCTGGCTTAAATTTAAAGGCTTCGAGGATGGTCCCAAACCCGCAGGGAGGAAACAAGCACAGTTTAGTGGCAGCACCTCCATTAGTGAGTGCTGGCCCATTTGCACCCGACCTTGAGGCTGGAAAACATCTCTGGATTCCCAGCTGTTAAACGAGATCAGACTTTTCCCTGAAGGAAACCCTTCTACTTCTCTGGCCACTCTTTGCACCAAGAGAACGATTTCTTGCTGTGAACATCAAGTTACTGTGAGACTTGGCCCTGGCTTTATCCTTCACTGTCTGCAAACTCAATTTCTCTCACTAAATTTACAGAAGCAGTTCTCTGCATGATAACTCACAATTCTGTAGCTATCATATACATAGAAATGCCAATTTCCTAGTATCATGAAAAAGTATATGATAGAGTATATATTCATGCAGTGTGTTCCTTGGGAAATTTGTTCTGAAAAAGCCACATCATTCCAAAGATGTAATGCGTACCATCTGGAATGTAATTCTGATTATTGTAGGCTAAACTCTGTAAGGTCTCCATTCCTAATCATCCAGCCCCATGAGCAATGCTCTGAAATGTTGATGTTTCCCCTCCATGTATTGATGTCAGTGCACTCAGAGATCATCCACCCCTCCTAACTACAGTTGCTCTAAGCAGTGAAATGTGAGGATATTACTGTACTGAGCTTCAGTTCTGGAGCAGAGCCACTTCCTTTACTGACCTTTTTTCTCTGTTTCCTGTTCTGCGTCTGAATCCCCCTTTCTGTGCTGGTGCAGGCTCACTTCTTTGTTCTTCCTGATTTTCATTCCTCTGCCTTCCTCAAGGGAATCCCTGTGCCTTGTGCTGACTTAACACCCCCTGGCCTTGCTCTGGATGACTCACACTCACTGCCCTCCACCTACCACCAGTTGAGAAAAGGCAGTGGCTCTTTCTTCATCTGCAGAAGAGGAACCCCATCTATATCTGGCATGTATAGAAGAGAGTATAATTTCCTGGGGTAACTCACTTATCACAGTCTCTTCTACCCTGCCTTCCAGAGAGCCAGGTAAACTAGCTTGACCATCAATGCCAGAGTTCGTTGACATCCAAGACCAAATCTATTGGACTGAGAATTTCTGGGGGCTTCAGTTTCTGGAGTCTTCTCAGCCTCTGGGCTCTGGCTTCCCTTCCTCCCGGTTCTGTTCTGTCCCATGATGTATGAACCTCAGTACCTTCTTTGTGTTTTACCAGAAGCCAGCCCGCTCAAAGCACTGGTGATCACTGTGCACTTGTGGGTCACTTTAGGGGAGTTCACAGGAGGACATCGATAGAAATCACGTTGCCATGGAGTCGTAAACTTTACCATTTTCCTTTGCCAGATCCCCCCTCACCTGGTCCCAGCCACCTCCACCTTGCTTGCTCTTTTCTCCCCATCCTTCCTTTGCTCTCATTTCTCCCTTGTCTTCCTGAATCATAAGGACTTTTCCTTCTTTAGGAAGAAAGACTGCTTTTGCCTTCCCTTCTGTGGCTTGGTCCCAGGAAGGACCCCCTCCTTTAAGGTGTCACCATTCATCCTGGTATATATCAAGTTATATTCAGAAAAACAAAACAAAACAAAACAAGAGAAGCTCTTCTGGCTGAATAACTGATGACGATTTTTCTACCTCATTATTATTTTAGCTTGCAGCTTCTATTAAATTAGGATCTCACAAGCGGACCTCAATTCAAGAGTTTTCACGAGAGTGGTTTATTTGGGAGGTGGCAGTGGATTGGAGGAAAAGCAATAAGAGCAGTAGAGCACTTACAGATGAAGGTGCTGGAACATTCCTGTACAAGTCTTGATGGCACACAGGCTTTCATTTCTTCTGGGAAATGCCTGGCAGCAGAATGGCTGGGTCATATGCAAGATTTAGGTTTAATTTTTTAGGAGATTGCCAAACTTTTCCAAAGTGATTGTAACCTTTTACATTTGCATCAGCTGTGTGTGTGTGAGGGATCCAGTTTTCCAGGATCTGTATGCCGAAAATTACAAAGCAGTGCCGAGAGAAATTAAAGGAGCCAGGCGCGTGTTCGTGGGTCACAAGGCCCAAGGGTGTTAAGGTGTTCATTCTCCCCAAACGGATGTACAGATTCAATGCAATACCGATCAAAATCCCAGCAGGCATTTTTAGGAGTAAAAATTGATAAGCTGATTTTAAAATTCATACAGAAATGCAAAAGACCTGGGACAGACAAATAACTTTGAGAAAAGGACAACAGAGTTGAAGGTATAATTTGACCTGATTTCAAGAATTCTTATAAATATGGGCAATGTTTAAAAATTCTGAGGCCCAGTCCATGCTGCAGATGGTTTAAATCTCAGTCCCTAAGGGTGGGGCCCAGCAGCAGGAGGTTTTGAGGCCCCCTAGCTAATTCCTCTGTGCAGCCCACACTGAAAATCCCTTTTAAAAGATTCTTAAGTGAATATATTTCGTGAGACCACTAGGGGGCATCCTAAGCTTATGACTGCCAGGGAATTGCCCTTCCGTCTAATAGAGGGTCACCCTGACAGCCTATTTTTTTCAGGTAATCGGATAAATGGGGGGAAGGAGGAAAGAATAAAGAAAATAAGACTGATGGTCACTGCCTTTGGTAGTACTTTAAAAAATGCGTTAAATATTCACAGAGCATGGGGATTGAGAATGCCTTTATCGGTTTTTGATTCTGTGTTGATGGCATCTTGTGAAAAGGAGCACCTGCTACTTACAGATCTGGATGGCTGATAGAATTTTAGACTTAGCCTGGCATTTGAAACCTTATCAAATTTGGTTCTACTGTAAACTTCTATGCTCTCTGAGCTCTCCCAGACCCCTACATAAACCCTCTGTTTCAGCCACCCTGAAGGGTGGTAAGGTCTAGTGTAATCACCTTTCTCCAAACTTGATGTCCAACTAACTCCCTCTGACCTTTGAGTTCCCGAACAGAGAACGCTCAAGTTGCCTGTGCCCAGGCTGCCCTCTGGTTGCCTCCAGCCCTCAGGGACCCCTCCCTCCCCAGAGCCCCGTAACAGCTCGTCAGGACACTCACTGGGAACTTATTACAGGATACCTCCTGTAATTTTGAATTGCTTCATACCTTGTCTGATTGACCATTTCAGAAAGTTCTTTGAGTCCTGGGACCCCACCTTTAATTTAATAACCGTTGGTAGTGCTTGCATGTAGATGGTTGATTGACATTTGCTTGATAAAAAATTTTGTTATGATTAGTTGATTTTAAAGTGAGCTTCCCGAGAAAAGGACGATTTTTACCCTAGTGCTTAGCATCCTGCCTAGAACAGTGCGGGCCCTTGATACATGAACGTTGCCTTGAGGTAAATGTGTCCACGTTCAATATTTCCTTGCTTTAAGCTGAGTCTTTTTTCTCCTCCTCCTCCTTTTTCTCCTTCTCTGACTCTTTTAAAAAGACAGCTTGGTGCAATCTGCCTCTGGGCTGCCGTATTTCCTTCCCTCTTCCCGCCTCCCCTCCCCTCTCCTCTCTCTTTCTTAATACGTGTGCATCTGCGGTAGAATAAAAAAACATATGTTTGGTCTCTGCCCCCAGTTTCTGGCACAGAGCTTCCAAAACCCTTGTTACTTCCTGAGTGACAGGGATGCTGGGAGCATCTTTTGTTCTAATATTGGGTTTTTGACCCCAGTTCCTGACATGGAGCTCCTGAATTCCTTGGATTTCTGGGGTGATAGGAGCATATTTTGTTCTAATGAGGTGACTCTGGGCAGGCTCCCAGATGGCTTCAGGATGGAGGCTGGTCACCAGAAAGACAAAGACATGATTAGAAGCTTGGGACTTTCAGATCCATCCTCCATCCTCCAGGAAGGGAGACTGGAGATTGAGTTAATGATGGATCATGCCTACATGGTGAAACCTCCATAAAAAAAAATCCCTAAACTGTGGGGTTCAGAGAGTTTCTGGGCTGGTGAACACATCCACGTGTGTGGGGGTGATGCACCCCAACTCCACAAGGACAGAAGATCCTGAGCATGGGGCCCTTCCAGACCTTGCCCTATGTACCTCTTCATCTCGCTGTTCATCTGTATCCTTTATCATAAACCAGCAAATGTAAGCATCTCCCTGAGATCTGTGATCCATTTCCGCAAGTTAAGGAACCTGGGAAGGGTTGTGGGAACCTCAGATCTACATCTGGTTGGTCAGAAGTACAGGTGGTGTGATGACCATGGGAGTGGGGACATCCTTGTGGGCCTGGTTCCCTAACTGTGGGGTCTTTGCTGATTCTGGGTAGTTAGTGTCAGAATTGAATTAAATTGTAAGACACCCCCTACACCTGAGGTCGGGAGAATGGCGGTTGTTAGAAGAAAACCCCTGCACATTAGTGTCAGAAGTACTGTGAGGGGAGAAATTGTTTTCCTTGAGCTTTTTTTATTAACACATTATATGACAAGATTGAAGTAGTGATAAGCAGAATAGTCGAGATACTTACAACTCTGATGGGGTCTGCACGTAGCTTGATGTTTTTGGTGACAGAGTCACAGGAACCACCAATGCTACTCTGGTTTATCAACTGACATTCACGGTTGAAAGCAAGGAAATATTGAACAAAATGTTAAATTGTGGTAGAATTCAGTGAACATAAAGATGTAATTTCTCAGGACTTCCCTGGTGGTACAGTGGTTAAGAAGCCGTCTGCCAATGCAGGGAACACGGGTTCAATCCCTGGTCCAGGAAGATCCCACATGCCGCAGAGCAACTAAGCCCACGTGCCACAACTACTGAAGCCCGTGTGCCTAGAGTCGGTGCTCTGCAACAAGAGAAGCCACCGCAATGAGAAGCCTGTGCACCGCAACAGAGTAGCCCCCGCTCGCCACAACTAGAGAAAGCCCGCGTGCAGCAACGAAGAACCAGTGCAGCCAAAAATAAATAAATAACTTAAAAAATGTAATTTCTCCCATATATGCTCAAGAATCCTCTCCATTCTATCTAGAAACCTCTGGTGCCAGGGGAGAGGTCTTTGGTCTCCCAGGTTAAAAACCTCTCTTGTAGCACAATATGTTGAGTACATATTTTTCTTTCATGGTCAAATGAATTCTCTTTTTCTTTTTATTAAAAAAATTCAAATCTTCAGAAAAGTTTCTAGGCTGCTACCTTTGAGTGTAAGGTCACATGGGTAACCTGAGGCCAACATTGGTGGTTCTCAAACTTAAGCGTCAGAATCACCAGGGCTTTTCTCCTAGGACTGCTGATGCAGGTGTGGGCTGAGAGTCTTCATTTCCAGCAAGTTTCCAGGAGATGCTGATGTTGCTGGTGTGGGATGCTTCTTGGAGAACCACTCCCTTATAAGAGTTTGGCCTTCTGACATGCCGAAGGCTGGAATTGGGCGAGTGACCAACTGGGAAGGAGAGTTGGACACAGTCCAGGTGAAGCAGGAAGAGCTGCTGTGTGTGCTTGTGACATGAGGGGGCTTTGCGGGGGGTAGCAGAGGGGATGGGCTACATGTGCCACTGGAGACAGAGCCGGGTGGCAGGTGACTTGGATGTCCCACCTTACTTTGCCAGCAGCTGGGGCTGTCACCCTCCAGCTTGCTGACATTGTCCAGAGCCAGGACTTCCACCTGCATCACCTGTGCCCCTGCACACAGGGAGAGTGGTACCCTCAGTGGCAGTGTCTACCCATCGGGGTCCCTGAAGATATTCCCAACCTCCGTGTTCCCACACCCACGTGCCTCCAAGTGGCTTGAGAGCCTGCCGCCCACAGCAGGGACCCACTCGCTGCATCTCACTTTAACAGCCACCTCGACCTTTCCTGTCTCACCCTCTCCTCTCTCTCCCCCCTGCTTCCTGGAATCACCTTCCAAATAAAATGACCTGCTTCTCAGTGCTTGCCTCAGGGACTCTTTGGGAGAAACGCAACCGAAGATGTGCATTCAAATCCTGGCCTGCCCCTCACTCTCTGGGTGCCCCAGGAGTGAATCAGTCTCTTGAACTCCATTTTTGCATCAGAATCTCGGGGACCACACTACCTACTTCCCAGTTATTGCCAGGATGGATTAACATCATATTCAGGAAGCACCCTGGGCCAGTGCCTGCAGTGGGTACAGGAGCTCAGGAGCATTTAGTCCCCTCCTCCCTTGAGACTGGCTGCAACCTGGGAGGAAGGAGGAAGAAGGCAGAGGAAAGAATTAATTTGTCAGATCCGTGAAGCCCGCAGGCACGAGGTTTGCATCCCTGCAGTGAGCCAGTGTGAGTGTGCGGGTCGCGGCTCCATTCCCCGAGGATGCAGCTTTCACTCTTAGAGAATTGGACTGACAGTAAAAACATGCATGGTGGCCTTGCATGCTTTGAGCCATCCTGCTTCTGTCCTGGGATTTAAAAATCCTCATCTGCAGCACCTTCTCCCACAAAACATATTAGGTTTTAGCTGTTGAGTTTTGAGTGGGGAAGATTGCCTCATTGATCATCTGACAACACGCCCTTGCCTTTTCCCTCTCTACCCCATCTTACTTCAGGAAGTGGGTTTGCCTTTTTTATTTTATTTTTGTTTTATTATTATTTTTTCCTTTAACATCTTTATTGGAGTATAATTGCTTTACAGTGGTGTGTTAGTTTCTGCTGTATAACAAAGTGAATCAGCTATACGTACACATATATCCCCATATCCCCTCCCTCTCGCGTCTCCCTCCCACCCTCCCTATCCCACCCCTCTAGGTCATCACAGAGCACCGAGCTGATCTCCCTGTGCTATGCAGCTGCTTCCCACTGGCTAGCTATTTGACATTTGGTCGTGTATATATGTCAATGCTACTCTCTCACTTCGTCTCAGCTTACCCTTCCCCCTCCCCATTTCCTCAAGTCCATTCTCTACGTCTGTGTCTTTATTCCTGTCCTGCCCCTGGGTTCATCAGAACCATTTTTTTTTTTTTAGATTCCATATATATGTGTTAGCATAAGGTATTTGTTTTTCTCTTTCTGACTTAACTTCACTCTGTATGACAGACTCTAGGTCCATCCACCTCACTACAAATAACTCAGTTTCGTTTCTTTTTATGGCTGAGTAATATTTCATTGTATATATGTGCCATATCTTTTGTATCCATTCATCTGTTGATGGACACTTAAGTTGCTTCCATGTCCTGGCTATTGTAAATAGAGCTGCAGTGAACACTGTGATACATGACTCTTTTTGAATTATGGTTTTCTCAGGGTATATGCCCAGGAGTGGGATTGCTAGGTCATATGGTAGTTCTATTTTTAGTTTTTTAAGGAAGCTCCATACTGTTCTCCATAGTGGCTGTATCAATTTACATTCCCACCAACAGTGCAAGAGGGTTCCCTTTTCTCCACACCCTCTCCATCATTTATTGTTTGTAGATTTTTTGATGATGGCCATTGTGACCGGTGTAAGGTGATACCTCATTGTAGTTTTGATTTGAATTTCTCTAATGATAAGTGATGTTGAGCATCTTTTCATGTGTTTGTTGGCACTCTGTATATCTTCTTTGGAGAAATGTCTGTTTAGGTCTTCTGCTCATTTTTGGATTGGATTGTTTGTTTTTTTGATATTGAGCTGTATGAGCTGCTTGTATATTTTGGAGATTAATCCTTTGTCAGTTGCTTCGTTTGCAAATATTTTCTCCCATTCTGAGGGTTGTCTTTTCATCTTGTTTATGGTTTCCTTTGCTGTGCAAAAGCTTTTAAGTTTTATTAGGTTCCATTTGTTTATTTTTGTTTTTATTTCCATTTCTCTAGGAGGTGGGTCAAAATGGATCTTGCTGTGATTTATGTCATAGAGTGTTCTGCCTATGTTTTCCTCTAAGAGTTTGATAGTGTCTGGCCTTATATTTAGGTCTTTAATCCATTTTGAGTTTATTTTTGTGTATGGTGTTAGGAAGTGTTCTCATTTCATTCTTTTACATATAGCTGTCCAGTTTTCCCAGCACCACTTATTGAAGAGGCAGTCTTTCCTCCATTGTATATTCTTGTCTCCTTTATCAAAGATAAGGTGACCATATGTGCGTGGGTTTATCTCTGGGCTTTCTATCCTGTTGCCTTGATCTATATTTCTGTTTTTGTGCCAGTACCATACTGTCTTGATTACTATAGCTTTGTAGTATAGTCTGAAGTCAGGGGGCCTGATTCCTCCAGCTCCGTTTTTCTTTCTCAAGATTCCTTTGGCTATTCGGGGTCTTTTGTGTTTCCATACACATTGTGCAATTTTTTGTTCTAATTCTGTGAAAAATGCCATTGATAGTTTGATAGGGACTGCATTGAATCTGTAGATTGCTTTGGGTAGTATAGTCATTTTCACAATGTTGATTCTTCCAATCCAAGAACATGGTATATCCTCCATCTGTTTGTATCATCTTTAATTTCTTTCATCAGTGTCTTACAGTTTTCTGCATACAGGTCTTTTGTCTCCTTAGGAGGGTTTATTCCTAGGTATTTTATTCTTTTTGTTGCCGTGATAAATGGGAGTGTTTCCTTAATTTCTCTTTCAGGTTTTTCATCATTAGTTTATAGGAATGCAAGAGATTTCTGTGCATTAATTTTGTATCCTGCTACTCTACCAAATTCATTGATTAGCTATACTAGTTTTCTGGTAGCATCTTTAGGATTCTCTCTGTATAGTATGTCATCTGAAAACAGTGACAGTTTTACTTCTTCTTTTCCAATTTGGATTCATTTTATTTCTTTTTCTTCTCTGATTGCTATGGCTAAAACTTCCAAACCTATGTTGAATAATAGTGGTGGGAGTGGGCAACCTTGTCTTGTTCCTGATCTTAGTGGAAATGGTTTCAGTTTTTCACCATTGAGAATGATGTTGGCTGTGGGCTTGTCACATATGGTCTTTATTATGTTGAGGTAGGTTCCCTCTATGCCTACTTTCTGGAGAGTTTTTATCATAAATGGGTGTTGAATTTTGTCAAAGCTTTTTCTGCATCTATTGAGATTATCATATGTTTTTTATCCTTCATTCTGCTAATATGATGTATCACATTGATTGATTTGCATATATTGAAGAATCCTTGCATTCTTAGGATAAACTGCACTTGATCATGGTGTATGATCCTTTTAATATGCTGTTGGATTCTGTTTGCTCATATTTTGTTGAGGATTTTTGCATCTATGTTCATCAGAGATATTGGCATGTAGTTTTCTTTTTTTGTAACATCTTTGTCTAGTTTTGGTATCAGGGTGATGGTGGCCTTGTAGAATGAGTTTGGGAGTGTTCCTCCCTCTGCTATATTTTGGAAGAGTTTGAGAAGGATAGATGTTTGCTCTTCTCTAAATGTTTGATAAAATTCACCTGTGAAGCCATCTGGTCCTGGGCTTTTGTTTGTTGGAAGAGTTTTAATCACAGTTTCAATTTCAGTGCTTGTGATTGGTCTGTTTATATTTTCTATTTCTTCCTGGTTCAGTCTTGGAAGGTTGTGCTTTTCTAAGGATTTGTCCATTTCTTCCAGGTTGTCCATTTTATTGGCATACAGTTGCTTGTAGTAATCTCTCATGATCCTTTATATTTCTGCAGTGTCAATTGTTACTTCTTTTTCATTTCTAATTCTGTTGATTTGAGTCTTCTCCCTTTTTTTCTTGATGAGTCTGGCTAATGGTTTATCAATTTTGTTTATCTTCTCAAAGAACCAGCTTTTAGATTTTGATCTTTGCTACTGTTTCTTTCGTTTCTTTTTCATTTATTTCTGATTTTTATGATTTCTTTCCTTCTTCTAACTTTGGTTTTTTTTTTTTGTTGTTGTTCTTTCTCTAATTGCTTTTGGTGTAAGGTTAGGTTGTTTATTTGAGATTTTTCTTGTTTCTTGAGGTAAGATTGTATTGCTCTAAACTTCCCTCTTAGAACTGCTTTTGCTGCATTCCATAGGTTTTGGGTTATAGTGTTTTCATTGTCATTTGTTTCTAGGTATTTTTTGATTTCCTCTTTGATTTCTTCAGTGATCTCTTGGTTATTTAGTAGCATATTGTTTAGCCTCCATGTGTTTGTATTTTTTACAGGTTTTTTTCCTATAATTGATATCTAGTCTCATAGCGTTGTGGTTGGAAAAGGTACTTGATACGATTTCAGTTTTCTTAAATTTACCAAGGCTTGATTTGTGACCCAAAAATATGTTCCATGAGCACTTGAGAAGAAAGTGTATTCTGTTGTTTTTGGATGGAATGTCCTATAAATATCAATTAAGCCCATCTTGTTTAATGTGTCATTTAAAGCTTGTTTTTTTTTTTTTTTTTTTTTGTGGTATGTGGGCCTCTCACTGCTGTGGCCTCTCCCGTTGCGGAGCACAGGCTCCGGACGCGCAAGCTCAGCGGCCATGGCTCACGGGCCTAGACGCTCCGCGGCATGTGGGATCTTCCCGGACCGGGGCACGAACCCGTGTCCCTTGCATTGGCAGGCGGACTCTCAACCACTGCGCCACCAGGGAAGCCCCAAAAGCTTGTGTTTCCTTATTGATTTTCATTTTGGATGATCTGTCCATTGGTGAAAGTGGGGTGTTAAAGTCCCCTACTATTATTGTGTTACTGTCGATTTCCCCTTTATGGCTGTTAGCATTTGCCTTATGTGTTGACGTGCTCCTGTGTTGGGTGCATAAATATTTACAATTGTTTTATCTTCATCTTGAATTGATCCCTTGATCATTATGTAGTGTCCTTCTTTGTCTCTCGTAATAGTCTTTGTTGTAAAGTCTATTTTGTCTGATATGAGGATTGCTACTCCAGGTTTCTTTTGATTTCCATTTTCATGGAATATGTTTTTCCATCCCCTCACTTTCAGTCTGTGTGTGTCCCTAGGTCTGAAGTGGGTCTCTTGTAGACAGCATATGTATGGGTCTTGTTTTTGTATCCATTCATCCAGTCTGTGTCCTTTGGTTGGAGCATTTAATCCATTTACATTTAAGGTAATTATCGATATGTATTTTCCTATTACCATTTTCTTAATTGTTTTGGGTTTTTTTTTTTTTTTTTGTAGGCCTTTTCCTTGTCTTGTGTTTCCTGCCTAGAGAAGTTCCTTTAGCATTTGTTGTAAAGCTTGTTTCGTGGTGCTGATTCTCTTAACTTTTGCTTATCTGTAAAGGTTTTAATTTCTCCATCTAATCTGAATGAGATCCTTGCTGGGTAGAGTAATCTTGCTTGTAGGTTTTTCCCTTTCATTACTTTAAATATGTCCTGCCATTCCCTTCTGGCTTGCAGAGTTTCTGCTGAAAAATCAGCTGTTAGCCTTATGTGGATTCCCTTGTATGTTATTTGTTGCTTTTCTCTTGATGCTTTTAATATTTCTTCTTTGTATTTAAGTTTTGATAGTTTCATTAATATGTGTCTTGGTGTGTTTCTCTTTGGGTTTATCCTGTATGGTGCTCTCTGTGCTTCCTGGACTTGATTGACTATTTCCTTTCCCATGTTAGGGAAGTTTTTGACTATAATCTCTTCAAATATTTTCTCAGCCCCTTGCTTTTTCTTTTCTTCTTCTGGGACCCCTATAATTCGAATGTTGGTGCCTTTAATGTTGTCCCAGAGGTCTCTGAGACTGTCCTGAATTCTTTTCATTCTTTTTTCCTTATTCTGCTCTCTGGCAGTTATTTCCAGCATTTTATCTTCCAGCTCACTTATCCATTCTTCTGCCTCAGTTATTCTGCTATTGATTCCTTCTAGAGTATTTTTAATTTCAGTAATTGTGTTGTTCATCACTGTTTGTTTGCTCTTTAGTTCTTCTAGATCCTTGTTAAATGTTTCTTGTATTTTCTCCATTCTGTTTCCAAGATTTTGGATCATCTTTACTATCATTACTCTGAATTCTTTTTCAGGTAGGTTGCCTATTTCATCTTCATTTATTTGGTCTTGTAGGTTTTTACCTTGCTCCTTCGTCTGCAACATATCTTTTTGTTGTTTCATTTTTTTTCCCTCTTTTTTTTTTATTTTACAAATTTAATCAGTTATACATATACATATGTTCCCATATCCCCTCCCTTTTGCGTCTCCCTCCCACCCTCCCTATCCCACCCCTCCAGGCGGTCACAAAGAACCGAGCTGATCTCCCTGTGCTATGCGGCTGCTTCCCACTAGCTATCTACCTTACGTTTGGTAGTGTATATATGTCCATGCCGCTCTTTCACTTTGTCACAGCTTACCCTTCCCCCTCCCCATATCCTCAAGTCCATGCTCTAGTAGGTCTGTGTCTTTATTCCTGTCTTAACCCTATGTTCTTGATGACATTTTTTTCTTAAATTCCATATATATGTGTCAGCATACAGTATTTGTCTTTCTCTTTCTGACTTACTTCACTCTGTATGACAGACTCTAGGTCCATCCACCTCATTACAAATAGCTCAATTTCATTTCTTTTTATGGCTGAGTAATATTCCATTGTATATATGTGCCACATCTTCTTTATCCATTCATCCGATGATGGACACTTAGGTTGTTTCCATCTCCGGGCTATTGTAAATAGGGCTGCTATGAACATTTTGGTACATGCCTCTTTTTGAATTATGGTTTTCTCAGGGTATATGCCCAGTAGTGGGATTGCTGGGTCATATGGTAGTTCTATTTGTAGTTTTTTAAGGAACCTCCATACCATTCTCCATAGTGGCTGTACCAATTCACATTCCCACCAGCAGTGCAAGAGTGTTCCCTTTTTTCCACACCCTCTCCAGCATTTATTGTTTCTAGATTTTTTGATGATGGCCATTCTGACTGGTGTGAGATGATATCTCATTGTAGTTTTGATTTGCATTTCTCTAATGAGTAAAGATGTTGAGCATCCTTTCATGTGTTTGTTGGCTGTCTGTATATCTTCTGTGGAGAAATGTCTATTTAGGTCTTCTGCCCATTTTTGGATTGGGTTGTTTGTTTTTTTGCTATTGAGCTGCATGAGCTGCTTATAAATTTTGGAGATTAATCCTTTGTCAGTTGCTTCATTTGCAAATATTTTCTCCCATTCTGAGGGTTGTCTTTTCGTCTTGTTTATGGTTTCCTTTGCTGTGCAAAAGCTTTGAAGTTTCATTAGGTCCCATGTGTTTATTTTTGTCTTTATTTCCATTTCTCTAGGAGGTGGGTCAAAAAGGATCTTGCTGTGATTTATGTCATAGAGTGTTCTGCCTATGTTTTCCTCTAGGAGTTTGATAGTGTCTGGCCTTACATTTAGGTCTTTAATCCATTTTGAGCTAATTTTTGTGTATGGTGTTAGGGAGTGATCTAATCTCATACTTTTACATGTCCCTGTCCAGTTTTCCCAGCACCACTTATTGAAGAGACTGTCCTTTCTCCACTGTACATTCCTGCCTCCTTTATCAAAGATAAGGTGACCATATGTCCGTGGGTTTATCTCTGGGCTTTCTATCCTGTTCCATTGATCTATCTTTCTGTTTTTGTGCCAGTACCATATTGTCTTGATTACTGTAGCTTTGTAGTATAGTCTGAAGTCAGGGAGCCTGATTCCTCCAGCTCCGTTTTTCGTTCTCAAGATTGCTTTGGCTATTCGGGGTCTTTTGTGTTTCCATACAAATTGTGAAATTTTTTGTTCTAGTTCTGTGAAAAATGCCAGTGGTAGTTTGATAGGGATTGCATTGAATCTGTAGATTGCTTTGGGTAGTAGAGTCATTTTCACAATGTTGATTCTTCCAATCCAAGAACATGGTACATCTCTCCATCTATTTGTATCATCTTTAATTTCTTTCATCAGTGTCTTATAATTTTCTGCATACAGGTCTTTTGTCTCCTTAGGTAGGTTTATTCCTAGATATTTTATTCTTTTTGTTGCAGTGGTAAATGGGAGTGTTTCCTTGATTTCACTTTCAGATTTTTCATCATTAGTATATAGGAATGCCAGAGATTTCTGTGCATTAATTTTGTATCCTGCAACTTTACCAAATTCATTGATTAGCTCTAGTAGTTTTCTGGTAGCATCTTTAGGATTCTCTAGGTATAGTATCATGTCATCTGCAAACAGTGACAGCTTTACTTCTTCTTTTCCCATTTGGATTCCTTTTATTTCCTTTCCCTCTTTTTGATGGGTGGTGCTGTATTCCTGTCTTAGTGGTTGTTTGGCCTGAGACGTCCAGCACTGGAGTTTGCAGGCAGTTGGATAGAGCTGGGTCTTGGTGCTGAGATGAGGACCTCTGGGAGGCCTCATTCTGATTAATATTCCCTGGCATCTGAGGTTCTCTGTTAGTCCAGCGGTTTGGACTCGGAACTCCCACCACAGGAGCTTGGGCCCAACCTCCGGCCTGGGAAACAAGGTCTCGCAAGCTTCGTGGCATGGTAAAAACAAGAAAGAAACAAAGGAGCAGTATAATATCAAAGAATAAAAATCAAAATAAGGGGGCCTCCCTGGTGGTGCAGTGGTTGAGAGTCCGCCTGCCGATGCAGGGGATACGGGTTCGTGCCCTGGTCTGGGAGGATCCCATATGCCGCGGAGCGGCTGGGCCCGTGAGCCATGGCCGCTGGGCCTGCGCATCCGGAGCCTGTGCTCCGCAACGGGAGAGGCCACAACAGTGAGAGGCCCACATAACGCAAAAAGGAAAAAAAAAAAAAAAAAATCAAAATAAGGGCTTACCTGTTGGTGCAGTGGTTAAGAATCTGCCTGCCAATGCAAGGGACACGGGTTTGAGCCCTGGCCTGGGAAGATCCCACATGCTGTGGAGCAACTAAGCCTGTGTGCCACAGCTACTGAGCCTGAGCTCTAGAGCCCGCAAGCCACAACTACTGAGCCCACGTGCCACAACTACTGAAGCCTGCACACCTAGAGCCCGTGCTCCACAGCAAGAGAAGCCACAACAGTGAGTAGCCCGCACACTGCAACAAAGAGTAGCCCTGGCTCAGCGCAACTAGAGAAAGTCCACGCACAGCAACAAAGACCCAACACAGCCAAAAATAAAAAATAAAATAAAATAAAATAATAAATTTATTAAAAAAATCAAAATAAAATTAGAAAGATAAAATATATATTAGGAAAAATAAAACTGTAATTGAAACAACTGCAACAAGGTAAAATAAAACCACAACAGAAAAAAAAAAAGGTGGGGGAGGGAACAAGCCAAAAGGAGAGAACAATAACAAAGTATAAAGAATAAAATAAAATTAGAAAAATAAGATTTATTAGGAAAAAAATATATAAAAGAATCGACAACAATGAATCAACAAGGTAAAACCAAACCCCAATCTAAAAGAGGAAAAAAGAAAAGAAAGGACACAAACAAACAAACCTTGGGTATGGGGGCAGAGTTTAGGCGGGGGTGGAATTTAGGCAGCGGTGGGGTTTAGGGTGGGGTGCAGAAGATTAGGCCTGGGAGCCCAGCAGGCTCCCCGGTGCCTAAGTGGACAGGGAAGGCAGTGGCCACATTCCCTTCCGTTCCTTCATGCCCCTCCCCCACCGTCTCCCCCAGGGTCTCCCCCATTGCCGCTGGACCCCTAACCGTGGGTGGGTCCTTCTGGGTGTAGGAACTCCTCCCCTCCCCCAGCCACCCCTCAGGGGTCCCCTCCCGGAGGTCTGGCCTTTACTTTTGCTCCCCCTTCCCTCCCTCCCACCCCCTCAGTACCCGCGCGGCTGGAGGGGGCCTCAGTGGGCAGAAGATCAGGCCCGGGATCTCAGCAGGTTCCTGGGGCCCAAGTGTGCAGAGGAAACCTGGCCACACTCTCTTTTGGTCCTCTGCCCTCCCAGTGGTTCCCCGATTTCCCCCTTCTGTGGGGGATCCTTTCCCCTCCCCCAGCAGCCTCCCGGCCTCCACTTCTCCTCCCCCTTAACCCCCTCCCCACGCCCCACATCCTACCTGGTTGCTGGGGGTTCCTCCCGTCCCCTTAGGAGTCCATGGTCCCCCACCGGTGCCTGGTAGGTGCCCTCATTGTGAGGAGACGCGAATTTCGCGTCCTCCTAGTACACCGTCTTGACTCCGCTGCTCTGCCTTTTTTATTATTTTGATCATTTTATAGCAGAAGTATTCATGAGATGCCTGGCATTCACTGATTTGTTGGACCTGTGGCCTTTTAATTTATTTATGGTTTGGTTAAAATTCTGTAAAATTAAAAAAAGAAATAAAAAATCTTTAAATTAATGTCAGAATTCCTCCCTCAGCAAGCCTCTCCCCTCCCAGCCAAAAACACGATGTTGAAACAGAATTGGACAAGAGGCACGGATGGGGAGAGAAGATCAACAGGGGCTGCCTCTTCCCTCTCCACCTACTTGGTGTGAATTTTCATGCAGGCTCTGTCAGTGGGGATATGTTTCTAAGTACATTTGCTACAGGCACATGCATCTGGGGACAGAAGTGGAGGGAGACAGAGACAATATGAAGACAGCATGAAATGCAAGAGAAACCAAAACGAACACACATTTTGAGTGGCAAATCAATTTTTTGTAATTAAAAATGCTTTTAAAAGACAGTTTTTATGAGTTCAAACGGAAAGAAGAGCACCTTTCTTCTGAGAAAATTTTACATGTAATTTGAGGTGTGGAGCTGTGGACACCAAAGTGGGCTTTATCTTCCATTTCATTCCTCAACTCGCTGTCAGCCCACAGAGCCTGTGTGAGCCAGTGCCGTGTGTCTCTCTGGCTCCTGGCAGAGCAATGGAGTATGACAGCGGGTCAGGGCCCATTTTAAATAGACAGATGGAATTTGAGATGCAGACGATTAAAAGCTAAGAAGCTGAGGTGAACCAGTTACTCCGTTGATGGGTCACAGCAGCCTATTTCCTCAACCACAGTAGACATCAAGCTACTTGTGGCCAGAATTCATACCTGGTACATCGTGAGTGTTTGCATAGCACCCCTGGCCCTTGAAAAGATCTTTTCTTGTGTAAATACTTTTAACCTTCAGATTTTATTGCATAACATCTTTGCTATATATAGTGTGTGTATAACAAGATGTCAAATACCGAATATATACATGTGCATACATACACTCACAGTGAAGAGAGAGAGAGAGAGAGAGAGAGAGAGAGAGAGAAACTCTTAAACACAGAGCCCATAAATTTGCATAGAATTCAGTTGGCCAGAGGAGTTAGTCTCTAAAAGTTTGTGAATGGAGTATTGATAAAACCAACATTTGCTTTCAAGAAATTTACTGTGGTGATAGATTAATTATCTAAGAATTTGGTAGTATTGGGGTTGGTGATTAGAAGCAGAAAGGATAGTTTGGAAGCTCTTGGAAATTGTCTAGGTGAGAAATAAGGAGAGCTTATGCAGCACCAGGAACAGACGTGAATTAACCTGTTGGAGAGACATTGAAGAAGTTGGGTGACCATGACATGGCAGGTCCCCATGTGAGGGGATGAAAGGAAGGAGTCTAGAAATGCCACGTCTGTCTATCCATCTCTGAGTCAGGACCTCATTAAAAGAGTACCACACCCAGTTACTTATAGTGTTGGAAAGTCCTCTGGAGAAACGCTCTGTGTCCTCCAGCCTCTGCTGTCCTAACGTTCCTCATACTGTCTATTCCCACAGGTGATAGCACTTCTTCCTTACAGGTAATTGGTGTGAAGGCTCTGGTTTTATATAAAAGTAAGAGGGCAGCCTTTCACATTGAATATACTCTGTTTAAGATGGAATTTGGTTTCACTTTATACGATCAGCTGAATTATCTCAGAAGGAGAGAAGATGGCCTCCTCATCTTTGGGATGGGGAGATGGTGCTTTGGAGCACACAGAAGATCCTAACTGTAGCCCCCAAGCTCTCCAGGGATGGCAGGACCTAAGGAGTGTCAGCATGAATGTCTCTGAAGGCTGGGCAGTAAGCACTGTGGTTTGGGGATTAGAGGAAAAGAGCCCCAGTGGTCCAGCTTGTGGTCAGTGGGGTGAGCACTTGAGAGGGACCAACTTGTGGTTTTCCTGAGCCAGACTTCTTTCTTATTTTCTTGATGTCATATAAGAAAATCTCTGGGTTCTCTATGATCCAATAGATGGGGTGAGGGAGCCCCAGTAAGGACTGATAATGGATGGACATCTTACTGGTGTTGGTAAATGGAAGCTGGGAGCCAGGCTTAACCTGTTTTAAAGAATAAAGAAATAAGGTGATTCATCTACTCAAATACTGTGGGCCAGAAATACCTGTTACAATGATTAAAATGCAGGGCTCTGCAATTTTATTGGGCGAATATTTTAGAGGTGTTTACTATAGCTGATTTAACTGGATTTACCTTGCTGTGAAATTCTCAGCTTCCTGGGCTGGCTGATGCTAGAGTGGAAATCTACTACTGTCAGTGCCGTCAGTGGCTTGGGAAATGTAAGGTATGTTGTGGATAATTTTTTTGACCCTTGTTAAAGGTGTATATGCCTCTAAGATCAGTTCTTTATGAGCCTCATCCGTGGTAATTCCATGCTTGTTATACCATTCTGAAGATTAACATTGAGCATCCCTACATTGATATAATTCCCGTGCTGGGAAGTGCAAAGGGAACAGGATGGGACTCATCGTTGGAGGTGAGGACGAGCCTACACATGAGTCTGAAGCATTTTTTGAGCCTAAGTGCAGGTCATTGAACAGAACAGCCACACGTTATCCAGTGAAACCTGAACGGCCAACCCCAGGACACCAGGACACTCAAGATGCAGGGGTGGCTTAGCGTACATGCACGCCGAGGGCACTGCCACGTTTCCTTCACCTTGTCTTAGGAACGCCTCCCATTTGCTCTCTCTGAGAACATCTGGGGTTGCAAGAGACAAATCTGAGCGCGGCCTGTTCCCGTTGGAAATTACTCTCTTTTAAGAATTCCCCTTTTGCGTGTCTTCTGTATCTTTAAACCAGCACCTAATTTCATTAAGTCAAGAAGTGCTTTTTATACCTCATTATCTGTGGAGGGTCTAATATGTTTAGGATATTCCTGTGGAACTGATGAAACGCAGAGTCTGTTTGTAAATGTTTGAGAGACTGCCCTCCCCATCATAAACCCCTGGCCTGATTTTATGAAGAACTTTCATTTAAAGAGCTCATTTCAGCTTTACCTTGTCTTGTGTGGTTAGTATGATCACCTCTGCCGAAGAGGAAAGCTACTTTCAGATCAGAAATAAACAGGAAACATTTTCTCTCTCTCTCTCTCTCTCTCTTTTTTTTTTTTTTTTCTGAAAGAAAAAAACGTTTGACAACCCCTTTTCCCTTTAATTCTTTTTTTTTTTTTTTTTTTTTTTTTTGCGGTACACGGTACACTGCTGTGGCCTCTCCCGTTGCGGAGCACAGGCTCCGGACGCGCAGGCTCAGCGGCCATGGCTCATGGGCCCAGCCGCTCCAGGCATGTGCCCCAGACCGGGGCACGAACCCGTGTCCCCTGCATCGGCAGGCGGACTCTCAACCACTGCGCCACCAGGGAAGCCCATCCCTTTAATTCTTTAACTAAGATGTAGTAAGATGTGGCCTTATCTAGTGGAATGCTGGGTTAATTCTTTAAAAAATACACACACACACACACATAAACACACACAGTCAAACAAACAAATGTCCAATAATCTAAATGGTAAAACTATTTGCTTAGGATCTTATGCCAGGATTTCTGAATAAAATTCTTGAGATTATGCACAAAGTCTTGGAATTTGTTTTGTCGAAGAGGGAGAAGATAACTCTGTACTGGTCCAGAAGACATCTTAGACTAATGAGTGGAACTTATTTTAGGAGGCAGACTTCAATCTGATAAGTGAAAGAACTTTCTTAAAAAGATGACATGACTTCATATTCATAATACATTCTGTATCCAAAAAAAGTCCCAGTTTCTAGAGCAGTCTTTATAATGATACTATTTTCATCAAAAGGAAAATGTGCATATATGCACAATAAAAACTTTAAGACTTAGTTTAAAATGATAATAGTGTTTTTCTTTCTTTTTATTTATCTGTGTTTTCTAATATTTATCCATGAGTCTGCATTTATTGTGTCATAAAAATAATAATGCAGGGCTTCCCTGGTGGTGCGGTGGTTAAGAACCCTCCTGCCAGTGCAGGGGACAGGGGTTCAAGCCCTGGTCCGGGAAGATTCCATATGCTGTAGAGCAACTAAGCCCGTGCTCCACAACTACTGAGCCTGAGCTCTAGAGCCCGCAAGCCACAACAACTGAGCCCATGTGCCACAACTACTGAAGCCCGTGTGCCTAGAGCCTGTGCTCCACAACAAGAGAAGCCACCGCAATGAGAAGCCCGCGCACCGCAACGAAGAGTAGCCCCCGCTCACCGCAACTAGTGAAAGCCCACGTGCAGCAACAAAGACCCAATGCAGTCAAAAATAAAATAAATAAATTTCTAAAATAATAATTATAATAATGCAGAAAAAAGTAAAAAGACATGTTAATAGTTAGAGCTGTTCAAAGGTGGGGCAGGTTATAAGACAATAAAGCACCCATTAGTAGAGGTAATAAGCAGAAGTGAGAAGGTTAACTGACAGAAATTCCATAGAAGGAGAGCCTTTCATTTAGTTGCCACTGGGCGAAGATAGCCTCTAATCCCCTGTTCAGCCCCGAGGTCTATAACTTAGAATTCCTCTCATATGGGCTATATTTTTCAGAGCCAATTATAAATACTCTGACAGTCATGGCTCCTGGTCACTTGAAGTGAAGAGAGTGCTAGGTTATTTTTAACTAGTGCTAAATCTCAGATATCCTTGGTATGTATTTTTTCCTATGTGAGCAAAGTGAAAAAGGTACGATTTTGTGCAGAAACTGGGCTGGTTGCATAGTAACTGTCAGTGTCCCCCAAACAGGCCTGCCTCCTCCTGGTGAAATAAGCCAAGTTAGCAGCCTCTTAATACAGATTGCTAATTTCTTGATGAAGTAAATAAAATAATTAACAAATGAAGGATAACCCAGATTTTCCTGGCACAAGCCAGTCTATCCTTTTTTTTAAACCTGAAAACATTTTAATTGGCCGTGATCTTCCTATCCAGACAGGCTTTATAAAGAAAGGGAAGACCCCACAACAGGGCCTGTCCATGGGGGCCCTTGTTCAGGCACTCTCACTGGAACGAACACCTATCTATAGAAATGAGAAAAGCTGTTTGCAGAGGATCAAAGCAACGGTTCCTCGTGAGGCAGACAGAAGCTGAGGGGTCTCTGCAGAAGACTTTAACCATATCGTGGGTCTCCTGAATCTCACCTTGTGAAATGAAAGGAACTCCGTGAATAGAAACCCCAACTCATAAAGCCCCATACATGAATGAAAAGACACCAAACACTGAGTACATTTTCTTCACTTTCCTCCTATTTTTTTTTTTTTTTCTCTTAGGACAGTTTGTTAGGCTTGGTAGGACCTGAAGGCCTGGCTCCATACCTGCTGCTCCTTTAGATGTTCGGCAGTCCTCTGCTGGTCCTGAGAAATCTATCAAAAATAACGTGGAGGTTGGCAGTGGCTGCTGTGCAGAATGTAGTCGGCAGAGAGGGCATCTCTCCTTAAGTAACCCCACGCTTATTCTGGGAAAATTTCATAGGAAAAAAGAATGAAGTTCAACCAACAAGAGAGAATTTTTGCATCATAGTTTTCTTTGCTATTTTTGTTATCTTTAGGCGAGAAGGGGAGTATGGCACAGTTTTTGCTAATTACGGGATATTTGGTGGGCATCTTGTGTCTAGTTTTGACATTGGGCTTTCCAACTGCACAGGGCAGTGAGGCTTCAAAGCCCACAATGAGTTTAACTATGTTCATCGATTGTCCTAAACCAGCGTTCTTAACTCAAGCTGCAGGCTCTCAGGGTATCTAAATCTTTGTGGGTGATCCGTTTTCCATTTTTCCCCTCCATATACAATGTACTGCACAGAAAGTATTACAGCACAAATGAAGGCACCCTTTTTAACCAAAGAAATATGATACCACCCTAGGGTATCAATTATTTTATATCATTGTGCTTCCTTCTGGTCCTTATGTATATTACGTATGGAGCATATGTATTTTACAGAGGTATTTGTAGAATAATCCAACTGTCATTGGTTTTATATTCTGCTATTTTCAGTTATCTTTGTGTCATAAACACCTTTTCCCATTTCTCATGGTGTTTGTAACTACTCTGTGACATAATATCATAGGGTATGATGTACTGTAATTTCCCAAGCCTTCTCTTACTAAACTTTCGGGTCATTTTATGGATATTCACACTATTATAGATATGATATAAAGACAGCCTTTGTTTAAATTTTAATAAAGACACAAACTATCATTTGACTCCCTAATGGGTTACTAAAGATATTACTAGCTGTGTAATTGTTTTTGAGTGTCTTTTGTATATGATTATAATACCATTAGCCTGTTGTGTTTAAGGCATACACTTCCTACTGATTGACTTTCTGGGAAACTAGAATTGAAACATGGCACCATGAGGGCCACTCAAGTCTGAAAATGAAGTTTACTTATAAAAAGCAATTTAAGAAAATCCAAAAAGACCTTGATAAATTAGAACATTTGAGTGGAGAGTGTTCAAGTTAATTGAATTTCCTGATATTTGCTACAGCTGTTATTCCTAGCTTATATTTAGAGGTTAAAAAACTATTTTCATGATATAATGTTTTAAGTCATATATCTTGGGGTTGGTAAAAAAACTTGTTCCTTCTTTATCTTGGTTCCCAACATTGCATGTGAATGCATGTGTCTCTTTGTGTCAGCGCAGTGCCACAAAATGTCTCTCATGTGGTGAGTGTAGTCCCACTCCTTTGAGAGGGTGCCTTGCAGACTCACTTGCTGTCATTCTGAACACCCTGAGGGTGTAACATCGTCCCTGCAGTTGGAGTAGAGGGGCCACAGTGTGGCGAGACTTGAGGATTAGCCACAGGACCCAAGGCACCCCTTCGCATGCATGACTGTTTCAACAAAATTCCAGATATGAGTATTTGGGTCTGTACATTTGCTCTTTCCCATCACAGTATATTGCCACAAAAATTCCAGATAATCAAGGACTTCATCATTTAAGGTCTGTAGAACTCCAGAACAAGTAGAGACTGTGATGATCATCCAGGTGAGGAATTTGAAGCCCAGAGGAGTCATGAGTTTCCTTCAAAGATTAGGACTTGACTTGAAACCTTAGAGTTGTGATTCATTATCCAGTGCTCTTTCATCATCTCATGGTGGTATTTAAAGTTTTATTGCATATACTCTGGGATCTTTTTTTTGAAACAGTCAGAAGCGGTTGACAGAGCATCACTTAAAACATTCACTGACCTTATTCTTGGTTTTGCTGTCAACTCGCTTAGCAGGACTGCATTAAGTAATAAAGCAAGGATATTTGATTTACTGTCATTCTTCTGTTAAATTTTTATTGTGTATCTACGTTGTGTTAGGGTAGGAGCTAGGTGCTCAGAACACAGAGACAAAGATAATTTGTGAGGCAATTTGGTGTGGTAGTCAAACAGACCAGGGCTTGAATCCCAGCTCTGCCATTTATTAGCCATAAATGTAGGCAAATTACATGACCTCTCTATCTATGTAGAGAGTCACAGAAGAAAGTCCAGAAGTCCAGTTTATTTCCTCTCCAGTGCTCCATATTCCTTGCCTTCTGTATTGAGAAATATTTGAGACCATGGGTCTTTGGAGGGGATGGATTCCAGTCTGCCCTATGTCACCTGAGAACATGTGATGCTTGGGTATCTCTGACGAGAGGAATGGGTAGTGTGGTGACAGAGGACCACCCTAGAGACCGAAGGATTCAGGAATACACTTGAGTCTGTCTGTTGGGTAGTACTGGCCCCAAGGAGGGAAATTGCTTCTGGTGCCAATAAAGCTTTCCCTGGAGGTCATTTCCTGTCTGCCAAGAACTCTACAGGCCGACTGGGCTTGATGTCTTCTTGACTGAATGTAACCCGGAGGCATCATCTCCTACAGAACCCCTGGGGTTTTGAAAAGATTCTGCCCCAGCAACCATCCCATGTGGCAGCTACAGGTGTGGCCACGTTCTTGACTTTCTTCTGTTCCTCTCTACATAGTTAGACAGGTCAAGAAATCTTTGAACTTTTTTAAGTTTAGGGAGGGTAGGAAGAACTTCATAATCCTTGGACATCTATTATAATTTTTCCTTCTACACCTTTTGAGAAAAACCTGCCCCACCTCTTGGTATGCAGTGCTGGTCAGTAGGGTGATGCTCCAAGCCCAGGAAAGGAGGATAGGGCCTCCCGGGATAGCAGGAACACGGGATTCTGCAACTTCCAGATTAGAAGACCAGTCACTGTGTATCAGAATGACTGGCCAAAACCCAGAGAAATAAGGGCCAAAGCAGGGTAGGACTGATGGAGTAGGCCTAGCCCTGATCCTGGAGGGATGCACAGGTGGTTGTTCTGGATTCCAAAAGTGACTCACACAGTCCTCTTGGGAGCAATATTTGAAATGTATACGATTACATAATGCTATAATTTTATAACTACGTGTGTGAGAGTGTAACTGAGAAGCTCTGTCTCGATATGTTTTCGCCACAGCCCATATTAAAATATAACCAGCAACTTCCCTCATGAAGAAACAACACACAGTAATGAGGATCATGAAGTGCAATCTCTGGGAGGGACTATTCTTTGAAGGACACTTTGCTACCCATCGTTGAACAGTGGAGTCACCATGCATCTAGGAACCAAGACTCAAACCTAGAAACCATCTTACATACTCATTTTTCTCTCCCCATCTTTCAGTTAACATTCCTTCATTGATTTCCCTTACATTGTTTTGCAATAGTCCTACTGCCCGCTCACCAGGACTACTTGCTGATCCGAAGATACCTTTTTCTTCACTCCGTCCATCTCCTGGCATCTTTCATAACTTCCTTACACACAGCTATGATAAGGACCCTTTCTTGCTAAAGAGTCTAGGTTGGATCTTGACCACAGAAGAAACTCTAAACTCCTTTGTCTAACATTTTGTCCTCGTTCATCTATCCGGCCTTTGACCCCACTACTTCCCAATACTTCCTTTACTGCACTCACATGTTCCCTAAACTTCCACTAAATTTGCCTAATTTGCCCTGTGGTTTTCTACTCCTGGGGCACCAACTTCTCCCTGTTCTTGACTTTTGAAATCCTGTCTTCAATATCCTGTCCTCCTCTATGAAACCATCTTTGATCTGCATCTCCCCTCTAATTTGGAAATAATCTCTCCTTCCTTTATACTCTCATTGTGAGTCATTTGGACATTCTCCCATGTTACCTCTTGGATGCAAGAGTCAAGAAACCAGAAAAGACACTTATGCTAAGAATATATGTTTGAGAGTTTTCAGCCTATATACAGGGTTTTAAGTCATGGGATTGGATGAGGTCACTTAGGAGGGAGTATAGACAGGCAGGTGGGTGAAGAAGAACACCAGTGTTTAGAAGTCCTCGTTGTGTCAACTTCGTGGGATCATGTAAGTCTAGCGCAGAAGTCTAGCATCAATCATTGGCCATTGACGTGAATTGAAAATTGAGTCAGTATTTCTTTTTAAAATTTTTTAAAATTGGGGTATAGTTGTTTTACAGTGTGTTAGTACAGTGAAGTGGAGTTCCCTGTGCTATACAGCAGGTTTTCATTAGTTATCTATTTTATACATATTAGTGTATATATGTCAATCCCAACCTCCCAGTTCATCCACCCACCGCCCCCGCTTTCCCCCTTGGTGTCCACATGTTTGTTCTCTACATCTGTGTCTCTATTTCTGCCTTGCAAACCGGTTTATCTGTACCATTTTTCTAGATTCCACATATATGCATTAATATACGAGATTTGTTTTTCTCTTTCTGACTTACTTCACTCTGTATGACAGTCTCTAGGTCCATCCACATCTCTACAAATGATCCAGTTTCGTTCCTTTTTATGGCTAATATTCCATTGTATATATGTACCACATCTTCTTTATCCATTCCTCTGTCGATGGACATTTAGGTTGCTTCCATGACCAGGCTACGGTAAATAGTGCTGCAGTGAACATTGGGGTGCATGCATCTTTTTGAATTATGGTTTTCTCTGGGTATATGCCCAGTAGTGAGATTGCTGGGTACAGATGGCCAAGAGGAACATGAAAAGCTGCTCAATATTGCTAATTATTAGAGAAATACAAATTAAAACTACAATGAGGTATCACCTCACACCGGTTAGAATGGGCATCATCAGAAAATCTATAAACAGGGACTTCCCTGGTGGCACAGTGGTTAAGAATCTGCCTGCCAATGCAGGGGACCTGGGTTCCATCCCTAGTCCAGGAAGATCCTACATGCTGTGGAGCAACTAAGCCCATGTGCCACAACTACTGAAGCCTGCATGCCTAGAGCCCGTGCTCTGCAACAAGAGAAGTCACCACAATGAGAAGCCTGTGCACCGCAACAAAGAGTAGCCCCTGCTTGCCAAAATTAGGGAAAACCCACGCACAGCAATGAAAACCCAATGCAGCCAAAAATAAATAAATAATTCAAAGAAAAGAATATCTGCAAACAATAAATGCTGGAGAGGGTGTGGAGAAAAGGGAACCCTCTTGCACTGTTGGTGGGAATGTAGATTGATACAGCCGCTATGGAGAACAGTATTGGAGGTTCCTTGAAAAATGAAAAATGGAACTACCATATGACCCAGCAATCCCACTACTGGGCATATAACCAGAGAAAAACATAATTGAAAAAGTCACATGTACCCCAATGTTCACTGAAGCACTCTTTACAATAGCCAGGTCATAGAAGCAACCTAAATGTCCATTGACAGATGAATGGATAAAGAAGATGTGGTACATATATAATGGAATATCAACCATAAAAAGGAATCAAATTGGGTCATTTGTAGAGTCAGTATTTCTTGAGCATTGAAGTTTCAAATGTTTGGGGTGTCCCTGTACTAGGGATGGAAGAGGGGTCAACTATACCCTTTTCCAGAATGATGGTCCACGAGCCATGTCTTACCCACCAACCACTGCCCTAAGGAACAGTGGGTTATTGATAGATTCCTGTATTCATTCACAAACATTTGGAGACTGCTTCTATAGCATGCAAGTGGTGAAAGAATAGTTAATACAACAGTATACTGATGAGATGTTGAAAGAGTGTGAGGCCCATGGGAACAGGACAAAACTCATCATACTGTGTAGTTAAACGCTACCAATGGGGCAAGAACAGCATGGTTGTCTCTCATCTGCACATGGAGGAGAGAGGAAACATGCAGTAGGGGATTTGTCCAAATCAGTGTGAAGACACCATTCTTCAACAGGCTAGTGAAAAAAAAATGCCCCTTGAATCCTGATGTTCAGTCTTCCTCCAGGTTTTGAGAGGTGTAATAGTGCAGGGCTAACAGCCTGAACATTAGAGTCAGAGAGATCCAGGCTCAGTACCCAGTCTTGTCACTCATATGTTAGCTGGAGTGAATATCAAACCTTCTCGAAACTCAGGGCTGTCATGGTGGTATAACAGTACCACTCCTTGTGGTTCTAAGGTGGGATTGATTTTTATTGTTTTTGATGTTGTTTCTATTCCCTTTACATCAGCTGTAGCAAGAGGAGTGGAAAATGAGTTAGACACTCTCTTAGCTCTCAAGGGTGTGCTTTTCTCTACAAGTTGAAAATTACCTAAAATCTGCGAAAGTGAAAAGGAAAAGAACTTGTAGCTCTTTTGAGTGGATGGAGGGGTGAGGAGCCGTTTTCCTTACACTCAGGCACACTGGGTGCTGACTAATAGAAGTTTTATGATGTTTGTATGTGAAGTTAAATGAGTGATGACTCAGGAAGCCACGGTGAATGAATGATTGTGAACCAGGCAAAATATTTCTGTGTACTCCTTCCTAGTTTTTTATTAAATGAGTCACAGAAAGGAAATATGAAACTGACTCCATAGAAGCCAATCTGTTAAATAAAAAACCCAACCCAAAGCTTAACAACAGGAAAAAAAAAGGACCATAAATTACTCTTCCGAATGGGAGCTCGGCAGTGTAGGGCTAGTGTTCACTGTTTTCAAAAGCCAGAAAAATTGTGCTACAGCCTTTCCTTCTTCTCAGGTAATAAGGAATGGAATTGGAGTTGGAAAGGAAGCTTTCTGAAGTTGATTTACTCTAAATGAATGCAATAGTGCTGTGCAGCCCCACATGCCAGAGACCAACATCCCTCCAGATTCATGGTCTAGACGGTTCTAATGATTTATTTCTATGTAAGAAACAATCCCAATCTTCACTGGCTTAAAACAATTAACTGTCTGTCATGTCTTATGATTTCTTAGGTACTTCAGGATAGGTGCGTCTGGGTAGTTCTTCTGTTCCATGGGGTATTGACTCAAGTCACTTGCTGGTATTCATCTAGTAGAAGGGCTAGTCTGGAGGGTCCAAGGTGGCCTCACTCATGCATCCAGCATCTTGGCTGGGGTTGTGGAGAGCTAAACTCCACTGGGTCTCTGGAATGGAACACCTACACATGGCATATCCCAAAAGGCAGTCTCAGGACAGTCAGATTTCTTCCATGGCAGCTCAGAGCTTCTGGAGTGAGGACTCCAATATGAGTGATAGCTGAAAGCATTCATCTGTGAAAGCTCAGCTCATAAGTCCCAGAACATCAATTCTACCATATTCTATTATTGGTCAAGCAACTCACCAAGTGTAGCCAGATTCCAAGGGAAGGGCGTGAGAATTGACCTCTTCATGAAAGGAATAGCAGAGGATTTGTGGCCATTTTTATTCAATTATACAGACTTACACCTTGGTTATAAATGCTAGGGACAGTTCAAACTCAAGTTCCTCATTATATACCATTGTTTAGTTCTGGATAAGCATCTTTCTTTGTACTCTGATGGCCTCTTACAGCAATCATCTGTTACTCTCTGCCTAAGAGTTTTCTCTGGCCACAGGATTTTTCTCAGCCCAGTCGAGGATCAGGCTGGAAGACCTGGGTACTTAGTGCTTGCCAATGATGGATGGGAGGTGGTGAGTTGGTATTATTGTGTTACAGAAAATCATCATGCTGGACTCATTTATCACTGAGGCTGTTTAGAAGCACTAACACACTGTGTTGAATACAAGTAGTGTTAATGAACATGCCTGTTTAGCTCCTAGATGAAGAAACAAAACATTAACAGTCATCCCAGAAAACAGTATGTCCCCTCATCCTAGCTACTATCCCTCTCCCAAGGGGCACCACTCCCCTGACTTCTAACCCCTTAGATTGGTTTTGCCTGCTTTTGAACTTCACCCGGGTGAAATTGTATAGCCCGTGCTCTTTGGAGTCTGGCTTTTCTTCACTCAATATTACGTTTAATCAGCTGTTTAAATCATTGGTATATGTAGCAGCTTGTTCATTTTATTGCTATAGAGTGTCCCATTGTTTACTATACCAGTTTATTTTTCAGTTCTATTTTTCAAATATTGAATGGCATTTGGGTGGATTTCTGGCTTTGGCTCTTATGAATGTATCTTTTCATGGAAACACACAGCCATTTCTCTTGGGTACCTACTGAGGAGTGGAGTCTCCCAAGCCTTCTTTGGACGTGCATTTTCCTTTCCTTTCCAGCCATAAGACCTCTGCTCAGCTTTGCACCTTTAGTTATGTCTCTCTTGAGCCACTGCAAAACTTTCTGACTTAAGTAGGTCCCTTTTCCAATCCATCTGTTTACACTTTCATCAGTTACTCTTCTAAAACTGATATTTCTTGATGTCCCTCTTCTAACCCCAAAACATCTGGTGGCTCTCCACTGTCTTTGAAATAGAGAGCAGTGTTGGAGGTCTTCCAACATCAGGCTCTGACCAATCCTCCTAGCTTCCACCAACCTCTGCATCCTTTGGCACATTCTGTTTCATATTATCTTTTTTTAAATTTTATTTATTTATTTTTGGCCGCATTGGGTCTTTGTGGCTGTGCGTGGGCTTTCTCTCTAGTTGCCGCGAGAGGGGGCTACTCTTTGTTGTGGTGTGCAGGCTTCTCATTGCGGTGGCTTCTCTTGTTGTGGAGCATGGGCTCTAGGCACGTGGGCTTCAGTAGTTGCAGCACGCAGGCTCAGTAGTTGTGGCGCACGGGCTCAGTTGCTCCTCGGCATGTGGGATCTTCCCGGACCAGGGCTTAAACCTGTGTCCCCTGCACTGGCAGGCGGATTCTTAACCACTGTGCCACCAGGGAAGCCCTAGTCATATTATCTTATTCACAGTTCCCCAGTCACACCAGTCCCATTCTTTTGGGGGTATTTTCTCAGCCTAAAATACTTGCTATCCATTTCCCAGTTCTCAAAGTTTTAGATAAATGTTTGTAGCACAAAATAGTACTTGCTGTAGAATCCTCAGAGTGGGTAACGTAGCTATAGAATAGGCATCGCCAACTCTTGATGGATCATCCCCTACCCGCTTCTCCTCCACCCTATCCCAGTCACAGGCACCTCCCATGGGCTCAGCTGCTCAACTCAGAAGCCACCTTCGTGTCCTCCTGGCCTCCTCCTCTCCACATCCAACTCCTGAATGAGTTCTGACCTGCTCTCTCTGAAGACACATCCCCAGCTCTGACTCTGGCTTCCTCCCCCCCATCAGTCTTGTACCAACCTCATCACCTCCAGCCTGGACCATACTGATGCCTCCCTACCTTCCCACAGGTTCCTCCTCTTTCCTCCTTGCTTCCTGGAGTCGTTCTCCACAGCAGCCCAAGGGATAAAAATGAATCCATTCATATCATTCCACAATTCTTAAAACCCTCGAGTGTTTCTGACTTCACTTGGCATAAAACCCAGCCTCCTTACTGCCACCTAGAAATCTGCACGACGCGCTTCTTCTCAACATCTAGTCCTGTTCCCAAATGTTACTTCCTCTGAGATGGTGCCTGAGCCCCTGCAGCTCACTCTATCCCCTTGCCCTGCTTTAATTTCTAGAGTGCAGTCGGTGGCCACTGACGGAAACAATGCCTGCTTGTTTGTTTTTGGTCTCCTCTCACTGGAATGTAAGCCCTGAGGGCAGTGCTTCATCTTGGTCATCTCTGCACCCCCAGGGAACATCATGGTGCCTGGCCCATAGTAGGCATTGAATAAATACCTGTTCAGTGAGTGACTATGTGAATGAATAAATATATCAATAAATACACAGCAGCATAATTCCTCCACTCATGTCAAGACTCAGGATAAAGGCTCTCATTCTCCTGCCATCTTCCACAATGCTCCTATGAGATCGACTTGCTCCTTCCCCTGGAGTAATTTATACTGGCTTTTAATCTACTACTTATTTCATTCAGTCAGTCTTATAAAAATGTTAGCTTACTTGTCAGTCTCCCCTGTGGGTTATAGGCTCCTGAGAGTAAGGCCTTGCCACTCACGGTCATCTCTGTGTCCTGAACAGGCCCTGCATGTGGGCTTCCAACCTTCCAAGGTTGTTGATGTGTCATTTAGAGCCATCGTGTGTTATGGAAAATAATTCTGCTGTTCTTGGTTCTAAAAGGAGGTGGCTGAGGTGTCCCTAGTTTTCTCTTATGTGAATTTGGAGGATAGATATGCAAAGGAAAGGTCACCTCTGCACGGTACCCACAAAATTTATTTATTTATTTAATAACATTTTTTAATAACCAAAGGGAGTAAGAGAGATACAGGGACATCTTTTTGGAGATTTTCTTTTTCTTTTTTTTTTAAAAGTAATTAAAAAAACAGAAACTTTATTGTCTGTATCATGCTCAGTGTGTTTAAGAGCCCACTTAATTAGGGGGCTATTTTAAATAAATCATACAAATTTTATTGTGGTTGTATCTTTTGAGATTTTCTGATAAGACATTTCATGAGAACTAAAGATGCTTCATACATAAAGACAGAGCTATAACTAACTTTTCAAGCCATGTTTCAATTATTTTTAACAATCAACTAGAGTTTCTTTCTTTTTCCCCTTCATTATTCTGCTGTCCTGTAAATAGGACAGATAATTATGTCATCAGAATAACAAAAGGAAGTCTGAGGTAAAATCCCATTATATTGCAAATTCCTACATTACTGCAAATGTAAAAAGCAGCAAAGCAGCTATTTTATATGAATTTCTCTTAAGTCCCATGCTATTTTAGAGATCATAGCCCTATCTATAAAATAATTTGAGACATACAGATATGTCTAGAACTTTAATCATATCTCAAATCATTTCATCATTTCTGTAAAGCCAAATTAGTGCATTTATGTTGAAGTTTACGTAGAGTGACAATAGCTTGATACAGGGATGATATTGCAATAATAAATATCTATTTGGGGAATTTTACCCTAAAATTTAACCATTTACAATTAAGGGGATATAGGTGTGACACAGCTAATGTTTAAAAGCAAGGCTTTCCTTTGATAACAGACATAATTTTTCTCCAGTCTGGCCTCACCATTTACTAGCAAAATAAACTTGATGAATTATTTGGCTTTGGTTAGGGTTCTTGGTTATAAGCAGCAACTAAGACTCTGCCTTACTTAGACAGGGAGGGAATTAATTAGAAGGATAACAGATAGGAAGTCTGGGAAACCAGGGAGAGGAAAACACACAAGAACAGGGAAACTAGGCAGAACCACAGCCTCTGTCCCACTCCAGGAGCATCTGCTGAGGGGCTGCTATCACGATGCCTGGACACTAGTTGCCACCGTTGCACTGGATGCTGGACTTGGGTGTCGTAAGCAATGAGCATATTGAAGAGGTCCATGTTCAGTCCTTGGTCTTCTCATCACCATCTGCACTCAGTCCCTTTGTATCCAAGTCTGGAAGTTGTTTCATGCCCAACAGGACACCTGAAAGTAATCCCATTAGAAAGCAATTGTGATTATTTATGAATTCAATAACAATTTTATTTTTTTCTATTAAAGAAAGCTAAATAACCATGGCAAGGTCCTTGCATAGAAGTGATCCCATGATCACCCCTTCCTCAGCCTTTACCGATGGGTGGTGGGGCCAATCTCCCATTTGAATTCATACAACAGAGACTTTCCTAGAGTTAGGAAGAGTGCAGAGACACTGGATAACCAACATTTTTTAAAAAGGTTCACGCTATGATATAAACTCTCCATGCTTCGGTTTACTCACAGACTAAGTGGAACTTTCAATAGCATCTACCTTTCAAGGTATTTTGAGAATGAAATGATCTGATGCCTAGGAAATAGTTAGCAAATGCCCTGTACTCAAGAGACTGCAGGTCATTTGAATGAGTACTTTGTCTTTAGGACCAAAATAGCCCATTTGAAATGTATAGGAGCTGTAAATGGATGAAGTCATCAAGAGAACTTTAGAAAACATGAGAACTCTCATACCTCATGCCCACCTCAGCTACCTTTAGAGTTTCACTTTTCATAAAGTTTTCAGGAAATGGCGGTATTTGGTTTTGGTTTTATAATTTTCAAGAAAAAATATAATCTAACAGTTTTCAGTCTTCTGCAAGTTGAATGGATGTAACCATTGAGTAATCATTCAAATGAAGCATAAGACTATCTCTTTTACTGATTACCTTATAATCCAAAAAGGATGATAATTCACACAGAAAGTAGAATCTGATTGAGCACTCATGCATGACCATAAAAGTATGAGCAGTGGACAGAAGGAGAGATCAGGTTGGGTTGGAACAGTGGAAAAAAGGTTTTAGTGACAAGCTCATTCTTAAGATGGTTCCTGGATCCAATCCTGTGAGCATTTGGGGCTGTTGATATTTGAAGTGGAAGGTGCTTATGACGTTGAGATGTGTATATTTGGAAGGAGAGGCTGAGAACATCAGCAGCTCACCTGTTTCTCTTCTGGATACATCCTGGTTAATTCTGCACTGACTTTCTCCATTTTTTAAAATGGCACTACCACTTTCCTGGTGCACTGGGCACAAATTGTCATGGCATCTTGGATTTGGGAACTGTTTGGTTGGTATGCCTTTAGGATTATTATCTGTCTCAAATTTTCTTCCTTGATCTCCAAAAGGTTTTTTTTGTGTGTGTGTGTGTGTGTGTGTGTGTGTGTGTGTGTAGTATTTAAAATTGTGATGTAATTTTCTCTTGCTTTATGTAATATTCTAGTCACTTCTGTTTTTATCTTACCCCCATATTCCTTGAAGGCAACACTACTCATATTCATCATTGAACCCCCTGAAATGTGTGACAAGTGTCTTGTCCATCTTTGATGCTCAGTAAGAATTTGTTGGTTACAGGGGAAGAATCAATTATGGCCTCTTGTGAACATTGATTTCTCTCCTTTGTGCTATCTCTAGAATTTGGGCCTCTACTTACTTTGCTGTTTTATTCTATCGCTCCCTAATCCATAGCCTTGCTAACAAGATTCCCAGCTGCTTTAAAAAATGCCTTGAGTAAATGCCAGAAGGTACAAGTGGCATTTACTCAGAAAATATTTTTAGAGCAGCTGATGGTGTTTACAGTTAGAGCGATACTTGAAGGCATCGTTTTCAATTCAGAAGCAAGTAAACAAAAGGGTCTTCTCAGCTTGAGATGTGTTGCCTTTATAAAACATTTGTCTAGCTTGGAGAAGAACAGCAGTATTGACTTACTTTCACCTCCACCCTCTGCTTGACACCAGCAGACACATAGTCAAACAGTTTGAGGTTAATTTGTTTTTTTGTTTATTTGTTTAATTAAAAAATATTCTGGGTAGGTAAAACAACAAAATATAAAAAGTGTGGACTTCCCTGGTGGCGCAGTGGTTGAGAGTCTGCCTGTCAATGCAGGGGACACGGTTTGAGCCCTGGTCCGGGAAGATCCCACATGCCGCAGAGCAACTAAGCCCGTGCTCCACAACTACTGACCCTGCACTCTAGAGCCCGTGAGCCACAACTACTGGGCCCGCCCACCACAACTACTGAAGACTGCGCGCCTAGAGCTCCCGCTCTGCCACAAGAGAAGCCACTGCAATGAGAAGCCCTCACACTGCAACGAAGGGTAGCCCCCGCTCGCCGCAACTAGAAAAAGCCTGCACATAGCAATGAAGACCCAATGCAGCCAAAAATAAATAAATAAATAAATATAAAAAGTACAAAATGTTATATAGAGGAAAGTAAAGCTATTTCTCACTCCTGTCTAGTTTCCTTCCCCAGAGACAAGCATTGTTAGTGGTTTCTTGTGTATTCTTACAGCTAAATTTTACATATATGTAGACATACTTATATGAATATTTTCCAAATGGCATACGCTGTCATGTATCTTAATTTTGTCAATTGACGGTATGTCTTGGGGGTCCTATTACACCATTATATACAGACCTGGTTTATTCTTTGTAACGCTGATGTAACTTTTCACCATGCAGCTCAACTGTCATCTATTGAACCTGCCTCTGCTGATAAACACTTATTTAGTTTTACTATTACAAGCAGCCCTGCAATGAATATCCTTGCATGAGTCATTTTTCATATCTGTAAAATATCTGAAGATAAATTTGTAGCAGCGATTTTCTGAGTCCATGGGCATGTGCCGCTGAGTTTTTGTAGAGGCAGCAAGCCCTTGTTAGGTATGTGTTCGTTTGCATGCCCACCAGCAGGCCGGCTTCCCCAAGTCTTCCCTAAGCCTGTTACCAAACGTGATGACTTTACCAATCTGATAAATGAGAAAATGGAATTTCACTGCAGGTTAATTTGTGCTTCTCCTGTTGTACATGACATTGAACATCATTTCATGTGATTTAGGGGCTTTGAGATTTCTTAAGTGTTGTTCATGCCCCTTCTCCATTTTTTCTACGAGTTCTTGCTCCCTTATCAACTTGATTTGGGGGACATCTATATATTTAGGAAAATAGCTCTTTGTGTGATATGGATGGCAATTTTTTTTTCATAGATTGTCATTTGCACTTTGACTTTTTTTTTTTTTTTTTTTTTTTTTCTTTTGCGGTATGCGGGCCTCTCACTGTTGTGGCCTCCCCCGTTGCGGAGCACAGGCTCCGGACGCGCAGGCTCCGGACGCGCAGGCTCCGGACGCGCAGGCTCAGCGGCCATGGCTCACGGGCCCAGCCGCTCCGCGGCATATGGGATCCTCCCAGACCGGGGCACGAACCCGTATCCCCTGCATCGGCAGGCGGACTCTCAACCACTTGCGCCACCAGGGAGGCCCTGCACTTTGACTTTTTAAAGAATGTTTTTGTGATGCTGAAATTCCTCCATCCTTCCCTCCTCCTAACGCTCCCCTCCTCTCTTCGTTCCTTCTTTTCTTTCTTTATGCTTAGAAGGACTTTCTACACTTCGAGATTATGAAAAATCGCCCATGTTTTAGTTTAGTGCTTTGGGGACTTTGTTTCTGCATTTATGTTTTTTAATCTATCCAAAATTTTTTTAGCACAGGCAGAGACACAAACACGTATCTTACCCAGAAGCTGCTTGGATGTTTTGCACCATTCGTAGATAATTCATCTTCCCCCACTGACATGCACTATTATCTTTATCACATTTACTCTGTAACCTTTTGTTTCATTGTGGTCTTGCATTTGAGGCCTGCGGTTGTACCTATAAATAATATGTTCTAATACCGGGTTGGGATAGTTCCACTTCATTCACATTCTGGCTATTTTTTGGTTTTTTTTCGTGTTAACTTTAGAATCAGCTTTAAATAATTTAGAGTTCATTCTTTAAAAAAAAAACTTTCTGCATTTTTTTTTTTTTTTTTTTTTTTTTTGCGGTACGCAGGCCTCTCACTGTCGTGGCCCCTCCTGTGCTCTGGATGCACAGGCTCAGCGGACATGGCTCACGGGCCCAGCCGCTCCGCGGCATGTGGGATCCTCCCGGACCGGGGCACGAACCCGTGTCCCTTGCATCGGCAGGCGGACTCTCAACCACTGCGCCACCAGGGAAGCCCTGCATATTTTTTAATAAATTAAAATATATTACTGATCCTTTTTATCACAAAACGGGGCATGCATTTTTTCATGTTCTCATGTAGCATTTTAGTGTTTTCTCCATATAAATCCTATACATCTTTTGTTAAGCTTATTTCTATATATTACATGTTTCTTCTATAATCTACATATATTAGTATTTGAATTCCCTTTTCTCCTAACTTTTCTTTTCTTCCTCCTATTTTCCATTTGGTTGTTGTTTATATAGAGCAGAGTATTGATTTTTGTATATTAATGTACCCAGGCCACTTACTGATAACTTCCCAGTCTATTCTCTTGGGTTTTCCATGGTAAACAGAGTATATAATTCATAATAATTTCACCACCTCCTCTGCAATTTTAAAATATCTATTATATATAATTCATAAAAATTTCACCACCTCCTCTCCAGTTTTTAAATATCTATTATTTCTTTCTCTTGCTAAATGCAATGTCTAGGACCTCCTTAACAACGCTAAATAATAGCAGTAACTCTGGACATCCTTGCCTAGCCACACTGTTATTTTTTTCCCCATTGAGCAGGGTGTTTCAGTGTTTGCAGGAGATACATAGCATTAAGGATGTAGTTTTCTGGTCTTATTTAACTAAAAGGCTGTTTGCTTGCTGTTAAGAATAGATACTGAAAATGCTTTTCAGTATTAGAGATAGTCATATATTTCTTTTGATCTATTAATATGTTGAAATGTAATAATAAATCTCCTAATATTAAAACATCCTTGAATACCTAAAATATACCCCATTTATCCATGTGCTATTGCTCTTTAAATGTGCTTCCAGCTTCTATTTGGTAAGATTTTATTAGGATTTATGTATAAGGTTTTGGCAGCATTGTTATTTGTAAGTAGAACTTAGAATTTTTACTTTTTTCAGTGATTTGAAGCAATTTAAATACATGCTGAGGTATCTACTTTTTAATGATTTGATAGAATTCCTCTGTGAAAAGCCCAGAACCTTGACTTTTTTTTTTTGTTGAGAGAACATAGTTCTTTGAGATCATTCTCAATTGTTTCCAGGGTTTTTAGTGTATTTAGATTTTTCTAACTCTTTTGGGGTCACTTTTGATAATTTCTGTTTTCTAGAAAGGCATCATTTCATCTACATTTTTAAGTTTTAGGGTTGAATAAAGCAATCTCTTTTTTTTTTTTTTTTTTTTGCGGTACCTGGACCTCTCACTGCTGTGGCCTCTCCTGTTGCGGAGCACAGGCTCCAGACGTGCAGGCTCAGCGGCCATGGCTCACGGGCCCAGCCACTCTGTGGCACGTGGGATCCTCCCAGATCGGGGCACGAACCCGTGTCCCCTGAATCGGCAGGCGGACTCTCAACCACTGGGCCACCAGGGAAGCCCAAGCAATCTCTTATTAGTCTTTTAATTTACTTTCATTTATATTGTTTACCTGAACTTATTTCTTATTTTGACTGTTTTATGCATTCTCATTTTTTTCTGGAAGGAGTTAGCTATTTTACTGTGTTCCCCTCCAAAAAAAATCAGCTTTTAAATTTATCTACTTAGTTTTATATTATCTAACTTATTAATTAATTTTAATTTTATTAACTTATTCTGATTCCCTTAGTATTACATTTTTTTCTAACTCCCTGATTAATTTTCTTCTTTTTCTTTGTTTAGGTATATGACTATAAATTTTCCTCTGAGCACTTCACCTGAATCCTATACGTTCTGATATATGTTTATACCTAAATCATATCTATATTTACATCCATATTCATATTTATTTATATAATAGACATTATTTTACTATTACTTTTCTAGATATTCAGTAATTTAAATTTTCTTTTTGATGCAAAGAGTTTTAAAGCAGAAGTATTTTTAACTTCTAGGTAGATGAGCTTTTTTCACTTAAAAAATTAAATACTAGTTATATTGCATTGTAGTCTGAGAATGTTGCCTGTATTGATTTTTAGACTTGGCTGAGATTTTGGTAGTTTCATGGACACATGAAAAGAAGATGTATTCTGTTTTTAATGTGTATACTCTTCCTCAATCCTATTTTCCCTTCTTCCCCCAGATGTAGCCTTATCCTAAATTTTGTGTTTATAACTCCTATGCATGACTATGTGTATATATGTATATATATATACATATAAATACAGGTACATACATATGTATGTTCACATATACATACATATCCATTTGTAAAAGGTACGTATTATTCTCATAAAACTATTCCACATTTATACAAATGGTATTATACTTTACATATATTTTTCAATTTGCTTTTTTTAACGTATTCCATCTTGAAAATTTCTGTGTTGATATACATCACTGGTCTGTATTCACTTTCACAGCTGTAGTACTGCATTGTTTGAATATGCACAGAATTATTATTTATACTTTTCCCCCTACAGGTAGACACTAAATTGCTTCCAATATTCTAAAATTACAATCAATGTTGATATATTTATTTCTGATACTTTAGTGGTTACTCTTAGAGAAAACTATGCCAAGTGTGATTAATACTCGTTTCCCTCTCTCAAACAATGCAAACATCTTTGAAGGGCTTAACTCTGATCTCAACTCCACATCACACATGACACTGGGCTTCATGAATGAATCTCATTGTCTTTTTTTTTTTTAAAATAAATTTATTTATTTATTTTATTTTTGGCTGCGTTGGGTCTTCGTTGCTGTGCTCGGGCATTCTCTGGTTGCAGCGAGTGGGGACTACTCTTTGTTGCGGTGTGTGGGCTTCTCACTGCGGTGGCTTCTCTTGTTGCAGAGCACGGGCTGTAGGCTCACGGGCTTCAGTAGTTGCAGCACGCAGGCTCAGTAGTTGTGGCTCATGGGCTGTAGAGCGCAGGCTCAGTAGTTGTGGCACATGGGCTTTGTTGCTCCGTGGCATGTGGGATCTTCCCAGACCAGGGCTCAAACCCATGTCCCCCGCACTGGCGTGCGGATTCCTAAACACTGCACCACTAGGAAAGCCCGGCAGGTGGATTCTTAACCACTGCACCACCAGGGAAGTCCTCATTGTCTTTTTAAACCCTCAGTCTAGCCGTTGTTGCCATTTTGTACAGTTGAGTTTTCTCAGATATACCCTCATGTCCAGCAACTTTTCCCCCATTTATTCTTGTATCTCATTCCCTTCCTCTGACTTTAATTCTCTCCCTCCTGAAGCTCATCCTTCAGTAGTTCCCTCAGTGATTGTCCAGTAGAGAAGATGGAAGACTTGTGAGCTGCCTTCCAGAGCCGTTGTTCCTGTGTAGTCTTTCTGAGCTTTGTTCCCTGTTGCTAAGAGTCCTTGAGATTAAAACCTGAGGTGGATTGAGTTGGTGGCTTTTTTTCTAATTATTAAAACTTGAGGAAGATTGAGTTGGCAGCTGTTCCTTGAAACCAGCATCTTGACTAGACAAATGTGAACATGTATCAGAACTCTTTTCATTGATGTAACAGCAAAATCAGCCAAACAGGCTTATGCCAAATGGGGATGCTTGGCTCCAGGCACCCAATTTGATCTGATTCAAGTAGTGTCACCGAAACTTGGTTCTTCTCTATTTATTTATGGTGTCAGTTTTCTAGGCGCTGCCTTTATTCGTGGGTAACTCTCAAACATGGTGTTTCAAGAAGACCTACAAGTTTAATGCTGGGAGAAAAGAGGAGACAGTTTCCCAGCAATCTTAGTAGAAGTCTCCTTGTGACTCATTGGGTATGATTGCATCACCTGCCCATCTCTGAACTGATTACTATGGCCAGAGAAATAAAATACTTTGGCCAGAACTGTCTTCCTCTGGAGCCATATCCACTGAATCCACAGTGGAATCAATTCCACTAAAAATTCATGAACTGGGCTTCCCTGGTGGTGCAGTGGTTGAGAGTCCGCCTGCCGATGCAGGGGACATGGGTTTGTGACCCGGTCTGGGAAGATCCCACATGCCGCGGAGCATCTGGGCCTGTGAGCCCTGGCTGCTGAGCCTGCGCGACCGGAGCCTGTGCTCCGCAACGGGAGAGGTCACGGCGTTGGGAGGCCCACGTACCGCAAAAAAAAAAAAAAAAAAAAAAAAATTCATGAACTAGAGCAGGGCAGGAAGTGACTTCCTAGAGGAACAATGGGGTACAGTTTCCAGAATAAGAGTGAATGGAATTGGGGCAGAATCAGAAACAAACAAGGATAAAACAAACACAACAGGTGTCATGACACCCAGAACTCTTCCAGGCACTGTGAAGAAAGGTAGACCTGTGTTATGCAATCCCCACCATTAAAACACTTACTCGAAACTTTGAAAGACCAGCCCAGCAAACAGTATTGTCATCTCCATGTCTTCATCTCCCAGAGCCAACTGCAGCTGCAGTGGACAGCTTCCACCAAGCTGAGAACTTCTCTCCTCATTGCCTCTATTTTTATTTTTTCTGCTTGAGGGTTTTCTTCAGCACCAAGGTGCAGAGAAGCTCTGAGATGCAAGGGAATGAATGCCCTTGGGGGCAACTCTCAGACTGTGAGGTGTAGAAGTTGGTGGACAATGCCCCAGACCCTCCAGCAGCCCCAGCCTCTGTGGAGTTGATTCTGAGGTGTATTGGACACAGTATCTCAGGAAGTTCCCAGCAGAATGGAGTTGAGGTTTCCCATAGAAGTAATCCACTTATTAATGTACTCGCTTGGCTTTTTTCTTCCTCCTCTGTTGCATTCTCCCCGCTCCATCATTTATGCTTCTGGAATCACTCCCCATAGAAACTAACTGCAACCAGTCCTGTCTTGGCGTATGTGTTGGGGGAATCAAGGTAAGACACAAGGTATCTTATGAGAAACCACTGAAGAGTGATATCATGTAGTATTTTATTTTTATGGAAGGATGGAGGTAAACACTGGCTGAAGGGAGAAAGAGATGAGAAGTACTTCGATTCTTAGAATGACTGGAACTCTTAGAGGAGAGAGAGAGAGAGAGAGAGAGAGAGAGAGGGAGAGAGAGTCTATACTCAGTGACTGAGTAGGAATATTCCAGAAAGATAGAATAGCATAAGCTAGATGGGATACCAGGAGCGTGTGATGCAAGAAGTCAGTGAAGTTATCCACAGATTAGCACGTTTATTGAGGGAATACTAAATGCCAGGCCTTGTTCTAAGGGCTAGGCTGCCGTGGAGAGAAGACCCCAAAATCTCTCACCATAGGAGTCTGTATTCTCACTGGCCACCCGGGTGTGATTCCTGTAGAACAGAAAGCTCTGGTATTTGAGAGGCACAGGGGAAGCAGTAATTATAATGACTATGGAATTGGAGGCCTCTTGCTAAGTACAAATGATGCATTGGAAAAATTTAATGAATGGTCAGGAGTGATTAATCCTCAATTTAAGGCAATGTGTGAATGTCGGAGGACTTCTTTGCCATTGTGTGAAGGAACTGTCATATTCTGCAGCTGGAAGGCAGTAAAAATCAAAGGACCAGGCCTAGAATTTAATGAAAAAAGTGGCAGAATTCCAGAGAAGGTGGTCAAATTATTACCATCTGGACATCCTGTATGTTGGTTGGGCTAAATTAACAAGGATTGGCAAGAGTACAGCGATCTTGGTAAGAGTCCTGTGTTCCAGATGAAGGAGTAAACCCTATAAAGGATTCAGGACCTCCTACATCCATGAAATGTTTAGGGGTACGGTGGTCTGGAAACATGGAGGATATTCCATGCAAATTATTGGGTCTTCCAAAAACTTTGACCACTAAGCAGGAAGCACAATTCCTGGTAGACTTTTTAGATTCTAGAGTAGCATGTCCAACACATCATATAGTGCTTATCCATTTTCTAGATGACATGGGAGACCACCAGTTTGGAGTCGATGCCAAAACAGGAAAGGATTCTGTAGCAGATCCAGACTCATATAAAGAGCCCTGCTGCTTGGCCCATATGCTCCATCAGATTCTAAGGCATGAGGGGAATCTATGGGGCAAAAGACACTATGTAGACCTTGGCAAACCCCTCCAAGGACCAATCTGCTTCCATGACTAGGAGATGCAGGCATAAAAAAGCTGGCCCCCTTACCTCAATTTGTGATGTTTCTGAAGGGCCATCCAAGCTTCAGAGTCAGCCGAGCGTCTGTTGAGACTGAATCCATTTAACTTCTCCCTCTGCCCATCCCTCTTTCCCTCATTCTCTGTGGTGGCTTTTAAGGTTTGTTCAGAAACTCTTTGGCATTTCTACCCTCAAGAGGTAGAGTTTAATTCCCCTCTTCTTGGGTGCAGGCGGGACTTACGGACTCATCCTGGCGAACAGATTCACAGCAGTCGGGATGGGGTGTCACTTCCTGGATTAGTTTATGGAAAGACAGGTTCAGTCTCGGGTACACCCCATCCCTCTCTCGCCCTGTCTTACGCTCTTTCGGGGAGGCCAGCTGCCCTGTTATGGACACTGTGGGAGGCCCACGTGGCCAGGAAGGAGTTCTGCCAACACCATGCAGTGAGCTTGGGAGTAGATGCCCCGATGGATGGGCAGCTTGATGAATCCTCATGAGCGTCAGAGCCACACAGCTAAGCTTTCCTGAATTCCTGACCCACAGACACTGTGGGAGACAATAAATGTTTATTGCTTTAAGCTGCAGAGTTTGGGGTAATTTTCTACGTAAGAGATAGTGAATACACTCCTTTACAAATGTCCTTGAGAGAACTCTCCAGAGAACTTCTTGCCTGCAAATCTCTGCCTCGGAGTCTGTTTCCTGGGGAATCCACCCTAAGAGAGAAAGCACAGGCATGTAGATGTTAAAGGGCTTGCTTTTTCTGAGGGATGCTGAATAATTTATTGTGGCTGAATGTAGGAAAGCTGATTTATGGAGTGACGTGGTGGGGAGTGAGAAAAGAGGTCTTCTACGCCAGGCTCATGCAATATAACTTTGCTTCACAGGCAGTTAGGGGGCTACTGAAGGTTTGGGGGCAAGAACATTCTAGAAACAGAATGAAGGATGGATAAAATGGAGAGACTAGCAATAGGGAAACAAATCTGTAGCCTGCTGTGATGTTTGGACAAGAAGTAAGGAAATAGGGCTTCCCTGGTGGCGTAGTGGTTGAGAGTCCGCCTGCCGATGCAGGGGACACGGGTTCATGCCCCGGTCCGGGAAGATTCCACATGCTGCGGAGCGGCTGGGTCCGTGAGCCATGGTTGCTGAGCCTGCGCATCCGGAGCCTGTGCTCCGCAACCGGAGAGGCCGCAACAGTGAGAGGCCCGCGTACCGCAAAAAAAAAAAAAAAAAAAAAAAGAAGTAAGGAAATAAACTATGGATGAGATAAATAAAAAGGAAATAAACTATGGATGAGACTAATAAAATAAGGATAATAACAATATCTACCTGATAAGGATTTATTGGGATTAAGTGAGTTGACAATGGTCAAGGGCTGAGAACAGTGCCTGGCCTGTAGAATCCCTTTGTAGTGTTTGTTAGATAAATGTGGGCTAGGCTGGGTGGCACCTCCATGGCCAGAGAATTTACCGGTCAATATTGGAACATGCCAGAGTTCAAGGGGGAGGGAGGGGCAGACAATGGTGTGATTTGGGGTAAGGTCAGTGTTCTAGGAAACTTACTAAAAAGAGAAATTGTGTTGGGTCTTTGGTCACCATTCCAAGTTCAAGGCCTCCCTCCCTCCCTCCCTCAAATTCAGTTTGTGCTCTTGATAATAAGGGCAACTGGAAAGAGAAGCAAAAATCCATCACTGTGAGAGTAAAAATAAATTCAGATCTTATGTTCTACTGACATCTGATCAGCAACTCCGAAGCCTCCTTAGGAAACTGCAGGACAGAAACCTATCCATCACCGCCTGCTGTGACCTTACTCTGCTCTCTCTCTGCAAAATGGACCCATTGCTAGAGACTTCTAATGCCTTCAGGGCTGTACTGCATCTCCTCCAGGAATAGGAGGAGAGACTGTTGATGCTTTAATCTGGCAAGTTCTTGCTGCCTCATCTCACAGGTCACAATGGATTATTTTTCTGAAAGGCAATTTCCCACTTGCTCAGGGCTTAAAAGGCTTCCTCTGATATTTCAGCTGCTGGCTCCAGCTAATGTGCCCGGCTAGCCAGAGCAGTTATTCAATATCTATGTAATTAAGAACGTATCAGATGTTACGTAGAATAAAAAAGAGGAAGTTTATGGCAAAAATATAAGAGGGACCGATGCATGTAAAAACTCAGTCAGAAGTAAGCCTCTTTAGAATGGTATCCTAAGATGAGGCTCCTTACCTGGTTTTGCCAAAACTGAGCTCCAGAATTTTGACTCTAAAAATGTAGGTAGGGTGGCTTCCCTGGTGGCACAGTGGTTAAAAATCCTCCTGCCAATGCAGGGGATACGGGTTTGAGCCCTGGTCAGGGAAGATCCCACATGCTGCGGAGCAACTAAGCCTGTGCACCACAACTACTGAGCCTGCGCTCTAGAGCCCATGAGCCACAACTACTGAGCCTGCGTGCTGCAACTACTGAAGACTGCGAGCCTAGAACCTGTGCTTCACAGCAGAAGCCTCCGCAATGAGAAGCCCGTGCACCGCAACGAAGAGTAGCCCCCGCTTTTAGCAACTAGAGAAGGCCCCACACAGCAACGAAGACCCAATGCAGAGAAAAAAAAAAAAAATATATATATATATATAGGCAGGGTCTGCCCAAACTATACTTTTAGATGCAAAGCCATCTAATGGGAGTTCTTTAATGTGGGACTTTTTGAAGATGATAGGTGAATTTGTGGAGAACCACCAAGCCTACATTCTAGAGTGGAAATGACATACAATTTTCTCAGCTGGGATTGCCTCCTCAAAAGAGAGCCCATGACTAGGGCTTGTGCAGGAAGCTTACCTGTGGGGGGTGAGTTCAAGGACAGGAGTGGGGCCCTGAGAAGAGTCCAGATACACACACAGATGCTCTTACAGGGTGATTTTTCATGATTCAGCTGCAGGGTTCCCTCTTTGTGGATGTCATAATTCATTTAACCACATTCCTATTGTTCAGTATTTAGGTTTATCCCATTTTTTTCTGTTAAAAAATATTTTGAAATGTCTCTGTGCATTATCTTTGCAAACATAGCTGATTTCCCTAGGATAAATTGTAAAACTGAAACTGCTGAGTCAAGGATTTGGTGCAGTTTGTCAAATTTTCCTACAGAAAGTTATACTAATTTACATGCTTATGAGCAGTGTATGGGCATGCTTATTGCTTCATAAGTGACACATTACTATTCTTTTCATTTTTTCCTGGATAGAAAATGAGATCTCAGTTGCTTATCTCTGATGTGAACATTTTAACTTTGAACAGAACATTTAAAGATGCACTTATTGGCCATTAGAATTTTTTCTTTTATGGATTTCCCTTTCATATCTTTTGTTCTTTTTTCTAGTGAATGTGCCAGAAGATTTTTCATATTTATTTTAACACATTCTTTGTGTAATAAGGCTTTTAGCCCTTTACAAAAAAATGTATATTTTTTCACCAGTTTGTTGCTTATTTAAAAATTTTGTTTATAACTTGATGCATGAAATTTTAGTTTATGATGTAAAATCTGTCAAGTTAAAAATATTTTATGCTTTTCAACTAGAATATGTAAGTACATATTCACCTTATATTCAAGATATTTGCTTTCTCTTATAAGCTGTCAAAGTTTTATTTTCTAATCATCTTTCCTTTCTCCACTGATCTGATGTTATCTTTATTATAAACTAAATACATACATTTAAGTTTGTAAAATAATCACAAAATGAGAAATAGAGACACTTGAAAATGTTTAGAGAAATCTGTGTAACTCTGCTGATAAACGTGAAACTATAAGTGAAATAAACAATTTTCTACAAGAACATGAATTTTCAAAGGTAATTCAAATAGAAGACCTGACCAGATCAATAACCATTTAAGACTTTTAAAAAATTATTTGCCCTTTAATTATATTTATTTATTTATTTATTTACTTTTGGCTGCGTTGGGTCTTCGTTGCTGTGTGCAGGCTTTCTCTAGTTGCGGCGAGCGGGGGCTACTCTTTGTTGTGGTGCGCGGGCTTCTCATTGTGGTGGCTTCTCTTGTTACGGAGCACGGGCTCTAGGTGCACGGGCTTCAGTAGTTGTGGCTCATGGGCTCTAGAGCGCAGGCTCACTAGTTGTGGCTCACGGGCTTAGTTGCTCTGCGGCACGTGGGATCTTCCCGGACCAGGGCTTGAACCCGTGTCCCCTGCATTGGCAGGTGGATTCTTAACCATTGCGCCACCAGGGAAGTCCCTAATCTGTGACTTTTTAAGAAGGTCACCTTGTCTTTTTTCCTTGAGCTCTGGACCTCATAAGACTTTAGTCAAACTCATAAAAATTCTGGCCTGACCACAGAGAAATGATCCGGCTCCAGGAGAGGGAACTTGAGCGCGACACAAAGAGCTGCATGAAATGTGAGTAAGTGCTCCTTAGCGTTGCTTCTGATTGTACTGCTGCTGTTCAGTGTTCCAGGAAGTGAAAGTCTTCTTGATTAAAGGGAAAAAAATTACATTTTTTACCAGTGCTTGTTCAACATAGGTTATTTTGACAAGGACATATTTGAGTAATTCTGGGTTAGGGAGTGAAAGTGACAAGTTTTATTTATTAGCCTCAATTGGCAGTAAGATACACCACAGTGAATACAGCTTGGCATTCATGCGGGGCAGCCGCAGGGAGAGGCTGCACATTCTAAGCACATTCTCAGGGTTCTAATTGTATCATGAAACCAAAGACGTGATAGATGTAGAATTAAGAAAAGAAACATAAAAGATATATATCTTATTCTCCAAGCTCAGCTGTGTATTTGATTTATATATTTGATTTATTTATTTGATTTATAATAAATTTAAATTTGATTTATTTTGCCATGATTCAAATTAATATTTCAAGCCTGTTTCTACCAGAGTGACTTGGAATAGTGTGACTTTTCTTTTCCAGCAAGAATTTATTTTAAGAGATGAGAAGAAAAAGAGAGATGGGAAAAACAATAAGGAAAGAGGGGCAAGAAGGTGGTCTTCAGGGCTCAGAGACTCCAGCCCTGGCATAGTCGAGACAGGAAGTGATCAGGAAGTGATCACCTCAAAGTCCACTCCCAGGGCAGAGGGGCTGCCGTGGGGCCTGTAGATGGTTCAGCCCTGGCTGGTCAGAGCAGCACCAGCCAGGACACCCGCCTCTGAAAACTGGCTTCCAACACTCTCCTTTTCCACCTTGACCTCTGCAAAGCGTTGGCTGGCACTGGTGTTCCAGAGAATCTTCCTGGAGGAGCTGAAATTCGATGTTGTGGGTTTATCATTTGACCATACACCGATTATACCCCATCCTGGTGTGGCTCTTAAATATTTTATAGAGTCATATGAGGTAAGAGTTAGAAAGGGGCAGTTGTAATTCCACGATTTGCTGTCTCTCTCTTTCTCTTAATTGAGTTGTAGAGATCCCTATCAGTTGAAATCTTACTCAGAACTCCAATCTATAAAAGAGAGTGTGAAGTGGGGAGAGGACAGGCAATCCTGACAAGCTAGAAGTTAGGAGACCCAGGTATCCATTTGGTCCAGCCTCCATCACACTTCCCACTGGTTAACAAAGTGCTTTCACACAGCATCACCTTATTTAACTTCTTGTCAATCCTGTGAGAGGTAAGGCAGGGACAATGTTGAATTTGATCTGAAGTTTAAGAAATCCTCCAACCTTTTTGTGTTCTGGAAAATGGCTCACTGCAAAGGACCACCTTTTCCCACATGATTTCCCTAAAGGCTTATGAATGCCTCCCTTCTCTACCCGTGACAAGCCTACACGGTCCCTTTCTTTACCATAAATGATTAGCTGGACTGCTTGTCCCCACTAATCATTCGGAACAAAATGTTTGTTAGCCAAACTTTGATTACGGTTCTCTCCTTTCTCCAGGCCCCTGAAGTCTGACCCGCCCTCAGGCCAAGGCAGCAGACAGCCTCTCCTCAGGGTAAAACATTCTCTGATCTACTGTCCCATTACATGGCCCTTTTACCTTGCTTCCCCGTGTCTGCTTCTTTCTAACTTTATTCGTTCCTCTCTATAAAAGGGAACTCCTTTTTACCTAACTCTTGAGATGCTTGTAGAGCTTATGGGGTTACAGTGTTTTCCATATTGCAACAGTCCCCCCTCATCCTATTACAATAGCTGCCCCCTTATAGCTTGCAATAATTCTTACTAAGTTTTGTTTTTATTTGACAGTAGGTATTTTGATGTCCATTCCGTGGAAAGGAAAGTTGAGTTTTGCAGAAGTTGATGCATGGCCTGGGTCTGGTGGTCAGGTTAATGAAATGTGGCACAGGCTGCATTCAAACCCACGTCCTCTCCAGACATCACTTCTGGGGCTTTGTGTACAGCCACGTGGCTTCTTTCTCAGTGCCTTGGCAGGTGATTTCACTTGTGTAAATTGAGAAGATTGGAATAAAGGTCCTCCTCAGTTCTGCCAGCTCTGAAATGCTGCAGGGACAATACAAAGAGGTCCCGATGCCCAGGGCAGAGCCCAGAATATCCGTGTTCATTGAGAAGACCAGGCCCTCTGACACCTGAGAGCCCTCAGAAAGTGAGCTGTCTTCTCAGAAAACATTCCTGTCGAAAAATAAACATAGAAAGGGAATTATAGGCTCAATAGAGGTAAGGGAGGTGAATTTGCCCATCCGGACTAAAACCTAAAAATAAAAACCCATTTACCAAGTTTTCATATTAAAAGAATATATCAAATGAAATCTTGGGGTGTATTTTGGCTTGTTCATATCACTGAGGGCTACATCTGTCTCATTCTGGATGCCTGAAATTATCTTTTGTCTGGCCTGTCAGAGTGAATTATTTCTAAGGAAAATCTGGAGAAAGCTTAAACAGTCTCCAAGTTCTGTGAAGGAGATTTAGGCAGTGCAGCAGGGTCCCAAGCCAGCAACATCGGCATCACTTGGGAACTTGTGAGTAATGAACATTCTCAGGTCCCACCCAGACCTCCTGAACCAGAAATGCTTGAGGGAAGGCCCAGCCTTCTGTGTTTTGACAAGCCCTCCAAGGGATTCACGTGACCCTCCAGGGTGTCCGGGCTTAAGGATGAGCTTTCAGGTCAGGTCTGCCCTAGGTGACAATCCTGAGGGTGAAGGGGACTTTGCTGCCCTAGGTTCCTCCTCCTCTGGCAGCTGTGTTCTGCAAGATACCTCATCCCCACCCCCTCTCAATCGCTCTCCCTTCCCAGGTGTTGTACCTAAGTGTTTTTTCTAGAAGTTTCTGTGTTCAAAAAAGGGAAAGATCAAAATGTATTGAGTGTCCATGAATGTGCCAGGCACTTGGGCTTGGCATTTTTGATGAGTTATTTATGTAATCTTCACAAAAACCCAAAGAGTAGAAAAACATGTCCCATATTTCATACAGAGGGATATTTGAATTTTGTTAGAGGAACCCTTAAAGACCTAAAAGAATTTATGGCCTGGAAGGATTTCTACTGGTGGAATTTCATGCACTTTTATGGAGGTGGGAGAGATATTTTTGTTGAGGAGGAAGGCCAGGCTGGCACGGGCACTAAAAGGACGGTGCTTCCAAAGGGCAACGGTCCGTTCACAGCGTGTGACTCAGCATTTCCACTCTGGGTTACAGTTCCCGAAGAGACTCCCCCCAGGTCCATAGGAAACAGGAAGGACAATCCTGCGGCGTGGCCTGTGGTGGTGGTGGGGAGGGGGTTAGAGCTGATCTGGATGCCCATCCCTGGGGAGATGCATAGAAGACACGATAGACTCCCGCTTTGGGGAGGGAAGGTCTGGAGGTGCCGACAGCAACACAGATGGGGTTCACAGATGTAACACTGCATCAGATATGAGGCGGGGGGTGGGGGTAAGCAAATGGGTGAATGTGGTCAAAAGATACAGACTTCTAGGTATAAAGTAGGTGGAAATGTACAGCATGATGACTAGAGTTAACCACACTGTAGTGCATAGTTGAAAGGTACTAAGGAAGGAGATCTTAAAAGTTCTCATCACAAGAAAAACAAAAGGTGATGGATGATAACTAAACCTATTGTGGTGATCATCTTGCACTATATACATATATCAAATCATTATGTTACATACCTAAAACTAGTGCAGTGTTAAATGTCAGTTATAGCTCAAATTAAAAAAATAACCTATGGGGACTTCTCTGGTGGTGCAGTGGGTAAGACTCCATGCTCCCAGTGCAGGGGGCCTGGGTTCGATCCCTGGTTAGGGAACTAGATCCCACAGGTGTGCCACAACTAAGAGTTCACATGCCACAGCTAAGGAGCCAGCGAGCCACAACTAAGGAGCTTGCCTGCCACAACCAAGACCCGGCACAACCAAATAAATAAAATATGTATTGAAAAAAAAAGTAATCTATGGTTCCTGAAGACGTCATAGCCAAATCTCTGTTCTGATAGCATTAATTTAGTGCCTTTTCCTCTCTCTGCCTCAGGGGGGATTTGGGATCTTTTGGCAAGAGCAGAAGAATTCTCCTGCTCTCTCTGCTGGAAGGTCTGTACTGGGCCAGATTGTTCGCTGGCACCAGAGGGACCTTGAACGTGGCTCATCCAGACTTTCGTTTTGTGAGAGAATAGTTGAGGTCCCAAGAGGAGGGATAAGGTGAGTGGCAGAGCTAGATTAGAGCATGACGTCTTGATTCCTAGTCTGGGGTCATTTCTGGACCCCTCCCCCAATTTTATAATAAAGTCATCTGGAAACTGTTGAGAAAAAACAGATCCCAGGGGCCCCCTACTGAGCTTTGGATGAGTATGGCTGGGGGAAGGCTCAGGAACCTGTATCTCCCCGAATTTCTCCAGGGATACTGCCATGAAGCTGGGTTTGAAGACCACACTCTCCCACACTCATGTCCATCTGCAAAGGTGCAATAAAGGGAGAAGTCATAAGACTTTGGCCAGTCTGTTGAGCCTGTTTTCTATCAAAGAGCCCAGGGGAATTCTCTTGTGAAAAAATCTACAGGGTACCCCAAACAGGTATAGAGGTTTTTGGAGTCTTCTTATCTTAGGGGTAGTGCATTCCAACTACCAAGGCATCCTCTTCTCCTCTCTTTCTATTTCCCAGGGATGGACAAGCTCCTTGGTGGTGATCAACCTGTGTCCATGCCTTCCTACATTTATTCCTTAGCTAATTATTTATTGAATGGCAACTTGAAGCATACTACACTGGTGCCTGGGAGGCTGCATAGAAAGATGAGATGTGGAACCATCCCTGAAAGCCATCCAGGCCAGTGGGGGTGGATGGGTGACATGCTCCAACAAGGGCAGAATGCTGGGGGACACCAGGGGACCGACATGCCAAAGTCTCCCTCTGAGGTCCTGGTTTGCAAAATAGCTTTGAGTCTGTCTCAGGTGGTATTTTTATTGCACATTAAGGAATTATAATTGGATACCCTCCAGACCCACAGACACAGTGGCGTTATCCCCATTGTGAGGTGCTTGGAAATTTGTTCACATTTATTTTTGTCTGCCTTTTTGTCTGCCCAAACCACACAGCACAGTTTTACAAGTGGCATAAGGGATATTTCAACCTTGAGATTATGAGGTTATTATGGGTATTTTGAGACCCTCGATGGCTATGATGGGTAAGTTATCAGCTTCTGATTTGGTGTTTGGAGAAAGTCCTCATGACCTCTCGTGGTCATCTGCAGGATTGCCTGGCTCGGGTACCTCTCCTTTCTTTCATCACAGCTAACGAAACGCAGCCTTTTGCACAACATACCCCATCTTTCTGGCCTCAGTTAGTTAGTCTAAGGATGGGCACCTTAGCCCAGTCAGAATCCCCGTGTGGAATTTTTGGATTGGGGACCAAGGGCAATGGGACTGTCTCTCTCTGATTTCTGAAGCAGAGTACCTGCTTAGGGCTCGACACTGTGCTGGGCTCTGAGGCTCTGGCGCTGAATGAAAGAGAGGGCCTTCTTCCATGGTGAGTGGTTATAGTCTGGTGGGGGTGGGGAGACAAACACGCAGACAAATAAATATATAAATGTAAAATATAGCCCAGAATTGGTCAACCATCACAATAATAATAATAATAATAAAATAATGAAAACTGCTATTATAACAACAACAACAATGAATATCTACTGAGCACTTACTCCGTACACAATGCTTTGCATGTATTAATACGTTTAATTACATGTATTAACTCACCCTAGGAAGTAAGTCCTATGATTAATCCCATTTGGGAGAAAGCTCTCATTTCAGAGAGAGGCAATGGTGAAAACTGTAAAGTAGGGTGACTTCAAGGTGCTGGTTCTACATTTAACAAAGGCCCATGGTGATTTGGTTTACATAGATGCTGAGGTTGTTCAGTGTTTCCTTGGTTTCACGAGTGAATAATTTCCTCCGGCCTTGAACTTTCACAAACTGAATTTCTGTCCCCTGCAACCAAAGACTGCCAAGACATTCTGGAGACTCCTCAGCATTTGTCGGGTGGCCTGTGCATGTGTGGCAAGAATGGGTGTTGCTGCTATGATGAGGATGAACGGACAGCACCTCAGCTGCAAGAGTGGTCCACAGTCCAGTAAAGACACTGAGACGTCAGAGAAGGAGACCAGAAATGGACATCTGGCCACGTGACGTGATCTCATCCACCTCCAGTTTGCCCTCCTCTGAGACGGGTACCCCAAACCCATCACATCTCCTCTTTCAACTTTTTAATATTTATTTATTTTTTATTGTGGTAAAAAATACATACCATTGTATATACCACCCTAACTATTTTTCAGTACTGTTGGATACATTCACATTGTGCAATAGCCTTCTAGAACTTTTTCATCTTGTAAAACTGAAACGCTGTACCCACTGAACGCTAATTCTCCCTTGCTCCTTCCCCTCCCCAGCACACCCCCTCTTTTGTGCAACTGTGACCGTCTCATCATCTCCATTACCAAGGTGTATACAGGCCCCCAGGGAGCAGGGCCTCATCTGTCCTGACTCCTGTTGGATCTTCTGATCTCAGGATCCCTTAAAAATTTTTTTCTAATTTTTTATTATTTTTGGCTGCATTGGGTCTTCGTGGCTGCGTGCAGGCTTTCTCTAGTTGCGGTGAGCGGGGGCAACTCTTTGTTGCAGTGTGTGGGCTTCTCATTGCGGTGGCTTCTCATGTTGCAGAGCACAGACTTTAGGAACGAAGGCTTCAGTAGTTGCGGTACATGGGCTTAATTGCTCTGTGGCATGTGGGATCTTCCCGGGCCAGGGCTCGAACCCGTGTCCCCTGCGTTGGCAGATGGATTCTTAACCACTGCACCACCAGGGAAGTCCCTCCAGGATCCCTTTTGCACATGATTCCAAATTAAAGAAAAAAAATTCCACCAAGACACGTCTGACAGCTGAGCATGGCCTTCCCCCTTCAACACTTGAAGCTTTAGTAGCCCCTGTTTCTCATTCAAGAGTAATGCTGTCTCAATGGAATTAACTTGGTCATAAAAAGAACAGAATTTTGCCATTTGCAGCAACATGGATGGACTTGGAGGGCATGATGCTAAGTGAAATAAGTCAAAGAAAGACAAATACTGTATGATATCACTTACATGTGGAATCTAAAAAATATAGCAAACTAGTGAATAAAACAAAAAAGCAGGCTCACAGACTCACAGAACAAACTAGCGGTTAACCCGGGGGAGAGGGAAGGGGGGAGGGGCAACATAGGGGTAGGAGAGGAAGAGGTACAAACTATTAGGTATAAAATAAGCTACAAGGATATATTGTACAACATAGCGGTAGGAGAGGAAGAGGTACAAACTATTAGGTATAAAATAAGCTACAAGGATATATTGTACAACACAGGGAATATAGGCAATATTTTATAATAACTATAAATGGAGTATAACCTTTAAAAGTTGTGAATCACTATGTTGTACACCTGTAACTTACAGAATATTGTACAGTAACTATACTTCAATTAAAAAAAAAAAAAGAGTGATACTGTCTTCTAGGTGTGTGCAGGGTGGGGCAGCTGAGAAGGGAGAACACAGGCTGCCAATCCGGGTTTTTCTCCTTCCTTTAAAAGTCTCACTAAATCCACGTCTCTATACCGGGAACGTGAGGTTGTCTGTGGAACAGGCAGAATGGCCTACGGGTGAGGATCTTGGGCTCTGGAGTCAGATCCTGATGAGTCAATGATCAGGACTACGACCTCCAGGGAACCACCTAACCATCCACCTCCAACTTCTTCACCTGGAGAATATAGTATTGGTGCTTTCCTCATGGCAGTGCTGTGAGGATTAAATGAGAAAATACATATGAAATACTGAAATATAGCCTGATTGGCAGAAAGCACTAAAAATGGTAATTATCACTATTACTATACAAGGATAAAAATGAATAAATATTTGGATCTATATGTTCAATGAGGGTAAGTCTCAAAAACATAATGTGTGAAAAAAGCAAAAGAAAGTTGCAGTATTATACATAAATACAGTGTGGTATACTTTATGTCAAATGTAAAACATGAAGTAGTGTGATGCACTGCTTATGAATATATATTCAATAAATTTTATTTATACAACACGGACTTTGTGTGTGTGTGTGTGTGTGTGTGTGTGTGTGTTAGAAACCATAACAGCACGCCTAGGAAATGTACATACTATCTTCCAGATAGTGGTTACCTCTGGTGGTGATGGTGGTGGCGCGTAGGGGAGTGTGTGTCTGTGTGCGCACGCGCACGCATGCACATAGGCAGAGCAGAGGTGGTCTGCATGCTTGAAATGCTTCATAATTAAAAATGTTGGAGAATGCATTATAATAACCTGCTCATGAGAAGGCTGTCTTGTTCATTTGTATTCTACTTGGCTGTTCAAACTTTCCTTTTGCTATGCAAGAGAAGTTGCAGTGTGATACCCATCTGATATGTGAATTAATGAGGCTTGTGGGCCTGGGATAGTTCCAGACCGAGGTTCTGTGGCTGGAGATTGGGGGCAGGGTGAGAGAACAGCTAGGAAACTGGTTTTATGAATTTACATTGTACCTCCTTACATGATCTGGGGAAAGAAAGAGATTTAGAGTGAAACACCACCGACAGTTTGCTTAATCTCTCTCAGTACACTTCCTTCGCTATAAAATAGGAATAATAAATCGTATTTTACGAGGTTGCTGTGAGAAGTAAATAAACACAGAACATGGCACTTGGTAAGAATATCAAATACCCAGGGTTCTGACACCCAATTTACGTTCAAAGCTTATATGTGACCAACTTTAGAGAGGAAAAAAATATCCATCTCCTGCCAGGCTGAAAGATGATTTCTGCAGGGGTCAGAGCAACCAACGAAATCTCACCCCGGCCACCACCCTCCCCAAATCAATAAGTGCATTGAAAACACCAGAAACAAAATGTCAAATAAAATCTTTCCGGATGCTTATGAAACCCCACCTGTCTTCCCCTACCTTGTGATGTGTGAGAGCTCTAAGCATCTGTGTAGGGGGGTGGAATGGGGAGCTGGCCCCTCCCTGGGAGGGAGGACAAAGACAAGGCAGGGACCACAGGCGGATTTGGGAAAGGGGTGGGAGGCTCAGCAAAGCCAAGGGAAGGAGGGGTTCAGGGGAGAGAGCGTTGCAGGTGAGGGAGGGAGGAGCTGCAGGAAGGACAGAGAATACGTGAGTCACCCCGCGGGGGGCAAGTAGAAAAAAAGTGAAGTCTGAGTGAGGCTCTCTGAGGTCAGGGATGATACAGCTGGATTACAGAGCACGGAGAGGAGAAATATGACCTCCAGTGGAGGATTGGATCCGGGGAGTGCTCTGAGTCTCCTGATCCAGCTTGTGACTTCAAGCTGGACAGCGCAAAGGTGTTCTTCCTGTAGAAAGATGTAGTTCATCTAGCCATCAGGGAACTAATGTAGTAAGGACAGCAGAATGCCATAAATGAATCTTCAGTAAGGGGACGATGTGTTCCCCACAACTGGCAAAATCAGAGCTCATTGGTATTGCCAATTCTGCTAATGATTCAATTCCTCCACTTTGTGACTCTTGTCCTCAATAGATGTAAACATTTAAAAAAATAGTCAAGCGGGCTTCCCTAGTGGCGCAGTGGTTGAGATTCCACCTGCCAATGCAGGGGACACGGGTTCGTGCCCTGGTCTGGGAAGATCCCACATGCCGCGGAGCAGCTAGGCCCGTGAGCCATGGCCGCTGAGCCTGCGCGTCTGGGCCTGTGCTCCGCAACGGGAGAGGCCATAACAGTGAGAGGCCCACGTACCGCAAAAAAAAAAAAAAAAGTCAAGCTCTTTGGTGCCATTTTGACTCATACTTCACCATTTCAAAAAGCATTTTCGTTACTGATGCTTTTAGCCACAATGGATGGCAAAGGGAAAATGTGTAGACTCCATCAGGAGGCAACTCAATATGGTGGGAAAATAGTGGATTTGAAGTCGGACATACCCAGGCTCATCCATTCATTCATTCAACAAATATTTATGGAACATGTCCTATGTGGGGCTTGTAGTATTTACTTTCTGGTGGAGGGTGATGAAAAAGAAAGTAAGAAATGAAAGACAAGATGATTTAAGGTGTGGTAGAGCTGGGAAGAAAGTAAAGGGAGGTGGATCCAGAGTGACCAGGAAGAGTGGGGGCTTTGTAGTGGGTTTACTCTGGGCTGAAGCCTCGCTACAAAGCAGCCGGCCCAGGGGAATGAGCATTTCATGCAGATCATGTAATGAGCTCTCTTTGTTTACTGCTCTATAGGAAGGCACTTAATTTTAGTGTGCCAATCATATTTCTAAACATCTTAGTGAATTTTGTAAAATTTAAATAGTTTGTAATGGACTCTATTGAGTTTTCTAGGTAGATAAATATATAACTGAAAGTATTAATTACTTGTCTCTCCTCCCCCCTTTAAAAATTGATTAGCTTTAATCCCCGAGGATAATTTTGCATAGTAGTAGTGACAGCTGGCATCTTTTCTTTGTTTCTATTTTAATAGAATTGCTTATGATGTTTCCACATTTAGTGTGGTGTCTATTGAAATGCTCTGGTAAATATCTTTCTCATCTTGGTTTATGAAGAATTAGTTTTTTTCTAATATTTTTTTTCTGGCATCTATGGCAATTGTTACAGTTTTTTCTTCTTTAATCTGTGAATGTGATAATTTACTTGAATGCTTTTCTAATATTGAAGAATACTTACTTTTCTTGGGTAACTCTTTCTCAGTTATTATCATTTTGTCTTAATATGTATTCAGTATGCTGATATTTTATATAAAATGTCTCCAGTCCATATTCATAAGTGAGATTGGCTTATGATTTTGCCCTTCCTTTGCAACCATTTTATGGTTTATGCATTAAAAGTTGTACTTGTCTTATAAAATGAGTTGGGTAGATGCTCTGAAATAAAGCATTTGAGATGGGAATTATCTGTTCTTAAAAGTCTAGTGGAATACTCCTGGATCTGTTGCCTTTCTGGGGAGCAGGTCTTTCACTACAGTGACATTTTCTTCTATAATTACTGATCTATTCAGATTTTCTAATTTTCCTGTCAAGTGTGATGATTCATATTTTTCTACTTTATGTTGTATCAATTATCAATATAAATTTGTATGTAGTATTTTCTTATTTTTATGTTTTCTATATTTGTCAGTTATGCTTTTTCCTATGGGTGTATATTTCCTCTCTCTCTCATTCTCTTTCTGTCTGTTTCAGTTATATTTGCCAAAGATTCATCTATTTTATTAGTCTTCAAAATTTACATTTTTAATTATCTTAATCAACTACATTGCATTTTTGTTTTGGTTTGTATTTGTATTAGTCAGGGTTCTTCAGAGAAAATATATAAAATATGAACAGATATAGATATAGATAGATTTATTATAGAAATTGGCTGAGATTATGCAGGGTGAGAAGTACCATGACCTGCTGTCTGTGAGCTGGAGAACGAGGAAAGCTGAGGGTGTAATTCAGTTTGAGTGTAAAGGCCTGAGAACCGGGAGCACCAAGGTCCAAGGGCAGGAGAAGGTGGACATCCGAGCTCAACAGAGAGCAAATTCACCTTTCCTTGGTCTTTTTCTTCTTTCTGTTCAGACCCTCAAAGGATTGGATGATGCCCACCCACATTGGTGAGAGTGGCTCTCTTCACCCAGTCTACTGATTCAAATGCTAAAATAATGTTTTACCAGCTATCTGGGCATCCTTTATCTCAGTCAAGTTGACACATAAAATTAGCCATCACAGTATCTTATTATTTTCTGCTTTTATCTTTATTATTTTCTACCTCTACTCTCTTTGTTGTTCTTTTTTTCTGCCTTCTAGTGTTGATGAAGAAATCATATTCCACACCAAGCCACAAAACCTACTAACAAAAAAGTCAATAAACTAAGTGGTCTGAATGTTCTACTGAATAAATTTCATGACCAATTTCAAATGTCTTAAATTGGACCCATTTAGAAAAGAAAGCTGTGATTTGATGTTAGCTGTATATAAAATTCTACGATTTAATTATTTTCCATCAACACTTGGAAGATATTAACCTACTGTCATCTTGCATTTGGTTGTTCATCTGCCTGAATATGGACCAGCTTTGGTGACTTGCTTGTAATGAATAGAAGCTGATGTTGCTTAACTGTTTTATTACCTTAATAAAAGTGATACAGCCTACATCTGACCTCTCTCAGGATGCTTGCTCTTGGAACCCAGCCACCATGCTGTGAGGAAGCCCAGGGCACGTGATGAGGCCGTACACAGCGTTCCAGCAGATAGCACCAAACTGAGGTCCCAGCCAACAGCCAGCAACAGCCACCAGCAGAGTAAGGAAGCCTTTAAGATGCCTGCAGTGCAGCCATTGTCTGACTATGTGAAAACCACCTAGTTAAGCCCAGTTGACCCCCCAGAAATCATGAGTTGGGCCTCCCAGCTCTGCCATTGACTAGCTGTGTGACTTCGGACAGATTATACAACTTAAAATGGTGCTAGTAATACCTACACCAGAGGGTTGTTCTGAGAATTAATCAAAATAATACCTCTCCAAGGTAGTATTGTTAGGCTTATTTTACCCATGAGAACACGTACCGGGAAAGGTCAGTTAATTTACACAAAGTCAGTCAAACATATCATAAGAGACAGAATGTGAGTTTGATCTTAAATCTGACTCCAAAACTGATTCTCTTTACCATTATTCAATTTCATTACTAAAAACATCACCATAGCAACTCATTAACCCACCTAGTCTCACACAAGGTCCTAAGGAAACAATACCATCCCTTTGCATGTCGAGGTTTATTTTAAATCAGACTAGGCAACAGGCAAAGTTGCAATGCCATTTAAAGCAAAAGAGAAAAACATTCGTACCATAGGTTTTGAATACCTGAGCACATCACACTGTGCCAGTGTGAGGGAGAACAGCAAGTTCTTTTTGGCCTCACTTTCTCATAATGCTGCTTTGGGAAAATGATTTTTACCAAAATAGCATGCCATGTATGAATCTTGTTCAAATGCCAGAGTCACTCTTGGAACCAGAACGTAGTTATATTATGTCTATTTGTAGAGGTTTACAGCACATGGTAAGGAGGAAAAGGAGCTGGGTAACAGAGGGGTGTGGTGGGGTGAGCAGAGTCTTCATGCAGGAGTAGATTTGCATGTGAATCTCATACATCAGCCTGGGTTCAAATGACGTCGCAAAGTATAAAGATGATCAACACCAACAGCAAAAGTCATACTGCATCTGAACGTACACCTTGGAAGCACGGTTATGAATTCAAAAGATAATGTCAAGTCTCTACCTTTGTCACATGGAGAAATAGTGAGAATTTGTTTTAGAAAGGGAAGCTGTGTTTCAGTCTCTGCTTTACCAGTGATTTGCTGCTGACAAGTTGATTTACCTCCCCATCAGTGTCATCATCAGTTACTTTGTTGAGCACTTAATATACTTAATATGTAAGAAAGTTACTATGTAATTTACTTACTATGAAACAGGGAGAATTCTTAATACTTGTCATATATTGTCTCCTTTGATTCTCGGAACAAAGTATGTTGTAAATACTTTTTAATGCACGTTCTACAAATGAAGAAATTGAGGCTCAGAGAAGCAAATTCAGCTGGCAGGGTAGGAAATTTGGTATGTGCAAGGAGATGAAGTTAAAATCCAGAGCCCATGTTCTTAACTGCTCAGCTATTTATTAGTGTTATTAATATTAGCATTATCATTATTTAAAAAATTTTAGGGCTTCCCTGGTGGCACAGTGGTTGAGAATCTGCCTGTCAATGCAGGGGACATGGGTTCGAGCCCTGGTCTGGGAAGATCCCACATGCCGCGGAGCAGCTAGACCCGTGAGCCACAACTACTGAGCCTGCGCGTCTGGAGCCTGTGCTCCGCAACAAGAGAGGCTGCGACAGTGAGAGGCCCGCGCACCGCGATGAAGAGTGGCCCCCGCTCGCCACAACTAGAGAAAGCCCTCGCACAGAAACGAAGACCCAACACACCCAAAAATGAATAAATAAATAAATTTTAAAAAGTTTTTTTAAATTACATATTATATTTTTAAATTTTTTGGCCACGTTGTGCACCGTGTGGGATCTTAGTTCCCTGACCACGGATTGAACCCACGCCCCCTGCATTGGAAGCATAGAGTCTTAACCACTGGATCACCAGGGAAGTCCCAGCATTATCATTATTAATTATAAATATCATTTACTGATACATGTGCCAGGCTAGATGCAAAGCCTTGACCAACGCAAAGGGACAAAAGGGAGTGAAAAGGAGATGATTTTCCTCAATGTGTGAGTCAATGTTACCTAATTCTTTGCCTCTTTCCTTACTATTCCTTAGTGAATCCTTTGGGTTCCTTGTTATAACATTTAAACTCATGCGTTCACAGAAAGCTAGAGCTGTGCCTTTTCTACTAGCTCCTTAATTTAACAGATGAGATCTGAACATCTGTATGTCATGAGGACTGTGCTTTCTGTCCTCTGGTGGTGAGAGTGAAATTATTCAGAATTATTTTCATATACCAGGCTCTGTGCCCCTGACTCACTGTGTGACCCTGGCCAAGGTGTCTAATCTCACGGGGCCTTAGTTTTCTTATCCATGTGAGGTTGGTCTGTGACATCTTAGATTCTTCATAGCCATTGTCTGGGTGGAATGTCTGTGTTGTGGCCATTTTATCCCAATATCAGGAGATAAAACACCCGCTTATACAAAGATTTCATTTTTCTGTAAGTCTAGTCAGACTGTACTGTCCTAACCAGTGCTTCCCAAAATATGGGTTAAGATCACCTACTGAGAGAGTTCTGATTATAAAAGAGAAAGAGACAGGAATTAAATGACATGGAATCACATATTTCTCTTTTGGTCTTTCTGCCTTCATCAAGGTGAAGGTCTCACTTTGAAGGTAATGTGTCTTTATCACTCCTCTAGCACTTACCTCTCTTTTCTAAAAAAGAACCTTCCCAGACAACATATCTAGCCAAATTGTAGTAACATTCTTTAGTGTTTTCATTGTATCTGTTTTCAGTTAACTTCTATTTGTGTCAAGCGAATTTTTTGTCTATTTGCACAGTGCTACAAAGACTATTTAAAAATTAAGTTATTTAAATGGAAAAGTTGCTTTAGAGAAAAATGTTGAATACCTAATAGTAAGGATATTTATTGGTTATTTATTGCTATATCACAAACCACTCCAAAAGTCAGTGGTTCAAACTAGAACCATTTCATTTATCCTGTAATGTGGGTGGGCAATTTTGGCTAGACTCAGCTGAGTGGTTGCTCTGGTACCAGCTGATTCTCTCATTATTTGCAGTGAGTTGAATCCCATGCATTCCTTCTCAAAATAGTGTTCTTAGAGGCATAAAATACATAGAATTACAAAGGAAACCAATTATATTGAAATACAAGTGTCAAGACACTACAAATTTTTTTATATCGCAGTGTATGGATTCTTTATTAACACATGGAGTACCAAGATCCAGTGGCCGGGCAATTAACTGCTATAATTTTGAATTGTGGTGAATGTAAACAATATTTTGAGATCTCTGCAAAAACTTTAATGTGGTATATCTATTATTTCTATTGGTTCCAAAGTCATGGATTCTAACAATATGACTGTCATCTGTTGCCTAAATTCATAACAGAAATAAATGTTAAATATCATTTCAGAAGATGTGAAAAATCAAGATGCAGATTTCTTTTATCCATTCAAGTTCATTATTCTCCTCTATGTAAATGGGGAAATCTGCTATGGGGTATGGCTGCACTCTTCTTTTTTCCTTAAGAAAAGCAAAGGTGTGAGTGTAAAAAATCTGGGGAAATAGTGATTCCATTTTGATGAATACATGTTCTTTCAAATTTTTGTTGGTTGTTATTACTTGGGGTTTTTAATGGGCTATGTGTTGTCTTCCAGTGTCTAGCATAACAAAATGTTCTTCCTAACTCAGATGTGAGGTTCTTTGGCATTCTGCTAAAGCTCCAGGGAGCTCTCTTTGACCCTTCTCTTATTTTCACAAGACTTACATGAGCCTTCCTTGACATTATATTTCCAAAGGATTCTCTGATGCCTGAGATAAATGTCTGCCATTCTAACATATTTGTAGTTGGTAGCCTGAGGATGAAGATTGTTGGGGGTGGGGCGGGGAGGAGTGAGACCAGGAAGTACATAAATAGGGAGGGATGAAGAATGAGATGAAAACCCAGTTCTTCTGGGATGACAGAGATGTTCTCTGGTCAGTGTTTAGGGGAAATGTTGGAGGGGCCGGGTGTTAGGGCTGCT